>NC_084831.1:8936763-10150988 GCF_033115175.1 Lepus europaeus | reverse complement strand
TCCTTGGGCCCCTGCACCCATGTGGGAGATCTGAATGGAGCTCCTGGCTTTGTCCTGCCCCCAGCTCTGGCCATTGCAGCCATTTTGGGAGTGAACCAGCAGACGGAAGACCTATTTGAAAGTCAGAGTTACACACAGAGAAAAGGAGAGGCAGAGAGAGAGAGAGAGAGAGAGAGAGAGAGAGAGGTAGGTCTTCCATCTGCTGGTTCACTCCCCAATTGGCTGCAACAGCTGGAGCTGCGCCAATCCAAAGCCAGGAGCCAGGAGCTTCTTCCAGGTCTCCCATGCAGGTGCAGGGGCCCAAGGACTTGGGCCATCCTCCACTGCTTTCCCTGACGCAGAGTTAAACTTGAATGTCCGACAGACAGCGGTCACTCAGGGGATGAGTGTGTCCCGAACGTGGCATGGGAGACACTTACACTGAAAACTGACTCTTTCCTGGTGGATTGGTCTGAAATTGGAATTTATTCCATAAACCACTCCCATCCCATGGGATTCTGGAACGAGGCAATCCCGGGGGGTGGGGGGTGGGGGGTGGGGGAGGCTCAGTCTCTTCTTGCCTTGAACTTGGAGGCAGGCAGAGAGGAAGGCGGGGCTCGTGCCACAGGCGCTCCCTGGCCAACAGTGGCAAAGGCAGGCTTTTTCCCACACTCACCTTCCTAACAGGTGTACCTGACACCCAGGGCGTGTACCCCTCCCCCACAGCAGAGATCTGAGCAAAACACAGGAGCCGGGAGGGCAGGGTGCCAGGTGCGGCACCTGTGGGAGCCAAATCCTAGGAGGCCGGGCCAGAAAGACGCTTCCACGGGGAGAGAGGGCCTTCCCCGAGCTTCCGCACTGCACCTGCCCCGCTGGGGGGACGGGGGGGGGGGCCCTGATCACCAGGCCCAGGCCCTTCCAGGAGCAGACGCAATCCCGGCTCTGCATCACAGGAAGCCCGAGGAGGCTCCAACACCCAAGGCAGGCGCGTTTGCTCCCTGGGCCTCAGCCACCTCACCTGTGAAATGGGGGCAAGGAGCATAAACCACAACGAGCAACAACAACCACACACAGAGCACCACGTGGACGCCCAGCAGGCCAACCACCGCGTGCGCGCTCAGCCACAGTCGGCAGAACCAGGAAGCCCTGAGCGTCTGCCTTGCTGTGTGACCTCGGGCGAGCCGCTGCCCTTCTCTGGGCCTTCAGGCTAGTGTCCTTGGAGGCACCCACTCTTGACGACCCTGGACGAATGTGTCTTTCCTCCCCGGGGGACAGAGAGGCCCAGCGCCCCAGCCTACAGCTGCCCCGCTCAGGACGGAAGCCTCTGAGCGCCAATCAATTAAAATGAAGTAAGATGAACGCGGGTGCCCGTTGCCCCAGCCGTATTTCAAATGCACACCCGTGGCTGGGGGCGAGGGTGCGGGGACCCGCAGGGACGACCAGGAGCCAGGTGCGCGCGGGGTGCTCCCGGTCCCTGCGGGTCCCCACGGCGACGTGAGACGGAGGAGGGCTGGGATTCGGATGCACCTGCCGCAACGCGGCCTTGGAGGCCACGGCCAAAGGCGGAGGAGCTGCTCCTGGAGACACAGTCCTGCCCCCTGGCCAAGGACAAAAGCAGCAGAGCTCAGCTGTGTACCTTCCCACCCACGCCGAGGTCTCCTGGAGCCAGAGGTGAGCGTTGCCCGGGAGACGCGGCTCTCCCGCCCCAGGGGAGCTGCCAGTTACCTCCAGTGCTGCCCTGGGGCGACTGTGCGACTGGCGGTGGGGCGCCCAGAGGCCCCTGGCTGCTTCCTCACCGAGGGCGCGGGGCAGCCACGCACCCACCCGAGGAAGGGTGCACACGGGAGGGCGACGCCAGCTGGGCAGGCCCTGTCTTTCTGCAGGCCACTGTTTATTGTTTGCGAGAACACCCAGTTCCACTCTCTCAGAGCATGGCTGACTTCCCAGCCTCCTGGCCTCCAGGGTTGCCCACGTGACTTAGTCCTGGCCAGTGAGGCACAAAAAGGTCCTGAAGAGACCTGTCCTTTCAGACAAAAGGACTTGGCCCTCTCCCCATCTTCTTGTCTGGAGAGGGGACTCAATGGCTGGAGCTGCAGCAGACGCTTTGTCACAAGGAGGCAACTTAGGCTCCAAAGGCTCTTGGTCTGGGTGTAGAAGTCTGGCCTCCCTCAGCCGAGGCCCAAAGAGCGATCATATGACAATCATGCGTTATGCGACCAACAGTGATACTACCATCAGGTTATAATGCAGCAATACGCCCTTGCTAACACTCTGGGGGCACACACTGTAGGCTGCACACACACAGCCTTCACGTCTTCAGGGTCACCCCATGAAGCGGATGCCATCATTGTCTGAGGCCAAGAGGATTGAAGTGGCTTGGCCAAGGTCACAGAGAGCCAAGAGCGGGGCCAGCGCATGAACCCAGGTGGCCTAGCTCCAGGGCCCGCCGTCCGTGTCTATACCCCACAGGCACGCAGTGACCCTGCCACGGGGTGCACATCCCAAGATGTGTCTGCACAGACGGGGCGGGCGGCACCAGGTGACAGCACGTCACAGGGCACGCGGCCCCCTGTCACCAAGGCCCTGGGTGACACACAGGTCGCCTGACCGGGCAGAGCCCAGGTCCTAACCAGGCTGGGGCTGGGGGAAGGCACGCCCCCTCCCCAGCAGGAGGAGCTGCTCCAGTTGCCCGCACGGATCCCAGGGAGCACAGCTCCTGGAGAAAGGCGTGGCCGTGGAGTCGGCCTGGCCGTTCCACGCGGCTGGGACCCTGATCGGGCGCCGGCCCCCCGCACCTGCACACACAGGTCAGGCAGGTTTGGAAGCGGCCAGCCGGGTCAGCTGCTCCATTTCCCGGCTGCTCGCCTGTCTGCAGGCGGGGCCAAGGCCGAGGCCGGGCTCCCAAGCCTGCGGTAAACACTAAACAAAGCGAACAACGTCTCAGCGGAAACCTGAGGGCTCCACGGGGGTCAGACGCGGCTCCTCCTGGCCATGACCTTGGAGCTCTGAGGAGTGGATGCCGGGCGCCCCGGGAGGAGGGGGACCTGGGCACGGCCTCGGGGAGGGTCGAAGCAGAGCCCCCCACCCAGGGCCGAGCCGGCGGGGGTCTTCCTCAGGGGTCTTCCCCGGGGGTCTCCGCGGGCCCTGATCGGCAGTTCTCCAGGCTCCTAGGGGACGCCCCCGCATCTCACAAAGAAACTGAGCCACGGAGACAAACTTGCATGGTCAAACCCAGGTGGCACGGCTGCCAGGCCGGCACAAGCAATCACCGAGCCACGCCTCTCCTCCCGGGGGGTGGGGGGGGACAGCAGCCACATCGCCAGGTGCACCCCGAGGCAGACCTACACGCCCGCCAGCCGGGCAGAGCCCGCCCAGCTTCCCGGGGCCGTCACCACGACCTGCGCCCTGGCCCTATCTCCCAGCGGGGCCCCAGGAGGGGCAACGGGCGCCCCTTCGCTGCAGCCCCAGCTCCTAAGGGCCCCAACTCAGCAAGGCCCCTCCCGATGGACGTGGACGCGCTAGCTAGCCGCCTGTGTGCAGAGACAGCGCCTTGGGGAGCGCAGCCTCCAGGGCTCACCGCCACCGGCCACCCCTGGGGCCCAGTCCAGGCTCCCTGCTGGCTCCTGCCCTGCATGGCTCCGCCCCCGTCCCGAGCCCCAGCCCCTGCCATGGAGACGGGCCCAGGAGGGCGGCCCAGGAGGGCAGCCCGGCAGCAGCGGCTGGGGCTACACTGGCTGCAGATGTCCTGTTCTCTGGCCTGTCCCAGCCCTGGGGGTGACAGGAGGTGACCCAGCAGTCCCCAGTCCCCTCTGGAAGAACAAAGCCCTCTCGGGGGCGGGGGCACTGATTTCCAGTTCCTACTCCAGGGGTGTGGGAGCCACAGGGCGGACTTGGCTTTCCCTCGTATTTCACACAATTCCCCGCCTTTGGGCACCGTGGAAGCCGCTCCCCAAACAGACCCAACAGCCAGAGCCTCCCGGGTCAAGGGGCCCCAGACAGTCAAACTGATGCCCTTCCTCCATCTTGCTACCTCCCGCACCCCTCACCAAGCACTGGCCGGTGCGGGCACCAGCAGTGGAGACAGGACCCGCCTTGGCAGGGGGCGTCACGGCCCCAGAGCGGAGGGCCCTGGGAAGCCAAGGATGGCAAACCCGCAGCACATGGGGCCCCAGCATCAGGCCGATCTGACGCGAGGATGGGCGCTGTGGGCCAAGGCCCGCCTGGGCCTGGAGGAGGCTTGGGCCTCCCCTTAGTGGCTGATGCAATGATCCCTCAGCAGGTGCTCCCAGCACCGGGAGGAAGGGGGTGCTCCAGAGACCCGCGGGGGTGGGAGAGGCAGGCACCTGCCTGCCCCCCGTGGGGCCGGGTCCCTGACGGGCAGCAGCAGAGGCTCAGCCCCACAGCCCAGCCCCCCGGGGCCTCCTGAGTGCCAGCCTGGGCAGGAGGAGACCTGGCCAGCTGGGGGTCAGAAGCAGGAGCTATGGTGAGTCTGGCAAGGCTGGTGGGGCCACAGGGGTGCCCCGGCACCTCCCCCCCCAGGAATGAGGAGGGGTCACAGCACGCCCATCATGATGAGAGTCCACTGAGTGCCGCCCCTCCCGCCTGGTCTTTCCCAGGTTGCTCATGGGATGGAGTGGTCAGTTCTGTCTGATCGACATCGGTGCTCCCTCCCTCTGGGCAGCCCTCACCATCAACACCTGTGGTTCAAGGTCAGACACGTGACTTCAACGTGCCAATCAAAGCACTGAACGTCCTACCCTCCAAGTCGGCCCAACCAGGTGCTCACTTTACTGATGGTCTTGAGCTGTGAAGACAGAGCCTGGAGCCGCTGCAGCCTCCTTGGCACCATGAGGGGAGCACCAACAGGACAAACGCAGGATGCAGGTGATATCTGTCCCAGCCAGCACCACACCTGAAGCCGGGACCTGACCTTGGCCTTTCTCTCCCACGAGCCCACACATTCCCTTCTGTGTCTAAGCCGGTTTGAGTTCCCTTTTCTGTCCCTTGCGGGTGGAAGAGTCCTGCTAAGAGCTGTCGGGACCGTCTCCCGGGTGCCCTGCACCCCACACCGCTCAGCTGAGCAGCTGCCACTCTGCTCGCAGACTCCAGATGAGCAGAACCGGACGAGAGCCTCCCCTCCCACAGAAGCAGGGCGCACCTGCCGCGGCGTCCAGTGCCCGCCTCCCCACAGCGGCTCCCGGCGATGTCTGAGCTGCTCCTGCCCCACCCAGCCCCTCCCCTCTACTCCTACTGGGGGAGGTGGGGTTCAGGCACTAACCAGGGTGGCCGAGGGCTCCAGCTCCTGCGGGAGTCCTGCGGGAGTCCCACGGGAGCGTGCTGGCCCATGCTCCGCCCACTTTGTAGAGGCAGTGATGGAGGCCGGGGCGGGGGGCCTCCCTCGTCCAAGGTCACAGAGCTGCTGCAGGTGGTACAGTCAGAACCTGACTCAGAAGTCTGGCTGGCACACAGCTTGTGTCCCTCCAACTAAGCTCCCGGCCCGACGCTCATTTCCTGAACCAAACACCAGGCTGGAACGGCTGACCAGTCGGCCCAGCGTTGAACCTGCACCTTTCTTTGAACTTGGGCATCCTGGGCTTCTGCTAAGAACGGCTGGGTCGCCTTGGCTCTGGCAACAACCCTCTCCCTCCCTCCGCCAGGCCAGGTTCCTAAAGGGAGGTGACCAGAGAGGAACAGCACTACCTCCACCCCTCCTCCCTCCACTCCGCCCTCCAGGAAAAAAAACAAACCAACAAAGAAGGCGGCACATCAGCCACAAGCCACTGACTCCAGACACAACCCTCCACAGTCAGTATAACGCGAATCCAAAACCAGGGGCACCGGCGTGACCTTTTAACCCCGCCCCGGGCCTGAGTCAGCAGCGCGACACCCCGTGCCTGCTTCCTCCTCCACCCAGGACCGGGATTCACATCCAGAGGACGGAGCTGCCGGTTCCGCCTGGTGGAGAGCAGCTTCTCCCGGGTCCAGCTCCAGGTGAGGACCAGGGCAAAGAACGGGCACTTCTCCCATTTCCCAGACCGACACACTGAGGTCCCGAGGAAGCTCGGGCCTTGGCTGTGAGGCTGCTGGCTGTCACGGACTGCCAGTCTTGACACCAGTTCCGGGTTAGACGGGTCTCAGTGTGTACAGCCTGCCCCGCCCCCACTCCCCATAGGTTAACAATGCCACAGGGACAAGGGGGCGACCTGAGCCCAGCTGACCCTGCACGTCCCACCCCACCGGGGCAGTGAGTCAGCTGCTGCCTGGGACATGGACAACAGCACTGTCTCAGGACCTCTCTGCCCCTTCCCTTGGTCACCTGCAAAGTGACAGCAAGGACTGACACACAGTGGCGCCGGAACCGGACAAGCTGGTTCAGCTGCCGGCTCTGTCCCGGGGCGGCTGCTTCCCCCTGCAGGCCTCCGCACCTCCCAGGGCTGCTGTGTCGCCTGCATCACAGAGACCACCCTAGGACCCTCAGACTCCGTGGCCTGTGGGATGGCAGGGGATACAGGGGATGCTGGCTCCTCGGTGGGTGGCTCAGAGGCCCCCATAACTGACCACTGCTGTCCGCAGCTGCTCCAGGGAGAAATCAAACACGCACTGCGAGCTTGAAATGTTTCACTTAGGAAAACTGGCCGGGCTTCCTTCCTACATTGTTTAGCAACAAAGTCGCTAATGAGCTGGGTTCGAGGCTCCCGCCGAGGGCTGGGGAGGTGGGGCGCCGGCTGCCGGGGCTTGCAGCAGGCGCCATCTGGGATTCTTCCAGGGGCACCGGGGACCACATCCTGGTGTCCTGAAGTGAAACCGGATCCTCCCGTTGGAAACCAGGCCTCCCGTGAGTGGGGGCGGAGGGGAGGGCCCTTCCGGCCCGCGGACCTTTTCCCACACTCCAGGGCACCCCAGGTTCCAGCCAATCAAGTTAATTGAAAAATGACCTTGGGCTGAGAAAGCGCAGGCCCAGGCCGGGGAGGACCGGCTTGCAGGAAACGCCAGGGTGCTGGTCGGCCTGCAGCTGCACCCTGCGTGCCAGGGACCCCCCCAGGCACCCTGGGCTGGGCACACATCCTGTGCAGCCCCCGGAGGCTGTGTTATTCCTGCCGGACAGACAAGGAAACTGAGGCACAAAAACTAAGAAGGCTGCGTGGGCCAGGCTCATCTGGGCGGCCAGGTGCCTCCCCGCGAACTCTCTCCCAGGATGCACTTCAGCACCAATCCCAGTCCTAACAACTGTAGCTACTGGGGAGGCCGAGCAGCCTAGACAGGACAAGCCTCGGAGGGCAGAGGCCGTGCGGGGCACCGTCACTCCTCTTAGGTTCCTTGTCCTACGGCGGGGCGGGGAATATGAGACCAGCCTGGGCTGGCCTGTCCTTGTGAAAGGGCCGTGAGCCCAGGGCCCAGCGTGCTCAGGGAGCCTGGCCATCCGCTGGTTCCTCCCCCGGCCCAGGCCCACCCCGCTGTCCAGCCTCAGCTCGGCCTCTGTGGGCCGCCCCGTCTGTTCACGGTCCCGGTTCCAGGGCGGCAGGTCCTGTGTGCAGGGGCCGCAGCCATCCTGGCTTCTGCGTGGGAGGCCGCCAGGGCTGGCTGCCTGGGATCGGGTCCCAGCCACGCGCCCCCACCCCAAGGACGCAGGTCCCAGGGATTCTGGACGCTCCTGATCCAAGCTCCCTGGGAGATGGCGGGCTGGGCATCTTGTTACTGAGTGGTCTCCAGCCTGGGGCTGAGAACGCCGCCTGTGTCATCCCGAGGTGGTGACCCCAGCACAGGCGCCCCTCCCCCCAGCCTGGCCCCTGACTCAGTGTCACAAACACACGCTGGCTTTCTCCAGGTCACAGAAAAAGGTGGCTCTCATTCCTGCTCCTTCCCATGGAAAACCTCCCTGTGGGTCGCCACCAGCGTATCACAGCCATCGCCGGCTGCCTGCTTCCCCAGCGGCGAGCAGCCTCTTGGGAGAGCAGAGGAGAAAACTATGCGAAAAATGTAAACTGAAAAAAAACCACCGCTCTCCGCCCTGCCCCCACCCTGCACACAGCTCACACCCGGTGCGGTGCCGCAGAACCGTGGCCTTGGAAGCAGGCGCGGGGAGGATGGGGCTGGACAGAATCCGCACCTGCTTCCAGGCTGTCCACCTCCGACAGTCCTCGACAGTCCCAGCGGACGGCATCCTTCCAGGTCCTCCTGGGCCTGCCCCCCCTCCCCCCCCGCAGGAGCAGCCAGGTACGTGGGGTGGGGCGCGGCGCTGACCCGTGCGAAGCCCCAGAAACATCTGCGGAGCGAAAGCCAGCCGAGGCCACGAGCGCAGGGACAAGGAGGCAGCACCCCAGAGAGAGGACAGCAGGGGCCGAGTTTGGCGGGTGCAGAATCAGGGTCGGGCCTGGCTGACGGGAAGATCGGAGTGAGCAGAGGCGCGGGGGACCAACAGTCGGCAGCCTCCGTTTCCTACCCATAAATCCACCTCCTCCTGCCCCTCTCTCTGTGGCTGGGCCTCCGGGTCTCTGCTCTTCCCTCTCCCCATTCCACAGACTTCAAACCGCCCCAGGGCACTTCCCACAGTTCATGGAAGACGCACTTAGAGGGGAGTTTTTGGGTGCAAAACAAGGTTCCAATCCAGGCACACAAAGGGCCTTGAGAAAGTTCACGGAGAATGTACCACGAACACGCGGGGCTTCCGCCGATCGCAAAGCAACAGAAGATACGGCAGCCGAAGAAGCGGGCGTCCCGAGCGGGGCAGGTGTCTGCGCTGTCACAGCGTGGGACGAGAAGAGGCCCTGTGCGCTGTGCGCTCGCTGCCGCGCTGTAGACGCTGATTCTGCGCCGGCCAAACCTGGCCCCTGCTGTACACTGGAATCACAGGCTGGTCACCAGCTACCAACCAGGCCCGCGAGGCCACCCCACCTCCCCAGGGGGACCGCTCAGGGCTGCCCAAAGCCCAGCACGCCAAAGAAAAAACAATGCGGGGCCGCAACTGTGGCGTCGCAGGTGAAGACCCCTCCCGCAAAGCCCGCGTGCCTGTCTTCGTGTCCCAGCTACTCCACTTCTGTTCCTGCTCCCCACTGCTGCGCCTGGGAAGGCGGTGGAATACGGCTCACGTGCGTAAGCCCCTGCACCCATATGGAGACCCAGATGGGATGCCAGGCTCCTGACTTCAGCCTGGCCCCTGTCCTGATGTTGTGGGCCTTTGGGGAGTGAACCAGCAGGTGGAAGATCTCCCTGTGTTTCTTCCTCTCTCTCTGAACCTCTGCCTTTCAAATCAATAAGCAAACCTTAAAACAAGCAAACAAAACAAGGCAAGCTCTGGGTAGTCTGCAGCCCTGATGCATGGGACAAAAGAGCCCAACCCCAGGAGGCCACGGGCTCTGGTCCTGCCGTGGACGCGTGGGCACCACGACTCCGGGCAGGACCCACGGGTTTTCAGCTGAGAGCCCCTTGGCCGTGCACAGGCACCCAGCAGAACCCTGGTGCCCTGGCAACTCTCCGGCTGCGGCTCCTCGGAGAAGGCTAGGCATCCCCTGAGTTAGCAGTTCCTCCACGGGCACACGTGCAAGAGCTCGTTTTGCGGAAGTTGGGGGCAGGCCAGGACACGCCCCTGCAACGCTCCTCGGGCTGGCCTGGGCTTGGGAGGCAGGTGAACCTTCCCAGGTGGGGGAGGCGCAGTCTCCATTGCAGCTGGTGGCCCTGAAGGCTTTGTTTTCTCCCTCCCTGCCCCCTCCTCTTTCTGTAATCTCTTGGTTGCTTGCAAACATCCAGGGGCCCCTCCTTGCCAAGAGGTGGTCGGACGGCCATGGATGCTGCTCGTGGGCCCCGGAGGAGGTGAACTGAACGTCTTTGGGCTCCTTTGGTCCGAGGGTCGGGGTGCAGGTGGGCAGCAGAGGGGCATGGTGTCTCATTGCATGCCCCACCTGGCTCAGGTGCGCCACCTGCCCGGACAGCATTCCACAGCCACCCCCACCGGCCTCTCTCCCTGCCTGCTGTCTCTAGGGTCCTCTACACAAACACCAAGCTGCAGACATTCCTCCTGGCTTGTGTGGGGAAGATTCTGGCTCCAGTAATTCATCCGTCCTCCCCAAGGGCTCCCAGAGGGACGGAGAGGGCTAAGTGTGGTCAAACGGTGCCAATCAAGGCAGGAGGGCCTGTCCTCCCGCCCACCCAGAACCCTCCACACGGCCTGCCTGGAGGAGGGATGCCGGGGCGCTGTCCAGGGAGGCACTGGGGCCCAGGGGCCCAGCACCCGTGCTGTCCAGGAAGCAGATTCAATGTGTAAGACCCTCAAGCAGTAGAGCACGGGCCAACAGGCAGATGCCACCCTGGGAGCCACACTGGGCTCCACACCACAGTGAACAGACACTTAAAACTCACAAAACCTTGTGGGGGCTGCCGGGGAGGAAGTGCATGTCCAACCCCCACAGGTGTTCACGCTTAGGAGGAACAAGGCAATCACGCATCTTCCCTGCCTAGCGGCAAGGATCCTGAGTTCCCAAGATCCCCAAGTTCCCGACTCTCCCATAGCCTGGAAGGAGGCAGCTCTCTGGGACCAGGGCCCTGCCCACCATTCCAGGTGCGGCCGATGGGACCAGGGCCCGCCCCACACTTCCAGGTGCAGCCGATGGGACCAGGGCCCTGCCCACACTTACAGGTGCAGCCGATGGGACCAGAACGGGCACCTGATCCACGGTCTGCCGAGCCACCGCTCAGCCAGGGACCAGGCAGTCTGAGCTACAGGGCCACAGAAGGAGGCAGGACTGGGGGAAGGCTCCCGCCCTCCGGAAGCTGGGAGGGGTGACTGCCCCAAGGCCAACCCAGGCTCCCTGGGACTTTGGGGTTCACAGGCAGCCTGGGCTCCCCCTGTGTGGACCTCCTGTTCTCTCTGCTGGCACAGAGCCTGTGTCACAAACACAGTAAGAAGCTCAGCCACGGTCAAGGCTCTGGACTTCCCAAGGTCAGAAGTGTGTGTGTGTATGTGTAGACCCACCCCCATCCCACCCACCCTAAGACAGGCACCTCCTGTACTGCCGGGGCCAGTGCCCACCCCTTAACAAGCACGGCTTTGTAACCTGCAGCCCAGCACACCCCATGCAGCGTTTCAGACAGCTCCCCTAGGAAGTCCTTCCTGTGCGGTACACCGGCCCCGCAGGTGGCTACCATCGTTCCATTGTACAGGTGAGGACACTGAGGCCCACGGAGAGGCAGCTGCCTGCCCAGGGGTCTCCAGTGTGGGCTTCCTGTGGCGCACGAGGCTTTGCCACCCCGATGGCAGATGCTCGCTCCCAGCCGCCCTGACCTCCCCCTCCCGCTGACACTGACCCTGCACTTGACTGCCCTGGGCATCTCCCCAGTGAGCCTCCTGTCACTCCAGCCCCCATCCGGGTACAGAACTAATACAAGAGATGTGTGCCGGGCATGGTGCGTATATTATCTCATTTAGTCTCTACACACCCACACTGGGTAGGGACAGCACCCCCCATTCACAGATGAGGGAAGTGAGGTTCAGAAGGGTTAAGTAGCTTGCTCACGGCCTCCTCCCTTCCTCCAACCAACACTGATCTGCACCCAGGCCGTCTGGCTCTGTGACCCTGAGCACACAGTACAGGGCCTCCCCTGTCCCCACATTCAGAGACCTGAGCCTGTGCACCTGCTTTAACTTAGCAACGGGAGCTCGCTCCTCCAACGGGTACCCAGCACAGAGGCCAGCCCACCTGGCCCTTGTGCCAGATTCCTATCTTCTCGGGCTGCCCGCTCCTGCTCTGCTGCTCTTGCCTGCCTGCTGGGTACGAGCTCCAGTCACCTCTGGTCATCTCCCGGGCCAATGGCCACGCTCCAGACACCGGAAGACGGGACTCTGATGGGGAGGCCACGAGGAGCCAGCTGCGGCTGCTGGCCTCAGTGTGCCTGGCAGTGCCAGGAGGCTGGCCATGGGCGCGCGCATCTGTGCAGGCCCTAGAGTGAGCAGGCACGCTGGGCTCACAATCGGGAGGCTGATGGATCCAGCGATCCTTCTCCCGGCCACCGGGACAGGTGTGATACAGCAGAGGACTCTGGGAGCTGGCAGCTGTCCTGCTGGTCCCTGAAGACAGACGAAGGGAAAGCGGAGCAACCCCCCCGGGATTGAGAAGGGGGGGCTCCACAGCTGGAGAGCTCCTGCTCCCAGGGCGGGCGCCCCTTCCCAGACAGTCTCTCCTCCTCTGCCCTCGGGCTCCACGCAGATCCCTGGGGAAGGAGGGGTCTTTAGGCTCAGCGGCTACAAACACCCCAGGAAGACGAACTCCGAACAGCCATGGCATGCCCGGTTTCAGTCCCAGGGAAGAGGCACCTGCGAGCGGAGCGTGCGCCCCTCCCCCACACCCCACCAGGTCGCCCGCCCGCATGGCTCTGCTCTAAAGGAATCTAAGAAACACCGAGGATCCAGGACTGGGGAGGAGTGGTTCTGGGACCCCGGGGTGCTAGAAGTGCAGGCCCTACAGGGACAGAGCCTGCTTGGATGAGGGTCAGCAGGGGTCCCCAGGGGTGGGCGGGGTGTTACTGTGGGACGGGCGCAGCCGGTCCTGGGTGATGACAGCTCTAGAAATGGACATGGATGTATTCAAGGGCGAAATGGTAACTTTCATGTTGCTAACAATTTGCCACAATAAAAAGACAGTGCTGGGTCCTGGCTGAACCCTGGACCTATTGAATCAATCTCTGGGGGTGGGGAGTGTGGGGGGCCTGGAATCTGCATGTGAGCCCACTGAGCTCAGGGTCCAGGCGTGGCAGGGGGCCCCAGGCAGGTCCCCCCCCCCATCACACAGCCCTGGGTTTTCCACCCCTGAGGGGATGAAGTCAATCATTGCTCTCCTGTGCAAGGCGATGCCGGGGCAAGAGGCCAGGAGGAAGCCCAGTGAAGCCACTCCGCCGAACGCCCCAGTGGCCAAGGGCACATCCTCAGGGGCCCCTGGGGGATAGGGCAGGTGGGGACCGGTCGGGAGCCCTGCCTCCTCCCCCTGCCCTGCAGCTTTGGGGCCCAAGTCTTGAGAATGTGGGTGAGTCACTGCACAGGAGTTTGGCCTCCCGGATAAAGCCGTGTTAACCGAGTGGAAGGCACCAAATGCTGGGGTGGCCCGCGCAGCGGCACCGCAGCCCGGCGCTGGCCGCTCTCATCACAGGACAGTCTTGTGAGCTCGCGAGACGGAGGAGCGAGGTCATGCGCCTCTTCCTGCGGGATCCTGGGAACACGTGCCCGGGCAGATCGGAATAGAAAAGAAGCGGAGAGACCTAATTGGATGTCCACCTCCCCTTCGTCAGCATCACAGCTGTGGGCGTGCCCAGGACGCTGCTGAGACTCGCGCTGGGATGCAGGGGCCAAAGGCAGTGCGTGGTGTCTAAAATTAGCCAGGGTCTAGGAAGGCAAAGGGCAGAGCTCCTCAAAGTCGGCTCACAGGAGCTCTGTGCCCAAATCGCCCAGAGCACTGGCACACACAGATTCCTGGGTGGGGGAGCCTGAGACTCTGCAGACGAGCAAGCAGGCCAGGCTACGGTGACCCCCAAAGGAATGGGGAAGAGGGCCATGGGTAAAATCTCCCGGCACTGCCAAGACCCTCGTGAGCCTTCTATCGGTCTTCACATCCAAGCCTGCACGCACCCCCACGTGGCATCTTGGAGCAGGCTCCCTTCCCTGCCCTGGCCTTAGGATCTCAGATGGCAGACAGAGTGGGGGCCCCCTGCCCACCGAGAGTCCCCTCCTAAGGATCTGGAGCTCTGTGTTCCCAAACGGCCTGCATGGGGTCGCCCAGCACCTGCCAGTTTACCTTTTGGGTTCTGGCTAGACCACATGGTCAGGGTGGGGTGTCCTGGGCCCCCAAGGCTCAACCCCCACCCACCTCTGGCTCTGGGAGACCAACGTGCTTCCCTCCCAGCACCTCAACCTCAGCTCTGGGCCCTGGCAGCCCTGGGGAGGGGAGCCTAGGACAGCCACGGAGGTCAGCTGCCCACCCTCTCCGAATCTTAGCATCCCGCCTGCAAGGTGGGGAGAAAGCTGGCTGCCTCGCAAGAGACAGGGGCATCAACAGGAACACACAGCCAAGCACTTGGCTCCTGAGCGCTCGTCATTAACAGGGCCCGAGTGAACTGAGATGAATCCCAACCCCCTACCCCCCGCCCGGCACACGGGACTCCACAGTCCAGAGCGCCGTGGCAACGCCATGCCAGAGGCAGAGGCTGAAGCTCGCCAGGGACCGCACAGGTTGTTTTCACTCCTCCCCGAGCCCCCGGGGACAGCTCTCTGGAGCGGCACTCAATGCCTGTGATAAAGTCACAGCCCAAACCGGAGGAGCCTGAGCCAGCCTCCAAATCCAAGCAGCCACAAAAGGCAGAGCCGTTGGCACCTGCAGGGCAGCCGCCAGGTGCCAGGTGGTGGTGGGTGTTCCTGGGCACTGGCCCCCAAATTCAGCATGGAGACCGAGGACTGTCACCGCCCGGAACCCACAGCTCCCCCGGTCCCGAGCCCAGGGTCCAGGGTAAGACCTCAGGCAGGACCTGCCTACCTGTGACACCCTCCTGGCCAGGAATTCCTTCCAAACTTGGGGCTGCTTTGGCACCTGGTGCGCTAATGCCATTGGCCAAGGGCTCCGAGGAACGGCCACGATCGGTTGCGCCCTCTAAGTAGCCTCTCCTGAAGGCATTTAAACAGCAGACGAGAGAAAGCCTGAAGCCCCCATCTTCGTGGAGGCCGCCACAAGGGGTGCCGAGGGGCTGGGCCTCGTGAGACAGCGGCAGAGCTGACCCGGACCCCCCCGGGCAGGTGCTCATCTGCAGCACCCAGCACCCAGCGCACTGACGGAGCGCAGACACACGAACATAACTGCACACCTTAGACCCAGGGCTGGCCTCTCCGGAGAGTTCCGGCCCTGGCGACTCGCGGCAAACACAGCAGCCGGCACTAACAACGGCTCGGCCGTGCCTTTCTGCTGGGGCCGGAATCTGTCTACATGCAAATGAGGCCGATCCTCCAGGCCTGCCAAGCGGCTGTGTTTGGGTGATACAGGCTAACTCCAGGGCGACGGACGCTGTCTTCCCTGAGCCACGCGCTGTGCAGCTCTTGAGATGACTCAGAGCACAGCTAGCTCTTCCTCCTCCAGGGCGGCCACGGGGCCTGGCCGACCCCCCAGTGAACTCAGAGACCAGAAAGGAGCCTGCTGTCCACCACAGAGACCCCCGACAACTCAAGAAGGCCATAGAGGCAGCCGGCGTCCTCCAGAGTCACCTGTCGCTCAAAGCCCAGTGTTTCCCACCTCAATCGCACACGCACGCACTTGCAGGTACGCGGGACTCCCTCCTCTCCCTCTCAAGAGGCAGGATGCGAACCGCACAGACTCTGGTCCAACCTCCAACAACTCTGCCGTCGGCCGCAGAAGGGTAAGCTGAGGCTCGGAAGTTCCGTAACTTGCGGGCGGGCACGTGGCTCGTAAGTAGCAGAGATGGAGATTCCAACGGGGCTGTGTCTGACTGCAAAGCTGGTGCCCTGTACCCGTGACGGGATGCCACCTGCCAGCCCAGCATCCATTTCCTAACATAGCGTGGAGGGGGCCAGGTCTCAGAGTGAGACCTCTGTCCGTCCGGCCCACCCTGCTGGCTGAAGGACACTCACGGGAATGCACCCATGGGCCCCCGGGGGCCTCGTCCAAGTGCATCGCTCATTCCACTCTGCAGAGCTGGGATCTTGGCCCCACCCCGGCGGAAGCCCCTTCCGAGAGCTGACTTCCTGCTGAAACCCCTCACCAGCAGAGACAAGCGAATGCTTGGGCTGCTCACAACACAGAATGTCAAGGTCAGGACAGACCACGTCTGCAGAAAATGTCAAGGGGAAAACGGGCCTGAAACTTGGGGTGGGGTCTGCTTGGTTAAGAGCAGTCCAAGGTCTTGCAATAGCTGGCTGAGGTCTACAGTCAGGGAGAGGTTCCTGGCTGCCAGACCCAGTGACCGTGAACTTGAGCAAGTCCCTCCATTGCGCCTAGCACCAGCTGCCCCATCCGTGGGTGGGATCAGCCACTCGCCTGCCCTGGCTTGTGGAAGGGGGGGCTGACTTGAGACTGAGACGAAGCAGCCCTGCTCAGTTAGCCCCATGCCGGCCTCCAGGGGGTGCGGAGCCGGGAGCCAGCGCACAGACACACACGCGCTCTGCCCCCCCGCCTCCCGGGTTTTATATAAAAGGCTCTAAGAACCCCAGTGACGGTGACATAATAAATAATACGCAGGGAGAGGTGCGTGACTCTTGAGCAGAGGGCTAGGAGAAAGGCGTCCAGGGCCACAGCTACTGCACCCAGTTCAGAGGCTCCAGCTGCGGTCAGATCGATCGGCGCTCCGTCTACAAGGTTCTCATTTCCTGCTACCTTTTAAAAAATGACTTAGTTCCTTTAGCTGTTGGGCAACACCTCCTTGCCCTGGGGACTAAGCACCCACACACCTTACTGCTTCCACCCCCTCCCCCCATGGCCCCACCTAAATCCTCACCAGCACCTGCTCCCACCTTCTGACCCCTAACGGCTCGATTTCTCTGCACAGCACTCACCGTCCCCGGACATATCCGGTGCACATCTGCCTATTGGGAAGCTCCTCCCACAGAACACAAGCTCCATGGAAACCGGCGCCGCGGTTGTCTGTTTGCTGCTGTGTCCCTGACGGCTACGACACTGCCCAGCCCGGAGTAGGTGCCCAAGAAATGTGAGTGAATGACAGACAACGGCTGATTGGAAGAACTCACTGCCCCCAGTTTCAGAGGTGCCGGTGGGCCCTGGTTCCCTCCGGGGGCATTCTGGAGCGAGCTGCCCGTCAAACAGTCATTCCCTCTGTGTCAACCGGGAAGCCGCGTGGTAAAGAATGTCAAGGTCAAGCAGAATCGAGGCAGAAGCAGCGCGGAGTGTTTGCAGCAGCACCCAACATTTGCACCTGCTGCTCCAGCCCTTGGGTCACCCACCCTGCCGAGCTGTCACCATCCTGGGCCCGTCACCCTGCTGCTCCCAGGACCCCTCCCTGGGCAGTCTCAGGGTGTCCCGGTTCGCATCCCGCCAAGCAAGCATCCTTTCTCTTCCCCAAAGGGCCGGGTTCCAGAGTCGCCTGTCCAACCGGGCGCTTCTCGCTGAGTGCCACATTCAGCTGAGACTCTCACCTCTCGGTCAGGCCGAAATGTTTATTTCAGCAATAACCTCAGCTTGTGGTTCTAAGCCAGAGCGTGCTCATTTCCTTCCCAGAGCAAAAGCCCTCCTAACAGCAAAGATTCCGAGAAACCATTTCCGGGATGGGCTGTCCCCAACATCCGACCCACGCGGAAGCTGAGAATCCCAGACAGGGAGCAGGCATTCGGCGGAGCCTAACGGTCCCACGCTGGAGTGCTGTGCCCGATTCCTGGCCCCAGCTCCCGGCCAAACGCACAGCCCGGAGGCAGCAGGTGACGGCTCCAGTCATTGGTGTTCCTGGCCCGGCCCAGCCCATGGTGGGCATTTGGGGCAGCGAACCAGCAGATGAGAGCGTGTCCTGTCTCTCTCTGTGTCTCTCATAAACAGAGACAGCAAAGTGAAGTGTAGTGGGGTGGAGGTGGAAAAAAACACAAACTTCCGGTTTTAGCTGCCGGTTTGATGCTGTCTCAGGCCAGGGGAACCACCCGAAAATCGGCACAGACCTCCGATCCCCCCGCCTCGCACAGGGAGACACGGCAGGGTAACCACCACCCCCAGACCTGAGAGCGGGCTTTCCCCAGCTGCACCCGGTCATCAGGGTATTGTTGTTATGAACACACGAATGGAGTCTGCAGGACCCAGAGTAAACAGCCCTGGCTGCACGTGTTTACATAATAACAACTTCCACTGACAACGCTCCACCCCCACCTAAGCCCTTCACAGACAAGAGTCATCAGCCGCAGGGTTCTGGGTCCCAGGGTGGAGATGGGCAGATCCCGTCCCCACCTCGAGGGAAGCTGCATCCAGCCACTCTGGCCCCTGGGAGGGAGCCCAGGACGAATGTCCATCAAGTACCCACCCAGATCGCCACTCCTCACTAAGGTTATTTCCACTCTACAGATGGGTAAACTGAGTCCCCGAGGAGGATGCGACATGCCCAGGCCCTCCCAGCTGCTGACTCTGCGCCTACCTGTCCTGCATTCTAACCGCTCGCACAAGTCTGGGAGAGGGTGGCCACCGTGCACGCCTGGATGGGACCCTGCCCTGACCCGGAGCCATCCGTTTCCCAGGGAGACCACAGCAAGCAACTCAAGAATCAGGCGGCTCTGGGCTGTTTCTCACAGGAAAGAAATAATTGCTAGGTAAATAAGCCCATGTGCACCCCAGCTGGCGAGCCTGCCGCCTGGGACCCGGAGTCCGGGGCCAGGGCCTGGGCCAGCAGGACACAGGCTGCAGGTCCAGCGCTGGCCGCCGGCCCTGGGAGCCAGGGCAAGCGGCCTGGCCTGGGGGCTTTGCTGTGCGAGATGACACAGCCTCGCTCCAACTCCGTGGCACTAACCCCCACACACCAAGCAGCCAGGAGGAACAGCCCACCACTGGCGCCCCTCCCCCAGTTTTTCTGGAGAAGTACTCAGAACTTCAAAGGAACGGGGACAGCCACTCGCGTCTGCGCCCCGGGACCTCACCCAAACGGGATGGCACCGGCGCGCCCGCCGGGGACATCTAACCCCGCCGCGCGCGTCCCTAGCACTGCATCGGCTCCTCGCGCAGGGCTCGGAGCTCCGGGGCCCCCGGCTCACGCCAGCCCCCGGCTTCTCCTCCGAGGGGCAGCGCAGACGCGCGGGCGCCGTCCCAGCCTCGCGCCCCGAGCTGAGCGCAGGCGTGGCCGTGCCGCCCCCAGCCCCGCGGAGCCCCGCGACCCCCGCCCCGCGCGTCGCCCCGCCATCCCCCGCCCGCGGCTCCGCGCGCCGCCAGAACTTTGCCACCGGCGGCTCCGTGATCCCGGCCCCGAGCGCCCCCGCGCGCCCGGCCCCGGAGCCTCCACTCCCCGGCCCAGCGCGCACCTACCCGGCTGGCTGCAGGCGCCATCGGCTCCCGGAGAGGACGCCCCGGCGCGGGGCCCATCGCCGGGCCCCACCGCGTCCGCGCACCGCTCGCAGGCTGCGGGCCCCGGGGCGCGCGCCGGCCCGGCCCCCGCCCCACAGCAGGGCGCCGGCTCGCCCTGCGCCGCCAGCTGGCGGACGCGCTCCCAGGAGCCCGCGTCGGCCGCCCGCATGCCGCGTGCCCGGGGGGCGCTGCCCGCGGCGGCGCGGGGGGCTCCCACGGCGGGCGGGGGGCTCACGGCCGCGGGGGCCGCCGCCGCATCGGGGCGCAGCCGAACGCCGTCCGCGTCGCCGGCGCGGCTGCCCGCGCGCGCAGGACCAGGGCTCTCGGTGCGGCCGGACGCTGGCCGTCCGCTGCCGCCGCGCGCGAGGAATTCGGCCGCCGAGCCTCTCACGTGGGAACGACTCCGGGCCCCGCGGCTCCTCCTCCCGCTGCTTCCGGGCTGGCGAGGGGCGGCCGCTCGCCCCGCCCCGGCCCCGCCCACGCCCCGCCCCTGGCTCTCCGCCGCTCCCCCGCCCGCCCCGGAGGATCGCGGAGCGCCGGTCCCGGTCGCCCGGTACCGCCTCGCGGAGTCCTTGCTGGGAAAACAGCGGTCGCGAGAGCCGGAAGTGCAGGCACCCGAGCCCTGGCCGAGGGCTGAAGCTCCCCAGACCCGGCCGGGAGCGGGTGGCCGCCCCGGGCCCAGCCCGCCACTCGTGGTGGCTGTGACCCTAAGCCTTGAGTGCTTGGAGCGAATGGAGCGCCGCGCGCTAGTGAGGCTGCGAGCGGGGGCCTGCAGACCCTGCGGCTTCGCCTCCTTCCCCCAGCCTCAGTGTCCTCGCCCTGCCCCTCCTCAGTGTTGCTTGGAGCCCCCCATGACGGCAGCCTTGTGCGGGTGCTGCCCGGACCCCCGGGAGTGGGCGGCGGAGGTGGGGGAGAGGCCTGAGGGCCATGGAAGCCGGGGCGACTCAATCCACCTGCGGTGCTCCGGCTCAGGGAGTGCGCAGCCCTAGCGCCCCCCCCCCCCCCGCCCCCAGTGACCAGTGACCCCCTGTGCTCGGCTCCCTTCTGTTGTGGACCCCCAGGGCAAGGCCGCTGAGGACTCACCCCCAGTGCAGCAGGCACCCACCCGACCGAGCCTGCACCCCCCACTTATTCCTCTTCCTGGCCCAGGCCTGAGGTCTGGGAGTGTCTGCAGCTCCCAGACAAGCTGTGAAACCAGACTGTCTCCCCAGGTCTGAACCTCCCCTCCTCATTGTCCCACCCGGGGCAAGGAGCCCTGCCTTTCCCTGGCCACAGTGGCCTAGCCACCAATGGCCATGGACTTGTCAGCTTCCAACCACACACACAGACACACAGGCACACACATATGCACACACAGGCACACACACAGACACACAGACATGCACACACAGGCACTCACATATACACACAGGCACACACACAGACACACAGACATGCACACACAGGCACTCACATATACACAGGCACACACACAGACACACAGGCATATACACAGACACACAGGCACACACATATACACACACAGGCACACACACAGACACACATGCATACGCACACACACAGACATGCACACAGACACACTGGCACTCACATATACACACACAGACACACGCACACACACAGAGACACACACACAGACACACAGGCACTCACATATACACACACAGACACACGCATACACACAAAGACATGCACACAGACACACAGGCACTCACATATACACACACAGGCACACACATATATACACACAGGCACACACACAGACACACAGGCACACACACAGACACACAGGTACACGCACACGCACACACACACCTCCTGCCCACCTTCCCAGGGACTGGGGCTGCCTTTGGCTCCGGCCTCTGACTTTCTGGAAGCCCTGACTCCCTGGTGGAGGGCAGAGGGCCAGGCCAAATCCTGGTGGTGGTCCCAGCTGGCCGGCAGGCTAGAGACCCACACTGCTTCGGAGGAAGGCCGGTGACCCTGCTCCGGGTGACGGGAGAGGCTGGGACTCCCCACTTGGACCTCTGCTGCAGTGACCGGCAGAGCGGTGGGGGCGTCCTGACTCCCCGTGCTGAAGCTGGGACCTCAGAACCGTGCAGTCCAGGGGTCTCCACCTGAGACCCCTGGGGGACCCATGCAGGAACATGGACAAGGGGATTGTTAGGTGGAACCTGAGTTGGAAATGTTGGCAACACTCGGGAACGTAAGAAAAAGGAAAAGGAAGAGGAGGAAGAGCCACAAAGTAAACGCTTCTAGAAGTTTCTGTGCATCCCATATTCCACGACCGCCTTCCTCGGCCCCTCTGCGACCTCTCCAAAGGCCCCTGCTGATCCAGGCTGGTGCCTGAGCCCACAGCCTTGGGGGAGTTCTGCTGCTCTCCTTACTCAGCAGAGTTCATCCCTGGCTCGCTCTCTCTCTCTCTCTCTCTCTTTCTCTCTCTCTCGTCGCTCTCTCTCTCTCTCTCTCTCTCTCTTTCTCTCTTCCCTACACTGAGATCAGGACTTCAGATACCAGCTGGCTCCACCTTCCCCAGCTTTCGGGGCGGATTCTACCCAAAGGCTGACTCCAGAGGGTTTGGCCTGTGCAGTCACACAGGGCCCTGTGCTCAGAAGGACGCTGCACTTGGGTTAATGCTGTGCTGTCATTGCTCGGAAATTTTTATTATTTATTTATTTGGAACCAGGGACTGTGCCCTTCACGTTGCTTGGGGACCTGCAAACTATGTAGCTAGGCCTGCTCCCAGAAGACCCCTGGGAACCGATTCAGCTCGCTGGGTCCTTTCCCAGGGCGCATGTGCCCAGCCTCTGCAGGGCGGCAGGAGGGAGGATTTGGGAGTCAGGAGAGGCATCAGGAAGTGCCCTCATTCAGTCCTCCCCACGGCTTATTCTGAAGAGCGGAGGCATCGGAGGCATCACAGGAGTTCGGGGCGGGCGGGGGCGGGTGGTGATGGGCAGTCCAGGTGGGGGCGGGGAGGCAGCTGTAGTTCTGGCCTCTGTGGGCAGACAGCGTCCCCCTGACCCTGACCTCAGCCTGCCACACAGGAAACACAAAGGAGGCTGGAGGCCGGGGCACAGGGGCCAGCGCCCCTCTGCTCCCAGGAGAGCATCCCCCAGCTCGCGGGAGAAGACTACAAGACGCATTTGCCTGCAGGAACAAAGACCAGAGTCATCGCAGTAGGAGCTCCCAGCCTGTCTGGCAGCTGCCTGAGCCTACTGGAATTTTTCAGGTTTTTTCCCCCCTGGGCTGTGCCTTTAACCCGTGTGGAAGACACATGACTGAGCCCTTCCGGCCAGCATGTGACTGCCCGGCTCCGAATGCTTTGAGCAGAGCTGGGGTGGGAGTCTTGGTTCTGAAGACCCTGTGACCCCCTGTGAACTCCTGGGCAAGACTTCCTGGGGCGGTCTAGAGACCTCAGCCGCAACGCGAGGCCTCCCACTGCCCCCAGCACGCGTGTGGCCACGGAGAAGTGCCTTCCTGTATCTGCACAGCTAAAGGTGCCGTGCTGGGTGGGTTTAGTCCTCCCAGGGGGTCTGGGTGGGAACTTCTGTTTCGCTTTGGCTGTTGGATTTGCTGGCAAAGCGGCAGGAAGGAGGCTCCAAGAAGCAGTGTGTGTCTTGGAGAACTCCCTTCAAAGCAGGAAGGCCGGGGCAGGCACTGTCACTGAAGCCACCACTTGGGGTGCCCAGAGGGAGCAGGTGCGCGCGCAGGGCAGGAGGCACGGCCTCCTGGCAACCTAACCTTGGGGAAGGCACCGTGTCACGGTTTCCCTGCTTTGTTCCTACCAGGTCCCCAGCACACTCGAGGCTGGAAGGTTAAGTGAGGGTGCAGACGCCCGCAGGTGGAGAGCGGGGGCGGGGGGGGGGGCTGTCTGGGATGCCGCCTCTGCCCTAGGGGGGTGGGCGTGCAGTCTCTGAGGGCAGAGAGACCGGCACTCAAGTCCTGGCTCCGACACTCACTAGCCTGTGATCTGGGGCAAATCATTTCACTCCTGGCAGCTTCAGCTTGTGCTTCTGTGATGTGGAAGTGACCACGGCCCCTTCCTGTCCGGTTGGGGTGGGAGAGCCTGGCATGGAGTGAACCCTCAAAAACCAGGCTGCAGGGACTTCTCGGGGGAGGCCAGGGTGACCCGCCCGTGGCTCCTGGCAAAGGAGAGCACTTCTTGCTAGCTCCATAGAAACCTGCAGTGCTTGGGCTGCTCCTGGGGACTCCAAAGCGACTTCTGGGCCCTTGGGCAGAGCCCGGGCTGCTTCTGCAGCCGGGACCCCAGCAGGCTCAGTGCTGACTCCTCTTCCTCCCCCCCGTCCCAGTAGGACTCTGGAGCGCAGGTGCAGCACGCAGGATTAGAGTGGGATTTGCCTCCCCAGCTACTTAGACCTTTGTCCTCGGGGTAGGTCCATCCTGCCATCTGGCCAGGCCAGGCTGGGCACTTTTGTGGGCCTGTCACTGGCTTGCCGGGCCCCTTTGACAGTCCTCCCGGGAACCCCAGTGGCCTGGCAGAGATCCTGAGCCCCTCCAGGGACTTCCAAAGGGCCTCGCCTCAGGCAGGAGCTTAGCCCAGGCCTTGAGCCGAGCAGGGCAGTCAGCATTCTCCCAGAGCGCAGCTGGCCTCCGTGCCCTGCCTGCTGCAGCCTTGGGCCCCACGTCACATTCTTTAAGGCAACAAAAGGATCAAGTTCTTCCTTATCCAGGGACCACATCTCGCCCTTGTCCTCCAAGCCTCTTTTTTCTTGGGGAATTCATTTCAAAGCATGGAGGTTGGGGCTGGCATGGCACAGCTGGTTAAGCCACCACTGGGGACGCCCAGAGCCCATGTTGGAGCGCTGGTTCGAGTCCCGGCTGCTCTGCTTCTGGTCCAGCTTCCTGCTGATGTGGCTGGGAGACAGCAGGTGATGACCCAAGGACTCGGGCCTCCATCACCCACATGAGAGACCCAGATAGAATTTCTGTCTCCTGGTTTCAGCCAGGCCCAGTTCCAGCTATTGCAGGATTTGGGGAGTGAACTAACAGATGGAAGATCTCTCTTTCTCTCTCACTCTGCTTTTATCATAAAATAAGTCTTAATTAAAAAGAAGGGAGGTTTTTGTTGTCAGAAAGTTACGACGTTCTAACGTACTCAAAACAAAAGCAGTAACAGAAAAAAATACTACAATGTATAATAACGTGGGCCAACATTCAGACAGCAGGTGCCATGGGCCAGACACTGTCGTAGGAGCCCAGTCCTCCGGACAGGGCTGAGAGAGAAGTGTGCCACTGTTATACAGAGAGGCCAAGTCTCCTACCCACAGTCACACAGCCTGTGAGTCAGAGGCAGGAGCCACACCCACAGGGCCCAGCGACAGCCGTGATGCCACCCCAGTGGCAGGCGTGGTTGGCCGGGCACCCCATCACCCCAAGACTGTGCTCTGTGCCCCTTCAACCCTGCACACCACCCTAGCCCCAACGTCCCAGGTGAGAAAACAGAGGTGCAGGGAGCCCAAATGACGACGGTGGGAAGTGCCGGGGTGGGGGTCTGGCTCTCGGGGGAGCCTGGTGCTCTGGCCAGCTGCATCCCACGCTGGACCGCTGGGAATGCCCGCCGTGGGCAGCGGCGAAAGGTCACTGCTTGGGCCAGCCTGAAGACGGGACTCAGGAACTCTGCTGCCCCTGGTGTCCAACAGCGGAACTTCACCTTCCGGGGAGAACCAGAGACTCGGAATGGCTCTGCTGTGTTCACAGCCACAGCGGTGGGCCTGGCGTCTCCACTTCCCGCAGGTGATCTGAGACTGGGGTGGGGGAGGCGTGTCCTGAGCGCTGTCGCCTCGGTGCCAGGCCCTTAGATGAATCGGAGCGCAGACACAGGGCCGTAATTGGAGGGGGTTATTCGTTATATCAGATAACCTGCCTCACACATGTTGCCCAGGCAGACTCTGTAAATATGGTGATTATGCGCACGGAGCGGTTCAGGATGTTGTCCCAGGTCACGCAGGTCGTAGAAGCTGGGTTCAAACACAGGTGGCTGGGGCCCCAGAGCCTGTCTATTCACTACTATGGCGTGAGTACCATAATAATAATTAGTATTCTTCCCCCAGTACTTTAACCAAGTCTGTCTTTGCTTATTCATCCGCTGACTCAACACACACTGACAGTGCCCCAGCCGTGCCCCAGAGCTCAGCCGCTGGAGTCTGCGGCCGCCGGCACCTGCGGTGTGCCTGTGCGCACGTGGAGCCGGGAGGACCCAGGGCCACGCCCCGAAGTCCTGCCATTCCTGCTCTCTGCTCGGCTGCTCCCTGCTGGCCTGCGCCCCTCTCCCCCTCCCTACTTCCAGGCCGGGCAGGGCACAGAGCGGCTCCTGCCAGGGTGCCCACGGGTAGCTGATGGAGCTGGCAGGCTGTGGTGAGGCCGAGGGTCTGGGGGCGCAGCCAGGCTGGGACAAGGCTGGCCACCCCCGGGCCTGTCTCTCCAGGTGTAAGAGGGGGCTGAGGCTGCCTGCCCACCCCCCGAGGATTGTTCTGGGTGGAAAACCCACAGAAGCGTGGAGCGCCGGGCCCACGGATAACAGGCCCGTCCTAGGATCCTTCCTTTGCCTGCTGGTCCTTTTACTCCGTCAGTTTGCCCTTGGCCTCCGCCAGGAGCCCTGTATGTGGCGGGGGGGAGGGGAGAGCAGACCCCCGAGTGTGGGGTGCTCATGGTCCTAGTGGACGTCCAGGTGAGAAAGGACACACACTAGCACATGGTGACTTGGGTCCCCACTCCCGGAGCAGGGGTGCCTGTCACCCTGTCACCCTGCCACCGGCGCTGTGCTGAGCCTCTGCCACTCACCGCCCCAAGGAGACAAAATGACCCCAAGGCCTGCCTGCTTCCGGATTCTTGCCAGGTGAGTGATGGGGCCTTGAGACGCCGGCCTGGCGGGTTCCCTGAAGGCTCAAAGTGCTCCCCAGTGGCCAGGGCACGTTGGACACTGTGCCATCAGGCGCGAGCTTTTCATGGGAAACCTGGTTGCCTCCTGCAGGGAGGGCTCAGGTGCCCCACACCGGGGTGGGTTCCATTGTTGGAGGATGGGGCTGGCTTTCCTCCTCTGAGAGGCTTAGACACTTCCCATGGGGACACACAGCAAACCCAGGGATCGGGAGGACTGACTGCTGCGTGTGGGGAGGCGCAGGGTCTCACCGCCCCCAGCCGTTCCTGAATTAGAGGTGGGGCTGGGGAAGCCGAGGACCAGGCAGGGTCGCGGTGCGGGGTGGGGGCGTCACAGTTACGTAACGCCCCTCCTCTGCCCCGACAGCCCACACTCCGGGGCCCTCTGGGGCCAGCAGGCCACCTGTCCGCACATGCGCACGGCTGCTTTCTCGGCAGTCACCGGCTGTGCCCCTCTGCCCACCAGGACCCAGGCACAGCGGCCGGAGCCACTCCCGGCTTCCAAGGCCCTAAAGGCAGAGCGCGAACGGCCCTCGTCCCAACCCAGCCCTCCACGGCACAGGCAGACCGGGGCGTCCAGGGCCACGGGGGCCCCCAGGGAGGTGGGGAGGGGTCTGCGTGGGTCCAGGCCAGGGAGCGAGGCAGCCGGCAGGCACTAGCTCAGTCCCCAGGGGCCCAATCAGAACTGGTCCTGCGTTCTTTTCCCACGACTGTCCTTTGGGTATTTTTGGAACCTGCTCCGGGAGGCAGATTCGTTGGAGGGGGGCTGGGCACCTGCCCCCTGACGGGCCCCTTAGCAAGCAAGCGGGACTGTGTTCTCGTCTTTACCCTTGACCTTTGAGAGTGGAATGTGTGTCTCTGCCCCTGGCGCAGCGGAGGCCGTGCGTGGGGACTCCTGGGGTGAAGAACAAGCCCACAGCGCCGGGGACACGCCGTGCACTTGCGCACATGCTCTGTCCTCGCGCCCCGCGTTGACCTCAGCGAGCCCCTGCTCTGGCTCCAGCCCCTTCCTGTTTCGCCCAAGAACAGCATCTCGCGTGTGAGCCCATAGCAACAGCTCGGGGCTGCTGTGCAGCCGTCGGCACCGCAAGCCCTCGGCGCGCTGTCTCCTGTGATTTCTCACCGCCCTATCTGACGTGGTTGCTAATCTCAAACCCATTTTAAAGCTGAGTATACTGAGGTTAAGAGCAAGGCAAGCAAAGGTTGTGACCTGGTGGCCCTAAGGGCTTCACCTGGCCTGTGAATGTTCTTTTGTTTCCTAGAACTCTATTTAAAAAAAGCTTTCTAAAAGCTAGTTGCTAACTTTTTTTTTAAGATTACATTTATTTATTTGAAAGGCAGAGCTACAGAGAGAGAGAGAAAGAGAGGGAGGGAGAGAGAGAAAAAATCTTTCATCCACCGATTCACTCCCCAAATGGCCACAATGGCTGGGGCTGCGCCAGGTCGAAGCCAGGAGCCAGCAGCCTCACTTGAGTCTCCCATATGGGTGCAGGGGCCCAAGGACTTGGGCCATCCTTGGCTGTCCCAGGCAGGCACGCATGTTAGCAAGGAGCTGGCTTGGAAGTGGAGCACCTGGGACATGAACTGGCACTCACATGGGATGCCAGAGTCGCAGACAGTGGCTCAACCCCCTGTGCCACAACGCTGGCCCCTGCCACGTTTTTATCCTATGCCAATATACACCCCAGGTTTCAGATCTTTAGATGTTTTTGTGGTCCATCCGTCTGCCCGTCTGCCCGTCTGTCCGGGGCACGTTGCCAGTGCGCCCTCCTGGGAGCCCCCTCTGCAGCAGGTGGGAAGGGGCCCTGGGCAGGGGCTCAGATGTGGGTGTTCTGTGGCTGGGTGACCTGTGGGGACACTTCCTCTCCCCTGGCCCTCACCTATAGAATTAGGGGTGTGGCCTAAAGATGGCCACGCCCCTTTCCTTCCTATTGGCCTCACCAAGGCTCCTGGCAGCTGCAGAGCCCCCTGGGAAACAGGCAGGGGTTCCGGACAGGCCGGGCAGGCTGTCCACCAGAGCTGTCCTGTGGCCCCGAGGGCCGGCTGGCAGGGGGACCTCCCTGTCCCACTGATCCAGAGTTTTGCCATTGGCACCAGCAGGAGGCCAAGCGACCAGGGCGGAGGGGGGGTTCAGCCTTGAAGCAGCCTCTGGTCCCTAATAATCTAATTGCCTGGAGCATGACCCAAGCTCTAGTAAGAAATGAAAAGTGCCGGAGCAGGGAGGTGGAGCCGGCTCGTCCCTGTCCGGGTCAGCCTGGGGTAAAGAGTGTGTGCCGGGCATTGGGCAAGCCAGCCAGGACTCAGTGCCACCACGCAGTCCCAGGGACACGGAGAGCTGGCGCTCAGCCTCCCCGTCTTCCCTGATGAGCCCTCCACAGCCCTGAGAGGGGCAGCGGCTCTCCAAGGCCACACAGCAAGTCAGCGTCAGAGCTGGACAAGACTCCATCTTCCTGAGCTGCCTCCTGGGGGGACTTCCCGTGCTCTCGCTCTCTCTCTCCCTTTGGGAATTTAGATCCCGCCCACTTCTTGGCACTGGACTTCAGAAGCGGGTGGGGGTGGCCACGTGGGCACGGGCTGCCTGCCCAGTTCGGAGGCCTGGCCCGGACAGGGCTTGTCCAGGGTGCCAGGGACACAAACCCCTGGGAGGCGCGGACTCGGGGCTGCTGTGGGGCTGCCGGCAAGGTGGCAGAGCTGGCAGCTGGAAGCCCGAGCTTGGCTCGCCCATACGTGTTGTTTTTCCCGCAGTGGTTTTAACAATGTGCGTGAGCTGCCAACATGGGAGAGTCAGAACTCACATCAAAGTCAGCATTTCTGGCATCTAATGGGAAAAATATAAAGACCTCAAGAGCTAACAGGAGCTGGGCCACACCTTCTGCCCCGCAGCGACTGGCGGGGCAGGGGCGTTGACCATGCTTGGCCTTCCCTCACTTGTATTTACTGGTTTATTTGGAATGCAGAGAGAGAGAGAGAGAGAGAGGAGAGAGAGAGAGAGAGAGAGAGCGAGCGAGCGCTGGCTTACTCCACAAATGCCCACAGCAGCCAGGGCTGAGCCAAGCCCAAGCCAGGAGCCTGGAGCTCCACCCAGGTCGCCCACGTGGGTGGCGGGCACTCACTCCTTGAGCTGTCACCTGCTGCCTCCCGGGGGCGCACATGAGCGGGAAGCTGGCAGCGGGGTTGCGGCCGGGACTTGAATGCAGCCCTCCGAGACGGGACACGGGGTCCCGAGCTGCGGCGTAACTGCCTGTCCCCGCTCCTCTTGCTTTTGTGCCCACCCCTCCCTCAGACAGCCTCCCCAAGGCTAAAGTCACAGCCTCTCCCATCCCGAACCTTGTGAGATAAGCGCCAGCTCCCAGTGATTCTCAACCAAGGGGCAGTTCCCGCCCAGGGGACCCTGGGCCATGGTGGGGGGACAGTGTGGTTGGGACAGCTGGGGAGGCCGGTGCTGTTGGCACCCCAGTGGGTGGGACCAGGGTCTTGGCTCAGCTTCTGAGAGTGCACGGGACAGCTGCACAGCGGGGGCTTCCTCGGTGCTGGCCCTGCGGATGGAGTCCCCCGGGTGACTGAGAAGGACTCGGAGCAGCCTCTCGATGGCACTCTTGGGAAAGCAGACAGCGGGGCGGCCACTCAGGCTGATGGTCAAGGAAGACTGGGGGGGGGGGGGGCGGCGCAGCCAGTCTGGGCAGCCCCAGGCCTCAGCGTTGCTCTGGGTGCCAGGGTCTGAGTGGCTGGAATAAGGCCAGGGTTGGGCATGCATGCACCATGCATTTATTAAGCGCCAACTGCATACAAAGCGGCATGAAGTGTGGTGGGAGAAAGTGAGGGTGTGGACGACGTGGCCCTGGCCCAGAGGGGACCAGCAGAGAAGGGGTCCTGGGGATACAGAGGGGTCTCGTTAGGCCAAGAGCATTGCAGTCTCCCGAGCAGAGACAGTAGGCGGTCCGGCCTGTGACAGGCGCAACCCAGAACGGCAGAGATGCGAGCGAGGCCGTCTGGACAGGGCACAAGATGCAGTAGCAGCGACAGTGTCAGAGGCACGCACGGAGACCAGATGCCATCAGCAGGTGGCAGGAACCCGTGGAGGCAGAGGGCCTGTGACCGCAGAAGAGGGCTGCCGACGGGGGAGGCGCCCGCACTGTGCCAGCACAGCCAGCGCCCAGAAGCTACACATTGCAGTCCTAGCCCAGCCTGGCACAGCAAAGGCCTCTCTGCACTGGTGAAAGCCGGGGCGGGGGGTGGGGGAGGCCATCGAGAAACAGCTGAGCAGGTGCCCCCCCACAACATGCCTCTCTGGAGCCCCTGGCCACCCCCTCAGGCTCTTCGATATCTCAGGACAGGGCTGGCGCTGTGGCACAGTGGGTGAAGCCACCGGCTGTGGCTCCAGCGTCCCATCTGTGCCAGTTTGAGTCCTGGCTGCTCCACTTCCAATCCAGCTCTCTGCTATGGCCTGGGAAAGCAGTAGAAGATGGCCCAAGTCCTTGGGCCCCTGCACCCATGTGGGAGACCAGGAAGAAGCTCCTGGCTCCTGGCTGCGGATGGGCACAGCTCCGGCCGTTGCAGCCAACTGGGGAGTGAACCAGCAGATGGAAGACCTCTCTCTCTCTCTCTCTCTCTCTCTCTCTCTCTCTCTCTCTCTCTCTCTGCCTCTCCTCTCTCTCTATGTAACATTGACTTTCAAATAAATACATAAATCTTTAAAAATGTCTCAGGACTCTGTGCCGGCCTGGAGCATCCTTGTCGCCGTCTCATTTGAGCCCTTGCTCTTTCCGCTTCCACTCCAGCTCAGAGGACACGGCTTCCGGGAGCAGATGAGGGCAGGCCGGGCAGAAACCTCATGACGCCTGCGTCTTTGTGTCCAGAGCATTTCATTTTCCTTATCTGCCTCCCTTCCTCCACTCCCCCACCTCTCTCTCCCTCTCTCTCTCTTCAAGATTTATTTTTATTTATTTGAAAGGCAGAGTCCCAAAGAGAGAGAGGGAGAGATTTTCCACTTGCTGGTTCACTCCCCAGATGGCCACAACAGCAGGAGCTGGGTCAGGCCAAAGCCAGGAGCCTGGAACTCCATCCGGGTCTCCCGTGTGGCTGCCACTGGGTAGGAGTGGAGCAGCTGGGACTCAGACTGGCCCTCGGAGGTGACGCAGGTGCCACGAGCTGCGACCTAACCCTCTGTGCTGCTGAATCATTCACCGTTCACGTTCAGGTTCATTGGGCACTGGGCAGCGAGCTGAGCCCATGTGCTGGGCGGTTTCTGTTGAAATGCTGGTATAGTGCTGGCCTATGCTTGTTTCTAACGTGGGCTAGTGGGCTCTGGACGATGTGCCGGGTGTGGGCTGCAGGGGCTCGTCTCCAAGGTGGGTGGGTCATTCCCAGGTGCCTTCGAGACAAGCCAGCCGGAGTCTCTCTTCCCAGCATGCCTTTCCTGTGCCACAGAGAAGAGCCGCCCTGGGGACCAGGAAGGAAGAGGTCCCCATCCCAGACGCTGGGAAATAACTCAGTTTGCACCTGGTGGAGGGACCTGAGCCGCGGCCTCTCCAGCTGGGGACGCGACAGGCAGCACGCGAGCCTGGCTGGGCTGCTGCCCGGGGAGCTGGCAGGGACAGGCCTGGGGACTGCCGCCCCGGAGCAGGTGTCTCTGCCGTGGGAGCTGCTTCACAGAGCCGTGCCCACGGCCAAAGCTCAGCATTACGGCACTTGCTTGGCACCCATCCGGTGCCAGGTTTTTAGATGTGTTTCCCTCCTCCGATCCCCAGTGCAGACCCTGTGGGGGGAGGGGGAAGTGCTAAGCCCCTTTTGTAAATGAGGAAGAACGAGGCACCTGCGGGGAGGCCACGCAACGAGGAAGTGGCTGAGCTGAGGTCGGGACTTGGTTGTGACAGCTCAAAATCAGGCCTCTAACAATTCTGTGATGCTGCCGGACCAGCCGCGCTAACCACCCAACTACCCGACCAGGTGACCAGTCAACCTCCAGCCAACTTGCTCAGGAGGAGCCCGGGGCAGGCTCTTGCCCTAGCTGTGTGACCTTCAGCAGTGTACTTAGCATTGCCCGGGCTTTATTTGCCCTATCTGTAAAATGGAACAATGACGCCTCCCTCTCCCTGCTAAGTGAGTGAACACATGCCTGCTACAGAATTAGCATTCAGTACACCGCACTTCTCGATGTCAGAGGAGGGGGACTGTGAGTGGTCAGACTCAGCCTGGTTTCTAATGGAAAGTTTCCAAATCGATTTATAAAGCAAAGTTATGAAGCCTGTGCCAGAGAGGGGCGGTGTGGCGAGCCGGTCAAGCCATCCCCGGCCATCCCGTGCTTTAGCCACAGGGACAACAGAGTGGACCCCAGGCTCCCATTCTCGCCTGTGTCTCTGCCCATCTGGCAGGTGCACTGGGGTCTCCCAAGTGCCCCACCCACGGCCAAGCCCAAGGCGGGGCACCCGGCGGAGAGCAGTAGCCTGGGTACCTGCCTGGAGCAGGCTGCCTGCCCGGCCTCCAGGGCCCCTGGGTGCCCACGTGCAGGGGCGTGGGCATCGTGGCTGCTGCTTGTCTGGTCCCAGGGCCACTGCACAAAATGCACCACATCCCAATCGCTTGCCCTGAAAAACCGGGTCTCGGACCAGCGTTTGAGGTGACAAGCGTGGAGATGCTGTGGGCCTGGTGCTTTTTTTGTCTTTTTCTGTTTTTTTCCATATCCAGTGTCCTTCGTGGATGACTGGAGAGACCAGCGTTCAGAGACGTGGAGGGGGCGGGGTGAAGGCTTATTTATCGTTTTGTGTAGCTTCTGGAAAACTACAGCAAGAACCACAGAACACCGGGCGCCGTCCGTTCCGAGGGCCCGGCTGTGCCCGGCTCACCTGGGCCTCCCTGGCCTCACCTTCCTGCCGGGGCCTGGGCCTGCCGCCCACTGCTCTCACCGCCACGGCGCCATTTCCCAAACGTCTGCCCAGCTGGCCAGAGGACCTGTATTTTCCTGGCCCCAGCTATACATGAGTCGCTCCTTGGAAGCAGCACGGAAACTTTAAAAATTGCAGTTGTCAGACCAGAGGAATCTTTGCACCCGCGAAGCCTCCTGTCCGTCACAGTGCGTCTTCGGAGCTCGCCTGCCCCCAGCCCGGACCCGGGGAAGTGGTGTTTTGCAATGCATGCACGCGGCTGCCAGGGGCGTCACCTCGCCAGGGGCGTCACCCGTTGCCGGGCCCCGCGTGTCCCTAAGGAGCTGGGGGGTGGCCCCCACCATGTGTGCCTGCGCACCTTGCACATTTCCTGTGTCGGCTTTAGTAGCGCAAAGTGCCTGGCCCCTGCTGGAGACCCTCGCAGTCCCCCCGGAAGAGAGGGGCCTCCCAGTGTCTCCTTAAACATGTCAGCCCCTGACTCTGGACTCCTGCTAGACAGACAGAGGAGGCACCCTGGTCACCCCTGAGGGCAGCGGCACGGGCACGGGGCTCACAGCCCTCCCGACCCCGCCTGGGCCGTGCGCCGCCTGGGGGGCATCTCCTGCTGTGTCCTGTGGGCCTCACCTCCAAGCAGTTCTTGAGTGCGCCAGCGTCTTGTGCCCCAGGTGCCACTACCGTGGCGTGAGCCACAGCCATTCTCACGTGGCCGTGTGGCTCCACCTCTGTCCGCTCTCTACTGACAGGCACGACCAGTCAGAGCACAAGGCTCCCCTGCCTACAGCCACTGCCCTTCCGCTAAAGGCTGAGGACCCTAGGGAGGAGACAGCGGAGGGAGGGGAGCCTGGGGCAGCAAATGGAAGGGGAGGGGCTTCACGATCTTGGCTACAAACGCCGATCTCCTCTCTGAGTCTTCTCGGGTGCCTGAGGACAGCCACCTGTGCAGAGCCAGGGCCCAGCTAGGACGTGAGGCAGGGGCTTGGCCCCTAAATCCCACGTGCAGAACCGGAAGCCACGGCCGGGGACTTCATCACTCAAGTCCTCGCTCAGGGCCCAGCTGCAGGTTCACAGTCTCAACCAGCGGCATATCTCCTGCGAAACGCAGGCGGGGAGGGCTGTGGCCTCTGTCAGCAGGAGGGGACCAGAGGGGACACATCACCAGGCGTGGCTGCGGCCCGGAGGCCCCAGGCTCCCTGACCCTTGCTTTTGGCCACCTGCCTTGCTGGCTACATCTGTGAACCTGACCTGGCGGAACATTCCACGTTCCTGACCTTGGCACAGAGGTCTTTGGGTCCCTGAGCCTTTCATTCGGCACACCTGCTCGGGGGTTCCCGGTGATGGCCCCTCAGGGAACAGAGCTGAGCCTCGGGTGACAGTGATTGGCTGCAAACCAGCATCTGGGGAGGGGTCCAGAGCAGTTGGCGGCCTTGTGTGCCTTGCTCGGGCTCGGGGGACAATCTGGCAGATGCCGTGAGGATGCTCACACACGGGCCATTCTGGGACGCGCTCGTGGTTGCGGGGCTGGGGAGCTCTTCCTGCCAGGGCTGTTTGGATATTGTTAACACCATCCGCGGCCCGTTCACAATTAGCCACTTAAAAACGAGCCTGCCGCGGATGTCCTGAATTTCAAGTGCTGCTTGTGGTCGCTTTGGCAGGGGCCCGCGGGCCTGGTCTTCCCACGGGATGGACGGCTGCCAGGCGGTTTTAGGGGGATGAGGATACAGGGTCATTCGTCCAACGAAGAGCTACGAGAAGCCACCAGGTGTCACGCTCTGGGCGCTAAGCCCCTGCCCTGTCTGAGGCTTTGGGAGCTGACGCTGAGCTGGGAGCACCAGCCAGCCTCTCCCAACACTGCTTTTCCCCCGGGCCTGCCTGCCAGTCCTGCACCCCTGCGTGTGCACGTGCACCTGCACCCCTGCACGGCCCTGCTGCTCCCTGTGAGCTGCAGGTGCTGTTGCAGGCCCGCAGGCTCCCGTCCCTTCTCCCAACGCAGCAAGGCCCCCTCGGCTTCCTCGTGTCCATCCACGACTTCCCAAACCCACAGTTTTCAGCTTCCCGTCCTCAGCCCCGATCTGCCGACCAGAAGCTGCAGGACCCGGATGATGCTTCGGTTTGATCTGCCGGACCCCGGACTGCACGGCACGCTGGCCGCACAGCCGCCGGGGAGAGAGGGCACGGGGACTGGCAGCCCGTGGGAGCTCCTCCCTGGCTTGCGCTGACCTCCCGGCTTCTGCCTCTCGCTTTGATCAGGGGAAGTTGGTGATGGAGTGTGACAGCGCGGCTTCCTTCCCCCCATGGCTGAACCACATCCCCGATTCCCTTGCTGTGCCGGTGACCATGGCGTGTCTTTGCTTCCAGAGATGAACACGAGGATGACGAAGCCAGCGTGTGTGGGTGGAAGGAACCCCGGGGACAGGAGCGGGGGCGCTGGTTCCCCTGGGCGATGCCTTGGCGTTGACACTTGTGCTCACCTGTGGGGTTTCTACCCCCAGGTACCATTCATCGAGCACCGTGCTCTCTCCCTGCCTCCTCGGGCAGTGGGAGCAGTTCTTTCTCCACGAGGTCCACATCACCGACATCTCCCCATGTCACACCCGCCTCCTCCCCAGGTGCACCTGCCACATGGTTCACAGGGTGTGACCTTGGCCAGCCCCTGTGTGAGCCGGGTTAGTTTTTTTTTTTTTTTTTAAGGAAGATTTATTTATTATTTATTTGAAAGAGTTACGAGCTGGGGTGGGGGGTGGAGAGATCTTCCATCCACTGGTTCATTCCTTGATGGCTGCAATGGCAGGGGCTGGGCCAGGTGGAAGCCAGGAGCCTGGAGGCTACCTAGGTCTCCCAGGTAGATGCAGGGACCCAAGGACTTGGGCCATCCTCTGCTGCTTTCCCAGGGGATTAACAGAGAGCTGGATTGGAAGTGGAGCAGCCGGGACTTGAACTGGTGCCCATATGAGATGCCAGAGCCACAGGCGGCAGCTTCACCCACTGGGCCACAGCGCTGACCCCGAGCACCTGCATCGTTATCCGGCACTTTCGATGCTGCGGCCTAGGGAGCCCCGGTGAACTCCGCAGACCCTGCGCAGACCCCGTGGACCCTCTGCAAGCCCCCCGCCCCGCCTCGCTGTAACCATGTGGAAGCTCTTTCTATGGCGACGGAGAGGAAGAGGAGCCGCCGTCTCCCAGGAAGCTCCCTGACCACCCCGGGGCCCGGCAGCCTCTCGGTTCTCTCAACGCTGACAGCTTGCTCTCATCCATTCACTGCCCGACTCCGTGCTTACCTCACACCCCTCCCCCACACCCCCCTTCCTACCAAGCCCCTTCCTCACGGGACTCCCTCAGATTCTTCACAGAAGCACCTTCTGTCTCCCACCCCAGCACTGCAGTGCACCCCCCCCCCCCACAGTTCATTTCCTTGTTGGCCAACTTCTCAGCATTCAAATCTCAGGGAAAATGCCACCTCCTCCGAGAAGCCCTCCTTACTATGTACAGCAAAGAAGCCTCCTCTTGCCCCTCTTCCTTTGCTTTTCTTTCCTAGCCGTGAGGACCCTCAGCTGCCCTAACGCCACTCTTTGGGAAGACCAGGAGGGGGGCTGAGGTCACGGTCACGGTCTAGCCCAGGGGACACAGCGGCTTCGATGGGGCGGAGGACAGAGCCTCCTGACGCTGGAGTTCACGGCCTGCAGCTGAGCACAGGGTCTCGTGGGGCACCACGGCTGCTGTGAACCGGCCAAGGCCCCCGCCTCCCCTGGAAGCTGAGCCCCTGGCTGTGATACAGTTCTGCCCACGCTGACCTCTGGCCCTTTGGCTTCCTGGCCTCAGGGTCCAAGGTCAAGGGTGACAAACAGGTCAGAAAAAGCATTTTCCGACCCTGTTCTTCCCCAGCCCACTGCCCACCCTGGAGGGGAGCAGTGGTGTGGGGGAGGGGAGGGAAGGAGTGGATCCCTCCTCCTCCCACCCCACCCTCAGCGCTCACAGAGGGAAGCCCCTGGCCCAGTTGCCCCGTGTGACTCTTGTCAGGGGCCATTTTCTTAATTTCTAAATGACTATTTGCATATGGAGGCTCCCTTCTGCAGACTGCCAGCCTAATGATGGGAGGGCTCGGGTCTGACTTGGGTCATCACCGTATTGCAGCACCTGTGCGCCCGGCACACAGTAGGCGCTCATCAGCTCATCAATATTTGCAGGAGGAAGCCCGAGTGGAGGCTGACCCTCCCTCCCTTCCTCCACCTTCCCTCCTTCCAACACTTGCATGGGCAGGCGCCGGGACAGAGGTGAGTCAGATGGCACGGATGACACTGCCGGGTCCTGGCCCGGGTGGCTGAGCCTGCAGAGGTCCCCACGGCTCCAGGGCAGAAGCCTCGGGGGCTTGTTCGCTCAGACCTGGGCGCCGTGAACAAGCCCAATACCCCTGAGCCACGGACACGTGGGTACAACGGTCAGGTGCAGAAGGTCATCCAAATACCTGCTCTGGAGATGTTCTCGGGGCTTCCCTGCGACCTCACAGCCCCCCATAGGGACCCCTGCATCGTGGGGGAGGGGAGGCTCTGTGGGGGTGTCCCGGGGAAGCTGGCCTGGGGTTACAGACCCACAAATGACCCAAGGACTGTAGGATACAGAGAGCGAGAGTGAGAGAGCGAGAGCGAGAGGGAGAGCGAGAGCGAGAGCGAGAGGAGAGAGAGAAGGCCCCAAAGGCAGATGTCTCCCTTCCCATAATGAGGGTGCAGGGAGGGCATCACGGGGCCTGGGCTGTCAGAGATGCCCAGGGGCAAGCCCCAGGGCTGGGTCCCCACTCTACTCTGCCAGGAGGGTCTGTCCCTGGAGTTGAGAATTAAATGCCGGTAGCAGGTGCAGGCTGGGCTCCCCGGAGACCCCGAGACACATTTCAGCCGGGAACCGAAGCACAGCTGACAGCATTGCCACCACCCCGTCTGGCTCTGCCCTGCCTGGCCAGCATCCTCCCTGCGTGCACCTGCTCGGCTCCCAGGTCCTTTGGAGCAAAGGCAGGAGGTGGAGGTGGGGATCCTCCCAGTAGCTTCCGGGTCACACCAGCAGAGCCCCAGGCACCATAAAACCTCACCCAGGGACTGCAGCGCCCGGAGCGCCGGGAACTTCTGACCACCCCACCGCACCCCACCCCTGCCATGGAGATAACGTCACACCATTCTCGTTTTAAAAGGGATGTGTACTCATGGCATTAAAATTCACGAGTCAGAGTAAGTCAGAAGAAAAACCTAAATCATCTATAAAATTGTACTGCCCTTGTTAATCATAATACTTGGCTGTTTTCCCTTTTAGAGAAACATAGGACAACATAGAATTTTCCAGAACCTTGATAGCATTATGTAGATTACCCGTCCTTTTTTTTAATTCAAGAGCGGTGTATGGACATTTTCTCATATAAATAAGAGCAATTTTTTTTTTTTTTAAACAGGCAGAGTGGACAGTGAGAGAGAGACAGAGAGAAAGGTCTTCCTTTTGTCGTTGGTTCACCCTCCAATGGCCACCGCGGTAGGCGCGCTGCGGCCTGCGCACCGCGCTGATCCGATGGCAGGAGCCAGGTGCTTCTCCTGGTCTCCCATGGGGTGCAGGGCCCAAGCACTTGGGCCATCCTCCACTGCACTCCCTGGCCACAGCAGAGAGCTGGCCTGGAAGAGGGGCAACCGGGACAGGATCGGTGCCCCAACCGGGACTAGAACCCGGTGTGCCGGCGCCTCAAGGCGGAGGATTAGCCTAGTGAGCCGCGGCGCCGGCCAAATAAGAGCAGTTTTAAATGAGTGGTCTTTAACCCAGCGCGCGGAAGGCTTGTGCAAATACCGACTTCTGGGTCGTAACCCGGGAGCCTTTGGTGGGTCAGCCGTGGAGCCTGCGGATCCCACTCTGATGTCAGCTCCTCGTTCAGAATCCCGACCTGCAGAACCCCTCACGGAGCCCCTGCTACAGAAGGGAGCAAGACTTCCGGTTGGCATCGGGAATTTGCGCACTGTCAGCTTTCACGGGATGTCCTGGGTTGGCAGATTCGGTGTCTTTGTCCCATCCTTGCTGCCACAAGTCAGCGTCCCAGCACCCAGAAAGTGACTGGGGCCCTGCGCCACCCTGGGGCTGTGGAGAGGTCACACGACGTCTCCAAGATGGATTTCTCCATCAGGAAATCGGGCTGCGCACACCACGGAGCCATTTTTCCCGGGGGCTACCCAGAAAGGGCTCTGTGCTCAGTCTTCCATCACAGAGACACTCGGATTTCCTGCATCAACCTGTCCGTTCCCTGTGGTTCCAGCTGAGCACGATTTGCCTCCTCAAAGCCCCACCTCGCAGAGCTGGAGGGTGATGGAGACTGGCAGGCAGGGTCTGCACAGCCCCTGTGGTCCCCCGGGCAGGCTCCTGGCTTCGGACTTGGAGCTCTGGGATCCACCCCACTCTTCCCTTCCCAGCAGGTATGCAACATAACACCTGCTACTTTTTTTTTCTATTATTGTTTGAGAGGCAGAGAGAGGAGGGAGAGAGAGAGAGAGAACCCCCATCCACCAGGAGCTCAGCCCAGATCTCCCACAGGAATGGCAAGGACCCAGCTACTCCATCTGCCATCCTGTTGCCTCCCAGGGTCTGCACGGGCTGGAAGCTGGAGTCGGGAGTCAGAGCCAGGACTCGAACCCAGGGCCTTCGATGTGGGCATCTTCAGTGCAGGGCCAAACACCTGCTCCTCTTACAACACTTGACCTTAGCTCACGGGGGCTCTGTTCCCCGAGGTTGCCACCTGCGACCTCTGGAGGTGGCCTGAGTGTGCCAGTTGACACCAGTTCCCTGCTGAGAGGGGCTCGGCGGGTGGGCACTGGGGCAGTAGCTGTCCAGCGGCGGGCCTTTGCTGGGGTCACCTGGGTGGGGTCCCTGGCCTCAGCTCTTGACCCCTGGTGGTTTTACTCTGCCCCACCTTGGGACTCTGTCAGCAAGGAGGCCACTGCCCTGGGTGGGCCTTGACCTCGCGGGACCCTGAGCTCAACGCATCTTTTTCTTCATAAAGCTGCCTGGCCTCAGGTGTCTCGTGATAGTGATGAGGACCTGACCACCATGGAAGGGTGGGGGCTCCTCCTCACAAAACAGACCCTGAGCAGGCACGGAGCAGCGTGGAGACGCCACGCAGGGCGGGAGGGGCAGTCACGGTGCCTGGGGGAACTGGGGAGGGTCACGGTCCCTGGGGACCCTCCGAGAGGCTGGGGGAGAGGATGCAAACCAGAACTGCCTCCCGAGCAGGGGGAAGGAGGGGACCCCACGGCCGGCAGCTGCACCCAGGCCTTCACCTCTCTGGCCCTTCCGGGCCTGCTCTGAGTACGTGGCATTAGGATATCCTCAGGGATGGAGGCCCAGCAAGCCCCAGGAGTGTCTGCAGACAGGTGGCTCCTGAAGACCCCCTGCGTGGCTCCGGCTTCCTGAGTGATGGCTGACGTCACTGCAACCCTGACCCAGCACAGCCCAGCCCAGCGCAGCCCAGCCCAGCCCATGCTAATCGCCCCCTCTGTTGCCTTCTACTCCAGGTTACACCTTCCCCGCACCCCTGGCGCCACTCCGGTGCAGTCTGGGCTGGAGACCGCAACAGGCCTGCAGCGGCGGCTCGCTCAGCACCTCTGCAGCCTGGGGACGCCCCCCCCCCCCCCCAGCCCTGGCTCATTAAGGGCCCTGAAAGGCCACGCCCCCGGGCCAAGCCTTTAGCAGCACTTTACTGAGCCCTGCACCGCTCATCACCTTTAGGGAGCGTTGTCCGTGCAGCCCTGTGCTAATGCTCTCTCTACGTCATCTCTGCTCCTTCCCGTGTCCCGTCATTGTCCCTGGCTGGCGGATGTGGGCAGGTGGCGCCCAAGGCTGTGAGATGCAAAGCCAGGCCTATTTCTGAAACCCATGCCCGTTCTTTTAGAAATAAATTCTTACGTCATACTTGATGTACGAAATAATAAAAATATGCAATAGACTTGTGAGTTCTGAAGTGTGATACAGAAAACAACACAAAACTCCCCACCCCATACTCCCGCACACCCAGAACACGGCCCGTCGGCCTGTCCCTGGTTCGGAGCCCTTGCCTCTGCCAACAGAAGTCACTATTATAACAATTAGCCTTGGGGTTTGTTAGTGCCTTCTTTGAGTTAATTATTTGAAAGGCAGAGACAGACAGACAAACAGAGAGAGATATCCCATCGGCTGGTTCACTTCCCAAATGCCTGCAACAGGTAAGGCACAGCCAGGCTCATTCTGGGCTTCCCATGTGGGTGGCAGGGACCCGACGACGTGAGCTGTCACTGCCGTCTCCCAGCGTGCACACTAGCAGGGAGCTGAAACCGGAAGCGGAGCCGGGACTCCGATCAGGCGCTCCACTATGGGACGTGCACGCCCGGACGGAGCCTCGACCGCTGTGCCAAATGCTTAGCAGCGTTGTTTTCTGAGGCTGAAATACAGCATCAGGACATGCGCGGTGCTCTGTCCTGCTTTCTTCATGGACCACGACACTGCCGAGGCCAATCCACACGGGGTACAGCCACCACAGTCCCCTTAGGGGCCACCTCAGAATCCCTAAACACGCTCTCAGCGCATCGTGGTCGGCTTCGTCTGCTGGGGATGCTAGGCCCAAGTGCCAGGGACTGGGGTCTTTGGAAAGAGCAGGCATCTGATTTTCACAGTGCTGGGGTGGGGGGCAGGGAGAGGTCTTCGTCCCGCTCCTCACATGGCTGACAGCGGAAGGGCAAGAGGGACTCAACCATCTATCGCCTGTCCAAAGTGCCCACCCCGCCGACAGGGTGGGGCCCAGCTGGCCCAGTGTAATCCCACGTGGACAAGCGAGGACACAGGGTGGGAGAGTCGGAGGCCCTCCCGGGGAGGCTCTTGCGCTCCCTGCTGGCAGGGCCCGCCTTGCGACTTGGTCCTGTCAATGAAAGAGGACACTAGCCCGGGTCTCTGGGCAGGAGCTGTGAGACTGCACAGCTTGCATTTTTCTCTTTTCCCAGAGAGGCTGCCCCGGGGGCCTGGCTCCTGGAGCGAGCTGACCCACAGCACAGACACTGTGGCGCTGCCCTGGGTACACAGCCTGAGCGAGAAAGAAACCTGTGACCACCGAGACGCTGGGGGCCTCTGTTACGGCGGCGTAGCAACCCCACCCTACCTGACCCCCGAGGCCAGTGACTTCCAGCACAGGGGCGCGAGGGAGTGGCCCTTTCCCTGGGAGACAGAAATACCCAGAAACGCGTAAGATCATCTCTGACATGTTCGATTGCGTTAAAATTAGCCCCTTCCAGAATGTATATTGGGAGTGATTCATTCTTTAGCAACCAGAACGTGCTTTGAAGATAATAATCATTTGGGGCACTGACTGGCACGCTGTGTCACTTCCAGGATCCCTCACCTCTTCCCTCCCCCACACACCTCTGGAGCTGCTCCTGTGCTCAGAGTGGGACCACTGGGGACCCTCCGGCCTGGGGACCCCAGGAGCCTGACGGGCTGCTGATCCGCAGGACAAGGGCAGGCAGGCAGGGACAGAGCTCGTGTTGCACGCTGGAGGCTCAGGCAGGGGCGGCTGCGAGTCTGGGCAGAGCCGCTGAGCCTGGGAGCCTCTGGAAGCACTGCTAAGGCACATGGGGTGCACGGGGGACCTCACAGAGGCGCTGCGAGGGCCCGATGGTGACAGCAGCGTCCCCTGTCATGTAATACCCTGGTCGGCCATCACCCCGGGGGACGGTCGGACGGGGCCCCAGTGCCGGCGTCTCACTCCTCACCACTCCTCTCTTCCTTTCCTTCTGAGGTATTTGCAGGGCGCATGTACGCCCCGTCCATGCAGTGAGCGAAAGTGCACACGGTGGACACCCCACGGGGCGGGGGCGGGGCCTGAGACAGTCACCCACCCGCATGACACAGGTCAAGGCAAGAGTGAGTGGAGAGGCGGGAAAAGACACGCCTCGTTCTCATTAAGCCCCCGAGCGCTCATTAGTGGGAGCCGCAAGGGAAAGTGACCAGTTCCGGCCCTCGGTCCCCAGCTGGGGGTCCTGTGGGTAGTCCAGGGTGGGGGTGGGGGACGGAGGAGGGGGTCGTGGAGGTTCTGCAGGGACTTAAGACACGCTTCGTGGAAATGGCTCTTCCACTCCGGACATCGCCGCCATGCTGAGGTCCTCTGGGGTGGGAAGTCCACCAGCTCAGTGGCCACGCGGGCTCCCTACTCCCACCTCTGGGCTACAGGGCGGTGAGAGCGCCCGGGGGTTGGCGGAAGCCACGGCCAGTGCTGGGGTCACGGTTCTCCTGCCCGGCTGAGCCCCTGTCCTCCAAGGTGCGGCTTCACACACGGCAGGAGAACGCGTCATTACTGTCAGTTTGGGGAAGACGACGGGCAAGGTGGGGTTACGGCAGGCAGGAGGTAGGACCCGAGAGAGGACAGGGACGGGGAAGAGATGGGGGAGCAGATGAGCATCCGGGGATCAATGACCAATCCCAGCGCTGAGCTGAATGAAACACAGATTAACAACTCTGGCTTAACCTTCACAGCCAGCGCGGGGCGGGGGCACTGGGGCGCCTGCGCAGTCCCTGCCCAGGGCTCAGGGGTGCCTCCTGGGGCCCGCACTGCACTACGTGTCGGGGATGGGGCAGGAGCACAGCCAAGTCGCAGTCACTCACACTCACATCCACACGCATACACACACAGTCACCCCCCACACACACTCACAGTCACCCCCCACACTCACAGTCACCCACCTCACACACTCAGTCACCCCCCACACACTCAGTCACCCCCCCACACTCACAGTTACCCCCCACACAAATGCACATGCAGTCACCCCCACTCACACACCCATACCCCCACACAGCCACACTCACGCCCACTCACACCCACATACACTCACATGCACACACACATGTTCAAGCACATATATGAACATATACACATGTAAACCCTGAAGCACATGCAAGTGTGTGTGTGTGTGTGCATGTGTGAAGGTACTTCAAGTGTTTGTGGAAAATACGCACTTTGGTGCAAAAATGGCTAAGGCACATGCATTTGAAGGATCTTCAAAACCTCCATGGAAAATGTGTGTTATGAAAACACTGCGCAGATTTCAAGGTTTTCTTGGCACCAAAATAAACTTGGCTTTCCATTCTGCTTCTTCATGACCATTATGTGTATACGCAGGTGTGTGCACATGTACATATATGTTTATCCCATGGTTCTCAGCTGGGGGTGGTCTTCTGCCCCAGAAGGCATCTGGCAGTGCCCGGGGACACCTGGGTGGGGGGATGCCGTTGGCATGTGGGGGTGGGGGACAGAGGGACTGCTCAGCAGCCCACAGGGCACAGGAGACCCCCACGGCAAGGAAGGATCTGGCTCCGAATGTCCCAGTTCTGACGCTGAGAACCCTGCATCCACACAGCCACGTGTGTGCCCCGCAGCGAGTGATGGACAGTGATGGCTGGCGGGGCGGGGGCGGGGCTGTGCGTTGCACGAGGATCCTTGACCACCTGCTGGGGTGAAGCACTGGGCTCCAGAACCAGGCCAGTGGAGAGCAGAGACCCCCGACCTGCAGCCGGCTAAGGCGACGGTGTGACTTGAGGCGAGGAGTCCAGCGAGGCCCCCATTTTGATCAATTCTGTGCCAAAACCAGAGGTGCAGTCTATGGGGGGCCCTGACGCAGGAGGAGGGGGGCTTGGAGAGCTGGAGGAAGTGGGCGTGGCTGGGCAGAGGTGGGCAGGGGACAGATGGGAGAGGCCGGCCCTTCTCAGAGCGGGCTGAAGGTCTCAGAGTGGGCGCCTGTGTGCAGGCGAGCGAGCAAGGGGTGACTGCACCCTCACTTCCAGGTTAATGGAGGGGAACCCGGAGGAAGGTGATTTTGGTTGATTCTTGATTTCTCGTTAAAGTGTTGTTTGAAGACCCCGCTACGGACTCAAGGCACCCTCCCAGGCGTGCTCTGTGGACAGGCACTGCCCCCTTTCCCCGGCAGACTCCCTCGGGAGCATGGCTTTGTGTGGCACGCTCCATGGGGCTCAGGTCGGCCCTGCCTCGTCCCTGCACGCCGCCGCCAGCTGTGTTTCTTCTTCAAGGGCACCCGCACGCAGCATTTCCTGCCCAGCTATGAGAAACCCTTTGGTGTGAGACAGGCGGCTGGGCTGGCTTCCCGCGGAACTTGCTAGAATGACCCGATCCCAGGTCCTACCGAATCAGAACATGCATTTTTACCAAGACCTCCCAGGCGACAGCCACCCAGGTGAAGTGTGAGACACTCTGCTCCTAGTGACCTTCAGAAATGCGTCCAGCCCCGAGCTTCGGCGGCTCCAGCAGCAAACGTCCTTGCCAGGAGAGAGGCGCGCTCAGACCAAGGTCGCACGGCCTTACTTCCGTACACACAGAGTAGTACGTGCTCACTGATTATTTAGGACAGGGGCACGATGCTTGTGATGCTGGTGTTCTTTTTAACATTTATTTATTATTTGTAAGGCAGAGTTACAGAGAGAGAGGAGCGACAGGACATCTTCCATCCACTGGTTCACTTCCCTGTTGGCCGCAATGACCTGGGCTGGACCAGGCTGAAGCCAGGAGCTAGGAGCCTTCTCCATGTCTCCCACGTGGGTGCAGGGGCCCAAGCTCTTGGGCCATCTTCTACTGTTTTCCCAGGCCATAGCAGGGAGCTGGATCGGAAGTGGAGCAGTCAGGACCCGAACTGGAGCCCACATGGGATGCTGGCACTGCAGGCACAGGTTTAGCCTACTGCACCACAGCGCTGGCCTTGATTTTCCGATTTTTAATCAGAAGTTCTTGTCTGTATGTGTGTGAGGGGGTGGGCAGAGGCGGAGGCCTTGAATGTCCAGCAATCTGTTCTAGAATGTTGGGCTTGGTCCTCTCACGGGAGGGGTGGGGAGCAGGAGGCGGGGTCTGTAGAGGGTGCTCCTTTGCCACACCCAGGGTGTCCCTCTCAGAGAGGACAAAGCCTTGGAGAAGACGCTCCAGGTACTTGGCGTGGGTCACGGCTTCTACGGAGCTCCTGGGAGAGCCCCCTGCCTTGGTGGGGTGTGTGGTGTGGTGAGCTGAGCCACCTCTTGGGGTGCCCGCACCCCATAGGCAGTCCCTTATTCAAGTCTCTGGTTCTCGGCGTCTGAGCCAGCTCCCTGCTAACGCACAGAGAGCCAACAGTGGTGGCCCAGGTGCTTGGGTCCCTGCCACTCACGTGGGAGACCTGGACAGAGCTCCAGGCTCCTGTCTTCAGTCTGGCCCAGCCCTGACTGTTGTAGGCTTTTGGGGAGTGAACCAGAGGTTGGAAAACCTTTGTCTCTGCACTTCAAACAAAATGAAAATAAATAAGCAAATACCAACTGGACAAGCACTCCTGGAGTTACAGTAGGGGGCCGAGGAGCAGCTCTGGATGGCCGGCTTTGCATCCCAGCTGAGTCCTTGGCAACCTCTCCAGCTGCCAAGGCTTAGTTTCTTCACCTGTGTAAGGGGTAGACGGCGGCACCCACTCCGCAGAGTTATTGGCGGAGATGGACAAACTCCCCCGTGAGAAGAGCCTGGGGAGACTGTAAGTGCTCGACAAATGCCAATCAGTTTTCAGAGATGTTCTCTCACTGCTCTTCTTTTTGCAACCATTCCTACTTGCCCTCTGTGTGCAGGGAGGGTAGGGGAGGCCTCTGGAGCACAGGGGGCTGAGCCCTACGTGGTACTTTCTCACCTTGACCTCTCACTTCTTCACCCTTAGAGTCAGCACTTGCCATGTGTGGCGCGAACTCTTCCACCCCACGCCTGAAGCTCTGGACTGGTGGCGGTGTCCGGTCTACAGCGGTAGCCTCCTGGACCAAAACCAGGAGTGCACTCCATCCTGGGCAGGGTGCAGGCCACCCTGACTTCACAGGCTGGCAGTCTCCCGGTGGACCAGTCCCCTCTTCCGCATACATAGAAACTGACGCTGACAGGGAGGGGGCAACCTGTCCCAGGAGAGAGGCGAGTCCTGCCAATCCAGGACTGGGAGCCCAAGAGCAGCGTGCGTCCAGCCACCCTTCAGGCTGTTCCTAGAAGAACAGGGTTGTTCAGAGTGACTTTCCACCGTGGGGTCCTAAAGCCTTGATGGGAGTTTATGGAGCGCTGGTTCCATGGGCAGCTCAGAAGACCCTGAGAGGCACAGAGGAGGAGCAAAGACGGCCCCTGGCCCTGCAGGAGCTGGTTGTGAGCGCAGAAGGGAAGAGGAAGCCGCCGCTGCCGTGAGCAACAGCAGGTGCATTTGTAAATCCCAACCGCAAGCCAACACGATTCTCTTATCACCCTCGGTCTCTCAATGAAGAAGCCAAGTTCGGAACAGGAGGGCGAGGCGTTCTCATGAGGTCTCACTGCTAGGAGTCTTCAAGCTGGGACTTGACCCCAGATAATCCGGCTCCAGAGTCTACCCGGCTCCACCAGCCAGTGCTCGAGAGTGGGTACAGAACTCGGGACCAAGGCTCCCGAAGGCAGGCTCACCATGTGTGGTTCACTGTGGCACGCCCAGGGCTCACGACCTGGCCCTCCCAAAACCAGCACTCGGAAGACACTTCTGGGATGAAGGATGCATGGCCAAGCGAGCCCAAGGCAAGGTGGCAATAATGGCGAGGCACGGGTGGCAAAAAGCTGGTGTCCTGTCCCCTGGGGCCAGTGCCTTAAGGGCCTCAGGCGATTTGCAAGGCCTTGGAGAGAGTTCTGCAGCCCCGGGCCAGTGGGGCACTTGTCCTGCTTGTTTCTGCACCGACCAGTTTTGGCAGGGCTGGGAGGCGTTTGGCGGGGCTGTTATCTGCCCAGCCACTCGGCTGGCTTTTCTGGTACGGCTGGAAACACCTGCTTACCACTGGACGATTTACTCCTGGAAGGTTCAGCCGCACCCGACAGAGCACAAGGCACGCTGGATGGGGTTGGTGGAGAGAAGCAAACAGCATGGGGGGCTCTTGGTAAACAGCGATTCCACTGTGAGAGTTTCCAACATGCTCCAAGGGCACCACACCTATAGCACCTCCCACGTGCTCCAAGGAGCCACGCCCTCAGCACCTCCCAGGTAGCACTAAGGATGCCACACCCTCAGCACCTCCCACATGCTCCAAGGAGCCACGCCCCACAGCACCACCCACATGCTCCAAGGAGCCACGCCCACAGCACCTCCCAGGTGCTCCAAGGAGCCACGCCCCACAGCACCACCCACATGCTCCAAGGAGCCACGCCCACAGCACCTCCCAGGTGCTCCAAAGAGCCACGCCCCACAGCACCACCCACATGCTCCAAGGAGCCATGCCCACAGCACCTCCCAGGTGCTCCAAGGAGCCATGCCCTCAGCACCTCCCATGTGCTCCAAGGAGCCACACCCACAGCACTCCACAGTGGCCCCAGGAGTGCCAGGCAGGCTGTCCTGCAATTCTTTTTTTTATGCCCGTTTTCCCCATGCTAACTGGGGGCCCCCCGGGGGCAGGGTTTGTCTTCCTGTTCTGCCAATCCCTAGCTCCAGCAGAGAGTCTGGTGTAAGTGACATCCCATGCCCTTGAGTCTGGGCGGGTTTGTGACTGCTCCGTCCAGCACAGGACGGCAGGAGCGATGCCCCGGGACAGCTCAGGTCAGGTCACAAAAGGCCCGCAGCTTCCAGTCCTTTCTCCTGGACCCAGCTTCCCTACTCTGGAACCCCCAGTCCTGAGCAGGGATCACAGGCAGGTGCTCTGATGGGCAGTTCCGGCTGAGCCTGGCCTTTGAGGCCACCAGGCCACCGTGTCAGGCCAGTGGAAGCTACGTCCTGGAAGTGGCCCAGCCCCCAGTGGCTTGAGTTACGCCCAGCACTACGTCTTCCCAGGTGGGACCCCAGCCCCTGCAGAACAGAAGCGGCTTTCCTAGGTCTAATTCCCGGAGCCATGAAACTCAAGACCCCGTTCAGACCGTGAGCACTCTGTACCGCTAAGTCCACGCAGCCATGGGAACTAGAACAGCTCTGGAAGGGACGGCCTGGGATGACATCCCAGCTCCACCCAGGGCTATAAATGGTTCCTAGGGCAAGCCGGGGGCCCTGCAGGCCTCAGCTTTCTCATCCACAAAACGGGTGCCCGTAAAGCCTCTCTGTCTTACAGGACTGTTAAAGTGCCAAGAGGGACACCGTCAGCAGCTCAGAATTTACGAGCCCCTCACTTCGCACACATCACCCCTCCCGCTGCTCCCCGCGTCTCCCGAGCACACGACAGCCGACCCAGACCCTTGTCTGCTGGGAGGTGCCTGCAGCCATCAGCCCCATGGGAAGCCTGCTTTGTGATCCCTGGCGTGTGTTTCCATTTATTTATTTTACTTATTTGAAAGGCAGAGTGCCAGAGAGAGAGAAAGGGAGGAACAGGGGGTGGAGGTGGGGGAGGAGAGGGAGAGGGAGGGAGGGATCATGCACCTGCTGATTCACTCCACTCCACAAATGCCCACAACACCTGGCACTGGGCCAGGCTGAAGCCAGGGGCCAGGAGCTCCATCTAGATCTCCCACACGGGTGGCAGGGGCACAAGCCCTTGCGCCATCTTTTGCTGATTTCCCAGGCGTATTAGCAGGGAGCTGGATTGGAAGTGGAGCAGCCGGGACTCCGACATGTGCGATGCTGGCCTCGCAGGTGGTGGCTTAGCGTGCTGTGCCACAAGACCGTCTCGGTATTTTGATCTTTCTGAGCCTTCTTTGCTCATTCCTAACAAGGGTTTAGGGTTAACTCCTGTGTGAAGTGGTGTGGGATTAATGGGATAGCACAGGACGTACTCAACGCCGCGGCTCGGGCTTGGAGAGCATCCAACTGTGGCCATCCAACTCTGTGACGATGTGATTGAACTTGATGGTGTCCACTCCACCGAGGAGAATCTCCGCTTGTGTTCAGCCCCACACTGAGACTGGATTCCAGCCTTTCCTTCTGGAATCCGGCTGGTTTCCACTGGGAGTGGCTATGCATGCCCGGTTCTGTGGTGTGCATTTTTCAGGTCAAGGTTTTAAATCTGACCCAAGCCGGTGAGCCCACTTCCTGAACGGTCATTCCAATTAGAGACTGAGGCTGGCTCTGTGGCCAGACTGGAATGTCGACAGGTTGTTCCAGGCTGTTCCGCTCTGGAAGGCTGGTGACGTGACACTGGAAATGTTGAAAGCGTCTCACAAGTGTGTACTCCCGTAGGCAGCCCTGACCAGTCCACAGAGCCCCGATGCAACAATCTCTTTGGCCTTCCCAATCATAATACATATAATCATTGCAAATAGACCCACGGTATGTGTTTCACATTGAGTACTTGTTAGGGGTATGCTAAGTGCTGTTCACATATTCATTTGTTTAATTATTTTTTTAGAAAGACATTTATTTGAGAGGCAGTCACAGAGAGAGAGGAGGGGAGATAGACAAGGTCTTCCATCTGCTGGCTGGGGCTGAGCCAGGCCCTGGAACGCTACCCAGGTCTCCCTCGTGTGTGCCAGAGACCCAGGTACTTCAGGCTCTTCTCCATGATTCCAGTTCTTCCATTAGTTGTATTTGTTTTTTTCCTTTTTTAAAGATTTACTTATTTATTTGAAAGGCAGAGTTGCAGAGAGCCAGAGAGAGAGAGGTCTTCCATCCACTGGTTCACTTCCCAATTTACCACAAAGGCCGGGGCTATGCTGATCTGAAGCCGGGAGCCAGGAACTTCTTCCAGGTCTCCTATGTGGGTGCAGTGGCCCAAGCACTTGGGCCATCTTCTACTGCTTTCCCGGGCCCTGGCAGAGAGCCGGATTGGAAATGGAGCAGCTGGGATTCGAACCGGTGCCCGTGTGGGATGCCGGCACTGCAGGTGTCGGCTTCACCCGCTACGCCACAGCGCCGGTCCCTCCATTAGTTGTTATACAGAGCAGGAAACTGAGGCCCTGAGAACAAAGTGACCGGGCTGAGGTCACGGCCGGGTAGTGGCTCAGCCGGGATGAGAGTGGAGACCTTCTGAACTCCAGAGCTCAAGGGCAAAGGCAACCCCAGGCCTCCGACTGAGATTCTTCCTGCTCTTGGCAGATCCCATGGGGCTGGAGAGGGAGAGGGGAGAGCTATTCATTTTGCTGCAGCGTTGAGCCCCAAGAAGAATGGCTTTCAAGGAAGCCAGGCCGCGGTCCCTCGGAAGCACACAGCAGGGCTAAGAGGCCGCTTGGGGGAGAGGTGAACAGGTCAGACCCAGGAGGCCAGTCGATATCAACCATAAATTCTCTTACAAGTTCATGAATATTCAACGGCCTCTGCTATTCGCAGTGGGAGGTGGAAGGTTCCCCTCTCCGGAGCCACTGGGGCCAAGGTGGCGGCCGACAGGAAGCTGGCAGCGGGGGTGGCACCACGAGGTGGACTCACAGCTCCACCCGAAGGGCTCGGCCCCTTGCCAGGGCCCGAGTGGCCTTTCTCTTCCTGTCCACGCTCAGGTGGTAGAACTCGGCCGGTTGGCACCAGAAGATCTAGAGTTGGGAAAATTCTGCTCTGGGTAGGCCAATGGCTATCCGTCTTCCGGTCACACCTCTCACCTGCTAGGTGGGGAGACTGAGGCCAGCAGGGGGTGTCCCCGTCCCCCAGTGCGGTGGTTCCAAGTGCAGGTGGGCGGGGGGGAGGGGAGGTTTACTCCCTCTCGGCGTTTGGCCATGTCTGGGACATTTTTGATTGTCACGGCTGGGGGTAGCTATTGTGTAGAGGCCAAGGGAGCTGCCTAACAGTGCCCAGGACAACGCTGCTCCCCCCACGACGAGCTGGCTGCACCTGTTCCTGGCCCTGGGCTGCTCCTGTGGCTGGTGAGTAGCTGTCGGGCGCTGGGCAGCTGGGGTCCGAGTTCACCACAGTGATCATTCAGCTTTAGAGGGAAGAAAGTTGACACAGAGGGGAGGGAGGGAGTTGTCCTCTGTCACGAGGCCGCTCTGTGCTGGACCTGCAGCTAAGCCACACCTGTAGGCCGGCACTGCAGCCCCCTTGTCTTTCTGCTTGGCTGCTTCGCACAAGAAGTCCGTTTCTGTCCCTACAGCTGCTGCGCGGTCGCTTGCTGAAAGCGTCTCTCTCCCAGACGCTGGTCACCTGGGGTCAGGCACTTGGCCGAGCCGCGAAGATGCTCCTTGGGACACCTGCTTCCCACACCAGAGTGCCTGCGTCTGCAGCCTGGCTCGGCTCTCAATCCAGCCTCCTGCTAATGTGCACGTGGGGAGCAGACTCGAGTGGCCGGGTCTTTGCCGAGGCACGTGGGATTCCCGGGTTGAATTTCGGACTTGAGTCCTCCAGCTCCTGGCTTCTGCTGGGCTTAACCTTGGCTGTTGCAGGCTTTCGGGGGAGTGAACCAGGGGGTACGAGGTCTCTGCCTCTCAAAAAAGAGACCCCTGAGTCCTAGCGCAGGACCCGACCTGGAGGAGGTATTGAAACAGACACTGGGTTAGGGAGAGGACTTGCAGGGTAGGCATCCCTGAGCCAGGTGGAAACTCGGGCCTTTCACCGATCACTGATGATTAACCACCAGGCACTGTTTGTCAACAGATCGTCAAGTTCACCCCTTTGTCCCCTGCTGTGTGGGGATCCCCCTGCCCCCCATACTGGAGTGATTCCAACTCAGAGGCCTCCTGCCCTGGGTGCTGTTGTTCCTCTGTTCCAGATGAGGAGCCTGAAGCAGGGAGGGGAGGCTGCTGACGTCACTCAGGTCACAGGGGGAGGGAGGCTGGGGCTTGGGCCAAGGCTGTGACCTGAGACTTGTGGTGAGCCTGTGTGTGTGTGAGTGAGCCTGTGTGTGTGCATGAGAGAGCATGTGTGCGTCTGTGAGTGTGTGTGCGGTGAGAGAGCGTGTGTGTGAGCGTGTGTGTGTGTGTGAGCCTGTGTGTGAGCCTGTGTGTATGTGTGAGCATGAGTGTGTGTGTGAACATGTGTGTGTGTGAGAGAGCATGTGTGTGTGAACCTGTGTGTGTGAGAGCCTGTGTGTGAGCTTGTGTGTGTGCGAGTGTGTGTGTGTGTGTGTGTGTCTCACACTCCGCCTTCTGAGACCCTCTCCCCTGCTCCTCTCTGGGCTGGGCTGGGCCCGGGGGACCCCTCTGCTCACCCCACGGCTCAGAAGTGGCCCGTGCCTCAGGCCTGTCACTCCATCGCTCCAGCCATGGTGAATGGATTGGGGACGGACCAGAAGCTGCAGAGCTCCCAGAGATAAGGTGAGGCCTAAGCCCCATCTCTCCCAGCCCCCTGGGGAGGGTGTCCCCCATCAGAGAGAACAGGGCAGTCGACAGCGGCAACAGAGCAGGGGCCGCAGACGGGTGGGGGGAAGGAGAGTGAGGGAGTGCAGGTGACCCAGCCACGCCTGCAGGAACAGCCCCAGTGGGTTTTTTTCTTTTTTTAATATTTGTTTTATTTATTTGAAAGACAGAGTTACTGAGCGAGATAGAGACACAGAGAGAGAAGTCTTCCATCCGCTGGTTCACTCCCCAGATGACCACAATGGCTGGAGCTGTGCCGATCCGAAGCCAGGAGCCAGGGGCTTCTTCCGGGTCTCCCATGTGGGTGCAGGGGCCAAGGACTTGGACCATCTTCCACTGCCTTCCCAGGCCACAGCAGAGAGCTGGATCAGAAGAGGAGCAGCCAGGACTAGAACTGGCACCCAAATTGGATGCTGGCGCTTCAGGCCAGGGCTTTAACCCGCTGCGCCACAGTGCCAGCCATGCCTTGGGTGTTTTTAATTCCCTGGGCCGGGATCTATTGCGTGCACACGCACAGGGCTTAAGACAGCTCGGGTTCCGCTTTCCCACCTGGAACCCGGGGATGTGTGACTAATGCGGGTACAAGCTGGCTGCAGCTTGCCCAAGCCTTATTTACCTCCTGCAGCTCATTGCGGGGTACACGGCTGTGCAGTGCCGTGGGTGGCGGGACAAGGCGTTCCCACACCCGGACATGCTGATCTGGGGACTGGGGGACTGGGGGAGCTTGGTGCCAGCAAACGCACTCTCAACTTCCCGGTGGCGCTGAGCACTCCCGATGGTGGTTGACACGGGCTACTCGTCAATCCTCACGCGCGCATTGGATTTTGGTGCCATCAAAATCAGCATCGCCCCATCTGAGACACGGGCAGACTGGGACATGGCGGTGGTTAGCAATAGGCTCAGAGTCACAGAGCCGGTCAGGGAGGAAGCGGGACTCGAACCCGGGCCATCCAGCTGCAGACCCCGTGCCCCACGTTTGATGACGTCACACCAGTCTGCTTCCCCTGCAAAGACGTGCACCCATGGGTGCGCCAGAAGCCCTGCACGTTCAAGGCATCTTTGCTCCGTCGCCCAGGGCCCCCTTCATCGCTTACCCCGAGCTCACTCTCCGGCTCCCATTGCAATGAGCCCACAGCGGCCGCTCACGGGAATGCCATTCCGGCCACCTTTGTGCCTGCAATGAATGCAGCTCCCACGAGATTGGAAATTGGGCAGGTGACAACGGGGGCGGTGACAGGGCCATCAGACCAGGGCCGGGAACTGATAACACTGCCAGCTCCAGGAGGCCACCTCCTCGTCTGTGCATCTTGCCTGTGCAGCCAGACCGAGTGCCCTAACAAGGCAGGATCCTGGTATCTGTAGCAGCCACAGGCCCGCCGGCTCCCTGGGCTTCTTCCTCCTCTCAGCTGGCTGCTTTGATCTCCCGGCCGGGTGGAGGAGCGCCTGTCTCGTCCTGTGGTCACCACGTGGCGCTTGAAGCAGGGGCTGTCAGCTGTGGACTTTGTGGGGGCCGCGCATCTCCCCAGCCCGTGGTGGTCACATCTGGGCGGAAGCTGCCTCCCTTGCAGGCGTAGGAAACTCCAGAGGCCTCACACTCGGGGACCATCTGAGAAGACCCCTTTCCTGGTGTGGAGGGCAGCAGGCAGCGCTGTGCGGGCAAGCGCTTCACGGCCGGCTCTGAGGGCGGGGCTGGGCAAGCCTGGTGTGTGGTGGCTGCCGATGTCCACTGTGTAAACACCCTCGTCATGGCCAAGGTCAAGGCGCCCACCATTCCTGACGTGGTCACAGGGAGGAGCTGACTGCAGCACACCTGGGAAGGAGGTCTGGTTTTTTTCTCTCCTGCCTCCTAAGAACCCACTGGTATTCACGATTAGCCAGAGGGGGAGATGCTCAATTGAAAATAGGCTTTGGGGGCTGGCGCTGTGGCTCAGTGGGTTAAAGCCCCGGCCTGCAGTGCCGGGATCCCATATGGACGCTGGTTCTAGTCCCGGTTGCTCCTCTTCTGATCCAGCTCTCTGCTATGGCCTGGGATAGCAGCAGAAGATGGCCCAAGTCCTCGGGCCCCTGCACCCGCGTGGGAGACCCGGAAGAAGCTCCTGGCTTCGGATCGGTGCAGCTCTGGCCTTTGTGGTCAATTGGGGGAGTGAACCAGAGGATGGAAGGCCTTTCTCTCTCTCTCTCTCTGCCTCTCCATCTCTCCCTGTGTAACTCTGACTTTCAAATAAATAAAAAAACCTTTAAAAAATAGGCTTTTATTTCAAAACAGAATTAATGAGAAGACAAGAGCTCTGGCGTCCCTGTCTACCCGATCAATGACAACAACTAAACAAGTCCACAAAAAGAGAATTCTTTCCCTTAAATCTCTTACAAACTGGGACGTATTTCCGAAAGCTTTCCTCACTTGGCTTTTTAAAGCATGTTGATTTATTTGTTTTCACCTCCTTGAAAGGGGGACAGAGGGAAATCACCAGGGCGGCGTCTTGCAGAGGGAGGGGCGCTCCCCGACAGGCAGGGAGCCTCGGCAAAGCCGCAGTTTGGCGAATGGAAACGCCGAAGCAAATAAGGCCAGAGCTAGGTTGGCTTCCCTCCCACTTTCTCCCCATTCTTTCCCGTTTCAACCCTCGGAAATGGAGACATCAGCTGGGAGCATTGTGGGTAATTCAAGGAAGAAGAATCAAGCAGAAGATGTCAAGAGTCTCATCTCAAAGCAAGCATGGGTCGCATCCGCATTGCCCTGCGGGGTAAAAGAGCTGGGACATGGAGGGGGTTGGTCTGGCCAGCTTTGGGTTCTGATACACGCGTGTTGGGTGATCTTCACTCAGCCACTGCTGGAGGCCCACAGATGCTACGGTTATATGCGGCAGTTAAGCTTCTGCCCTCCCATCCATCCATCCATCCATCATCCGTCTGCCCATCCATCCATCCACCCATCCATCCGTCCACCCATCTGTCCTTCCGTCAACCCATCTATCTGTCCATCCATCCATCCGTCCACCCTTCTGTCCATCTACCATCAATCCATCCACCTGTCCACCCATCTGTCCATCCATCCATTCATCCATCCACCTGTCTGTCCATTCATCCATCATCTGTCTGTCCATCCATCTGTCAATCTGTCCACCCATCCGTCCATCTGTCCACCCGTCTGTCCATCCGTCCATCTATCCACCCATCCGTCCATCTGTCCATCTGTCCACCTGTGTGTCCATCTGTCCACCTAGTCTGCCAGCTGGTTCATTCATGTCTCCATTCTCCTGAAACGATTCAAGGTCACCAGTGGCCACCTTTCCACCACTGGTCAGCTTCCCAGCCCCGCTAACTTCCCCTCTCAGCAGCGTCTTAGCCGTGGGTCACTCTTCCCTGACACATGTCACTCCTGAGACCTTGTCCCCTGCTGGCTTTCTTCCTACCTCCGGCCTCACGATCCTCTTTTTCCTCTGCCCTCTATGTGTTCTGGGTCCCCCGAGCTCAAGCCCTAGGCCTTTCCTCCGTCCGTGTTCTCTAGACGGCACTGAGGCTTTAGACACCACCTCTGTGCTGGTGACTCCCCGGGTTGTATGGCCGTCCTTGGCCTCTCCCTTGCAGGCCCGGCCCTCGGAGGGTTAGCAGACATCTCAAACCTAGATTAAACTCCTGGCCCAGCCTAGCTGGACTCGCTTTTCTCTGTCACAACAAACAGCACTGCGTTCCTTCCACACACACAAGCGCCCGCCCCTGGAGTCACCCTTGACTCCCACCCTCTACCCAACCCACTAGCACGTCCTTCTGGCACCATCTTTAAGCCAGACCCCGAATTCCATCTCATTGGCCCCCAGTCGACACTATCCCCCCTCCCCCACCCCAATGCCAGCCATTGCCATCTCCTGCCAGAATTATTTCCTAGGCTCCCGTCTTTATCTCCGGCTTCTCCTCCCCCCACCCCGATCTATTTCCAACACAGCACGGACGTATGTCAGACCTCCCTTCCCTTCTCAAACCTGACATTGGCTGCCTTGTAGAAGACCAAGGCCCTCCCAAAGCCCGAGACCCCGGGCTGCCTCGGCCTCCTCCGTTCCCCCTCCCGGCACACTGTGGTAAGCCACACTGGCCGCCCTCTGTTCCCTTTCTTCTTCCCACCACCTTGGCGACGCTGGCTCCCTCCCTGCCCTCACTGCTTTCCCGGAGGCCGGCCACCCCGTGTGACGTGACAGCCCCCACCCCAGTCTGGATCCCTCTTCCCTATGGTGGTTTGCTTCATGCCATTCCCTACTCCTCGGTATCATCTGGGCTCTTTGGAGACACCCCTTGTAGAAGGAAGTCTTCGGGGGCCGGAGCTATGGCTCACTTGGTTAATCTTCCACCTGCGGCGCCGGCATCCCATATGGGTGCCGGTTCTAGTCCCGGTTGCTCCTTTTCCAGCCCAGCTCTCTGCTGTGGCCCAGGAAGGCAGTGGAGGATGGCCCAGGTGCTTGGGCCCCTGCACCCGCATGGGAGACCAGGAGGAGGCACCTGGCTCCTGGCTTCGGATCGGCGCAGTGCACCGGCTGTAGTGGCCATTTGGGGGGTGAACCAACAGAAGGAAGACCTTTCTCTCTGTCTCTCTCTCTCTCACTGTCTAACTCTATCTGTCAAATAAAAAAAAGAAGGAAGTCTTCATGAAGGCAGGGACTTGGTCCATCTTGTGTATTGTGTTACCCCTAACTAGTAGAATAATGCTTAGTGCATAGTCAGGACAAAAGGAATGACTTGAAAGGTTTGTCCATCCATCCACTCCACCCCCACCCACCCATCCATCCACCCCACCCCCATCCATCAATTTTTCACTCACCCATCCATAACCCCACCCCCACCCACCCATCCATCCACCCCACCCCCATCCATCAATTTTTCACTCACCCATCCATCCACCCCACCCCCATCCATCAATTTTTCACTCACCCATCCATCCACCCCACCCCCCAACCATCCATCCACCCCCACCCGCCCATCCATCCACCCCCCCCAACCATCCATCCACCCCACCCCCATCCATCAATTTTTCACTCACCCATCCATCCACCCCCCCCCACCCCCCCATCCATCCACCCCACCCCCATCCATCAATTTTTCACTCACCCATCCATAACCCCACCCCCACCCACCCATCCATCCACCCACTCTTCCGTCGGTCCACCCATCTGTTCATCCATCCATCTGCCCACCCTTCCATCCTTCCATCTATTCGTGTACTAATTTCTTATTGGCGGTCTGCATGGGTTCTCGGGAGGTCCACTGCGTTACCCCTTAGTGTGAAGGGAGGCAGCCAGAAACAAGCCCACTCTGGGGGCTCCTTAGCTCAGTGGTCACAGTACTTATGCGCATGACCCGGCCTCACCCACACAGACCTGGCCTCGTCTGCAGAACTTTCGACTTAGGAATGCAGTGACTGCTCCCCGGCTGCACTTCTTGTCCATAGAGCAGTCACGTGCACAGCCACACTGAAGGTTCCGGAACTGCGGCGCTCCGTGTGCTTGCCACTGGCCACGGGAGGCTGCAGTTCCCAAAAATATTTATTCATTATTTATTTATGTTTATTTGGAGAGAGAGAGAGAGATCTTTCATGCATCCACCAGCCCACTCTGCAAAAGCCTACATCGGCCAGCGCTGGGCCAGGCTGACGTCAGGAGCCAGGGACTCAGTGCGGGTCGTCCGTGAAGGTGTCAGGGACCCAAGTGCTTGAGCCACGACCTGCTGCCTCCCAGGGCGCGCATTAGCAGGAAGCTGGGAGCGGAGCGTGGGCTCAGATGGAGGCACCGATGTGACCTGGGTATCCCGAGAGGCGCCTTGACGGCTGCCCCGACCGCCTGCCTCAGGCTGTTACATTTAAACTCAGTGTGATAACACGTTCAGTGCCCAGCCAAGTGATATTAACAGAAAATGTTTCTGAGAGAGAGAGAGAGAGAGAGAGAGAGAGAGAGAGAGAGAGAGAGAGATCCCATGCACTGGTTCTCTCCCCAAATGGCCGGGGGCTGGGCCAAACCAGAGCTAGGATCCAGGAGCTCCGTCCAGGCCTCTCATGTTGGCGGGCGCAAACCCAATCACCCAGGCATCACCATTGCCTTCTAGGATCTGGGCAGCTGGGAAGGTAGAGACAGGAGTGGAACCCAGGTACTCACAGGGGTCTTAACTGTGAAGCTCAATGTCACTCTCACGTGAGTGATATTTTAACAGCTCAATAGCCACACGTGACTATGAGCTATCATACTGGATAGGAGGTTCTAGAAAGTTCTATGGGAGCTCATTGCCCCATACCCACCCTATGAAGTAGTTATTGTACCCTGTTGTGTAGTCAAGGAAACAGACCCACAGAAGCCCCTAATTAGCATGAGGCAGGGACTAACCTGGAAGTCTGGGGTGAGCCTGTGATGTCACCGTGCCACCCAGCATCAGGACACTTACAGGCGCACACACTGATGTGCTCAGGTTCAATGCCAATGAGATGAGGGTACTTCGGAATTCTTTGCAGATGGGCTGGGGTTTTGGTGCAATGGGTTAAGCTGCCACTTTCAATGCTGGCATCCCATATCGGAGTGCCAGTTCAAGTTCAGCTGCTGTTCTTCCAAGCCCTGCTGATGTGCCTGGGAAGGCAGCAGAAGATGGTCGAAGTGCTTGGGCCCCTGCCACCTGCATAGGAGATCTGGATGGAATTCCAGGCTCCTGGCTTCAGCCTGTCCTAGCCCCGGCCATCATGGTCATTTGGGGAGTGAACCAGCAGGTGGAAAATCTCTCTCTCTCTCTCTCTCTCTCTCCCTTTCTCTCTCTCTCTCTCTCTCCTTCCCTCCAATGGGTGTTAGCTTATCACCAGTGGTGGGGTTGGGTCAATTAGAGTTGTCACACACTTGGTTGCAGAGTAAAAGTCAAGTATGAAATCATGGAAACACCATCGCCATAGCAACAGCCACGGCCACAAACACCCTTGATTGACAGCTGACATGGGCCAATCAATCTTTTATCTCAGGAAGCATCACTGGGACTTCTGAGTCACTGCCATTAGCCTGGTTTTGTCGATGCGGACCCTCATCTGTGAGCCATTGTGATCAAAGTCATGGCCAGGAACGGGTGAGACTGGGACTCAGCCCTCGGTCTGTCCAAACTCCAAGGCCTGTGGTCTTTCACTGTTGAGTGGAAGGGGCTGCATTTCCCCAGGGTGAGCCCTTGGGCCCTACTCTCCACGAGTCTGTCCAGCAGGTCGCTGAGGGTCAAAGCTGAGGAGCCCAAGGCCAGGCCTCACCCTGGACAGACACCAGGGCTGTGCATAGCCATGTGTCTGTGGCTATTACAGAATACCTGGGTCTGGGCAACTGATGGAGAAGCCAGGTGCGCTGGGCTCACAGGTGCGCTGGGCTCACAGGTGCGCTGGGCTCACAGCTCTGGGGGCAGGCAAGTCCAAGAGAGAGCACCAGCATGGGGGGCGGGTTCTTCTCACTGCAGGATCCCAGTGGAGGGCATCTCTCCGTGAGCTCCAGCAGGTGCACTAGCTCAGGCTCCCTCTTCTTGCAAAGCCACTGATGCCACGGTGAGGACCCCACCCCCTCCTCTTACCCTAATCACCTCCTCAAAGCCCCAGCTGAAAATACCGTTAGTGTGCAAATTTGATGATTGCTGTTTTCAACACCGTCGCGGCACAGAGGATGAGACCTGGCGCCTGCAGTTTTCAGCTTCCAGTGGGTGTTCTGACTGCTCTCTTTCGCTGGAAACCTCAGGCTGAACAGGCAAGCAAAGCGGGGGTGGGTGTTGGGTGGGAGCAGGCAGGAAGTGGCGGAGGGCGGAGACTGGCACACGGATCGGAGCGGATCTGCCTGCTAATTAGACCCGCTCCTCCCAGCCGCTGTGGAGCGAGGGCGGCCTCACCGGAAAGCCTGTAATTTGGGGACGCGACGCAGAGCAGGCGCGAGAGCTGGGGCACAGCCCACCGCCACCGCTTTGGAACACTGCTCAGCACCGGACGGAGACCAGCGCCTGCTCTCAACCCCGCGAGCCCGACCCAAAGCGACACTTGGAATCCGAGGCGGAAACCGACGGAGCTGTGACTTCGCCCACCCGATGGCCGAGGCCTGCTGCACAGGAAACATGATCGTAGGCGAGGATCTACAAACTACAGGTCTTTCGGCAGCCCGGCCGCGTGTCCTGATGCCTCATAGTCACAGGGTGGGGTCCTCGCACGCGGCCTGTGGTTAGAGCACGCGGTGCCACACTTGCACCCACGGGCCCCCGCGGGCCAGAGCTGTGTTCACACTGGGGAAGCGCTGAAAAGTTGAGGAAACCCCAGAGCCTGGCAAAGGTTGGGGCTGTTCGAAGGGCAGGTGGACAGTTCCAGAGCCTGGAAGGGTGGGGCCACCCCGGACTTGTGTGGTGATGGGAGGCGGCGAGGGAAGCTGGAATGCGACAAGGACAACGGCGCTCAGGTCCCCAGAGTCCTGGCTCTGGCAAGATTGGCGTCCCCACAGCCCAAGGTGCTCGCAGGCCTGGGGACAGGGGAGCTGGCCTCCTGGGCAGCGGCTGTGGTTTGGATCTGGCTGGAGGGTTGCCATCCCCACCGCGAGGTAGGAAGAGGGTGGAACTCCGTGGACGGTGCTGTGCAGAGCTGGGCCTCTGCGCTGGGGTCAGGATTTGATAAATCCTTAGGGATGCCCGTGATTGGATCCTGGTGGCCGTGAGAGCAGAGGGAGAGGCACAGAGATGCAGCTCTTGCCACCCGACGCTCTGACCCGGGTCTCTGCCAGCAAGAAGGGCAATGCCAAGCGAAGCCCCCGGACATGCATCTCCAGAACCGGGAGTCAAAAGGACCTCTTTTCTTTACACAGTGGCCTGCCTCAGGTTTTTCATTATAATAATGAAACATGGATGGGGGAGTTTGCCAGCAGTCCCGCCGGGGCGCTCAGGAGGGCTGGGAAATGGCAGAAGAGAGGAAGGGGGTGCCCCGTAAGCCCAATGCCCCCCGTTCAGGTCTCCTGTCGTGGCCGGAGGCAGAGCAGCCCCTGCCTGCCTCAGTCTCAAACGCTGCTCCCATGTCCTGGACCTACAGACTTCAGTCCACTCGGCTGAACACTGGCCAAGGTCACACGTCCAGTTCAAGAAATGCAAGTGGTTAAGATGTTCACCTCTGGAAGTTGTGATCCTGAGACCAAATGCCAGGCCTGTGCAGCCTTGGGTGAGTCTCCTCAACTCTCCGAGCCTCAGTTTCCCCATCTATAAAATGGGTTGTGGGGCCAGTGCTGTGGCATAGTAGGCTAGGCCTCCATCTGTGGCACCAGCATCCCATATGGGCACTGGTTCGAGTCCTGGCTGCTCCTCTTCCAAACCAGCTCTCTGCTGTGGCCTGGGAAAGCAGTGGAAGATGGCCCAAGTCCTTGGGCCCCTGCACCCATGTGGGAGACCCAGAAGAAGCTCCTGGCCCTTGGCTTTGGATTGGCGCAGCTCTGGCCATTGTGGACATTTGGGGAATGAACCAGCGGATGGAAGACTTCTCTCTCTCTCTCTCTGTCTCTCCATTTCTTTGTAACTCTACCTCTCAAGTAGACAAATAATATATCTTAAAAAACGAATGAGCTGGATTGGGAACAGCCACGAAGATGACCATGCCAGGGCTGTAGGAGCAGGTCCTCTCTGGTGGCCTTGGGAGTAGGCCTGGCTGCACTGATGCGTGGCTGCCTCTGTGTGTGTCTCCATGCTCCCTCCACCCATCCCAGCACAGTCTGGGGCCTGATGCCTGTCACCACTCAGCACGAGAAAGCCAAGGGCACAGGGCCAGGAGGAGCCCCTTGGAGCAGGGGCCAGGCCAGCTCTTCTGCTTGTGCCCACCCCATACCGCCACGCCCTGGGGGTGCTCAGAGACCGCAGGTGAAGCCGACACAGATGTCAGAGTCCTCAGGAGGGCACCTGCCGTTACCATAGCAGCACATATAACGGCACCTGACACCAACCAAGTGACAAGCATGTGCTCCATCACTCCATCCTCCCCACGGCCCTGTGATGGCAGCTAGCTGCTTTCCTGCTCGGCAGAGCCTGTCCCGCCTGGACCCCAGGGCCGCTCTGCCATCAGCATCGCGCCTGGTCAGGTCCCCGGGGAATCAGGGGCTCCCGGCTTTCCCACCTGCTGCCCGGGGCTAAGTCCAGCGCGGCGTTTGCCTCCTGCCTCCTTCTCCGGCCACTCACAGGCCCCGGCAGAGTCCACCTCCCAGCTCTTGCAGACCTCACGAAACAACAAGTTTTCCAGGCCGAAGAGGAGGAGGGTGGGCGCAGGTTTCCGCGTCCCGACGATGGGTTCTGAGCCCTGCTGGGCCCCCTGCACTGGGAGGGCCCTGGCTGGCCAGCAGCCAAGGAGCGCAGCCTTGGGGGCCTGGGAACGAGGAGCCTGCACTTGAGATGCAAGAGACGGGCGCCACAAGGTCGGAAGTCCACGCTGGGTGGGAGGAGGGGCTGTCCTCCCTCAGCGTCCGGCTTCGATCCCGCCTCGGCCTGGCCCAGTTCACACCACCGCCAGGATGGCCTCCTCGGCACAGCAGTCCCAGGCGCTGTCCATGGACCAGGCTGGGAGGGGCCCTGTGCCCAGGGCCTCGGGTTAGGGGTCCGGGTGCCCATGGAGCATCCATTCTTGGAAGCACTGGAAATTCCTTCTTAGGCGTCTTGGCCTTGGCGATGTCCGGATCAACTTTTTTTTTTTTCTTTTTTTTTGAGAGGCAGAGTGGATAGTGAGAGAGAGAGACAGAGAGAAAGGTCTTCCTTTTGCCGTTGGTTCACCCTCCAATGGCCGCCGCGGTAGCGCGCTCTGGCCGGCGCACCGCGCTGATCCGATGGCAGGAGCCAGGTGCTTCTCCTGGCCTCCCATGGGGTGCAGGGCCCAAGGACTTGGGCCATCCTCCACTGCCTTCCCGGGCCACAGCAGAGAGCTGGCCTGGAAGAGGAGCAACCGGGGCAGGATCAGTGCCCCAACCGGGACTAGAACCCGGTGTGCCGGCGCCGCAAGGCGGAGGATTAGCCTAGTGAGCCGCAGCGCCGGCCTTTTTTTTTTTTTATTGTCCTTCAACCACGGTTGCAGCGAGTGGGCCTAGACCTCCACCAGGAGCGTGGGGCCCGAGGCAGGAGGAATCCTGGCCTGTAGCCCAATCCCGGAGACTTCGGCACATCCCTCGGCTGTGGCGGTGTCACTCCTGTCTCTGCCTCCAGGGTTGCGTGGCCTTTCCCCTGGGGGGCCTCGTACAAGGCCATCAGGTTCCGCATTAGGGTCTGGCCCAGTAGGACCTCATTTTACCTCAACCAGTCACAGCCATCACCACCCGACTTCCACAGTCACGCTCCGAGGTTGCAGGTGGTCAGGCCCACGGTGGGGCCGGGGTGTGGGGGAAGCTGCTCCACCCGGCAATGACAGAGAGGCTGCAGAGCTAGGAGGCGGGCAGGGGCTGTCTCCTTAGCCGCCTCTCCCGCCCGCCGGGCCCCGCGCAGGCCCCTGCAGCCGGGAAGGCCACCGCGGCAGATGGCGGAGACGGGGAGGGGGGAGACCGGGCGCAGCCAGGGTGCCGAGACCTTGTTTTAAAATACACCGAATCAGGAGGGTTTGTCAGCCCCGCTAAGCAGATGTGTGGTAGATTCTATTAAAAGCACAGATGAACTTGAGAAGACAGGTCCTAATAAGCAATTCTAATTATCGTCTTCATTAGCTGTGCCCGTCCCAGGGCGATCTATTTTCATACTGGGAAGAGGCCGCATCCATATTTCTCTGGAAAAGTCTGCTCCCCGTGGCACCCCCAGACGTGGTGTTTGGTGTTGAGAATGGTGGCCGTGACCTTGGGAAGGTCCTGCGCCTCCATGGCTCTGATCTTGGCATTCAAGGCTGGCCAGCTAGCGGCCAGGAGCACACATCAATATATTCTGGGCGGGGGGGTGGGGGGACCATCCCACTGAGGTTTGCCTTTGCACTGACAAGCAATGTGTTTTGCACACAGTGGTTCTCACTGGCTGTTCACACGTCAGGGCCCTGTAGGAGCCCTGTCTGCATAGTAACTCATTTGCATCTTAGAACCTCACTGGGTTGGGGTTGATTATGATCCCATTTCACACATGGGAAGACTGAGGCCCAGAGAGCGGAGGTGCAGCTGATAGGCAGGGCTCATCTCCAGCTCGCTGCCCTGAGCACCCTGCGGCAGAAGATCCAGCTGTCACCCAGTCCGCTTGATTTTCTCCTGGCTGACCCATGTCTGACTCAGGGGTCACTTCCTGGCTAGAGGAATGAATGCAATCAGGAGTGAAAGAATGAATGAGCGAGCCTGGCTGCACCTCAACGCCCGCGTGGCTGTGCAGTCTCTCACCATGGGACTGTTCACTGCACCCAAACACACGCATGCTCCCTGAGCCTCCGTGCCTTTGACAGCTCAGTCCCACCTGCTTGGCCCGCCTGCGCCTGACTCCTAGTCTCGAACTCCTATTCACCCCTCAGGAGCCAGCTCCCATAAACGAGCCCATCCGCCGAGTTCGTCACTCCCTCTCCCGGCTTCTCAGCGCGCTCTGCCCGTCTGCACCAAACGTGGTTGTTGACTTCGGCCGGTGCCATGGTTACTCACGCCTCTGTCTTTCTCTTTGCCGGCTGCTGCTGCCGATGTTAGGAAACCATCTGCTTCATCTCTGAGCCCGCGAGCCTCGTGCTCAGTAAATCCTCGGGAAACGCGAGGTCCGGGCTCCAGTCCCAGCTGTGAGGGAGAGCGGTAAGGACCGCCCCCCGCTGGGTCCTGCTCTGCGGTCTGTTCAGGGCCATCCCTGAACCCAGGCACATTCCAGGCGAGGGTGGAGCCAAATCTCCTGCCCGGGGGTCTCCAGCATGAGGTCTGCTTGCCCCACCAGAGAGCAAATCTCACCCTTCAGCGGCTGCCCGGAGTAGACAGCTGTCAGTACCGCCAGGAAGAGAGAGCTGCCCTGGGCTGGTCACTGCCTCTCACCTCCAGTGGAAAACCCTGGGAGCCACTGCGCACTCAGCACTGCGGGGGATTCATAACTCGGGCCTCGGGCAGCCAAGGCCTCAAAGCAGGCACTCTGCACCACCTGACAGTGCATAGGAAGAACAGGGCACAGGGACCCAGCCGCAAAGAAGTCTCTTCCTGGCGTCATGGAACCACAGGACGCACCCAAGGCCAACCCCGAGCCCCTCCCATCCCGGCTGGGCAGGAAGCGCCTTCCCTCTCATCTGTAGAGTGGGAAGCCTGCGTCCTGTATTGGAGTGAGTGTGCGGGAGTCCCGACTCGGCTTCCGATCCGGCTTCCGGCTCACGCACATCCTGGCAGGCAGCAACTGATGGCTCAAGCACGTGTGTTCTGCCAGGTTGATTTCTGGGCTCCAGCCTTCAGCCCGGTCCGGCCCCGGGCTGGTGCGTGCATCCGGGGAGTGCCTGTCTCTGCTTCTGTCTCTCTTTCTCGATGTTTCTCTGCCTCAAATAAACAGATGAAATGAGACAGCGTATGCAGGGGACGCACTACCCGTGGTTGATCTCAAGGAGCCTCCTGCACGGTGCCAGGGGCACCACTGAACTTGGCCTTGCATCCTGCCGTGCAAAGCTGAGCGCACCGTGGCGTACACGAGGGCGTCTCCAAAAGTGCTTGGAAAAAGGAATCAAGAGACATTTAGCTCGGTGCAAGCATGATCTTTGCATAACGCACAGTTTCCATGAACCGTTTAAGAGCCAGTGCCAGGGAAGGGAGCAGCCAGGGCCGGCACGCCGCGAGCACGTAACAGAGGGTCGTTCCCGCGTCTGCTCCCCCGAGGCCCCCGGTCACCCTTTGTCAGGAGGGCTCCCACATCCCAGGTCCTCGCGGGATGCCAGTTTCCAAGATGAGTTTAAACTGTCTCCACACCCCGCTTGCTCTCGCTGCTGTCAGCAAGAAGCCTCCCCTACGTGACTAATCTCTCTCTGTCCCCAGGCTGGGGGCTTGGAAGGCACCGCTGGCCAAAATCAATGCAAAGCAATTAAACGCCTACCAGGTCTGATTGGAACAGGAGCTCGATTGATTGGAAGTGCACTCGGGTGGGAAACCCTCGAGGGTTTCAACCCTGTAGCGCCCTGGGAGGACCAGGTGCCGGTTCCTAGGGTGAACCCTGGAACGCACGGCACCCCTCGGCTCCCCCGGGCAGGAGGCCCTGCAGCACGTGGTTCCCCAGGGCCTCGGCCAAGGCGTGTAAAGCTCCATCTCAGGTCCGTGCTGATCTCGCTCAGCTGTTAGATTCCTGCCGGGAGGGGCCGTTTCTGGATCATCCTTATACCCTCCAGCAGCACCGCAGGCCCCCATATCAGGATTCTCAATTACAAATGACCCGCACGACGCAACCCAAACTGGGCTACAGAGGATTAGGGGCTCCCGTTACTGGGAAGGCCCAGGGTGGTTCCAGCTCCAGACACAGCAGGGCCCGGGGTCTCAGATGACATCACCAGCCCTCCTTTCACTCTCTCAGCCTCACCTGGCCCCCCTGCCTCTGCGCTGGTGCCTTGCTCAGACGGGCTCGCTCCTCCTGCCGCCAAGTGGGCTGCCCACGGCTCCAGCCTCACATTCTCCCTTGTTCAAGTTCAACAGGTAAGCATTCAGCTCTTGTCCAAGGGTCTCAGTGAACCTGTCGTGTCTCCAGCTCCGCCTGGGTCATTGTCCAAGGGTCTCAGTGAACCTGTCGTGTCTCCAGCTCCGCCTGGGTCATTGTCCAAGGGTCTCAGTGAACCTGTCGTGTCTCCAGCTCCGCCTGGGTCAAGTGCCTGTGCTGAACCTTCAGTGAGGCCTGGGAGCTGTGATGCCCGGGACTCAGCCCTCTGCCCACCCCTAGAGTACGCCCTGGAAATGGGCAACACACAGCAAAGCACTTAGCACTGGATGGATGACGTGACCTTGGCAGGGGGCAGCGCACTCGGATCCTTGGTTAGAATTCCTGCCAGCGCAGGATTCCCAGGGCTAATATCTCACTGTTGCACCTGCTCCGTCTTTGGTTTCTTTCCATCCCTTCTCACAGGAAGAGTTTTGCAAGTAAGGACTAAGCGATTCGAGGGAAGGCAAAACAGACCCCTTAGCGCCGTGGAATGGATAAGAAGCCCTTTTTTTTTAGCACCACTCCCACCACGACGCAGACAGACCTTCCCCAAACCGGCGCTTCCTCCAGCGCCTCCTGTGTCTGCAGCCAAGAAACTTGGTTTTGCTGAGATACATATTCTGCACCGATAATTAACACTCAGTCCAGCATAAGTGTGTGTTGAGTACTGTATGTACGCGGGTGTGTCATGTGTGTAGTGTGCCATGTATAGGTGTGTTTCATCCATTGCTACCCAAATGGAAGAGCTTTCTTTTCTTTCAAATGTCCGTGGAATGTTTGCAAAAATGGAGTCTACACTGGACCGTGAAGAAGATGCCGATGAATCCCAAAGAGCACCGCAGGCCTCCCTCCCTGCCCCCACAGCTGCGGAGAAGGGGGCGGCACTTAAAAAGATGGTGCTGCCACCTCCCCCGGCACCTTGGTTGGGGGAGCGGAGGTATCGCTGTCCTCTGAGGTGGCTGCTGAGAATGCAGGTGTTCTCTCGAACTTGACCTCGGCAGCAGCCCGGGCGGCACAGGGTTCTCAGCCAGGGGAGTGGCTGCTGGGGGAGGAAGCTCCGGAGCAGGCCCCTGGCAGAATGTCCTCACAGCCACAGCCTCGGCCTTTCTCTGATCGAGCCGTGAGGGTTGACGCAGGAAAGCTAAGGAGAAGGCGAGGGGGCTCAGGCTGTTCTTGGTTGCTGCGGCGAATTACCCCAGGCAGGCCGGCGGCGCAAGGAAAAGAGGCCGACTGAGCTCGTGGCTCTGGAGGTTCAAGGGCAAGGTGCTGGCCTTGGCCCAGCTCTGCTGTGGGCCTTGTGGCTCTGTCCCATCATGGCGATGACCATGGAGCAAGTGCGTGTGGAAGGAAGACTCACATGGCCAGACAGGAAGCTGGAGAAGCTTGGGTGGGGCCAAGCTCAGGCATCGGCCAGGGGGCCAGTAGCAAGAAAAGCTGCAAGTTGCAACAACAGCATCTTCCATCAGAACAGAGGGCTGAGTCTCGGCTGCTCTGCTTCCAATCCAGCTCCCTGCTAATGTGCCTGAAAAGGCAGCAGATGATGGCCTAAGCACTTGGCCCCTGGCACCCACGTGAGACCTGCGTGAGGTTCCCAGTTCCTGGCTTCGGCCTGGCCCAGCCCTGGCTGTTGCAGCCATTTGGAGAGTGCACCAGTGGTTGGAAGATCTTTCTCTCTTTCTCTGTGTGTCACTTGGTCTTTCAAATACATAAACAAATTTTCTTTAAAAAAAGGAATTAATCAGGGTTCACAAGAAAGACCTCAACCCCCTATGTGGGCAGTGCCCCCAACTGACCAGAACCTCCAACTGAACCTCCCCTCCCAGTACTGCCCCCCGCCCCCCACACCCAGGACCAAGCTCCCTGCACAGGAACCACTGGGAGAACAAAGCACTCAGAGAAGAGCACGTGGGAGCCGGTGCAGAAGGGGCATGGATGCTTCGGGCACCGGGAAGGCCTGGAAGCGCCGCCTGCCTGCTCTGCCAGCTCAGGCACTGCCCATGGCCATGGCAGGAGGAGACCCTGACAGATCAGGTGTCTGATACCCAGCCCCTCCAAGTGCCTTCAATGCCAGGAGCTCATTGTGATTAGACTCAGACGGGGAGCGATGATTGGATCCGGGGTCAGGTCAGGGTTCGAGGTCGCAGCGCATGGAAGCAGCCCAGCACGCGCGGATCTAGAGGCCTTCCCACTTCTCACACAGGAGCCTGGGCGGATTTCCTGTTTTTCTAAATAAAGATTGATTCATTTATTTGAAAGGCAGAGTTACAGAGAGGAGGAGAGAGACAGACGGAGAGAAGGATCTTCCATCTGCTGGTTCACTCCCCAAATGGCCGCAGCAGCTGGGGCTGAGCCAGGCAGAAGCCAGGAGCTTCATTTGGGTCTCTCATGTGGGTACAGGGGCCCAAGAGCGTGGGCCATCCTCCGCTGCTTTCCCAGGCCATTAGCAGGGAGCTGGATCTGAAGTGGAGCAGCCCGGACTTAAACGGGTACTCCCATGGGAGGCTGTGGCTCATCCTGCGGTGCCACACCGCCAGACCCAGAATTAGCAATGAGACTGGAGAAGCTTTGTCCCATGGATCCTCATAGGATGCTCGGGAAGAAAGCACGGGGCGCCTTCCGTGATGCCTCCAGTGAGTTCACGGGTGGTCTCAGGGCTGCCCACTAAGGCCTCGCAAAGCCCGAAGACTTAGGATGCACCTCATAGAGGCAGGTGCGTGGGCGACTCTCCGGGTTTGTCTAGACGAGTGCCCACTGTTCAGCGCATTGTCCTCAATTCTCGTGTCGATACTTAGCTGCTTCCCTAGCGATCTGTGTTTAAGGGAGAAGAGGAATGGAACGGGAAACGGGTACACGGATGCGCACCACATTGGGGATGGAACGCCGGAGTGCCTGTCGAGTGATGATGGATGCACAAAGCGTGCTCTGTGCACACAACACAGTGTTGTCCGGTCACACACAAGGAAGCCCTGACACCTGCAACACGGACTGGAGTCGGGGTCTCTCGCTACATGAAGGAAGCCAGGCTCCAGTGGGCGCACCGTGTGAGTCCATCTAGGTGATGTTTCCCGAGTGGTTAAATCTGGAGACACAGGAAGCAGCGTGGGGTCCCTGGGAGCGGGGAGGGGTGGGGTCTTAGGCTGCTGGCTTCTCTCCAGCTGATGCTGTGAAGAGGGTTGTGGTGATGGTGCCAAAGGCTACAGCTCCGAGTTTGAGCAGAACCACTGAGCCGTGCGTGGTTGAAGGCACGCAGGTGGTGTCTCCACGAAGCTGACACAGACAGAAAGAAAACCCGTGGCCACGCGTGCCATCAGCCTTGCTAAGAGGGGTCAGGGCCGGTGCTGCATCTGGATTAAAACAGCTTAGCCTGCTGGGGGAGCAGAGCCCTCCACGGGGAGGCGGCGACCAGTGCGACAAAAGGTTCTGTCGGGGGCAAGTGTCTGGCATTCTCAGGAGCCGGTGGGTGCCCTCACGTTGGCTTCAGGACAATTGTTTTCAAAGGGCTTTCTTTTAAAATTATCTATTTATTTATCTGAGAGGTAGAGGGACAGGAAGAGCAAGTTCCCATCTGCTGGTTCTCTCCCCAAACGCCCAAGGTGCTGAGACTTCAGTCCAGGTCTCCCATGTGGGTGGCAGGGCCCCAGTGACCTGAGCCATCACTACCACCTCACAGGGTGCGCTCGAGCAGCAAGCAAGGACACGAAGCCGCGTACCCCGACAGGGGATGAGGGCAGCTCGGTTAGCGTCTTAACCTCTGTGTCTGCTGCCTGCCCGATTTCCGTCGCTGAAGCTGTCTCCCGCAGGTGTCACCCATCTGTGATTCAGTGGGAGTGAGCGCCTGGCCGGGCACTGGCTCGACACACATGGTCTTGCTTCGTCCTCTTGACACTGTCTGTGGGTGGTATTGCTATTCCCAGGTTAGAAAGGAGAAGAACACGTTTCAAAAATGCAGCGTGAAGGCCACAGCTGGAGTCCTGACCCCGAGTCCGGCCGCGCCCAGACCTCCACCGCTCAGTGGGGCTGGCTCCCTGCTCAGCCCGACCCCCCACCCCACTCTCCCCCAGCCCCGATGCGGTCCCGCCCATTCCCTCCTGTTCTGAGTGTCAGCGCCCACTGCAGGAAGCCCCATAGGTGGCTTCGTTTCCTAAACGTCTCTCAGCTTTCTCTGCGTAGGTGAGCAGCTCCAATTCCCAGGGAGGAGCGTGGAATGCGGACAAGAGACAAGGGACGGATCTGACTTCCTGTGCAATTCCAAGATCTCTGGCTGAGCCCGGAGCGGTGGGGCCACGGACGCACGCCCACACACTCTAGAGGAATGAGCACAGTGGCTGTTGTCCTTGTGGACAGCCTGGGAGTTAGGGCGCACAAGAAAGGCACCAGTCCCTCTGGTAGCCGGGAGCTGCATTCGTCACGTCCACTTAATAAGGCCACGGGGAGAGGGGCTCTGGCCACCGTTCCTCCTCGTGGCACCTGCTCCCCAATTTCCCTGTCCATTCTTCCCTCAGAAGCTGCAGCCTCTAGGAACACCCTCAGGGTCACTTTATTTATTTGAAAGGCAGAGTTACAGAGAGAGAAGAGAGATACAGAGTTCCCTGGTTCACTCTCCAAATGGTGCAATGGCCAGGTTGAAGCCAGGAGCCAGGAGCTCCATCTGGATCTCCCACATGGGTGCAGGGGCCCAAGCACTTGGGCCATCATCCGCTGCTCTCCCAGGTGAATTAGCAGGGAGCTGGACGGAAGTGGAGCAGCCAGGACTCGAACTGCCGCCCACATGGGATGCCGACAGTGCAGGCGGCAGCTTTACCCGCTGCTCCATTCGCTGAATCCTGGGAGTTCTCTCATAACTCAGACCCTTGTGGTAACTGCTACATAACTTAAATCCAAGCCCGGAAAGATGTCAATTTCATTATGTCCCCCCGGCACATCCCAACGTCGCATTGCAATCACGGATGTGTCCCCTGTCAGTAAATAAGCAGTAAATGTGCCGTCGTTTTCCTGGCCTATGGAAAAACCGGTCCCTCGACGCAGCTGCCTTGGCAGGAGCTGTCTAAGCAGCCTCGCCCCTTTTCCAAAGAGGCAGAGAGGGGCTTCCTCTTCTCTTCTCCCTGGAAACGTCTGTCCCAACTACACAGGCTCACGGAGGGCTGAGGGCCGAGGCGAGATCTCCTGGAAGTGGTTTCAAATCCCAACCCTGCCGGTCAGCAGGTGCCTCCGGGCACACTCTGTGTTGGCTTCCGGATTCCTGGCCACTGCCTGTGAGCTGTGCTGTGTCTAGCACACAGAATTGGCTCATGCGAGCTTGTGCCTCCCCGTGTCCAGCCACCAGCTTTCCATCCGGACCCTCTGACATCTCACCCAGGTCTCAGGCTCTGGCCAGGTGGCCCAGATGGCTGTGCGATCACACCCACAATTCATCTTGGCGCAAGACTGCGCACCGGTCAGTGCTGCTGCTCTGTCCAGGGGGGAGGCCGACGATTCAGAAGACGGGGAGTGGGGACGGCTGAGGGTGGGCGCGTGTGAGTGTGGGGGAGGCCTTGGGCAATTTAACCTTCCCACAAAGCTCTCCTTATCAGCAGGACAATCCCTCCGGAACACTATGCCACAGATAAAGGTAAGTTCAGTGTGGCAGGCAGACAGGTGTGAAGGCAAGGCACTGTAGAGGGGAGACACAGCGCATCGGCTTGAAAACAGGCTGCTAACCGGCCCTGGTGCGTTCTCCAGCCAGCACACCTGGACTCCCGGGCTGGATGAGAGCTGTAGCAGCAGGTGCCTCCCTCCCCCGCCAGCCTCCCCAGCTGCCAGCTCCCCCACCCCGCATCTGTGCACAAGGCCTCTGAGTGGCGCTGTTTCCCACAGTCTGCCTCCTGGGAACACAAGCCAGGCCGGACAAGCTCGGAGAGGGCCAGGAGCTGAGCCTCGCGTTTTAGCAGAGGACTTTGGGGAGCAAGGGCCTGGGAAAGAAACGCACGGAGGAAAACTCTGCCTGCAAGAGCCGGCCATGGCCCACATGGTCAGGAGGCTCGCCTGAGCTCTCGGCTGTCCCCACGGCTCCGTCAATCATTCACTAGGTGAAGGGCGGGACAGCACCCTGAGGAGACAGGAGCAGGAGCGTGGGATGAGAGCCAGGCCGGACGGCCATGTTTCAGGTCCGCCTCCAGCACCTGCGTCAGCTCTGCGGCTCTGTGCCGACAAGCCAGGCCTCAGATGCTCGCCCTGAGCGAGGGGGCTGAAGCCAGGTCCTGTCTCGCCCAGTGCGGTGACGGCCCCATGAGTCATAGCCGACTGGCAGGCTCCTCTGCTCTCCTCTGTTCCCTCCTGCTGGCCCTGCCCTTCCTGACCGCGGTGGCTGCTCCTCCGTGTCCCCTCTCATCACAGCAGCTGCCACACCAAGCGGTGACCAGTCCATCCACACCCCTGCAGCTGCAGGCTCCGTGGGGAGGGGCTGCTAAGGCTCCCCCTGGGTTTCTGGGGGCCCAAACACGCGGTGCCCCCTGGGAGAGCTGGTTCCAGCAGTGAGAATGCACCTGGCCCTGAAGCGAGCCGGACAAACTCCTGTCTCAGTTCCGCCTGCTGCCACTCTGTGGTTCTGGCCGCTCCTTGTTACTTTGGTGGCTCTCACTGGGGCAAGTGCGGCTCAGGGCGGCCCCGTGCAGCCAGGAGTCCCCTGCGGTCCTGGCTGGGACATGGGCTCGCACTCAGCAGGTTAGTGGGGACCTGAGAAGCCGCCTTTCCACGGTACCTTAGCCACGGGTCCAGGGGCTACACTTTGAGTGGCAAACGCCGTGAGTGCCTTCCACAAAGACGTCTGGAGCCCAGGGCATGGGGCCACTCGCCATGGGGCCTCTTCGTCTCGTCACAGAGGCGACCAAGTCACAGCAGTGGTCCCAGCAGCAGCAGCTCACATCCGGGGTCCATTTCAAAGCCCCTTCCTTGAGGTCACATTTGTCATCTCCTGCCGGGGCCGTGAACTCTGGGCAAGCACAGCCTGCAAGGCCATCTGGCCCTTTGGAAACGCACCTAGCACTGCCAATCTTGGCTTGGGCAGGGGCTGGGCACGTGGGCCAGGCCCAGACAGGGGCCCAGCAGGGAGGAGGGGCAGGGCCTGCAAGTGGGGAGGGACACAGCCTTGGGGTGGGGGGACGAGCAGGGCCTCCGACCGCTGGACCCCAGTTTGGGAGACGCTGGGCTGCAGGCATGGGAAGCCTGCCGTGTCCTCGTGTGCTCGGCCTCAGAGCAGCTTCTGGGGCTCTCGGGGTCCTGCCTTCACCCCGAGGTGCAGGGAAGCCCAATCCTCACAAGCACCTTCCAGGTGCCTGGTTTGTGACACGTGCCGTGCTGGGGGCCGGGGCCTCTCCGAAATGACAGGGCCCTGGGCTCCTCGGACCACCGGGTGGCGGTGGCATCAGGGCAGCCATGGGGCCCGCACTGCGGGAGCTGCTCCTGCGTGAACGCGATGGCGGAGCGGTGAGGGCGAGGGCCTGGACCCTGATTTAATGTGGAGGAGAATGCTCTGCCCAAAGCCGGCACCCCTCCCCCTCCGGCATCCACGTCCCAAAGGAGGGCGCACCTGACCTTCAGCTGTGTCCTTTCATGCTGCAGAGAGATGACGGACAGGAGGCTGCGGACCCTACAGCTCTTACCTGAACTGTGATTGGCTGTGAGTGGGCCTCGGTGGCAAAACGCCTGAGGTTTTGGGGTGACCCCTCCCAGCTCTATCCTCGTAAGACTGTGGGTGTCTGGGAATCCACACCTTCCATCATTTTTCCAGAATACCCATTTCCCACGAACTTTTTGGAGATGCCCGGCACGCATGCATTTCAAAGCTTGTCTTTCACTTCCATTTTCCATGTGGCCTCGCATAGGACGTCACAATGGAAACAGCTGTGTGAATGTGGGTAACCCGCTGTACACAGCAAGCACTCAATAACTGTTAGCTGCTACTGTTATGGCTGTTCCTGCGTCGGTGACAGTGGTGTGAGACTGGATGATGCACGATGGAAACACACACATGCAAATGAGGGGCGGGGCGGTTGGTTCCAACCTCTGTACAGCAAGACCCTGTGCTTCTGGTTACCAGGAACGTACCGGCACCGCAAGGCACCCACTGCATACCAGGCTCTGCGCAAGACCTTGGCAACCTGAGCTGACTGAACCCAGGCCCTTGGAGCAGGCAGATCTTGCTAGCAAACCACGCTTCCCTCTGAGTGTGGCCGCACAGCGAGAGCTGGGCAGCCCCGGCCACAGCTCACTGGTCTGGAAAATGAGGGCAGTGATTAGATGACCCCCCAGCCCCCAGCTCTGACACCCAGAGACCGCTCCTGCCTGGCCTTGCTCCCTGCAGCCACGGCGCCAGGCCCCTCCGCGCCAGCCCCGCTCCTGCACGGAGCCTCTGCTGCCTGCCGAGCCCTCCCCATCCCTGGCTCTCTCGTCCCCAGGGTGCTCCCAGGACCTGCTGCCTGGATGTCTCCCGCCAGCTCTGCCCCTGCAGCCGAGGACGCCGGTGCGAGGCCCTGCGCGCCCCGCTGCCTTGATGGAGTGCCAGCCTGGCACGCTGATGTAGAGCATGCGCGATGGATGGCGACGTTTTAATCACTCCCAGGGAGGCCGGGCAGCTGCCTAACGGAACTGTCGCTCTCACCGGCAGTCGGCATCTGCAGCCCGAGACTTGGGGAGAGTGGATGCCTGTGCTCCCCGCGGGGAGGACCTCCTGCCGACCTCTGGAGCAAACCCACGTGCTTTCGAGAGCCACTGCAAGGAGCATAACCACCTCCACGTAACCTGCCCCACGCCCTCTCCGCCGGCCAGCTCACGTCCATTGTCTGCGTGTGGCCTCTGCCGGGGGCACGGACCCTGCCCGCATTTGAAAGACGAGGGAACCGAAGCTCAAGACACAGAAGTCACGCTCAGAGCCCGGCCTGGGTCTTCTCCCTGATTGTCATCTCAAGTTCTCAGCCTGGGGACCTCCTCTCGGGGCGGATGGTGGCTGGGGGGTGGGGGGGTGGGAGAGCAGGTCCGAGAATGGCAGCCCCAGTGAGAGCAAAGACGGAGATGGGTGGGGCTTAGAAGGCAGAGGACTCTGGAGCAAGTGCAGAGAGAGAGAGAGAGAGAGAGAGACTCCCCCGCTGCCCATGGCCCATCCTCACTCTTGAACTTGCCTTCACGGATTCATCCAACCCAGCAGTATTTACTGAGCACCTACTATGCACCAGGGACCACACTACGCACTGAATGGAGCAGGCAGAGGCCCTGGTGGGTGGGGCTGATGCGTGACCGCACACAGACGGCTGCCTCCACTTCCTCTCTCCACCCTGGCAATGCCTCTCTCACCCCTTGCCGCCCTGCTGCGGGCACACACGCTTCATCGGGAGCCGAGGCTCAGACCACAGCATGGCGGCAGAGTCCAAGGAGCTGGTGTCTCCCACGCCTGTGGCCCCTCTTCTGCTACAAGCCCAGGTCGGCTCCAGCGGGCTCTGCGGGAAGCTCTGTCGTCCAGCGGCCCTTGGCTGGGGCCGGGCTAGACTGGCCACTGCCTGCCCAGGAGTGTGGGGCAGCAGCCTTTGGCGGGGCCTGGGTGGCTGGCAGCGTGATGGCTGTGAGATCAGCGTGGGGCATAAATCCGACAGTTCAAATTCTGGAATTGCCTAAGCTTTTAAACAGATTGCCAGCATATCTTTTATTTTTATTGTGCCAGAAACACCAACGCAAACAGCAATGATTTGTCCCTCCATAAACAAAGGCCGTAAAAGAAAGGGGGAGAAAATCACTTCCCACTTTATATTCCCCGAGCCTGCTTCTTGCTGTGATATAGAGCAGGTTATTAAAAGCCGGCTGGAAGGGAGCCGCACGTTCCTCCTCCGGCCGCATCAAGTAGGGAAGGGACCGCCCAGCTCTCCGCCTGCCGGGGGCCCGCAGAGTCGGACCGAGCCTGGCCGGGTGCCTGCTGGCTGTGTGGCCTCAAGTCAGGCAGTAACCTTTCTGTGCAGTAAGGGTGGAGCTGCTCAGGGTGGTGTCGGGCACGTGGAAGGTGCTGGGGGGTCTCGGCAGCTGTCCCCGCTGCGGTCCGCAGGAGGACAGCACCTGCCCAGCCCTGGGTCTCAGGCTGTGGGGACGACACTCCGGGGAGATGGCAGGGGGCTGGAGCTTTGTAAGCTGTGTGCTGTGCACAGGAGGCCTTGTTACGAAGTCCGGGGAATGGAATTTGTTCCCTGTGTAAGCTGTGACCGTCACATCCACATTCTCTGTGTGTGTTTCTGTTTATTTCAGTGCAAAAAAAAGTTTGAAATCCATGCACAATTTTTTTCCATAATAGGCATTTCCAACATTTCCAGGAGCCTCTTGAAGACGCCTCATCTGCCTGGGTTTCAAAATTTCCTTGCACCAAAACAAGCTTATATTTTGGGGCCGGCGCTGTGACACACTGGGTTAAGCCACCACCTACAACACTGGCATCCCATAATATGGGTGTTGGTTTGAGCCCTGGCTGCTCTGCTTCTAATTCAGCTCCCCGCTAATCCACGTGGGAAAGCAGTGCAAGACAGCCCAAGTGCTTGGGCCCCTGCCACCCTGCAGGAGACCCAGATGGAGCTCCAGGCTCCTGGATCTGCCCGGTCCAGACCTGGTTGTTGCAGCCATTTGGGGAGTGAACTCACAGATGGAAAATTCTCTCCCTCCCTCCTCCCTCCCTCCCTCCCTCCCTCCCTCCTTCCCTCCCTCTCTCCCTCTCTCTCTCTCTCTCTCTCTCTCTAACTCAGCCTCTCTCCCTCTGTCCCCCCCTTTATCTCTCTAACTCTGCCTCTCTCCTTCTCTCTCCTCTGTCCCTCTCTCTCTAACTCTGTCTCTCTCTTCCTCTCTCCCCCCTCCCTCTCCCTCTCCCTCTCTCTCTAACTCTGCCTCTCTCCTCTGCTCCACTGGCCAACTGTGGCTTGAGGGTTCCTGGACTGTGCTGCCAGCCGTTTACCAGCCTGCAGGCAGCGCCACCCCTCCTCCATTCTCTACCACTCGGGACCCGGACTGTGTCGTGGGCTGATGGCTCTCCAGATTGCTCCAGATCCCTCCCATACATACAGGTGCACCTTTCCCATTTCATCTCATCTGATTACATCTTGGAGGATCTGGATTAACACATGCCTCTTGAGGAGCACCTGCTAACATCACGGGGAACACAAGTACAGTGTACTTTGTAGGGAAAATTTGAGAAACTACAAATTGTAGGGACAATTTGAAAAACTACAAGCTAACCCACCAAAGACATTCAAGATTGAAGGATTTGCTTATCCCATCCGTCTGTCCATTTACCCACTCATCATCCATCCATCTGCCCACCCACCCATCCTCCCATCCATCCATCTACCCACCCAGGCATATACCCATCCACCCATCCATCCATCCATCCATCCATCCATCTACCCATCCACCCATCCATCCATCCACCCATCCATCCATCCATCCATTTATTCATCCATCCTCCCACCCATCTACCCATCCATCCATCCATCCATCCATCCATTCACTCACCCATCCTCCCACCCACCCATCCTCCCATCCACCCATCCTCCCATCCATCCATCCATCCATCCACCCATCCATCCATCCATCCATCCATCCATCCATTCACTCACCCATCCTCCCACCCACCCATCCTCCCATCCATCCATCTACCCACCCAGGCATATACCCATCCATCCATCCACCCACCCATCCTCCCATCCTCCCACCCATCCATCCATCCATCCATCCATCCATTCACTCACCCATCATCCCACCCACCCATCCACCCATCCACCCATCCATCCACCCATCCATCCATTCACCCACCCATCCACCCACCCATCCTCCCATCCTCCCATCCATCCATCCATCCATCCATCCATCCATCCAGACATATACCCATCCATCTGCCCACCCATCCACCCATCCAGCATCCATCTGGACACATACCCAATCTACAACCAACCACACACCACCACGGCACCACTACGGCTGCCAGCTCCCCAGTGGAAACCAAGCAGAGTTTGTGGAGGAAGTTTCATTTCCTCCTTGCTGGAAAGGGACTCTATCGATTCCCTTTCAGATGGAACGAAAATATAGCTTCCAGCTGCCTGCATGTTCTTCATTGAGAACAGTCTCAATGAAACGTTGGCTCTGAGCCTGACGGGATGCCTACGAGAGACGCTTCTTCCAGCACACGTCCAGCCAGGCCGGCGGGAGGACACGATTTTGTCAGAGAGTCGAGGACATGGGAAAGGGGTTTTAGGGTCACCTCCCCTGGTGGGGGCGGGGAGCGGTGGGAAGTGGGGGTTGCCAGGCAACCTGCTTGGTTCCAGGACCCTGACCGAAGCACCTAGTCTCGGTCCAGGGTAACCTTCCTGGGAGGAGGTCCAATTATCACCCCCATGGCACAGAGGAGGGGACCGAGGCTCCAAGAGGGAGCCTGCTCAGAGGTGAGCCTGGGAAGATGCACCTGAAGGCAGGGGCATTCCTGCACACATCCAGGGCGGGCTCTGCAGGTTCGGACAAGCAGGCTCAGCCTCCGTCAGATGCCAGAGGCTCGTGCATGGGAGCTCACGGCGCATGCGCTGCAAAAAGTAACCCAAGCCCTCCTGGTCCCCACCTCTGGGAGGCTCAGGGGTGGAATCCGAAGTCTGAAACCCATCACAGGCACACTCTCCCCTGCAGAGGGAACTGGCCGGAGCGTTAGTGCGTGGGACCCAGCGTGGCCCTGCCTGGCCGGGTGCGGGGCCACAGTGGCGGAGACACCTAGAAGCAGACGGTGGGTGCCGTGAGCTCGAGACCAGCAAGGATGACAGCCACGTAGGTGTCTGTGAAGACACAGGGCTGTGGGGGACAGAAAGACACCTGCCAGGGCACGGGGGCTGTGGGGAGAACAGCCCAGCACAGGAATCCGCGTCTATAGATACGGGGGGGGGTGGACCGGCGGATTTCCCACCTCTCGGTCATTGCTGGCTCCTCTGCCCTTGGACTGTCCTCCACCCCAGCTTTATCTCCCCAAACCTCACTCAGTGCCAGGGCCCTGCTGAGAGCCCGCCTCCTGCCCCATCAGCCCGACAGGCAGAGCTCAGAGCCGGGGGTGTCTCTCGCTTCCTCTCTGTGCCTGGGGACCCCCTGCTTGCCTTCCCACAGTGGATTCCGTCTTTGTCAACCTCAGGACTCAGACTAAATGTAGCCCCCACAGAGGGGGTCTCCTCCCACCAGGAGCCCACATGCATCCCCCCAGCCCGCCCCAGCCCCTGCCTGTGTCTAATACGATGTCCAGGCACCCAGTGTGGACAGAGGGGAACTGGCCAGCCGACCCAGAACATCTGGTATTCAGGCCTGTGTCACAGAGCTACACCTGCACGCCCCAGGGACACATGACACTGGCCCCTGATATTGGAAAACGTTCCATCACCGAGCGACATTGCAGCCACGCAAAGTCACAGTGCAACGCGTTCTCTCGGGCCTGTGGAGAGGCAGAAACACACCTGCCGTGCTCCCGGGCGTCTAAAGGAACAATTCAGTCTCACACAGCGTCGACTACTGGATGAGGCCAGGACACGGCTGTGGCTTGGCTTGTGGCTTTGCCGTGCCATACCATTCCTGGTCCCAGAGTGTACTCATTCTGCAGGCTGTGCAGTGCCGGGCCCACTGCATCTCTTGCTTGCACCAAGAGGCCTCGCCAAGCGCCTGCCCTGCACCTCTGGCTTTGCAGAAGTCCCCACCACCAAGGCATTCCCGAGCGCCCCCCCCACAATCACCACTGCTCAGCCATACTTCCTGGCTCTACGGCGAATGTGGTTTTGATAAAAGTCAGCACCAATCACCCCCAAGCTGTGTGTTCTGACTGCCTTGGAAGGACTGGCAAGGGGACCCAAGAAAGTGATTGTTCAACAGCGTCTGAAATGGGTAAACCAACGAGCGGCAGGAGACAGAGCTCGGGGGGTAGCTGACTCCCAGGAGCTGGAGTCAGGGGAGGGCAGGGGTAGGTGTGGGACTGGCATTGGCCGTGCTAAGCCTTTCAGTAGCCTTTGATTTTTAAATTGTGTGCATGCATTACTTTAGTAAAACTAAAAACAAAACAAAAAACACAAAGGAAAAAATCCCGCTGCGAATTGCTCTGCCCCTCTGCTCCGCTCTCCTCACATGGCCTCTGACGATCCAGAGCGGCAAGGCGACAGCGTGCACGGAGGCGAGGGGCGCAGGTGCACCCCAAACAGATGCCCGTCCCCTCCGCACAACTCCGACTTGCAGACGGTGAAACTTGGGGTCGTGGTGCAGCGTTGTGACCTGAAGGGGAAAGCTTCGCTGCACTGCTGGCATCCATGAGGGCGCCGGTTCAAGTCCCGGCTGCTCCACTTCCAATCCAGCTCCCTGCTAATGCACCTGGGAAAGCAGTGGAAGACGGCCCAAGTGTCACCCACATGGCAGACCTGGCTCCTGGCTTCAGCCTGGTCCAGCCCTGGCTGTTACAGCCATCTCAGGGGTGAACCAACAGATGGAAGATTTCTCTGTCTCTCCCTCCCTCTCTCTCTCTCTCTCTCTGTAACTCTGCCTCTCAAATAAATACATCTTTAAAAAAAAACAAAAACAAAAACTCTAGGGGGACCCTTGCCTTTAACAGGGCAGGACACTGAGGGATGTCCAGGCTGCTCCTTAGCACAGCTGGGCACCATGGCCCTGCCCCGGGCCTCTCTGCTGGTGCCACGGACTGGTGTTTGGGTCTGGAAAACATTGCCTCACGCCTGCCATTGGGCTGCCTTGGTTCCCTCGAGTACGGCCAGATCTACTTGACCCTGTGTGTCTATCGTGGAAACGAGAGCCGACATCGGCAGCTTGGTCCACTGCAAGGAAAAGAGACAACAGAGCAGGCCCTGCTGGATGTGGCCAACAAGAGAGGAATGACCAACTACGGTGTGCCGGGCACGGCCTACAGTGGATACGTTCCGATCCCGGCCTCTTTTCCTACATGGACGGCTGCGAAAGTCTCTAGGGGGCCACGGAGGCACCGAGCTCATGCAGCCAGGCCTGGACACCTGTCAGTGACACCCGGAATGTTCTAGCCCGGCTCTCTGCGCCCCCAGCTCTTCCTCACCGTGTTATCAAGCAGCTAGTCCTCTACCCCTCTGTGTCTGTCTCTAGACAACGGGGGCCGTGGTCTTTGCCGTCTGCCATCCTGGCACTGCCCAACCCATTTCACATTTCCCCCCGGCATCTGGGGCGCAGTAGCGTGTGCTGGTGAGCGGGAACAGATGAGGCTTCTGTCTGACCCACAGAGCACAGACGTTTGCAGAAACAACCTCTGTAGGAGCCCCTTTGACGGCTACAACGAAAGCCCGAGGCAGGCTCCTCCGTACGGAAAAGAGGCTTAGTTTGGCCCAGGGTTCTGCAGGTTCAAGGTCTAAGGGCCTCATCTGGCGACTTCCTCCTGGCAGAGTCCCGAGGCAGCACAGAGGCTCGCATGACGAGGACACGAACACGCGTGTCTGTTTGGCTCCCTGTGCGCTCTCCCCTTCCTTACTAAGCCACCAGGACTTTCCAGGGGTGTTCTTCCATCACTTCATCTCATCACTTCCTGCAGGCCCCACCTCCAAGCACCATAGCCAGCTGCAATGGGCACCCTCCATGCCACTAACACAGGATGCTGGGGCCGAAGCTCCCGCCGGAGTTCAGGGGGTGGAGCCATAGCCACGGCCTTGTTTGGAGTCGACTTTTGTCTCCATCAGGTGCACGTGGACAAGCGGGGAGTCGGCACGAGCCCGAATGCTGCTGGTTTAAATGACCGGCTGGCTGCCTGGCTGAGGGCGGGCTGTGGCAAATGACAGCTTCTATTTCACATGCAGAAGCCCACGTGGAGCTCCCGGTTACAATTGTTACAATCGGAGCACAGCGCCTGCAGCGAGTCTCTCCCAGCACCTGGAGGGCCCCTGGGAGTCCCGTTAGCATGGGCTCCAGGGAGGGAAGGGCAGCTCCTGGTTAGGGAGAAAGAGGCTGGCCTGAGATGATTGCCAGCTCTGCTGGGTGTGAGTGGATCCCCCGGCCCAGACGTCCCAGGGCCCGGCAACCTAATCACAGGACGGCAACGATTTAAACCAGGACACAGCTGTCCTCTGCAGAGAGGCACACTCTGACCGCCCCTGCACAGGCTCTCTCCGCCCCGTTAAGAATAGAAAGCGGCTCTGGGTTTGAAGCCGCCAGCGAGAACCAGAGCAGGTGCGGGAGGTGGGTCTTCCTTGGTGCCAGGTGGTGGGGAGGGTCAGGAAAAATTAAAGGGTGGGAAGAGGGCTTGGAGGCCCAGCCTGGCATCTAGTCCTCACCAGGGCAGGGAGCAGGCACGACCATCCGGCGCTTCCTCCCCCAGAATCACTGCAACCCAGGGGACGTGCACGCTGTCTGGCTGGCTTCGCTTTACTGCCAGCTCTGCAGCCGAGCTCGAGAGAAGCAGCCCTGCCCCGCCCCGCCCCGCCCCGCTGTGCCTCCGAGACACTACCCCACCCCGCCGTGCCTCCGAGACACTGCCCCGTGCCTGCACCCCTGCACGTCACACACTGTACTGTGCAGGCCACGAGCCAGCGGAAGATAATCCTTGCCCTGCAAGAAATCCCGGTCTAGCTGGAGAAAGAAAGAGCAACCCCCGGGGGCCGGCGCTGTGGCTCAGCGGGTAAAGCCACCACCTGCCACACCCGAATCCCGTATCGGCAATGGTTCGAGTCCCGGCTGTTTCACTTCTGTTCCGGCTCCCTGCAGATTTGCCTGGGAAAAGCAGTGAAGGTGGCCCAAGTGTTTGGACCCCTGCCACCCATGAGAGACCTGGATGAAGCTCCTGGCTCCTGGCTTTTGCCTGGCCCAGCCCCTGCCACTGCAGCCATCTGGGGATTGAGCCAGTGGATGGAAATCTTTCTTTCTCTCTGTCTCTCCCTCCGTCTCTGTAACTCTGACTTTGTAAATAAATAAACAAACAGTTCTTTAAAAAAAAAAAAGAGCGACCACTACACAGACAGACAGGTTCAGAGTTCTGCTCCAGATGTTATCAGGACCGAGACAAGGAACGTAGCCTCAGTTGGGTTTTGAAGGATGTATAGGAGTTTTCCTGGCATTGACAACCACTGTACTGACAGCTCTCATTGATTCCAGAGTTTGCTGGGTGCACTTGAGAGACGGCATTAACTAAAAACGACACAGCGTTCATGGACCGTGTGCCCTGTGCCACGTGCTGTTACAAGTGCCTAACATGTGTTACCACACCCAGTCCTCACCAGGACCCCATGAGCCGCCTCCTTCCCAGCTCATGGCAGTTGAGGCCAGGGAAGCTGTGGTGCCTTGTCCCCAGCCTCTCAGCTATCGGAGGGGTGGGGCTGGGCTGAGACCCCAGGGAGGTCACCCTGGAGGCCTGGGCTGCACCATTGCCCTACACAGCCTTCTGGTAACTTCCACTATGCACCAGAATCACCCCCGGGAGACCCTGAGGCGGCAGGGTGGGGCAGGATCAGGAGGGCATCTGCAGCCTGGAAATCTCTCCCCGTGGGCTGCCTGGGAGCCTGGAACTGCAAGGCCGGCCCTGGGGTGGTGGACATGGGCAGCTTGCCCACTTGCTGTCCTCCGAGCTGGGTAGAGGCAATGCAAACCTCACCTCCCTGCCTCCTCCCAGCCAAAGGACGGGCCTGGGGAGGGCCCGCTCTTGAGAAGCTGAGCGGGAGGGGCTGAGTTAGCAGGCGGGCAGCATTCTAGGAAGTGGCCCCCATCCTGCCCCGCTGTGGCTTGGGTGTCCCCGTTCACGGCACACCCCACACCCTGCAGCTTTGCTCCCAGCTACCGGCCCGAGAGGGAGGCTGCACATTGGGTCCGAGGCCCCTGGAGAAGCTGTGCTCTGACACGTCCCCCAGAACTCACGGGGCCAAGCTGAACTACGAGTGTGACACTGTCAACCCAGGCCAGGGGAGGGGGTCACAGAGTGCCGAGGTCGTTCATGGATGAGGACATCTAGCGAAAGACTCACCAGGGCTTGCTCCTTGCGCTCTCAGGGGCCCCAGCCTCCCTCCCTCCAGGGACCCCAGCCCCAAAGCTGCCGCTTGGAAGCAGACAGCAGCCCTCACCAGACCTCCAACCTGCGGGCACTGTGACCTTGAACTTCGCAGCCTCCAGGGCCTGGGAAGCGAGGGGTTTTGTTGTGGCGGTGCAGTGGGCTCGTAAGTACCCTTGCCCACCCGAGTGTCTCTCAACGGCGCACCCCGCGTAGAATGATTAAATAAGCCGCACGGGAACACGGTTCTGCAGCCGTGAAAGGAGTGGGCGGCACCGTGAAGCAGCAGGTGGGCATCGTGGCGGCACAGTGCCGTGAGGGAAGCAGGGCTTCGGAGCCTACAGGAACTAGCTGATCTGTGCGACGTTGCAAAACACGGAATAATCACGCAGAGATCGGCAGCCGCAAAGAAGCCAGACAGATGCAATTCATGACAGAACCCTGGGGGCAGTGAGAGAGGCTCGGCTTCAGGAGGGTGGCTCTCTGGGGGCCAGGGCAGCTTGGGGAGGCCGCTCCGGGCGGCTTTGCAAGGCCAGGCGCCTTCTTTGGGGTACTGGGTCTGTGGGTGCCACTTTAACAGGTCTAGCAGGCGAGCTAATGGAAGATCATGGGTGTGCCCGTGGCCCCCATCCCCAGCATCCTCCAGGACTCTGATTAGGCGGGGGGGTGGGCAGGACGAGGAGGCGGAGTCTGAGGCTCTCCCCTGCCAGCTCAGGGGAGGGAGAGCGCCCAGTGGGTCCAGCCATGGAGGGAAGCCAACGGAGGCTGAGCCGCAGGGAAATTGCAGGGCGCTTTGGAGTGGGGCGGTGGACAGGAGGGTCCCGAGCCTGGAGCCGCCGCGGCTGCCCTGGAGCAACAGGGACAGGCTCGGGGCGGGAGGTGAGGAGGGCAGGGGAGTCCCCAAGGCCCTCCAGTGAGGCACACAGTGGGGGCGGTTTCCAGTCTGGACTTCCAGAAACCCTCTGTCTTCTGGCTCTCTCCACCCCTCCCCCCCAGCCCTGCCCAGGGACCAGAGGGCAGCTTCAGCCCCAGGTCCTCCTCCCGCTGGAGCCGGTGCCTGCTGGGAACACCTTCTGGTTGGTTCTGCCATGGGGTCTGCCTTCCAGGGCAGGTGCTCTATTGGGGGTTGGAGGGGCCCCTTGACCCCTTGTCCATCTTGCCCAGCTGGCTGCTGGGATGTGGAGGTATGACCTTGCTAGAGCCCCTCCCCCACCCAGTCGACCTCCATCCCGGCTGTCGCCAGTCGGCGGTGATGGTGCTCAGCTTGTTGCCAATTTCATCCGCAGAGAGAACCAGGCTGATATTACTGTTTCCTCTCAGCCCCCAGGGCCACAAAGGGAGTGGGCACCAGGGGGCGCTGTCTGTCCTGGGGCAGAGTCGTGGCCCAGGGCTGGGGATGTCAGGGACAGAGGAGGCCCTGGTGCACAGTGCCTGTGTGCCCTCCAGGAAGAGCACCATTCTGGGCCATGAGGTGTGTCCTGGGTTCAAATCCCAGCACTGCCACTGATCTGCGGCCCGTTACCTGGGGAGAACACGTGACTGAATTGCTGTGGCTTAATTTTCTCCAAGACTGGAGCTGATCACACCCGCTTCCGGTGCCGCCACGCACAGGACTCAAGCTAGCATCCCGTGAGCCGCTCCTGCCAAGGGCCCCTCCTCCCGGGGTTGCCCCGGCTCCCTCTGGCTCTGCCCTGCCCCGGGGCAGCAGCCCACTCCTCCTCTTCCCCTCTTTCTGGGTTTGCTCTCCAGCCGCTGTGAAACCTGACGGTGAAGTTTTATCTTTTTCCTCCTCTGAGCTGGCACGGACGCGGTTCCTTTCCCCATAGCTAAAAGGCACCGATGTGTCCTTGGTGGCCGTAGGGCCAGGCAGGGACAAGGCAGGCCGCTGATCCTGTGACCGTGCCTGGGAGGAGCGAGAGACACATGGAGACACGGGGGATCTGCCCTTTCTTGGGGGAGGGGCCCAGCTAGAAGGAGGCCCCTCCAGCAGAAAGCCACGTACTGTGGGAGCCGGCCACAGACCAGCCCCGGAGAACCCACGGCGGACTCCGTGTCACGGCAGTGGCCGAGGGCGAGTGCCAGTGTGTCAGCCTGCGGGGCAGGGGGGGCGTGACTGCTGGCATGAGGCACTGAATGAGCCCTCGTTGAACCAATCAGACTTGGTTTAAAGTGACAATGCCCGAGGGTGGCCGGAGCCCCCGGGAAAGGACAGCAGAGGTCCTCTCCTGTGGTCACAACAGGACCAGGGCCCGCGTCAACCTCAGGTCTCAGACACCCGCGTGCTGGCAAACCCCTCACCCCAGGCCTGGCCACCCGACCCGGCGGCCGGCACAGGCTCATCAGGGTGAGGTGCACCTGCTCTGGGGTCTCCTGGTCAGGCTCGCAGGCACTGCGCCCGCTCCTGCCCACCTGTTCCTGCACCGATCACCTTCTGAACGGGATGTGGAACAGGGAACTGCCTCTCAGTGGCTCCAAGAACACGGGGTGACAGCAGGTGGAGCACGAAGCCCCCGCGCTCCCTCGCCCCTCACCTGGGAGGCCTGCGAGGTGCCCACCGCACTGTGTCCTGGTCCCCAGCAGGACAGGACTTGGCCGCCCTTAGTGGTGACAGCTCAGTGACATGTCTGAGATGGGCTTCTTCCTGCCCTTCCCCACTTCTCCAGGGCTCCTGAGATCCCGCCGACATAAGGCCTAAATGACACACTTATCTCGGGGTCCGGTTCTGGGAGACCCCAGCCTAAGCTGCCAGAGACCCTGTGTCCTCTCCTCCCAAGGCTGTGGGGTGGCCGCCACCCCTGGACTCTAGGGGTCGGCACTCGACTCCGCATTTATTTGTCTACACAGAATGTCTACACTGGGGGTTGGCAAACTTGTTCTTTTTTTAAGGTAAGACTTTAAAAAAAAAAACATTTATTTAATTTATTTGAAAGGCAGAGTTAGAGAGAGAGAGAGAGAGAGAAGACAGAGAAATTTACCCACTGAAATGGCCACAACAGCCTGGATTGGCCAGGCTGAAGCCAGGAGCCAGGAGCTTCTTCCAGGTCTCCCATGCAGGTGCAGGGGCCCAAGCACTTGGGCCATCTGCTACTGCTTTCCCAGGTGCATTAACAGGGAGCTGGATCGGAAGTGGAGCAGCTGGGACTCAAACCGGTGCCCATGTGGGTGCCAGTACTGCAGAGGTGCCTTTACCCACTGCACCACGATGCTGGCACGGGAAAATCTATGAAGGTTACTGACCAAGTAAAATGTCTATTACTCACTTATTATTAAATAACAATTTATTTAAATACATCACTCATTAGAAAACATTTTAAAATTATTTATGATTAAGTAAAATAGCCAACTGGGGCCAGCACTGTGGCACAGCAGGTTAAGTGACCATCTAAGCCACCAGCATAGGACATGGAGTCCCGGCTGCTCTACTTCCGGTCCAATTCCCTGCCAATGCTCCCGGGAAAGCAGCAGAAGATGGCCCGAGTGCTTGGGTCCCTGTACCCAGAGGGGAGACCCAGTTGGAGCTCCAGGCCTGGCCCAGCCTCGGGTCTTGCAGCCATTTGGGGAGTGAACCAGCAGACAGAAGATCTCTCTCTCTCTCTCTGTAATGCTGCCTTTAAAAATAAATAAATATTCAAGAAAATAATAAAAGAGCTCATCAACCTAACGGGTCCTTGCAGCCTCACAGGCGCAGGCCCGGGCTCGGCTCTCAACTCTGTGCTGCACCGCGAAAGCAGCCCTGGACAGGGCGGGAGCAAGCCCGGCCGTAAACGAAGCCCTGCGGGGCCCTGCCGTGTGCGTTTCCTGGGATCTCCACGGGCAGCGACGGAGCCTTGTAATCTTTTCTCAGCCTCGTGCAGCTGCCCACAGGGTTCTTGGTGTGTGGGCCACGCGGAAGCAGGTGCTAGAGCTGGTGTAGACCCTGGACCCACACCCCAGGTTCAGACAAAGCCTGTTACTCCCAGGATGCCTCGGGCCCCCCGCTTCCCCCCCCCTCCCCCCAACTCCCCGTTGGAGCTGCTGAGCAGGGAGGGTGCGTCTCGGAAATGCCAGGGGCTAACACGGGAGGAAGCAGCAGGTGCTGGAGCTGGGGGGGAGCCGGGCCCAGCCACTCGGCATTTTCACTTCCATGAGCCACTACGTGCACCTGTTCCTGCTCCTGCCCTTTGGCCTTGGGTCTCTGTCGCTTGCTACCCAAAGAGTCCTGAGTGGCACAGGGAGGATTTTAGAGGCGGAGTCCCTGAGCAGGTGGACAGCCAGCGGGGGCCACCGCGGCCTCGGCCAGTCCCTGGTCGCCTCTCCACCCAGCTTCCCACCCCGGGGGCCACGTTCTCTGTTAACTCCACGTCCACACGGGGACCTATTCACGTTTTTGTACAACCATGGCGGGAGGCTCAATATTTCTTGTCAGAGAGAGAGAGCGCTAACAAGCAGCGCAGTGTGTTAGACGGAAGAAATCGATGACTTCACGGCGCCCCGCAGAAAGCAACCCACGGCGGCCGCGTCCCTGCTCAATGCCAAGAGCAGCCTTCCCCATCTTTCTTTATCGAAGGCAGAGCTTGGCGGGGGAGGGGGCGCGTAAGGAAAAGGAGGGGTCCGGTTCCCTGCAGGGGCAGCAGCAAGGGGGAACTGGAGGGGAGAATGGTCCAGCCTGGGTGAAGGATGGAGGGGCAGGGCTCCTGTGAGTCACCAGGTCTGGGGGGCAGCAGGGAGGGACCCAGGAGGACAGGGGCCAGGGGCACGTGGGAGGGGCCCAGACATTGTGGGAGGGGCTCCCTGGCACAGGGCACCTGGGGCTTTACAACTGCACCCCGACTCCCTCCTCCTCCTCGGCTCCCTCTGCAGGCTCCCGGCTGCCCACCTGACGCAGGTCTGGCCCTGAACGCACGGTGCACCTTGGTGCTGGGCGTGCCCCTCTGGGGAGCCCGGGGACCCTCCCAGGACTTCTCTTGCCCTGGGGTCCGAGGTTTCCAGACTGTAAGTGTGGAGCTTCCGAGCGCCTGCTGTGGCTCAGGCACAGCCTGTCTGGGGATGCAGAAACCAGACTGGAAGAAAGAGGGACCCAGGCGCCCGGAGCTGAGCTCTGATCCCACTGCTCCTCGGACGACACCCTGGGACCACCTAGCATCACAAAGCGACAGCCACGTCTTCTCACCTGGTGCTCCCTGAACCATGAGATGGCCACGAAGGACCCCCCACCACCCCCGGGCAAGAAGAAGGCTCACAGCGCATCCCCTTGCTAGTGGCTCCTGTTGCTTTTCCCTACCCACCACTAGCGAGGGCTGGGGCACACGGGACTCCCAGGGGACAAAGTCTGAACCCAGGTGCAGGTGGGCTCCCGGGGCTCTGAGGCACTGGGTGTCTGCCCATCCCCCCAGGCTCCTGCCCAAGCTCTGGCCATACAGCCTCCTCTCAGGTCTGCGTAAGCGATGCGTGCCTTCTGCCACCAAGGTCATTCCTGCACACTCAGCTCTCCCCCCACCTACCCCTCTCCCAAAGCGACCTCCCCACCCGGGCGTGCACACGTGTCATGCACGCACAAGCACACACACGTGTGCACACACACGCAGGACGAGCTGGCAAACTGCCACTCGTTTCTTGCTTTGGGGCTCGGATGTCAACGTCCCCATGAAGCTCCCATGACAGTCTCCGTCCCTGTGACGTGTTCCTAAATAATTCTGTAGTCTCCTTCTGTCCTGACACATATTCTGCTGTGCACCGGGCACCGTGAGATATGTGTTGAGCGAATGAATGAATGAACAAGGAACAAAGTCACCGTTAGCTCCATTACTCATCCTGTCACGGCTCAGAGGGACTCGGGGCAGGCACAGTCGCTGTGAGTATCTGTCACAGCCGATATTAGCTGTCTACTCGATTTCCAGGCTTGCCTTTCTTGCGAGCAGAGGAAAAACACACCCAGGCCAAGGAAGAGGACCCGGATGTCCTCAGTCCTCAGTCCCCAGCCTCCCTTGTAGCAAGGTGTCCATGTGTTCCAGGCTGGCCAGTCAGTGGAAGTCCACCTGAGCACTGTCCTGGTGGGACAAACGTTGCTGTCACTCTCCTGCTTTAAATGTGGGTATGGTGCCTGGAGCTTTGGCAGCCATGTTGTGACCATGAAGTAACTAACAAACCACCTACCTCTGGGTGGTGCCTTGGGAAGGTGGAAAGAGATTGGGTTCTGGTCCAGTTCTGCCAGGCCCTGGGTTTCTTATTTGCTGGGGAAGCCTCATGGTCTGAGTTGCTTTGGGCACTCATATTCTTACCTACTGGGAAGGACTGGGGGCCGCAGCCCCTACCTACCATGGTCAGCTTGGCTGCCCCGGAGTTCAGGACTCTCTGTGGTTGGTTCTGGGCTCTGCTGAGCACAAGGGATCGGCCCAGAGCCCATGCACTCCCCGTGAGGCCCGGAAGTCTCAGCACCCAGGGATTGTGGTAATTGGTCATTAGAAGCTACTGTTCCTGAACATGGGATCCACTGGAATTTACAACGTGTTCAGTATCTGTACCCCAGAGGCTGGCAGGCCCTGAACAGGTGCCCGTGTTTAGCTGTAATGTTTATGTGGTCTTTGCCTTTATGTCAAGAGGAGGTGATTCCTCACATGAAATGCGATCATCACAATCCTGCCAGCTCCCTGACTGTGACTGTTATCAGGGAACGGCATGGAGGATTTGGTGATTGATTGTGCATGTCTGCCTGGGCCAGGGCGGGGCTGAATTATGGCACCCGTGCTAGCGTCTGTCATCGCTGCCTTAGGCACTGGACTGAATCCCCTTATGAAGGAGACAGGAAGGGGCGTAGCTGACTTTTATGCAAATGAGGAGGAATTTAAGGAGCCCCCATACTGTTCTGATGCCCTCCACAAGAATGGGGGGACCTGAGGGGTCCTAAGCCTCATGAGCATCTCTGTTCACCACGCATTTCCAAGCTTCCAAGGTCAGAGGGCGGCTTCATCCAGGAAACTGAGCTGCCCAGCAGGGGGTCCCTGTGCATGCTCTCCAGACAGGCCAGGGGCTCCCCACCGGCTTCTGGGGCTTCTTTCTAAAGGGCTCCTCTCTGGAACCCACGGTCTCTCTCCCAGCAACTGCCCTCTTGAATCCACCTGTCGCTGGGGCACGTGGTTACCTGCCAGGCAGGCACGGTCACCCGGTGATCAGTCTAGATTGTCCCCAAGTCGGTCACTCACTCGGCTGCAGCCCCGAGGCCACACCAGGGGACAGCAGGTGCCTCAGGGCTGGACCCAAAGGTCTCCGACTTTTTCCCAGGTAGGAGGAGGAGGGGGGAAGGATCCTACACACACAGGATGCCGATGTGTGCACACTGCACGCGTGTGTTCAGTCTACGATAGCTCCACGCTGCTGGGATCGGTTCCGGCAGCGCACACAGAGACGCGAGACCCAAAGGACTTGGCCGACCCCACCCCAAGCAGCAGCTGAGTCAGGCTTTGAACCCCATCTGGTGATACCTCCGTGTCTTGAAAGTGTTCACCGCGCCACCTTGTCATCCATGAGAACCTCAGGGAGATGAGGGCAGAAGCCACCTGCACGTCCTTCCCCGGCAGGTGCCTCCTGGGGCGGGGACAAGCCAGGTCCTGCTGGAGTCCAGATGCGGAAGTGCAGCCACTGCCCCACGGAACTTACAGCCTGGGGAGCGAAACGGAGGAAAAGCCGGCAGAGCCACCCAGCCGGGGCAGCACGCAAGAGAGGAAGCACAAAGGATACAGGACAAAGGAGCTGCGTAGAATATTCTCAGAGTCAGGCCCTGCTCTCTCCTCTCTCCCTGCCTTTGTGGTCCGTGGCAGTGTCCGCGGCGGGCCCTGGGATGGGGGTGTGTGCGGCTGCCCTGAGCTAAACAATCCCACGTGGATCCCGGAAGGTAGGCGATGTGGTGGCCAGCTCGGATCTGCTTTTTGAGGACTGGAGACTGAGCCCCGGTGGCCGTGGGTGAGTTCCCTCTGCTCTTGACCTCTCCCCACCATCCGCCAGCGGTCTGCTAATTCAGAACATGTTCACTGAGTGCCTACTGTGCGCCCGAGACACTGGGTGCCCCCTGGAGGGCACGGGCTGGAGACACAGAGACCTAAACTGACAAGTGAGACAGGAGGGTTGGGGTCTGGGGGCCTTGCCGGTGGCAGGTGGGACAGGAGAGCTGGACCTGAGGCTGCAGGTAAGGAGTGGGGGCTCTCTTGGGTGACGAGGGGACAAACACAGCCTGGGGATTAGGTGTACAGGCTGTAGAGAGAGATGGCCTGGGTTCCAGCCCAGTCCTGTCGCTTCCTGGCTGTGTGCCCTGGGGTAAGTGACTTAGTCTCTCGGTACCTCAGCGTGCACCTGCAGAAAACGGGGTCTAGCAAGGATGGCAGGAGTGCAGGAGGGAAGCTGGTGCACCTCGCACACAGGCAAGGACCAGTGCGCGCTGATTTAAACAAGGTCTGGGGCAAGTGCTTTGCGCGGTGTTCAAGACGCTGCTTGGGAACCTGGGCTGGGATCAGGCTCTGCTTCTGATCCAGCTAATGGGCACCCTGGGAGGCAGCCGGTGATGGCTCTTGGATGTGGGTCCCTGTCCCCGGGGAACGAGAACTGGGTCAACTTCTCGGCTCCTGGTTTCAGCCTGGGCCCCCATTGGCTCCTGTGGGACACTATGGGGTGAACCAATGTGTGGAACATCACTCATCTCTGTCTCTCAAATAAAAAGAACAAGGAGCAAAAGAAGACAACGACAAGGGAGTGGCAGCGGAGGGGGCATCGTCTGGGGTAGCCCAGGGGAAGAGCAGCCCCGAGAGCTTCTGGGGAGGGCACGGGGCGGGGGGCGAGGGGAGACTCCCCCCCTCCCTGCTCCCTGGAGGACTCCGAGCCTCCTAGGACACAGCTTAGAAGCCGCTCTGTTCTCTCTGCATCTTCAGAGCCTGGGGATGGCACAGGCTTCTGTTCGAACACGGCTCCAACAGGAAGCTCCTGCTTGCTTCTGCCAGAGACCCGAAGCCTCCCTGATTAAGTCCGGGGCAGTGGGGACGCCTGGGGAGAGCCGTGGGGAGCCCCAGGCTTCAGGAAGAAGGCGGTGCCTGGAGCAAAGCTGGGCGTGGAGTGGACCTGGGGCTCACGGAGCAGCCGCACACATGGCTCAGCGGCCGGAGCCCACCTTGGCCCCTCAGGACGGTCTCCGCCCCAGCCGCCACTCATTGTCACACCCACAGGAAACCTCGGGGCTCACAGAACAGAGGGCAGGGGTCATGGTCAGTGCGCCACGACGTGAACCTGCAAGATCCGGCAAGGCTGCGAGAACCGAGGGGATGGCCACGGAGAGGGACCCCGGACAGAGAGGAGGCAGCCTGGAGGTGGGGGCAGGCAGTGCCCAAGGCCACGACGATGCTGGTGATGGCAGGCACACAGATGGCACAAAGCACACTGCCTGCTGCGGGCGGGGCTGCCGCAGCCCGGTGTTCCCGGGACTTCCAGCAGCAAGGGGTGTTGGAGGGCAGGGTCCTCCCACGTGGACGCTTGCATCGTCTCCCCCAGCCTTGCCGTGAGGATCCCACAGTGGCTCTGCCACTCCCCACTCCCACCCTGGGTGAGCCTGTAACTCCTTCACGCCCTCGGCCGCAGGCTAAAGCTCCCATGGTCGCCAGCTCCCCCATGCACATGCGTGTTTCTGATGACAGTGTCCGCAGAGAGCGCATCGAGTCCCCGGCTCCCAGCTCCGTCCCTCCCTCCCCGCTGCTCTCTCCCAGCCGTCACCCCATCTTCCTGGGGAGAGCACTAACAGGTGTACCTGTGCCTCCCTTCACTGCACCCCGACTGACGGCTCTGACGGGGCCGCCGCCCCCCTCTGATGTCTACCTCCCCACCACCTGCTCCCACCCAACCCGGCCTCGTTTTATAAAAATAATACAGTAATTTATCTTCGTTACATCTGGAAGGCAGTGACAGGACAGAGAGATGGAGTCAGAGATCTGCCGTTGACTGGTTGGCTCCCCAAGTGCTTACAGCAGCCAGGGCTGGGCCAGGCTGAAGTCAGGAGCCTGGAGCTCCACCTGGGTCTCCTATGCGGCTGGCAGGACCCTTTTTCCTCCCAGGATGCACTGAAGCAGGAAGCTGGCTTGGAAGCAGAGCCAGGACTCTGATATGGGGTCTAAGAGTTCCAAGCGGCAGCTTAACTGCTGTGCCAAATGCCCACGTGGGCCCAGGTCTCATCTGCCCGGGGGAAATTATGCCCCAGCCCCAGCCCCCAACCCACGTGATCTGGGGGACACAGCATGAGTCCACGCTCAGTCTCGTGAGTCCACAACAGCGGCTCCTAGGGGGTCTTGGGAGCCCATAGCCCCCTACCCACATCCACTTTCCTTGCAGCTCTGCCCTCGGGACCTATGGGCTTCCTTCCTCAGACTCCAAACCGGAAGCTGGTCCCCTTCCTAGTCTCACACACTCCTCCTTCTCCCAACGACCCAGATCGGAGCAGACCACGGCCCTGCTGTGTCCGAGCCCTCCATCCCTGGCGTCATCAGGCCAGGGCCTGTCCCCCCCCCCCCCCCCCAGGGCTCTTCCCCTCTGTTCTCCGCCCGCCTGTCATCTGAGGCACGCCCCTTCCTGCTCAGAGTGGAGGCCTTGCCACTGTCCCTCAGGGTCACCCGGAGGAAGCACCCTGCTCCTTCCACCTCATATAGACCGAGCGGTCCCCGTTCCCCAGGCCTAACCTGCACCTTCTCACTGCCGTCCTCTGCTCAGGCCCGAGTCATCCTTTTGTGATCCAAGGTCAGGTTCACAGACCCCCAGAGCCCCCTGGACCAGGAAATCCGAGCGGACACCCCAGGCCGTCCCTTCTGTGGGCACCAGCGTTGTTCAGGCAGCTGTGGCTGGGACCTGGGTTGCAGCTGGGCGGACAAAACCAATGATGCTGCTGATGGAGACGAGTGGGACACATCCCATCCGCCGTGGCTGCTTCCAGACTGGCAGAAGGCTCTCAGGATCCCCAGATGATGTGGCACTTGGCATTGGCAGATGGCTCGGGGAACAGAGGCAGTGACATAGCTCAGTAACCCTCGAAAGCCTGACGCTCCTGGGGGAGGTGGTTAGCTGTGACAGCAGGCTGGGTGGGCGATCCAGCTCTGCCCCCACTGTGGCTCTTGGGACAGAGGCATCAGCATCCCATGGGAATCTGATAGAATTCGAGTTCCCAGTGAATTTGGGAATGGGGCCCGGGAAGATGTTTGCCTGGTCCTTCACATGACTTCCAGGCAGGGATCGCATGTCCGGGCTGGAGAGGAATTCTTTCTGCTAGGAACCACAGTCATGGTCAAGGCCCCTGGCTGGGGGGATGAGGCCTCCCCTACGTTCCCAAGGGTGACCTCCATGACTCCCATCAGTGCAAGACCCAGAACAACATCCACACCAGCGTTTGGTGGATCAGCCATGCTCCTGGCCCCGCCAGCCGACCCTGACCCTGGCCGTCCCAGGGGGCTTGGTGCCCGCTCATCCTGGGCCTCCAGGACTGGGCTTCCGGCTTTAGATCAGGCCCCCTGACAGTGACTCTCGTGGTCTGAAGTCCACTGGACGAGTCCACAGTGACGAGCCCGTCACTGCGTGTGTGTGTGCTGTGCTCAGCTAGGAGCTCAGCTCCCACGGGCAGGAAGCAGCGCTCTTTCCGTGAGCCCCCTTGGGGCTGAACATCACATCAGGGCCCTCCACACCCCGACTCCGCTCTTCCCACTCCCGAGCAGCTGACCTGCAGGGGATGCACCCCGGGCCCCCGCCTGCCTCACTGCCCTTTGGCCTCCAGTTGGGCTTGGCCAATGAGAAGACTTCGGGGTGGGAGAAAAGAAATTTCCATGGCTCTTGCGGGGAGGGGGGTGGGGCTCAAGGTTCAAGTCCAGAGCTCCAGCGAGGTCCACGCTCCCCATTCTGTTACCTGCTCCCTCCTCTCACACAGGAGCTGCTGTCTGCTCTGTGCCCTGGTGTGCCTTGGGTCCCGCACCATCCCCTGTGGGGTCTTCAGGATTTGCTCTCCCCAAATCGCCCAGTGCTAGGGGGTCACCAGGCTTTGGCCAGGTCCTGGTGGATCCATCCTTACAACCCCCACACGGCGGTCCCCTCTGAAGGGCTTGGGGGACGCCTCCTGCCTGAACCAAGAGAAGACGACGCAGAATCCTCCAGAGCGCTCAGGAGCAGCAAAAGCCCCCGCATTTTCCACGACGGGGCCAAGTTTTAACTCCGGGACGCCTCGACCAGGCAGCGATCCAGGCGGGAGGACCTGAGGTGACAGACGGCAAGGGTGACGGGCGGCATGGAAGGGGTTAAGCCTCCCCAGCACGGATGACCAGCACGACCCACTTTGCACTTTTCTGCCAAAATATTTTAAATGAAACAGCTGTGTGTGAGCAAAATGGCTGAAAATTGTTGCAGCTCCGAGCGTGAATCGGAATCGCTCCCGCTCGCTCTCTGGCGGGCTGTGTAATTGCTCGAAACCCTATTATCTTCCCCAGCAGTTGTCGAAGTGTCGTCGGGACACCTCCAATGAAAGGCTAAATTCTCCTATATACACAATTTTAATAATTACTGCCTCCCCCCATTTCCAAATGCAAAACGGCTCCGACAGTGGGACGCTGTGATTGGAGGCCAGTGTAACAGGCTTCCGAAGCCAGGTGTGTGTGTGTGTGTGTGTGTGTAGGGGGAGCCTTGTGGGTCTTTAAGCTTCATCTGCTTTCTCCTGGCCAATTAGCATTCAATGAGAGAGCAAGGTGTGCCTGGAGCTCGCGACAGTCCACAAACACCACCGTGTCAGGCGCTGGGACCACCAGGATGCCCACGCCACACCACGCTGTCTTGCAGTTCAGTTATTCTATGTCTCTGTTCTGATAGCCAGCGAGTGGCTTGTGAAGACGGAGCTGTGCCTTGGTCATCTTTGTACCTGCAGCACGGAGCCCAGCTCAACAGGTGTTTGTTGAATGACTAAGCGACTGTAAGGAGTGCATGCCTGGAGCGTGTCTGGATGGTGGGAAGTGGCCACAATTGGGATGGATGCAGCCCTGGCCTTCTGGGAGTTCCTAGCTTGGGGTGGGGAAGGCAAGATAGACTCTGAACCAGTGCATTCCCAGCAGAAGGCAAGGTACCGAGAAAGCACTGGGTGTTCTGGCCCCAGACAAAATCGGCAGGTGGGTCACTGGTGCTAGCCAGTCAGGACGAAACAGATGGCCTGTGGGTGGGGCAGGGGCTTCTGACACCTCAGTGTGGCCTTGAGGGACCAGGAGCGGGATGTGGCTGAGCCGCGCCTGGACTCCTGGCTCGCAGAGGGAGGATAAATGCTTGTTGGTTGAGGCTGCTAGTTCGTAGCCAGTTAGGAAGCAGTGGGTACGTAGCAGGTCTCCAGTACCGCGCCGAGCACGCGGTCGGTAACGGACAGGTCCTAGGTATGGTGCCGGCACGGAGAAGGACCTGGGGGCTGGGAGGGAGGGAAGCCGGGGACGGCAGAGCAGCGAGGCCGCCCTCACCCCCTCTCGCCCCTCCTCAGCCCTCCCAGAAGTGGGTGCCCCAGAGGCGCGGGCCCTGTGCCGGGTCAGCCTTGCCGGGGCTCAGGGCGAGCAACAGCGGCCAAGGCGGGAGGTGGCTCTGAGCTCGCCTTCCTCCGTGCTGCCTGCGGCTGCCTCGCACTGGGCAGAGGACCTGGGGGCTCGGGGGTCCCCTGTTCTCTGCCCAGCGCTGAGGCCGCTGCCACCAACTGCAATGCTCTGTCGGCTTCTGTGGGGGTGGCGCTGTGGCATACTAGTTAAGCCTCCGCCTGCAGTGCCGGTGTCCCATATGGGTGCCGGTTCGAGTCCCGGCTGCTCCACTTCTGGTCCAGCTCTCTGCTAATGGCCTAGGGAAAGCAGTGTAGACAGACAAGTGCTTGGGCCCCTGCACTTGGGAGACTCGGAAGAAGCTCCTGGCTCCTGGCTTTGGCCTGGTCCAGCCCTGGCCTTTTGCCAATTTGGGGAGTGACCCAGAGGATGTAAGATGTTCTCTCTCTGTCTCTTCCTCTCTTTAACTCTGAGACAGTGAGCTCACCACACGGCACCACCCGGGGGTCAGGCCAGGGTTCACATGGGGCCTCCCTGGTTTGCTGTGCCTCGGTTTTCCTGATTGCAAGGCTGGGGGAGCTGCCGTGGGGCCAGAGTCCCCCAGTGTGCAGGGGCAGAGGGGACGCCCGTGGGTTAGGAGCTCCCTGGTGGGGAGCAGTGATGCAGGGAGGAGGCTCCTTGCTCTGTGTCCCCACAGGACTCAGCCAGGGCTGGGGACAGACGGTGAGCTGACAGAAGGACAGACGATGGCCGACAGAGCCTGTGGGGGGCGGGCTGAGAGTGAAGTCAAGCACAGGAGGAGGATGGGTGGGGGCAGGGCTCTCTCAGGGAGCGGCCCGGGAAGGTCATGGCCGCCAAGGTGTCGGGACCCCTCCAGTGCGGAGGTGCTCATGTGCAGAGACTCTGCACGCCCACCGTCGGGCTGACACCTGGGCGAGTGGCATCTCACCAGGAGAGGCTAAGGGAGCTACAACACCCAGAGCAGTCCCCGTCCCCCAGGGAACAGGGCCACCTCGACCCTGACAGCAGTGCTGAGGTCGGGGTGGGGGGAGTTCCCTGTCCCGGATGCTACCCTGCGCCATGTTTGTCACGAATGTGTCGGCAGCCCATCGAGAAGCAGACCCGCATGGTCATGATCAGGGCCCCCAGAGGTTCTGATTTCGGCTCACGCCATGGAGGCTGGCACCACAGCCCAGGCCCCGTGGCCTAGGTTGCCCCAACACAGCTAAGCAGAGACGACACGAGCTGCCCCCAGGAACGTGGGGCTGGCCCCGGCCGGCCTGGGGGAAGATGGACTCAGGCACACGTCCATTGAGTCACAGCCACTACCGGGGTTCAGCGGGTGCACCTGCTGCCCCCAGGTTTCCAGATTGACCGGCGTGACAGGGGAGTGACAGGGGAGAAGTGCAGGCAGAACCACCTCTCTGCGGGTGGCTGTGAGTGTAGACAGCCAACACCACCCAGGTTCAAACCCGGTTCTAACATGCCCTGGGCTGCTGGCCTTAAGCAGGGGGATTCACCTGCTCCTCCTGGGAAGGGGTCTTCTGGGGGCCACTGCTGTGGCTCAGCCGGTGCAGCCACTCGCTGCCTGCGATGCCATCAACCCACAGTGGAGCACCAGTCTGAGCTCCAGCTGCTCCACTTCCCATCCAGCTCCCTGCTGATGGCCTGGGAAAGCAGCGGGAGATGGCCCAAGTGCTTGGGCCCCTGCACCCACATGGGAGACCCAGAGGAAGCTCCTGGCTCCTGGCTTCTGCCTGGCCCAGAGCCAGCTTTTTCGGCCATCTTGGGAGTAAATCAGTGGATGGAAGACTCTCTCTCTCTCTCTCTCTCCTCTGTCTCTTTCAAATAAATACAATTTTTTAAAAAATGCGTCCTTCTAAACACAAGTGTTTCTCCATTCTGGGCTTCCTGTGCACGAGGGCTGTGCGTGACCTTGGCTCCTAGTACCCATCCCCCCCTTCCTGGGCAGGGAGGCAATGCCCACCCCCCCGCCCCTCCCCCAGCCCCAGCGCCACCAGTCAAGTCCAGAGATTCCATTCCCAGCTTCCCTTGCTGCTACGTTCATCCCCATGCAGGCTTTGACCAGTGGAAAGCGAGCGGCAGAGCTGTGTGGGCTCCCACAGGGTGTCGGAGAGAAGTCATGTACAACTCCAAGGAGAGGGGGAGGGGCAGGTGTCTGGTGCAGCAGGGAGATGCCACCTGGGATGCCCGCGTCTCATGTCCCAAGGGCCAAGCCCCCCCCCGGGGGGGGCAGCAGGCGGCCCCCCTGCCTTCTCCGCCACTCAGAGCTCCTGCTCTCCCCCCACCCCGAGTCTCCGCGTGTTGACTGTTGACCTTGATCTGCGCATTGAAACAAGTGGGGGTTGGGGGCAGCCGCTTGGCCTAGCGTTTAGGACGCCTGCATCCCACGTGGCAGCGCCTGGGTCTCACACCCGACTCCAGCCCCTGACTCCAGCTTCCTGCTCGTGCTGACCCTGGGAGGCAGCAGGCGATGGCTGACGTCACCGGGTCCCTGCCGCCCGCACAGGAGGCCTGGATGAAGTTCTGGGCTCCTGACTTCACTCATCGGAGGAGCGACACAGCAGACGGGAGTTCCGTCTGTCTGTCTGCTTGCCAGAAAGTGCACAAATAAAGACAAAAAATACACCAAGGCCACAGGGACTGAAGCCTGAGAAAGAGGAAGAGAGGGCACGCGTTCCCGCGCAAGGCCGAGGTTGGGGACTTGGGTGACGCGAGGACAAACGTTCCCTCTGCCTCCGTCCCCCAGTGCTGGTTATTAGCACCCAGATTTTGTGTGGGAGACGCCCCGTCTCTCAGTGCGCGTGACTCAGGCTGGCTGATCCCGCTGGGCCTGGATTAGGCCCACGGACCCTCTGCTCCTGGCGTGGGAGATTTCGGGCGAAGAGACCAGGACGTCTCAAGGGCGCAGAGCTCCTCTGTCCCAGAAGCAGCCCCGAGGAGCCCGAGCTGGGTCCCTGCCAGGAGGCCTTCCGGGCTGCCCGCACCCCTGTGCCTCCCCGGCCTGCTCACCAGCTCCAGGGGGCCATCGCCTTCCAAACAACTCCTCTGCCTTTTATTTTTACTCCTTGCCCTGCCTGACACAGCAGCGGGGGGCAGGGGCTACACAGACCCTGTCCAGAGATGACAGCCGGGTTCAGACTGACCTGCACGGCGTGCAGACGCCGACTCCGAGGCTAACGTGCCTGGATGGGGAGCTGGCGGGCGTCGGCTCGGGCAGGAGCCCAGGCGAGGGCCAGGGGAGGAGAGGAGGGACCGGTCCTGGGGCGGGCGGCCTGGCCCGTGCCTGCCGGCTTCCGCATTGAGGTTGGTTCAGGGAAAATGCTCCACGTGCAATGGGGCTCCCCAAGTCCCGGCGAGAGGATCAGGCCACAGAAGCAAGGCCGCTGCGGCCCCTGCCTGCCGGCGGCTCTCCCAGGTGGTGCAGCCGTAAAGCACGGAAATGACTGTCCTCAGGGGACACTGTTCACGGAGCGCGGCCCTGGCTGTGCCACACTGCAGATACAGTTGCTGAGCCTGGAGTCCTTGGCCCCAGCCCCAGCCCCAGCCCCAGCCCCGGGGCCTGAGCGCCCGCTCCAGGCTGCAGGCAGCACTGGCCTGGAACCCGCCCTGCCTCAGCCAGCCTCGTGCCACTCGGGGTCACAGGAGGACGGCGGCTTCAGCAGCTTGCTCCCTGTTCCTGCCCCGGGGACTCCAGCAGAATCAGGACTGAGTCCGAGTCCCAGGGCCAATGGGGGACAGGGCGGGGGGATGGGGAGGGGCTGGCACTGGGCAGATGGCAGGTGGCAGCTCACTGATTGCAGAGCAGGCGGGAGGCCGGTGAGGAGTCGGCTTGGCCGGGTCTGGAGCCTCCCTCTGCAGGTGCTACGTGTGTGGCTGGGAAAGCCCAGGCATGGGGGGTGGGGGGTGCTCCTGACCCCATGCACTTGGGGCCATCCTGGGCTGAGACCCCCGGTGCTTTCTTGCAGGAACACGAGCTACAGGCATGTGCCGGGATTACAGATTGCCAGGGCGAGGGGGGAGGCTGGCGGGGAGCTGCCCTGGTGCAGAGGGCAGAGAGGAGGGCAGGGGGCTCTGAGATGGGGAGCGATCCCCCCTCTGGAGCTCCCCCTGCAGAGAGCCTGGGGCAGGGCAGGCGGGAAAGAACCTGCCAGGAAATGCGCGATGCGTAAGGTGGTGGACAGGAGCATCTGGCGAGCTGTGAGGTGACGAGGGGTGCTGGGGCTGCCTGACGCATGGAGGCACGCCACAGCGTGACTTCTGGGCAGAGATGTGAGTGAGGCCCAGAGCACTGCGGGCCAAGGCGCCGGACGTGCAGATGCCCGGGAGAGGGAGGCTCTGCTGGCCCCACAGTAGCCGGGGTGGCGGGGTGGAGAGGCAGGTGTGGAGTGGGCAGCGCTCGGGCGGCGGGGGAGGAGGGCAGGCAGCCAATGCCATGGGGAGGGGCAGGGAGCGAGGCTGGCAGATCTGAGCTGCGTTTCCCAGGTTCTGATGGCTGCAAAGCAGGTGCACTTTGAGGGCACAGGGAAGCCAGGGCTGGGAAACAAGCTTGCCAGCAGGGAGGGGAGCTAATGTGTGCGCTACGATGAGAGGCGTTCAGCTCACTCAACAGGGATCAGGTGAGCACCTCTGGGTGCCTGGTGCAGGTGGGGCAGGCGGCACCCAGGCTTCTGCTGTTTCCAGACCCTGCATCTGTGCCCCCCACAGGGTAACTCGGGCTTTCGTGGACCACTTCTCATGAAGCCCTCTGGCTGCCATACCCAGGGGTAGGGGGCAGGCAGCAGCCGGCCTCGCTGGCTTCTTAGAATCACTGCTTCTGGCTCCACCATCAGTGACGTCAAGGTCATAACCTAAGGGTTTGCACCATGGACATGGGCAGATGCCATGCAGTAGCCCCCACCACCAGTCCCCTCCCTACTCCTGCCAGGTGAGCCGGTTGCTATGCACACACAGGGCTGGGTGTAAGCACACGTGGAACTGGTTGCTATGCACACACAGGGCCGGGTGTAAGCACACGTGGAACTGGTTGCTATGCACACACAGGGCTGGGTGTAAGCACATGTGGAGCTGGTTGCTATGCACACACAGGGCCCGGTGTAAGTACACATGGAGCCTGGCGTAAGCACACGTGGAGCTGGTTGCTATGCACACACAGGGCCCGGTGTAAGTACACATGGAGCCTGGCGTAAGCACACGTGGAGGTGGTTGCTAAGCACACACAGAGCTGGTTGCTGTGCACACATGGAGCTGGTTGCTATGCACACACAGGGCTGGGTGTAAGCACACGTGGAGGTGGTTGCTATGCACACACAGGGCCAGGTGTAAGTACACATGGAGCCTGGCGTAAGCACACGTGGAGGTGGTTGCTAAGCACACACAGGGCCAGGTGTAAGCACATGTGGAGCTGGTTGCTATGCACACACAGGGCTGGGTGTAAGCACACGTGGAACTGGTTGCTATGCACACACAGGGCCGGGTGTAAGTACACATGGAGCCTGGCGTAAGCACACGTGGAGGTGGTTGCTAAGCACACACAGGGCCAGGTGTAAGCACATGTGGAGCTGGTTGCTATGCACACACAGGGCTGGGTGTAAGCACACGTGGAGGTGGTTGCTATGCACACACAGGGCTGGGTGTAAGCACACGTGGAGCTGGTTGCTATGCACACACAGGGCCGGGTGTAAGTACACATGGAGCCTGGCGTAAGCACACGTGGAGGTGGTTGCTAAGCACACACAGAGCTGGTTGCTATGCACACATGGAGCTGGTTGCTATGCACACACAGGGCTGGGTGTAAGCACATGTGGAGCTGGTTGCTATGCACACACAGGGCCCGGTGTAAGTACACATGGAGCCTGGCATAAGCACACATGGAGCTGGTTGCTGTGCACACACAGGGCTGGGTGTAAGCACACGTGGAGGTGGTTGCTATGCACACACAGGGCTGGGTGTAAGCACACGTGGAGCTGGTTGCTATGCACACACAGGGCCGGGTGTAAGTACACATGGAGCCTGGCGTAAGCACACGTGGAGGTGGTTGCTAAGCACACACAGAGCTGGTTGCTATGCACACATGGAGCTGGTTGCTATGCACACACAGGGCTGGGTGTAAGCACACGTGGAGGTGGTTGCTATGCACACACAGGGCCAGGTGTAAGCACACGTGGAGCTCGTTGCTAAGCACACACACACAGAGCTGGTTGCTATGCACACGTGGAGGTGGTTGCTATGCACACATGGAGCTGGTTGCTGTGCACACACAGGGCTGGGTGTAAGCACACGTGGAGGTGGTTGCTATGCACACACAGGGCCAGGTGTAAGTACACATGGAGCGGGTGTAAGCACACATGGAGGTGGTTGCTAAGCACACACAGAGCTGGTTGCTATGCACACACAGAACTGGTTGCTATGCACACATGGAGCTGGTTGCTATGCACACACAGGGCTGGGTGTAAGCACACATAGGGCTGGGTGTAAGCACACATGGAGCTGGTTGCTATGCACACACAGGGCTGGGTGTAAGCACACGTGGAGGTGGTTGCTATGCACACACAGGGCCAGGTGTAAGCATACATGGAGCAGGTGTAAGCACACGTGGAGGTGGTTGCTAAGCACACACACAGAGCTGGTTGCTATGCACACGTGGAGGTGGTTGCTATGCACACATGGAGCTGGTTGCTGTGCACACACAGGGCTGGGTGTAAGCACACATGGAGGTGGTTGCTATGCACACACAGAGCTGGTTGCTATGCACACACAGAACTGGTTGCTATGCACACATGGAGCTGGTTGCTATGCACACACAGGGCTGGGTGTAAGCACACATAGGGCCGGGTGTAAGCACACATGGAGGTGGTTGCTAGGCACACACAGGGCCGGGTGTAAGCATACCAGCAGGTGCACCTATTTGGCACAGCAGCCAGCCGAGGCTCTGGCAGGCAAAGGGCAGAGCCCCGCGTGCTGACATCTGCCGCCCCTCAGCTTCCGGCTGACGAGCCGCGAATCCGGGAGCAGACTCTCCCAGGACGCTTGCTCTGACTCCATTCCGGACGCCACGGAATTTCTAGGGCTTTCCACGTCTCTTTCGGTTCCTCTGCCTGAAACGGAAGCCAGGCGTCTGCGCTGGGCCTTGTGAGATGTGGGTGACTCCTGGCTGATCCTCACCAGAGGGGCATGGAGTGACCTGCTGGGGCCCAGCCTGGGGAGCCCCCGAGAGAGGGAGGGAGGGTGTAGTGCTCCATGTATCCAAGAGGCAGAGACAAGAGCGCTCCCATCTGCTGGTTCACTCTCTCAGGGCCCACGGAAGCTGGAGGTGGACCAGGCTGAAGCCAGGGCCTGGGAACTCAGTCCTGGGGTCCCATGTGGGCCCTCACTGCTGCCTCCAGGGGTCTGCACTGGCAGAAATGGAATCGGAGCCGGAATCGGGCATCCACTCCAGGCGCTCCGGTGTGGGATCGTGAGTGTCTTAACTGCTTTCCTCAAGGTGACATTTCAGCAAACACCACGTCTACAACCGCCCATGAGCCAAAGGTCAGGGCCTGCGGCATCACTCAGATTACACAGAAAAAACCAATCTTGTTTTTAATTTCCTCCGGAGAAGGCTGTGGGCTGTGTGAGTTCAGGGGGCGCCGGCAGGGGAGGGGTAGCCTGGGGGGGGGGTTTGTTGGCTGGAGCAGAGGCTGCCGGGAGTGCTCCGGAGCTGCCCTGGGCCCCTTATAGCCCAAGTCTCAGCAGCTTCCAATGTAAACTGCGCCCTCTCCTATCCTGTGTTGAACCACAGAGGGAGGAAGGCTCTGAGCAGACAGAATATGAGCAAGTGCTTCTTCAACTCTTACTAAGTGCCAGGCACCATTCTAAGTCAGTCCTTCCTTCCTTCCTTCCTTCCTTCCTTCCTTCCTTCCTTCCTTCCTTCCTTCCATCCATCCTTCCTACCTTCCTTCCATCCTTCCTTCCTTTTAAAGATTTATTTATCTATTTGAAAGTCAGAGTTACACAGAGAGAGGAGAGACAGAGAGAGAGAGAGAGAGAGAGAGAGGTCTTCCATCTGATGGTTCACTCCCCAATTGGCCGCAATAGCCAGGACTGTGCAGATCCAAAGCCAGGAGCCAGGAGCTTCTTCCGGGTCTCCCACGTGGGTGCAGGGGTACAAGGACTTGGGCCATCCTCTACTGCTTTCCCAGGCCATAGCAGAGAGCTGGATCAGAAGAGGAGCAGCTGGGTCTTGAACCAGCGCCCATATGAGATGCCAGAGCTTCAGGCCACGGCATTAACCTGCTGTGCCACAGCGCCAGCACCAGCCCTTTCTATATTGTCTACACGACTACTGGCTGATCACTGTTTGGAGCAATTTTATTAAAAAGTACTTATTTGAAAGGCAGAGTGACAGAGAGATAGGGAGAGACACAGAGAGCTTTCACCCGCTGGGTCACTCCCCAAATGGCCTGTACTGGCCAAGGCTGCACCAGGCCAAAGACAGGAGTCAGGAACTCCATCCGGGTCTCCGCATGAGCGATGGGAACCCAAGTGCTTGGACCATCATCTGCTGCCTCCCAGAATGAGCATTAGCAAGGAGCTGGTGCCGGCTGCCTGAGGGAGGCCTGGGGGCTGCGGGGTCCCGGAGCCCTGCCTGGCTCTGTCACCAGCTCCTGCCTTCCCATGTCCCCAGGACTGAGCCCCTCCCACCATCCTCAGGGGACCTGGGCATTCTCCGTGTGGGACTTGCCGGGGAGGCAGAGGCGACGACAGGGGGACCCCCGGCACACATCCAGCAGCTGGGTCCCTTGGCCTGGGGTTGGGAAGCACTCAGAGCCTCATGAGCACAGCGTGCTGGTTCCTCGACCTGTGGGGCTGAGCAGGGGTGTGGGGAACAGGGCGCACGCAGGTGCAGGAACAGTCTGGAAGGAGCTGTGCGAGGAGGAGGCCCGAAGGGACATTTAGGTGTAGAAGAAGGACTGGACAGAGAGGTTTCCATGTGGAAGCATTGGGAACTGAGCCCTCGGCCAGTGCCACTTACCCCACCCTCACCCCCACCCCCACCCCCACCAGCCAGCAGGTGCATCCCCCATGGCGGGTTCTGATTCCTGGGGAGTGAAACCTCCAAAAACCACCCGTCGGGATAAGGCGGGTCCAGCAGGTTAAGGGTGGCGGGATGGAGGTCAGAGACCATCAGTTCTCAGGGTTCACAGGCCGTTTCATGTGCTGGGTTCTCGGTTAAGCACATCACCCAGGACAAAGGCAGCGGAGGTGGGACGGGAGGGGTCTGGAAGCAGAGGGAGCCGCACAGGTGAGGTCCAGGCAGGAATCCAAGCCTTGAGCCATCACCACTGCCTCCCAGAGCGAGCATCAGTAGGAAGCTGGGGTCAGGAGCCAGAGCTGGGACCCAAGGCCTCGGGGACCCCTTGTCCCTGCCATCCTGAACCAGGCAGGTCCTTGGTGGGATGGGACAACGCTGTGACAGTCCCGCAGATGAAGAGTTCCCGACGCAAGAGCTGCCGTATCCGCACAGCGGACAGAAGCCCTTCGGACCTTCAGAATGCTGAGAATGTTCTGGAACTAGGCAGTGGCGACGGCGGCACTCTTTGTGACTTTCCTGGAAGTCACCGCATTAAATGGTGACTTCTATGGCATGCGAGGGCTACGGCACAGATTTTCAAAAGGACAGAAAGTGCCTTTTCTTTTTCAAGACGGAGAAACAGAGAGAGGCTGAAAGAACACGCTCCCACCTGCTGGCTCCCTCCCCAGACGCTGGGTCAAGGCCGAGAGCCGAGAATTCAATCCAAGTCCCCTGTGTGCGTGGCAGGGACCCAATTCCTTGAGCCATCGGCACTGCCGCCCAGAACGTGAACCAGCAGGAAGCTGGAGTCAGGAGCTCCGGCCGGGACCCAAAGCCAGTGCCCTGGTGTGGGACACTGGTGTCTCGTCTGAGTGCCCGGACCTCAGGATGGGTAATTGCCCACAAGGCAGGGCGTGTGCAGGGAGGCGAGGAGGTGGGTCTGGCCCAGTGGGCGGGGTCTTGCACGTCCAGTGCTGGGCCCCTGGTGGACTTGGACCACTACTGACATGGACCTGTCAGGGGACGTCCTTCCCTGCCTCTGGCCTGGCTCTGGTTGGAAGCAAGGAGGCAGGCGAGGTTTGCCTGGGGAGGTGCTCCCCAGAGCCCCACTGTGGCATTCCTGCCATCATCCTGGGCTCCCGGGCCCTGGCTTCCCAGGCATGGCCCCTAGACAATGCTCAGTGAGGATCAGCGGAGGGAATAGATGAGGGAGTGGGCGAACGGATGCTTGTGACACAGAAGACCCGCACCCTGGTATCCAGACCAAGCCATTCCGTGCCCCATTTCCCAGGACTCTGCTGGAACAGAGCCTGGGGTCCTGCCACAGGTTCCCGTGCGCCCCGCCCAGGCACGACCATCACACTTGTAAAGCAATTCTCTGGAGGAACACTTAACCCAGGGACTCCTGCGGGGGCATCTCTGGGTGTCTCAACATACACGGTCACCCACATGCCTGAACTCACGCCATCACCCTGCAGGAGAGCTTCCTGCATTCCCAAGGATCCAAAACGCGACGTCCTGTGCAGAGGGACACGTGCACCGGCAGCTGCGGGGTCACGACAGCTGGGCCTCGGGGTCACTGGTGCCCAATCCTACTGGGTCTTTGTGCACCTTTTAGTCTTGCAGGCAGGTGCTAGTGGCTCATGGTGTAGGGGCTGAAATCCTCACAAACTCCAATGCTGCTCTATCCATCTCCTGAGACTGTTCTGGAAGGTTCTGGAAGCCACCTTCCTGTGCATTTGATTTACCCACCCCAGTTCCCCGGAAGCACTGATTACAGTTCATTTGGGCCCAAGATTTCTCTTCGCTGCCCCACTGCTGTAGGAGTCCGTGCTGTCTTCTCCTACCTGCCCTGATTCCGTCTTTGGGCTGTGCTCCTGGGGGAGACGTCGGAGCAGTACAGGAGTCTGGGAGGTTGGAGGCCTGACAGCCAGACTCATTGTGTGGATGGGAGTGGGGTTGGGGGTGGGGAGGTGGTACAGAGATGAGGCCAGCTCTCCAGGCAGGTGACCCGCGCAGGTGCACAGGGCCCCAGACATGGGAATGCCATGAACATGAACGCTCTGCCGTTGCCACCCGGAAATTCTCAGTAATTCCCGAACAAGGGTCTGGAGGTTTCCGTTTGCTCCGAGTTCTGGAATTAGGCAGCGAGGCCTGGGTCCCACTGCTGGTTGGCTTGCTTTGCTTCTGGGGCTGCTGGCATGGTCCCAGGGCTGGCTGATCTTTTAAAAATCCTTAAATCCTCAATCAGGAAGCTTTTATTAAATCAGTCCCCCAGCTCTGTCCCCAAGGCCACTGACTGCCCCGGCCCAGGCCATGGCTTCTCTGAGCTCCTGAGGATTCCTGGCAGCCTGGGCGATTTGGGGCCACAGAGCTTTCGTGCCGTGCAGCTGCAGGGGGCACCAGAAATCCTGGCCGCAGAGGGACAGGTCCCCGCGTGCCACTCCGTATCCGCCATGATTGGTGGCCCTGGGGTTGTATGAGAGAGAGGCCCACAGAGCAGCTCTTAATTATAGTGACGGCCAGCATTAACCGAGCCCGGTGTACACGCCAGGAACGCACCGAGCGCTTCCCACGCATTTGCTTATGCATTTCTCGCCGGCAGCAATCCCGGGGCAGGAGAGAGGACCAGCGTTGTTTAAGGGCGGGAGACAGTGCTTACAGAGACAAGTGCAGCAGGTGCGAGCAGGTGCGAGCAGGCGCTCCGGGGTCGAGGCCCCCTGGAGGCCACCAAGCGGCTCGTGACTCCTTCAGCTTACTCAGCCTTGGTTTCCTACCTGCTCCATGGAACTAACAGGAAAGCTGGGGGAGGGCATTAGGTTAGGCCGCTGTCGGGATGCCCACACCCACATAGGAAAGTCTGACCCAGATTCCGGCCAACGTGCCTGGGGGGCAGCAGGTGCTGGCCCAGTGCCTCGCTTCCTGCCACCCACGCGGGAAGCTCCACCTGATGAGGCTCCTGGTTCCTGACTTTGGCCTGACCCCGCCCCTGCCGTTGTGGGCATCTGGGGAGTGAACCAGTGGATGGAAGGCCTCTCTGTGTCTCGTCACTGTGCCTTTCAAATAAGCAAATAAATTACAAAAGAGAAAGAAAATTCTCTACCTTACAGTGTTGTAAATGTAAGAACTGAGTGGCTACAGGTAAAGGCTCGCGCTCCTCGGCACATGCTACACACAAGGCACATGTTAGTGTTCATACATGTGGTGGGTATTACCAACATGCCTTGGTCGCATAGGTAGGAAGTGGCTGAAATCAGGCTTGACAGCAGAGTACCAGAGCTCCACGCATGTGAGTGTAACCACTGGGCAACACTTTCTTCCAGGACAGCACCCCAGACACCTCGCCCCGTGGCGGCAGCAAAGCGGACCTCATTTAATCCAAGTCCAAGGGTACCCGCGTCGCGCACTGGAAATTAACGCACAGCACAGCATGATCCAGATCACTCACTCTTACCCCCGAATGCATGCCGCTCGTTAGCTCAGAAATGGGCAATTTCACAGCCCTTTGAACGGACTCGGCGCGGACTGGAAATTCACTGTGGCACGTCTCCATAGAGAAACAACCTTGTTAGGATATGAGCCATCCCTCCCTGAACCGTCCTGCAGGAGTGTGGGGAGAGCGCCGGGGTTACGAGAGAATGGCAGAGTGCACTAATCGTTCAGGCTTTGCGATGGACAGAGGTGTTTTGTTCTCCATCCCGATCCGGTGAGTCACGGAAGGGAGCGAGCTGAGTGCATCCTTGAGATGGTGCTGTTCTTGGTAAACGACAGAGGAAAATGAAACGCACTTACGGTGGCTCCTAATTTGAGCTTGATTTTCTTGCAATCCACTCAAGACGCCAAATCACCGTGCCTGGGCTGGCCCAGCGTGGGGCGTCAGCTCTACAGGCTCACAAAGCTCCTGCGATTGAGCAAGTGTGAGCTCCAAACTGCTCAGGCTCCAAGAAGAAGGGATTGCTCCCCAGGCACAAAGCACGAAGCAGATGCGGCTCCCCAAGCTGCAGCTGACCTTGAAGCCAATGACAGCCCTGGCCAGCCCTGGGAAATACGGCCTCTGAGCCCTAACTGCTAACAATTAGTGGGCAGTGCGGCAGGTGCGAAAGACGCAGGTGAGAAGCAGGTGCATTAGATCCTGTCTGTCCCAGGTGGGGTTGGGGCATGAGTGAGGCCCTGGAGGAGCTGATCTGACTAAATGCATCGTGGAATAAGTTGAGCCACAGTTACAACCACAGCCAGGATTCCTACGTGCTTGCTCTAGTCTGGATACACACATGTTCCTAAGCGCACCACACCCAGGAACGTCACCTCATCTCAACAACAATCCCGTGAGATCATAACAGCTCTCCTTGCACAGGTGACGAGACCACCGTGGAGCGGCTGGGCCTCCTATCCCACAGTCACGTCAGTGGCAGGCATGAGGTTTTCCTAGCTCTGAAGCCTACAGCCTCCGCTTTGTCACAGCGCCACACGATAACTAACACATGGAGGTCCCTCATCCCAAAGTCTGAAATTCAAAACGCTACAAAAATCTGAAACCTGAGTGTCGACAGGATGCCGCACACGGAGAATCCCACAACGGACCCGCGTGACACGTCCCAGGCACACGCAGGTGCACGGCAGGTACCGTGTAAGATCACGTCCAGAATGTGTGTATCAGGTGCACGCGCAACACACGGGAATTCTGTGCCGAGACTTGGATCCTGTCCCAAGACATCTCATTCTGTCGAGGCAAACATTCCAAAATCCCTCCCCCAAAAGGTCTGGTCTCAAGATGTTCCTGGGGATACGCAGCCTGTATTATTGTCAGTTTTCTCCCAGGCCCAAGCCCAGCTGGGCAGTGGGAAACGATGCCGCTGCTTCTTGAACAACTCGGTAACGGTGACAATTATAAGAGCCGAGAGCTAAGCGTGTATCGTTTAACCTTCACATCAGTTCTCTAGCGAAGGTGTTGTTTGCCTCTCAATTTCAGACACGAGGAGACTGAGGTTGGGAGAGGGGCAGCCACTTGTCCCAGGGCCTCGGCATGGAGCCTGTGCAGCCATGGGCAGCAGAAGGGCCGTGAGCTCGCCCGCCTGGCCCTACAACGGCAGGCGGGACCTGAAGTTCACCGTGTCCGTAGCAGGCTGGCTGCTTACGTCGCTACTTCTCTGTGGCCCGGGAGTGATGGTATAAATACCCGAGTGGCCCTTGGCGGAGAAAGAGGTTTCCCGCTGCTGGAACCTGATAGGAAGCCACCTGGGAGGCAGGTGGAGCAAAGGGGAGTGAGAACGGGTCAAGGTCAGAGCAGAAGGTCACTGGGAGGGGACACAACACCCAGGAGGGACCCCGCGGAGGCTGAGACCTGGCAGCCATGTGGGTTCTCTAGGACACTACTCTTAGGCCGCAGCTGATTGGATCCCAGGTCAACATCTGACCCAAGCCAGCCAAGAAGATTCGCTCTCTCAAGACGCTGCCCTGGGAGACCCGGGGCCTGGTGCCCGCGGAGGCGGAGGGTGCTGGGGGCAGGTGCCGAGCAATGGCTGGGAAGGTTCCGCCTGGCGTCCCTGGGGCCGCCCCGTCCCCAGCTCTTCTGGCGCCTGCTGGCCGCCACCTGTGAATTGCCTTTCCCGCTTGGCTCACCTTGGTGACCCAGTGTTAACAGCCACCGTGGGAAGCCGGAGCCGGCTCCACCCCATCGATGGCCTCCTGTCTCGCGGCACCGCTGAGATCTTGTCGCATCCTGCAGCCTGGACACACCGGGCACGGTCGAGCGGGCACTGGCAGCTCCCTCGCCGTGACCACCAGGGCTCCCTGCGCTCCTGGCACCGCAGCGGCCCTGTCTTTGTTACCGCGTCACCTTCTGCGCGTGGTGGTGGTGGTGGGGCAGCCATGTGAGTTAGGACGCTGCCCCTAGCATCTCTCCTTTAACCCGGGGAGGAGAAAGCATGTGGCTGCACCTGGTGGGGTTTCTGTGTCCACTGGAGAGGCCACGGCCTGCCGTTACCTCAGCACTCACCGGGGCGCCCACTGCTGGCAAGGTGGGCTCTTCAGCTGACTACGTGCGGGGCATGAGCCCAGGGCACACAGCCGGGGCTCCCTGAGGATGGAGAGACCGCCCGAGGACAGCAGCTTCCTCCCAGAATTCCTGCCCCTCCTGACGGCTGCTCCTCGTACTTGAGCCTGGCCTTGCCAGCCCACACCGTCCCGGAAGCCAGGTCCCCGCAGGAGATCTAACGCCCGTTTTTGGTTCTCGGGTTCCCCCTTCCTTCAGGCCCGGCTGTCCGGAGATGACTCTACCCTCCCACCTGGCCCTCACCCAGCTTGGCCTGCTGTCCTGAGACTGGGTCCCAGATGCACAGGAGCAGTTTACTTGGCTCATGGCTCTGGAGACCGGGAGGACCAAGAGCAGGTGCCCGCATCTGGCCGGGCCCCCTGGGTGCAGCGTCCTGTGGTGAGGCAGGGCAGGTGTGCTAGCTCGGGCCTCTCTTCCTCTTCTTGCAAAGCCACTGATGGCGTCACAGAGACTCCACCCTCGTGACCTCGTGGAATCCTGATCACCGTCCAGATGCCCCACCTCCTAATACCGTGAACTTGTGAATCTGGGGGTGAAGGGTCCAACACCTGGGCTTTGGGGTGGGGGATGGGGCCACTTGCGCCCCCTAGCAGCCCTCACCTCCCCAATGTGGTCTTCATGCTCTGGGCCCATCACACACTCTCTCGCTCCAGACTCAGCCTCACACCCCCCCCCACACCCACCCATGACCCCCATCGCACTCTTTGGCAGACCTGGGTGCTCAAACTTCCAGCCTTTCTCTGTGCCCGGAGCCCCCCCACCTGCAGGGTAGAGCCACTGTCTCCCCTCTGTGCTGCGAGCACTCAGATCCGCAGCTGGGGCATTGCTGCCTGGCACTTGCTTATTCTCGCCAGAGAACACAGAGCGTGACCGTCCATCTCTCCCCGCCAGGTCCAGCTCAGGACCCGGCACAGGGACGCGTTTCCATTCGGTGAGGGCAGGAATGCCGTCCCCCGTGCCGGGCTGCGGTTCTGCATCAGGGATGCTCTGGGGCAGGAGGAGGCCCCGCTGCACCTGCTTCTCAGGGTCACCTTGAAGGACGCTCGGTCCTTATCAGCGCGCCACACACGGGCTCTCCCCTCCTCCTCCCAGCGGCTCCGGCTGCGAGTGACATCTCCCGTCCTCCCCGCCTGGCTGCGGGCTCTGCTGTTAGGATGAATTCCTGCGTGACCTTTAAGATTAAAACTAAACGTTCTGATCGCTCCCCAGACAGGTATTAGGCGTTGAGAATGGCAATGGCCTTTCACGGGGCCCCGTGGCCCAGCCAGCATGGAACACCAGGCCCGTGGCCTCTGAGCTGGGCGGGCTCCACTCAGAGCTGGGCTCCAGGAGGGGAGCGAGTGTCTCTTTGCCCACCCTCGCTCCAGGGCACACCTCTCCCACATCACTGTCCAGGGAAAGAACTGACTGAGAGAATGGGGTCCCTGGCAAACACAGCCTGGCAGGGCTGCGGTTTGGGGGGGGGGACGTGCCCTGTGGTACAGACCTCTGCGCTGGGGCCTCCCCTCTGGGACGCCTCCAGCTATGCGGGGAAACCGCAAACCGCCCACATCAGAGAACAGACCAAGGTTCCTGAATTTGGCCTGCTCTGATGAAAGGAAGGCCCTAATTGGGAAATTGTTTCCGTAGAAACCGAAGTATAATTGTGTCTATTTATTGTCGCTGTGTCTGTCTCTTGGATGACTTCGGCGGGGGTCTGAGTTTGCATGGGGGGTGCGTCCCGGCCAGCAGCCGCTCCTGCTGAGTGACAGACGTTCGCCTCCAGCGGGGCCAAGTCCCACCTTCAGCACAAAGCAGCCGCTGCTTCCCCTCCACTGTGGAGGGAGCTGTTTGTACGTGCCAGGCACTGTGCCCCGTGCAGCTTCCACCGGCACACCCATCTCACAGATGAGGAGACTGAGGCTCAGTAAGGTGGTGGGACACACCCAAAGGCAGAGCCAGAAGTGGTGGGGACAGCACAGAGGGGGCGTTCAGGGCACAGATGAACTGCCAGTCACGCACGGCTTCCCGTTACCGGGACTGAGTCCACGCGGCTTTAAAAGAGCGAGTGTTCGCACGCGATACATTTTTCTTAATTTGCAGACCACCCTGGGAGGTGGGGGTTGTTATTCCTGTTTCCTGGGTGATGCAGTTGAGGGACAAAGAGGGGGTCATTTGCTACGGCGACGGGGCACAAAGGGACAAACTCAGACCCGAGGGGCAGTCGGCAGCACCCACCTTCAAACTTGGCTGGGGCCTGGGAGCCTGCCTCCTGTTCCCCTCCCGTCAGGGACACCTGCTGGCTGTGTGTTCACTTCGGCAGGTACAGAGGCTCAGGCACACGGGCTGGTGCTTGCACATTTCCCCCTCTGAAGCCGACCGTGGGCTTAGGAAACGCAGGTGTTCATTTTGAAGCCAGCACTGGAGCAGAAGTCCGTAACGGGGGTCTGATTTCTCAGCGCTTGGCAGTGAGGGCCACGTCTTCTAAGGCAGGTGACTCAGTCCCTCGGGGTCGTCCCCTCCTCCCACTTCCTGTCCCTGGGTTCCAGGGCCCCAGTTGCTGTGCGCAGGCGCCAGACACTTTGCCTTTGCAGGAAACCAGGTCCTCGGCGCCAGCCCGCGCTCCATTTCCGAGTCAAGGCCCCAGCTGCCTCTGAACTTTGAAGCTGTGTGGTTGATGCCCCGGTCAGCAGAGCCGGACTCCCCGCTCCTGCCTGGTGACCGTCCGTCCTTGTCCCTGTGAGGTCAGAAGGAGAATCGCGCACAGAAGCCACCTGTGAACGCTGCGCCGGGCACTCTGTATTTGTGGTCCATTTTCATTTTGCGTAAGTATCCGTAGTTTCTAGAACCGTACTTTGCTTTCATTGTTCAATGTGTATGTCTCATCAATGAGCTAGAAGTTTCTTTATAGCATCATGCTTAATTTTCTTTTTTTAAAAGATTTATTTATTTGAAAGAGTTACAGAGAGAGAGAGAGTGAGAGAGAGAGAGAGAGAGAGGTCTTCCATCCACAGGTTCACTCCCCAGATGGCCGCAAAGGCTGGAGCTGTGCCGATCCAAAGCCAGGAGCCAGGAGCTTCATCCGGGTCTCCCACGTGGGTGGCAGAGGCACAAGCACCTGGGCCATCTTCCACTGCTTTTCCAGGCCATAGCAGAGAGCTGGATCAGAGGTGGAGCAGCTGGGACTCGAACCGGCACCCATACGGGATGCCAGCATTGCAGGTGGAGGCTTTATCCGCTAGGCCACAGCGCCGGCCCCATCGTGACTAATTTTGCCAACAACTTGCAGGGCAGGTTCTAGCTCCTATTTCCTATCGATGGAGGAGACATCAGAGGGTCTGACGGGCTCAGTGCCCTGCGAAGGCCACACGGGCAGTGAGGGCTCGGGCTTATCCATTCACTCCGAAGACTCGGCACCAGCAAAGGAATGAATGCACCCACGAGCTCAGTGGCTGTGTGCATTCCGGGAGGCAGGAGAGACCCTGCCAGCCTCCAAGGAGACAGGTCGTGAATACCAGGTAGGAGATGTGCTGGGGGCAAAGCAAAGGGGGCGTTGGAGGGGGCAGGGAGGTTGGGAGGGGACAGGCTGGCCAAGGACAGGTGACGTCTCGGTGGAGACCCACAGGGTAAGCTGAGGGGCCGTGCCAAGAGCCAGGGCTCCCCGCTGAGGCAGCATCAAGTTCCGGAGCCCCAAGGAAGAAATGCGTTGGGGTCCGAACCGGTTCCGGTGCCCTAAAGCCTTTCGGTGGCTTCGGAAGCTCCCCCTTGGTGGCCGGCAGAACACCTGCGATGATATCGGGACCTAATGCCTGGGTTTGTTGGGAGGAATTAATGAGACAAAGCTTGTCAGGCACTTAGCGCTGAGCCTGCTACAAACGCAATGTTACCTGTTCTTGCAAAATTGCCATTAACCCCGGGTGCACAGCAATTAGCATCAGCCGTGGAGGGGGCCCTAGGAGGACACTTCCCCAGGAGGACACTTGGGGGATTTCTGCCTGCTGCCTCACACTGGGAGGGCTCCCTGGCCGATCCCCTGCCCCCACCCCTCCCCCAGGAAGGCTGCAGGAATTCTCTGTTGAGTGAGGGCGCTGTTTAGAATACAGGGCGCCCGCCCGGCATCCCAGGAAAGAATAACAAAACCAAACCCCTCCCAGGAACCGTGCACAGAGCCTGTCAAAGGGAAATTAACAAAGTGTGCAGCAGATAATCAATACTAATCAGCCCGGCAAATGACAGAGAAAGCAATCGCCCTGGAGCGCCACGTCTGGTTTGTTCAGTATTTCCGCGAGGTGTGGAGGGGGGGCAGTGCCGCTCCATTATGGTTCTTACATCCGGAGATAAATGTATTCACGAGCTGCCCGCCACAAGGAGCGAGCCCTGTTTGTCTTCCCGGGGTGAGCGTTTAGGCTGGGGGTTAAGGCATCAGCGTCCCACATCAGAATAATTGGGTTCAAGTCTTGACTCTGGCTTCTGACCCCAGCCGCCTGTGAAGGCAGACCCTAGGAGGCCGCAGTGATGGCCCAAGTGCTGGAGTCCCTGCCCCCCATAGAGTTCCCGGCTCCCGGCTCCCGGCTTTGGTCTGGCCCAGCCCAGCCATTGTGAGCCCTTTCTGTGTGTCTGACTCTCAAATAAATGAATGAATGAATACAGACGGAGGGGAGAGGTGCAAAGCCTCGGAGCTCGGGAGTGTCCCCAGGAGCTCTGGTTCTACGCTCCAGAGCCAATGGCTGCGAGCCTGAATGCTCGGGCAACCCGGGAGCCCACACTGCCTCCTAGTGGCAGGAGATGCAACAGCCATGAATTCTGGGATCTGGGGGCCAGCACTGAGGTGGAGGAATTAAAGGGGAACTTGGATGTGCGGGGGCTGTTTCAAAGACCACTGCACGACAGGACCCCCCTCCCCCAGGGTTGTTTGCAATGTGGCCCCAGGGCCAGGTGCAGGCGACTTCTCTTGCGCTGTGTATTGTTTTGGCCAATGGAACACAGGGGCAGTGGCCTGGTGACTTCCGAGGCTGAGCCCTAAGGGGCCTGTAGCTTCCACCTTTGCTGCTGGGACAGTCACCCTTGGGGTTAAGCCCTTCAAGGAGCCTGGGCGGGTCACGCGACAGGAGCCAGGTGCAGAAAGAGAGAAGTCTCGGGTCCCCCAGGTGCCAGACATATGAGTGTCACCACCTTGAGCCTTTCTACCCCCTGACACCTGCCTGCAGCCTCATGGGAGCCCCCGCTGAGGCCACGGGCACCCAGGTCCGGGCAGCTCTGCCAGAGCCCGTGACAAACAGTGCCATGGACAAGTACCAGGGGGTTGTTGCTGTCAGGTGGGGAGCATGAGCACAGACACCGCAGCCGGCGGCCGGGGTGCGTGGGGGCCTCAGTGCCATGTGGAGACAGCGTGGGATGAAGCGCGCGATCAACACGGGAGGTGGCGTTCACGGGGAGCCTCTGCCTCCAGACGTCCATCTCCTCCGAAGTTCCTCTCAACAACTTGGAGGGGCTGGCGCTGTGGTGCAGTAGGTTAAGCTTCCGCCTGTGGCTCTGGCATCCTGTATTAGCATCGGTTCAAGTCCTGGCTGCTCCACTTCTGGTCCAGCTCCCTATTAATGGCCTGGGAAGGCAGTAGAAGATAGTCCAAGGCCTTGGGCCCCTGCACCTGCATGGGAGACCTGGAAGAAGTTCCTGGCTCCTGGCTTTGGATCAGGCAAGCTCCAGCCATTGCAGCCATATGGGAAGTGAAACAGTGGATAGAAGACCTCTCTCTCTCTCTCTCTGCCTCTGTCTGTAACTCTGCCTCTTAAGTAAATAAATAAATCTTTAAGAAAAAAAAGATGACTTGGAAGTCCCATGGGCGCTGTGTACCCGGGGGAGGCCAAACCTTGGCTCGCAGGGTCTTAGCCCCAGGTGTGGGCCACACTCGGCACTCCTGCTGCAGAGCCAGGAGCAGCATCTGGGGCGGTCACAGTCCTGGCTGGGCACTGCAATGGGGGCGTTGACTCGGCAGATTCCAGCCCAGACCCACTGCCCGACCCTAACCAGCATCTGCCTCTCTGAGGGACACAGCAGGAAGCAAATAAACAAACATGGGCTCCTTAGATCCACAGAGCGGATTCCCCCAGCTCTGGACAGATTCCAGCAGGGGACAGAGCAGGGTCGGGTGACAGCGCGGGCTGCAAGGGCTGCTTTGGGCCAGGTGCAGTCAGAGCTGAGAGCTGAACTAGGTGGGGGGGTGGCTCGGCGAGAGAAAGTTCCAGGGACCAGAGTTCCGAGAGAGAGAGAGAGAGAGAGAGAGAGAGAGAGAGAGAGAGAAGCAGCTGTGAGGTCCCAGAGCATGCCGGATGAGTTTGAACGGCAGGAAGAAGGTTCTGGAAGGAGAGGAGGAGGTAGAGGGAGACTGAGTGGGTCCTGGTGGAGAGGTGGGGCAGGGGCCGGATCTCATAAGATGACACAGGCCACGCGATTGGGCTTGGCATCCATACTGCGCAAGAGCGATCTTTCACCTGCTGGTTCAGTCCCCAAATGCCGGTAAAAGCCGTCATTGGGTAGAAGCCAGGAGCCAGACACTCCATCCAGGCCAGCACAGGGTGGCAGGGACCCAAGAACTCGGGTCCCTCGCAGGGGACCCATCAGCAGGGGGCTGGATTGGAAGCGGAGGCGGGGCCCCGTCCCAGCTCTCCGGTAGGGGATAAGTGGCGGCTTAACCTGCTTTGCCACAACGTGTACCCAGTCAATCCAGGGTACACGCATTCCGTTCGCTCACACCCACCTGTCCTCTTCACTTAACTGATGGCTCATTTATCACTGGCCTCTCCCATCTTTGGGGCTGGAATCGTCTCACTCTGGAAGTTACACCAAATCCTTAATCCCTAAGGCCCTGTGCACGTGGCCTTCCGTGAAACTGCCCGACGTTTCTAGAAGAGCTGCCCCACTGTCCACGCCACCAGCAGTGGACGTGGGTGCCCGCGCCGCCACCTCCTCGGCAGCTTTAGCTGGCCCCTGTCTTGTCGAGTCCAGCTCTCTAGGAGTGAGGTGTGGTCTCCCAGCGGCTGGGCCCCTTCAGGCCCAGGACTGCAGCTCTCTGCTCTGCATGTCTGGTGCATCTGCCCTTGAACCTGGGGAAACCTCAGGTCTGAGAAGTCAGCATGCTAGGCTCTGCCGGCATCTCCTGAACCCATCATTCCGTCAACAACGATCAAGTGTGTAATTCACCGGGGGCGTCCCGCCGCCAGCGCGAGGGGCCTGGTGAATCCTTATCTGCCCAACAAGTGAACAAACCCAAGACGCTCGTGTAGTTCGGGGCACACGCTTGAGCGCTAATTAAGAACCCAGCGCCGCAGAGACATCTGGCCGGCGTTCAGTGCCCACGTCCTGCGGTCTGTCCGCGTCAGCAGCTGCTTGTATGATTCAGAGGGGAACGATACTGATGACCGTCGCCCGGGCGAAAACCAACCACAACTAACAAGCCGTGTGTACCAGGGCCAGACTCAAAGACGCTTGGCTTCCTGCGGCCAGCGAGGAGGCGGCCAGCTCACGCCCCTGCGAACGAGCAGCGAGGCCGGGGCTGAGCCTTCACTGGGCTCCTGGCCTAGGAATTCACTCGTTCGTGAGCTCAATGGTTTTTCTGGAAAGTGAAGGGGCTGTAAGAATTCTGCGGCGCTCTGCGGAAGACACGAACGCGACACGGTGGTATTTTTTAAACTTTTGAATCCATTGCCAACGACTGACAATTTGAGAGATGCTCCACACGCTGTATCTCCAGCCCCTCTCGAGAAAACAAATCGTTTGGCCACGTGGGGCCGATGTCCCAAAGCACCGCATGTGGCGGGAGCAGAGTGGACACCGCTTCCTATGGGCCAGGCAAGCTCCGTCTTTGTAACCTTTGCCCTGGTCTACACGGCCTGCCGGGTTTTTATGGGCTTCGGCATCGGCATCCCAGGCCGCATGGGGATTACTGAGGAGTCATCCCCGAGAGGGTCACACAGGGAGCCGTGAAAGCGGGCTCTCACCCCAGGTCGGTCACGAGCAAAACGGGGAGACCTTGAAGAATGAAGCACGTCTGAAGCGTGCTCTGAGTTCGAGTCTCATGTGTGTTGCTGTGTGTTGTGTGGTTCAGTCTCGGGCCACGCAGCCGTGCACCGGCAACCTTGTGTTAAGCACCAAGTCTGCCACGGAAGTTCGCCAAGGCTGTTTTCCCACGCATAAAACACTGGGGGGAGCCCACCTCCATGGACGGCATCGCAGGGTGGTGAGGAAGCTGATGCCGATCCTGCACCTGAGCCAGCGGCTCACGGCAGGCGAGCACTAGCACCAGTCTTCCCGGAATTGCTGTCAAGCCGCGTCTAACGGATACCTCTCTCTCCAGGGAGCACTGCGCACAGCACCTTCATCGCTCGTCTCTTCTCTCTCTTCCTTATTCTGCCTGGTTGTCACAGGGACTTACAAATGTGCTCCAGGCTCCTTACAGAGCTGCACCCTGCAGTGAGCACCGATTCTTGGAGTCTCTAGGTGCTTGTTGCTCTCAGATCACAAAGAAATATTTGAATCTCGATGGTGACCTTCAAGCCAAACCAAGGCCAAGGTCCAAGAACTGGACCAGGATGCCAGAGTTTCCCAGGCTGGGATGTGCCGGGGCGTCCCGCCCACCAGCTCAGGTAGAAACCAACAGATCTCAAAATGGGGAGGAGAGATGCAGTCTGTGATTGTTGGGCAGGTCACCTCCCCCAGCAGGAATGCTGGCCTCAGCTTAGCTAGCCCCGACCTCAACGACCATCATCTACAAAACCCAAGGGAAGGACAGAAAGCCCGGAGGTGCGCCCGCTTCCTGCCGGTCACCCGCTTCCTGCCGGTCAGGATCCACAACTCCTTCTTCCCCACGACACGGCACAAGGCCAGTCTTCACTGGGGCTTTCTCCGATGTCCATCTTGACTTGGCGATTCAGCCCTCCCGGCCTCCCTTCCCCCAAGGCCAAGTGCATTTCTGCAGGACAGCAGCAACAGCTGGGGCAGAGCTCAAGTCTGCCGAGTGTCGAGAAAGGAGCTACAGCAGCGCCCGTGTCTGGTGCACCGAGCTGAACCGAGCACGGTAGTGTCTCATCTCAACCTCGTAAGGATTCCAGGAGGAACCCGGGTCCCCACAGGTCACAGATGGAGAAACCGGGGTTCAGGGTGCCAGGGTGGGCAAGTGTGAAGGCAGGGGCACTTCACTAACTCATCCGCTCCCAAGCACTGCTGGGAAGCAGGGGGAGCCTCCGGACGAGCCCTGGGTGGGCTGGGGCCCAAGCGTGAGTCTGCATGTCTGAGCCACGGCCGCCACGGTGCTCTGTCGGCTTTCACTGGACCCTGCCTTGGCTCACTCATGCCACAGGTGCCTCCTGAGTGCACAACTCTACGACTGGGACAGAGCTGGGACCTTGTATTCCCCAGGGGGAGCAGAGCGACCCAGCCACCTCTACAGTCTGCAGACCCGTCTCCAGGAAGTCTCTGCCGATGGCTCCAGGCGGGTGGTGACATATCAGGGAGGGCACAGGCGCACTGCAGATGTCCCCATCCCAAACACAGGGTAATGATTTGTTACGTTTTGGCGTCTACAGGGACCCAGGTCTCTGAACCAGGGGGCGGCCTGATCGCTGGTTCTCCAGGCCCCGTCTCTCACAAAGTGGGCGTGTGACATCTGCACACCTCCGGGAGGGGACCCCAGAGTCGCAGTACTTGGGGTTCATGTGGGGGAGGCCAGCAGAGAGCCCCATTCCCCCCCCCCACCCCGACCAAGAGAGGCTGAGACACCTTTATTCTCTGTGTGAACAAGTGCTCCCCGGGAGAGGAGAGGAAGGTCTCTGGGTATACAAGCAGCGTCCCCAGGGAGCGGGCACCTGTAAGCTTCTCCAAGAAGTGCTCCCTTGGTGGGGCCATCAGATTGCCCAAGAGAGCCAGGCCGGCACGGGAGTGTGAACACAGGCTCCACACCACAGGACAACGCTGCTGAGCCCCACGGCACGCGGCGGGTACACACACTGTGGCTTCACAGGAGCCCTAGCAGGTGGAGACGTTTATGTCTTAAATTTAATTTAAAGATTTGTTTATTTGAAAAGCAGAGCAAGAGAGAGAGAGAGGGAGAGACAGACACAGAGCTCTCCTGTCTGCTGGTTCACTCTTCAAATGCCTGCAACAGCCAGGTCTGGGCCAGGTTCAAAGCCACGTCTCCCCAGTGCGAGGCAGGGGCCCAAACACTCGTGATTATCCGAGGCTTTCCCAGGCGCATCAGCAGGGAGCTGCATCGGAAGTGGAGCAGCCGGGACTCGAACCAGCGCCCTTATGGGAAGCTGACATTGCAAGCAGAGGCTTCACCCACTGTGCCGCGGTCTGACCCCAGCAGGTGCTACTGTATTTCCATTTCACAGATGAGGTTACTGAGGCCCAGAGGATTTTATGAACCTCATCCCAACCACACCGTCACGGAGCAGCAGAGCTGGGCTTTGGACCCGGCTCCCTGGACTTCTGAGCCCTTGCTTGCAAACACCTCATTGCTTCCTCTGCCACTGTGATGGCTTTGGGGACGGGGGTGGGGAGGGGGTCAGCCGCCCCCGAGCAGGGGAGCTCAGAGAAGGTTTGCACAGCAGCTCCAGCACGGAGCAGGCTGGTGGAGTTGCCTTAGCGGCTTCTAGAATGATCCACACTAACACGTGTGTGGGGGTCCACCCACTCGAGCCTGGAAGACAGTGGAGTGTGCCCTGTTCAGCACAGCCACGCACGAGGCATCCTGAGACTAGGACTCCCCTCCCACAGGGTCGAGGGGAGGTGCAGCTCCGAGTGGCTCTGTGTGTGTGCAGCATCATAGTCAGGTTCATGAGAGGCTAGTTACAGACAAGGGGAAGAAAGGCACTTAGGGGCTTCCTCTTCCCAATAACCCAGAGAGGTGGAGATAATTATCAATATTATTATTTAAAGATTTATTTGTTTGGTTGAAAGGCAGAGTTACACAGATAGAAGGAGATTTTCCATCTTCTGGTTCACTCCACAAATGGCTGCAACCGCCAGGGTTGGGCCAGGCTGAAACCAGGAGCCAGGAACTGCATCCGGGTCTCCCACGCGGGTGGCAGGGGCCCAAGCTCTCAGGCCGTCTTCTGCTGTTTTCCCAGGTGCATTGGCAGGGAGCTGGATCAGAAGTGGAGCAGCTGGGACTTGATGTGGGAGCTGGCATTGCTGGTATTTGCAGGCAGCAGCTTGATCTGCTGTGGCATAGCACAGGCCTCACGATGGTGATGATGGTGACGATGAGGGTCACCAAGTCTCCAGTGCCGTGACTGAGGTCAGCCTCATGGCTCTGGGGGTGGGGTGGGTGGAGAACCCCTGCCGGGGTGGGTCCCCTCCTCTCCTTTCTTGCTACCTCCACGTCACTCATGTCCTGACACCTCCCACCAGGAGCCCTAGAACAGCCTAGAACAACCACACCTCTGGGCTCCTCCTCTCTCAGGCCACCCCTCTTACGGCTGCCACCAAGCCTTGGTCAGGCCCATCCTGGGTGCAAAACTCTCCAACAACCCCCAGCCAGGATACAGCTCACATTCCTGGGCGTGGCACTGAAGACGCCACCATCAAAGGCCAGCAGCATCTCCGCCTGCCTCTGGCAGCCCCGCCCCCCAGCCCCAGGGGGCCCTCTGGGATGCCCGCTGTGTGGACCCACAGCCCTCGGGTCTTACACACCAGAAGGAGCAGCCACCACTCCCGTGTGCGTCCGAAGATGCACAGCTTGCTCTGCGGAGCAGTGTCACCGTTCTCCCCGTCCAAAGCCTCAGACGGCGCAGAGCCCAGAGACCTAGGAAGGGGAGTTTGCCTCCTGCAGGAGGAGGCCGTACGGATGGATCGAATGGAGCAGGAGTGCACGCCGCGATTCCCGCTTCCCTGGTGAAGCTGAGAATAAAAACCTTGCCGCCCAGATGTTAGAACTCCTAAATCCCTCCTTAATTAGTGGGCAGGCTCAGTGGCACACTCAGAGAACGCCTCCCTCTGGGTGTTTTTAGCTTGGAGCGTGCAGGGCTGAGCTCCTGGGCTTGGGACTGAAAAATGAAAGGCGCAAATCCTCATAGGAGATGTGGCATGAGTGGGATAGCTGCCCAGGAAGGAGACGGGGATTTCCTGGGGCTTTGCCTGGGGTTGGCCTGGGGCTGCGGTCTGCATGCAGTCTGACGGCGCCCCTCACTGGCTCCTGTGCAGGGAGTGTGGTCTTCAGCGTGGAGAGTGGGGCCCGGGGGAGGCGATGGCGGCGCTGGACAGAGCCAGCCCAGGAAGGACTGACGCATCTCTCCCGGGACCCTGGTGAGTTCCCGCCAGAGCCACTTGTTGCACAAAGAGCCATCCTGGCTCCTGACCCTCTGGCTTGCTCCCTGCCTTGCCAAGGGCTCACTCCTGCCATGAGGCCATTGTCACATGCTGATGTCGCCAGAGGCCCTCAGGTGCCAGCCCCAGGACCGTGGACCCCCAGGACAGTGGGCTCAACGAAACTGTTTTCTTTATAAAACACCCAGCCTTGGAGAGTTTGCAACAGCAACACGAAATGGATGCATACACCTGACAACCCAGACAATTCCAGCGCTTCTCAGCCTTCAAAAACTCTTCTTAAGGGTGTGGGGGGAGGGGGGAGCGTCTAAGAAACAGTTAAATCCACGAGGACTCGCTGAGCACCTGTGCCTGAGGAGCCACGAGGACCCATCAGACAGTGGACGGCCACAGCCCCAGGAGGTGACCCAGGAATCCGACTGAGGCGATGCAGAGGGCGGGGCTGGAGCAAGGAGACCGCATGCAGGGATGGTTCCAGAGACCAGTATGGGGGAAGCCAAGGACATGGGAGAGGTGCAGGCTAGGACAAGGCGGTGGCCGGGGAGGGGGCAGCGTGCCCGCCACTCCAGCCCACCTTCTGCTTTTGCAGATACAGTCTTCTTGTCAAACAGCCGCGTCCCTTTGGTTACACACCGGCTGCTTTGGTGCGACCACAGCAGAGCTGGGCGGTTGTGAGCGAGAAGGCACAAGTCCGCAGAGTCTGAAATATTTACCACCTGGCCCTCTGCGGAAAAGGTCGCGGAGCCCGCCGTGAGTCACGGCGGAAGTGTGGATTTGGCTCTGGACAAGTCCAGCCGAGTCGGCGGCTAGCGGTCTTCTCCGATTGATCAGTGTGTTTTGAGAGACCGTCCTGCTGCTGGGTGGAGGAGAATCTGGGACAGGCAGGCGGGTCCCTGGGAGAGCGGTGGGGGTGGGGGGAGGGGCTGCTGTGCTGTGCGGTGCGGTGTGGGTGCCGCAGCTCAGACACGTGCAGACCGGCCCAGTGCACGCCGAGTTCCTGCTCCGTGCTGGTCATCATGCAAAGCACTTCCTGAGCTTTATTTCCATCACCACAACCTTAGAAGAGATAACGTATTTCAAACGCTTAATTCCAAGCCTGGCCCCACGAAGGGCCGAAGACAAGTTAGCGAAACAGATTGTAAAATACTGGCAAGGAGCGTCGGCCTCCTCTCTCCGCGGGGTCTACAGAAACGGGGCTGAGGTGAGGCTGCTGAGGGCCACCTGCAGGGAGACTGCGGGGAGCCCAGGGCTAGGGACAGACAGGAGGCCATGACCCGCGGCTTGGCTTGGGGCCACGTCGTGCCCAGGGAGCGTCAGCCTGAGCCTGCATGGACTCTGGGGCGTGAATTACAGCGGAGGGAGTGTCCTGAGCAGAGGCGTGGAGCCAGCCCTCGGGGGCTCAGGCTGGCCACTCACTGGCTGAGGGCTGACCTGAGGGTAGCTTAACACGTGGGCACTGGCAGGTGAGACTCGAGGTGGAAGAGGCACAAGTGCAGGGCGTCACCTTAGCACTCAGAGGCCGCGGGGGCAGGTGCACAGGGAAAGGCTTGATGGGACCCAGGGGAAGGACCCCTGCGTATCCATGATGTAGACAAGAACACGGAGGGGCCGGCGCTGTGGCATAGTGGGCTAAGCCTCTGCCTGGGGTGCCAGCATCCTATATGGGCGCCAGTTCAATCCTGGCTTCTCCACCTCTGATCCAGCTCTCTGCTTTGGCCTGGGAAAGCAGCAGAGGATGGCCCAAGGTCTTGGGCCGCTGCACCCATGTGGGAGACCCGGAAGAAGCTCCTGGCTCCTGGCTTCGGATGAGCCCAGCTCCAGCCGTTGCAGCCATTTGAGAGTGAACCAGTGGATGGAAGACCGCTCCTTCTCTCTGTCTCTCCCTTCTCTCTGTCTGTAACTTGGCCTCTCAAATAAATAAATAAAATATCTTAAAAAAGAATAGGAAGACTGCAGATCCTGGATGAGACTTGCCCTCACTGGTTAGCAGGATTCCAGTTGGACTCCAGTTCCCATGCTCTGCTCTCATTCCTAGCAAACCCCTCCTTCTCCCTCCACCAGTCATAAAAAATTAAAACCATCCAGTGCTTCCTTCCGTGTGAAAATAATCCTGCAGGTGTGTCGGCCCACTCTCCTGAAGATCACCTTTTAGGGGCTATAATTGCTCCATCAAAAACAAATGAGGCCATAAAACCCGGGAACAGCCTATGTCATCTGCATGTCGGGGAAGGTCATCAAAATACCAAAGTTTGGACCAATACAGCTTCCTTCCCAGAGTCCCCAGCAAGGCGCTGGCAAAGCACCCGCCAGCAGGGAGCGGGAGGACTCCAGCAGCAACGAATCCGTGGACAGTGGGAATCGATCGCTCCCACTCTTCACATCACCCTGGCTCTCCCGGAGCCTGGGTGCAGTGCCCTCACAGTGCCCAGCTTAGCTTGGCCACATCCATTGTCAGAATAAGAAACGTCAGGCGACGCGGAGACCCGAGCTCCTCCCAGCCACGTGGTGGCCCCCTACGCCCCGTCCCCCACGGCTCTGTGTCCAAAGTCCTGCAGGACTCAATGGGACCGAGCCTGGGCTTGTCCTCGGCTCGATTTCCCCGCCATGTGGAAACAGCCCCAGTGCTCAGGGCTTCCTAGTGGACACCTGCCCCCGGGCCGGGTGAACCTGCAGCTACATCCACCTCTCTCTCTCTCTCTCTCTCTCTCTCTCTCTCTCTCCTCCCTGTCTCTCTCTTTCTCTGGTTTCCCCATCCTTCCTCTCATTCCTTCTCTTTCCAATGAGCCAGGCCAATTCTTCCGAGGAACCCTGGGAGCCCAGGTTTCCCACCTCTCCAGGGGTCTCAGTCCCTCCTACTGCTTCCTGCCGAGGCCCAAGGATACTGAGATAGAGACAAACAACCACAAGCATGACAGCCCATGCTCCCTTTCAGCTTCGCACCATTGGCCAGCACCTCCCTGGCTGCAACAACGCACAAGACCAAGTTCAAAGTCAAGGGGCAGCGAAGCCCACTCCATCCGCCAGGGGGCCCTGGCAGCAGTGAGGGTGTGAAACATCATCCCGGGGGTGGAGGCCGTGGACCAGCAATGCAGAACTCCACGGCCGGGTCAACACAGGGGTCACTGTTGACCAGTGTTTTCTTTTCTCTCTCCTTCCTTCCCCTCTCCAGCCTTCTTAAATAGCAAATCAGAGAGACAAGAGAATACGTAAACAATTCAATTAATGCTTGTCAAATGGACTCTGAACCCATCCTCACCATGCAGAGCGCCCCCAGAGAAGACATCAGAAGAGACCTGAGCCCGAGGGAGAAGCCCTGGTGTCCCCCTGCCCCCACGCCGGTGACACTGGCATGGCATGGGACCAGGGCAACATTTCATTTTAGCAAATAGATCCCCTAAGAGGCACCAGCCCCCAGCCTCTCCGCCACGTAATCTCGCTAGAACATTCCACCGCACACTTTCCCCAACTTTTCTCGATGAGGTGGCTGCTACTGTCGCCGCTGTTTTAGTAATAACCTAAAACTTCAGCAAAAGCTAAGTTGCCCAAGGCCTCAGAGCCACTGCATGGAAAAGCCGGAGTTCAAACCCAGTCCTTGGATTGCAATTCCTTTGTTCTTTCTGGTACATTCTAGCCTTCCCTTCTGGCTGCATCTCTGTTAGCACTGCCCAGAGACGGACAGTGCGGAAGAAGCAGAGACAGACTGGTGCGGAGCTAACCGCGGGCTGCGCTGGCCTACGGCTCTGTCCCATGCAGACCCAGAGGGTGGTCTGAGGGCCGCGGCTGAACACCCGCACAGGCCACACTGCCTCGTTTTCTGTGGACTCCCAGGAGCACAAGAGCGAGGCTGGGTGACGTTGAAGCTGCAAGTCATCCAAGCGACGTCATTGGCCTTGAAATCGTCTCCCTGTGAGCCGCTGGGCTCCTCACGGGGCACTGAAGCTGTCACAACCACCCCCCCCCCCTTGCAGGCAAATGAGGTGCGACAGGTTCTCCCTCTCGCGCTAGCGTATCTGAGGCCTCAATGTACAAATTCAAAGGTAAAAGGAAACTCAACGAACAGTGTCCCCAAGTGATGGACAAGGCTCTCCCATCCTCCACTGGCAAGAGTACAAAAGGTTTTGTCTGCTTTGTTTTTTTTTCAGTACTGCGATGTGGCCAAGCCAGTTATGATCAAGAGATTAATTGTTCTGCTTTGAGCAAACTCCTCAGTGGGGAGACATCCAAGACGCCTGACTTTTCCTCTCGTTGCAGTCACAAGGCGTGGTCACAGAGATGAACTCAGGCTGTTCTGCCGGCGTTTTAGACCCTGCCGGTTCCGAGGTGGCCTTTCTAGAGAGTTCCATGCCCAGTGAAATAGGCTCTGTTCCCACCGTCGGCCCACCTGCCGAGGCTTGCTGCACGGTTTCTATGGTGAGAAATCAATGGATGAGGGAGGCATTCCCAGGGCGAGATTCTGTCTGACACTTTGGCAGTGACCCGGCGACCCCTGCGAGGGTCATTCCTGCCCCCATGTCCATCACGCTGGGTGGATCACCACTGGGCTCCTGGGGTCAGGCGGATGGTGGTCAGCAAGGAGATGAGCCAGTGCTGGACAGGGAGCAGAGGGGCCTGGCCAGGGAGGCAGCGCCTCCCCGGGGCTCTTCCTGGAGGAGGCAGTCAGTGCAGATGCCGGAGCCCAGGCTCTGGCTGGGAAAGCCCCGCCCACCATGAGCCCCACTTTCACTGGAGCTTTGTGAGGCATGGTCTGTAATGAATGCCTGGCAGCCCGCAGGAGGCAGGCGGCCGGGGGCCTGCAGGGACCCTCTCGGCTGCCTCTTCTCGTCCCTGCAAGGGGCAGGGCCTCCCACGTCCAGGGGCGGGGCTTGGGACAAGCCCGAAGGCAGATGGGTGCCAAGGCCAACCTGGCGCCCGGCTCCCCGGCTGTCTGGGAGCCCAGAGGCGTCTGCTCCAGTTGGCAGGGGGCTTTGTGTGCCCGAGGATTCTGCAGGGTTCCCTAAGTGGGTGAATTCCCCGGGAGCATTCACCCCATTTAGCCCGCGCTTTCCTTCCAGGTCTTAATTGGAGGCTAAATGCCACTTGAGCGATCATTAATGTCCCGTTCCAAGAGGGCCCCGCCAAGCCCCGGGCACAGAGGGCCTGCGGGCCAGGAAGGGGCTGCCCGGCCCCCTGAGCCTCTGCCAAGGAGCCAGCCACAGCAGACAGGCAGCGATTATGCAAATCCCAGCCCGCGTCTCATTTCTTTCCTGAGCCCTGTGGGAATCTGTGGGGAGACCTCTCCCCCCGGCCCAGTCTGAGTTCCTCCGGGCAGCCCAGCTGCCCTTCCTCACTTCCAGAATAAATTCAAAGCCACAGAACGCACACGCTGGCTCTCTGAGTCCGAGAGTGAGACTTTCAACAGCTTTTCCTCGTCTCGGGATTGGGTGGGATGGAGGCATGGGGCCGGAGGAATCTAGGGAGCAGCCCGCAGGGCCACTTTGCAAGCCCTGTGGAACATGCTCTCTTCACCACTGTAGAAGTGGGCGGGGCAGGGGGCCAGCAAGGCGCTGGGCACCACACAGCTGGCAGGTGGGGAGCTGGGAGCTGAGAGCTCTTGCCCTGCACATGCCCCTCCCCACCCCCCGCCAGGAGAGCATTTTCCCACGTTCCGGCAACTGTGCTGTGCAGCCTCAGACTCCAGCCAACTTGAACTTAGCATCGTTTGCAAATCTGGATGGGCGGAGTTGAATGTTGCAGCTCACGCTCACTGCACAAGGTTTTAAGACCCTGTTCTGTGTCTGGTGACGCCCCACGCAGGCCTTCCACGCTCCCCACCCACTCCCCACTGTGTTGCACGTAACTCCTGCTGGGATCCGCAGAGCACCCTGGGCAGGCAGCCTGGAAGGTGCCCTGTGGCCATTCGTGCACAGCCAATGACCTCCCAGCACCCACAGAGCATGCAACTGGTGATTGGCACCCACGTGGCTCCTCCCTCTCTGGATCCCCAGGGCTGTGCCATCTCATCACAGACTGGTTAAAGAACCGCCAAGCCCTGGCCAAGTGTCCAGGAGGGAGTGCCAGTCACCCCTACTCCAGTCTCCCCCAACGCCTTCACACACTGCTGTCTGGTGGTCAGTGGGGGACAGATGGGTCCGCTTGCCCACTGGGCACAGGCATTCCGCAAGGTTCCTCTCCTGCAGGTGGTGCTGGGAAGGGCCGCCCCTGTGGGTGACAGGCGGGGACCCAAGTCCAAGTCCTTTCCCTTTAATTCTCAGTGGAAACCCAGCTGGGGTGGGAAGAAGAGCCTCGCCCACTCTCATCATCCCGTGTGTACCAGCGGCATAAACAGCAGGTGCTGAATGAATGCTTATTGATGAGTGAGTGGACCGCTTCCCGGGCCTCCCTCAACGCCTCCCACCCTGGAGCCTCTCGGTGAACTCTGAGCGGTGGACATCAGCCAAGGCTTGCTGCCCTCTGCATGGCGGCCTTGGCATAAATGAAAAGTATTGATATCAGGAGTGCACGCTGACATTCCATCTGGAATAAAACGGTCCCCCGGCACCCATCCTCCGTGCCCGTCTCCCTGGTAACTCAGAGCCGTGCTGCTGCACTAATGAGAATGTGGACCCAGCAGTAGCTGGCATTTGTTTCGCTGACTTTGGGGAGACAATGACGTGGGCTGGAAAGAGAGTGGGTCTGATGCGCAAGCCCACCAGGGCCAGTTTGTGCGCTGCCCCCCGCTAGGGTCAGTGTCCTCCAGTACAAGAGACAGTGGAATTAGATGGATCAGGAAGCCGAGTCGGCACCCCTGCACAAACCCTCACCGATGGCTCATCTTAGGAAGGGTTCTATGCCAGGCTCAAATCCCCGGGAAAGATGCTGTGATCAATTAGTGATGTCTGCCTTGGAGACAAGAAGGAGGAAGGTGTTCTGTGTGACCAGCGCTTGCCATTGCAGAGCCACACGTGTTCGGTGATTGCTGGATTCAGAACTGAGCGGCGGTGTAGCCCAGACTCTAGTCGCCAGACCCTAGATTCCAGCCCTCTCCCAGGAGGAGCAAGCTTGGGCAAGTCTGTTACCTGCTCCGCATCTCCGTGTTCCCTCAGTCACGGTACCCCCCGCACCGGGGTTCTATGAGGATTCTGCGAGATAAGGTATGAGAAGCTCTGTAAATCCTGCCTGGTGCTGAGGAAGTGCGACACATGTGTGAGCTGCAAGGCGGACCCCAGCGACAAGGAAGGCGAGAACTGTCCCAGCTCTAACAACGAGAATGAACAAAGGTTGCAGGACCGCGTGCAAGAGCACACGGACTGCACACACTACATGTTAAACGCACATGTGTACACGGCGTCCACATGTGACTAAGGACCTCGGAAGATCCTAGGGGACCGCTCGCCAAGAGGTTCGTGGGGATGGTCCTTAGCTGAGGGGGTTGGGGGGGAGCACATACGATTTCCCCTCTGCCACAGTTATCTTGAAAATCAAAACAAAGGAGCAAATGTTCAAAGCCTCTGAGAAGGCGGAGGCCAGAGTCTGGGTCCCGTAGCATTCACCTCCCCCTACCGCCAGGAGCCCCGCTCACCTGCGCTCAGGCCCCGCCTACTTTCCCCGCCAGGATCAAAAATGGTCCCCAGTGGTTAGGGTGACGCTCAGCCAGCAGGACCTGTGGCTTCGGCGTGACCTGAGACACCTCCCGGCGAGAGCTCCAAGCCCCATGACGCTAAAGGGCAGCCAGCGCTGCGTGGGGAGACTGGAGGGGGTGCCCACTGCGCCCAGGACAGGAGTCGTCCACGCGTCTCAGAACTGAGCAGTTCTGCCGGGTCCCGGCCTCTGCGGGCCGTGCAGAGTGGAAGACTAACGGGTTTTAATGATTTTATTTTTTTTAAAGAAATCTGTCACCTACAGAAATGGGAGAGGCAATTGCCGCGAGCACCCCGGATGGTGAGCGTGCAGAGGGAAAGGGGGCTGCGTGACGACCTCTTGCGGCACGCTGCGTGGCTCCGGCTGAGCCTCGGTGTCTGCGTCCAGCACACGGAGCACTGGGACGCCCCTCCCCTTGGCACTCAGGCACTACTGGCCTGCGAGAGGTGGGGACCTGCTCACCCGGTGTTGCCATGGACAAACCGGGGTGCCATTCCAGTCCTCGGACAGCCGCCGAGCCCGCACACTTTATCAGCAGTGAGTACTTTCATTATAGTGTTTTTTAGAACTGTTCTATTTTGTTAGTGATTGCTGTTCAGCTCTGCCCAATTTATAAATGAAGATTTCTTATAGGCTATTTGGGCTAGTAGTTGAGTTGCCCCTCGGGACAGCTGCGTCCTGTATTGGCGGGCCTGGGATCAAGTTCCAGCTCCGCTTTCAATCCCACTTCCTGTGCAGACTGGAAGGCGGCAGGGGTGGCCCAAGGACTTGGGTCCCTGCCACCCATGTGGGAGACCTGGATGGAGTTCCAGGCTCCTGCCTTCAGCCTGGCCCAGCCCTGGCTGTTGAGCGCATTTTGGGGCATATACCAGCTGGCAGAAAAATCGCTCTTTTTTCTCCATGTTTCCCTGCCTTCCAACTACAATGTTAAAAAAAAAAGTTCATGGAAGACAGAATGCAAAAAGTTAATGTTGATGGAAAAATTCTTTGAAATCCAGGCGTGCAGCCATCTCCAGAGGGTTCTCAGAAAATCATGGTTTGCAATCACACCCATGGGTCTCAAAAGTTTTTGTGTCGTGGCTTCTCGTTCTCTCTAGAGGGAACTTTCTGAAGTTCTCTCATAGGTACAGGAAAAAGTGTAGCGTACACGGGGCCCGGCGCCATCTGCAGCTCGGGCATCTACTGGGGTCTTGGAACATCCCCCCCAGGCGATGGGTCCCCTGCTCCCATCACGCGGCTTCTCCCCGGGGTGGCATTTTACGTAAGCATAGGACCAGAACCAGGAAACCGACGCTGGCACAGGCTCCCAGATCTCACCAGGTTTGGCAGCCACCGATGTCTCCGCTCCGTGACACCACATCACGTGCAGACCTGTATCCGCATCACCACGAGCGTGAGACCCAAAACTGCCCCCTCGTGCGGGTCCTGGCAAGGAGTTGTGAGGAAGGCGGGAGCGAGAAGGAAAGTACCGCACCTCTCACTGCTTCGCAAGTGCACACGTGGGACCCCCCAAGTCGCTCAGGATTGGCCAAGGAGAACGACCTCCTTCCAGGACAGGCAGGAAGTGCAGAAGCCCCTGATCTGGACAGGGACCTGCGCCTTGGGCTGGAATGTGCAGGCCCCCAGTCCCAGGACAGAACAACCCGGGGGGGGGCGCCCCCTCCGCCTCCACTGGGGACACTGCTGGGGTCTGGCCCCGCCCCCTGCTCTCCTCCCCTCCCCCAGGCACAGCACCAGAGCACCTCCCCTTCTGCACAGCCTGCTGTTCCCCGGGGACGACGCCTGGGTGCTCGGGAGGCCCCTGTGCAGGGCTGAAGGCCTCTCCCGCGGGAGGTTTGAACGCGCCCAGCTCCAGGAGGGTGCACTCAGCAGCCGGCTTCGTGGACACATTTGCCACCTACGAGGGAGAGGATGGATTCACCAGGAACTGCGTGTGGCCCCTGTGTTTGCAGTGGTGCAGAGAGAGCTTTCGACACAGAATCAAGACTGGCACCGAGAGCACTGAGCAGGCTGAGTCTGGGCTCCAAGACAAGCGTGCTAGGATCAATTAGTAATGTCTGCCGTGGGAAATGACGGCACAGGGACCATTTTCTGCTACAGTCACAGAAAACCCAAGACCGGGTAATTTATAAAAACAAACAAACAAAAACAGGGGCCGGTACTGTGGTGTAGCAGGTTAAGCCGCTGTCTGCAATGCTGGCATCCTATATGGGCACTTGTTCCAGGTCCAGCTGCTCCACTTCCTATCCAGCTCTCTGCTAATGCACTTGGGAGAGCAGCAGAGAACAGCCCGAGTGCTTGGGCCCCTGCACCCATGTGGGAGTCCTGGAAGAAGCTCCTGGCTCCTGGCTTCAGCCTGGCCCAGCCCCAGCCATTGTGGCCATTTGGGGAGTGAATCAGCAGGTGGGGGATCTCTCTCTGTCTCTCCTTCTCTCTCCCTAACTCTGCCATTCAAGTAAATCGATATTAAGAACCCAGAGGTTTGTTTTTGACAGTCCTGGGGAGTCCACGTTTGGCACGGGCTCCTTGCTGAGTCACCGTGGCAGAAGGCAGGAGGGCTCGAGGGGGGCCCAGCAGAGCAGGGGCCGCTGCCCTGACAGTGAACCCCTGCTGTGACCACGGGAAGTCATCCACTGCCGGGCACTCCCGGAGGTGCCCCTCTCAACACTGCTGTACTGGAATTCAGCTTCTGGCTTGCTTTTCTCTGCCCCGCCCTCTGTGGCAGGAAACTGAGACCCAGAGATCGGAGGGACTGCCCTGTGGCCCAGCAGCAACCTGGAGCCAGAGCAGGGACCAGAACGAACCAGCCGCCCTTCCCCGCAGAGCTCCGGAAACCACCGCCATGGGGCAAAGCGCGCACCATCTTGACAGTGACATCGTGCACCTGGCCTGCACCACCAGCCTTCTGCCCCGGGCTTGGGCCATCTGCAGGACGAGTTTGGGAAGAGATTGAGGGCAAGCGACGCCAACCTCAACCAACCCAAGCCAGTGTGCGTGAACACAGGTGGGACCAGCCGGTGACGAGTGGCGCCCATCCAATCCTCCCAACAGCCGTGTGAGCCTGCACGGGAGGGGTCCACTCTCCTGGCTGGCCAGGACTGCCACGCCCTCTCTGAAATTCACCTGTCAAAAGCCAGTTTTCCAGAAGAAACCTGACAGTACCGGAAGACACCTGCCTGCTGGTTGAAAAGACCCTGGAAAGGCTGTGTGGTACCCCGGCGTGGCCCTGACCCCACCCCAGCCCCCGATGGCCAGGGGCTCAGCTGTGCACAGGCCCCGCCCTGCTCACCTCCCACGGCTCTGCTGCAGAGTGGCAAAGCACAAAGGTGGGTGTGTCTAAAAGTCAGGGAGACCAGCACCTTAGCAACCTGGATGACAGTTCCCGGAACCAGGAAGTTGTCCCGTGAGCAGGACCACTGGCAGCCCTGGTGAGCTGGTGAGGACAGACGGGCCCGGGACCCTGTGCACTGCTGCTGGGGAGGCACCGGGCTGCTGCCTGCCGTGGGGGTCAGCTCGGTCACATCTCAGAACGGGACTACCACGGGGGTTCATCCGACGGAAGCAAAGACAGGGAACAGGGACTCAAACACGTCTCCATACATCCATGCTCATGACAGCGTCGTGCCCAAAGGCCCATCCCAGAGACAGAGACGAAGAACATGGCCAGTCTGCCCAATGGACCAACATCCGTTCTCCCCAGGGAAGGGGATTCCGACGCACGCCACCGCATGGATGAGCCTTGAGGGCGCCATGGCAAGTGACAGAAGCCAGCCACGGGGAGAGACAAATGTTGTGGGGGTCCCTTGCAGGAGACACTGAGAGCAGTCAGCGTCAGAGACACAGAGAGCAGAATGCTGGGTAGGGGGCTGGGCAGTACCTGCTTAACAGGTACAGGTTCGTGGTTTGGGGAGATGAGAACGTTCTGGAAACAGATGATGGTGAGGTTTGCACAGCACTGTGACTGCACAGGGAGCCACTCTGAATTAGACATTTTAAAACAGGAAGGGGCGGCATTCGGCATAGCAGCTAAGAGACTGCGGTGGTGGGGAGGTGTGGAGCTGGCGCTGTGGCTCAGCAGGGTAAGCCGCCGCCTGTGACTATGGCATTCCATACGGGCAACGGCTTGAGTCCCGGCTGCTCCTCTTCCGATCCAGCTCCCTGCTGAAGCGCCTGGGGAAGCAGCAGAAGATGGTGCAAGTGCTTGGGCTCCTCCACCCACATGGGAGACCCTGATGGCATCCCAGGTTCCTAGAGTTGGTCTGGCCATTAGGGGAGTGAACCAGCAGGTGGAAGATTCTCTCTTTCCCTCTCTCTCTGTAACTCCGCCTTTCAAATACACACACACACACAGATAAATCTTTTAGACAAAGATGCTACCTGGGTCACTCATATCCCATATCCATACCCGAGAGCCGGACTTAGAGCGCTGGCTCCGCTCTCGGTTCCGGCTTCTTGCTAATGACAGCTAGGTGGTGGCTCTGAAGCACTTGAGTCCCTGCCACTCCTGGGAGGGGCCTGGATTGAGTTCCCGGCTACGGGGCGTTTGAGAGAGGCCGAAATCTCTATTTCTCTCTCTCCCCCTCTCTCTCCACCTCTCAGATAAAATAAACACAAGATAAAAAATAAAGACCAGCATGTTACCAAGGGTCAGTGGTAGGCTATGCATATTTGGCCACAAAAAGTGAACAAGCCTGAGGGGAGCCCAGGAAGAGCTGGGCTCCCTCGCGGGCTCCTCTGGCTCCGGCCCTCGGCCCCAGACAGCACCTCTATCCACTGAACACAGCCCAGGCACTTTATTCCCACCCTCCAGGACCTGCGCGAGCTGTTCTCGCTGCCTCCCACCCCATGCTCCCATACCAGCTGCAGCTTCCACCAGGAATTCCTCCACACTCCCCACTCTGCTAATGCGTCCAATGCCACCTCCTCTGAGAAGCCCTCCAGGACCATGGGCCTGCAGGGAAGTCTGAGCCGGTCCCGGGTCCTAAAGCAATCCCCACTCCACCGCCCCGCCATGCTGTGCGTCTCTTGGTGTTTGTAGCTACTGCTTGCAGGGGGCTTCTTCCCCCAGAGACCAAAGGCAGAGGTAGCACCCACTCCCCAACCCCCCATCACACCTGCTGGAGCCCCTGGCATCTTCCCAAGCCCTCGGTAGGAAGTAGTAAGTTAAGGTGTCGCTCTGTGCTCCTCGGTCCCCAACATCTCTGGACACAGATGCCTGCCTCAGTGCGGGAACCAGAGGGCAGGGTCCACCCTCGCTGACCCTAAGACTGGACAGCAGGTGTCGCGAATGCGCCACGGGTGCCTGCACTCTCCCCTGAGCACCGGGCCATCCCTCGCCCTGCAGGTGAGTCTGGACCCTAATCATTGCGTGCGGGCTGGATGCCGAGGGCATTTCACACCTAAACCTGTTAGAGTTGACAGCGATTCCAACTGCACACCTGGTAAGACCCTTCCTACCCCGCCAAGTCCCGCTGTCCTCCGCTTCCGCCGTCTTAGGAGCCCCGGGAGGCACAGAGCAGAGACCCAGCCGCCCCCACGCTCTCCCTCCTCTGCCCGGTGCCCAGCAGGAGAGTTTGCACGGAGCAGGTGCTCGGAGGCCAACTGGTCTCAAATGGGACGTGGCTGCCCCCCACGGAGAGGCGAGCAGAGCCACCCGGGGGTGGTGGGGACGTCGCACGAGTTTGGAAGCTGAGGGCTAAAGGAAAAGTTTGGCAAAAGCGGCGTCCGCCTCCCCGGAGCTCTGGCCACGTGAGCTGTGGATCTCACTCTCAGTGGTGGCAAATGTATTCCCCCCACCGTGGCTAACCACTGCCTCCCCCCACCTGTCCCGAAACCACCTTGGAGAAAGGAACCTGTTCCGGGCGTGTGGCCCCGAGAGCCGAGCATCCCGCCGTCCCGGCAGTCACTCGGCGGAGGTGAGATGCAAACAGCCCCGGTTCTGTTCCGACGGCGGCTGCTGCGTGTTAATTAGGAGCTGTAGGAGCAGTGATCCCCCCCACCCCGTTCTCATGGCGCTAATTACCCTTGGCTTTGCCAGCGGCAGAGGGAAAAGCTCACGGCTGTGCCGGGGAGTCTTTATTTACTTTCCCGCATATCATTCCTGGCTCTTCCGAGCAACACCGGAGGTGGAGAAGCCCTCTGTTGAATGAATAATGAGGTTTTCCCAGCTAAAAGGCCCATTCACGGTGCCAGGCTGGACCTGGCGCCGAGGATCCCTGGGCCCCGGGTGCCAGGATGGGGCCGGTGTGCTGGTCCTCAGGGCACTGGCTGGGTCGGGCTGTCTGGGTTTTTGGCCAAAGCTTTAGAGGATCCTGTTGTCTTTCTGAGACCTCCTTCCATTTGCATCAACTCCTGGAACTTGAACTTTGTGGTCAGCCTGGACTGATGTACTGTTGTCCACAGGCAGCTGGGAACATGGCTGTGGGCTCAGACTGCTGGTGCAGCTGCAGCTCCTTTGGTGCAAGGAGTCAGGGCTGTGGCTGCCTTGGGGACAGCAGTGACTGTCAGGGTGGGAGGGGGTCACCGGTGCCTCTGGGTACTGGTGCTGCTTTACCGCTGGGCTTCAGTGCTGTCCGAGTGGGTTTGGCCGCTGTGGAAATCCCCATGGCTGTTCAGCATACACTTTGGCCTTTACTGGTTGTACGTTACACTTACATTTGAAAAACTCTAGGGCTGTTAGTGTCTGGCCGCGCATGACTCCGGATAGGCCAGCAGGCCTCTGCTGGCCTTGGTTTGCTTTCTGTAAAATGGGTTCAGTGGTTCCTTCCCTGGAGGGTTGTGGTCAAGAGCAGATAAGGGAGGCCGGCGCCGTGGCTCAACAGGCTAATCCTCCACCTAGCGGTGCCGGCACACTGGGTACTAGCCCTGGTCGGGGCGCCGGATTCTGTCCCGGTTGCTCCTCTTCCAGGCCAGCTCTCTGCTGTGGCCCGGGAGTGCAGTGGAAGATGACCCAAGTGCGTGGGCCCTGCACCCCATGGGAGACCAGAAGAAGCACTTGGCTCCTGGCTTCGGATCAGCGCGGTGCACCGGCCTCAGCGCGCTGGCCGCGGCGGCCATTGGAGGGTGAACCAATGGCAAAGGAAGAGCAGATAAGGGAATCCTGAGGGCAGCGCTGAGCCCGAGCTGAGAAGGCACACGGAGCTGTCGGAGGCATTGTTGGTACGGCTGCTCTTACTGTCAAGGTGCGACAGTGGTCATGTGACTGCTGCCCGGCTGCCAGGAACCGTCAGGGCCATGGCCGAAGCTGGGAACAGCGCCTCCATTGAGAGACATGGGCTCCTGGGTCCCCCTGACTTCCCCCACACCCTGGTTTTACAGATGGGAAACGGAGGCCACACAGCCTGACAGGGAGTGTTTGCCCCAACAGGCACAGGACACCCTCTGCACTTCAAGCAGGAATCACTCCAACAACAGAGCCTGGCTTATGGGGGGCCAGGCCCGGGGGGAGGGGCCTGGGGCTAGGGGGAGGGGCCCCGGTGACCTCGTTTGAGTCCCTCAGTGACGCTGCGCGGTGGCCAGGAGTAGGTTCTGTCTGCCCAGCTTGCATTTCACTAGTTGGGCACCAGCTCTTCCTCTCACTTCGGGGAGCCCCAGTCTTGGTCCCTGCAGCTGGGCTAAGAGAGACCCTGCCCTGTGTTCCTGGGGTGGGCTCCAGCCCCTGGCCAGGGCTGTTGGCACCGTGCAGCTGCTCAGCCCAAAGGGACGGCAGTGAGCCCCGGGACTCTGGCCGCAGCCAGCGGGAGGGTGGCTTCCTCGTCCCACTGCCCGAAGGACCAGGAAGCCGGCCCGCCTGTCATCAGAGCCCCAGGGGACAGCAGACCTGCGAGTCCGGGCGAGGGGCACATGGCTGACGCCGGTGAGAGAGGAGGCTCCGCAGGTCTGCGCATCAGCCAGGGTTCCTTGGCCTTGGTTTGCTTAAGCGGCCTTAGAGAACGTGTACGCGTCTGTTCCAGAAACCTTCAGCCCCAGGGACGCAGCGACTGCCGATCCCCTGCCGTGGCACCGTCCCTGGCCCTCCTGGGCCTGAGCCCCGCGCTCCTGCCTCTCCTCTTGGCCCCAAAGACGAGCTGGGCCCCCGCACCGTGCCTCCTCAGCTTACTCCTCCCTGCCATGGCAAACCCTGCAAAGCCAGGGTCTCAAAGGCTGCCCCCCCCGCCCCCGACACCGAGTCCACCCACGGCGTGAACACAGGAGCACCTGTTCGGCCCGACTCAGTCCCAGGAGGTGAGGGAAGCCCAGGGTGTGAGCCCAGGGTGCCTGTTCAGTTGGGGCCAGCAGGCGGGGGAGGCACACACGGAACCCAGTGCCTCCAGGGCGGAGGGCAGGTCCCTGTCACCTCTGCACCCTTGGTTCCTGCCCCCGCGGCAGCCCAGGGAACACATGTGGCAAAGGGGTCTGAGCTGTGTTCACCGGCTGTGACGAAAGTCACAAAGCGGTTCACAAGCAGGCCAGTTCAGAGCTCGCCTGATGGGGTGACTCAGAGAACTGTCATTTGAGCTGACACCTCCTGTCTGTTTGGGGACAGAGAGAGTGGGACTGTGCAAAGCAAATGAGAAAAAAATACAGGGAGAGAAACCTCAGCACTTGCTGTCCCAGGACTGCAGCGCAGGGAGGTGGGCTTGGCTCTGTCTGGTGGTTGGATTCGCACGGCCTGTGGATCTACCCGGTGCTCCGAGCCGTCCCTGGCACGCGGCAGCTGCCGAACAAGTCACAAGCTTCCACGCTGCACCTGCCACGGTGCTAAGCGGTGGGGGCACAAGAGTGAATGGAACACGTGAGCGTGGTGCTTGGCTTCCCAGAGCTGTGATGCCGCAGCTCGTCCGCAGATACGTGATCAGCACCGACCCCATGCCGGGCGCCGCTCCCGGCAGGAGCTGGGGGCAGGCTCACTCCCCAAATGGCCACACAGCTGAGGGTGGTCCAGGCTGAAGCCAAAAGCCACAAACGCCATCGGGGGCCTCCAGCCTGAGTGGCAGAGACACCAGCACCTGCCCCACCACCTGCTGCCTCCCAGGTGCAGTAGCAGGGAGGAAGCTGGATCGGAGCCGGATTGGTGGGCACGCCGGGCCAGCGCCTTCGGACTGACATGGATGAGGGTTGACGGGCGGCCGGCACTGTGCTGGGCCCTGGGGAGGCTGAGGTGGTCGACACGGGACCCCCTTCCTAGAGACGCTCACAGGAGAAAGCCCACTCCTTCATCCACGCACTCATTGGGAAATCTGCACCAGTGATGTGAGGGCATTGGACACGGTGGGAGCAGGCAAGCCAGGCGCTCCTGCATCCTGGGACAAGCACGTGGGGCCCCCGCAGGGGCACAAAGAGGGAGAGGGGCAGGACTGAGCCCCGGCAGCACTGGACAGGAACGCCCGAGAAGCATCCCAGGTATCAGATCCCTGTCTGCTGGGCTCTCGAGCGCCCCCTGCAGGCTGTGGAGGAAGGCGGGACTCCATCATGGGCACGGTGAAGGGCAGGTGGCCATCATTCTCAGCAAATGACAAAACCCGCCTCCCAGGTGCACTGTTTCCCTGGGCCCCACGGTCCAGGAAAGGGAGGACGCGTGGTGTTTTTGGGGGAGGACGGAAGGAATTCAGGCTGAAGAGAATGACCAGGGAATGGCAAGGAACAGCCTAGGAGGTGGCTCAGAGTTGCGGCCTCGTGAGCCTGGGGTGGGAGGGCTGACAGCAGAGAGGGCAGGGGTCCGCAGGGCCCAGGCTGAGCCAAAACGCCAGGAGCTCCCGGGGGCTTCAGGAAAACCAACCACGTGATCTCGTTCACGGCTTTAGGGGGCAGCGGGTAGGCTGGACAAGGTGGGCGTGGCCTTCAGCCAGGAAACAGCGGGCAGCTGTGCCACTCAGAAAGGAAGCCGCCACCTGCGTGGGGGAGGGGAGGGGAGGATGTGCAGGGGCGGGCTGGGCCCCAGGGACTTGACATCAGTGGACATTGCAAACACTGTTCCCCTCACCGTCCAATTCTCCCAGCATCAGTCTCGAGGACCCCGGCCCAGCACGGCGTGGTGGGTGCTCTCGCACATTCCCCATTGGTTGGTCCCCTGAGCTGCAGGGTCTCTGAAACCAGAGCTCCCTGGGGAAGGACCTGTCTTCCCTCCTCCCCGCCATACCCTGCTGGGGGGCTGCTGGGTGCCCGCGCCAGCTTGGGTCTGATGGACAAAATCCCAGCAGCTCAGGCCGAGGGGCTCCTGCTGTCTGCAGCTGTGTCGAGCGCCCGCAGGAAAGGGCTGGTGGCCTTCCCCACTCGGCCCCACGGCAAACGGCCCCAGACACTGCCCGATCAAAGGGCACATGCAGGGCAGCCTACGGAAAACCTTGGGGACAAAGCTGGCTTTTAAGAGGTGTGAGGTGGGGCCGGTGCCCGGTGTGATGGATAAAGCCTCCTTCCACCTGCGGTGTCAGCATCCCATATGGGCGCTGGTTCGAGTCCCGGCTGCTCCACTTTCAATCCAGCTCTCTGCCCATGGCCTGGGAAAGCAGCGGAACATGGCCCAGGTCCTTCTGCTCCTGCAGCCCCTTGGGAGACCCAGAAGAAGCTCCTGGCTCCTGGGTTTGGACCAGTTCAGCCCCGGCCATCTGGGGAGTAAACCAGCAGATGGAAGACCTTTCTCTCTGTCTCTGTAACTCTGCCATTCAAATACATAATAATATCATATAATATAATATACGAGGTGTGAGGTTCTCCTAGGGGCACGGATCTGCTCCCATGGGCGTGCAGACGCACGGGAGCAGGCTCCCTCTCTGGCTGCTTCCCACAGCAGTACCCACACAGCCCGGGGACACTGTCACCCCAGTCCTCGACTGAAAACGTGCCACTGTCTGCTGCTCAGATACTCCCTTCTGGCGTAGAGTGAGAAGAGCGCGGCTTTCAGAGCGAGACGCGCCTGGTCTTGTAGCTGCACCCTGCCCTGCACTTGCCATGTGGCCCCTGCCTACGCCTACACGTGTGGCCTCTCCGGGGGCTCCATTGCCTGCCCTGTGAGACACAGGTCATCATCCCTACTTCCTGGCTGTGTCCTCATCAGAAGTGAAATCCGGTATGGATGCCCCTTGGAGCCAGGAATGGGACCCCATCCACAGTTCCTGGGTCCCACAAAGTGACCGGCCCCCTGGATAGGCATTGCGGCACAGCGGGGTACCTGCCACTTGGGACATCCGTATCCATGCTATCAAGGTCCTGCCTCTGCTTCCCATCCATCTTCCTGCGTGTGCCTGGGAAGCAGCGGAGGATAGCCCAAATGCTCGAGCTCCTGCCACGCACGTGGGAGACCCAGACAATGTTCTAGGTTCCTGGCTTTGGCTTGGCCCAGACCTGGCTGTTGTGGGCATTCAGAAAATAAGCCAGCAGATGGAAGATTGATCTCTTTTCTTATTCTACCTTTCAAATAAGTGAATCTTTTCTATAAAGATTTATTTATTTATTTGAGAGGCACAGTTATAGACAGAGAGGTGGAGAGACAGAGAAGTCTTCCACTCGCTTGTTCACTCCCCAAATGGTCACAACAGCCAGAGCTGAGCCAATCTTATGCCAGGAGCCAGGAGCTTCTTCCGGGTCTCCCATGCAGGTGCAGGGGCCCTAGGACTTAGGCCATCTTCTATTGCCTTCCCAGGCCATAGCAGGGAGCTGGATCAGAAGTGGAGCAGCCAGGACTTGAATCGGTGGCCCTATAGGATGCCGGCACTGCAGGTGGAGGCTTAGCCTACTATGCCACAGCACTGCCCCCACCCCCAAAAGGTGAATGTTTAAGGGAAAAACAAAGTTGCCTGCCCTGCCTTCCCTCTCTGTCGCAAGCTCACTGGAGATGCGTGAAACCTGAACCCCTTCAGCTCCAGTGGCCAGGAGGCCAGGAGGCCAGGAGGCCAGGAGGCCGGGAGGCTCTTTGCCACCCAGAATGAATGGACACAGGTTTAGGATGTATTTGCTGATTCACTGGATGCTTGCAGACAATTCTGTTTCAATTACCTTATTGGCATGACAAGATACTCGGGGCTGCCAATGTCAACCCGGGAAGACTGGTGACAGCCATGGCGCAGGCAGTGTGGGGAGCGTCCTGGCATAACTGCTTCCTGCTCTCTGCACACCTCGGCGGGCTGTGCTGAAATGGAGGTGGGCCTCTGGGACCCCGCCCCATCACAGTCGCAGCCAGAGCCCCTAGCAGAGCCCCACTGGAGCCAGCTGAACCGGAAGTGGTTGTTTATCCCAGAGAGCAGGGGCCCACGGAGGAGAGGGGTGGTCCTGGCCAATCGAGTGCCAGGAACCAGAAATCTTGGGGAGGGGGGCTGAGCGAGGAGGTGGAATGTTGGCGGCCCCCGGGATCCGCGCCCCTGGGGTGCACACTGTGGGCACCCACAGAGCACAGGCAGAACCGCGATGGGATGGACTGCAGCGCTGTGCTAAGGCTGCAGGAGCGGACTTAGAGTTCCTTAGAAAGGGAGAGGATCTGGGTGGGCCTGCCCTAATCAGGTGAGCCCTGACAGCGGCCCAGCCCTTTCCAAGATGCTGGAAGCTGGAAGGGACTGATGGAGGAGGCTGCGTGCCAAGGCAGCCCCCTGGAGTCGAGCATGGTCCCTGGCACACAGCCGGCAACGCAGCAGGGGCTTCCATCCCGCAACTGGAAACTTGAACTTGAAGGAGGACCTGGAGCTCCAGAGGGGACCCAGCTGGGCCAACCCCCGACTTCACCCCCTGAGCCCCTGAGCCAGGAGCCCAGCTCCTGTGTCCATCACTTGAAGCGGCTGCATCCGTGTAATCTGTGTGGCTGCCTTTCACAGCAGGTGCACAGGTAACTGCACCGCGGTTCTCCCACGCCGGCTCCCCCCGCCCCGGCCCTGCTCCTCACCCCAGCGGCGCTTTCCCTGGCGACTGGGTCTCTGCTTCTCTGTGCACACTGAGGTCAAGCCCACCCCACCTCCCAGTGCTGACCCCATTCAGAGAACACCTGCCTGGCGATCCACGAGAAGCCTTCAAAGGTCCGTGGCCAACGTGGATGACGGAAGAATTCAGAATACTGTGCACAGAATGAAGTCTTCTTGTGATTTCTCCACGAGGCTGTTGAGCTGCTCTCGCCGATGCCAGGGCTTGTTCCTGGCCTCCCGACCCCCCCAGCACCGCTGCCTCCTTGAGGTGGGGAGGGGGTTCCTGAGGCTCAGGGTTTCTGTGCTTTCCCAGAGACCCACACAGCCCCAGCACCCCCGCCCCAGCTCCTTCAAGTCTCTGTAAACGTCGCCTCCAATGAGGTCCGCCCAACCTCCAAATGTATTTATTTATGACGTATTTATTTATTTGAAAGGCAGAGTGACAGCAGGAGAGGAAGAGAAAGAGAGAGAGAGAGAGAGAGAGAGAGAGAGAGAGAGAGATATTACTCATCCACTGGGTCACTCCCCAAATGGCCACAGCAGCCAGGGCTGGGCCAGTCTGAAGCCAGGAGCCTAGAACTGAACCTGGGTCTTCCATGTAGGGTGGCAGGGACCCAAGAACTTCAGTCATCATCTATTGCCTCCTAGGGTGCCTATCGGCAGGAAGCCGGGACTAGAACCGGGCGCTCCCGTAGCGGATGCAGGCATCCCGAGTGGCTCTTTAGCGCGGCACCACGCAGTTGCCCTCCTCTGTTTTTTAATGTGAGCATCGCAGCCGCAGTTTCCAAAGTGTGATCGGGGAAGCACCTGCACCAAGACCACCTGGGGGGCTCGTGCGTCCCCTCCAGCCCCGAGAGGCCAGGGGCACAGCGGCGCACGTGGTTAGCAAGTGCTCACTTGCAGTTCGAGAGAATAAGCACGCTTCTCCCACTCTTCTCTCTGGAGACTGGGGAGTGTCCGTCCTTAGCCCAGTGGGGGTAATGAAACCGATGGTGGGTGGCCGGCGGGGCAGGGGGGCACGGGGGCTGTGGCGCTTCCGCCGGATGTGGCCCCGCCATCTCTGGAGGCAGCTCACCCACCTGCCGCGGCTCCACATTTCCCCGAATGCTTTTCTTTGAAGGCCACGGGTTGAGGCTGCCACCAAGGTCAGGTGCAGGCGTGCGGCTCCCACATCACCAAGGCTGGGGCGGCAAAGTGGTTATTGTTCAGCACGCCCCTTTTAGCAGTACCAAGCCCAGGGCGAGAGAAGGCGCTTGCCTGTGAAATGGCCTGTGTGTCTCCTTTCTGGGGCGACCGTGAGTGGCTATTACCCGCGGGGCCACTTTGGAAATGCGGAACAGGTGGCGGGGATAATGGAAGCCTCTGGTAAGTAGCTTGCGAGCCCCCGTGGCCGCTCCCTGTAGCTGCCAGCTCCTGTTTGGGTATTTGGAGCTCAGCCTGGGGGGCTGCCGTGAAAATAGGTCATGGGGGGTGCTGGGTGAGCGCCTTATCCCTGGGCTCGGCTTCTGCACCTGGGCCTTGGGGGCACGGACTGGCTTTGGGCCCAGCAGAAACACTCGAGGTGGGAGAAAACTGAAGGACCCTTATGGGGGAGAGGGACAAGAAACTAGGCCTGGGCAGATACCAGGGGCTTCTTGGGGGGTTGGATGTTCCCCAGGGTCCAGCGGGCACGTTCTCTGGGAAGGAAAAGTCTATCCCCTTTGGAGAGCCTCTAGGCGTGCCCAGAGCAGAGCTGCCTCTCCCCTTTGGAGAGTCTCAGTATTCTCCTCAGCATTCTCTTCAGCTGGTTCCCTCAGCACTCTCCTCAGCATTCTCTTCAGCTGGTTCCCTGAGCACTCTCCTCAGTACTCTTCGGTATGCTAATTGCCCCTCCGAACCGGCCAATCCCATATGCTAATTTGTTGACTATATAACCTGTGTGAAACTGCCGCTCAAGGCTCCTCACCGCCTTAGGTGGGGGCCCGTTTGCGCAAACGTACAATAAATACCTCATGCTTTTTGCATCAACTGGTCTGGAGTCTGGATTTTTGGGCGTCCTCTCGAGCAAGTGGGCATCTCTACAACTGAGAGGTCCAACATTTTGGCGCCCAACGTGGGGCTCGAGGTCGCCCTCAGACCCATTCTCTGCAGGACCAGTTGGAGGTATAATTAAGTGTTTTCTGTCTGTTGTTCTTTGTCTTGAGTATTCTGACTGGATTCTGACTGAAGTATTCTGACTGGCCAGTATCTGACCTGACTCTGTGGGACCAGTGGGGGATGCAGGCGTGCCCTGCAACCCCTGGTCCGTTCCGGACCAGTGGGGGAGGCAGGCGTGCCCAGCAACCCCTGGTCCGTGCCCCGGAGGACGCTCCGGGATGAGAGGGGAAACCCTCGGTCCGTTCCCCCGGAAGACGCACCCGGGGTGGTCTGGAGGTGGGTCGGAGACCAAGTCTCCCTCCTTCCCGGGGAGGGCTGGTCAGGTAGCCGCTCCCAAAACTATTTTAGCCATGTGGTTTGTCTTACTTATTGTATATGTTTGTGCATTGGCTGTTCTTTTTGTTTGGGTTGAAATCCTTGCACACATGGGTCAACAAATAACCACCCCTTTAAGTCTCACTCTAGATCACTGGAAAGACGTTCGAGAACGCGCGCGCCACCTCTCATTGGAGGTTAAAAGGAAACAATGGGTGAAATTCTGTTCCTCAGAATGGCCGGCTTTCGAGGTGGGCTGGCCAAGGAACGGCACTTTTAACCTCGATATTATTTTACAGATTAAGGCATGGGTCTTTCAGCCAGGATCAAATGGACACCCTGATCAGGTGCCCTACATTACTACGTGGGAGGATCTTTCACGTAATCCCCCTCCCTGGATAGAACCCTTCTCCTTCCCGACAGAGCCCATACGGACCCCGTTACCCCCTCCTCCTATCCCGGTTGTGCCAACCTCCTCCCTATACCCTCTGAAGGAGATTCGAGATCCAAAACCTGACAAGCCACCGGTTCTTCCGGCTGATCAGGACTTTCTGCGCTTTGACTCTCCCCCACCCTATCTTCCCGGCCAGCCTGCTCCCCCGCAGGAACTTCCACAATAACCAGAGCGGGATGTGCAACCTTCTGCACCACCCCTTGATTCCACGAGGGCAGGGAAAGAAGTCTCAGCGCCTCCCCCGCCCTCCAGCCGCCTGCGCCTCCGTCAGGGGCAGGCAGGGGGCTCGGGAAGCGTCTGGAATTCGCAGGCTTTTCCTCTTCGCTCGGTGGCTGGCCAGATGCAGTACTGGCCATTTTCTGCTTCCGATCTTTATAATTGGAAAACCCATAACCCCTCTTTCTCTCAGGACCCCCAGGCTCTGACTGGGCTGATTGAGTCAATTTTATTGACTCATCAGCCCACCTGGGATGATTGTCAGCAGCTCCTGCAGACCCTCCTCACTACTGAGGAAAAGCAGCGTGTCTACCTTGAGGCACGGAAAAACGTCCCTGGAGCAGATGGCCGACCGACCCTACTGCTAAATGAAATCGAAGAGGCGTTTCCCTCAACCCGTCCTGATTGGGACTACACCACCGTTGCTGGTAGGGAGCGACTTTGTCTTTACCACCAGATTCTCCTTGCGGGTCTCAGAGGGGCTGGAAAGCGCCCCACCAATTTGGCCAAGGTATGTGCAGTAGTGCAGGGGGCTGAGGAAACGCCGGCAGGCTTCCTAGAAAGATTAATGGAAGCCTACCGTATTATACAAGATTTAATAAAGGAGGCAGAAAAGATTTACAACAACAAAAGGGAAATCCGAGAGGAGAAGGAGGAAAGGATCCGCAAGGAGCAGGAGGAAAGGGAAGACAAAAGAGACAAAAAACGTAATCGAGAGCTTAGTAGAATTTTGGCCACCGTAATACAGGATACAGAAAGGAGTAGACCAGGACAGAATAGGGACTTGGGAGACAAACGAAAGCCTCGGGTGGAAAGAGATCAATGTGCCTATTGTAAAGAAAGAGGACACTGGGTCAAAGACTGCCCGAAGAAAACACAGGGACCAAAGAGGAGACCAGTTCCAATCCTGTCCCTGGAAGAAGACGACTAGGTGAGTCAGGGCCAGGAACCCCCCCCTGAGCCCAGGATAACCCTTGAAGTGGGGGGCAGACCGGTAACCTTCCTGATTGACACGGGAACCCAGCACTTGGTACTGATTTCAGAAAAAGGGCCTTTAAGCTCCAAGATTTTCCTCAGGCCTGGGCAGAGACTGCGGGAATAGGGCTGGCCGTCAACCGGCCTCCCTTGATCATAGATCTGAAGCCCATGGCCATTCCCGTATCAGTTCGTCAATATCCGATGGGCAAGGAAGCTAAGGAAGGTATCCGGCCACATATCCGGAGACTGTTACACCTAGGCATTTTAAAAACCTTGTCGTTCACCTTGGAACACCCCCCTACTACTAGTAAAGAAGCCTGGTACGGGTGACTACCGCCCGGTACAGGACTTGCGGGAGGTTAACGGGAGAGCAGAGGATATGCATCCCACGGTGCCCAACCCCTACAATCTGCTAAGTACCTTGCCTCCGACCCACGTATGGTGCACTGTGTTAGATCTAAAAGGTGCATTCTTTTGTTTAAGACTGAGCCCTCAGAGCCAATCCATCTTTGCTTTTGAGTGGAAAGACTCAGAGACCGGGTTTTCAGGACAACTCACCTGGACAAGGTTGCCTCAAGGATTTAAAAACTCGCCTACCTTGTTTGATGAAGCTCTGCACCTAGATTTGGCCGACTTCCGAGTCAACCATCCGGATCTGGTCCTCCTGCAATATGTGGACGACCTCCTCCTTGCCGCTGAAACTGAGCAGAGCTGCCACTCTCCTCAGCATTCTCCTCAGCAATTCATTGCCCCGGGCACCAACGAGGAGACGACTCCGTAGCAAGGGGAAACAGGATGGCAGACGAGGCCGCTAGGGCGGCAGCCCTGAGCCAACAGGTGCTCCCGTTAAAGACAATTGAGCCCACCCAAGTATCGAGGGAACCACCTTTCCTCTATTCGGACCAAGACTTAGATACGATTCAGCGGCTCGGTGCAGAGTATGATGAACAAATAAGGGTTTGGAGGCTCGGAGAGAAAATAGTCTTGCCACATCAATTGGCTAAAGAAATAATTACCAGCCTCCATCAATGGACTCATTTGGGATACAAAAAGCTAAAAGCAGCCTTGCAGGAAGATAGGCAGTCTTACTACATCCCCGGACTTGACTCTTTAGCCCAGCAGGTGACTGAATCCTGTGTTCCGTGTGCCAAGGTAAATGCCAGACACCTCAAGCTCCCGGAGGGAGCTAGGGTAAGAGGAGACCGACCAGGAATCAACTGGGAGGTCGATTTCACTGAGATAAGGCCGGGCAGTTATGGGAATAAGTATCTTCTAGTTTTTGTAGACACCTTCTCCGGATGGACTGAGGCATTCCCCACAAAACGGGAAACCGCCCAGGTGGTCGTCAAGAAGATCATAGAGGAGACCTTCCCCCGGTTCGGCTCGCCTAAGGTAATCGGGTCCGACAATGGCCCAGCGTTTGTCTCCCAGGTAAGTCAGTTGGTGGCCAAAGCATTAGGCATAAATTGGAAATTGCACTGTGCCTATAGACCCCAAAGTTCAGGACAGGTAGAAAGAATGAACAGAACAATTAAAGAGACCTTGACCAAATTAGCGTTGGAGACTGGTGTTAAAGACTGGGTCTAACTCCTCCCTATGGTGTTGTTCCGGGTCCGAAACACGCCCTCTCATTTCGGGCTGACACCATATGAAATCCTTTATGGAGGGCCCCCACCAGTAGCAGGCTTGCTTGACCTTGCCAGTGACTCCGTTGCCGATGCCCCTAAGTTACAGGCCCGGTTGAGAGCACTCCAGATCATCCAGAACCAGGTCTGGAAACCTCTTGCAGCAGCCTACAACCATCCCGCATCCTTTCCAAATCGGTGATGCTGTGTATGTCCGAAGGCACCAATCTAAGACTCTAGAGCCCCGGTGGAAAGGCCCCTTCACTGTGCTGTTGACAACTCCCACCGCTCTCAAGGTCGACGGAATCACTGCTTGGGTCCACGCCTCACACGTGAAGCGAGCACCACCTCCCCAGGGCCCCGGGGATCCGGATAGACCAGCCAAATGGAAGCTCCAGCGCACTCAGAACCCACTCAAGCTAAGACTTTCAAAAACTGTTTAATATTTATGATGTTCCTGGCCTTTCCCCATTGTTTTTCCAATCCCCATGCTCCGCAATTGTTAACGTGGAACCTAACCCAGTCCAGCAAGAACAGAGTTTCCTCCCTCCAGTGAGGCAGGTTCTCCCCAGGCCGGTTCAATAGATTTTAAGATTAAAATCTTTGCAGAAAGAAAAGGAGGGAATGAAGGACCCTTATGGGGGAGAGGGACAAGAAACTAGGCCTGGGCAGATATCAGGGGCTTCTTAAGAGGTTAGATGTTCCCCAGAGTGCAGCAGGCACGTTCTCTGGGAAGGAAAAGTCTATCACCTTTAGAGAACCTCTAGGCATGCCCAGAGCAGAGCTGCCACTCCCCTTCGGAGAGTCTCAGTACTCTCCTCAGCATTCTCCTCAGCTGGTTCCCTCAGCACTCTCCTCAGCATTCTCTTCAGCTGGTTCCCTCAGCACTCTCCTCAGCATTCTCTTCAGCTGGTTCCCCCAGCACTCTCCTCAGCACTTTCCGGTATGCTAATTGTCCCTCCGAACCGGCCAATCCCATATGCTAATTTGTTGACTATATAACCTGTATGAAACTGCCGCTCAGGGCTCCTCACCGCCTTAGGTGGGGGCCCGTTTGCGCAAACGTACAATAAATACCTCATGCTTTTTGCATCAACTGGTCTGGAGTCTGGATTTTTGGGCGTCCTCTCGAGCAAGTGGGCATCTCTACAACTGAGAGGTCCAACAAAACCAGGGTGGGAGATGAAGCGAACCCTCGCTGTCCCTGTGTGCCCATCAACAATGATGGCGTTAGGGCGGGCGTTTGGCCCCGGGGTTAAGATGCCCGGAGTGACTGTGTTCTGAGCCCAAGTCCGGCTCCTGCCTGCAGCTTCCCGCTAACGCAGACGCGGGGAGACAGAACTGCTGGCTCCTATGGCTGTGTTTTTGCCTCTTAGCTCTGGCCTGGCCCGGCCCCGGCTTTTGAAGGGAGTGAACCAGCAGACGGGAGCTCTCTCTCTCTCTCTCTCTCTCTCTCTCTCTCTCTCCATCTCTCTCTGTCTATCTGCCTTTCAAATCGAAAAACCACTGAGAACCAGTGCCTCTCGGAACAACAGCATTGCCCATCTCCTGCCGCAGAGGCCAAGGAGCGTGGGAACGTGACACGGTCGCGGACACGGGGGCCCCAGCGAGCCTGGGACAAAGGAACAGGACCTGGCAGTGCGGTGCCAGGCACTGTGTTGCTGGAACAAACCCCGCTGGCGCTGTCCAATCAAGGAAGAGCTCTCTCCATCTCACTCAGCTTCTGCTCGGCCTGTCAGGGCCCCCTTGGCGGCATCACCTGTGGCGGGTGGCATCACAGCAGCATCCCATCGTGAGACAGGAAGCCAGAGAGCAGGGGAGGGGGTGGGGGAGCGGCTTCATTCTTTTATTTATCTATTTATTTTAAGTGTAACATATATTTAACTTACTTGGGGAACAAAGGGCTCCCAGCTGCTGGTTTACTTGCCAAATGCGCGGAATGGCCAGGGCTGGGCCAGGCCAAAGCTGGGCACCAGGAGTCCATCAGGGTCTCCCACGTGGGTGCCAGGGACTCAGGCACTTGAGCCATCAGCTGCTGCCTCCCAGGGTGCACCTTAGCCAGATGCTGGGTTGCCAGGGCAACAGCCAGGACTTGACTGAGGCACTCCGCTATCGGATGCAGGCATCCCAAGTGGCAACTTAACACCTACCCCAGTTTTGCTTTATAACAACCTATTTTCCTGGGAGCTAAGTAGGTTCCCACGAGAACTGATTTTTCTTCTGAGGCAGGACCCCGATGACCTCATTACCTTCCACTAAGCCCCACCTGTCCGGGTCCCACCACCTCCCAACATTGCCACACTCGGGCCCAAGCTTCCCAAACAGGCACCTTGGGGGATGCACACACAGCGTTTCCAAAATGCCACAGGTGCACACGCAACCTCAGACAGCGCCGCGCTCGGGACCGCAGCCAAATCTGTTATCTGAGAGGCGGTGGCACATCCCAGAAGCCCACATCACATACAACAAAGGCTCCCCCAGGTAGGCTGGCCGTGAACCTGGCCCTCCCTTGGCATCTGCACGCCGCTACAACAGCTGGGCCTTGGCTGCTCACAGTGTGGCATCTGGACTCACGGCAGCATCACCCGGGAGCTGTGAGCACGGCAGAGGCAGAGGCAGCCACGTCCCAGGGGGTGGCAGGTGCACCTCCCGGGCCGAGACACACTGAATCCCCATTCTGTGGGTGAAGACGCAGAGGGAGCCCCCGAGCTGGGTGAGGACTGAGCTCAGACATGTCTGAGACCACCACTCTAGCCACTGTTCTAACCTCTCCCTCGGTGTCGCGACCCCTTGCATTGAGCTTCTGAGGGCAGGTGCTCAGAAGAGGGGCATTCTGGGCCAGAAGCCAAGCTGGGGCAGGAGCCGTGCACAGCCCTGGAGGACAGGGAGCTGAGGGCCATCTGGACCGGCCGGGGCTGCAGCTGCAAGGTGGGCCATGCGGGAGGTTCCATCTGGAGGGGCCAGCAGGACAGGCCCCCGGGGAGTCGCTGCACAGCGCTTCTATGGCTACAGGCACACTCGGGAGCTCTTCTGCCTCCATCCCCAACCCCAACAGCAAAGGCGTCCCGGGGGAACATGAGCCAGACATTTAAGAAGTGGTCCTTCCATGGAACCTTCCAGAATGTCAGTACACTCCCAAAGAGGAGCCATTGGACACCTCGCAAGGCTCCTGGGTCCTACCCCGTGGCAGGCGGCTGCACCGCCCCAGTGGTTGAAGCGACTCCAGGCACAGCCACGTGAGGTCACTTCAGTCAACGCGGGGGCCGCGTACGCAGCCGTGGCCCCCTGAGCTTCTCACAGAGGAGAAAACTCCCCAGTGGCGGGTGAGGACGTGGCTGCCTCACGTGCTGTGTGGGCCGCTGCTGCCGTGAGCAGATCTGCAGGGACAGCACCCGCAGAGCTGAGCATGTCTGACCCTGGACGGTGACGAGGACGATGCGTTTGCTACTCTGTGCTTCGATCGTTAGTCTAGCAAGTCCTCCTACACACAAAACAGGCGCCTGCAGCCGGCTGGGCGACGCGGGCGGCAGCCTCAGACGTCTCGTGCTTTTTAAGATTTATTTATTAATTCGAAAGAGTTACAGAGAGAAAGACAGAGACAGAGAGAGGGAGAGAGGGAGAGAGGGGGAGAGAAAGAGAGGGAGAGAGGGAGAGACGGGGAGAGAGAGAGAGAGGTGGGGGGGGGAGAGAAAGGTCTTTTATCAGCTGGTTCATTCCCCAGATGGCCACAATGACTGGGGTGGGGCCAGGCTGAAGCCTGGAGCCAGGAGTTTCTTCTGGGTCTCCCACGTGTGTGCAAACACTAGGACCATCCTCCACTGCTTTCCCAGGCCATTAACAAGCAGCTGGATTGGGAGCGGAGCAGCCGGGTCTTGGACTGGTGCCCATGTGGGGTGCTGGAGTCACAGGCGGTACTTAACCCACTAAGCCACAGTGAAGGCCCCTGGGGTTAATTTTTTTTAACTATTTATGTATTTGGGAGAGAGAAGCAGACAGATCGACACACAGAGCTCCAAAGCACCGGCTCCCCTGCCAACTATGTGCAGCTTCTAGGCCTGGGCCGGGCTGAAGCCAGGGCTGGGAACTCCATCGGGGGCTCCCACATGGGCGGCAGGACCACAAGCCCTTGGGCCAGCATCACTGCCTCCCAGGGTCTGCACTTGCAGGAGCTGGAGCCACGGACGGAACCCAGGCCCTCCACCCCGGGATGGGGGCGTCGGAATGGCCACGCTAAGCACGTGCCCTGCAGCTGCACGTCTGAAGAGGGGCTCCTTGGCCCCCACAGGTGACGCGGGCGACTCCTCCCCCTGCTCACTGGATGCAGGGGAAGGAGACGCAGCACAGAGCCTCCGCCCAGGGAAGATACAGGGAAGACACACTGCCCAAGTGCGGGAGTCCTCCGGGCGGCCCGGGGCGGACATTGGGTCCGGGCTGTTCTCCGCTCACGGCGCTCTCTGGGGTCTTGGGGGTTGTTTCATGGAACCTTTAGGCCAAAAGAAACCCCTCAGCTTTTCTTTAGGAAAAATTAAGGCCAAACAACTCTATAAATATTTATGTTCTAACAACTTAAAAGCCAGTTAAAAAGGAAAACAATACACACCCACGGGAAGAAAAGCAGCAACAGTTGTATGATTTCATTCTTACGTAATTGCCAGTACTGCCAAATGGGACGGATGTGCCTGTTGGGCACTGCACAACTCTTCCAACCTGGAACTCACTCTCGCTCCCTCGATGTGGATGGACACATGTTTGCATCCAAGACCCCAGGTCTACAAAGACATGGACGTCATCACCCGGAGCAGAGCAGAAAGGAGCTGAAACCCCCGGGAGCCGGCAGGTCACCCAGCATCTCACAGATGTCCCCGTGTTGTCTGTGAACACTGCAGACAGCCCACAGCACCCCAGGGAGCCTCAGTCACACGGGCTGGGAGCCACCGCCGCGGGGTCTGACACTCAGTGCTGGGCACCTTGTCCACACCACCCCACCGAATGCTTCCAACTGCCCACGGGGTCAGCCGGCCATCGTCCTCCCTTCGCGGGAGAGCAGGGGGAGGCACTCGCCCAAAGGCAGAGCTGCAGCACCTACACCCATGCTCTGCACGGCCCCAGCACAGTCCTGGACCTGGGTTCAAGTGCCGACTCTGCTCCTGGTGGGCTGGTGTCCTTTTGAGAGTCGCTCTACCTCTCTGGTCCTTGAGCCACAGCTGCTGCCTGCGCACCTTGACCAGCAACTCTGCACCTGGATGGCTCTAACGACAAGGGATACGCAGTGGGGAGGGCACAGCTCCACAAGCAAGACGTGCTGGGGGCCGGCACTGTGGCGCAGTGGGTAAAGCCACTGTCTGCCGTGCCGGCTTCCCATATGGGCGCCGGTTCAGGTTCCGGCTGCTCCACTTCCCAACCAACTCCCTGCTATGGCCTGGGAAAGCAGTGGAAGATGGCCCAAGTGCTTGGGCCCTAGCACCCACGTGGGAGACCTGGAAGAAGCGCCTGGCTTCAGCCTGGCCCAGCCCCAGCAGTTGCAGCCCTCTGCAGAGTGAACCGACAGATGGAAGACCTCTCTCTCTCTCTCAATTTTTTTCTAATAAACCAATCTGAGAAGAATCTGGGAAGGGAGGAGGTGGTAGGGAGGCGGGAAGACGGCCAAGGGCAGGCCCAGGAGCAGGACAGGGCTTGGAGGAGCAGCCTAGGTCCCCGGGCCCCAGGACCGGGCGCCCCGGCTGAGGGCTCGGCCCCACCCAGCTCGGGCATCTTCACCAGGGGCCAGGAGCTGCCAACGCTGATGCCGATGCTTTTTAATTTATGTTTTAAATCGAATCCGAAATGGATGAGCAAATGGGCCTGTGTGATTAGAGCTTTTGGTTATCACCGCTCAAACATAATAACAAAACCCGGTAGCCTCTTTAACTCGGCGCCGCGGCTCCTTTTCATTAGGCACTTCCACTCGCTCGCCATGGGGCTGGGACGCGTTCATCAACGCTGAGGGTGCGGCTCTCCAGGGTCCCGCGTTGTCAAAAGGGCCGTAAGCAAAACCGCTAGGGGATGCATTTCCGAAGCAGCGATACATCACACCGGGAAGCAAACCGCACGGCAGCGGGGGCTCTCTCCCTGCCTGACACGGGGATGGCGCTCGCAGGGGCCTTGGAACGCGTGAGGCCTGAGCACGCGGCTTCCGTCAGAAAGTCCCAGGAGCAAGTGCAAGAGGCTGCCATCTTGGATGGGGGAGGGGAGCGAAGATGAGAGTAGAGGCCCCCGGTCCGTGTCCCAGCTCCGCCACTTCTGGGAAAGTCAGGAGGGCTTGTTCCCCGGGCCTGAGAACCCATCAGGCCCTCAGATTCATTCCCTCTCTGTTTTTAAGATCTTTTTCATTTATTTGAAAGGTAGAGAGAGAGAGAGAGAGGGAGAGAGAGGTCTTCCATCTGCTGGTTCACTCCCCAGATGGCCACAATGGTCAGGGCTGGGCCAGGCTGAAGCCAGGAGCCTAGGACTCCATCCGGGTCTCCCACGTGGGTGCAGGGGCCCAAACACTTGGGCCATCTGCTGCTGCTCTACCAGGCCACAGCAGGATCGGAAGCAGCACAGCGCGGACTGGAACCGGCGCTCCGACAGCGAGGCCTGGGTAACTCGCGGCGATCACCCTGCCGCACCGCACCGCTGGCCCCGGGGCCCTGACTCTCAGGAGGATTCCCGGCATTGCCAGGGAAGATCTGGGGCCCTGCCCTTTGCACGCTTTCTGCAAGGACAAAGTTCTGCAGCACCTGGCTGAGCGGTCAAGGGCGCGTACTTGTCCTCGGCCTGCCTGGGTTCGCCTCCCCGTTCTACCCTTCTCTGGTCGCAAGATCTAAGCAGGATTGCATGAAACTCTGCCTTTGTTTACACATCAGTGCAATGGGACAACAAGAATCACGTCCTGGGGTGAGCTGAGGATTAAAGGAGACGAATTACATGGGGGAGGTGGGGAGGTACGGACTCGCCATGTCCACGGGTCGATGCTCTGTAAAGGGCCAGAGGATGGAGGGGGTGGGCTGTGCCGGCCACACATCCCCTCTGTCGCCACGGCTCAGCTGTGCCACACAAGTGGCCCCAGACAGCACAGGCACCAGCGAGCTCTCGGTCACGGAACTGTGAATTTCACATCGCCTCCCCCAGTGCCACGAATCAGCCATAGAGTCGCCTTTCTAGTTTTCCTGCCATCTGAACACGCAGGACCCAGCCTCAGCTCAGGGGCTGCGCAGCTGGGGCCGTGGGGGCGGCGCAGCCCCTGCTCTCGGGCCTCAGCACTACGCGTGGGTGGGGAAGCCTCTGGCTGGGCATATCCTTTTTTCTCTGCTTTTTCTCGAACAGCCAGGGACTGCTGGGCGGCACAGCAGTGGAAGCCCTGGGTGCAGCTCCAGGCCCGTTCTGGGCTCCTCTGTGTGTGCATCTCACCGGTCAGCGTGGGCAGGCGGAACACGAGCAAGAGAGAACATTTTTGGAGAAAATCCACTATGTATATGTATATTTTCAAAATGGGGAAAGCGAAAACCTCACGTCGTGACGTCGGACGTCCTGTCTGTATTATGCGCTGTCCGAGCTGGAGCAGGGCTCAGGGCACAGCCCCTGGCGCAGGTGCCGGTCTCCATGCAGGCGCCATAGGGAGAGGCCTCGGGCAGGTCCCGTCCCTTCCTGGCTCGTCCCAGGGCTGTGTCCGGGTCAGATGAGTCTGTGCAGGCTGCTGTTCTCCCAGGGGAGCCTGCATGCCAGGCAGTGGGAGGCTGCGCTGTCCCGGATTCCTGAGTTTCTTTTTTTTTTTTATGACAGGCAGAGTGGACAGTGAGAGAGAGAGACAGAGAGAAAGGTCTTCCTTTTTGCCGTTGGTTCACCCTCCAATGGCCGCCGCGGCCAGCGCGCTGCGGCCGGCGCACCGCGCTGATTTGATGGCAGGAGCCAGGTGCTTCTCCTGGTCTCCCATGGGGTGCAGGGCCCAAGTACTTGGGCCATCCTCCACTGCACTCCCTGGCCACAGCAGAGAGCTGGCCTGGAAGAGGAGCAACTGGGACAGAATCCGGCACCCCGACCGGGACTAGAACCCGGTGTGCCGGCGCCGCTAGGCGGAGGATTAGCCTATTGAGCCGCGGCGCCGGCCGGATTCCTGAGTTTCTGGTTCGGAGCCGCAATTCTCCCAAGCGCCCAGGTGACAGCGACTGCTGTTCGGGGAACCCCACTTTGAGAACCACAAATACAGGCACGTGCTTAACAGGGGCGGACCCCGAGGGACTGCTGGCCACGTGGGAGTCACTCTACACCTTTCCAGACCTGCCGCCCGAAGGTTCTTCCTTCTTCAGCAAGCCCAGCCCAGCCCGCTCTGGCCACGGTTAGACCACACACGCTTGGGGAAGGACGGCTGTGGCAGTCCCTGTACGCGACAGCTGGGGGAGGAACTCAGGATCCGCCGGGACCCTGGAGACAGCGCACCCAGCCGGAAGCTGCTCACCTTCTCCCCGGGGGCTGGGCACGCCTCTCTCTGGGGACACTTCCTCCCGGCAGGGGGTACCCGGCCGATGAACCGCCCTGCTGATCAGAGCCTCCTTCAGCCCTCAGGGACCCCGAAGGTGCAGGGCCTCCCGCTTTGCTTTTGGGCTGTACACCTGCTCCTCCCAAGCGCCAGCTGCCCGAGTCCTGCTGGGAACTGCCTCTCCTGGGACCTTGTTGGCAGGGGCTTTCCAGACCTTTCCAGAACCTCCCCCTGGAGGCCTCCCCCAGGGCACCAGGCACCTGCAGACTCTCTCCCAGGGCCAGGGGCTGGTGTTCAGGTCTGCTCGGGGCCCCACCAGGGTGAGTGGAGTAAATGCCTCAACTCTCACCAGCGCCGCATAGTCACGGCCCAGGCGCAGAGCTAAAGCCGAGAGAAGCCAAAGCTCAGGGCAACCTGGACACACCACATGACCATCCACCGCCCTTGAACCCTTCCCTCCGGGAAGAGCCAGAGCTACTCCATTGCTGTGCAGGGTGCAGTCCCAGCACCTGCAGCACCAGCACCCTGGGGGCCTGTGGGAGATGGCGCCCCAGACTTCCTGAGCCAGGAGTCCAAGGCCAACAAGACACCCAGGTACTCTATCTGCCCAGGTGCCCCGCCTGCCCAGGTGCTCCACCTGCCCAGGTGCTCTGTCTGCCAAGGGCCTGGGGTAAGTCCTGCCTCTGGCCTCCAGCTTCCTGCTCGTGTGCACCCCGGGAGGAGCAGGTGATGGTCTAAGAAGCTGGGTCCCGGCCACACACATGGGAGACCTGGATGGGGCTCTGGGCCCCTGGCTTCAGCCCTAACTGTCGCAGGCCTTTGAGGACTGAACCAGGAGACAGAAGTGCATGCTCTCTCTGGTTTTCTGCCTTTCAAACACAAAACAAAATTAACGAGCAGCTGTCTCCTCTCCTCTGGTGAACTAGAAGCGGGGTGAAGGAAGTAGAACTGTTTGTAGTTTCTTGGTTTTTTGGTATTTTTTTTGCACCTATCTCCTCTGTGCCTTCTACCGACAGGGACTCAGTAAATATTTCGGGTTGACTTTTCCCCGTCCTGCAGCTCCGTGGTCATTTTCTGCCCCCTAACTAAGACTCGGGATGGTTAGAAATAGAAGCAGTGACACTGGCTTCCTCTAGACTTGACGGGGGATGCTAGAATGGATGAGGAAGACGGAGGAAGGACAGGAGGGAGTTAGCAAAGTAGCTGAAAAACTGGACAGACCGTGGAAGAATTCTGATAGAAAGCCGGGTCACACCACTGCCTGTCCATGCGGGAGGGACGCCACGTGCAAGAGAGCAGGGTGGGGGGACCCAAAGGCCTGGGTGGGAAACAGGTTTGTTTACACGGGCCCTTTGGGTCCTGGGGGAAATGGGAGCACCTAGTGGAAACCGGCTGGCGCAAGTGTCAGCCGGCGCCGAAGCTGGGGCAGGAACCAGCGGAGCAATCGCTTTAATTTGTAGTTGACTCGAGAGCAGTCAGTGCGGTGACTCATTGGGGCCTCGGAGGCGCTAAGCTGTGCCGAGTAATCTACTTAGGTCGGTAATTATTGTTTGTGTTCATGGAATTAAGGCCACGGCAAAGGTGGTTTAGCGAAAGCCCCGTGCAGCCTGGGGACTATAATCCGGCTTCTCCCACAGTCTCGCCTCTGCCCCGGCGTGAGACACCCACGCCGCCTCTCTGGCACTCCCTGCAGCCAGCTCCAAAGATCTCACGTTCTCCCCATCTGTGCTTCTTTAATTTGAAATTGGTTGGGGGGGGGGGGAATTTATGAATTACGGGAAAGGAGGCACAGGAAGCGAGTGTGTGTGTGGTGTGTGCGGTCACCCCCCAGGGTAACTACCAATGCCTGCCCCTGGGCTGGCTGTCCTTGTGGGTTTGAAGAAAAAGTCACCTATTTGGGGGAAGAGTGTAACATGCTCTCTCTTTTTCTTTTTTCAAGATTTTTAATTTATTTATTTGAGAGGTAGAGCTACAGACAGAGAGAGGGACATAGAGATCTTCCATCCACTGGTTCACTCCTCAAATGGCTAAAGCTGGGCTAATCTGAAGCCAGGAGCCAGGAGCATTCTCCAGGTCTCCCACGCAGGGGCAGGGGCCCAAGCCCCTGGGCCATCTTCTGCTGCTTTCCCAAGCCATTAGCAGGGAGCTGGATTGCAAGAGGAGCAGCCGGGACTGGAACTGGCTGAGCCTACCACACTGCAGCGCCGGCCCCACAATGTTCTCTTTAAAGAAATCAAGAGATGCAGGAATGATGGTGGAAGCGCAACGATTGTGCGTGGTCCTGCCATGCTGAACGGACACCCTCAAAAGCACGTGTCCACTACAGATCCCTGTAGGAGCTCTGTGAGGGCAGGGGCTGTGTCCTGTCACCTGTGGGTTCCCAGAACCCACTGGTGTGTCTGACCCATAGGAGATGCCTGGTGTGATGTAGTGTTGAAGACGCTGTGGCTTGGTCCCCGCGATGACCTTCAGGAACTGGTGCCACGCCCTGCCTGTGGTTTTGCTTCGATCATCACACCGCTGTCCCACCCCATGGGAGAGCTGTGTGTCTGGGGAGCGGGGGTTGTGGGGGGTGGGATATGAGATGTAGCCAGGCCAAGCGGGGCTGACCGGGAGGGGCCCCTCGTGCCAAGCAGGGCTGGTGGCGTGTGCCCCATCACAGCACAGGCACACGGCAGGGTTTGAAAGCTCACCCACATCAACCGACAAGGCCCTGGGAGGCCACAGGCAGCCGACTCGCCGTTGGCCAGGCCCTCCCTGTGGCTGCCCTGGTGGAGTGAGGCTGTTGATGTCATGGTGCACCTGTCACCTTCCGTGGTGCTTGTCACCGCTGGGGGGCAGGTAAGGTTATAAGAAGGTCACTCTGGGACAGACTCGACAGCCAGAGACTGAGGGGTCACAGCCAAGGTCTCGTCAGAGCGGCCCAGCATCAGAGCACGTGACCCCGGGCCACAGCACAGGGGCAGGATCACCAGCGGGAAGTGAAGACATGAAAACTCCATGCTGGGATTTGCCTGAAACTCACACGGGAAGAGGGCAATAGGCTTGACAGGGACAGGGGCTGGCCTGGGGTGGGTGGGTGGCTGGGGCTGGTGACCGGTACGTGGTGTTTGCTCTACAATACAGTTCCCTCCTCTGCGTGTTTCAAATTTTGCACAATGAAACGTGCAAGGAGAATGGAGGCCTGGCTTAGTGGGTACGCCGCCGGCTGGGACACCTGCATCCCACGTGCACCATCACACGTTGAGTCCCTGGTTCAAGTCCCGGTCCCTCTGCTTTCAGGAAGCAGCAGGTGCTTATCAAGCAATTGGGTGTCTGCCACCCCCGTGGGAGATCTGCATTGGACCCCTGGCTCCTGGCTTCAACCTGGCCCAGTCCTGGGTGCTGTGGGCATTTGGGGAGTGAACCAGTGGATGGGAAGTCTCTGTCTGCCCCTCTTGGCCTTGGATTCTCTAAATAAATAAAATGTGAAAGAGAGCAACACAAAGTAAAAAAAAATTCTGTACATTTTTTTTTTCAAATTAACAAAAGGCTCATTGGAAAAAAAAAAAACCCTTGGGCCATGCTGAGTGCAGGCTGGGGGTGGGGAGCAGGTCCTGCACCCGCATGGCCCCCGCACCCCCAGCCCTGGGCAGCCTCTGTAGAGCTGGCTGGGACCTGGGGACAGGGCCTCGGGGACGTTTTTCTGCGAGGGTAGCTCTCTGGCAGCCTCCTTTTGGAAGGCAGCCCCTTTCCACACAAGGTTACCAGGAACGTCTGTTTCCTCTCATCTAGCCAAACAAACCTTGACCCTCGCGACCCCTGTTCTTCTGGGTCCGAAATGTAACCACTTATGCTAATTAGCCAGAATACTCTAACTGCTTAATGAGCTGAGTGCTGCCACCTCCGAGGTTTGAGAAGCACCTCATTTCTTTGCATAGCGAGACCACGTTTGCCCCGGAACGGATATATGGGGCACTTCAAATGTTCATAGAAAAACAGAAGGATGAGTTTCTTCTCGTGCAAAATATTTTGGAATCCACGCACATAAGCAGTCCTCAAAAAGGCCGTGGAAAATGCAACGCGCGAATGTCGACTTATTTCTACCTTGGTTTTGCACCAAAACAAACTGACCTTTCGATTGCATTTTTTCACACTTTCTGAAGTACCCCTGTCTACTTCAATTTCACAAAACTGGTGTGGGCGTTGCAGCACGGCAGGTGCACCTGCCATTCGGAACGCTCGCAGCCCATAGTGGGGTGCTGGTGCAAGTCCAGCCTCGCCCCTCCCAAGCCAGCTTCCTCCTAAGGCACCTGGCCTTAGGATGGGCCAAGCACTTGGGTTCCTGTCACCTGTGTGGGAGGCCTGGACAAAATTCCAGGCTCCGGGCTTTGGCCTGGCTTAGCACCAGCTGTTGTAGGCTCCTGGGGAAAACTAGCAGAGAGAAGACCCTCTCTCTCTTTCTCCCCCCTGCATGCCTTCCTCTCTTCCTCTCTGTCACTCTGCCTTTCAAGAAAACAAACACAACGTGAAAAGCCCGGATCATCAGCTCTACAGGCACGTGGCAATTTGCTGATTGTCAACTTCACTGTTTCCAGGGCATTGCTCTGTGTCCACAGGGCCCAGGACTCACATGTTAGCAACCTCCAGTGTCTCCAGGCAGACACGCTCCTACTTATTTATCCAGTGCAAGCTGCTGATAGACTGATGGACAGCTAGGATTCCCATTTACTCTTATAATAAACAACGCGGCAGTAGACAGTCTTAAGATACAAATCTCTTCAAATCCTGTTTAGCATTTCTGAAATCCCAGAAATGTGTTGAAAATCTGAACGCACACCACCAAGATGACTCCAGAAAAATAAACCCAGCGATGTATGATGGATCCCCCGGATGTCAGCATGGTCATGTTATGTGCAATCAATCCCCAGCCACCACTGGCTGCCAGGCACCGACAAGGCCAGTCACGGCCCCGGCAGAACCGCCGCTCAGGGGCAGCCATGTAGCCCGGTGACAGGTTAGGATATGGGTCCCGGCTAGCACCTGGCCCAGCCTGGGGGACTGACAGCTTTTGAGAAAGCAGCACATGGAAGGTCTGTGTCTGCCTTCCAAATATATGTGTGTGTGTATGTACTTATTTATGACATGTAATTATACCTATATACAGATAACTATATTTAATATAATCAAATAGTATATATGGAATTGTGTAGAATTTGTACAGATGGCCCTGGTGGGGTCAGCGCTGTGGCTGCAGCAGGCTAGGCCTCCTTGCCGGTCGCCGGGGATGTTGTGTGCTGAGCGCAAGCCCTGCCTTGGAGACTCGAGCCGGCAGAAAAACCAGCAAGTGGGCAGACGTGCTGCTGAGCGTGGGTCGCTCCCGTGCCCCACAGGAGCCACTGTGGTGATCCGTGGGTGAGTGGGCATAGGGCAGTCCCTGCTTCCCACTGTTGTTGAAAACCAAAGCCATACTCTTAGAGACTCAGACTGTCTGATATCTAAACCCAACATCCGGGGGTCAAGTTGAAAAAAAATGACCTCAACCCCCTGCCTTCGAGCTCTGTGCTCTAGGCTTGCCTCGGGGGTCTCCTTGCTGCCATCCCCCCACCCCTCGCCCCCTGGGCCCTAGGATCTAGCTCTCCTTCCCATTCTCAGATGGGAGCAGCAACTCAGGGGTTTAAGGAAGCCTCTGGCTTGGGGGGACCCTAAGGCCAAGGGCATTCCAGCATTCCTGGCATCCCCGGGCAGGTCCTCCTGCACTGCCTGTTGTGCAAAAACCCACGGCTGGAAGACCAAGTGGCAGAGGGGGCCACATACTCAGCAGCTTAGCGGCAGCTCCCAGGGCAAACTCAAGGTGAGGACCACGTGGAAAGGGAGCATCCGATGTAATTCAGAGAAAATGATTCTTGCAAGAATTTGCACAAATTGTCAGCGATTCTCCTGCATGGTGAGACGGTGGAACCCTCCCAAGGAGAAAAGGCCCTACAGGGACACTGGCAAGCCCCGGTGGGGGCGGGGAGCGCCGTGAATCCAGTCTACACTCTGAACAACACATGATTAAGGGGTCGTACTTGAGACGCCAAGTGGAGTCACGGGGGCACGCTGCCTAACCACCGTCTGAGCTCACGCAAGAGGGAGAAGAAATGGTGGCAGCAGCTTCCCTGGGGGCAGACGGGCACTTAGGAAAATGAGCGACAATTTCTTGACATTGAAACGGAATCGGCCATTAGGATAGCGACGTGAGCAGCTGGAAGATGGAACATAAAATACGCTATAAATGCGCCCGGGCACGGTCAGACTCCCTGGGGACAGCTGCCGCTTTGTGCTGGGGCTGCGGGTGGTGACGGCGCTAATGCATAGCTCTTCGGCCTGGCTCCCCAGCTGCCCCGGGCGCTGGAGGCCATCCTCAGTGGAGGAGCTGCCCACCTCAACCACAGCTGCCATCCTGGCCTGGATCGCGCTGGGGAGAGGCACGATTGGTTCTCCCTGCTCCGGAGCAGGCTGAGGAGTAGGGGGAGGGCAGCAGCCAGGAGAGCCCATGCAGCAGCCGGGGCAGGGACAGGGGTAGGGGTGCGGCGCTCTTGCCCACTCTGGGGTGGAGCCTTGGGTAGAGCTCTGTTGGGCCAAGCCCGGCTGTGAGGCCCAGGACAGGCTGCCCCCCTGGGGCTCAGTGTCCACTTCCGGGTCAACTCCATAAGAATGCTGGTGTCGTCGGGTGTCCCCAGATTCATGCCCACCTAGAAGCTCAGAACACTACTTGAATAAGGGTCTTCACAGATGCAGTGGAAGTGAGGGTTACGATGAGACCCGGGCGAGGGTACTGGGATGTGGGGAGGAGGGTTTAGCCACCATCTGATGCCAGCATCCCCTGAGAGTCTTGGTTGCTCCACTTCCAATCCAGCTCCCTGCGAATGTGCCTGGGAAAGCCGCAGAGGATGTTCCAAGTGCGTGGGCCCCTGCACCCACCCGATGGAGGTCCTGGCTCCTGGCTTCAGCCTGGCCCAGCCCTGGCAGTAGTGACTAGTTGAGGAATGAGCCGGCCGATGGAAGATTGATCTCTCTCTTCTCCTCTTTCTCTGTTGCTCTGCCTTTCAAATAAAAACCAATCAATCAGTCTTACAATCAGAGACTGTAGCAGGTGGTGGGGTCCGCCCTGTCAACTGAACGAGTGAACCGGATGGGCGAGTCCCTCCTTGTGCTCGGAGCGCTGCCTCCAGCGAGTGGAGGGGGAACGGAGGTTGTGAGAAGGAAGCAGTGCGTGTGTGTGTGAGTGCGTGCATGTGTGCGTGTCTGTGCGCGCGCGTGTGTTTGTGTGCGTGCATGTGTGCGTGCGTGTGTGCACGTGTGTTTGTGTGCGTGTGTGCATGTGCGTGCACGTGTGCGCGCGTGTGTGTGTGTGTGTGCGCGTGTGCGTGTGTGTGCACCTGTGGATGACAGATAAGGCACAGATGCTCCGGGGACAGAGGCTCGGCCAGGTGACTAAGAGGATACCTCTCCCTGCACAGTCCTGGAGGACGGGGCTGGGGGAGAAGACTTTCCGGAGGGAGGGATGGGCGAGAGGAAAGGCTCAGAGGCCGAGAGCACGAGATGCCCCCAGGGAACCTGGCGAGAGCCCCACCACCACCCGGAAGCTTCGGCTTGCACAGTGGATGCAGCAAAGCCAGGTGAGCCCAACGCCGCCAGCGCTGGAGCCATGGCTTGGGTTGGAGGGGAGCTGGCGGTGCGCTTGGGGAGGGGAGTCCTCGGGTCCAGTTTGCAGATCAGGGCTCCGCAGGGGGAGAACCTGGGGTCGGGGGCAGAGCAGAGAGACAGGAAAGGAGCCTGCAGGCAGACTGCTGGACCCCAGCCTCGGGGGCAGTGGGGACAGCAGTCTTTGGGGGCAGGAGTGAGAGACGCTACCCAGACTCCATCCAGCAGCGGGATCCGCTGTGGGTTAAGGGACCGGGCTGCACAGCAGTCTGAGGGAAGGATCCATGGGCCGCAACAGGCATGGAGAGGAGCGGGGGGAGGGGGAAATCCGCTGGATGATTGCTTGTCCTGGAGCGCACAGGAGGTGGGAGAGCGCAGTGCAGGGGGGGGGGGGGGCGGAGAAATCGGCTCTGGTCCCACTACACGTGGCGCAGCCGTGAGCTGCACACTTCAGAGTGTGTCGGGGGACGGGAAGGCCCCCCTCCAACACGCACACACACGTATGTGCACATGCTGTCCTCTGGGCCCAGCAAGCAGCAGCAGATACTGGCACGAGGAAGCCGGCGCCCCACTTGAGTAAATTTGAGAGCCGGCCCCGGGCGGGGCCCACACTCCTGGCCATGCAAGGGTAGCAGCCAGGCAGGATGGCGCCCACCCCTCTAATGGCCTCTCCATGCCCCTCCCTGCAGCTTACAGTCCACGGTCCTACCTGTGACCGTAGGCCCGGCCCCTGCGGGGACGTGGGCATTCACGGTGAGCTACGGGTGTCCCACGGGGGCAAAGAGGGCCTCAGACAGAGCGAACTGGGACTTAGGGCTGACGCGCCCAGGGCTGGGAGGGAGCGCATCCAGGAGAAAGCCCGCGCCACCAGGACAGATCTGGAGGCGGCTCGATCGCAGGCGATGCGAGTTGGAAGGTGAACCCTTGAGCCCCGCCTTGGTTTCATGCACTCTTGGCAGGAAAAGCCGTGGAAAGTTCTCCCCCGCACCTGCAACACCCAGCGCTGGGCTCGTCCTGCAGCACGCATGTGTGTACACGAACTGTGTTTCATTAAAGAAGGCCTAGGAAGGGGGCATGGGGACATCAGTCCAAACGGACTTGAAACAAGTGCTGTGAATGAGGCCGACACGGACGGTCCGGGTTCATGGTAGTTATGCGGCAGACTGAGCCCGGGGAGCCGGGCCTGGCAGGAAGTCTTGGGTTTGCAAAGCATCCGACCCGAGGGTGGATGGCTCCCCACAGGGAATCCTTGGCTTCTTCCCCAGCACCGTAGGGTGAGCAGGAGCGCTCGGTCTGGGAGTGGAAGGAGGATCGGAAGGCTTTGGAAGGTTCTGGAGAAGAGACCCGCCGAGACCCGGAAGCTGATGGTGGAGAGACCTCCCAGCGCCTTGTGGTTGTCAGGCCGGGCGTGGCTCCAATCCGGCTACTGCAGCATCGCCGTCTGGCCGTTCACCAGGTGCAGTGGGGGGAGCAGGGCTGTCAGCAGCCTTCGAGGTACTCACGGCCTCGGGGTGCAATTCCTCCGCTGGGGCCTGCAGCCGCGATGGCCGCTGGGCCCCCAGTTCTGCCCGGCAGACCTCGCCTGCGCACTTGGCGTCCTCAGGGGTCACATTTGACTGTGAGCTGGCGACACCCAGGCACAGGTGTTCTCGTGGGAACCCCGAGCCAAGGGGGCTTGGCTTGAGAGCACTCTGTGTCACCCACGGCTTCTGAGGCCGTGGCGATGGACGAGCCTGGGACCAAAGTGAGGCTGAGAGGGAGGGTTTTGTCCCAGGAGGGATTTGATGGCTGTGCACCTGCTTCCAGCTCCTGGGGGTGTGAGGAGGCAGTTCAAATCCCCATGACAACCAGCCCTAGATGTCTCCTTCATCCACCAGGCCCCAGGAGAGAGGCATGTTCACATCCGGGCCAACCACTTAATGCAAGCCGTAGGGGAACCATTATGGGATGAATGGGGCTGTCCCCACCCCCTCAGAGTCCCCTGTTGAAGTCCCAAGCCTCAGTGCTCTGGGGTGTAGCCTAGTGGAGACACAGCCTTTGAGGGGATGACTGAATTAAAAGTGAGGCCACCAGGGTGGACCCTAATGCAGCCCGGCGGATGACCTTAAAACAAGAAATCTGGACAGTGAGAACCCTGGGGCACGTGCACAGAGGGCCAGCCCTGCGAAGGGGCAGCCAGAGAGGCCATTGGAGAAAGCGATTCTGCCAGCCCCTTAGTCTTGGTCCCTGCTGGTGCCAGCATGGCGTTTGTTACGGCAGCCGGAGCTGACAGGTGCGGGGACAGGTGGCTGGTGCAGCAAGTGGGGGCCACAGCCCGTCCAGGGGCTCAGAGGGAGAACAGAAGAGAGGGCTGCCTCATGGTGACCTTTGGTGGAGGGACAGGGCCAGCATCCCAAGGGGACAGTGTGGGGACACAGCCCTGCAGTCGCCTGACCCCCCTGAGCTCCTGGTGGCTCCCGCCTGCCTCAGCCCCCAGGCACCATTCTTGTAGGAAGCAGGGGCTGAGAGAAGAGAACAGAGTTGAGGAGCAGAGGCGAAACCCCCCTAGATCCAGGGCGGCCCGCCAGGGCGCCTCCCTCCTGTCTGGGGCTGGCTGTCGGCAATCACCTATACTTTCTGGCCTTTTTTTAAAAATGATGCATTTATTTGAAAGGCAGAGTGACACATGGACACACACACACACACACACACACTCCTCTTCCTTTTGCTGGTTCACTCCCCAGATGCCTGGAGCAGCCAGAGCTGGGTTGAGCCGAAGCCGGGAGCCAGGACCTCCATCCAGGTCTCTCATCACAGTGCGTGGCAGAAACCCCAGCACTTGGGCGACCATCTGCTGCCTCCCAGAAGCTGGGGCAGCCGGGACTTGAACCAGGATGGGATGTGGGCATCGCAGGCAGTGCCTTCACCCACTGCGCCACAACGCCCACCTCTGACTCTGGGTTTTTGAAAGATCTGGGGGCATTGTTGATCCCATGGACCCCCCTGGAGTGTGTGATGACACCCCCAAGGCTCCTTCCCAGGGACCTCCACACACACCCGATTTGCAGAGGATTTCAGGGGGCCCAGCAGCCCTGAGCCCCAGCAAGTCCTAGGAGTCTTTGAAAAAAATCACCTTTGAGATCCACAGAGAGAAGCAGACAAAGAGCAAGGCCCCTCCTGCCTGCTCACGGCCCCTCCTCCCTGCTCACGACCCCGCCCCCCTGCTCACGGCCCCTCCTCCCTGATCACGGCTCTGCCCCCCCCCCCCCCCCCCCCCCCCCCCGCTCACAGCTTCTCCTCCCCACTCACAGCTTCTCCTCCTCAGCCTTGGGTCAGAATGCAGACCCATCTGTCACAGGCAGAGTGGACCAGTGGCAAGAAACAAACACCCCGGCGTGTCGAAGAGCAGCGGGGGGAAGGGGCCCAGGCAGCTGAGGCGGCGGGGGGGGGGGGGGGGGGGGAGGGGCGTGCACAGCACACGCTCCGGGGTGCTGCAGGGACTGCGTGCAAGGGAACCGAGCTGACCAGGGAGGAGTCCGGAGGCGGCCGGGGTCTGGGCCTGGGCCTGGGCCTCCGGTGGGGATGTCTGCTGGGTGCCGCTCCAGGTTTTATAAATTATCCCAGCGATAATTACTCCCATCCTAAATGATACGGGGCGTGTCTTTGGAAAGGCGCGCTGGACCGAAGTCTCTGGCTCCTTCCCACTAACGTCTGCTCATGTTGTCCAGGCCCCTGGGGCCCAGCCGAGGTCTCCCAGGCACAGTGAGGACAGGGGCCGAGGACGGTCTGGGAGCTCACCAGGACTGCTCTGGATCCACTGGATCCGGTTGCTGGGGGCGGGGCCGGGGCCCTGTGCTCCCTAACAGGGAGTTCCTGGGCGAGTTCCGTGCTCGCTGGTTCCTTCCCCACCCCGTGAGCGGGACAGGTAAATGACCGAGCACAGGTGCGAGGACACGGCCTTGGCCGGGAGGCTTCTCTTTCTTGCCACCTCCAGCAAGCCTTGGTTCCTGAGAAATGAGCGGATACACACGCCCAGCTCCCGCCCGGCGGCATCACCAGGTGGAGGGTGGCTGTGTCGACACACTGGCCACCAAAACTCTCTCTTCCTGTTTGAGCCTCTCCAGTGGTAAACAAATGCTGGCATCAGACCCAGCGAGCGCTGTCAACGGACTTGAGCTTGGGCCGTGGGCCCAGCCTCCGACTCCCTCACTTGTTAGGGAAGATCGGGGCCAGGCCCCTTCCTTCCCATGGCCACGCAGGCGGGGCCGCCTGACTACACTGGCCTTGCATTTAGGGCTTTCACAGCCACAGGCCCTTCTGATAGAACCCTCTCTACCTCTACAGGGGCACCCCACCAGAGGACGGTTCCAAAGGGGGCAGGCAGCTGGCTGGAGAGCGAGGCGTCTGAGCTGGGTCCTGAGAGGTGCTGAAGCCGCAGCGGATGGGACCGTGAACTATTTCCATGTGCTGTGGGAGACCCTCACCACAGCCAGGCCCCAGACCCGAAGGGCACCTCAGTCGCAGCCGTGTGGCCCGCAGCCAAGGGCCAGAGGCAGGACGGGGGTCCCCGCAGACGTCCTGGGGCACAGAGGCAGCAGGGAGCAGGAGCCTTTGCCCTGAGAGCTCCTGTGTGCACCTACGGTGATGCCTTTCCACCGCACGGCCTCAACGGGGCTGCAGCCGAACTCGAAGCCGCGGTGCTACAGGAAAACCTCTAGAACGTGGACAGGAAACGCCACTCATCCTTCAGGCAGATGCACAGCCGTTCCCTGGACACCAGGAGCCACGGCTCGGAGGATGGGCAGCAGGATCCACGTGGCATGCCGGAGCAGCAAAGACCCACAGCGGCAAAGCTCAAGGAGCTGGCTGAGGTCTGGGTGGCCGGGAAGAGGGCTGGGGCCTGCTGGCCGCTGCACCCCTGCGACCCCCGATCTGACTTCCCCGGGCAGCTCTGTGCTCTGGGCAGAGCTGGGTCCTTTGCCGGGAACCACAGGACAAACAGGGCGTGCGAGGAGGTGAAGGGGGAAGGCTGGCGGGTGGCAGCCAGTGGCCCAGGCCGGAGGCCACAGCCACGGTGTGGCCGGGCTCCCGGGTCCGCCACTCAACCCAGGGACCCCTGCACTCAGAGCTGGGGCCGGTGCTCCCGAGGCTCTGGGCCCCTCTTAAAACCCACGCTCTTTCTATGGGCAGCAGTGTTCTCTGGGCCATTAAATGCTGGGGAGGGGGGCAGGGGTTGGGAGGGGCAGGGGCCCGCGGCTGCCCAGAGCTGACACGTGGGAAGTGGCTGCAAAGTCCTGAGAGAGGAGACCATCGACCCACGAGGAAGCAGGATTCTGACACCAAGCCTTCAGTGGGCGGGGCCTCGCTCCAGAGCTGAGCCAGAGCAGGGGGCCGGGTCCAGGGAGGCGGGGTCCAGGGGGCGGGGTCCAGGGGGCGGGGTCCAGGCAGCTTCCACCCGGCCTTGCTTCTCTGAGCCATATGAAGCAGAGGGGGCGTTGAACTCCAGGAGCCAGGTCCTGGGACCGAGATGTGACCTCAGGGACGCCCTGCTTGGCTCCTGGCCGTTACTTCTCAGCCTTCCGCACGCTCCTGCTGTGCCCGCGGGATCTCATGCGCGGCTGTGCAGTGGGTCTCAGAGCGCCTACCTGGACCTGCACGCCATCTGCCCCATGGGGAGCTCCGCCGAGGAGCGGGTTCCCAGCCCAGCCTGGCGCTGCCCCGTCAGGAACTCTGCCAGCGGCACCGTGTGAGTGTGCAAGTGTGTGAGTATGCAAGTGTGTGAGTGTGCATGAGTGTGATACTGTGCAAGTGTGAGTGTGTGAGTGTGACAGTGCGTGAGTGTGACAGTATGTGAGTGCTCATGTGTGCAGGCGTGTGAGTGTGCAAGTTTATGTGTGTGCATGAATGTCATTGTTCATGTGTGTATGTGACTGTGCAAGTGTGTGCGTATGTGGGTGTGCATGTGTGTGAGTGTGCAGGTGTGTCTGTGTATATGAGTGTGAGTGCGTAAGTGTGCATGTAGTGAGTGTGCATGTATATGTGAGTGGTTGTGAGTGTGTATGAGTATACGTGTGTGGGTGTGTGTGAGTGTGTGTCTGTGTATGTATGAGTTTGTGAGTGTGTGTATGTGTGTGGCTGTATGTATGTGTATGTGAGTGTGTGTATGAGTGTATGTGTGAGTGTGTGAGTATGTGTGAGAGACAGAAGCTAAAATGAACTTATTTAACACAAGTTCCAGACACAACAGCGTTTGGTTAACTGTAGTCCTCGTGTGGAATATTAGATCTCCAGACTTGATCATCCTACAAATCTATTGGGATTTTATTTACTTATTTAAAAGGAAGAGCCTGCGAGAGGCCAAGACAGAGTCTTCCCTCTGCTGCTTCACTCCCCGATGGCTGCAAGAGCAAGGCTGGATCAGACCAGATCCAGGAGCCAGGAGCCGGGAACTCCACCCGGGCCCCCACGTGCGGAGCAGGGAGACCCTCACTTGCATCCTGAGCCACCACCTTGCTTCCCAGGCTGCACATCAGCAGGGAGCTGGACTGGAGGCAGAACATGGACTTGAACTCAGGCTCTGTGGTACCGGATGCAGGCATCTCTAGTGGCATCAAACACCCACCACCACGTCTGCATTTTGTAACTTAATTTGCTCCACTTTGGTCACCATTACACTACACACACATACACACACACACTACACACACATATAAAACAAATTTATCAGGTTTTTCATAACGTCCATGGATTCTTTGAAGACCTCTACATATACAGGGATTTCAACATATTTTGCGCCAAAACAAACTTATCTTTTAATTCTGTTTTCCAAAAACTTTGAATTTCTGTCTTCCAAAGGAGCTTTGTTAAAAAATCTCAGTATAGTGAGAGAGAGAGAGAGAGAGAGAGGGAGGAAGGGAGGAGGGAGGGAGGGAGGGAGGTTCGCCGGCCACCTGGGTTTATCAAGCCCTCCAAGAGCTGGAGAACCACCGGCCTAAGGGGCAGACACTCCGCTATAAAGGTCAAGGCCAGCCCAAGGAGGAGTCGGTGGGCAGGAGACCCTGCCCCACCTGCCCGTCTCCCTCCCGGGCCCCTTCTAGCCTGCCCCGCCCTCCAGGCTGTGCTGCCTCACCTCTCGCACCACCTGGCTTTGCACCTGCTCCCTGGCTGGGGCTCTCCCTCTGCCCACCACGCCTGCTGGTGCTCAGCCCATGGTAAAGAATGATGGGAGGGAGACACTGCTCTGTCCACGGCTCCCTTCTTCCCCCGCCCAGGGCTCGGCGCCCAGGAGCTCATCAGTACTTTGAGAATGAATTAGGGGCTCAGGCACTGGGACTGGGGGGAAGCAGGTGAGCGAACGGTCCTCAGACCCTTCTGGGGTCCCAGGTTTACAAGGTAAGGGGCTTGCTCAACATGAATGGCGATTTAAAAGTACCGTGCGTGCAAGATTGATTTAGCAGCTCAAGGAAAACTGAAATATGTATAACATGTTGGGTATTAACACGTTTCTTGGAAGGTTTTTTGCTGTGTTCTCCCAAACAAGCAGGATTTATAAGCATTTGTGCGGGATCACACCTCTTGCATGCTGTCTGTTGTTGGGGGAGCTCCGGCACCCTCCAGGCTGTGGCCTGTGAGGGCAGGAGGCACAGCGGGGAGGGTAGAGATGATGGTCCCTGTGCAATTCCCTCACCTACCGGGGCACGGCAGCCTGCGGACAATTCCCCAGTAGCACAGCAAGAGGAGAAGTAACGTCCATTCTCCCAGCCTCTGTGTGGGGGTTTGATTCTGTGGCTCACTTATCCGGTGCAAAGCCACAGAGTACAAAGGCAAAACAATATTTCATCTGCTGGTTGCAGGAGAAAGTTCTGGAAAGATGTTCAAGCATCTTCATGGCCCTAGAGGAGCTGCTCATCTAAGCCAAGAGAAGACAGGGATGCGATTGGGCTTCCCCTTGGCCGACCTCGAACACTCGGGGGCGTGGTCAGCCCCTTGTGGTGGGAGAGCAGGGCTGACTTCCACCTGCCGTGTGCTGTTGGCCAGTGTTCGCAGGTGCCAGCGTCAGGTGGATGGCCCTGGGAGCGTGTTCCCCGGCCCTCGATCTTTCATCATACAGAATGCCATAGAAACCACTCGCTTACTGAACGCTTCCTAAGTGTGTGGTTTGCAATGACTCATTAAGGACTTGCAACACCCTTATAAGACTGGGACCACTACTGGGCCCACTTCACAGATGAGAAAACCAAGTCTGGAGGAGGTGACGTGACTTCTGTGAGTCGGTCAGCCGGTACGTGGCAGACACAGATGGTCTACCTCCACCCCGACTCTCTCCACTTCCCTCTGGCCAGGGCCCCTCCCACTCCCAGACGGCAGTGAACGAGGGCCGGGTCCTCTGCCAGGGTCACCCTCGGGTCTGTAACACCTGGCAGGGTGCACCTGGGCGCTGCTCGGTGCACGTTTGATGGGTGACCAAATGCCTGCATGGGGGTTTCCGTGGGGAGATCAGCAGAGAGGGCGAGGCATGGAGATGGTCACGGCGGCAGCCTGGATTTTTCAGTCGGCCTCATCACCGCTGCCTCTCTTTCTCTCTATTCCCCAGAGGCATTTCTTCTTCCTGTGCTCAGCGGTGCAACCGCAGGGCACCAGGCCCTGACCCCGGCCCCGTCAGCGACAGATGGGCGAGCCGAGGCAGCTGCTGGCCGCCTGGGTTTATCCCAGAGCTGACGAGGTGGAGGGGTCAGCAGAGCAGGCCAAAGCCCACCGTCGTCTTAAGGGCGCAGCACCCAGCCGCCTCCTGCAGCCTCAGAACGGCGGAGATCCAGCTCGCGGGGGAGCCCCCACAAACAGTGGAAACACAAAGGGAGCGGCGAGTGGGTGAACAGCCCATCTCCTCCTCGCTTGGCGCTGAAACCTTGCCACCGCCTTGAGCTGACATCCCGCCCGGCCTGCACGCCACAGTTCAGACCCCACCAAGTGCACAGCATCTCAGCGGGGGCCTCCTCTAACAGCCCAGCCTGTCCACAGGCACCCAGCTCCGTGCCTGGAGAGCGTGCCCAACTCAGCGCCGAGCCTGGGGATCCCCATCCAGTCCCTTCGCTGCAACGCACTTCTGGGCTTGACTCTAAACACCCAGGAGGGGCCGGCGCTGTGGTGCAGCGGGTTGAGCTGCCACTTGCAATGCCGGCATCCTGTGGCAGGGCTCCAGGTTGAGCCCTGGCTGCTCTGTGTCCGATCCAGCGCTCCAGGACGGCAGTAGAAGATGACCCAAGTGCTTGGGAGGCCTGGATGAAGTTCCAGGCTCCTGGTTTTGGCCTGGACCAGCCCTGGCTCTTGTGGCTATTTGGGGAGTCAATCAGTGGATGGAAGATCTCTCTGTCTCTCTCTCTCTCTCTCTCACTCTGTCTTTCAAATACATAAAACCCAAGAAAAACAGAGTGGCAATTATGGACTGTGTTGAACACCAAGCAACAAGTGCGGTGGAGTCTGCACGGTGCACAATGCCCTCGCCACACACGCAGGGTCAGATTTACAGGGGGCGAGGGAGGACCAAGGGTGATGGGCAGGGTTTTTGTCCACACAAATCTCTTAGCTTCTAGGCCAGCAGTCGGCCCCAAGCTCAGGCGAGCCCAGCCTGGGAATCGGGTCTGCCTTCCAAGGTCAGGTTCAAGTAACTAAGACCTCAAGTCCACACGGCGGATTGCAGAGTTTCCATTCCTGGTGGCTCTCAACACGCACACAGGGCCCACAGGTGCCAGGCTCCGGGCCGTCTCCTGCCCGGCCGTTTGCGGCAGTGGTTTGTGGAATGAGTGACGGGCGGCTCTGTTTCCCAGGGCAGGAGAAGCGATGCCTGTTGCTCTCCTCTGCTCGGCACTCCCACCCCACGAGAGATAACCGCTCCCTCCCAGGAAGGGCTTTATCACGAGTGCGCGGGATGGCAGCAGGTTACTCTGCGGCCAGTCCAGGTGGCCGAAGGGACACACCGATTCGAGGACAATTGCCTTGGGATAGGCAAGGCACAACCATGCCCACTGAACTTCGCAAATCCACATGGAGCTTTGGGACTTACGTCAAATTCAAGGGCAGCTGCTTGGTGACGAAAGAGCACAGTTCCCTTTGGACGTGGCCTCTGGCTTAGGCTGTGTCTCGGGACACCTGCATCCCGTATTGGAGGGCCCGCGTCGGTGTCCCGGCTCTGCGTCCAACTCCAGCTTCCCGTTAACGCATCTGAGAGGCAGCAGGGGATGGCTCACATCCTTGGGTCCCTGCCACCCACATGGGACATCCACGTTGAGTTCCAGCCTGGCCCAGCTCCAGGTGTGGGCAGCTAGGGAGTGAACCAGCAGATGGAAGGTTCTCTCTCTCTCTCTCTCTCTCTCTCTCTTTCTGTGTGTGTGTGTGTCTGTCCTTCAAAGAAATAAAAACAAATAAATGGTTTACAATCACCCTTGGCAGGACCAAAACTGCTGTCCATACCCAAGTAAGGAGCTGGCATGTCTAAGCCTCAGGGGGTGGAGGCTCTACTGCCCGCCCAGGCGATCCCGATCGAACACCTGCTGGGTCAAGAGTGGCTCACCCTCACGCACCTGGAGCGCCTCTCCATTGGTGTTAACGCCTGTGTGTCTTGAAAGACGTCTGGAAGAAGGAAGAGACGTCGGCACTTCAAAAAGTACATGGAAAAGTGGAATTAAAAGCTAAGTTTCTTTTGGTGCAAAGATTTTGAAATGCATGCCTAGTTTCTTCGTGATAGCCGCTCTCCTTGAGCTTTGTAAAGGCCCCTGTGTGTGTATAAGCATGTAAATAAATCTGCTGACATCATTCGTATGTCTCTGTGCACGTGCACACACACACACACACATACACCATGGGATCTGAGTGCATGTTTCCCTAATCCATACACTGGGAGCATAGCTAATGAACCGATCACATAATTCGAACACATGTAGGCGTGGGGTGCGATGTCGGGATTCCCCCACCCCCACCCCGAAGTGTGAAACTCTGAGCCATTCATCAGTGGTCAAAAATCCGCAACACTTTAAAAAATTTAAGATTCAGTGAAAAATGCAGGTCAGCACTTGCGCTGTCAGCATGCAGTCCCCAGCCACGAATAAAAAGTATATATTTGCCTTTCATTGCCACATTATTATCCCTACACACCTGACATAGAAACGCACATTCCATATGAGCCATTAAAATACGCGTTTGTTTCCTAAGTGGTCTCCTCCAACAAATGACTGCAAAACTAGCAAGAAGAATGGTGGGTCGGAGTGAGGCTGACGACCAGGTGGCTCGGCATCTCTGCGGGCACGGCGCACAGCCTATCGGGGCTGGGGGTGGAAGACAGGAGGAGCGTAATTATACAGAAAAAACGAGATAAGCCATGGGAGGTCCCCGGAGCCGGCCTTGTGGAATGAGTCGTGGGTCTCAGAGCTCTGTGCAAGGCAACATCGTGGCTGGGGTACAATGGGGTCTGAACACGGCATCCTGAGAACGGGTTTCAAGGTCGCTGTCGAAGCAGGTGCCCCTTTTTGGCCAATGGCTTTGGCTACCATCGGGGGGGTGGTCGTCATCACATTGCCTTGAAAGAAGCGGAAAAGGAGGAAGAGAAGAAAGGACAAAGCCAGGTCCCCTTGCAGTACCCGCTGTCTCCCCATGTCAGTCACTGGAACTGTCATTCTTCTGGGTGACAAGGGGGGCGCCTGTCCTCGCTGGCCACCGACAACTCCCGGCCTGGCCCTCAGAGTGAATACGTGGGTGTGGTCCAGTGGCCTCCTGAAACCCCAGGCTCCCAAGGGAAAACGTCCTTCGGGCTGTCTCAGGGTCACTGTCACGGGAACTGCACCGAGTAGATGTTTTTATGGAGCCTTCTCTAGTACCGGCACTTGAGACATAGAGGACAAGACAAAAGGCCAGCACTCTGGCAGGTGCATAATGCATGAAGCGGCCGCCGTGACAAGCCTGCCGGAGGAGAGCCTTGGCGTCTGCGCCTCGTCCAGGCAGCTGTTGACCGGGCCGTAGCAAGTGGCGGTGTCCCTGCAGCGGGATGCTTTGGCCGGAGAGGAGGCTTCCGTGGCCACGGAGCAGGGCTCCGGGAGCCCTTCCAGCCACCGCCATCACATGGCTGTCGTTCCCAGAGAGAGGCTAGGGGGCCTGCACCCACTGGGTCGCCCATCTCCCTGCACGGAGCAGGAGTCACCCCATGAAAGGGCCTTTGTTGGCTTGGGGCTGTGCATGTGGTGTTCGCTTAGCTCTAGCTGGTCCTGGCAGGTTCCGCCGTGCCCTCTGCCCCTGGGGCTAGCTGGGCACCACGAGCGGCCACTTTAGTACCCCTGCTCAGGCGTGGGCCATCCGGTGAGGCCAGACTTGGATGACAAGCTCGGCTCCGGGCAGCCAGGAGGGCCCTGCACCTGTTTCTCTGCAGCTTTTCCCTTGGGACAACGGCTCCTGGTTCTTCCAGCAGGTGCTGTGAGGAGCAACTTAGGCAGATCTGCCCTCGTACGGCTCAGCTGACCCCCACCCCCAGCCCCCGCCCCGCTGCTGCCCCGAGTGCAGGTGCTCCCACAGCAAGGGTGTGCTGGGCTGGAAGTGCCTCCACGCTGTCCGCCAGCACATGGCCAGGCCAAGAGGGAGGAGGGGGTTTACCTGCTCTCCTCCCTGTGGGGGAGTCACTGCCCGGACCGGGGAGGCCCTGAGCCGCTCTCTGTCAACTTCATGAAACGTCACAGCCATGCCCCCACGTGGCTCTGCCTATCCACTTTTACCGGTATGTTTTTTATTGTATTTATTTGTTTTTAAATTTTTATTTATTTGAAAGACAGAGAGTAATCTCCCATCTGCTGGTTCACTCTCCAAAGGCTCACAATAGCTGGGGCTGGGCCAGGCTGAGCCAGGAGCCAGGGACTCCATCCAGGTATCCCTCATGGGTTCAGGGGCCCAAGGACTTGGGCCATCTTCTACTGCTTTCCCAGGCCATAGAGAGAATTGGATCTGAAGTGGAGCAGCTGGGACTAGAACAAGCGCCCATACAGGATGCCGGTGCTTCAGGTCAGGACTTTAACCCACTATGCTACAGCATCGACCCTGGGGTTCTGTTTTTTAAAATAAAAAAAATTATCTTGTGCACACACAGTATCCCAGTTGTGAAAGAAAACATGCCCTTCTCTGCACACAGACCCACCAGTCGCCATGCCCGTGGCCTGGAAGAAGGTGGACCCTCGGAGGGCCAGCAGCCCAGGCCAGGTGCTGTCTGTGGTGACAGTGGGGGTCGAGGAAATGGAAGGCAGGAATCCCACAGAGGAGCTGCTCCTGCCGCCGCGTCCACCTCGTCTTTCTTACGTTGTACACTTGTCCTGTGTTCTAATTCCGCGTTTGCACCACTATTCTCCCAGGCTCTCGCCTGGGGGTGAACGCACTGCCAGTCGGCCAGGCATTTGGCCCCCAGCTGCACGCTGTGCACCTGCTCTGGGAGCCTCAGCGCCGGGCAGGGCGGTTCTGAGAGCCGGTGTCTGCAGCAGCTGTTAGCGTGCGGCCAGGCCGCCCGTGCCCCACGCTCGTGAGCTTGCTTCCTGCCTCGCTCTGCTCAGGTTCCAACCTGGGAGGCGGCAGCTGGCGGCTTACGTGCTAGGGTCCCTGCCACCCACGCGGAAGACCAGGATCGAGTTCCTGGCTCCTGGCTTTGGCCTTGACCCTGCCCTGACTGTTGCAGGCATTTTGGGGAGTGAACCAACAGATGGAAGATCTCTCTCCATCTGTCTGTCTGTCCATCTCTCTCTCTCTCTCTCTGCCTTTCAAATAAACTGAAAATAAGTAAACATTTTACAAAGAGCATTTGCAAGTCCACCTGGCCCCAGGGAGGGGACATGGCCATGGTCACACCGCCAGCCCCAGCCCCAGCCCAGGCTCTTCTTCCCACGCCGGGTGGCCAGAGCTTGACACTTGGTGGCCTCTGTGACTTTTGTGCTCAGAGGCTGAATTTGAAGACCGGAAAGTCAGAGCGGGAGGGACACGGGAGGGGCAGAAGACTGTGCAAGAAGAGACCCCGGGATGAGGTGGGCGGAACCAGGCCGTGTGGGTTCCGACAATCTCCAGCGTGGAGGTCGCTGAAGGCCAAGGCCAGGGCCGGGGCCTCCGCCTGCACTGTGCTATGAGCCGCGCCGAGGGCGGACGCCTGCCGGGCCACCTTTCCCAGAAGGCCCGGGGCCCGCAGGTGACTCTGTGGTCCTCTCCTGTGGCCCCTGCCCTGAGCACACGGGTGTGCACTGCTGTGGCTTCCAGCTGTCGCTGCCTGCAGTGCTTTGTCCAACCTTGCCACCCGCAGGCCAGACGTGCCACGGAACCGTGGCGAGGTCTCACACTCACGACCGTGGGAAATGGGGTGTAAATACACCAGCTCCTTCCCCCCGAGCCGAGTGATTCCGGGACATGACCTATGCGGGTGCCCAGGGTCTCCCCAGTGGGATTAAGCCTTATTCTCCCATGTGGTAACTGGCTGGAGAACTCGCCCCTTCATGTCTCACCTTCCTGAAGCCCTGGGGTGTCCTGGCACCTCTCGGGGCCCTCCTAATGCCCAAAACATAGGGATGAGGCACCTTGCATGGCCACAGGGGCACCGCAGATGTGATTAAGTTAAGGATATGGGAAGATATTTGTCAATTTACTTTATTTGAATGGGAGAGCGAGAGCGGGAGGGAGGGCTCCCATCTGCCGGTTTACTCCCCAAATGCCTGCAGTCCACACTGGCGGGGGATGGACCAGGCTGAAGCCAGGAGCCAGGGACCCCATCCAGGTCTCCGGGCTCCCATGTGGGTGGCAGGGACTCAACTACATGAGCCGTCATCAGCTGTCTTCCCGCACATTAGCGGGAAGCTGGGATCGGGACCAGAGCTGGGATGTGAGCCCAGGCTCCCCGATGTGGGATGCAGGCGACCCAGCACTGTCTTCACTGCTGTACCAAATGCCCACCCCTAAATTAAGGGTCCTGAGGTGGGGAGAGCACCCAGGTTATCCCGGGAGCCCCGATGCCCTCTGAGGAGCCTGAGGAGGATTGAAGTGCAGGGGGACTCGGAGAAGGTGGCCGTGTGACGACAGAGGCAGAAACAAGGAGAGACGATGCCGCACCTGCCGCTTTGAACACCGAGGGAGGGACGCACACCCAGGAGAACAGGAGCCCCCCAGAGCCGGGAGAGGTGAAGAAACAGATTCTCCCCAGAGCCTGAGAGGGAGCGGGGTCTGCGAACGAACACGTGCGTGCAGCCGCGTATGGGTCATGGTGGACTGAGCCTCCAGGACGATCGGAGAGTAAGTGTGTTGTTCTAAGCCATGCAGCTTCTGCAGCAGCCCCAGGAAACATTATAATACCTCCACCGATCCTCGCATGGCTGCCCTCATTCTGCACATGGGAACACGGAGAACTTGACTCTGAGGACAAAGAGCTGATGGGAGCCAGAGCTGGGACCAGACTCTGAAGCCAGCCAAGTCCCCTCCACCCACAACCCCAACACCGACTTCAAGAGGTACATCTGCAAAGCCACCCACTGAAGCCGGCGCTCCTGGGATCTACAATGTATCTTGAAGTCTCAACAACAACAACAACAAAACCAAACCCCAAAGATACAAAGCCTCCTACAGAAAAGAAAATCTCACAAGAGCTCAGAACAGGGCCAGAGCCTAAAAACCTGCTTAGCTGAACCCCAGACAGGCCTCCTAATTCTATCCTAAAGCAAAATGGAATTGCTGCTTGGCTATTACTCAATAACCAACACACATTTTATTGAGCTTCTACTATGTGTTGGGCACGTGCTAGATGCTGTGGATCCCAAGCACAATGCATGGTGAGAAACGAGAAACGACCCAGCGAGGCTGGCACGCAATGGAGCGAGCGCTCCATCCCCACGTCCAGACTCCTCCTGGGCACCTACTGTGCATCGGACGATGCACAGGAGCTGGGGGGAGAGCAGGCCCTCCCCGGCACAGAGAAGCCAGCGGCTACTGAAGCCAACAAGCAGGTGACCATGGTGGTATACATTCTTCCCACACCAACTCGCCCGTATTGAGTAAGCAAAATTCAGGTCTCAGCACCGCGTCACAGCTGCTTCCTGCAGTCCAGAAAACCAGAGCCTGGGAGGAAAGAGCCGTCCATGCTTGCAGGGTCCTTGGAAGCCCGACTGCCCTCAAGTTCAGAGGCAAAGGCTGTAGTGCGCCCCCTGGAGGAAACAGGTGGAAAACCTTTGCACAGCTCCTGTGTGTTCCTGAGCTGTGCATGGCCTTGACGTCTCTGACAGAGGCTGTGACTGTCAGAGAGCAACAAGAGACTTCTAATTGCCGGCTTTATTGTCCCTTTGCGTTTCTGGAGCAAGACAGTGTCCAGGCAGCTAGCGCTGCCTGCTTGGCTCCGGTTCGCTCCCTCCACTGAGAGAGACACTCGGCCGCGTCACACACACACACACTTGAGCCATTTTCTACTGCTTTCCCAGGCCATAGCAGAGAGCTGGATTGGAAGTGGAGCAGCCGGGTCTTGAACCGGCACCCATATGGGATGCCGGCACTGCAGGCCAGGGTGTTAACCTGCTGCACCACAGTGCCGGCCCCAACTCTGCCTTTCAAATAAAATAAATAAAAAAATAAATAGATAGAAAGATAGACGAATGTTAACAGCACAGTGTGGTCTATATACACCATGGGGTATTATCTAACCTTGGAAGGGAAGGGGATTCCGACACATGGGTGAACCCTGAGGAGTGATGCCAAGTGGGGTGAGACGCCACCGCAGGACTAACGCCCACTGCCTGACTTCGCACATATGCGGCTGACAAATTCACGGGGACTGAGGGTAGAACAGTGGCTGCCAAGGGCCAGGGGAGAAGAGGCAGGGGAGTGCGCATTGCATGGGGGCAGTTTCGGTTTGAGAGGCCGGGAAGGTTCTGGCAATGAACAATGGGGATCTGGCACCACATCGTGAATGTGACTTAGGAGCGGTGAAACTGGCGAAGTCTAGGTTATGTCTATTTTATCACCAAAATATTGGAACAGCACCAAATGCTAATCTCAGATTGAAACGGTGTTGCAAGATCCCAGGACAGCAAAGAGTCGCCGCCATGAATTGTTCCATGGAGTTTCTGACATCTCAGAGCGGGGCGGGCTGCAGCAGGGTACCCCGGGGGCCCCCTCGCCACTGCAGTCCAGGCAATGACCTGGGAGAAGTGACCGTCAGCGTCCACTCCGAGACTTGCACACAAGCGCCCACGGCAGCTTTATTTGGGGGAGCCCCAAACCGGGCCATCTCCAAGTGCCCATCAACGGGGAAAGAAAGGCGCAGAGGGTCCGCGGAAGGCAGCGCGCCTCCCCTACGGAGGGAGTGAGCTCCGGAAAGCCTCGAGCACTTGGGAGAATGCCAACAGCGAGTGCCGAGCGAAGCAGACAGAGAGAGGAGCTCGCCTACTGGGGGGAGCCAGTGCTAGAACGTGGTAGCAGAGGCAAGCGACTCCGTCCTGATGCAGCTCTGGACAGCGACCGCATGTGACGAGGGCAACGTGGGCACCGACAGGGGACACAGAGAAACATCCTAGAGGGAAAAACCCCAGCCTTTGACGTGGGTGTGGATCGCACCAGTGTGCACTTTATAGTTCTGGCAAGTTCTGGTAAGTAAACTCAACTGTACACTTGAGGGGTGTGTGCACGAATGATGCTCCCAATTTCTTTAAAAAAAATGAAAAATCTTTAAAATTTCTTTTCATTTTGTTTGAAAGTCAGGGGGAGGGGAGAAAGAGAGATGACGGACAATTTTCCGTCCATTGGTTCACACCCCAAATGCCTACAACAGCGTGGTCAGCCAGGGCTGGACCAGGCTAAATTGGGGAGCACAGAGTTCAGTCTGGGTCTCCGACATGGGGTCGCAGGGACCCAAGCGCGGGACCCCCTGGAATGGATCCCATCACCCACCTACAAGCCAAGTGCCCTTGGGCGAGATCCTTACTTCTCCGTGCCTCGGTTCCCCAATCTGCACAGCGGGGATGCTCCTGTGTCGAGCACCTCCCTCCCTCGGCAGTAAGAGGATTGAAGTCAGCGTGAACAGAGCGCTGCTGCTTCCCTCCTGTGTCCCTGTTTCCACAGTCTATGGGGCTGGGATATCTTGGGGGCCTTTCAGACCCAGGAGAGGAGCTCCCTCTGCGGATTAGGAGGTCCTACAGGGAGCAAACCACTTGCCTGTGAACGCATCTCAGAGCCCCAATGACCTGCTTTTTTAAACTCCCCTCCCCCAGCCCGCATCCCCCTACCCAAAACCACCCGTGGTCAAGCACCCATGCAACCCAGAGCCCTCCCCCCCGCCAACCTGTCCCAAACTCAACGCAGCCTGCTCACTCTGTGTTTGCTGCTCCTTCTGACACAATGCCCCGCAAAGGCTCTGGCCCCATGGACACTTGCTCCCTCTGCCTCCCAGCCCACCCTGGAACTCCCCCACAGTCTGTCTTTTCAGTGCTGATGCTGTAGCACAGCAGGTTAAGCCATCCCATATGGGGCCTGGTTTGAGTCCTGGCTGCTCCACTTCTCATCCAGCTCCCTGCTGATGCCCTGGGAAGGGCAGCAAAAGATGGCCCAGGTGGTTGGGCCCCAGCACCCATGTGGAAGACCCAGAGAAAGATCCTGGCTGCTGGCTTTGGACTGGCTCAGCTCCAGCCATTGCAGTCATTTGGGGAGGCTGTCTGTCTGTCTGCCTCTCTCTCTCTCTCTCTCTCTGTAACTCTTTCTTCAAAGAAAGAAACAAAAATCTGAAAAGTCAGGGTGGACTTCCATGCAAGCACGATAAGCATGTCCGGCGCACAGTAGGTTCACAAGAGGCCAAGTCTGTGCATGAACCGAACCCTTTGCTACTCCGCATACTGCCAATTGCAAGCTGTGTTGATGTATTTTGGGGTTGGTTGATGACCGAGCTTTTTGTCTTTTGTCTTCATGTCCCCAGCACCTGTCTGAGGGCCAGGCAGGGCAGGACCACAGTCAAGCTTTGAGGGACGAATGGGGTCCTACTGGTTTTGTGGTAAAGCCCCAACCTCCGCCCCCTAGTAGATCGACAGAAATCCACACCAGAGAGGGTGAGTGATCCCCCAGCGTCACGCAGCCCAGGTGAGTCAGGGCTATGGTGTCAAGGCCTCCTGGTCCCTGGGCCACTTCTCCCACAGTAGGCAGTGGCCCTCGAGGCTGGAGGATTTCTGGATGCATCCTAGCCCCCCCCCCACCCCCCCAGCAGCCCGTCTGCACACACTGCCCGTGCTTTCTCTGCAAGGCACACGCTGCGGCTGCAGGAGGCCGGGCAGGCTCCGGGCCTCTCCTCGAGGGCCACTGTCCTGCGCTCGGCCCCCCGCACCCTGTTCTCGGTCCTTAGCGCCGCTGCTGTCACCACGTGGCAGCGACTGTGCCCTGGCACAGACCCGGAAGCTCCTGGGGACTTGGCAGGCCGCACCTTCCCACCCTCCTCGCGGAGGGGAGCAGACGCCAGGGATCCCCGCCAACAATTCGCGGGGCCTGGCAGAGTTCTCGCCACATCACTCCTGGGCCGCCCCCCGGGGGACGCCATGGTTCCGGGCGGGTGGGGGCCTGTCAGCAGAATGCTTGGATTCCAGTCTCCCCGCACCGGCCAAGGAGCCCCACGTGCGTCACTCAACAGCCATCTGGGAAGGCCCGCCTGGCCTGACCTGGGGGCTTTTCTGCTTTCCAGTGGGAGATTCGGGTCTAAGGGTGTAAGGAACGAGAACGATTTTAAGTTAAGCAGTGGCCGGGTCTCCAACAAATCAGACCCTGATTGCAATTCAGAACGGAGGTAGTGGCGTGGCCTAAAGAGGAAGTCGAGGCTTGCGAATCAGACAGGCCTGTGACCTGTGACCTGTAACCCCTGACCCCTGACCTTGATCCTATCACTTAGCATCTATGATCTTTAGTCTTCTTTACAAAATAAAGTCGACAAGAGCCATGACGCAAAGTGAGGCCCGCAAAGCTCCAGGCGTGGTACCAGGTACACAGTAGGCGCCAAATCAATGTTAATGAATGAGGACGACCTTGTGATAATGAGCCTCCAACAGGATGCATCCTGATAGCTTGCTCAGCCTTCTCATGCCGTATGCGTGTGTGTGTGTGTCACTATGCGTGTGTGTGTGCGTGTGTGTACTGTTTTTCTCATACTGTAAAAATCTCATACTGTAAAAAAAAAAGTCTAAATTTCCGTGGCACATCACAAAGTTGCATGATCATTACCGCCATGTTGTTCTAGAACACTTCTATCAGCCCCCAAAAAAGCCCTGAGCCAATCAGCATCGCTCTCCACCTTCCCTCCCCCTGACCCTGGCTCTGGAACCCAGAACCGCTAATCTGCTGTCCGCCCTCCTGGTCTGCCCAGCCATTGCGTGGGGACCGACTCAGGGGGCAGCCTCTGGCGCTGGCTGTGTTGGTGCAGCCCAGAGTTTTCCAGGCTCAGTCGCGCTGTGCTGTGCAGGATGCCGCCTCCCCATTGCTGTAGCCCAATACTCTGCGTTAGGTGACGGACACCTGCCGACGCCGATTTCGGCTCCGAACCCTTGCTTTATTCCATCCTCGCGGAGTTGCCCTGCGGAGCACAGAGCAGGCACAGCCTTTTCCATCACCGGCTGGCACCCTCGACTCAGGGAGGCTCCGGACTCCCCCAGCTGGCGAGCCCATGCCGGCGCCCACGGCCAACCCTCCGTGAGGACTGCCGTCAAACCCCGGGCCCAGCCACCGTGTCCTTGTGTGACGAGAAGGCCCTGGCATCCTGCCCTCGCCGTGGGGACCCAGCAGAACATCAGACAACACTGCACCTTGGCCTTGCGGGCAGAGGAATGAGCGGAACTCAAGACCATCTCGCCCTGCAGCCCCAGAGGGGGCGTTGGCAGCCGCTCCAAGGGGGTGGGCACCAGCATCGGGGGAGGGGGTGCCGCCCGTGCCTCCTCCCTGGGAACTCAGCCACAGTCGGGGCTGCCCCCAGGGCTCTGCTGGGGAGTCTCAGGTCGCCTGTGCAGGCCACTCTCCCTCCCGCACGCCCGAGTGTCCAGTCCAGTTCCCCACAGCTCCACTTCATTCTTTGTCCCTTTCTAACTCCCACCTGCTTAGCCCCGGAATGGCTGGCTGGCCACGTGGCTCAGAGCCAAGCCACAGGAAAGCCTCCATCCCATGGTGCTCAGGGGGTGGAGATGATGCAGGTGGCCACAGGGACTCCCTCGCCACCAAGACCGGGCCCGAAGCTCCTCGGTGAGCAGCGTGGCCCATTCCTGGGAGGTCCCCACTTCTCACACAGCGAGCAGTTCCCGGGCACCTGCTTTTGCTCACCATTCAGTTGCCATGATGTTCACCGTGCACCATGTGCCAGGCCCAGCAGCCTCAGAGGACGCACAGGGACCAAAGGTGAAAGCTACGAGCCAAGGATGGTTTGCAACAGAGGAGAGAAAGGGAAGAGGGGAAGGGGGTGGGCTGGGAGGTCAGGCGGCCCTGCTGGACCCTGGCCTGGGCATGGAGGGACACAGGCAGGCAGGCTCAGGAGCACGCTCCACGCGGAAGGACAGAGCCTACAAGAAGAGCAGCCGAGGCAGGGGGCAGGGTTCACGGACAGAGCTGCCCAAAGCCCTAAGGCCCTGCCCACAGCGCTGCAGCCCTCCACCATGAGTGGTCTGGGGTCATCCTGCCCATGCCCGGGCAGCCGTGGTGGACCCTGCCCAGCACCTGGTGTGCAGAGCACGGCCTGGCAACAGCCCCGGGTGACCTCTGCTCAGGCAGCTGTGACAGCCCCGGCAGGAGGTGCAACGCGGCCAGCCCAGGGGGCAGCAGAAACAGCGTGGTCAAACCACCCAGTCCAGATAAGTGACACCGTGAGACGGACCGTGATGCCAGCACAGCCAGGCCGTGGGCTGAGACGGCAGAATGAGGACCAGGCTTTCTGCAGCCCTGAGCCTTCAAGGTTCTGGACAGTGAGGGCACTGGAGCGCCTTTGTCTGGGCGGGAGAAGCTCAAGGCGAGGCAGGGAAGGCGTTCGCTGGCCCCAGGAATGCCGATCGCACTTGGGGTGCAGATGCTGAACTCCGCCAGCCCCTGGGGCGTCCCCACCAGCGGCCCGCAGGCATCGGCTGCTCCGCCAGCAGCCACCACACCGCCCTTCCCAGCTGCAACCAGGGGGCTGGCCCCCACGGCCTCAAAGCACACCTCCCCCAGCATTCTCCAAAAGAACTGCTTCCTCCTCATGTGTGTCTTTGGTTTTATGTATTTTTTAAAAGATTTATTTATTTATTTGAAAGGCAGAAGTACAGTGAGAGAGAAGGGAGGAGAGGGCAGGGTAGAATCTTCCATCTGTTGGTTCACTCCCCAAATGGCCACAGCAGCCAGAGCTGGGTGATGCCAAAGCTGGGAGCCAGGGGCGTCTTCTGGGTCTCCCATGTGGGTGCAGGGGCCCGAGCACTTGAGCCATCTTCTGTTGCTTTTCCAGGTGCATTAGCAGGGAGCTGGATCGGAAGCAGAGCAGCCGGGACTCGAACCTGCGCCCATATGGGATGGAAGCACTGCAAGTGGCAGTTTAACCTGCTACGCCACAGTGCAGGCCCCACACGTGTCTTGGTTCTGTCCATTACCAGGTTGTACTTGGAAAGAATCAAAACCTCACAAGCCCGCCATTGAGGCTTCTGGAAGGAAACCAGGGCTCAGAGCACCTGGTTTGGAACCGGCCCCTGGGCTTTGCTGTGGGCTGGAGGCTGTGGGCTGGAGGCTGTGTCCAGCCAGCGTCCAGCCCTGCTCAGCACCTGGTTTGGAACCGGCCCCTGGCGCTTGCTGTGGGCTGGAGGTTCTGTGTCCAGCCAGGGTCCAGCCCTGCTCAGCACCTGGTTTGAAGCTGGCGCCCGGGGTTTGCTGTGGGCTGGAGGTTCTGCGTCCAGCCAGTGTCCAGCCCTGCTCAGTGCCTGGCAGAATTCGCCTTTGGACCAAGGACTGAAAGCAGGGCTGGCAAAGTCAGCACTATTGAGCTTGGGCCATCCGTGTGGGAAGCAAGAGACAGGGAGAGCCCCCTGCCCCACCTCCACCCGCGGAAGAGCCAAGTTAGGGGCCGGCATTCGGCCTGGTGGCAAAGATGCTGCTTGGGACATTGCATCCATATTGGAGTGCCTGGTTCGAGTCCTGGCTCTGAGTCAGTGGCAGCTTCTGGCTAATGTGTGTCCTGGGAGGCAGAGGTGATGGCTCAAGGAGCCGGCTCCCAGCCACCCACGTGGGAGTTGTGGACTGAGCTCCCGGCTCTGGGCTTCAGCCCAGCTCCGTCCTGGCCATTGCAAACATCTAGGGGATGAATTAATGCGGCAGGCTCTGCCTGCCTGCCTGGGTCTCAAATAAATAAAACTTATTTTTTTTTTCAAAAATGAGTGAAGACAAGGCCCGGACTTCCCGTACACCTGTCAGTCTTTGAACTCCGACGCCGTTTCTTTGTGCGGAGTTCTTAGGAATCCACAGCCTCCGGACAAGAGGGCAGCAGCTTTTCTTTCTCAGGCTCTTCTGCCCGTGACCTGGGCTCCGCCATCAGACTATGCCCAAGTTGGAGCCCCAGGAGAAGCTCGTGGCCAGGAGAGACAGGCACAGACGGGCACGGGGAAGGTCCCGGCCCGGGTGTGGCCGCTCCTTCCTGTCCCCGGGGACAGTAGAGAGAGCTGCCCAGTGGTGGCGCCCAGGGGGCCCAGCATCAGGGCTGCACCTTGAAGCGTCTGTGCCCAGTACCGCCCCCTGCACGAAGCACACCCCGGGCGGGTCCCGGCCACTGTCCCTGTGCTGTGGCTGTCCCACACCGAGTTCTCTGCCCACTTGACATTGTGCAAACCTCTGACAGCCTTTGATCAATTCTTTGCTTAAACTTGCCAGAGAGCAATCCGCTCACCTGCACAGAGCGCCTGGACGCAGACAGGTGATAGGCTGGGCCAGTCCGAGGGGGCAGGCTGGTGTTGTGGGCGGGATCTGAAATGATCCTCTGCCCGGGCGGGGGCTCTCCCAGAAACTGCCTGACAGTGTGGGAGCTGCGCCCTGAAGAAGGAGGGCTGGGACCAGCCCACGTTCAAAGGCTCTTCCTGCTGCCCACGCGGGGAGCACTGTGCGGGGGCCATGGCCCAGGTCCCCTCACTGTTGGCCACGCCTTTGTGTTCGTCTGCCACTTGATCAGCAGGAAATGAACCAAGTGAACCCAGAACTGCTCACCCCGGGGATGGGGGAGCAGATCTCGGCCTCTCTGACGTCACACACCACACACGTTACCAAAATTCTGCCCAGGCTCTGTGAATGACCCCAGGGAAGATGGTATCTGCCCTCCCCCCCAAGGAAGGAGGACAGACTTCGGGGCAAGGATGCTCCCTTTTAGGCTGCGCAGACCCTCGCAGAGTGAGAGGCCACGGGAGTTAGGAAACGACTTTGTATTACTCTCCTCCCTGAAGATTCACGAGACTCCGGCTCACGTGAACAGGGAACGTTCTGGAAACAGTGTCTTTGCCTGCGCACTCCTCAGCTCGCTCTCTGGCAATTGCAGATGCACAAATTAAGGGTCTGATTTTCTAATTTTCGGAAAATACAGGGCAGGAACTTTCTGGATGGAAATGAGGTTTGAAAAGAAAGAGACAAGAAAAGTGTGTTATAACGAGAGAGGTTTATTTTCATTTTCCCCCTTCTTGCTTATGGAGGGAGATTCTTTCCCTAGCATCGTGAAATTAGGACGTCTTGAACCGTCTTTAAAAAAAAGTGTGGGCACTCTGCCCATTGGGAAGCATTATAGTGCTCTCCTGAACGTCTGCGAGGAGAGAAGCCAGAGCAAGGCTCGTGCTCCGGGCACCGGGACAGTGCAGGCTTTTGTTTTTCCTTTTTTCTTTCTTTTTTTTTTAAGATTTATTTATTTATTTTAAAGGCAGAATTACAAAGAAGCAAAAGCAGAGAGAGAGAGAGAGGTCTTCCATCCACTGGTTCACTCCTCAGATGGCCACAACGCCTGGAGCTGGGCCAATCCGAAGCCAGGAGCCAGGACTCTTATGCGGGTGCAGGGGCCCAAGGACTTAGGCCATCTTCTATTGCTTTCTCAAGCCACAGCAGAGAGCTGGATTGGAAGTGGAGCAGCCAGGATTCGAACCAGTGCCCATACGGGATGCCGGCACTGCAGGCGGCGACTTTATCGGCTACATCACAGTGCCGGCCCCAGAGCAGGCTTTTGATATGTTTTAGGAATGGTTAAATAAACGGTTTCAGCATTCCCCATCCTGCAGCCCAACACCCACCTCTGTTACTCTTCCCCAAAGATCTGCGCATCCACACATCCATTCAGTCACTAGTTATTAAGCACCCACCATACGCCAGACATAGCTCTCAGTGCCACAGATAGAGATGTGAACCAAACAAACCCACTCCCAGTCTAGACTTCACGTTCTCATATAGGGAAGAGATGATGAATACAACACTGGAGTGAAATATTTATTAGATAGCAGCACAGAACACGGAGACCGAGTGCGACAGGAGAGGAGCAGGAGTTTCAGGGGGAGGGAGGAAACCTCGCAACCACACAGTAGCCCTGTGGTCCCTGGATGCGGCCCAGCATCAGACACCAGGCAGAATGGAGGTGTCTCCTTTTCCAGGAAGCCCTCCCTGACCACCCAGCTTATTATCAGTGGTTAGCCGACCTCTCCGTGGAAGTCTGGTCCAGCCCAAGGTTTCTCAGACTCAGCCTATTGCAGTTTGGAGCCAGAGAATTCTTTGTTTTTCCTGTGCATTGTGGGACATGTGGCAGCAGCTCTTGCTGCCAATGGAGTCCCCCAAGCTGTGATGAGTAAAAATGTCTTCAAAGCTTGCCACGCGGCCTCAGTGGGTGTAAAATCGGGCCTGGTTGGGAAGTGTGGTCCCTGGACCAGAAGCGTGGCCGGAGTGCAGACTCCAGGCCCTGTGCCCAGACCGCCTGTATCCGCACCTGTACGGCCACGGATCCCTGCGTCATTCACGCGCACCTGGGATACCCAGGAAGCACTGGTCTTCCCGCCTCGTCTGACCCTTAGATCAATGATCCTCAACCTCCTGCGTTCCCTGGAGGGCTCTGCTCAAAGGAGGGGAGCCCCGCCTCCTCCCCAGGTCCCCTGAATCAGACTCTGAGAGCCGAGGGCCGGGCCCCGGGGTCCAACCAGCTCCCCAGGGGAGGAGAATCGTGGCTTTAGACGAGCGCTGGGCCCTGGACTCGAACCACCAGTGCCACCTGAGTACCCGTGAGGGTCAAGTGAGCAGACCCCAGCTCAGACCTACAGAAGCCACACACCTCCAGGAGGGGGCCCGGGGGTCTGTGCTACAGACTTCCGGTGCTTCTGAGCCTTGCTGGACTTTGATAACTTCCACTTCCAGTAACGGAGCCTCCAGGAGCTGGGCACGCACAGCCGGCAATGGTGAAATGAAGGGACGTGCGTACACCAGAGAGCCTACGAGATCGCCCACAGGCACAGGCAGGCAGGCAGGGGTGTGTGTGTGTGTGAGTGTGTGTGTACAGGGCTCGCCATGATGGGCAGGTGTGTGTGTGTGTATGAGTGTGTGTGTGTACAGGGCTCGCCATGATGGGCAGGTGTGTGTGTGTATGAGTGTGTGTGTGTTTATGAGTGTGTGTGTGTACAGGGCTCGCCATGATGGGCAGGTGTGTGTGTGTGTGAGTGTGTGTGTACAGGGCTCGCCATGATGGGCAGGTGTGTGTGTGTGTATGAGTGTGTGTGTTTATGAGTGTGTGTGTGTGTACAGGGCTCGCCATGATGGGCAGGTGTGTGTGTGTGAGTGTGTGAGTGTGTGTGAGTGTGTGTGTGTACAGGGCTCGCCATGATGGGCAGGTGTGTGTGTGTGTGAGTGTGTGTTTGTACAGGGCTCGCCATGATGGGCAGGTGTGTGTGTGTATGAGTGTGTGTGTGTGTACAGGGCTTGCCATGATGGGCAGGTGTGTGTGTGTGAGTGTGTGTGTGTGTGAGTGTGTGTGTGTGTACAGGGCTCGCCATGATGGGCAGGTGTGTGTGTGTGTGAGTGTGTGTGTACAGGGCTCGCCGTGATGGGCAGGTGTGAGTGTGTGTGTGTGTGTGTACAGGGCTCGCCATGATGGGCAGGTGTGTGTGTGTGTGAGTGTGTGTGTACAGGGCTCGCCATGATGGGCAGGTGTGTGTGTGTGTGTGTGAGTGTGTGTGTGTACAGGGCTCACCATGATGGGCAGGTGTGTGAGTGTGTGAGTGTGTGTGTGTGTACAGGGCTCGCCGTGATGGGCAGGTGTGAGTGTGTGTGTGTGTGTGTGTACAGGGCTCGCCATGATGGGCATTTGGGGAGTGCACCAGTGGATGGAAGATCTCGCTGTCTCTCTGCCTCGCAGATAAAATAAAATATAATTAATGAAAAGAGAGACTGGATGGAAATGCAGGACTAATCCTTTCAGAAAATGTTTCCAGACACCGCCAAGTCTTCCCGGGGGCCACCTGGGTGTGAGGGAGCAGTGGGTTAGAGAGGGAAATGGCTCCAGGAGGGTCCACCCCAGTGTGGAAGCCAAGGTCCCGGGCAGGTACAAAGGCCTGGCCTCGGCACCCCTGTGCAGCTCCTCTGCCGGCCGTCTGTGCTCTGGGGCTCCCCCTAGGGGAGCTTTGTTGGTGTCGCCGTGGTCTGAAGACTCCCCCGGGCTAATCCTGCTTCAGGTGTGTGGCTCCCAAGACACCTTCTCACTGCCAACTCCAGCTCCAGCCCGGGAGAGTCAGCAACTTGCTGGGAACAGCAGCCCAAGTCCTGAGCACAAGGTGCCCCTCCCCCAGGCGACCACGCCCACTCCACCTACTACGTGATCCGGCCCCGAGGACTGGTTCTGAGCTCCCGAGGACCCTGGCAGAACCCATCCTCCCCATAAGAGAAGGGGCTTCCCAGGTGGGGGCGGGGTGCGGATGCAGTCCAGGCTCCCAGCTCTGAACACGGTCCCCACTTCTGTCTTCCGACAGAAGAAGCGCCTGGCTAGCCATGGGTTAAGAGCTATTTACAAATAACACACATCTTGGAAAAACCTGTCATCCAAGTTCATGACAAAGGGGTCTCTGGGGTCTCCCCATGGTGTCTGTTCTGTCTATTGCTCTGGGAGAAGAGAATTCCAAACCCAAGCTCCTTTTAACCCCCAGCGGATCAGAGTTAGAAATGGGAGTCCGGTGGCCCGAGCTGCAGCCGGCTACACGCCGTCAGCACGCACTGCTTCCATTATTCAGTTGTTCAAAAATAAGAGCTCCAAGATGCGTGTCACCGACCGGGAGAGGATGTTGACAGCGTGGACGAGAGCAGCGCGACGGAAGTGAGGAGAGGCAGGTGCGGACGCAGGAGGAGGAACGGGGAGGAGGCCCCGGGCTCCACGCAGGCGCGTGCTGGGGGAGGGACAACGGTCAAGTCTCTCAGGCCACTGGCTTGTCCAGAGGCAGAGGTCAGCATTCGTTGTGACCTTTGACCTCAGCCTCCTTACCAGAGGTACTGGGGAAAACGCCTCCTCCGGCCAGGTCACATGGGTCCTAGTGGGAGTCACACGGGGACCTGGTCTTCCAGTGTGTGCCGTGTGGCCCAAGGCCCCGTGTGACAGGAAAGGGCCAGCGCCCCCTCTGGACAAGAGGAGGAAGTGGCACGCTGGCCTCTTCGTGGGAGCCTCCCGAGTCTAACTCAGCAATACCTCGAGAGCCCGAGCCCCCGCAGTGGCCCATGGTCACCCTCGCCGTCCACCCTCCTCAGCTCCATGTCCCTCACGTGTCCTGCTCCTGCTGACTTGGGGAAGAGAAGCCGAATGGGGCCTCCCCAGAGGCCCACACAGGGCTTCCAGAACCCCTGAGCTTTGCCCGGGACACACCTGTCCTCCCTCCCTTTCCAGGTCTGAGTTAAGAGGCTGGGCAGGACCCTGACTAAAACGAGCCTACAGAGGGTCAGTCACGTGTCAGGCATCCACAGTCAACCACAGAGCCACTACTGCACCCTGCTAGGGATGCTGGAGAAGCTTCTAGAACGCCGGGTTCCCGCAGTCCGGGCCAGAGTGAAAGGGCGTCCGTGAAACTGTTCCTTCAGCACCCTGCACTTCCAGGAAAGGAAAAGCCAGGTTCCCGAGGGTCTAGGGGGCTGTGCTTTCTCCCCCACTTCCCTTCTGGCTGAGAAGAGACTTCATGTACAGGTGCAAAGCAGGCGCCCTGGAGCCGTAGAAGCAAAGCATCTTAAGGCAACATCAGAGCCGGGGGCTCCGCCTCCCCGCCCCCACAGTGATCTCCCTGTCTGAGCGTCAGTCACATCAGAACCCACTCCTGCGCCGGCAGCTTAAGGGATTTTGATTTTCAAAAGGCAGCTGGAGAAGACGGATCAGAAGTGGGACCTGCGGAGGCCCGGCTCCGTCCCGGCTCGGCTTCAAGGGGCCGGCGGCTCGCCGAGAGCTGCTCGGGCCGGCGTCTGAGCCGCAGGTGAAATCCGCTCTCAGGCGTTTGCCTGCTTGCGGCTCATCTGTATCTAAGGGGCCTGCGGCCGCCAGTGCTGGGATCCATCGGGGGAGGCGGCTTTCTGAAGATTTCCCATGGGAACTTTCCCAGACGGGAGGCCTCCGTGCGCCCGCTGGAGCGCCCCTTCCCATCTTCTCTGTTGCGGAATAATTACAGCCTCCACAGAGCTCCGCCTGGGGTTAGTGTCGGACGTTTGGCTCAGATAAGACACCGCACAGTGTGTCCAGCGCCCCTTCGCTGGGATTCATTCCGATCCTCAAAGGCAGGATCAGAGAGGGGCGAGGCGTGGGGAGTGGCACAGCCCGCCAGTGTTCTCGCCCTCTGCCTAGGAGGGCTCAGGAAGCTGAGGGCAGACCGATCACTGGCCAAATGGGGGCCGAAGCACTGTCCGGTCTCCCCGTGCGGTGCATCCAGCCTGTAGGAGTGGCTGGGTGTTCACAGAGAGGGAGGACAGAGGGCTCTGGGAAGCCACAAGACTTTGCTAGTTCACGGCCAAGGCTCCTCCCACTTCGCCCTCCCCCTCTGTCACGTGGGCCTCACGGCCGCCACGCACAGGGGTCATTCAGAGTGGCCAAGCGGTGTCCACCTGGAAGCTCAGTCATGCCCCTTCTTCAGAAACAGGTCACCAGCGAAGCGTCTTGAGATTGAGCGAAGGCCTTCCATCCACGGCCGGCTGCCTGGGAAGACGATGACAGGACCAGGGAGAGGCAAGTCACGGGAGGACGCGGGGAGAGATGGGGCGATGCTGCCACAAGCCGGGATATGCCGCAGCCCCCAGGAGCTGGAAGAGGCGGGAAGCGCTCGTGCCTCGGAGCCTGCAGAGGGCGGGCAGCCCCGCTCACACCTCGACCCACCGTGCACTTGGGCCTTCCAGACGGACCAAAGAGCACCTTCCTGGGGTCGAAGCCGCTGGGATTACGTTCATCTGTTGTGGCATCCCCAGGAAACTGAGACGACACTTTCAGCTATGCACCTCTCCCCAAATTCTGACTCCCTAAGCGTCTCTCTCTCTCTCTCTGCAAACCTCTTTCCTCTCATAGCTGCCAAGCTTCCCAAGGAAAGTGAACGCCAAAGCCCACAGAGCCGGGCTTCAGCCTCTGGTGGTGTGCAGCCAACCTGCCCCCACGCAAGGTGGCCTTGTGCTGTAACAAGACGCCAGAGGATGCCAGCTGTGCCGGTGCCTGGTCGTGAGGACTGGGGCTTCCCAACGGGGCCACGCTCTGTACCCAGCACGCCCTGGGCTTTTTCTGGTTGAATCCTTAGGAGGAAAAGCTGGCCAGCACCTCCACTTGTTGCGTTACGGGAAGGGATGCACCGACAGCTTAAGTCCCAGCCTCAATTCCTGGCTCGGGGTCTGCCCATGGGGCTGTGCCTTCCACCCCACCCCACTCTGCCTTCCCACCCTATCCAGATCCCACCAAGCCCCTGAAGGTTGACTCTTGAGAGTCGGGCTTCTGGAGAGCAAACAGAAACATACAGCACTTCAATAATTTAGTTTGGGGGGAAAATGAAACCATTGCCTATCTTCTTCATCCATCATTCTTTCGGCAGAGCTGATAAATGTCACTCCTTTGATGCGAGAGCAGTCCATGGGATGAAAAGGTTGCCGGGTAAATGGTGATAACACAGTTCCAATGCAATAACAAGAAGAAAAGGCAGCCGCTGGGCAGACGGAGAGATTGCTAGAAGAAAACAAAGGAGAGAGGGCTGCCCAGGCCGCTGCTCTCCTGAGTCCTGTCTTGTCCACGGGCATCACTGGGGGTCATGTCGCAGGCTCCGGTCACAGGGTCTGTGTGGAGAGGACAGGGAAGGCAAGCAGGACACATGGCAGCCCCAAGCGCCCCGCCAAGGAAGCAGAGCCAGGCCAGCGCTGGGCAGAGGGATGGTCCGTGCCGGTGGCTGCCCACGCCAGCCGTGTGTGCCCGAGTCACCAGGGGAGCCTGAGAGCCAGACCAGTGCAGGTCGGGGGCGGGATCAGCAATCTGCCTTGGCCTTGTCATAGTGACTGGTAGTTAACAAGCCTGCCAGAGAATTCTGCATCCATAGGCAGAAGAATCGCTGGTTCTCACTGGAGCAAAAGGCTGGTCTGTCTGACAGCAAGACGGTTGCCCCGGCAACCCCATCTCCTCTCTGGCCCCGTGACTCTGACGACTCTGGCACCTTGTGAAGTGGGGCCCCACAGCCTTGGTGACTCCACGTAACCTCCCCACCGGACGCAGGGGTCAGGCTCGTCTGCCTTTTCCAGGCTGAACAGTGTTTCACGGCGTAGCTGGACCACATCTGTTCTTTTGTTGATGGATGCTGGGCTGCTTCTGCCTTTTACTGGCTGTTACGAGTCACACAGCTGTGAACCAGAAGTCCATCCTGTCCTTAACTCCCTGAGGACTCGCCACGCACTTTGCACATCCAATCCGGGCATCCTGGTATCCTCCTCACAGAGAAAACCAGACTGTGCTGGAAACACATATTGGAAAAACAGCTCCGAACGCTGGCTCTGGATTCAAGAAGAGATGTCGGAGACAGCAAACGCTTCCGTGCAGAGGGGGCCTGCGCTCGGTTCCGGCTCTTCCATCTCTTGCCTGTGTGGTCTTGGACAACCAAGGTCCCCTCAGCTCTGCAGCCGCTGGGTCACTTGCCAGCAGGAAGCAGAGCATCTCAGAAGCATTTAGTGTGCGTGCGTGTGTGCGCGCGTGTGTGTGCATGTGTCTGTGTGTGCACGCATGTGCAGTCAGCTCTCTGTATCTGTGGGGGATTCAACCGACCCACATCCGGCACAACTATTTAAAAACTTGCATGTGTATTGAACATGCTATTTTTGCTACTATTCCCTACACTATACAGTAGCACAAGGACCTACATAGCAATCGCATTGCAGTAGGTGTGACAACGAATCCAGAGAAGGGGTAATGTGCCCAGGAGGACGTGTGCAGGCTCTGTGCAATATTACGCCTTTTATGTACAGGACTGGAGCGTCCTCAGATGTCGGTGGCTACAGCAGGTGACAGGACCAATTCCCCAGAGATGTCAAGGGGTGACTATGCCAGCGATACTGCACGGAAAACACCTGCCATGTGCAGTGCACAACCGCTAGCAGGTGCACAGTAGCATCTGTAGGGAGACGGAAAGGTTAAGAGAGAGGCTGCTGGTCTTCCTGGGGACTCCCTGCCCCCTCTCCCCAACACTCAGCCACTCACACTCACACACGCCTCTACATGCACAGTCACCCACGGGCACACACACACACACCGCACTAACAGCAGGAAACCACGGGAGACCAGAGTCGGTGGGAGAGGTGAAGACGGTCACGACCAAGACGCGGCGCTGGGGGCTCCCACGGCTTCAGAACGAGGCCACTCCTGGTTTGAGAGGAGATCCCGTGCGCTGTGCCTGGGAGAGGCTGTGCTAACTCCGAGTCTGCCCCCTCTTTGGCTGGAGACAACAGGTGGAGTGACAGGTGTCAAAGCTGTGTCCCGCCCCCTTCCTCGGGCTGGCCAGTGAGCCTGTGGGGTCAGAAGCCCATTGAGCTGACTTCGCAGATGGCCCCAGCAGCCGCCTTTGGCCCTGAGCCCAGAGCGGAGGCCTAGTGCAGGGCCACGGCCCCGGGGGAGATGGCTACTGTCTGGATCCTTTCAGGCCTCGAGCCCAGGCCTGGCCCCGGGGGTGGGTGGGGTGGGTGGGAGAAGGGTTGATGGAGCTGACGGAGCCCTCTTCTCCCCATGGGTCTTTCCTTCTCTGCTTCCCAGCTGAGGGCACCCCCAGACCCCACACACCAGCTGGGCATGAGCACAGACCCACTTTCTAGGCGGAGTGAGATGCGGGGGGCTTCCACGATTCCACCCAGGCCACGGAGGCCACACCCTGAACCAGCATCAGTCGGCTTTGGCCTCACTGCCTGCTGCGGTTTCTGACTGTAAGATTTATTTATTTTTATTTTATTTTATTTTATTTTATTATATTAGAAAGGCAGAGCAACAGAGAGCAAGGAAGAAAGGGAGGGATAAGGAGAAGGAGAGGGAGGGGGAGAGGGAGGTGGAGAGAGAGAGAGAGATCTTCCATCTGCTGATTCACTCCCCACATGGTCCCTACCACCAGGGCTGGGCCAGGCTGAAGCCAGGAGCCTGGAACTCCATCCAGGTCTCCCACCTGGGTGCAGGCGCCCAAGCACTTGGGCCACCTGCTGCTGCTCTTCCAGGTGCATTAGCAGGGAGTTGGATGGGAAGAGGAGCAGCCAAACCTCGAACTGGGACTCTGATTCTGTTTTTATAAATAAAGTTTTATTGGCAAACAGATAATTCCACTCATTTACATCTGGTCCGCAGCTGCTTTCCTATCACCATGGCAGAGGTTGAGTGGTCCTGGGGCCCCAGAGCCCGCGATGCTTGCCGCGTGGCCCTGTCCGGAAGTCTGCCTGCCCCTGCTATTAACCACAGCACCGCTCCCCTGCTCGGGGGTCCCTGCCTCTGTGGGCTTCCTGTGGGCTGAGGGATCGCTCGACTTCTCAGTGCCACGTGGGAGGATGTGGCTGCCACCTGCCTGCTGTGCACGGGGCCTGGGAGGGAGCGGGACGGGGACAGTGCAGTCTGGATTCGTAGGAAGGCAAGCGGCAAAACGCAGCCCCATGGAGGCGAGCGGGACTCCTTAAGCAGCGACCCCAGGGCTGGGCAGCGGGGCTGCAGCCTGGGGGTGGGGTCACCCACTCAGCACAAGTTTCCCAGCGGATCTGAGGCTTCTGTCTCTGAGGACGCATCACCCACGGCTGCCCATGCACCATGCACCATGCACCATACGGGGGTCTGAGTCCCAGCCCGGTTTGCTCGCTGCTGTGTGACATTGGGCCTGCAGCAGCGCCTGCCTTGCAGCCCGGGAATGAGAAAGCAGAGCGCGGAGGGCCAGCAGTGTCACTCTTGGCCTGGCCGCTGAGGCCCCCGAGGCCTCCCCAAGGAGGCCGGGGGTGGACGGCTGCGGGCGGGCAGTGACCGGGTGGCGCTGGCTCCGGCCGGCTCCTTCCCTTCCCCTGCCAGCCCCACCAAGCGGGCGCTAATCGCATTATCCAGATTATCTCCAGCAGTCTCAGAGCTGCAGAGCCGTTGCCCTGGGACTTGGGTTTAATTCCGTTTTAATAACAGGTTCTTAAACACATTTGAAAACAAAATTATGATGCCCTTTCATCCCTTCAGTGCGGGCAAACCTTCCTGGTGTGCAGTAACGGATCCGGTTTTGCGTTGTCGTTTGTCCCGTTGTTTGGACGTCTTTTGTGCTATTTTCTCTCTCTTTTTTTTAAAGAATGCATGTTGTCCTGAGGCTGGGGGCTGGGCTCCGGGCTTTTCCATTTTGCAATGATTTCCCCGGCAACAAAGGAGGCAGCCATCTCCCCAGATGCCAGGACCTGACTCATTTGCAAATCGTCCTGCGCTGGGGCCCATGGGGCTAAAAGCGGCAACTTCACCCTAGGCTGATGTATCCAGTCCAGGGCGAGGCTCTGAGTGCTATCTGCACCCTTTACTTCCATTTGGCGAGGATAACGGGGTGTGCGCCCTGGACTAGGTGCTCCGCGGTGATACCTCAGGTCGCCCTCGCCACGATCTTCAAGGAACAGAGAATTCTAAACACTTGGGCATGGTGCACTGGGTTTATGGTATTTGTTTTTATTTGAGAGAGAGACGGGAGCTCATGCACTCTCAAATGGCCCAAAGCCGGTGTCCAAGCCCCGCGCTCGGAACTCCACGTGGGTGGCAGGGACCCAATCACTTGAGCTGTTACCGCTGCTCCCAGGCTGGGCTTGGAACCCAGGCACTGGGTGTGGCACTCAGGTGTCTGAAGCACCAGGCCACACACAGGTCCCTGGCAGGTTTTTATCGTGCTGTGACTCATTCTTTAAAAAAAAAAAAAAAAAAGTGTTTTTTTTTTTTTTTTTTTTTTTACTTATTTGAAGGGAGAGTTGAGAGAGAGAGAGAGAGGAAGAGACAGAGAAAGAGAGGTCTTCCATCCACTGGTGCACTCCCCAAATGGCCGCAAGGGCTGGGCTGGGCTGATCTGAAGTCAGGAGCCCTGAGCTTCCTCCGGCTCTCCCACATGGTGCGGGAGCCCAAGCACTTGCACCATCTTCCACTGCTTTCCCAGGCACCTTAGCAGGGAGCTGCATCAGATGTGGAGCAGCTGGGACTCGAACCGGGGCCCACAAGGGATGCTGGAGTCCCAGGGATGCTGGATTTGAAGGCAGAGGCTTGACCTGCTACGCTGCAACACCAGCCCTCTGTAACCCCACTCTTGACAATGGCTTCAGCTCCCCCAGCTCCCCCCAGGACCCCCACCCAGTCACGCAGGGACAGTCACCCTGTAGGTGAGCTCGCTTCCCTTAGGGTACTGGCTGCTGTCTTCCTCGCCATCAATACGGGGTAGTGCTCCTGGCGCTGGGTGATGACATGTCCTGAGAGGCTTGTCCTTGGCCACCAGGGCAGAGACGGAGCAGGCTCTACCGGGGTCTGAGGCAGCCCAGTGCCAGGCAAGGGGTGCTCCTGGTCTCATCGCCACCAGCCTCCGTCTCAGACCGACTCTTCACATCGCAGGAGTGAGCCTCCCCCGGGGCAGTGACTCAGCTCCGGCTCGGGTTCATCTGGGGGCTGGCAGCGTTCGTTCATTCACCAGATTCCTACCCGGCTGTGCTCTGGGGCCTTGGGGGCTGCAGCACCTGGAGCCAAGGAGACCTGGGCCCTGTCTCAAGGAGCTTCACTCGGGTCCAGCCCATGCCCACGAGCCCCGGTCTCGGCGTGGGGACCTGGTGCACCGTGCCTTCTGGAGAGCTGGCCTCTGCAGCTGCAGCCCCCAGTGGGGTGCAGGTGGCCACCGGCACCTCTGTGGGACAGGCAGGGCGGGACAGGGCGTGTACCCATCCCCGGGGGACCTGCAGCAAGTGCTCAGACATCAGCCGGAAGCACTGGGGTGGGGCCCGGCAATCTGCATTTGGACCCGGCCCCCAGGGGTGCTGCTGAGGCTTTGACACGGCTGGACCGGCGTGGGGGGTGGGGGGGGCTGGTTTTGCTCTTCACTGACCAGGGTCATCCCGCCAACCAGAGGGACCTGGCCTCAGTTTCCTTGCCTGTAAAATGGTGAGAGGCGCACTCATGGCTCCGCAGCGCTTTGAGGAAGGAACGCGACAGATTCAGCTGCTGGCTTGCCAGCACTCCCTCCTGGGTGACCGTCGCCGGTGTCTCGAGAGCTCCGAGCTCTGCCCGCCTGGCAAGCAGCTCCCCGCAACCCCCGAGCCCCCAGCCCCTGGGACTGCACACAAAGCTAACTTCCTTGGTAAATGCAGGAAGCTTTCTCCTTGGGACGCCAGCTCTGCAGTGGAGCCACCAACATGCCCCTGTCCCCGCGTCAGCCGAGAAGCGAAGGGCCTCGTCCGTGTCTGTGGCCGCAGCTTGGGCTGCGCGTCGGGGCGCCTCTCGGGAGCGCTGGCTGGGGAAGGCGCTGCTGCTGCCTGGTGAATTAAACCACCCTTGCTAAGCTCAAACAAACACAAACCCATGGAGAGGGATTTCGCTAATTCACTCCGACTACTGGTACGCTCATCCAGACTCGCTACGTTATCAAAGGACGAGAAGAATAATTAAAAACCCGGAGGAGCTGGTGGACATATAAATTCGCTTTATTGGACTAGAGAATTAAGACTATACTTCCAGGGATCATTTCTATAGCTCGCTACTAGGGAAGTGCCTGTGCAGCTAGCTACAATCTAACTCCGTGCAGGGAGGGCCTGGCAGGGGGTCTGCCGATGGCTCCATCAGACCAGGGTCCAGGAGGGGCTCCCTAATTCCTTCATTGGCCTCCCAAACTGCTTCCTCCACGGGGAGGATGGAGCAGGTGCATTTAAGTCTCTCGGAGCCTGGGCGTGTGTTCTCCAAGTGTGGCCCCAGGCCAGCAGTGGGGGCACCTAGGAAATTCTTGGGCTCCACCCCGCATCTGCTGAGACAGGTAGTCCGGGCAGGGCGTGGCGGGGCAGGGCTGGCTCACCTGGAGAGGAAGGGCCAGCCCTCCAGCCCTTTCACAGGTGGGCCGGCGAGCACGCATGCTGGCGTGAGCAGAGCCGGCACGCAGAGTGCTCCTGGGAACTTCACCAAAGGGGAAGCTTGGGCCTGCGCAGCCGAACGCAGCCCGAGGCCACGGGGTGTTGGTCTGAGCAGGGGTTTTTATTCACTTTCTAGATGAATTTTGCACAACGAGTTGCTAACACTTAAATCCCGTACAGTGTAGGCTTCTTGCTTTTATGGAAAAATTAGGAGGATCCGGCCACACCACACCTACATCCGTCCAGGGACGGGGGCTCGGTGGCCGCCACCTGGCACAGCTGCTCCTCCCTCTGACACGGTCTTTGAACTCTCCTGGGAGCACTGCCAGCTCTCTTGTCACGGCTCTGGCCACGGCGCCTGCACCCGCAGGTGCCTGAACCTGCCGCCTCGGCCTCAGGGCCTTCACCCCCATACGAGCTGCAGCCCTGTGTTCAGCCCAGCTCTGCCTTCCTGTAGCAATGACTCCTGGGCTTCCCTAGGAATACATGTCGTGGCGTCATGAATGCACTTGGACTGGACCCGTCTCCAAGAATGACCACAAACACCTGCCCCTTGCCCTTGTACGACTGCCCTGTTTATGTTTCCCCCACAAAACTTCCTGTGGCCAGGAACCTAGAGACTCATCTCCAGGTCGGCAGGCTCTCCCAGCCTGGGCACAGCAACCTCCGGGCTGGGCCATTCTCTGGGGGTGGGCTGGGGGGAGGCACTGTCTTGGGTGGTGGGGGAGGGGCAGCAGGCTCCCTGGCCACCCACGTCGGGGCCCGGGAGCAGCCTTCATTTCCAGTTCTGACCACCAAAAATGTCTTCTGATTCTTTTCCTGACCTCCCCAGGGGTAAAATCGCCCCGACCTGGACGCCACTGAAGTGTGTATGGCCTGGTACAGAGACTTCTAGAAGACACTTTCTGGATGCATGGACCAGTGGGCAGGTGGGTAGGTATGGGAGGCAGGAGTAGATACACCAGCAAGTAAAAACAAGCGATCTTCTAACAGTTCACGGGGAAATGTGCATTGTGGGAAAAAAAAGCATGCAAAGATATCTAGACTGTGGGCACCCAGACTGCCCTGTGAGGTCCATTTTCCAGGGACTTTCTGCTGTCCCTGGTCCATGGCGCAGAGACCGAGAGCAGCGGGAGGAAGAAGGAGAAAAACCTGAGGCACCGAGTGAACCGTCGCGAAGAGTGACGACGAGAGACGACTTAGAAATGGCAATTTTAAACGACAGCACATTGGGTTCAAATCCCTCAGCGCCTTCCCGGGCTGCCTCCAGTAGTGGCAGGTGGAGAACACTTGTCGTAGATTCGGATCGGGATCAGAATGACACGGCTGGGGTGAGTCCTCGCAAAGGCACAGTTGTCCTGCGCTGCGGCGCGGGCTCTGCTCTGGGTCTCCCAAGCCCGACGCTGGCCGTCCTCTGTGGCCTGGTGACGGCCCTGTGTGACCTTGCATAGGCACGGACGGGGCCTGGGCTCTAGGGACCGGCTGGAAACAAAAGAGGGCAAGGGTGGGGAAACCAGAGGCCCGAAGGTGTTCCTTCTTGGGGGGACTCTGTCCATTGCCATTACGGGGTCCCCCACATCCAGCCAGCCCTCCCTCCCATACAGGAGTTGAAAGAGTGAGTAGGGGGGCTCTTAAGCAGCCCCCAAATCCATTTCATCAGAGCAGACCAAGGCACCTCCGCCGGCCTTCCCTGCACTCACGAGCTACGTGATGGTTTCACTTTTCTTCGAATGTCAGAGCTCAACTGGTTCATTTCAGACTCCGTAATGATCCTCTTAGAAAAAGAAAAACATCCCAGTCGAAATTTTGGGAAAAAAAGAATCCAAGCAAATGTTCCGTGCATCTCAGGGATGCTTCTGCAGAGTTCAGGGTGGTACCAGGTGTCCCCGCCTCGGGGTTCCAGGGTTGGGGGGCAGGGATGAACTCTGCCCTCCGGGACCCACTGCAGAAGCCCTGAGTCTGGTGGGTGGGAGGGGTTAGAGAAAGTGGCTGGTCTCTCACTTGCTCCACGCCATCCCTCTGGTCCCTGCTTGAGGACAGGGTAGACGGAAATTGTCCCCAGGCATCATCGCAGACGGACAAGGCGCTCGCCTGCGCCAACTCTCCTCGCCCAGGGTACAGCAAGGGGAGGAGGACTTCCCGCCAGCAATGCCAGGGAAATGCTAGTTTAAACCCCACTCCACCCTCCACAGCAGCTCCCTTCCCAGGGCCCATGCGGCCACACTCGGCAAGTTGCAACAGAGATGAGGGATCACCAGGTGGTACGTGAGCTCCAACTGTGATGCCCAATGTGGTCATTTGACAGACAGACAGTCGGACTGGTGTTGTGGCTCAGCAGGTTGAGTTGCCGCCTGCAGTCCTGGCATCCGGTACCAGCACCGGTTCGAGTCCCAGCTGTTACACTTCCGATCCAGCTCCCTGCTAATGTCCTGGGAAAGCAGCAGAAGATGGCCCAAGTGCTTGGGCCCCTGTACCCACATGGGAGACCTGGAAGAAGCTCCTGGCTCCTGGCTTCAGCCTGGCCCAGCCCTGGCCTTTGTAGCCACTTGGGGAGTAAAGCAGCAGATGGAAGATTTCTTTCTGTCTCTCCCTCTCTCTCTTTCAAATAAATAATATTGAATCTTAAACAAATAAACCAAACCAAAACAAAAAACCCTCTGGCAATTGATCTTCAGGATGCTCAGGGTTGAGGGTGTGTTGACTGAGCCCTAGCGATTTCCTCCGACTTTGAGGTATCCAGGTTTGCGAAAGCGACCTTGGTGGCTGGGTTTCCTGCACCTCCAGCCCTCTCTGGCTGCACACGGGCGGGCAGCACTCGGGAGAGTCTGGGCTGCTTCTGTTCTCTCTTGGGTGCCGAAACCATTGTTTCTGACCCGGAGGAGCCACAGGCCCAGAGGCCTCCCAACAGAGGGGTGCAGGCGGAGTCATCCCCGGAAGTGCACCAGGCGCTGTGGGGGTCACTAAGACGCCTTCCAGACAAACGAGCAGGTGGCTCTTGGTTGTATGAACACTCTGGTGAGCAGCACATCTACTTAAACGTGGCAGAGCTCAGAGTCTCCATGTTCATCGTGATTTTTCTCAAAGGATATTGAAAACGGAGACAGGCCACATGGGAGGGAAGGCGTCTACTTTGAATGCTGGTCTAGTTTTGGCTGTTGTGGCCACCTGGGAAATGAACCAGCATATGGAAGTTGATCTTTCTCCCTCTCTCTCTTTCTCTCTCTCTCTCATTCTGCCTTTCAAATAAATAAGTAAAAAAATTTTAAGATTGATTTATTTATTTGAAAGGCAGTTACAGAAGGAGAGAGGGAGAGACAAAAAGACAAATCTTCCATTTGCAGTTCACTCCCCAAATGGCCACAATGGCTGGAACTGGACCAATCCAAAGCTAGGAGCCAGGGGCTTTTACTAGGTCTCTCACATGGGTGCAGGGACCCAAGTACCTGGGCCATCTTCCACTGCTTTCCCAAGTGCATTGGATCAGAAGTGGAGCAGCTGGGACTCGAAGTGGGGGCCCATATGGGATGCCAGCACTGCAGGTGGAGGTATTACCAGCTATGCCACAACACCAGCCCCAATCTTTATTTTTTCTAAAGTGAGCATGTGTTACTTCTCTACCATTATAATGCAGTGTGTACATATTTGGTTTCCTTGTATTTTTTTTTTTTTTGACAGGCAGAGTGGATAGTGAGAGAGAGAGAGAGACAGAAAGAAAGGTCTTCCTTTGCCGTTGGTTCACCCTCCAATGGCCACCGCGGCCGGCGCGCTGCGGCCAGCGCACCACGCTGATCCGATGGCAGGAGCCAGGTGCTTCTCCTGGTCTCCCATGGGGTGCAGGGCCCAAGCACTTGGGCCATCCTCCATTGCACTCCCTGGCCACAGCAGAGAGCTGGCCTGGAAGAGGGGCAACTGGGACAGAATCTGGGGCCCGACCGGGACTAGAACCCGGTGTGCCGGCGCCACAAGGCTGAGGATTAGCCAAGTGAGCCACGGCGCTGGCTTCCTTGTAATTTTTAAATACGCATTTGGTATGAGGTTATATAGTTGTGGATGTCTCACCAAACCTGATGGCCTGCTCAACCATACACACCACACATACACAGTAATGTATGTCACTTACTTGCTGTGTGACCTGAGAAAGTCACTAAACCTCTCTGGGCTTTGGCTTCCTTAGCAGCTAAAGAGACAACGCTAACAGTGCCGACCCTCTGGAGAGACTTGAGAAGACTGAACAAGACACAGGTGCAGTGCCCAGCATCAGTCCAGCCCAGTCCTGGCTGCTGTAGGCATTTGGAGAGTAAAGCAGTAGATAGGAGTGCTCTCTCTCTCTCTCTCCCTCTCTCTCCCTCTCCCCCCCAAATTCAATAACTTTTTAAAGATTAAGGGACCAACGCTGTGGCTTAGTGGGTAAAACCACCACCTGCAGTGCTGGCATCCCCTATGGGTGCCGGTTTGAGCCCTGACCACTCCACTTCTGATCCAGCTCTCTGCTGTAGCCTGAGAAAGCAGTGGAGGATGGCCCAAGTCCTTGGGCCCCTGCACCCGCGTGGGAGACCCGGAAGAAGCACCTGGCTCCTGGCTTCGGCTCGGCTCAGCTCCAGCAGTTGCAGCCATCTGGGGAGTGAACCAGTCGATGGAAGACCTCTCTCTGCCTCTCTGTAAATCTGCCTTTCAAATAAATACATCTTTTTAAACGAAGTTAAATTGAGCTCAAAAAATGTTTGAACTCCATGCATAGTTTTTCCATACTACAAACTTCCCATGGACGTCTTTGCGGATACCCGGACTGCCAATTTGTTCTTGTCAGTCTTAACGCATTGCAGCACTTCTGGCTCAGCAGAGGGGTCACGCAGAGCCCGGCTGACAGCTTCTAACAGACAACGCATGAGATCTGACGCCACCGGCAACAGTTCTGTCCACGAGAGAGGACGCTGCAGCCTTCAAGCGAGGCACAGAGTCCACACAGTCAACCTGCCTGTCCCGTCTCTCGCTCCCCAGCCCAGGGTCTGCAAAGTCCGAGTCGGAGACCCTGGGTCCCCGAGTGACTTCTCATCTCCAGATCTGAAGACGCTCTCGCAAACTGCACTGCTCACAGAACACTCCCCCAGCCCAGCCTCCTAAGCCCTCGTGAAATCAAGACTGGAACTGCTCTCCTGGGCCGGGGAGCGTGGGAAGCAGGAAAGCCAAGACCGCCACAGAGGTGGCCTCACGCCACGCAAGGCATGCGGCTTGCATTGTTCTTTACGACGTCTACATAATCTTGCAATTGGCTACGGGCTGTTTTGTCCATTATTTTTTCATGCAACGAGAAAAACTATGCCCTGGGGTATGATTATTAAAATACGTTACCTCTTCCATATTTAAATAGTAGAATGGCTTCTCTGGGCTTTAAAGTGAACCCAGTGAAATACCTACAGCTTACATACAATGTCAGGCAAATGGAAACTCAATGCCCAATCCCCCGGGGAACCAGGCCTACCTGGGACTCAGTTTTCCTCCTCTGAGTCATGGGTATGGGGCAAGCTGGGGTGGCAAGGTGTGGAGAGAGCGGGAGACTGTGGGGCAGCTGCCCCAGGCGCTAGGGTTGGAAACCCACTACAGAATCCAGCTCCCCTATTCCGGGGGACCTGTCCTCAGGCAGCTGCTGCAGGGAATGGGAACAGAGGGAAAGAAACGGGGTCTCCCAGAGAGAAAATTGCCAAATCGAATTTCTCCAACTGGAAGTCACCAACACACTCAGAGTCGCCAGCGAGTCTCACCCGGCCACACTGTGTGCCCCGTGGACCCACAGCAATGGCTAGAGATGTCTGTGTAGACGGAGGATGCTACTGGCATCCAGAGGGTAGAGGCCAGCCAGGCTGGAAACGCCCCACAATGTGTGGGACGGCCCCCACCACAGACGCCGATGGAGACAGAAACCCTGAGGGACCCTGCAGACAGAACGTGCTGGAAGGCAAAGCCAAGATCGCGAGCGAGCTAGCGCCACCCTCCGGGCCACGCCCACACCTCTTCCTCCCACCAGAACTGACTTTTTAAATAGCCACGCTGGCTTCTCTGAGACGCCACGTCCAGGAATTTTAACACCTGCCGAGGTTTGTGCGACATGAACCACAGTCACCCAAACACTGCCGGGTGCTGTCCTGTTCGGTCCCATCTGTGCCCCATACCACCCCCGGCCACCATGGGCCTGGGCTCACTGACCAGTCTCCCTGTGAATGCCACGCCAGCGACCCCAGAGCTGCTTCTTGCCTTTGGGACTCACCCACGCTGCTCCGTGTTTCAAGAATCCATTCCCGTTTTCTCGCTGAGTGCCAGCTCGGTGTAGGGGGCACAGTTTACCCCCTCAGCTGGTGAGGGACACTGGGGCTGTTTCCAGCCTGGGGCTGCCACCACCAGGGCCACTATAAACAGCGCGGGCCTTCGGCAGAGTGGTTAAAGGACTGCTCGGGACACCCACGCCCTGCATTCGAGTTCCTGGGTTCAAGTTCTGGCTCTGCTCTTGATCCAGCTTCCTGCTGAGATGTTCCCTGGAAGGCACTGGTGATGGCATACGTAGCTGGGCTCCTGGGAGCACTGTCGCCCTTTCAAACAGAGGGACATTGGACCTAAGACCAGAAACCAGCACAGGAGTCCACACGGTAGAGGCGAGGGACAGAGAGTGACAGCAAATGCAGCCAAGAGCAAACAGGCTGTGCAAAGGCCCAGGGGCAGGTGGACTGTCAAGTAAGAGTGGTCGGTGCACGGTTGCAAGCTTCCTGTCTGGGCTGAGCTTTGCAAGGCAAGGGTGGGTCCGGTCCCTCCCACATCGTAACCCTCTGGCTTCTTGCAAAGAGGTTGGCAAAGCACTGGCTGGACACTTCTAGAGAGGACCAAGACAGGAAGTGACAAGTTCCCCAGGGAGGGACACTGCGAGCCTGGTGGAGAAACTAAGGCGAGCAGATCTCTGCCAACGGCTGCAACTTGGGACCCAGGCGTCTACTGCCCTGCACCACGGCTCTCTGCCCCCTTGCCCTGTGCACCTGCACACAGGAGAAGGCCTGGGCACACCAGAGGCCTCCGAGGCACCAGAGTGGGCTCTCCCCGTGGGAACAGAACGGAGGCCGAGTCCACCTGCCAGGGATCCCAGCCGGCCCCAGGCAGCGAGCACAACGCTGGCAGCCACAACCGGGGCGGCCCACGTGGCCACCCTTCCTTATGCAGCAGTGGACACAGAGACCAGACTGAGCTGCGCTGTCTGAGACACTGGGGCTGTTTCTGTGTTGGCTGAGCAGCAGATCGGGCCTCCTAAGACAGTGCGGGGCAGGCCCCACGCACCTGCTGTGCGTTTCCCGGTCACACAGCGTCTGCAGTGCCCACTCTACACGGGACCCAGGGGCACCCACGAGTCGCAGGGAAGGGGCAGTGGGGAGCAAGCACTGGCAGACTCCAGGGGTCAGCAGGATTCAAGGCTGGTGGCTGGAGAGGGGCAGCCCCGATGACGGCAGCAGGCCTTGGGGGGAACACGGGTCTCATATCTATGCTCCAGATGACTACAAAGCAAAACCAAAGGAGCCGAGTTTGAGCGTCAGGCCGGTCCATCTGCAGGTCTACCCCTGTCTGCTCCTGGAATTAGGAGGGGCCGAACAGTGGAGGCTGCAAGACCGCAGCTGAAATCTGCAAACAGCTGAGAGACCAGGGCCCAGGCCGAGACCTGAGCGAGGGAGGAGCTACTTGGCCTCTTGCCTGAACTCTCCAAGCCCAGTTCGACCCCACAGGGCATCGATCCCACCCCAAGCAGGCCCATGGCTCTGGCCCCCAATGTCCCCTGTGGGGGCCATTTCCAGACACTGGGCTCCAAAGGGACACTTGACCTCTAAAAGTGTTGACAGCCAGTGTTAATTTTTAATGTTTCAGAAGCCATTAAGCTGGCTGGCCTGATGCACCGCGTTTTTGCTGCTGGTCGTTTCGTTTCCAGTTTGGGAAGTGGCTGGGGAATGGCCACGGGGAGACTTCCGGCTTCCCTTGCCCCGCTCCGGGTTCAAATGAGAAGCCGCCAGGGGAAGTCTGCCGGGCCCTAGCAGGGAGTCACGGCCCTGAGAGAGTGCCCAGGCCTTTGGGGCTCCTGGAATGGGGGTGGAGTTTGACCGGCCTCCCAGGCGAGGGGAGCCCCAGAGCGACACCTGCTGGAAAGGGAAGGGCGGCAGAGGGGTGTCTCGGGGACCGGGGCACCTGCAGGGCGGCTGCAGCCCACGTGTGGGAGAAGCCAGCCCTGGCCAGCGGGTCCCACGAGTGCTGAGGAATGGCCACTGCGGACAGCCCCTGAGCCACAGGCCACTGGCTGAGGGTGGGCTGGGGGGCAGGGAGAGCTGCGGAGAGGGCGCTGCTGTTAAGGTGGGGACAAGTGGTGGTGGCCGCATAGGGCAAGTGGCCGGGGATGAACGGGTGAAAGGAACAAGGCAAGCCCCATCCGAGAGGGTCCCCAGCCTCAGCCCCCAGGAGAGGCCCCCCAGCCCTGCGGCCACGCCTTGCACAGAGGGACACCCGGGTTCCCGCTGGGGGCTCGGCAGGACGGTCCCAGCGCTCCCCAAATCCACGTCCACTGGGGACCTCAGAACGGGCGTCCTTTGGGACTAGGGTCTTCGCGGATGTGGCTTGCCAAGCCCAGGGCACGATGGTTGAGGCTTGGCCCTGTGGAGTCTGTGAGGAGAGGAGGGGACACGCAGGGTCCCCTGGGGGAGGAGGCGGTGGTGGGGAGGCAGAGGCAGCCCAGTGTGTGGAGCCCACACACCAGGCGAGGCCAGGGACTGCGGGGGGGCAGGGGCTGAGGTTTCCGGCTCAGACCTTCCACAAGGCACCCCCGGCGAGGGCGCCCCGGTGCCAGCCCCCAGCCTCCCGAGCCGCCGGAGAGCCAGGGCCTGCTGCTCCGGCCCCCGTGCCGCCGGGATCTCTAACAGCAGCCCACGGACAGAATCCTTGTCCAGCACCAAACCCACGCACTTCGATACGTGAAGGTGGTTCTGGGCCCCGGCTCCCCACACGACCGCCTGAAGCGCTTCAAAAAGCAAAACCAAAGTAACCGACATCCCATGGGAGAATGCCGGATCCACGCCCCGGCTCTGCTCCCAGTGCACACCAGGAGCCAAGGATTTGGGTCATTGCCATCCATGTGGGGAGACCCGGATGGAATTCCCTGGTTTCGACTTGGCCCAGCCCTGGCTGCTGTGAGCATTTGGGGAGTGAACCAGCAGATGGAAGACTCTCTCTCTCTCTCTCTCTCTCTCTCTCTCTCTCTGCTTCTCAAATCATTTAAAACCAAATCAGACCAAAAACAAACCCTGGTGCCATCCACACGCGTTAACCAGAATCTTTGGGAGGTGGAACTCAGACGTGGCTGCTTCCTGAAGCTCCCTGGAGGCCGGGCTTGGCTTCAGAACCCACGGTGCTGATGAAGCGCACAGCCCGGCAACCAGCCACCTGGGCCTCCCTCGGCTGACTGGGTGACCTTGACAGGTGACATTTCCAGCTCTCAGTTGTCCTCATCTGTGGAATGGGGTAATTCTGCCAGCCCATTGGGGTTGCCAGGGCACTGCAGCGAGTGAATGCCGACCAAACATGTGGCTCAGCCCCACCAGACGCTGGGAAGCAGCCGTGTTCTCTGGACGCGACGGCGTGGACCGCGACTCTGCCAATCCCACGCCCGTCAGCCGTGGGCGCTTTCTGCTGAGCTCTGCAGAGGTCACTCCGGGTCCCTCTCCCCTGCACACCCAGCGTATGGGGAGGGGTCCTGACAGCCAGAGCGAACACAAAGCTGCCTGCCAAGGGGGGGAGGAGGTGAGGGAGGGCCCAGGGCTCCAGGCAGCCTGCGCCTGGGTCAGCTCGGACGCCCTGGCAGGCACGCGCAGCCCCTCCAGGCACTGCCTTTTGCCCGCAGAACCTGAGGCCGTGTCTTCCCCTGAGGCACCGGAACTTCAGCACCACGCGGCTTCGCCCCTGGAGCGCGAGGCTGATGCAGCTGGCCTTCCTCTGCGTCTCTCCTAAGCGGGAGCCGCTCACGAATTCGCTTTCTCCGCAGAGCAAACTGCTGCTCCCTTGAGATTCCCCTTGCTCAGGATGAGCAGGAAAGCGTGGCCGGGGCGTGCGCAGGAAAGGGCCCCCCTTCTGGCAGCCTGGGGGCAGCGTCCTCACCTCCTGCCGTCCAGAGTGGCCTCTGGCATCATCAGCCTGCCTGTGGCTCTCGCATGTGCAGACAGGCTGCTCTGTGAGGTGGGGAAGCGACAGCCCCTATACCACAGGGCTGCTGACAGCATCTGGTTGGTGGATGACATCACACAGGTGATAGATGACATCACACAGGTGATAGATGACATCATACAGGTGATAGATGACGTCATACGGATGAGACGCGCCCAGAGCCGTGTTGGTGTCTGGTGAGCTCTCAAGGCCAGCTGCTGTCGTCATTGTCATGATTACGAGTGTTTGAAGGGACACAGGTGCCCAAGGGCTCACCCACGTCGGTTTATCTGATTTCCTCTGAGCTGGGGGCCAGACCACATGTCCTGCATCCGGAATCCCAGCGAGTCCAGCCCATTCTGCCCCAGGACCCTGTCTGGCCACTGTTTTATGTGAACGTTATACTTAGGAATGAGACAGCATCTTACCCCCCCCCCCCCATGACAGATGAGCACCCTAAAGCCCAAAGGGCAAGCTGCCCCGCCCGAAGTCACCCCATCAGTAAGTGCAGTGGTGGGACCACAGCCAGGCATTCTGCTCCCCGGCCAGGGCCCATGACACCCTCTTTTATTTACTTATGTTTAAACATTTATTTATTTATTTGAAAGTCAAAGTTACACAGAAAGAGAAGGAGAGGCAGAGAGAGAGAGAGAGAGAGAGAGAGGTCTTCCATCCGCTGGTTCAATCCCCAATTGGTTGCAATGGCTGGAGCTGGACCGATCCGAAGCCAGGAGCCAGGAGCTTCTCCTGGGTCTCCCATACAGGACACCCTCTTTTAAAGCCTCTCTAGGGGCTGGCGCTGTGGCGTAGCAGGTAAAGGCACCGCCTGCAGTGCCACCATCCCATATGAGTGCCTATTCGATTCCCAGCTGCTCCTCTTCTGATCCAGCTCTCTGCTGTGGCCTGGGAAAACAGCAGAAGATGGCCCAAGTCCTTGGGCCCCTGCACCCACGTGGGAGATCCGGAAGAAGCTCCTGGCTTCTGGCTTCAGATCAGCCCAGCTCTGGCTGTTGCAGCCATCTGGGGAGTGAACCAGTGGATGGAAGACCTCTCTCTCTCTGCTTCTGCCTCTCTGTAACACTGCCTTTCAAATAAATGAATCTTTAAAAAAAAACGCCTTCCCCGGGGCTGTCTTCCGTCGGGTTATTTTCACTGAGGTTGCTGTTGAAGGGTAGAGAAGCAGAGTGGATGCCTACTCCTTCCCCAAAACCACACCCATGATCGCCCAGTCCCCAACGGACCTGGACGGAAACACACAGCACGGACGGGGAGGACCCACCTGTCTCCACAACCCATCTCCCCCAGGCTTTCTCACCCTTGGCACTACTGGCTGGGGAAGGTCCGGCCAGCGCATTCCTGGACCCCAGGAGCACCTGCTCCTAGCAGTGGCACCCGAGTGTTGCTAGATGTTGCCAACTCGCTCCAGAGCAGAACCGCTCGTCTCCTTACGTCACCCCTGTGGCTGCACCTGCAGCAGGCAGAGCCCTTGCGTGCCGAGGAATGGCGTCTCCTACAGTCCAGGAGGGAGAGGACACAGTGAGGGGACGTCAGGTGCCCAGAGGCCAAGCAGACATCACCACTCCATTAACACTGCTGGCAGGGGTGGCAGGAGCAAGGGCAGGAGAGGACCCAGGGTGGCGGAGCGGCAGAGACCAGCAACGGCTAGAGCCTGCTGGGCACCAGACGCTGACCTGGGCACTGGACAGGGACTCGCCTCTCCCTGTCACAGCTGTGCAAGGGACACCTGCGGAGCCAGTGGGGGACCACAGCCCAAAGCCCAGGAGCCGGTATCGGCATGCCGGAACAGTGCACTCACCCAATCCTCGATGACGACATCAAGCCAAGGTTTACTGATCACTTAGCACGTGCCAGTGTGGACAACTCGGATTCAATACCCCTCACGCCCTCCCCCCAGCACCTCTAGGGTAGGCTGCTCCATTTGGGGTCCAACTTCCTGCTAATGCACCTGGGAAAGCAGTAGAAGATAGCCCAAGTGTTTGGGCCCATGCCATCCATGTGGGAGACTGGGATGGAGCTCCTGGCTCCTGGCTTCAGTCTGGCCCAGTCCTGGCTATTGCAGCCATCTAGGGAGTGAACCAGCAGATGGAAGATCTCTCTCTCTCTCTCTCTCTTTCTCTCTCTCTCTGTCCCTCTCTCTCTGTAACTCTGCCTTTTAAATAAATACATCTTTTAAAAATAAGCAAGGACCAGCTTTGCGGGCTGCTGGCCTGCAGAGTGGACTTCGGCAGAGGAGCAGGTGCGAGGTGTCGGCAGGAGGAGAAGGGGCTGGGAGCATCCTGCGTGGTCCCCCCGGGAACTGACTGGGCTTTCCCACACCCGTTGACCTTCGGGGGCTTCTGGAGCCCCTCCAAAGCTTGCCCAGTTGCTCCAGAAAGCCCCGGACTGCCCTGCCTGCCAGCGCTTATAAACAGTAACTGGACTCACAAAGGGAGCCTGTCTCGGGCTACAGCAACAGGAAGTGACTGCGTGGCGGGGGAGGCACGTTGAGCTGGCCGGACTCCGGGTCCGGTGCACGCTCCCCTGGGGGAGCCGCGCACCTTTGTGCTGCTGTATGGCGGGCGAGTCTATTGAGTGATCAGGGACCCAAAGCAATCACAGGCCTTATGTGTGGTGCTGCAGGCTTGCAGAAATAATTGGGCATTTAGCTCACCTCCTGCTAGAGTATTATCCATTTTGGAAGGCAGATTCACAGTGTATGGCCATGCAATGGAAATCTTTGAAGGGAAAAGAGAAAAAAAAATCCTTATTGATCTTCCATCTTCTCTTGGCCAGACTTGATGGAAATGACCTTGGGGACAAGGGTCATGTGGGAGGCATTTCAAGTGTGGGCTTCTGTGCCCTGCGTGTACAGAACCACAATACGCGGCATCCCTTGCCTTCTAGACACACACACGTAACTCCTGGAGACACTAATAGGAGCTAGGCATGCAAAGGCAGGGAGAAGATGGCCCCTCTCGGTAACCCCGTACGTAACCTCATCCCTGGTTCCACAGCTCTGGGCCTGGCTACGGAGAGCGAGCGAGGAAGGCTGCACGGCTCGGCTTCCGTCAGGTTCCGGCAGACGCACTTATGGCATTTTTCTTTCCACTCCAAAGTGCCAGGGCTGTGATGATCGTTAAGGCTGGTTTATTTTTTCTTCTCTACACAGTACAGTACGAGCCGACAAGGTCCACATCCTCTGATCCAAGCTGTGTCACCCAGCACCAGCAGGGTGGGAAGCGGCTTTTGAAATCGCGTCCCCAGGACACTGCAGGGGCCTGCAGCACCTGCCCGTCCTCAAACTCGCGAGGGAGCCGTTCCGTGCGGCCGAGGGTGAGGCCGGCCGTGGTTCCGAGGCTTTGCACAGCCTGCGTCTGGATGAGTTTCTTGCTGCCACTGTGACGCATCGCCACGAGCTCGGTGGCTGCAGGGCACCAGCGGTGCTGTCTAAGGGCACCGGGCGTCAGGAGCCCGAAAACGGGTCCCCTGGGGCTAAACCCAGGAGCTGGCAGAGACGCGTTTCTTCTGATGGTCTGGAGGACACCTCGGCCCTGTGCCTCTCCCAGCTTCTGGAGCCAGGGCCGCCCTCCGCCTCTGTCACCACGTGTCCTCTACAGACATCAGAGATGTGCTACTTCCTAAAATGTTTGCTTTAAAATGAGAGCAGGCGTCCTCAGTGCCTGGGTTGAACGGCCGCATGATTCCAAACACTCCCGGGAGTCTGTGACTGCCTGTCCCCCCGCCCCCCGCCCCAGGCCTCCTACAGGAAGTGACGTGGCCAACGCCTGACAACAGGGGAGATCAGGAGCCCCAGAAAGGGCCCGAGACGCCTGCACGGAAACGGAGTTGCTCGTAGAGGCTGCTCCTTTTAAAGACTTCACAGTTTGGCAATCACGCTTTGGTTTGACAGCGAACTGTGAAAATGTGTCACTTTGTCTTCTCGGAACTTCTAAATCCAATCAAAATAACATTTATTAAAATCCTGGGGGTGCTTGCCAGAGTTTGCGGTGCGATTGTAAGAGCGCTGACCCCAGATGTCTGGCACTGCGTTTTCTCTCTCCTTACAGAAAAACAATCCAGGGCCTCCCAACCAATGCAGGGAGGTTCACTTTCTCTGCCAGCGCTCTCACAGTGAAGGGAGCGTTCCCCACCTCCTTCCCTGGGTGAGATCCAGGGCCGCGGGCCGTGGGCTCTGGTGCTGTCTCAGGTACACAGCGTGCTGCTGGGAGTTGTGATCACACAATCTGGAGTCGCAGTCTGCACGGCGCATGCTGGGGCCGCCGGCTGGGAGCCTGGGGACCACGCTTGAGGCCCCCATGGAGCGGCTCGGGGCTACAAGGTGGGCGGTGGGAGGGCCCTGGGTGTGGCCTCAGTGAGGGCTCAGCAGTGCCCCTGCATCCCAGCTCAGTGGCAGGGGCTGTAACATGTCTAACATGTCTGAGGCTGTTCCTCCAGGGACATGAGATAGAACTCTTGGTTGTGACTTACGGAAGTTCCCAGACCCATCTTCTTAAACAACATGGAAAAGACCAACTGAAATATCCAAGAGTGAGGGGCTTGATCCAGGTTCAAGCTATACCCCTCCCCCCCCATCTCAGCTCAGACTTCACTGGGCTCCCACCTCGTGGTGCCAAGAGGGATGCAGCAGCTCCGCCCTCTCAGGTCTCCGGGCCCAGTGCACAGGGAGTCGCTTTCCAGTAGCTTCTGCAGAAGTCCCAGGATTCACTCTGATTGGGAGACAACAGGCCCATCTCTGAGCTGCACAGGGGCCCAGGACAGGTAACTACGTTATCGGGCTTAAACCCCTGGACGTCAGATGGGGTGGGGTAGACAGAGGGACGCCCCATGGACCTCGGAAAGAAAGATGGATTTTGAAACCAAAACTGGGCAGTGGATCTGGGTGGAGGAACTATCCACATGCATTAGGCAGGAATTTAAAAGCTGGACTTTTAAACAAAGATTTATTTATTTATTTGAAAGCCATAGTTATAGGGAGAGGGAGAGACATAGAGGGATCTTCCACCCACTGGTTCACTCCCTAGATGGCTGCAATGGCTGGAGCTGGGTGAGGCTAAAGCCAGGAGCCCAGAGCTCCATCCTGGTCTCCCGTGTGGGTGGCCGGGTCCCAAAGGACATGGGCCATCACCTGCCGCTTTCCCAGGCACAGAAGCAGGGAGCTGGGTGGAACCAGAGCTCCCCTACGAAATGCCCGCGTCACAGGCAGTGACTTAGAGCGCCACACAGGGAACCTAGCAGGGCTGGCTGTGAGGCCAGGCCGGTCTGACTTCAGGCTGGGGGCTTTGTCTAGGAGGCTGAGCGGTGTCCATCTGGGGTGCTAAGTCCGCGGGGGAGGAACGATGGGGGAGTATCTACAGCGGGTGGCTACCGCTGGCGTCTCAGTGAGTCTTCCCAGCCGCCCTTGGTGGGGCAGGTCATTACTGCAACCTTCTCACGGATGAACACACAGAAGCGCTAGGGACACGCCCAAGAGCCTGGCTGGAACCTGCACGTTGCTCGGGTTCTAGTCTCCCAACTTTGCACAAGGCGGAGGGAGGACCTACTGGCGGCAGCTGAGAGCCGGGCCATGGAGGAGCAACCCAAACACAGCAGCAGGTGGAGCCGGGCACCTGTGGGCTCGGCCCACCAGAGCATCCCCACGTCCACTCCTTTCCCTTCTCTGAACCGAGTCCAAGGAACCATCCTGCCCTCCACGCTGTGAATGGACGCTGACGTGTGGCTGTGCTGTGCGGTACTGGCCTGAGAGCTGTGTTCTCCCCGGCCCCAACCTCAAACATCCTACGTTGGTAACGTAAACTCCGTCACCGCAGAAGCTTTGACCCCCACGGGAGCTGGCAACGCTCAACTTGCGGGAGGGAGGTGGAGGTGGCTTCTTGGCTTGTTTATCACCGAAGCAATTGTTAAACCTTTACCGGGGCTGGCGCTGTGGCACAGTGGGTTAGCACCCTGGCCTGAAGCGCCAGCATCCCATATGGGCACCGGTTCTAGTCCCGGCTGCTCCTCTTCCCATCCAGCTCTCTGCTGTGGCCTGGGAAAGCAGTGGAAGATGGCCCAAGTCCTTGGGCCACTGCACCCATGTGGGAGACCCAGAAAAACTCTTGGCTCCTGGCTTCGGATTGGCGTAGCTCCAGCCGTTGCGGCCAATTGGGGAGTGAACCATCGGATGGAAGACCTCTCTCTCTCTGTCTCTCTCTCTCTCTCTCTGTCTCTCTGCCTCCCCTCTCTGTGTAACTCTGACTTTCAAATAAATAAAAAATAAAAAAAAAACCTTTACCAGCAGGGCCCTGGGCTGCCCCAGCTCAGGGTCCAGGGCTCATGGCTTTCTTCTACCCCTCCCTTCCCCCACCTCTGTGCCAGCGACTGGCTCAGGGCTGGGCATGCGGCCCAGCTGACCCACACAGACTGAAGTTCACAACTTCTGTGTTGGAAAGACTGGACAGTTAGTGCTGACCCCAAGGATGGGAACGAGGACCTGCGGTGTTCCCCGGGGACAGCACCCTCCTCACCCTGCAGCCGGCCACAGCCATCCTCACGTGGGAAGGGGAGAGACTGCGGGCAGGGGCTGTGCAGCAGGTGCACTTGGCCTGGGAAGCTCTGTCACGAGAACCCCCGACCACGCCAGTCACTTTCCCTTGGGCTTCTGTTCTTTGCAAGTAATCGCAGCCCAAGTGACGAAGGGCCCAGCCCGTGGACAGGGCCGCGGTAAACACTAAGCGGTACACAAAACAATGCAGAAACCAGCGCACAAGGGGCTGTGCTGTGGCGTAGTGGGCTAAGCCTGTACCTGCAGTGTGCGTCCCACATGGGTGCCGGTTCGAGTCAAGGCTGCTCCACTTCCGATCTAGCTCTCTGCTAGGGCCTGGGAAAGCAGTGGAAGATGGCCCAATTCCTTGGGCCCCTGCACCCGTGCAGGAGACCCAGAAGAAGCTCCTGGCTCCTGGCTTCAGATCAGCACAGCTCCGGCCGATGTGGCTGTTTGGGGAGTGAACCAGCGGATGGAAGACCTCTCTGTCTCTCTCCTTCCTCTCTGTATCTGTGCCTTTCAAACAAATAAGTAAATCTTTAAAAATAACATTGCACAAACCAACCCACAAACCAGTGCACAACTCAATGTGCAAGACAGCTGTTAGGTCTTGTCACAGCTCCCACACGAAGTCTTAGAAAGACCGATCCCTGGGCCATCTTGGGAGGACCACGTCTTGAAGCGCCCATTGTTGGGGACGTTGATTCTTATGATGTCAGACATTGGCGACTAAACAGAATCCAATCCCACAGCGGTCCAGGGGTTGGTCTCTAAGAACTCGCGTCTGAGCCGAGACTACGCTCCCAGTCTGGGTACGGGGTAAGCGCGGAGGCACAGCGTCGTGGGAGCTGGACCACAGCCAACAGGCCGGGCGCCGTGTGGCCGTGGCAGAGCTGCTGTGCCTCCACAACAGGACCTGAGGGTGGTGCCCATGGTGGGGTGACCACCCAGAGGAAGCCCAGCTCAGCGGGTCTGTGGGAGCAGGGCCCTGACACAGGCCCGGCCTTCTGCAGGTACATTCCATCCCCCACGCATCTGCGCGTGCACACGGCCCGACATGCCTGCGTTTCATGTGGGACAAGAGAGGAAAAGCCTCCTGCTGGGACGCACGCCTGTTTCCAGAGAACGCCGCCGCTGAACTTGAAGGGGGCTCGCAGGGGCAATGCACGGGGAAGGTTGCGAACGCGTTTCTCTCGTGCATTGGGCTTTATCTCCATTTTTAAACAAGGCCTAATTTACTGGCCCCAAACGACTTGGCAGGTTTCCCGCCATCTCCCTGGGAAGCCCTAGCGGCTGAAAGGCCGCTTTGTCTCGGGCGCCTACGCACGCTCAAATTACCCCGCCGAGGAGAGGACGAGAGGTCGTGGACCTTGCAAACAAACGCGTGGAATCCACGGGCACATGGGGTGCGCAGAGCGGCACCTGAAACCCAGAGCCCCACCCCCCTCCCCAGAGCACCTGTGCACGGGGACGCCCCACTCGGGGAAGACCCCGGTTTTGTTCCCAAGTGGGTAGCTGCTGCCTGTTCGCTTGCCTGGTGCATCCCTGGGTGTTTGGGGTGGGGGTGGGGTGTCACGCTGTGTAGGACACGCACCCCCGCCCCTCTGTGGGACACGGGCTGTGCCTGCGCTGGGGGTCATTTCCTATCTGCTCGCCAGGTAGCTCCAGGAGACGAACACCGCGCTCAGCCCCAAGGAAGCAACGGCGATCAAACCAGACAGCGTATGGCGCAGCACGCAGAGAGCGGGCTCAGCTGGCAGGGGAGCCAGGATGGAGCCCGGCACGTCCTGAGTTGGGGTGCCTAAGGCGGGCAGACAAAGGCCTCTGCGGGCTTCTTGGCCCCTTAGCTCTGAACTCCCGCCCACTCTGTGTGCTCTGGCCCAGTGGCCCCTCTGGCCTTGACCTCCTCTCTTTCTGACCCACCCACGACTCGCTGAGCTGCCTGCATTCCCCAGACACGCCACGTGGGCTGCGGCCCCCGGGCCTTTGCACATGCTCCTCCTGCATAGATGCTCGAATGCTCCCCGCCCGGTGTCTCCACGGCTGCTCCTCTCCCTCCACGCTGTCTCTTGAGGCCACTCCTGAGTCTGCTGTGCACCTGCTGTGCACCTGCTGTGCACCTGCCCCTTCCACCTGCCTGCTTTCCTTAGCATCCCTGCCTGCTGTTCTTACCTCTACTTGTCTGTTCCCTGCTTTATCCCAGCGCCTCCAACAGCACCTGGAGCCAAGGAGGTGCTCAGTAAATAAGTAACTACAGGGTGCTCGGAGAGCACACAGTACAAGCACAGTCTCTGGCAGAGCCCGGGAGACTTCCTGGAAGCGGCACCAAAGGGTCAGGGGGATTTTTAATTTTGCATGAATGGCTTCGAGCAGCCTTGGGAGAGGCGTGGGGTGGGGGCCACAGCAAGCACGGAGGCCGTGGAGGGAGGGGGCAAGGCCCGCATTGCCTCCAGAGCTACAGGAAGGAGTTCAGGCCAGATCCAGAAGCACAGCCGGCACCTAGAGGGTGGTCAGCAGCAGGACCACACAGAGAGACTGCACGGTGGAGCGTGCACCGCGCTGCAGCCTGGACAAGTGCACGAGACAGGGGCTCGGGGTCCGGCACGGTGGCGTCGTGAGCTAGGCTGCCGCCTGCAACGCGTGCATCCCATATGAGAGCCCCAGTTCAAGTCCCGGCTGCTCCACTTCCCTTCCAGCTCCAGCTAACATGACTGGGAAGGCGGCAGAACCCCGCCACCCACACCGGGGGCCCAGATGGAGCTCCTGGCTCCTGGCTTCAGCTTGGATCAGACCTGGCTGTTGTGGCCATTTGGGGAGTAAACCAATGGATGGAAGCTCTCCCTCCCCACTGCGTTTCAAATACATAAATAAATCTTGGGGGAAGAGAGAGAGAGAGAGGGAGAGCGCGAGTGAGCTGGAGGGTGCTGCAGGGGACCCGTGAGTGATGCTGAGACCCTCGCCCACCCTGGCCGCCCTGCAGAGGGCAGGGAGCCAAGCTCTCCATCCGGCTCCATCTCAGAAATCCCAGTGTCCTTGGGCAAGTCCCTTGACCTTGACCTTCTGAACCTCCACTCCCCTCGGTGCCAAAAGGGCAGACCACAGAGCACCGTGACGGCTGGGGGGCTTTGGGCCCGCACCGTGTCCTCCGGGGGAGGGCAGCATTTGCGGTCCTGCAGGGGCGAGCTGCCAGCAGGATGGCGCCATCCCGCTGACGCGCTGATGGCCAAGGCTCTGCCGCTGCTTCCTTGCGTAGCCCTCGGTGGATGTGTCAGAATCTAAACTCCGACAAATTTAAATAAGGACGCTGTTTGATTGACAGCCAAAAGTCATTAATTTGGCATCCCGTGTCCAGGCAGCAGGAGAGGAGCAGGGCACAATGAAAGGCCTCCAACGAGGCCGGCGAACGCTCGGTGGGGCTCCATCCAGCTGGCTGGGCCAGGGGTGCCCGGGCTCCCCCTGGTATGACCGGGAGAAAAGAATTGGCGTGTGTATGCCAGCTCCTCTCGCTCACATCTGTGCTCCAAGGAGGACAACAACTGGGTGGCAACTGGCCCGACAGATCAAACAACCCCCAGCCTCCCCAAGGTCCCTGGAGGGTCAGGCACGAGTGGGCACCCAGATGTGCAGCGAGGTGCAATGGGGAGAAGAGACAGCAGCTGGGGATCCAGCTCTCTGCTGAGCCTGAGAAAGCAGTAGAAGATGGCTCAAATCCTTGGGCCCCTGAACCCATGTGGGAGACCCAGAAGAAGCTCCTGGCTCCTGGTTTCGATCAGCCCAGCTCCAGCCGTTGAGGCCAATTGCGGAGTGAACCAGCGGATGGCAAACCTCTCTCTCTCTCTCTCTCTCTCTCTCTCTCTCTCTCTCTGTCACTCCTTCTCTCTCTGTGTAACTCTGCCTTTCAAATAAATTAATAAATCTTTTAAAAAAATAAAAAGACAACAGCTGGGGACACCCGTGTGACTTTGCCAACTCCAAGGCCACTGCTTCCGCGCGGCTCTGTCCCCTGGAAAAGAATCCCATCACCGTACAGCGTGCAAGCCCTCCCGCCCCTTCTCACGTCTGCTAATTGCCTACCCAACCGAGAGACTTTTAAAAGGAGCGGTGATAATTGAAATTTCACATAATTACATCTTAAAGTAACGCTTTTAGCTTCTTCCCCCAGCCTCCATCAAAAGTCTCTCTTGTCAAAATAATCTTAAAAGTTTTTTTTTTTTCTTAAACAGAGATTGATGAAATATCACTGGAAATCTTTCAGTGGCTAATTATAAGGCAAGCCTCCTCGGGCCTTCTTCAGGGGGAATCTCTCTGACTCCTCTAAGCAATGCGTTTGGGGCCCTGCTTTCCATCGGTTCACGTTTCGCCAGTGCAGAAGCGCGAGATCTCTTCGCCAGTGTTAAGTACAAGAAGCCGAGCCTCATCCTCAGATGGCGCTGAGCAGGGCTCTGCAGCGGGACGGGGCTGCTCGGCTCACTGGGGACGAATCCTGCGCAGTACGGAGACGCACACCTGTCCTGTACCTGATCCATGGCGTTACCCTCTGAACGGTGTGCTGGAGCTTAAAGAGACACAGCAGGTGCACACACTTCCGAGGCGGAATGGGGGCGGAGCATGCTGGACCCAGGGCTGCCCGTTACACCTGGGCACCGCCCCCACGACCACCTCCAGGCGACCCTGGCGAGGCCGCAGGCACTTTTCTTAGGGACGGTGGCAATGTGAGCCTTTTGGTTTTCTTGGCACAGGCTAGCACATTACCTGAGGTATTTAATTCTGCCAGCCAGACATCACCTCACCCCAAGGCCAACGCTGTGCCTGTTTGTTCAGGTGAGCTTTCTGCTCCTGTCTGGGGAGACGGGGTGGAGTAAGAGGGGGAGACCAACAAGGTCTTTAGCTCTAGGTCCCTGGTCCAGGCTGCCAAGCTACTGTCGGTTACGGCGCAACCCAACAAGCTCCACCACGAGGCGGCAGACCCTGCAGACACACAGGCTGTGCCGAGCCAGGGCGTGGCACGCCGTAGGGGCTCCATGAATGTCTGTCTCTTTCCTGACCCCACGCTGTAGGAGGCACGCTGTGCAAGCCACGCAGGGTCCAGGGAGACGCTGAATCCTTAACCCTTTTGGAAATTAAAAATAACAAGAAAACTGACATCCAAAGAAGTTAAGCAAATGTTCCAAGGTCCTACAGCTACTTAGGTAACAGAGTCAGGATCTGCACCAGGCTTGCTGGATTCCAAAGACAATGCTTTTTCTCCCCCCAATATATTTATTTATTTATTTGAAAGGCAGAGTGACAGAGAAAGAGGGAGAGGGAGAGACAGAGAATCTTCTTTCTGTTGTTGTTGTTGTTTTGACAGGCAGAGTGGATAGTGAGAGAGAGAGAGAAAGGTCTTCCTTTTTCCGTTGGTTCACCCCCCAATGGCCACTGCGGCCGGCGCATCTTGCTGATCTGAAGCCAGGAGCCAGGTGCTTCTCCTGGTCTCCCATGGGGTGCAGGGCCCAAGCACTTGGGCCATCCTCCACTGCCTTCCCGGGCCACAGCAGAGAGCTGGCCTGGAAGAGGGGCAACCGGGGCAGAATCCGGCGCCCTGACCGGGACTAGAACCCGGTGTGCCGGCGCCGCAGGCGGAGGATTAGCCTAGTGAGCCGCGGTGCCGGCCGAGAATTTTCAATCCGCAGGGTCACTCCCCAGATGGCCACAATAGCCAGGGCTGGGCCAGGCCAAAGCCAGGAGCTAGGAGCTCTACCCTCATCTCCCACATGGGTGGCAGGGGCCTGGGCCGTCTTCTGCTTCATTCCGAGATGTGTTAGGAGCGAGCTGGATGGGAAGTGGAGCAGCCGGGACCTGAACCAGAGCTCCCGGTTGGGATTCGGGTATTCCAGGTAGCAGCCTCACTGCTGCCCCCCAGCGCCTGCTTCCAGCTTTAACGCCTCCATAACAAGCAGACTCAGGATGTACGCGGGTGTGGCTGTGTTTGTCATCGTGGTCAATGACGGACACGTGTGTGTGACGATGGCCCCAGCGGTCACCACGGGGCTGAAAGCTTCCTATCATCCGGTGACAAAGTCTCCCAAGGTTGTGCAACACGTGACTCCCGTGTTTGTGCAAATGCTGGTGTGAACAAACCTACGACGCTGCTATGTGTTAGAATCATGGACAGCAGCTCATCCTTGGTGCTAAGCCGTGCGCCGCTGGGCTTGTGTTTCCTGCGCTGTACGTGGAAGCACTGTTTCGGAGGGTACCCCTTCTACTGACGGAGAGCGGCTGACTGTACAGCAGCGAGCCGCGTCGGCCTCCTAGCAGCTGCACGCCCCTGCAGCGCACTGTGTCCCCTGCGTGTGTCAGTGGCCATGCCCAGCGCCCGCCCTGCACCTCTCCAAGCGGTGTGCTTGGGGATGCTGGTGCACCCCGGAGACCGCCTTCGCCGTGTCTGCCGACGTGTCCCCCTTATTAAGCAACGCATGGCTGCAAAAACGCAGGACCCAGATCTCCCTTCAGGGAAGGCTTAAAGGTGACGTGGGGATGGTGACAGGGATGTTAATATTTCACAAAAAAGAACCCAGAACCTCTCAAAGACACCGTCATTTGCTAAACGTAATGCCATTTGTCACCGTCTGCTGTGTTGATTCCAAGTTCCGGGAAGGACTAATACTGAGCAAACCCCTACCTTCCACCCAGAACCTGGAAATCCACTCTCCCCTCTCCGAAACGGTCTGGTGACCTGGCTCACAGGCCTCCCGGGGAGCTGACTTCCACCAAATGTATTCAAAAGGACTCAGAGCCACACCTGACACAGCCAGAAGAAATCTACATTTGTCTCCTAACACTGCGCTCCCAGGCAGGGCTGAGTCGGTACTGCCATCCACGGTGGCCACGCTGGAGGCGGCTGCTCCCTGGGCTTCCGCCCCTTCTGCTCTGCCCCCACGCAAGGGCAGGCTCTGCGAGGTCTCCGAGGCTGTGCGCTTCCCCCGGTGTGTCGTGCTCTGCTCTTCCTGTGGTTCCTGAGAACGGGAGAACTGGAGAGCAAAGAGCTCCCTTCTCCGGGAGCTAGAAGCAGGCAGGCCTGGAGGGACGGCCACGGTCTGCTCTCGGCGAACACTAGGCAGTGGCAGGGACACAGCCCGGGCCCCGGGGAGCGGAGTGCAGCCAGGAGGCCGCACCCAGAGGGGTGGCTCCGTGCCGTGCACTGCCTCGCAATGGCCCAAAGGCACAGGCAGCAGAAATCAGTGGAGTCCGAGCCCCTGTATGGGAGCAGGTGAATTAAACACACTGACTTCTGCATTTGGGAACCGCTGAGGCCTGCTTGTGAGAGGCGGGCAGCATCCAGCCTGTTTATCAAGAAAAACACACAGACACGGACACACATGTGCACACATGTGCGTGCACACACACACACAAACCACCTTTGCAAGGCAGTCAGCCTACACGCCTGGCATGGCTCTGCTTGCTGTGGGCAGTAGCCCCCTCTGGCCACTCTCTGGCCATTGATGGGCCCATTGGTGGATGACAAGTGGCCTGGGTGGCCGGGCCCAGGCTCGGTGGCTGGGCACTCAGAGGATCCGGCCTCCACCTGCAGCCACCGTCTCTCCACCTGGCAGCTCCCCTGGAGGTGGAGCCTCCAGGAAAAGCTGCCCCTTGGCACTGCCCACGTGCTCAGTGGTCAGCCCCTCCGCTCACTGGGCAAGCAAGGACGTTCCCACCCAGAGGGGCGGACGTGATGGCTCCGGCTTCCAGGACAAGCGGAGACGATGGAGAGAGAGCATGGATGACTGGGACTTCGCAGGACTACGCGGGAGACGGTCCCTGCCCAAGGCACCGCTCTGCAGGTGCACAACAGAAGCAAAGCGGTCGGTGCTTGGTGCAAACCCGGAACACAGCCAGTGCTGCAAAACCACACCGGGCTTGCTCCTTCTTCACAAGGCCCGGAGCAAATCGCCACAGCCCATGGTAGCCAGAGCCTTTGGGCTTCCACAGGATACTCAGACTTCCCTTAGAAATTTGCTTTCCGACTTGTATTATGATTGCGATATAGCAGATTTTTAGCTGTCTTCCTCCCTTTAAAAAAAACCTCCAGTGAGTCTATTAAGGACTGGGCACTATGCCAACCATCTGTGGATTTGCCAGCTCATTTGAACCACAAAATGAGCCAGACTCTACTGGATTGTGCCATTTTATGGATGGAGAAACAGAGGCCCGGAGAGGTTAAATAACTTGCTCAGGTCACACAGGAAGGAAGCAGAGGAGGGAAGACTCCTCCAGGATACCGGAGCCCAGCGTGTCACTGTTACTATGGGTCCTGGGCTAGAGATGCCACAGAGGCAGGATCCAGATTCCCCCACCAGGCCTCGAGATTTCCAGAAAGAAGAGAGAAGCTCCTGACGTGACGCTGTCACAAACTGCCTAACACGTGCCTGAAGTCCCCCCAGGTGTGCTCCCAGGGGACTGTCTGGGACTCGAGATCTTAGGAAGCCGGAGGAGCATGGGTGGGGTGCAGATTGGGCACAGCCACAACCGCGACGACCCAGCTGTGGCCACGGCCAGCACGCACCGAGCGCAGCCCCTGCTGCACACTGTTCTCGACACCTTTCACGATTAGTGCACCCGATATCCTCAACCACGCTCATCAGTCTAGTTTTGCACCTGAGGAAAGTCTCATTTCGATTTTAAATAGAATTCGCGGAGCTTCAGACAGTTTCAGAGTCGCCTACTTTCCCCCTAGGCCTGGCATTTAGAGAGAGAGGAGATGGCGCACTCGTGTAGAGAGCCCAGCGCACAGACACGCATGCAGACACAGCTGGGAAAACTCACGGCGTGGAGCTGAGGGTTAAACCGAACCTAAGGTGACGCAATGCCGTTGCTCACAACAGGTTACAGTGGGATCAACCCGCATGCCCATGTGATGTATCGGTACAAGGGCGATTATCTGACCACAACAGGGAAGGCAGTCCATGCACTGCACTCAGGACCCAGTGTGAGTGAAGACCGCCACCTATCGCACAGCTCCGTTCATATGGAATGCCCAGGATGGGGAATCCAGAGAGGAACGGCGCATCTGAGGTCGCCAGGAGCTGGCAGGAGACAGGATGGGGAGTGCCTGCTTCAGGGGTGCAGGAATTTCATTTGGGGTGATTAAAAACTCTGGAACCAGGGGTCGGTGCTGTGGCGTAGCAGGTAAAGCCACCGCCTGCAGTGCCGGCATCCCATATGGGCGCTGGTTCAAGTCCTGGCTGCTCTACTTCCGATCCAGCTCTCTGCTATGGCCTGGGAAAGCAGTAGAAGATGGCCCAAATCCTTGTGCCCCTGCACCCATGTGGGAGACCCAGAAAAGGCTCCTGGCTCCTGGCTTCAGATCGGTGCACCTCTGGCCATTGCAGCCAATCGGGGAGTGAACCAGCGGATGCAAGATCTCTCTCTCTCTCTCTCTCTCTCTCTCTCTCTCTCTCTGCCTCTCTGTAACTCTGCCTTTCAAATAAATAAATTAATATATTAAAAAAAAGGAACCAGAGAGCGGTCATGGTTGCACAACACTGTGAAAGTACTTAAGTCCTTGAATTGTACCCTTTGGTTTAAATGCTAAAATTTATGTTGTGTGTATTTAACTATGATAATTACAAAAAGAATGACTCAATGCCTCTTTCATTGTGCTTGGGGTAAAACTGGATTCCTTGTCTTGGTTCACCAGAAGCTTCATCTGCCCTCCCAGTCCCACTGACCCTCACCTCAACTCCCACCAACTCCCCCATCACATCCTGACCTCGGGCCAAACCCAGACACCAGACGTCGTCCCCACAAGCCATGGTGTCCCCTACTGTGTCTGCTTTCCCAGCCCAAAGACCCAGAGAAGACTCACCCACCCTTCAAGACTCAACTGAGGCCAAGTCTCCCGCGGAGACAGCACCAGCGCCTCTATCTGGGCACCACGCCCCTTGGCAGGCTTCTGTAGACCTCACACACACCGTCAGACGGCTCAGCACGGTGCGTTGGAAGGACACGCTTCCAGTGTGCTGGTTGGGCCTGGTGCACCTGGGTCTAGCTCTCAACTCCGCCCGCTGTGTAACCATGGGCACTGCACGCCTTTGTACCTCAGCGGCCTCATCGGTTAACGTCGGGCTGATGGAAGCTGATGTGAGGATTAAACACGAAAATACAGAGACAGCTCTGGCAACAGTGCTGTGTTCCTCCTGAGCACTCACTGAACGCTGGTGCCGCAGGGATCCTCGTTGTCAGCATCCTCCTTCCCCCACCCCCTCCCCAGCTTCATCAGCAGACCCCTGAGCCCGGCACAGGGCCTGTCCTGGAGCAGGTGCCCAAGAAACAACATACGATCCACCAACCCCACTCCCTTCATTATACGGCTGGGGCTGGGTGAATGGAGACTCGAACAGGCAAGGGACAAGTCAGGTACCCAGCTGGAGGCAGAAGAGATCTGGAGCTTTGCCTTCCCCACATCAAACCCTGACTCTCACCACCAGCAGGTGCCGGAACCGTACCCCCTGCATTCCCACAGAGCTGGGATGCACCTTACGGACCCACGACGCTGCCCCCTAAAAACCCGAGTGGCACGTGACTGGACTCCGCGGCCACCTCTCACAGCGCTCGAGGCCTTTCCTTGCTTTGCACCGAGAGCTGGAATATCAGCAGGCGAGCCATAAATAATGGAGAAACAAAGAATTCAGAAATTAACAGAGAATTAACAAAGAATTCAGAAATTAGCCAGCGAGTCGGTGGGGCTCCTCCTCTTGGGGAGGCAGATGCACGAGCTGCCAGAGATAAGACTTGGGGTAGCGTATCTAAGGTGAGCACAGATAGCAGTGGGCACTCGGGGAGTCCCTTCTGCCACCGCCAAACGGGAAACCCCCATAGATCAAATCAGAAGATAAATGAGCACATTAAGGCTTCACACACCCTGGGGTTTTTCTTTGAAGAATCGAGATGCCAGTTGAACCAGCTCCTCCCTAAATGGCTTTGCGGTCACTCCCGAGAGAAGTCACCTTGCAGTACCAGAGCCCCTCCCCGGGGTCACTGGGGGCCCGGTTTCCATGCCTACTTGAACACGCACACCTGATAGGAATTGGATCCGCGGCATACACCCGTACGTGCCCAGCACTTAGCACCGTAATTCATAGGTAAGGCCTGCACTACTGATATGGACTCCCTCGCTCTTTATAAAAACCCTATAAAGGTAGGACCTGCTAGGTAACAGCCGCACGACACAGATGCACAAACAGCCACCAGGGGACCCAGCCAGACGGCCTGCTAGGAGGCAGCAGGCTGCTGCCACATCCGGGTCACAGAATGGGCCCCCCCAGCCACGGTTGTGGCCTTCCAGGCTCCCTGAGAGACTACACAGAAAGGAAGAAGGTGCCAACTCCCACAGGGGCTCAGGACACCCATGAAATGGCCAAAGGAAGGGGCCCTGCTGCCCCCTGCGTCCCCCCACCCCCCGCGCCTGGAAGAGGCAGCGCCTGAGTCCCCTAGGAGCTGCCTGAAGCTAACAGCTATGTGATGGACACCGAGCACTGTGTTACAAACGCTTGGGAGTGAACTAAATGCAAATGAGGCCACGAGGGCAGGGAGCAAGGCTTCCCCAGTGCCTCCTGCCTGCAAGCAGACGCGTGGGTCTCTTCCCGTGGTCATTTTTCATGCCCAAGGCAACCCTGAGATCTGAGCTCCGAGCAACCCTGGGGAGGACAACCAGGTTGACAAATGGGACCCTCCCCGCCTGCCTCGGAAATGCCAGGAGGTGTGGGTGAGGGGCGGAAATGCTCTGCACGCCAGGGGAGGGGCTGTGGGCGGGGGCTGATTTATGGGCACGGGGCCCCGCCCTCACCTTTATTTACATTGCCGGGAGCACACGCGCTCTGGGAAAATTGAGTGTTTTAATTTGGGCATCTGGCTTGTGATTTTTTTTTTCCCCTAAATTGCTCCCTGGAAAACCAGTCCTGAACCCACAGCAGAGGGCTCCTCTGTTTCTCTCTTGACGGCTGAAGAATGCAAGACCTTTGAGGGCGCAGGAAGGATGCGTGTGTGATGTGTGGAGACGCTGCTGGCAGGTGCGTGATGCGATTGTGTCCAGCAGTGTGGACACTGCAGGGGGGCGCCCGGCAGGGGCAGGGGTGGCACCGGGAGGCCGAGCTCTGTGATGCAGCGCTGCGTGGCCCCGGCCCGCTCACTGTGGCTTTCTGGCCCCAGGTTCCGCAGAACGGAAGAGGAGGGCTTCAAGGCTCCTCCCTGGAGGGCGGAGACCCTGGGTGCTTCCATAACCCACTGAGCGCTCCGCTCGGGTGCCGTCCCCTCCTCCCCAGCTGTTTCAGTCCCTTTCCTGTACAAGAGGACACAGGTTCTCAACATCGCGGCTCCAAGACCGGGGAAGACAAATGCTCCCCAAACGCGGTGGCGTTACTTTAGGAACTTTATTTCAGGAAATTCTTCAAGGAGAATCTGATCGACTCGGCGGTTCCGTTGAGCAGTCAGAGGTTGTAGACATTCCGAAATGGGCAGGACTGCCAAGAGGTCGTGCTCAACCTGCTCACCCTGGCTGACCGGCGCCCCAGCTCCTGAGCTGTTCGGGGGGTGCCTCTTGCAAGCTCTGGAAGTCAGGAGGTTGACGCGCCCCACACCTGGGTCGCCCGTCGGCATCGCGAGCCACCGAGCAAGTGAGAAGTCCCCTCCTGCGCCTCCCTGGCAGAGCCCTCGACCCAGGATTCCCACCCGGGGCCTTTCCCTCGCTGCTCCTCCCCTGCTGGCCTCCAGCACGTGCAAGCACTCTGGGTTCCCAGGTATCCCTCTCGCCTATCACGGCGCCCTGTGCTCCTGAAAGTTCATGGGACGAGTGAGCAAAAGGACGAAGTCGGTCTCCCTCCCCGACCCCGGGGGCCTGCAGGGGTGCAGGACATGGCTGAGCACTTAGGGACGACACGTTCGGGGGACCCGGCGAGCGCTCGGCACATCACACGCCGGCCCCAGGAGGAAACAGAGCGACTTGCTCACCTTGTCCAGCTGGGGGCCCGAGAACCAGGACGTGCACCCAGGCCGGGGGCTCGGGAGCCTTCCATCGCACGCTGGGAACGCTGAACCTGTCGGGTCAGCATCTTAGCCAGTGCAAACAGGTTATGGCCACCACCATTGTGCCCCTTTCCTGGCAGTCACCGTCTCGCACTGTTTCTCTGGGCTGTCCCCAGAAGACGAGGCATCCGGTGGCTACGAAGCTTTGCGTTTTCTCGGATGGTTAATTCTGCAGGCAAAATATAATGGAGGGGAGATTCCTTCCAAGTGTACTACACTTTATGCATATTTTTTTTCCTCCTAGACATCTAAACTCAGGCCTGGCAGATGGTCAACCAAGCTAAGCTGGGCTCCGTGATGACCTCTGGACAGCTCTGAGCCTCAGCTCCTGGGAGCGGGAATCTGCCTCTCTCTCTCTCTCTCTCTCTCTCTCTCTCTCTCTATTATTCCCTCCTAAGTCCGGGAGAACCCCCCAGCAACGCTGAACCTGACTCGCACGAGGAGACGTGAAAGCCATTTAGTGGGTTCTTCTGGGTGATTTTAACTGCAAGTGGCAAAGCTTGGCAAAGAGGAAGGTTTGTCCTGAGAAGGTGCGTGCCAGCCTAAGGTGATGGCTGTGGCACAGTGGGACGGGTTTGTCCGCGCCGTCTTCTCTATTAAATCAAATCTGGGAGAGATCAGGCAACACGTTCTCCCACACTGATGCAAACGAGAAGGCGATAGGACAGCTCTCGTGCTCCAGGGATCGGAGGGCACAGCTGGAAGCAGGGCAGGAGGATGCTCGTCAGGGGGCAGCCGGCCAATCACATCACATCGCCCCAAATCGAGTTTGGGGCCAGCTCTGTTTCTGTGAGTGCCACGGGTGTTTCCGGTGTGCACTTCAGGCAGACCCCCTGCAGAAATGTTTGCAGAGTCGTCCAAGTCGCAGATTCATCCGCTCGGGTCACATCGAGGCAGAGTGCAGGCTAAGGGACAGAGGCCCTCCCTACAGTCTGCACAGGGTGCTACAGCCCCGGGCAGGAGCCCGAGCATTGCAGGGTCGCTCTCGCGCACGCACCGTGGCTGAACATACCCGCGCAGCAGACACGTTCGGCAGCGGTGGGCCAAGGAGACAGGAAGTCCCAACTCCTCACACCCCCAGCTCGCTGCCTATGCCCAGAATAATCCTTTTTCTTGCACGTATGAGCCGTTAGCTTTCAAATCTACACAGGTGTCCATCTGACAATGCCACTCTGAATTCCTGGCAACCTTCTGCATTTATGTATTTTCTCCAGTGGATAGGAAACAAATACAGCTACTAGAATGTAAGAGCCGGAATTCTCTCGCTCTCACTCTCACTCTCTCTCCCTCCCTCCTCCCTCCAGGAGCACTGGAGCCCCTGTTTCCAGTGTGGGAGCGTGGGAGGCAGATACATGAAACCCAGATGTAGCCTCATGGGATACACTAGCCTTCTGGGTTAAAGTTGAAAGCATTTAAAGCCGGCGCCTGGCTCGTGTTAAAAGTGGGCTGGCTCCCCCGGGAAGGGACTGTTGGCGCAGTTTGGGGCGCACTGCAAGTCTGGGGCACACGAGCTGTGGGCTCGGCCAGCCTCTGTGAGCCCAGCTCTTCCAGCCTCATCCCTCCCTGTTGATTCATGCTGAAGATACGTGGGTGATTTCTGATGGGGACCACTTGTGGGTTCTGGCCATCACCTCCAACTGAGTCTAGGGGACACAGGTGCAAGGCAGGGGACACACTCGCCAGGACATCACGGCTCCTCCCAGGAGCAAGGCCTCCGAGCACACGAGAACTTTCAGGGAGAAGACCTGCACTCTGGTCCAGGGACGCCCACCCTTGTCTCTGGGGCAACAGAGGGAGTTCCATTCAGGAGGTGAGAATTCAGTGCGCTACCGATCATGGAAAGTTACAGGGACGCATCTGTTATTCCATTAAACCAGGAGTTTCCAACCAGGGGACACTTCCGTACCCCGCAGAACACTGGGGAAAGTTTGAAGACTGGGTTGTCCCATTTGGAGGTACAACTGGTGTCTTGTGGGAAGATGGCAGGACGCCCCAGAACAAAGAAGTGTCTAGTGCACATGTCAGCAGTGCGGAGTAGAAAGCCCAGCACAAAGCCAGTGCCCGCAGCCGGGGAAGAAGGGGTCATCAGCCTGTGTCACAGACGAGGGTGCCGAGAGCCACATGGCCTAGGGCCGGCACTGTGGCGCAAAGGGTTAACGCCCTGGTCTGAAGCGCCAGCATCCCATATGGGCGCTGGTTTGAGACCCGGCCATTATACCTACTCTCTGGCCCTTTATCAACAAGTCTGCCGGCGTCTCACTAGCTCCACCCCTCAGTTCCCATGGAGGAAGCTCCCCAGGGAACTCCAAACTGAACCAGGAAGCTCTCTGACCTGCGTGTGTGACTCTCACACCCATTAGCGATGGGGGGGGGGGGGGGGAGAGGGGAGCGGATTTTAAACACACAGCGATGACATAAATTTAAGACTCCAAAGCATTAGAACGTTTTGATCCTCAAAAATCCTTTATCCTTTCCTAGCATCCACGTATAAACACTTCTTCAACTGATGCTCAAATGTAAGATACTTCTATTTTATTATCACCTGGGAAAACCCAGACGTGGCTGTTCTCACTGCCGTGGGATCTTCCAGTCGTCGGGGCAGCTGCCCAGGAGTCAGAGCCACAGCTGCTCACCTGTGCCCCTTGGAGGCCGCGGGGTGGACGCTCCCTCTCCTCCCTTTGGATGCACAGACGGCTCTGTTCTCATCTCCCTGAGGTTCTGGCCAGGGAGACCTTCGGTCTGGGGAGCACTGACTTGAGCCTGGGGTGTGGGCATGGAGCAGGAGCAGCAGGTGGCCACCTGCCGTGCAGGCAGGAGTGATGGCCGGCACCTAGGCAACCAACAAGCGCTGGCCGCATCTCAGCCTAAAGACCCTGACCGAAGGCTCTCAGGGTCCCACAGGAGCTCTCCGATGGGGCTGTGAGAACAGAAATTAGGCAGAGTTAGGGTGGTTGCCAAATCTGGCCCAAAAACCCCGGGCAAGACAAGGACTGAAGGCCTCCACAAGGGTATGCTACTCAGAATCAGAAATCCTAAATTAGGGTGGCACTGGGGTGAAAACCTGCTCCTCCCCCAGGGGAAGCATTACCAGATCCGGGTCACTGATTGTCCGGTCGCCCCTGTTTACCCTGACTGCTGGCCAGGGAAGCCAGAAGAGAAACTCCAAGCTTAGACATCAGGAGGACAGGTCATTGGAACAGGAGTCAAGTGACGGCAGACCCTATTGAAGTGATACCAGAACTTAGCAGTAAAAATGGGATTCAGTTTGTCCAGAGGGATTGCACCTTCCCAGGGTCTCACACTGGACACGGGGCCCACAGCACAAGCACACAGTCTTCAGTGATGGTGACGGCCTTTGAAGACCAGGTCGGCGGTCCACACCCAAGAGACAAGGCAAGGCAAGGTCAGCCCTCAGCCAGGCCTAAGGCCTGGGGCAGCTCTCTCCCTCCACCGAGCAGCAGGGAACGTGGGGAATTCGACTCTCTAACTAGTGGAATGGTCCTGGACAAACCAGCTTAAATCACTGTGTCTCCATCCCCTTAGCTCAGCCATGGCTGAGTCTCCCTCAGCTCTACCTCCTGGGGCAATTGGCTGGGACGATGCCCATGGAAGTCTGTCCACCACGGCCACCAGCTTTGATGGGGGAACGCAGTGGCTCCCCAGTGCCCTGGCGAGTGTAGAGGGAAAGAAGAGTGGGGAAATTGCATCGGGATCCTGGATAAGGGGATCATTGCCTGATCATTGCTTCGGGAATGGAAGCTGCTAACGTACATAACCTTGAAGGTGCTGGAAGATGGGTTCTGACTTGACCCACGGAGGTTTCTCGCCCATGACGACCCACACTGGGGAAGCTGACCACAGAGTCACAATCCTGCTCCCCAGACCTTTACTGAAGACCTGAATAGATCCCCTCCTCTAGCAGGACCACCAGGTACCACCTCAGACGGTGAACAGACCCCCCTGCTAGCAGGCTGCTGGTCCCCCAAAATGGCACTGAGCCTGGTCTACCTGTTCACGCCCACATCTCAAGAGGCGTTGAACGTTTCCATGATTTTCTTGCTTTGCATAGTAAACCACGTGGAAAAGGAAAAGCAGTGGAGTTGATGGATGCACTAATGACAACAATCAATAGACACATCGTCCAAGGTCAGCCCCCGCCAGGCCCCATTCATCACACGCTGTGGCCCCAATTCCACTCTCCAGGGTCAGGATCGGGTTTCCGAAATCCCCCACCGCCGCCTTCTAGGACCGGCAAGCGCAGCTTTCAAAAGACTAGAAAGAAGACCAAGAAGGTGGCCTGGGTCCCAGCGCGTTCCAGGTCACTCTTCCCAGGCAAAAAACACATCATCTTCCATGGCTTTGACAAAGTTCAAGTTAATCAAGGAAAAGGAAAGGGCTACAACGCCCTGGAGTCAGCCAGGACGATGGCACAAGGGTGAGCTTGTTTCAAAGCACACAGGGACGCCTGCCCTGAAATTCACAGCTTTTCCTGTTCTTTCCGGAGAGGGAAAAACGAAGCTATTTTTCAACACCATCCACTTCTTTCTCCTTAAAACATGCCCTTTCTCTGGGGCGAAGGCCCCAGCCAGCAGCTGGTCCAAACCCAGCCTACCCAAAACGTCGTACGCTTTAACCGTCCGTCACGACCAGTTTTAACCTCTCGCGGCGAGATCGACCCATTTTCCCGCGTGCCTTTATTACACACTGTCACTGTCACACCCATCTGTGAAGGCTCCTGTGTGTGTACTTCAGTTTCTATTTTCCCATTACACTCGTCCATAGCTTTATTACAAAAAGTAATTATACTCCCATGTCCGTCACACCTACTAAATAGAAACCACCAAGATAACAGCGCATCTTATTAAATCTGTGGCCTCTGGCCCTAGGCAGCCAATCACTCGAGACAGGTGGAGACGGAAGAAGGGAAGAGAAGAGAGAGGCATCAAGCCACACGGCAACTCCATGCTACTGGGGTGTCTTTGGGTTGCCTGGCTGTGCCATCTGGATGGTCTTGTGGTCATGACGCGAGCAGGCTCTGGGGTCAGCCCTGTCTGCCGTCCCTCCAGGCTACCCCGGGGTCCCGTGCCGCTGGGTTTGTGGTCTGGCTCTGCCGCTCTCGCGCTCGCTCGCTAGGTGGCCCTGGGCAACCCAGGTAAACCTCATCTGTAAAATGACCCACACGGGGTCTCCCTCCTAGGGGGGCTTACAGGATTAATGGGGTGTTCCAGGTAAAGGATCTGGATTGGCGCTTGATAAATCATCTATCAATCAATGACCCTATGTACACGTGTAACATACGCACACCAGAGCCCACAGAATGGCTACACCTGTGAGTCTAAGCCTGCGACACGTTTCCCGGGCTCTTACTATGTGTTGGGCACTGTCCCCGTTGCCAGGGGAAGCGTGGGACCCAGACAAAACACTTGTCCTCTAGGAGCTGTCATTCTAGGTGGGCTCACAGCTGAGGTCCCCCCAGTGCCACGGCATGGGAAGCGGTTTGTGACCAGGCAGAGTGGAGTCCCAGGAGGACACTTGGAAACTCTGGAGCCACAAGCGGGGTGAGCGTGTTTTACTGCCACCTAGCAGGCAGAGGCCAGGAATGAAGACCAAGCTTCCCAGAGCACACAGGGCAGCCCCCGGAACAAGGTGTCCCTCCCCCGTGTCACCAGGACCGAGGCTGAGCACCACTGTCTAGAGGAATCAGCAAGGAGCTACCTGGGGCTTTGCTGGGCCCTGGTCTTGAGCCACGGATGGCTGCGGAGGCCATGGAGAGGGGACCCAAACAGAGGCGAGGACATGGACCGGGTGGAGGTGAGGGACGGCATGGTGCCAGCCTCGCCTGGAATCGTCCTTTCCAAGAGAGAGAAAGCACACAGCGTCCGAGAAACCGGAGACCCCCACCCCAGGACGGAACCGATTCTTTCCATTAGAGACAAATGAGCCCAGCCTTGCCAGGTGCTCCCATGCCCAAGTGGGAGGTCTGGATGCTCCACGTCAATCAATATATTTTACTCTAAGAACCCAGAAGGCACCAGCAGTCTGGGGAAACGTGAATCAGGAGCAGAGGCAAAGCCATGGCTCCCCAACCTTTGCCATGGAACAAACCCAAGTCCGGTTGTGACTTGGGAGGCGAGGCAGGGGAGCAAGCAGGTGCCAACAGCAGACCTGGTGGCTGGGAATTCCTGGCTCAGTCACGTGGCTGCTGAGTGATCCCGAGCATCAACGTGGAAAGAGAGACGGTGAGGATGCTGGGGCCAGGGTCACTCAACGGCCATACACGTTCTCAGCAAGTAAGGCATCATCTCCGTGCCTCTGTTTTTCCACATGTAAAATGGGCACAGGAGTGGTAACCTGGCTGGCAAGTCACGCAGAGGACTGAGTACATCAGTGGAAGGCATTCATACAGAACAGTACCCAGAACAGCACCCGGCTTGTTCATACAGAACGGTACCCAGAACAGCACCCGGCTCGTTCATACAGAACGGTACCCAGAACAGCACCCGGCTCGTTCATACAGAACGGTACCCAGAGCAGCACCCGGCTCGTTCATACAGAACGGTACCCAGAGCAGCACCCGGCTCGTTCATACAGAACGGTACCCAGAACAGCACCCGGCTCGTTCATACAGAACGGTACCCAGAACAGCACCCGGCTCGTTCATACAGAACGGTACCCAGAACAGCACCCGGCTCGTTCATACAGAACGGTACCCAGAACAGCACCCGGCTCGTTCATACAGAACGGTACCCAGAACAGCACCCGGCTCGTTCATACAGAACGGTACCCAGAACAGCACCCGGCTCGTTCATACAGAACGGTACCCAGAACAGCACCCGGCTCATTCATACAGAACGGTACCCAGAACAGCACCTGGCTCGTTCATACAGAACGGTAGCCAGAACAGCACCTGGCTCAGCGTGAACACTCGGAGTTCGCTGCCGTCATCACCATCACCATTTTTGTGTCACTGGGACGAGTCACTTCACCTCTGCTGAGAAACGGGTTCAGTGGCTGCCACCTCACCGGCCCGGCACTCAGTAGCACCCACGGCGCACTTGTGGACGCCTTGGTACGCTGAAGGTGCTTATCACCATCTACAGAAATACCAGACAAAAACACTGAAACCATTTGAACAATTCCTTCACTAAGAAGAAATGTGGGGTTTCCCCATGGCCCTGCACACCCAGGGGTAAGATTCCAAGGACCACGACGAGGCACCAGAGTGAGTGGGGAGTGTGAGCCCAACACCCAGCTCCCTGGACGGGGACTTTGCCCTTAATGGTTCACGTGACTTCAGTCTGCAGCGCTGAGACATGGGAGACTTGAGCATGGGAGGCCTTTGCTGCGCACCCAGGGGCGGCGTTACCCACTCCGGGAGGGGCCCGAGGAGCTGGGGGAGGATTCTCTCCAACCTCAGGCCTGGCTGCACATCACAGAAGGTGGGCAGAGGCTTCGCGGGCTCCACGCCCGCAGAGCTGACTGTTCCAAGCTCCTCCCCTTCTCCCGAGTTCAGGTCTCCGCTCACCGGGGGTACAGGGGTCAGGGGCCTTTCAGAAGCTTGGCTCAAAGGTTTAGCGAAGCCAAGTCAACAAAGACACCAGACTACCTTGGGAACCCACGCTTCCCCACTGCGCAGGAGCCACCTGTGCCAACAGGTGTTCTTGCCAAGCTCATTAAGTCTGCATTGTTTCTCTCATGCTTTGGGGCAGATTAGAATTCCAAGGGGGAATTTGGGAAGGCCCTTAGGGCATAGCCTGGGTTCCTGCATTTAGATATGGGGCTGCCTCAGGCCAGCAAGAATGCCCAGGGCTCACACAGTCACATGGGGAGCAGAAGCACACCCTGCTTTTGGTCTTTGGTCAGAGATGGGCCCAATGGGGGAACTGGACCAGCAGGCTCATCTTCCAGGTGCATCCCACAGGGGATGGCCACACCGCAGGTTTCTAGGAAGCCGTCCTCTCCCTGAGTCCATGGGAAGCCACTTTGCCCGCATCTCAGAGCACGTGGGCACTGCCGTGACAGCTGCTGGTGGCACCCCCGCCATCCCACGTCCCTAGCATCCAGCTCAAGTAGGACCGACTTGCACTTGCAACATCACCTAAAATCCATACCCTGGGCTCCGCAGGCAGAGCGGGTTTCAATCTCTCCTGATGTAGGGCAGGAGGGGAAAAGCCAAGGGCTCGAGTTCTTGCAAATCAGTCCTGGAAAAGCTCCCAGAAGGACGAAGGAATTCACTTGCTCGCTTGCATGTGCATTTTAGTGAGGCAGCCTGGGAACAAATAGCTACACACACACATACAAATAAAGGACACGAGGAATGGTGGCCAAGACCCCAGTGTTGGCCTTCTGCGCCCCCTGGGATGTGCCGGGTGAGCAGCCGGGTTCCGGCGAGCTCTCCACACCCACCAGGCCCTTCTGCCACTGACTCTGCAGCCGAGAAGGCACAAATCACAACCCCACAGGGTTCCTAAAAGACGCCAAGGGTCTTGGAGAGTGAAGAGGTAAAGGCATGCACACCAGGCGATGTCATAAAAATCAGGTCGGCCAAGGCTTCTGTGTGACGTCAGAGAAGTTTCTGGAAATCTGCAGAAAGCCACAAGGCACACGCTGGAAGCCCGAGAGTCACCAGAGCCAGAAACTTGGCTCATGGCGTTCTCGCAAGGCAACGGAAGGGTAGTAAATAACAGCCAATCGATAACTAATTTCGGCCCCGCCGCCCTGATCTGTAAGTAATCTCTCTGAGCCCACGCACGGCCATGTTTAGGAAAGAACTTGGAAGCCGCTGCTCGTGACAGTCCAGCCGAAGAGGAGCAGACACCGCCTCTATCAGCCCATTGACGAGGCTGGAAGACCGAGGCGCATGCTACTCTGGAGCCCGGCTAACAGAGGCCCCGGAGCATCTGCTATCTTTTCCTGCATCCTCTTGGCCATTTGACAAGTCTCTTGCCATCCCCTCCCCAACCCCCAAAATAAGTCTACTTAGGAAAACCAGAACAGGAGCAGAAGGAGGGGCGAGGGGGAGGCCAATGCCAGAACTGGCATCCCAGCTGACCGCACACACAGTTCACTCTCCAGGTAACTCACCGTCCACCAGCGAGTTTCCTGTGTCGTAGCGACAGCAGGTAGGAACAGGTAGGTCTTGGTCACAGCCTATTTTAACACCTTGGGCACCAAATAAAACTTGCACATCTCTAAGGAAACGTACAAAGGTGTCAGAAAAGGGTTCCATCCTCCCACTCCCAAGTTAACAGATGCACGAGGAGGCAGGAAGCCCCTCCCCGCCAGCAGAGGTGCTGCCAGCATTGCACTTGTCCGGGCATAGGCATCCAATGGTTTCCTTAGAAACAACAAGGGGCTGATGGCGGCAGACACACATCCCACTGGGTCTAAGGATTTCCTGTTACAAACAGTTAACACCTATCTGAATGGGGTACAATGGAGCCAAGCAACCGAAGGAATCTGGTATTAGTCATTCATCAGATAAAACATTTTCGGAGAAACAAACGGCTCTATAGCCTCCTCGGAGAACAGGGAGCATTTGAAACACATTTTCCCAGCGATGCTATGCTGAGGAAAACAGCTTAGAAATGTTACTTTAAACAAATCCTTCTCTGGCCACCAGCTATGCGAGGGATCGGAGGGAAGGTTCCGCACTGTGCATTCCAAGCCTCCCCCGTCCACCTGTCAAAGGCAATCGTGACCCCACCGACCCAGGAGGCGGCCTCTGGAGCTGTGAAATGTGCCACCCCACACAGAGGCCCTTGGCGCTGGATGCCAGCTTGCTCATTAGGGATTATCCCAGCCTCCTGCAGCAGGGCGAGAGGAGATGGCTCGCCGCCAAGCGTTCTTTCCACACAGATTCCGAAAGAAGATCCTTCGAAGCGCCGAAAGCCCAGATTTTCCGCGCTGCACTTTCTAGATTCTGTTACATAGCAACCGTGCCTGCGCACGGAGAGTACCAACCAAGTTAATATTTTGTTGAAATGACACAGTCGATTAACCCTGTAGGAAAACCCAAGTCTTCATCATCCTCAAAGGTAGCAGAAGCTACCAACCTCCCTCCAGCCCTGGTGGGCTCGCTCAGCACATTTTTTTTTAACATGATCTTTTGGAACCAAAAAACAAAACGGAGAACTGGATGTAGCCACCTTCCCCATAGGAGGAAGTCAAAGGTGACTCCCTCTGTGTAACCCCTTGTGCCGATACTGTCAGAAAGAGGTGCCATTAGCATGCTTCTAGGAGCTGCAGAATGCCCTTCGGTTAAAAGGTGACGTCTGCAGGTGCACCGCGAAAGAGGCTCCTGGACTCAAAACCCTGGGAGACCCGGGCCCCTTGAGCACAGCCGCACAGCCCAGAGGCAAACAGGACCAAAGGGGGTACAGCACCGAGAAAGGCAGCCGGCCTGCTGAAGAATTAGTTCGACAGAGAACCCAACACTGTCCCCTTAGGACAAGGAAAACAACAGCGAAAGAAATGACCAGACCACCTCTGCAGAAGGAAAAAACAAACAAACAAAAAAACAAAAAACAAAAAACAAAACAAACCAAGACAAAAGCAAAGAAAGGCAAGGCACGCTCACAGGAGCCGAATCAAGTCCGCAGTGCTGGGCCAAGGCCTGTGGTTGTAGACAAGTCAGTGATGCCCACGGGACTTTTGGGGAGGGATCGGGGTTTTCTCTCCAACCGCCACATCGGTGGCAACGCACGTCAATTAGACGGATAGGTGGGCAGCACTTAAGTTGAGTTAAGCCTTTCACATTTGATTACCAAGTCACCAAGTGCCCCTAGCAATGGTTTTGAGAAATCCCAACAAATCACAGAGGCCGTCACAGCCCTCCCTACACCCCGTCCCTTACGGCCAGCCACCGGCACGCACGCAGGGCACGACGGAGGTCCCCGAGCCATCTTCCTGTCCCTGGCTTTGCGCGTCTTTGGCGGGAGCCCCCTGTTGCTCCGCTGCTACCAGGGAACCAGGGCTCCAAGTTGAGCGAGCGCATGGTCACTGCTCAGGCTCCCTCAGCTCTGCAGCTGACCCCAGCTCGGGGACAGATAACAGGCAGGTGGCCCAGTGTCCCTCGCCCAGCTTCTGCAGAACGCTGGCACTGAGCCGAGCTCAGCAGCGTGCCCGGCGTGGAAAGCCCCGCATTTACCTAGCCTTCGCCCTTCCGCGCCCGGCTGCCCGGGGCCAGCATCACGGGCTCCACGGCGAGAGCAGCCAGATGACAACCTGGGAAACAGCGCAGCGAACCAACGCCAGGGCCGGCGCACACCTCTCCGCCCATGACGTCATGGTCACTTCTCTCCCAAGTCGTTGCCCCCCAGGCCTCAGACTTGGGAGAGACTTCTGGAGGGCAGCGCTGACTCGGAGTTGGACAGGAAACTGCTCGAGTTCACCGTGCACGTTTCACCTCCAAAAAGCACAGCTTTCCCGGGGCGGGGAAGGCGTCCGTGGGAACGCGGATGCTCTCCCAGCACCCAGGAGAAGCTCCCGGAACGACACTGACACCGGGACGTCACCGCGAGCCGCAGAGCAGCTGGAACCGCGGGCTTCATCAGGTGCCACCCGCACCCAAGGGGCCCTGGCGGGCTGGTTTTTTTTCCAGCCAGCTCTGCATGTGGGCAGTTTAGTCATTTAAACCACAGGAAGAACCAGTCCTGTTGTTTCTCAAAAGGCAATCAGGCAAAATAAGATTTTTGAAAGCCCGCTTACCCTTGGGCTTTCCAAATTTACAGAAACCAAACAGCGCCTTTTAGGGGGTGCTCCTCCACCTTTCACCCCAATCCCCCTCCCCGCAAGGGGTCTCAGGGCTGCAGCTCCCGCAGCATCAGCCCAGACACACGCCCTCCTGCAACCCACCACCCCAGCCACAGCTCTGGGCTTTCTCCCTGCAGAGAGCTCCAGCTCCTGGCATTTGCTGGAAATCTCAACTCCCTGCTGAGTACCACACCTCCTGCGGGCTCCGCGGATTCCATCGCCTGGGCGAGCTCAGTCTCAAATGGGAGAAAATAAAGTCCAGATGCAACCTAGACCAGGGATCGGCCGTGCGTGGAGAGGAGTGCACGCCAGTCCCGTGCTCTCTGCCCCCAACGCGGCCGCAGAGCCCGCAGCTCTCCCCGGGCAGGAGTGGTTCCCGAGAAGGGAGCCTTCGGAACTGGGGTGAGGGGGAAGTGGGTGGTCCCCCACGCCGGGGGCCGAGGGCAGCCGCTCTGGCACGAAAAGTTTGCCACGGAGCTGGGGGCGGCGTGCCACGGACAGGGGACTTTCTGCAGCCACGCGAGGGAATCGCCGGCCACGCCGCGCCCACGCCAGCCGGGGCCCGGGCGACCGTGCGGCCCCGCGCACACTGCGCCCAGGCTCTCCGTGCCCACAGCAGCCTTGCAACTCCCGGCCCGGGAGCCGCGGTGGCCACGGCCGCGCCGAAGCGGCCCCAGGCCCCCCTGTGCACGGCGCCGTCGCCCTGGGCGCGCGGGGCACCCATCCCCGGCCGGCTCTGCGCCGGGCGCGCGCGCTCGCCACGCCTGGGCCCGGGCGCCGGGCGCTCCCTACCTTGCGCGCTGAGCTGCTGGTTCTCCATGCTCGCCGCCGCCGCCGCCGCGTCTACCGCTGCCGCCGCCGCCGAGGCGCTGCCCGCGGCCCCCGGGCCCGCGCCGGGGCCGCCGCCGCCGCCGCTCAGTTCCGCCAGTCTCCGGTTGGTGGCCGTGAGTTCGGCTCGTAGGTTGGTCACCTCCTGGCTGGCCGACTGGACCGCCCCATCGATGCGGAGCGCCAGCTGCTTATTGTCTTCCATCATACTCAGGATTTTGGCCTGGGGGCGAGAGAGGTGACAAAGAGCTGCATGATGCGCGGGGGGGCGCGCGGCCGGGCACCCCCGGCTCTACCTGTTGGGTCCCCCGCGGCCCGGCTCGCCCGCGCCGCGACACCCAGGCTCTGGCAGCGCCGGCTCCTCCGGCGCAGGAATGACAGCGGCGCCTCCAGCCCGAGCCGCGGCGGTGGCGAGGCTGCGGGAGGGGAGGGGGGAAGAGGAGGAGGAGGAGGAGGGGGAGGAGGGGGGAGGAGGAGGAGGAGGAGGAGCGGAGCGGCGGCGGCGATCGCCGAGACCCCGGCGGGCGGGTGAGCGCTGAGCGCGGCTAGCAGGACACCGCGCGCCGCCGGGCACTCTGTGAATGGAGCCTACCATTCGCTGCCCGCCGGGGAGGGGGCCTGGGCCGGGGGCCTGGGGTCTCCGCGGCCCCCCGCGGCCCCCACGGCGGGGACACACCCCCCGGGGGGCGGGGGCGGCGGGCGGCGCCGGGCGGGGGACAGAGGGGGCGCCCCGGGCGTGGGGTGCGGGGCGCCCGGGCCCTGGCTGGCCCTCTGTCCCCTCCCTGGAGCGGTGGGGCAGCCCCGCCCCAGCCAGCTAGTGCCCGGCGCCGAGCTGGGGTGGCGGGGTGGGGGGTGCATGGCAGGGAGGGATGTTCACCAAGGGGGCCCTGGAGGGGAACGGGGAGGGAGCCCCCGGGGCGGGGGCAGCTTCGGAGCTGAGCTGCTGCTGCTCTGTGGGCACCTGAAACTGCGGTGGGAAATGCCCAGCGGGGAGCTGGTGTCCCGCGCCCCGCCCCCCACAGCCCCCTGTGTGCGCCCCAAGTGCAGGCGCAGCCCCAGCCAGGGCGCATACTCTCAGCTGGGCCGGGTGTGGGCGAGGGTCAGAGAGGAGGTCCTGGGAGAGGACTGGAAGGGGGCAGGGAGGCTGCTTCCCTGTCTCCTCCCAGCGGGAGGAGGGGTGTGGGGCTCTGCTGCCTCAGTTTCCCCACTCCCTCTTGAGGGAGGGCTGGGGTAACCTGCCTGCTACCCAGTGCCTTCTAGCTTCACCTTCTCCCCTGCAGCACCGGTCTGCATTTTTCCGCTGGGGCCCTGGATTCCGGCCACCAGACCTTGTTACCATAGCAAGCTTCATTCCATGCAAATAGGACAATTTAAAGCAGCCAGTGCAAGGCATGGGCAACAGGGCACCAGCATTCCTGCTCCGGCACCTCTGGACAACAGCTAGGAGCAGCTGCAGAAGGGGGGAGGGGAGGCGGAGGCTGCCCACCCTCCAGGTTCAGCAGGGCTCCTTGGACGCCCCCGGGAAGAACTGAGCCAGAGAGTGCATGCCCAGTGCTGCCCCGGAGGAGCGTTGTTCTCTTTGGAAGGAGGGTTGGTATTCCCACTTTAGAGACGGGGCTGTGGGCGTGGGTAAGCAAGGGGCCCGCAGAAATCAGGACTAGAAGTAAGTAATCGTCTCATTCCAAGTCGGCCCCATTGCTGGAATGCTGGACCCATCTCCTGGGGGCATTCGCAAGGAGAGCCCGGACAGTGCTAGATGGGGGAGCAGGCGGCAGCCGGTACAGTCCACCCTGTGGGGGCCGCGGGTGGAACCCCTGAGCTTAGCCTTGGCAGCGTAAGTCGTAGGCAGCGGGACCAGCTGAGGCACTTGGAGTGGCTCAGCGCGCTTGTCACTCGGGATTCTGCACCGGAACCCCAAAACTCCAGAGCATCGGGGATCTCCAGGCGGGGGTGTCGCGGTGCGGCCACGGTGGGAAACAGTGTGGTGGGGTTTCAGAAAGTTAGACAGTGGGGCAAGTGTCTGACCCAGTGGTTAAGATACCGCTGGGGACGCCAGCCACCCCTGATCAGAGTGTGTGGGTTCCAGTCCTGGCCCTGCTCTCTTAGGGGATGGCTCAGGTGGATGTGTTACTGCTACCCACACGGGAGCCCCAGGTGGAGTTTCTGGAATCTGGCTTCGTCCTGGCCCTGTCCCAGCTGTCAGGGCATTTGCAGGGGGAGCCAGCAAATGGCAGGTCTGTCTGTCTCTCTCTGTCTCTTTGCCTTTCAAAGTTTAAAAAGAAAAGTTAAACATAGAATTAGCTTATAGCCCAGCACATCCACTCACAAGCATGTGTTGGAAACAGAGTCTCCAATCAAACATCCGTTAACACATGCGTGGATAAATGAGCTGTGGTACATCCATGTGTGGAGTATTATTCAGCCGTGAAAAGTAGGATGCTCTGACACATGGTGTGCCTTGGGTGAGGCTTGGAAGCATTGTGTCAGGTGCGGGACTCTTGACACAAAGGGGCACGTATTGTATGAGTCCGTTTATGTGAAATAGCTGGAATTCATAAACCCAGGGAGAAGGAAAGGTGGGTGTTTGCCAGGGGTTGGGGTGAGGGAAGAACGTGGAACTGCACTTAATGGGTTATTTTAGGGTCAAAAGTTTTGGAACGAGATGGAGGTGATGGCTGCCGTGCTGTGCATGTGCTAAACGCCACCGAGGTGTCCGTGTCATGGGGGCCAATGCTGCGTCCTGTGAATTCCCCCTCTAAGAAAGTCAGTATGTGGGATCTTCAAAAAGTTTGTGAAAGGGGCTGGCGCTGTGGCACAGCGGGTTGGGCCGCCATCTGTAACGGCGGCAGCCCACTGAGCACAGCCGTGAGTCCCTGCTGCTCCACTTCTCATCCAGGTCCCTGCTAATGCACTAGGGAAAGCCGCAGAAGATGGCCCAAGTATTTGGGCTTCTTCCACCCAAGTGGGAGACCCGGATGGGATCCCAGGCATCTGCTTCTGCCTGGCCTAGCCTAGCTGTTGCAACCATTTGGGGAGTAACCTAATGGAAGACTCAGTCCCTCTCTCTCTCTCTCTGCCTTTCAAATAAATAAATAAAAATGTTTTAGAGAAGTGAGTGCCTTAAAACAACTATGCATGGGTTTCAATAATTTTTGCATCAAAGTTAACTTTTAATTCCATTTCCATGAACTTTTGGGATATATGCAAATGCAAAAACAAGGGGGCTGGGGCGGGGGAGGTGTTCTGGTCTGGGACCAAAGCTGACAGAGCTAGCAAGGACCTCCCCTTCTGGAGAGCAGCGTGTGTGCGCTCCCCTGCTACAGCACTCACCGGAAGCAACAGTCAGGCACCTGCTGAGGGGTTTCCTCCCTGCCACCTCACTGAGAGCCTTTGGCTGGTGGGGGCAGCCAGGGTTCCGAGGTTGTCGGTCTTCTCCCTGCCACCACGCCCATAGTGAGCGCCCCTTGAGTGTGTGTGAGCGTCTCTGTGCAGCAAACTCACTAAGTGTTACTCATTTCCCTTCCCATACACTCGCATCTCAAAATCAGAGCAGACCAACTCGCGGGGAGAAAGGAAAGCAAAGACTCATTCCTTGGGTCCCTTCGCAGCTCTCTCTTTGAGGCTTCAACAAACTTGTGTTAGAAACTCCTAGTGTATCCCCTAGGATTTTAAAGAATTTCATTTTTTGAGATTTTTTTTTCCTGTTGGTATGATAAAGGGGGCTTTCCCCAGCTGGGTCTCTTGCTGGCCTATGGGCAGGAGGACCAGATCTCGGGCAGAGCCTGCCTGGCCTTGTTACCCACTAAGATCAACCAGACTTCCATCAAAAAGGCTACTGGTCTACTTTTGCTACTAACCCCAGCCTCTGTCACAGCTCTTCCCTAGATGATCTTAGATAGCAAAACAGCCACAGTCTGTGTCCTCGGCCCCTTGCCTAACACCCAGCTGCAGGCCCAGTTGTGTCTCCTGGGGTGGGGAGGGAGGGCGGAGCTGACATGCACCCATTTCTTGGAAGGCACATGCACACATCTGGAGCTGTCCCTCATCCCCATCTCTCTCTCTCTCTCTCTCTCTCTCTCTCTCTCTCTCTCTCTCTCTGTCTGTCTCTCTCTCTCCCCCAGGTCTCCAGCTATGAGAATGTTGACAGTATTGTGGGTTCTCCTTCAGGGTCCTTCCATCCACAGCTTCCTGAAGTAGCCCCCACCTCACGCCCCAGTAAGAAGCCCCTGTTAGGAATGGCTGGGGTTTGAATGTGTCTCCCGAAGTTCATACGCTGGGCCCAACACCCATGTTGACAGTATTTGGAGCTGGGGAACTTGGGGGGGATTTAATTAGCATTAGGTGAGGAGGGTGGGGCCCGCACGATGCATGAGTAACTTGGTAAGAAGAGGACGCACAGCCTGAGCTGGTGCACCTGCTGTCTCACAGGGGATGCTCTTTGCCACGTGTTCGTAAAGCAGGAAGGGCCTGAGCAGGGGCCAGCACCTCCATGCTGTACTCCCCAGCCGCTGCAATCCTAAGGAACAACTTCTTGTCTATGAATTGTCCAGTCTTTGACATTCTGATATCGCAACACCGCACGACACAGACTAAGACGAGAACCGAGCCAGGTCCACTTCGTAGGGGACCTGCTGCTCTGCTCTCCTTGTCGCTTGGTGCTGTCCCTGGCCACCCACAGAGCTCCGTCCAAGGCTCCGGCGCGGGCCCATTCGCAGCCGCTGGCCTCTGCCAGTATTTGCCGAGGGAGCAAACGGTGCCATGGGCATCTGGTGTCCAGCAAAGCCTGCCTGGGCATCTCGCAAAGCCAGCAAACCCACCTCCTTCTGGCTCAGGGGAAGGAAATTCCTAACAAGAACCCGGGCGGAGAGCCCAGCCTGTGGCGCCCTGGGCTGCCGTGGGCACCTCGCTTCTCTCGTGAACAGAGTGACCACAGTGGGGCGCTTCTGAGAGAGAAAGGGGCTCTCAGAACAATGAAGCCAGGGTGCATGGCACAAACCAGCGTCCCAGGAAACCCAGCAGGTGTGGCTGCCCTGCCCACGACTGCTTTATGCTGACCACTTTACGCCAACCACTTTACGCCCTTTGGTCCTGGAAGACAAAGCGGCTCTGGAGCCTTCCTGTTCACTGATGGTGAGACAGAGCCCGGATTCAGGGATGGGCCGCACAGCCATGTCACTGGAGGGGCTGGAGAGGATTAAAAGCAGAGTCCTTAGCACACGGCCCCCATCTTCCCGCTGGGGTGCGTGTCCTACACTTCCTGAATTACAGATGAGGCGTTGGGGGGAAGGAGGGGCCCGATGGTTGCCTTTTCCTGCTTCCTCCTTGCCCCCCACCCCGGGCTCACCGCGCTCCGGCTGCTTCCTTCTTGCCAACCACAGGCCCTTTCTCTGCCTTTGCTTATTCTCTTGCATCTGGAATGTTCTTCCGGGCTCCCTGCGTCTGCTTCCTTCTCATCCTGTCGATTCAGCATTCCACACCTGCTTATCCCGTAGCGTACATCACTACTGATGGGTGCCTCGGGTCTTTATTCGTCAGTCGGGAACACTGCACGGACTCAGGATTCGAGCGATCGCTTGCCGTGAGGTCACTCCCGAACCTTCCGATCCTGGGCTTCCCCAAGGTAATCCTGCCTTGTCTGGGATTCCGCGGTGTTCCCAAGAGTAAGTGCTCTTTTCTTGAGCTAATTGGATTCTAGCTAAAGCATGCAATAAAATGCTCTGGCTGAAACTACCCCAGCCCCCAGCACGTGCACCCACCCCCTGGACCGCCAGTCTCCGGAGGCCACGCCTGCGTCCCCTGCGTCCTTTTGCTTTTGCCCAGTGCTCAGTGACTGCTTCTCCGAGGAGTTGGTGGGCAACTGCGCTCATTTATGTTGCTCATCCCCCCAACGTCATATCCGCCACTACTTTGCTTCTGTCACCAAAGCCTTTCTCATCTTGGGTGCTCCCAGGAACTCGAGTCGCATCTTTATTGCGCAAAAGTCTTGCCCCGCTCTCCTCTTGTTTGTTGCTTGCGACAGCTCCGCTGGGTGGAGAGGCGCTGGAACCCGCCCTTGGCAGATTCAGCCGCTGAGGTTCAGGGCTCTGTCCTGCGTGCCCTTCCTCCTCCTGTCCCCGAGGGTGCCTCGTGTGTTTGTGGAGTGCACGACTGGGGGCCAGGACTCGGATGGCCCCACGTGTGGCCCAGCCTCATCTCCGACTCGAACATGGGCACTGCTCCTGGCTAAGGCTACGTTCTTGGGCTCCTTCCTGCAAGAGTGGCTTCCAGGAATCCGTACGGGGAACAAGGCAGGAAAGGGCAGATCGGAAAGAGAAGCCAGCACGTGAAGGACTCATTGGCCCAGGAGTGAGTGACCTCAGCGGCCCCGACGCTCCCAAGAGTCAGCGTGCGGCTGCAGGAGCCGTGGTCCTCTCTCTTGCATTCTACTTCCTGCACACGCTGTCCCTTGCCGGGCTCTGGGAGGCACGGCTCTGGCCCTCAGACTGGTTCCACTGCTCCTAGAGAGAGAGGGTGAGGAGTCCCTGACACGGAAGCCCTAGAAGAAGATGCGTGAAAATGCAGACGCCCAGGCCCCACTCGTGACCTGGCCGAGTTCCTGGGGCAGCGCCCAGCGCCTGCCTCAGTTGCTCTGGGGAGTCTGATGAATGGCGATGTTGGAGACTCGGCCATCTAGGAACCGTGGGCGGTGCACACAGAGAACCGAGCACAGGTGCAGGAAGCCTTGAACACACCAGGAGCCCTCTGGGCCTCTGGAGTGGGTCGGGGGGCGTCCCTGCCCCTTCTCCTCTGTCTGTCTCGTGTCGCTCACTCCCACCCACCCCAGCCTCCTCGTGGCAGTGCGACCCTCTCTGCAGATGGGTGCTCCGTGCAATGAAACCGTCGCACGCGAGTCCCGGCCAGTCCAGGAGAGGATTCTCTCGTACATTTACACCGTTCACTGTGCCGAGGGGGTTTCACCCGTGCTCAGGGGGCAAGGGCGGCATGTCTCACAATCAGCCGTCACCAGGTGCTCTGGGTGAGAAGACTCGGAGGGGGCAGAGACCCCGACAGCCATACGTTTCCTCCCACCCCCTTCAGTCACTGTCATAGCTGCAGTTACGAACCAAAAAGAAACCAGGAGCCCAAGAGGGGTCGCAGAGAGGACTGTGGGGCCGGGAAGCTGGAGTCACACGCGCCTCCCCAGCCCCCGCTCGCAGACGGCTGGAGTGAGGATGGCCGGATGCCTGCCGCCCGTGTCCACCTGCAACCTGCCCGGGCCCTCTGCGGACTTGCCACCTGCAAATGGCCCTTTCATGATCACTTTGCATGCCGAAGCCCCTGTGTGTGAACGAGATAAACACACACGCAAGGAGCCAGGCCGACACGCAAGCGCCTGCCCTGGGTGTATCTGAGCCCCCCTGCCCGGAATGATCCTTGGCATTGGATGACTTTCTTTGTAGGTGTGTGTGTGGGGGATCATAAGAGAACCCGTGCGTGTGACCCCCGACCCGTGGCCCTGTCACAGCATCTGTGAGAGACTCAGGAACACAGCCAGAAAGTGGGAGCAAAATATAAAACCCGGAGGCGAGCATCCCTGCAGAGAGCCACCGCTGGCTCCCCCAGAGAACCGCTCCAGCCTGCGGCGCCTCACCCAGCCCCAGCCCTCCCGCGTCTCTCGGTGCTGGGGCGGGCGCACGGTTCATTTTCCAGCTCTGCAATGGGATTCCTGAGAGGTTCTCCCTGCACAGCTGCAGAGGATAGGGCCCGGGGTGGGCATTCGGACTAATGGTGGCAATGTCACCCAGGTGCCCACAGCCCCTCTCAGAGGGTCTGAGCTCCAATCCTGGCTCTACTCTTTTATTATTATTATTATTATTATTTTACCTATCTATCTATCTATCTATTTATTTGACAGGCAGAGTGGACAGTGAGAGAGAGAGAGAGACAGAAAGAAAGGTCTTCCTTTGCCGTTGGTTCACCCTCCAATGGCCGCCACAGCCAGCACGCTGCGGCCGGCACACCGCGCTGATCCGAAGCCAGGAGCCAGGTGCTTCTCCTGGTCTCCCATGTGGGTGCAGGGCCCAAGGACTTAGGCCATCCTCCACTGCACTCCCGGGCCACAGCAGAGAGCTGGCCTGGAAGAGGGGCAACCGGGACAGAATCCGGCGCCCCAACCGGGACTAGAACCCGGTGTGCCGGCACCGCAAGGTGGAGGATTAGCCTGTTAAGCCACGGCGCCGGCCTTGCTTTCTACTTCGAGCAATGGATGGCTCCACGCTGGGCACCACATGAGCATGTTGTAACTCAAGAGGGCGCTGCAGCTGCTTGGAGCTACATCAGCTACGTAAGGGGACCCCGCAAGGTCCCTGGAGCTGCGGGCGTTTGGACTTGTGGCTGAGCCAGCGGGCAGGCTGCCCACGTCCCTCGTCAGACGCCTGGACGCAGGTCCCAGCTCTGACCTGTGACTCCACCTCGGCGGGCAGTGGTGACGGCTCAGGTAGTTGAGGGTTTGCCACTCACGTGGGAGAGCTGGTTAAGTTCTCACCTCCCGGCTTCATCTCCCTAAGTATAGTGGACATGCAGAGAGTGAACCAGCAAAAGGGAACTCTATGTCTGCTTCCCTCTATCTCTGTCTGTCAAATTTTAAATGTTTTTAATTTCATGGAAAAATGTAATTAAAAGATAAATTTACTTTAGTGCAAACCCCATGCAATCCATGCATAGTTTTTTCATAACTTGTGTTTCCATGAACTTTCTGAAGACCCTCCTATCTCCCGTAGTCGAAGCCCTCGGCCACCTCGGGCACAAAGGCCAACGCTTCTGCTTAGGGAAACAAACAGGAGGTTTCGGTCTAGAAAGGGGCGAGCGAGGCTCTGACCGCAGACCCTGCCAGCAGGGGCTCGCTCCTGCCCCGCTCTGGGCCTCCTCTGTATGCTGCACCCAAGTCCACAGCCACAGCCTGGGACCAAGGCCCAGCACCGGCTCCACATCGAGCCCTTCAACTCACTGGCGTGACAAGCGCGAGGATGGGTCTGGCCAGTGGCCGGCATTGGAGCACAGCGGGTTAAGCCACTGCCTGCAAGGCTGGCCACTCTCCTTCCAAGCCGGCTCCCTGCTAATGTGCCTGGAAAGGCAGAGGAAGGTGGCCCAAGTCCTTGGGTCCCTGCCACCCACAGGGGAGACTCGGATGGAATTTCTGGCCTGGCCCAGCTCTGACTATTGCAGCCACTTAGGGAACAGACTAGCATATGGGAGATCTCTCTCTCTCTCTCTCTCTCTCTCTCTCTCTCTCTTGCTCTGGCAAATAAATAAATGTATGTATGTTTGCGAATGTTTGGACTGGAGAGAGGAACTGCCTGGAAGGAAGAAACGGAGCTGCTCCCCCACCAGTCCAGAGCCCCAGAGGAGTCGCCCTGAGGACCCTGCACAAGGCCCGGAGCCCAACAGCTTTGCTGAGCTGAGCCTGAATCCCCCAAGCAGCTTTTGGTTAGGAAAGACAGCCAGATGGAGGCTCCTGGCCTGCGTCCCCTGGGAGCTATCACGCCCAAGTGGGAACCTGAAGACCTCCCTAAGGAAGCACTGTCAGCAGGAACCCGTGCACACTGCAAAAGGATGCGCCCCTCCCTCCTTCCGGGCTGGCGATCCTAGCCCTGCCCCAGCCGGGATGCAGGGAGGAGCCCTGGCCCTTGGGGGTGAGTTCCCTACGGAAACCAGGCAGGAAAGGAGTCCATGCCTCTATCCACGGCCGATTTTCTTCCTTCCCACCTCAAAGGCTCTCTGTAAGGAACTAGATTCTAGTTGTTCTTAGATTGTTCTTGTATTCATTTGTTGGTCCATTTTCCAAATGTCTACATCAGCCGGCGCTGGGCCGGGCCAAAGCCAGGAGCCAGGAGCCTTACCCAGGCCTCCCCGTGGGTGCCAGGTACCTGGGCGCTCACCTGCTGCTCTCACAGGCACACTGGCAGGGAGCTGGAGCAGAAGTGGAGCCGCTGGGCCTGGAGCCAGCTCTGTGGGATGCCGTCGTCACAGGCTACTTAACCCTGGTGCTGCCACGCTGGCCCCTAGGTTCTGCTTCTAGGACGCTTTTATTACGATTGCTTTAGTCCAAGTCAATGCACTTTCACAAGTCTACGTACGCCTTTGTATGAAGAGCACTGGACGAAGCTCTTTTACATTTTTCATTAAATTTCACTGAAATTGAAAAGCTCTTCTTTCTCAAGATTTTCTTGACTCGCTAAGGAGAGGTCGAATGAGCTGGTAGATTGAAAACGGTGCTGCCTGCAAGCGAGTTTGGAGAGTGCTATGCTAAGGCTCGGGGTGACGGTCCTAGTGGGTTCTCACACCAGGCACGGCACTGAGTACCTAACTCCCAGGAACAAGCTACTGTTCTTGTCCCCATTTTACTGAGAAGAAAAGTGAGGCTGGGGGAGGTGGAGTCCCTCATCCAAGGTTGCACAGGGAATCAGCAGCAGGGCTGGGACCAGACTCAGGCTGGCAGGACGGCAGGGCCCCCCCTTACTGTATTTCTCCTTATACCCAAACTCGGGGCTGCACCATGGACTCCAAGCCTGCGCTAATGGTGGGGTTCGTGCACACAGCCGCACTGAGGGTGGCACTGGAAGAGGAGGCGAGAAGGACGGGAACGGTGGGCACCTCGCCCGGCTCCTGAACACCCAGGGTTGGTCCAGTGGCTCCCATGGCCCCAGCAGCTCCACTTCCTGTCTGCACCTCTGCCTTTCCCGGTCAGCAGGTGAGAGAGAACCTCGTCCCGTTTGTGGCCTTGAGAACCTTAGAGCTGGAGGGGACCTCAGAGCCCGGGCTCGTTCTGAGGGTGGGGCAGAGACCCAGGGAGACCAGCTGACCTGCCCCCAGCCTGTACTCGGCATGGCCATGCTTGCTCTTGGGCCTCATGTGTGCTTTTATGTGGTGACCACGTGGCCGTAGGGATGCGCGGGGAACCGTGTTAAACCGTGGCGCTCCATCGCTCCATCCTAGGGACGCGTCAGAACCCGCACTGCCTCGTTCTCTGGTTATTCTGAGAAAAGCATCCCAACTCAGCGTGAGACAAATACCTCCGCGTGAGGATCCCTTTGATCTGCTTTCCCTTGAACACCTTCACAAACTTGGCCAGAAATTAACAATCAAGCCTTACAAAGCCTTCTTTGGTTATTCCAACCTAACAACAAAGAGCGAGGCCACATTCTCTATAGTGTCTCCAGTGTCCCCTCCCACACCCCCGCTAGGAAACAGACGCACCTGCCTGACACCGATTCTGAGCTCCCAAGGAAGGCTTGGGTTTCTCCGCCTCAGGACGCTACGCACAGCACTGAGAAGGCACTGGGGTTCAGCAGCCCACGGGGAAGCCGGTCCTCCCTCGGGGAAGTGGACCACATGGCGCCCTGGCTCATACAGTGGACTGGGCTGCTCTCCTGCACCTGGAATCCTTTGGCATCTCTGTGCCTTCTCCAAGTCCCTCCTTCCACCTCGCCCCAGTCCCACCCCTGTCCTGACCTGTTGCCTTGTAACTTCCCAGTAGCTTTCCCTAGAGTGTGCAACGTACCTCTCCCTGCCCCTCTGACAGCAGGCGCAGCCGAGGGACCCAGCTTGTCCACAGGGGTGTTAGTGCACCTGCGGCCAGCTTTGCGTGTGCAGAGTTTGGCCTTAGCGCCCTCTGCCTGGGATCCTCCACGGGAAGAGCAAGCCCCCAGCGATCTGCTCAGCCCCAGAGAGAAGACGTAAGGAACAGACTTGAACTTACAGCCTGGGATAAGACCCCCGAAATCACTTTGCCAACCAGCAGATACGCAGACAAGAAAAATGACTGTTGTTGGAAGCCATTGAGATGTTGAGGTTTGGGGCTGCAGAGTGAAACTGAGTGACCGTGACCGAGCCCAGCGCCAGACTTAGCGGCGTCATCCTGCCCGTGCACTTGCACCTGTGTACCTGGTTGGCTAAACAGAGACCTAGAATTTTTACCAAAAAAAAATCTGGAAGTCCCAAAAGCAAGATCTAAACTGTCTCAGCAATGCTGTATAACAATGATTCCTATAGCATCTGCATTGTGTTAGGTTTTCAATGTCATCTAGAGACCATGTAAAGTATAGGAGAAGCCTGGCGTGGGGTGGGCGCAGGTGCAATGCCATTTTGTGTCAAGGATCTGGGCCACCATGCATTTCAGTATTGGCAAGAATCCTGGAACCAAGGGTATGGGAGGGTGATGGTCTGTGTGTGCCGGGGATGCCAGAATAAAGTGCCATGGAGTGGCTGGTTTAAACAACAGAAAATAATTTTCTCCCAGTCCTGGAAGCTGCAAGTCCAAGGTCAGGTACGGGCAGGGCTGGTGCCCTTCTGAGGCCTCTCTCCCCGACTCGTGCCTGGCCATCTCCCCCTGGTGCTCTCCCACGCTGTCCCTCCATGTGTGCCTGAGTCCTAATCGCTCTACCCCCAGGAGACCTCACTGTACCCTAAAGACCTCTTCAAAAGCCCTTCCTGCAAAGCCAGCTCCATTCTGAGCACCGAGGGGTGGGACGGCAACAGGTGCTTTGTCAGGCGGACGCAACTCAGCCCTTGGCACTGCTTGCAAATCAAAGAACCTCAGAGCGCAGAAGCTTGGAGACTGATGGGCGATCCACGGGCTCGCACAGCTGGGAAGTTGAGGCAAACCTGACCTCAGGAACCCCAGGAGTCCAGGCAGTGCCCGCCGCTCCCTCTCTTTCTCCCTCCTCTCTGTGCGTTGCCCCCCTTTCTCTCCTCTGTGCACTCAGCCTGTCCCCCATGCCCGGAGGCTGGGCAGCGCGGCCACGGGCAGCTGCAGGCTTGTTGCATCGCGCTGTAGTCATTGCAGATGGAAGACAGCTGCTCCCAGGGGAGAGTCGGCCTAGCCCTAGGCCGTCACAGGACCAGGGTGTGGCACCACTTTGACTGAGCAGGTCTGGCGTCCGTGCCCATCTCCAAGGCCCCGGGAAACAGGCTGGTGGCCCCGCTAGGGGAATGAGGAGAGGGGAACGGCCCAGGGTCCAGGGCGGGGAGTGACTTAACAGCACAGAGCACACAGGCAGAAGCAGGGCCTGGATGTCCACACGCACCACACCCCGCCCAGCAAGCAGATGGTGGGCCCGGGCTGCCGGCTGAGCTGCGACAGTGATGGTGACCGGGGCCGCTCGGGCAGGCCTTCAGTTCCGCACATGTGGCTTCAGCCACAGCCTTGACTTCCCAGGCAGCCAGCTTTAGGCAAGCGGCTTAGCGTCTCCAAGCTCCAGTTTGTGTTTCTACTTTAAAGTGAGGGGAGCAAACGCATCGCTCGGTACAGGTCGGAGATGAGCCTTCAGGGCGATCGCTGTGGGAAATCCGTGTGGGTAGTGGGTGCTGCAGCGGCCCCCACGTGCCTGCCCCCTGCCCCCAGCCTGCTCCCAGCTTCAAGGGCCCAGGCGCTCACCCACCAAGGCCAGGAACGCTCTCCCTCCCTGAGGAGCACACCTGCATCTCCCACCAGTCCTTGCCTCTGCTGCAGGGGCCCCTATGCCCCTTGACCCAGGGTCAGTCCTGGCCCCGAAAGTTGAACACAAATCCCCACCCAAGGGCTCTGAGCTCCAGAGCTCCCCGCCACCGGCCTCGCGGGAGCCCCCAGCTGCCAGCTTTTCCTTAGACTCCCTCCCTCTCCCCTCCGGTGCACACACACCTCCCTGGGCGCTCCCCCGAGCCTGCTGGTGCCGCTTCTGCGTGCTCACGTGTTCATTTGCTAAGAGCACATGAGAGACAGGACGAGGACAGTGGTTTCCCTATTCACCCACGGTTTTGGTTTCTCTGGTTTCAGTTAACCCTATGGTTCACAGTGGTCCAAAAATATTCCATGGAAAATTCCAGAAATAAACAGTCTGTGCATTTTTAAATAACTCCTATTACAGTAGATGTGTGCTATTTTGGCACTAGCCTAGTTGGTCTTCTCTTATGTCTAATGTAGAAGTTAAACCTGCAGCCGGCGCCGTGGCTCACTTGGTTAATCCTCCGCCTGTGGTGCTGGCATCCCATATGGGCACCGGGTTCTAGTCCCAGTTGCTCCTCTTCCAGTCCAGCTCTCTGCTATGGCCTGGGAAGGCAGTGGAGGATGGCCCAAGTGCTTGGGTCCCTGCACCCACATGGGAGACCAGGAGGAAGCACCTGGTTCCTGGCTTCGGATTGGTGCAGCAGCACCGGCCTTAGTGGCCATTTGGGGGGTGAACCAACGGAAGGAAGACCTTTCTCTCTGTCTCTCTCTCTCTCTCTGTCTATAACTCTACCTGTCAAATAAAAAAAAAAAGTTAAACTTGACCCCAGGTAGGGAGGCGTGGGCGATGGTGTCCCCTGCATGAGAGGTCTCGGGGCTGTCCGTGGTTTCAGGTGACCCGCGGAGGCCTTGCAGCCAGCCCTCTGTCCTAGCTGAGCGCACACAGTTGCCTCTGGAGCTGGACCGCCTGGGGTCAAATCCCTGGCCGTTCTCAACCAGGTCTGTGACCTTAGGTGATAAGGAACCTGCCTCTCTATGCCTCAGCTTTCTCGTGTGTGAAATGGCAATAATAATCGTTTCTTCCCGATGATAAACAAATCGCTGTGGATCGAGGATTCAGAACCACCCCAGGCATGGGCAAGCGCTTGCACACTTGGTCCTCTGCTTCCTGCTGGCCACTGGTTCTGTCCTGGGGACACAGGGGTGGAAGAGACGTCGTCTTGGTCCTGTTGCTGCACCTGCTCTAACGGCCCTTCAAAAGCATGTTATTGGATGCAGGAGGTCATACATCCATCCTTCCGACTCCACATAAAAAGGATCCATTAACAATGAAAACGCATTTTCCCTTGCACTTAGGAAATTCTTAGGATTAGAAAAGAGCTGGAGACCAGTTTGAAGTGCAAACGTCTCACATCCTCTTTCAATGTCTAGGTTGGGGGTGCCTCCCACCCCTTCCTGGGTCTGAGGCCGGAGCCGCTGCTTTGTGGGAGGGGCCCGTGGTGAGAGACATGCAGGCCCCCACCTGATGGTCGCACTCCTCCAGGGCTTGTCCACATGGCCCAGAAGGGGGAGCAAGTCTGCCCTGGACAGCACCAGCCAGTGGTGTGAGAACCTCCTTTGCTACAAGGACCTGCACACCCAATGTGCCACCTGTCCTTCGTGAGAGGGGATGATGAATTCCCAGGTGTCTCACTCCCGTAGCCTCCATCCCAGCTCTCTCATTTTTAAAAAAAATATTTACTTACTTATTTAAAGGGCAGGGGGAGAGAGAGAGAAAAGGAAAGAGAGAGAGAGAGAGAGAGAGAGAGAGAGAGAGAGAGAGAGAGAGAGAGAGAGAAAGAGAGATCTTCCATCCACTGGCCCACTCCCCAAATGGCCAGGAAAGCTGGGACTAGTCCAAGCCAGAGGCAGGTGCCTGGAGCTCCATTGTGGTGGACAGGCCCGTCAGCTGCTGCTTCCTCAGGTGCCCCAGCATTCCCACGTGGGACGCCAGTGCCGGAAGCAGTAGCTGAACCCGCTGCACCCCGGCGCTGTCCCCCCACCCCCACCCAGGCCTCTCATTTTGTAGAGGGAGAGAATGAAGCAAAAGCCGAACCATGACCCTCCGCAAATTGATTTTCTCCAAACCAGGAAGGCCTAGCTGATGGCCGATCTCCAGCATTGCCTGTCCAGGACCTGGAGTCGGGCAAACCTGCAGTGGGTTTTCTGACGCTGGCCTGACACGTCATCACGCTTCCACGTCATTCTGGGCAGATTTCTGGCTTGTGAGCCTCACTTTCCTCGTTTGTAGAATGGGGATGATGTAACCTCAGCTGACATCCAGCTGCTCCTCCACTAAGGATGAGATCCGTTCTCAGTACACCTCCGGAAGTTGAAAGGGTCGGAGGTGAAAAATGCGCTCATCACACCTCACCTGCCGAACCTCGTGGCTTAGCTTGGCCACACTTGAAAACACACAGAATGCTTACGGTAGCTTACGGTTGGGCAAAATCAACCAACACAGGGCCTATTTTGTAGGAATGTGCTGAAGAGCTCGCAGAATTTGGTGAATTCTGTACTGAAAGTGAGAAATAGAATGATTGCACGGTCACACGTTCGCACCATCCTAAAGCTGAAGAATTGTTAAATTGCAAATTGAGCCATAGTCATATCCCAGCTCTATGTGCGATGAGCGCTACCGTGGGTCAAATGCTATTTCAAGGGCTACAGAAACAGGAGTGTAAGACCACAGAAAAATCCCTGCCCTCAGGGAGCTTACGTTTTAGCCTAAGCGGTAAGAGGTAGGTGAGCAAATGTGTGTCTGTGCATTTTCTGGGTCTCTGGGAAATGAAGGGAACAGGAAACAGCAGAACAAAGGGGAGAAGGACTGAGCTTCGGACCGACGTAAGGTGCTGCAAAGCCTGACGTCTCCAACCAGGCGGCATTTGGGCAGAGACCCTCAGCACGCAAGAGCATCTGCCGGGTGGATCTCTCGAGAAGCAGCGTTCCATGCAACAGCGCAAAGGCCCAGGGATTCACAAGTCCCTGACTACACAGCAGGGCAGCCCCTGTGTCTGGAGCGGAGCCGGGGAGGAATAAGGTGGAGATCAGGTTACAGAAGCACGGGGCTGGCCCCGTGGGATGGTAGTGGTTTATAAGGACTCTGGCTCTCCCAGTGAGATGGGAGCTGCTGAATAGTTTTGAGCAGAGGAACGATATGAGGTGAGTTAGGGTTCAAACTGTTCCCCGATTGCTGTGAGGAGAGACTGCTGGGGACAAGACCAGAGGCAGAGGCCAGTTAAGCCGTTCCCGTTACATCTACCAACGTAGGGTGGTGGCTTGAGGCTGAGGAGTAAGCGTGGAGGCGGAAGGTGGGGCCACAGGTTTTGCTGACAGATTGGATGCAGTGAGAGAAAGAAGAGCCGCAAGGGGTGTGAGGATTTGGACCTCAGTGATGGGACGAGTGGAGAATTCAGCTGGCAGGTGCGGAAGGCAGTGGGAGGGGCAGGGTTAGTGGGGAGTGTATGCTGATTTTCAGGCGCGTGTTGGACATCCAAATGGAGGCATCCAGTGGACAACTGGGTACATGAGGCTGGAGGTCGGGGAATGGGCTAGAACTGGAAACAGGCATTTGGCAGTTGTCAGCATCTGGGTGTCACTCAGGCATGACTGAAAGACCGGGTGGAGTCTCCTGGACAGATGCACCTTGCTGGGGCAGGGAAAGCCCTGAGGGTGAGCCTTGGGTGCTCCAGCGTGTAGAGGTCAAGGGCACAAGGAGAAACAAACACAACAGGAAGAGGAGGAGCCATCGAGCAGGGGAGTGAAAATCAGGTCTGGTATCCTGAAAGCGGGGAGAGAGAGGGTCTGAAGGAGGCCTTGGTAAAGCCCCCTGTGCAGGAGGAGAGCTTCCCCCCTGCACGGAGCAGGGGGTAGGGGGAGGGTGGCTGCGGTTCTTGGGAACCTGTTCTACCAAGGACTGGAAGAGAGGACACAGAAATGATCAGTGTTTGAGAGAGGAATGCACGTCGCCCTGATTCCATAATTACACATCCTATGCGAGTCCCTATACCTACTGATCACTTTGTACCCCAAACACATGCACAAATAGTGTATGTCCATTAGGAAATTTTTAAAAAGAGAGACCTTGAGGCTGGCACTGTGGTGCAGTAGGTTAACCCTCCACCTGCAGTGCCGGCATCCCAATGGGCTTCAGCTCTAGTCTTGGCTGCTCCTATTCCAATCCAGCTCTCTTCTGATGGCCTGGGAAAGCAGTAGAAGATGGCCCAAGTGCTTGAGACCCTGCACGCACATGGGAGATACAGAAGAAGCTCCCGGCTCCTGGCTTCAGATTGGCCCAGCTCCAGCCATTGTGGCCATTTGGTGAGTGAATCAGTGGATGGAAGACCTCTCTCTCTGTCTCTTTCTCTCACTGTCTATGACTTGACCTCTCAAATAAAAACAAACAAACAAACAAACAAATAAATAAAGTCTTTTCAAGGAGAGACCTTACAATGGGCCACCTAGGTGATGACCGTCTTTGAGGCACAGCCAAAACTCTGGCAATTGTGGCTGAGTAGGATTAAGTGGGAGAAGCAAAAGCACCTGGATTACAATCTGGTATAAAGCAGGTGCTCCTCCCCTGTTGGCCCAATTTATCTTTTTTTTTTTTTAATTGTTTATTTCCAAGGCAGGGTTACAGAGAGAGAGGGAAAGACAGAAAGAGAAAGAGAGAGGGAAGGAGAGATCCTCCATTCGTTGGCTTCTTCCCGGAATTGCTGCAATGGCCGGGGCTGGGCCAGGCTGAAGCCAGGAGCCTGGAATTCCATCAGGGTCTCTCACATGGGTGGCAGGGACTCAAGCACTTGGGCCATCTTCTGCTTTCCCAGGCACATTAGCAGGGAGCTGCATTGGAGCAGTTGGGTCTTTAACCAGCATTCATGTGGGATGCCCGTGTCACAGGTGGTGGCTCAGCCTGCTGTGTCACAGCATTGGGCTCAGCCCACTTTGTCTCAGTCTTTCCCCAACCACACGACTTGTCCAGCTCACAGCGTCAGCCACTTCTCCCTCACTCCTCACAGCCACAGAAATCATTCACACGCAACTCTTCTGTCTGCATAGCTGTGCTGTTGACATCATGTGAAGATACACTCACCAGCGACGGTGACAGCCGAGCTGGCTGTGACACGGCCTGACTGCCCTGGAAGTCTCTGCGAATTTACAGATAGCCTAAGTCATATGTCGCGAGCAAGACGCCGGGCTCCTGCCGCCACGAAGCACAATCAGCGCTAATTATGCCCTCCTTGGAAATCGAATGATCAGACTCTCCACCCCCACTGCCCCACTTGGCAAAAGGTCTGTAGAATGTCTGGAAAATAAGAAAGTGGGGGGACTTGGTCTGAACGGGCAGCCTCGGCCTCTGGTTAACCCCAGCGCAGTCCATGAAGCGTGGGCAGAGTCTTCGCACAGGAGCACCAAGCACTCCCGCCCAGCCGTCACGTGAGGCCCCAGATGCCACTCCTAACCCGGCAGCACCCCAGCCGCTCAGTTTGTCTCTGCTCATTCCAAAGCAGATGATGAAGGCGTGTCTAAAAAAACCCAGCAGTGGCCAAAGAGGATGCTTATCCCAGCGTTTCTAAGTATACTCACGGGACGCCAGAGCTACAGTTTGCGGCATTACTGAGTGTCAGGTATTGTGCTTCGTCCCTTCCGGTTCTCCCCTCATTGTAGCCTCTTGAAATTTAATTGTTTTAACAAGTCCATGAGGTGCGGACTGTGAACACCGCTGTAAGCTGAGGTTCCAAGAGATAAATTCTGAAGGTCACCCAGGCAGTGAGTGGCACAGCCCGGCTCTGCATTGACGGACGCTGAGCACAGAGCCAGAGCTCTGGGCCTTTGTCCTTGTCCATCTTCTGACATCCAGGGGACATCTCAAGGAGAGCATTTCCGAGATTTTGCTATAATATTTGACTTACATTTTTATTAGGCAGGAGATGGGAATTAAAAAAAAAAAGACGAAAAGTGTTGCTCCCTGGGCTTGATAAGTGTATATTACACTCCCATAAAGAGGGAATAATGATATTTCCTGTTTGTCTCTGAGGGTCATTGTGAAGTTCAAGTATATGAATGGGTACGGATCCTTCCTTTTCCTAAAAGGGATAGGAGTGTAGCAGGAAGCTGATGTTGAAAAATATATTCAGTAAACACATTAATATCAACATATTTTAAATTGCTGAGTCAAATCCTAACAAATGGCCAAATTTAAGACTCCAGCCTATGTTTCAATTTGTATATGAATGGACCAATTTTCTCCCCAAAGAAACAAGCATTTTTGGTTGTAGGTGACATAAATCTACTCCGTTCCTTTGGCTTGATTCATTTACATTGTTTTCTTTTTCAATTAAATAATCATGGAGAATTTGAAAAGATGTATTTCCATTAGTAGACTCCCAAACAGATGACCCTGGCGATCACAAGGTTTTATGCAAATTTGTCAGATCGCTTTTTTATCTTCTTGGGCATCACTGTCCCTAAAAATTCTGTCTGTCTGTGTAGTCGAATTCTTTTCTCGTCTCCTTGCGCTGCTGTTTACGATAATGAGTCACAGCTGAAAGGAACTGAACTCTCCGGATCTGCTTTCCACACGTGCCAGCCAGAAGCCTGCTCCCTGGAGGAAGCTGGGCTGGTGCAGGGCGGAGGTGGGGACGGTTTTCCTGTCTTACAGGTCCGAAGTGAAAGTTGCACTCTCCAGGAGTTATCTTCCAGATCTTGTCCACCTTGTTTTTCTTTTTGATACAATCTAGTGCACTCCACAAAGAACAGCAAACTTCTACCCAGTGCTCAGCGTGTCCCTGATCTGAAGCTCATTAGATCCTCCTCAAAGAAGGAATAGATACTTTATTACCTTCACGGCACAGTTGAGGATTTCGACGTCCTGAGAGGTTAAAAGATCTCCCTAAGGACATACAGTTAGAAGGCAGCAGAGGTGGAATTTGAACCCAGAGCTTGGACTTTCGATGATTAGGCTGTGGGTGTCAGCTGTGCCAGTGTGGGGCCCCAGGCCAATTGCATCAGCTTTCTAAACCTCGGGTTTCTCCTTTGTAAAATGGTCATATGATATGATTCGCCTTGCCCCTCTTAAGACTGCTGTGGGACTGTGGAAGCCACCAGATGTGCCCATGCTTTGTAATTGCCAAGGACACCATGACTGCCATCACCACTGGGGGAAGTCAGCCAGTGGGACCCCAGATGACTCAATGTGTGGGTTCACGTCTAAGGTGAAAACCGGACTTGTGCGAAGCACCAGCTGCGTGCACGGACCACATGCCTGCAGACCGCCAGCCCTTGGCGAGCGGACCCAGAGGCGCTCCCGTTTCCCCGTGGTCCGACCTTGCTGCCAACGCGCAATGCCAGCCTTGGGAGCCAGCCCCAAGGGCTCCCCAGCTCCCTGTGTGCCCCCGGTGTTAACTCCACTCCCTTCTGTGATCGATGGCACACTTCCAAACTGAGGGTGTCTGTGGATGCCACCTTTATGTTCAGATGTACTCAAGCCACCGCTGGTGTAGTGAATTACTGCAATCCGATGAGCCCACGGATAGCCTGTATTTAACTTTTATGTAGCTGCCCCAGAAACCGGCTTGAAAAGCAGAAATCAATGATTGTGACAAAATCTCGATACAATTTAGTTTGAATGTTCAGGTTGGGGTTTGATGTATGCCACTGTCAGACATACTTTATGCTCTCAGATGAGTTTTATGCTTACTGGTTAAAGGGGGTTAGCAATATCAGTGGGATACAGTTTGACAAACCTTAAAAGAAATGTTGCAAAGGTATTCTCCTCTATCCCTGGGTAGTATCTAGTCTGGTTCGCTTCACATTATAAGAGGCAGCAGCAGTAGCTGCATCTTCAATTACCAAAGGGAGGCCCTATTTACAAGTCCTTAAATTAATTAGTCAAAATGCATTTAATTAATTATGCCCATGGTGACTATCTGATTCGCCAGTAATTGGGTAGCGTGCAGGCAGGATCCAGGTGGTAGGGCGGAGTGGACAAATTGGCTAGGACTTTTCCCATTGGAAACCTTGGTCTCAAGTAGTAATTATTATTTTCTCTTGAAAAAAAATTTTTTTTTGGTAATGTACCAGCCACTATTTAGAAATAACCTGTTCATAAGAACACCTGCAGATTAGCATAAAGTTCCTATTTAGAGAGGTGTCTAGACAGAACCTAAAATAAGAACTTCAAATGTTAAGAATTCAGTGGCAGCAGGCCACATGACTCTCGTGGAAATCAAAATCAGATGGGTTTTAAATCTTTAGTATTAGTCGATGTATTCAGTAGTCCCGCAAATGGGATTAAGGTTGGTCTGAAAGAGAGCACGGCTTGATGGTTCCTTCACTTCTGCCATCAACACATCTCTCCATCAATCGCCACCTCCATCCACCCATCAATCCATGCACGCATCCATCGTCCTCCCACCCACCCATCTATCCATCTTTCCATCCGTCCACCCAGCCATCAATTGATCCATCCACCCATCAGGCACTAAACCAAAGGCTGGAGGTAAAACAGTGGCCAAGAGAGGCACAGACATCGTCCCCGCCCCCGCCCCCATGCCTGCAGGCCAGCAAGGAGACCGAGCACAGAGGGGTACTGAGTAGCACTGCTCAACGCCTGACCTGGAGCACCGGAGAACCCCCAGGTCCCTGCACGTTGCCTTACTGCTTCCGAGCCGTCCTCTGACCCCTGCCTTCGACCTGACTCAGGTACCACCGAGCTTGTCACCTGTTCACTGCAACAGCCCCACCGGCTCCCAGATCCCCTCCTCCACTCTCGTCTCCGAGTGAAATTCCAGCCGGTGCCACCCGGGCCTTCGTGAGGTTATGATTTTCATCAGCTCTTTCTTCCTGTGGAATTCTTCTTCAAGGCATCCTGAATATCCTTAGGATTAAACCCAAACCCCTTAGTGGGGGCAGAAAGGGTCCTTCTGGACTCAGCCCTCGCCCAGCAATGCCCTCAGACCCGGCCTGGGCTTGCATCCCTGCTCCTCGCCACCTGCTGCTCAGACTGCTGAACCTGCACCTGGCCGCTCCACCTGCTGCTCCTCCCCTCCCTGCCCCAACAGTCAGAGACCCTGCCTTCATCCCTCAGGGCACCCCCAGCCCTGCCAGCATCCTCATTGTCCTGTGACTGTCATTTGAAAGAGCGTGGGTAGGGGATGAACCCTCCCCCTCTCGGCTTCCTTGGTGCCTAATCATCCAGCCTGGCTCCCGGCAGGTGCTCGGTTCATGATGGGTGAGTGAGTGAAGGCAGAGTGCCGTGGGGGCAAAGGCGGCCTCTCCGGATTTGCAAGAAGGAGCCGTCCCGTTAGTTCCCTGTTGATGAAGTTCCGGGACAGAGCCTGAAGTCCAGTTCCCTCGTGGCGTCTGTGCCATGTGGGATGTGGGGAAGGTACCTGCTCAGATCCATCCACCCCTGGTGACTTGTCCCGTCTGTTCAGCCTTCACTTTGACCTTTCCCAAACAGTCCTTGTAGGTTTCCCAGCATCTCTTCAGAGTCTTTGAGATACACACCCAAAATTATACACGGCCAATGACGTCATGACATCACTGCTGCTTGGAATAAGAGCATTTATTCTTAGAGAAAAAACAACCAGACTGATAGAAGTGACTGGACAGAGAGGAATAGAATCTGAGCTCCTAGCACCGCGGCATCGAGAGCACGTTTATGTAAATCAAGATATTTTCTGTTAGTTAAGCTGTTCCCTGTTTCAAGGACTCCTTCTAGGTGTCTCAATCTCTCCTTTCTCCATCCCCAAAAACACATAGGCCAAGGGGTTAAACTGCTGCCTGCGACACCGGCATCCTAAGAGAGCTGGTTGGAGTCCTGGCTGCTCCACTGCTGGTCCAGCTCCCTGCTAATGTGCCTCAGAAGGCAGAAGATGGCCCAAGTACTTGGATCCCTGCCAACCATGTGAGAGACCTGGCTCCTGGATGAAGTTCCTGGCTCCTGGCTTCAGCCTGGTCTAGCCCTGGCCATTGTGGCCATCACGAGAGTGAACCAGTGGACAAACCTCTCTCTCTCTCTCTTTCTCTCTCTCTCTCTCTCTCTCTCTCTCTCTCTCTCCCTCTTTCTTCTTCTTCTTCTTCTTCTTCTTCTTCTTGCTCTCTGTTACTCTGCCAACTTATGTGAAAGCCACTACACACACACCGTGAGAACACTACTTACCAGACTTATGAGATCTTGAACTTTTTTTTTTTTAAAGATTTATTTATTGATTTGAAAGGCAGAGTTACAGAGAGGTAGAGGTAGAGACAGAGGCAGAGAGAGAGGTCTTCCATCCTCTGGTTTACTCCCCAAGTGGCTGCAATGGTCGTAGCTGCACTGATCCGAAGCCGGGAGCCAGAAGCTTCTTCCCAGTCTCCCACATGGGTGCAGGGGCCCAAGCACTTGGGCCATCTTCCACTGCTTTCCCAGGCCATAGCAGAGAGCTGGAAGTGGAGCAGCTGGGATTCAAACCAGTGCCCATATGGGAAGCCAGCACTGCAGGTGGGGGCTTTACCCACTTAGCCACAGCACTGGGCCCTTGCTTGTCTTACAATTCTGATTTTCTTGGGTTTAAGCTGATTTCTAATGTTTGTATTTTGCCCAAAACAGGTTGGATGCAAAAGTCTCCAGCAGCCTCCCGAGAATGCACTTGCTTCTTACAAAGCTGCCTGATTTCTTTGTGATGAGCACACAGGGCATCATTCCGAATGGTTCAGCTAAATTTCCCTAAATACACGTGGGGGCCAAATGGAAGGGTGTGGGAGGCTCCGCACCATTACGGAGAGATGGCTGTACTGACCCTAGGAGAGAGAGACTTAATGAATCAGAAGAGTGTGGCTTTTCATGCATGAAATAAGACTTCCAGCCTCTCCCGGCCTCAGCGCTGAGCAGCACTGGGGTGGTCGGCTACATTTTCTGGTCTGTTACATCACTGTCCCTGCAGAATTTCCACATGGAGAACCTTAGCTTGGTGGGTGGTAGGCAAGACCTCCTTAATCTGGACTGCATCACGGCCAGGAGTATCAGGTAAGTGCTTAATACTGACAGAAGTGCTCGAGCCAGGAGTGTTCACACTTTCGGAAATAAATCAAATCCAAGGGGTAGTTTTGTCAACCTCAGCATTAGAGGCCGAGTTAACGACACAGAGAGGGAGAGACAGAGAGAGAGGTCTTCCATCTGCTGGTTCACTCTCCAGTTGGCTGCAACGGCTGGAGCTGGGCTGATCTGAAGCTACGTGTCAGAAGCCAGGAGATGGCCGGTGCTGCGGCTCAATAGGCTAATCCTCTGCCTGCAACGCCGGCACACCAGGTTCTAGTCCCGGTCGGGGCACCGGATTCTGTCCCAGTTGCTCCTCTTCCAGTCCAGCTCTCTGCTGTGGCCCGGGAGTGCAGTGGAGGATGGCCCAAGTCCTTGGGCCCTGCACCCCATGGGAGACCAGGAGAAGCACCTGGCTCCTGGCTTCGATCAGCGCGGTGTGCCTGCCGCAGCACACCAGCCGCAGTGGCCACTGGGGGGTGAACCAACGGTAAAGGAAGAGCTTTCTCTCTGTCTCTCTCTCTCACTGTCCACTCTGCCTGCCAAAAAAAAAAAAAAAAAATAGCCAGGAGCTTCTTCTGGATCTCCCACATGGGTGCAGGGGCCCAAGGACTTGGGCCATCTTCTTCTGCTTTCCCAGGCCATAAGCAGAGAGCTGGATTGGAAGAGGAGCAGCCAAGACATGAACCAGCGCTCATATGGATGCTGGTGCCACAGGCGGAGGCTTAGCCCACTACACCAGAGTGCCAGCCCCCTCAGCATTTCTTGTTCTTCCTGTTTCTCTTCCTAGAAACCAACGCAGGGTCCCCCTTGCTGCCCCCCGGTCTTGGGCGGTGGCTCTGTTACCGTACTCACACAGGCCCCAGGAATAGGCTCACCATGGCAGAGCGCCAGAAGCCATGCAGTGAATAGTGCGGGAATTCCTGGTGGTCCCGCCTCCTAGGCCTGAGCTCTGAGCCCCAAAGCACACACGTTAGTGAGGTGGGGACGGGGAGGCACCACGGAGGGTCTGTTCTCGGGGACCGTGTTGCCAAGAACACCTCTTGAAGGCTGTGGGTATTTTCATGCAGGGAAGCTCGGGCTGGGGGGCCCCGCCCACCCTTGCTCCTCTCTCCACAGCCAGCGCCTCCTAAGGCCCGTGGGCTGACGGCTGGCCACAGGACAGCTCAGCCTGTGTAAGGGATGTGCCAGGAGCCCCCAGCACCCATCCACACCCAGAAAGGTGAGGCCCCCAGTGTTGCATTTGTTGCCACTGAAATGACCCAGATAGCCGGCTGCAATGTCAAATGTTACTCCCTGAAACTATCTCAATCTGCCCCCCCCCCATTAAATGATAACAATGACCAGCCTGGCTCAGAAAGACTGGTCACTGAGAGGCAGGTGGGAGAGAGGTGAGGAGCTTCCTGTAGCACTGCCAGGGTCCCCTGTTGCCCCTGGGAGCTTCTCAGAGGGCTGTTCAGAGGGTCCTGGACCACGCCCCTTCAGCCCTTGGCCCCAGAACAGGTGGAGCCTCTTGGTTCACTTCCAGATGGAGCAGTTGCATTGAACTGACAGCAGCCGCTCGGGATACCAGGCCTGCCTCCTTCCCAGCATCCTCCTTGCTTAGCACCGGCCCCCAGCCCAGCTAGAGGGAGACACGGGTACATCTCCGTGGGATCCCTGCGGCTTGGGTCCTGGCAGCCAGTAGCACTGCCATTTCAAGCAGCACAAAGGAACGCCAATGGTGGCTGCTTTCACCGGTGGTGGGGGAAGATGGGCGGGGTGGGGGGGGCAGCCGCTCTGGTGCCGGCTCCCTTAGCCGCTCACAAATTTGAAGAAGACTCGCAAGGTTCGCATTGCCTAGGTGCTCACAGCCACGGAGCCCACCCAAAGGCATCCAAGCAAACGTCGCCAAGAGAGGTTCACCCCCCAAAGAGCCTGCTTTATTCATTTACGTCCAAGCAAACATCAGGATGTACGAGTACTTGGCAATTTTTGCAGAGTGAATTCAGTGAGCAGAGGACAGAGGTTCAATACATGAAAAAGGTAGACAATTACGGGCAATAATAACTAGTTTCTTTCTCTATGGTGCAAGCGTTGCATGAAGGCAGTATTATACTAAGCCTTTTAACCCCAGACCTCATTTTATTCCTCAATCGTAGTTTGGAAAGAAGCAGCGTTCTGAACAATTGATTGAGCTCACACTTCTTGGTTTTGAATTCCATGTACGTTTTTTTTGCAAGATTAGATTTGGTTTTGTTTCCTGAAAAACAAACCCAATGAAAAGAAACGCAAGTGGAGGGACAGATTTTTGTCCCACGTGGACAGCGGGTGGCCGCAGAGTTGGGGATGTGGGGTCACCCATTCGAGATCACGGCAGGGAGGATGGGTTTGTGTGCCAGACATTGTGACAGAGTCAACGCTCTATGGAGAAGCTGCAGGGAATCCAGGAGGGCAGGCAAGGACCCAGAGGCCCAGAGGCCATCGGAGGTGTGACAGCCAGGGAGGTGTTCTTGCAATAGGTGAACCCTCACCTGTCTCTGGTGGGAACCAAGATGCCACAGCCCCTCTGGAAGTCAGTTTGGCAACTCCCGCGATGTTAAACAAGAAATCACCCACCGATGGCCCCAGCAGTGCCACTCCGAGGTGCAGAAGCAGCAGCTGGACAAAAGCTTGTATGTGAATAGGCACAGCAGTGTTTTCCTTAATGGCTAAAAAGTGCAGTGGAGGATGGCCCAAGGCCTTGGGCCCTGCACCCCATGGGAGACCAGGAGAAGCACCTGGCTCCTGCCATCGGATCAGCGCGGTGCGCTGGCCACAGGGGGCCACTGGGGGGTGAACCAACGGCAAAGGAAGACCTTTCTCTCTGTCTCTCTCTCTCACTGTTCACTATGCCTGTCAAATAAATAAATAAATAAATAAAAAGTCACCCCAAATCCACCAGCTGACAAATGGATACACAGAGCGGGGCATAGCTCTCCAAGGTACTAATACGGGAGGAGCCTCAGAATCATGCCCGGAGCGAGGCGTGCAGGCTGGTGGTTAAGGTGCCGGTGTAATCCCCTGCTCCCCTCACCGGAGTGGGTTTCCTTCCTGGCTTCGGCTCCTGGTTCCAGCTTCCTGCGAATGTGCACTCTGGGAGGTGGCGGGGGATGACCCGAGTCGCTGGGGCCCTGCTACCCATGGGGGAGACCTGGGCTGAGTTCCCAGCTCCTGGCTTTTGTGGCATCCTGAGAGTGAACCAGCAGACGGGAGATGGCTGTCTGCCTCTCAAATAAATAATTTAAAATTTAAAAAAAACTATGCTCAGGGAAATAAGCCAGACACAGAAGAACACCTGTTGTGCAAGTTCGCTTCCGTGAAATGCCCATATTGAATAAAACCAGACACAGGAAGTGCCTAGGGCAGTTATTCCGTGGTCATCGAGGGCTGGGGGTGGGAAGGGGTGGTGGCGGATAGATTAGGGGTGATGGGAAGTTCTGAAATCAGACCTGGCGGATGCACAACTCCGAAGATGTCTGCACACAGCCCAACTGTACACTTACAATGGGTGCATTGTACGACATGCAAATCCCACCCCCATGGAACTGCGGAAAACCAAGCGGAGGCAGAGGAATGCAGAAACAAACGCTGGGGATGTGGACCTGAGCCCGAGCAGGATTCAGCTCCAGACTGGTGCCTGCCTCTGGCTGCACACAGTAGGGATTCACCCGGCCCGCGCTCAGGGGGTCTTGTAGGTGGAAATGCCTCGTTCAGGAAGGAGGGCGGGGGCCACGGGGGCAGGCAGGAAGGCAGGAAGGCAGGCCCTCGGGCAGCAAGTTGAGAGGGCTGAAGCCTGCTCTGCCAGCCCTGGGCTCCCACGCACGATGGTGGCTGCGTGGACTGTGCGGGCCCAGCCGAGGACAGGGCAGCTGTTGGAAAGTTGCAGGACAGTGAGAGCGACATGGCGCACCTGTGGCCGGGTCAGGGGACAGATCTGAGCACTCCTCAGGGGCAGGAGCCGAGGGAGTTGCAGATGGAGGAGGAGGGGGAGCCGAGGGGACCCCACACTCCTGTCTGCAGGTGGGGGCGATACAGGGGTGGCATCATTCACTGAGGTAAACCCAGGAGGAGGAAGCGTCCCAGGGCAGGTGTGGGACAGCCTGGCCCAAACTCTTCAAGCCGGGAGCAGAGCAGCGACCCCGCCCGGAGCATCGAGTGATCCTTGCTTCTCGAAGCGTGGTCTGGGGAGCGGCCGACAGGAATCCCATGGGTCCTATGATTCTGTGTCTTACTGGGTCCAACCATGGAGCCACTGGATCCGAACCTCTGGGAGTGAGGCCAAAGCATCTGCATTTGGCTTTAAAAGTGGTTTTTGTTTGTTTGTTTATTTTTTTTTTTCCAGAGAGAGAGAGAGAAAGAGAGAGAGCTTCAGCCATTGGTTCACTCCCCAGTGCCTGTAATGGCTGAGGCTGGACCAAGGCTGAAGCTGCGATGGCAGGAACCCAGCCCCTTGAGCCGTCACTCCACCTCCCGGGTCCACATTAGCAGGCAGGTATCAAAGCAGGCACTGACACGCCCACCCCGGGCATCCTCACTTTCTCACAAGCTCTGAACTGGATCCTCAGATCAAGGAGCACCACGTGGGGGTCCAACGTGGGCCCAAGAGCCTGGCACTGGATACCCTTGGCAGGGGCACTGACCAGTTTCTTCTTTAAAAAAGAATTGATTTATTTGAAAGAGTTACAAAGAAGGAGAGACGGACAAAGAGATTTTCCATCACTAGTTCACACCACAAATGGCCACAATGGCTGGAGCTGGACCAGGCTAAAGCCAGGAGCCTAGAACTCCGTCCTGGTCTCCCATGTAGGTGCAGGGGCCCAAGCACTTGGGCCATCTTCTGCTGCCTTCCCAGGCGCATTAGCAGGGAATTGAACATGATGAGTAGCAGAGGATACTTGAACCCGGGCTCATATGGGATGCCAGCATTGCAGGCAGCTTAACTCGGTGTGCCACAGCGCTGGCCCCCGATCAGTTTCTAATTATAGCTAAGTTCTCTTAGGACTGGGGAAATCCTGAGGCTGGAGGGGGGAATCCCTCCCTACCCCTGCCCTGCCTGCGGCAGACTTCATATTGCACAAGCTGCAGCCCCCTCCGGCTCCTCCGACTCCACAGCTCCCCCAGTCCTTCTGTGCCAGCCTCTTAACAAACATGTCACTTGTAAGCCCTCTCCAACGATCCACACGCCGTCTTCCACAAATCCCCCCCGAGAGGAGCCGCCTTAACTAACCGCGCCAGAAGTGCTTGCGGATGCAGCATTCGGCTTGGTGGCTGTTTAACAGCCACCTCGGCTTTCCACGGCAAACTCGGGAAGCCGCAGCCATATGGATGCTGGGGAGAACAGAAGCTTCTGGAAGCGATTGGGAGACGCACACACAGGCTGCTCCCTGCACGTAGTAGGTGCTCTGCAGAGACAGGTTGAATCTATCTGCCTGTGGTTTCACACTCCACACGACTGGGGACAGCCATGTTTGGCTGAACAGGTGCACCTGTTTCAGACAACACCTGAAGGAGCAGGTGTCAGGATGGGGTTAGGACACCGGCCATAATCCACTGAGGGAGGTCTCAGAAACTCTGCCCCCTGTGAAGAGACCGCAGGGCTTTGGAGTTAATCCTGTAGCTTGTTAAGGTCCACAGCCCTCCGTGTATGCTGAGGAGCAAGCCACAGCACATCTATGGCTTTGGAACTCATAGCGCTCACCTGGAAAGTCAGAGCCCCCTCTCTTCGTCCGCACCCCAGATGATCCCGGCGGCTTCCCCTCTCCTTCCCTACAGCTGGGATTTGCTCCCAACTAAATCACCCTCTTCCAAGTTAGAAGTTCCCGGTGTGGAAAGCTCCAGATCAGCTGGAAGATTCCAATCTGTTTGCCAAACAAACAGAGTGGCAGTCCTGTGTCCCTGGGCGCTCACCTAATACAAGATGAAGATGTTTGCCACTTTCCTGGGGAGTGATTCCACGCCCTCCATGGGGCCATCCCCAGGGCAGGCAGATCCGTCTCCCAGGCACCTGGGTTTTTCAAAGGCTTTTCCTCTGGGGAGCCGCTGCTCTGCACCAAGGAGGCAGTTCCAGGGCGTCGAGAAACTTTCCACAGATCGTCCCCCTCCTAGCGTTTGTAACCTCAGTTTCCTGGAGGAAGTTTCCCTCCACGCTGGGTGTCTGGTCACGTGACCCTCCCCTCTCTACACACCTGACGGTCCAGGGGTGAGCATCTGACCTCAAAGCAGCCAATCAGGTGCTGGCATTTGGCCTGGTGGTTAAGATGCCACTTGGGACAGCTGCGTCCCACGTCAGAGGACCTGGGTTTGAATCCCGGCTCTGCTTCTGAATCCAGCTTCCTGCTAATGGGGACCCTGGGAGGCAGCAGTGGGCAGCTCAAGCAATCGAGTCCCTGCCACTCATGTGGGAGACCTGGATCCTGGCCATTTCTGTCTCTGTCTCTCTGTCAATTAAAAACAAACAAAACCAATCAAGACAGTGTTGCCCAACAAACCCTCCAATCAGGATTTCCTTTACTTTTTCCTGGTCTCGGGCTGCTCATGTTCTTCGCATCCCTTCTCAGATGCCTTTTCTGGCCTTTATGTCCTCCTGGCTGTGCCATTAGATGGAAGTGACTGGAAAACCCAGTGGGAGCACTGCCGGTCTGTTGAGAATTTCAAGATGGCCTGCGGCGCCGGCACCCCGGGTTCTAGTCCCGGTTGGGGCACCGGATTCTGCCCCGGTTGCTCCTCTTCCAGTCCAGCTCTCTGCTGTGGCCCGGGAAGGCAGTGGAGGATGGCCCGAGTGCTTGGGCCCTGCACCCGCATGGGAGACCAGGAGGAAGTACCTGGCTCCTGGCTTCGAATTGGAGCAGCGCACTGGTCTTAGCGGCCATTTTGGGGGTGAACCAACGGAAGGAAGACCTTTTTCTTTGTTTCTCTCTCTTGCTCTCTAGCTCTGCCTGTCACACACACACACAAAAATACATGGCTCAAGGGCTCAGCCAGGCCCTCGTCTCTGCTAATCAGACCAAGCACAGACACGTGACCCAAAGATAGTCAATCCACAGAGAAACATGGTTTGTGGGTTTTTCTGCAATGGCTGATGGGACTGATGGAAACTTCCAGACACTCCCTTACAGAGTGGGTGCAGAGGGTGCAGGGAGGAGCTCAAGCAGTGCGGGTGCCTTTTAATGGTGGGACCCTGGCATGGAGACCCACAGATGTCCATGCCTGCAGGGAGCAACGTCATATCCAGGAGCTAGAACAGCCCTGGGGATTGTCCAGCCTTCCAGCTCCTGCCATGCCTGAAATGAGGCCCGAGTGCCTCACGTCTGCTCTTCCAGAGACAACAACTGGAGAGAGCCAAGCCCTGTGCGGGGCCTCCTCCCTCCCCCAGCCTCCTCCCTCTCCCCTTCCTCACAACCATCATCATCACCACCACGGTTATGTCGGGGTCACTTCGTCTGTGCAGGCACTGGCTGAGCATCTTACACCCGCGAACGTGCTTGACCTTCACGCCTCTCAGGGCTAAAGGGCCAGAGAGGTCACCCCATCAGAGCAGTAAACATGAATTAGGGGCCGGTGCTGTGGCGCAGTGGGCTAAGCCTTTGCCTGCAGCACTGGCGTCCCGTATGGGTGCTGCTTTGTGTCCCGGCTGCTTCTTTTACGATCCAGCTCTCTGCCATGGCCTGGGAAAGCAGTGGACGATGGTCCAAGTCATTGGGCCCCTGCACCCACATAGGAGACCTGGAAGAAACTCCTGGTTCCTGGCTTCAGATTGGCTCAGCTCCAGATGTTGTGGCCATTTGGGGAGTGAACCAGTGGATAGAAGACCTTTCTCTCTGTCTGTAACTCTAACTCTCAAATAAATAAATAAAATCTTTAAAAAAATAAATTAGCAGAGAGGATGTGCTTCTCATTTCAAGGAAGGACACGGAGACCAGCCTGCCCCCTCACTAAAGAGAGGCTGTTTAACTATTTAAAGCCAAGAGTAGGGAGGCAGTGACCTTGGGGCCAGGGGCAGTCCTTTGAGCTAAGTCTCATTATACTGACTTATTTTTCTAGTTTTGCTACACAGCAATCAAAGCGTGATTCTGGACCAGCCCTGGCTCCTAGACTGCTGGCTGTCCCGGCTCTTCTAATGTCCTCTGAGAAACAGAGGGAATTCCAAGGCCTACGAGAAACAGAGGCTTTGACAGTTTAATAAAGGACACAGAAGTCATTACAAGATTTGGAACAAGATTTCGGGCCTCTCTCTTTGTATCTCTCTCTTTTTTTAAAAGATTACAAAGTTACAGAGAGAGGGAAAAAGAGCACTAGAGATAGAGATAATATAGAGATAGAGATAGAGATAGAAATAGAGATAGAGATAGAGATGGAGATGGAGATGGAGATGGAGAGGGAGAGGGAGAGGGAGAGGGAGAGAGGGAGAGAGATAGAGATAGAGATAGAGATAGAGATAGAGATAGAGAGATAGATCTTCCATCTGCTGATTTGCTCCTCAAATGGTCGCAACCGCCAGGGATGGTCCAGACCAGAAGCCTGGAACTCCATCCAGATCTCCCACGTGAATGGCAGGAGCCCAAGCACTTGGGCCACCCTCCGTTGCTTTCTCAGGTACATTAGCAAGGAACTGGATTGGAAGTGGAGCAGCTGGGACTTAAACTAACACCCTATAGGATGCTGGCGCAGCAGACGGAGGCTTAATGGGCTACACTGCAACACTGTCCACCATTCTGAGACTGACGCTCAGATCTGCTTTCCAGGGCTAGGGATGCCATTGGTTCACCTCCAACTTGATGTTTCCCATGCTCTTTGATCGGGAGAAAGGCCCTCTAGTTGCTGAGCTGGTTCCCTCACCGTGCACTGACCACTAGATACGTCAATCCCATCACCCAGGATCCCTGCCCCCTCCCGCAGGTGCAGCTCCACTGACCACAGTACCGAGCCTAAGGACTGGCATGAGCCAATCAGAATCCTTTTGAACCAAGAGATGGACAAGGAAGTGTCAGTGAGTAGCAGGTGCTTGAAAAAGATTAAGGATCTTTGGTCCCATCTTATTGTAACTGGAGAAACCATGGGGGCGCTGTAGGCAAGATGAGAAGGCAGAGGAGCTAGAAGGCAAGTCCATTTCCTGCTCTGTGGACCCAACGCCCTTGGATGCTGGCAGTGACGTCTCCACGACTTCCCCCAAATATCTTGCCAAGATGCAGGGTGCGGCTCCATGTTTCAAAAGAATCACAAGTTGAATGAATCCCGGTGGAGAAAGCATTTAAAAATTCTATCAATATTGCCCATTTGTATGTATCCCAATGCCTGGCTCATCCAACCTTCTTCCTAGCTCAGCTCCTTGGGGACAGATGAGTGACAGGTGGTAAAAGCCGGAAGGGTGGAGGCTGCTCGCCTGCCTTTGAGGGGGTTGGGTGCTCCTGATACAAACACATCGCTGGTACCTGCAGCCACCCCGCTGGCCTACTTACCTTCTGACTGTAGATGGTGGCGCTCATTCAGGTGCCTCCCTTAGCAAGATGATAAAACGACACCTGCCTTATTGCAGGGTCCCCAACTGGAAACAAAGTCTCTTCATTTAAAATGAGGAGCTGGGCTTTCTGTGCAGAACAATAAGAGGGTGGTCCACCACGCACCTCGAGGCTACCGGAGGCCAGCGTTGTGTCACGTTGGCCCATGGCCATAGAGGTGCTTCCTTTGTGACGTCTGTGTGTCATCCCAAGAGTGGCCCTGGGGTCTGGGGGATTCTTTTCCTCCTCAACATCAGGGCTGGTGGCTTTCACGTCACAGGATGGCTCTCATGGCCAAGTGCTGTTATCGGTGGCCTCGTTGGTGTCCAGTTCTGAAGCCAGCCAGCCACCAGCTGTTTGTTGGATACGAGGCTCTAGCCGAGGTGGGAATCTCACGCAGAGTCACTCCCCACCTTCCTGGAACTCACTGTCTAGGGAGAGGTTGGAAACAGGTGGTGTGGGTGGAGCGCTGGCTCTTCTGTACTGGGTAGACTTGTTCAGGATGCTCTGGCCTCAGGCACCACTGGACACCTTCCTGTCCTGGTCATCACCCACTAGCTCCACCTCTCTCTCCTCTGGGCCCGCCCCCAGGCCAACCATCACATGGCAATCATTGAGCAAAGTTATATCTTTGTCTTTATGACAAGTAGGGAAGCGAGATGAAAAGGAGGCCATGGCGTGCCACCTTGACCGGGCCACAGGGTGCCGTCATCTGGTCAAACATTACCCTGGGTGTCTCTGTGGATGAGATTGACAATGACCTCAGTGGATTTCAGTTGGGGGACCCACATCGTCCTCTGTGTGAGCACACCTCATCCAATCTGTGGAGGTCTCAGTAGAACAGAAAGCCTGGCCCCAGCCCGGGGGAGAGAATCTTCCTGCTGGATGCCTCGGAACTGCACCTGGCCTTTTCCTGCCCCTGGCCTTGGCTCTGTCCACCCCGTGGCCTCTCCTGGCGTTGCAGGGTTCAAGTTCACCTTGCACATCCTAGGCACGGCAGCCTCCATGGTCCCTGAGCCAACTGCTCACAAGAAGTCTGTCTCCCTGTCTCCCTGCCTCTCTCAGCCTGCTGGTCCTTAACATAGCCCACATTTGCATGTAGTTTAATGTTTATACTTCTGTATGCCATGCATATGTATATTTAACACATTTATTACCAAGTTATTCATGTTCAGGAGGGAAAAACTATGTCTGTGGCAACTTCTTTGGCATCTGGATTGTTCCACTCCCGTGTGTCATGCATCTGGGGCCAGGGGACATCCGAGTTCTTGACCCGCGAGCTTCTAATTTCACACACTTTGCCCCTCATGGGTCCCCACTTAGATACCTGGAGCACACAGAAGACTCTGTTTGCATTTGGTGAATGCCCAAACGCTGAGCCATTGGTCAATGCAGCTGTGTCCCACACTTCCTACTTTCAAAATAAATGCTGGGGGCAGGCAGTTGGCCTAGAAGTGAGGGCACCTGTGTCCCGCACCTGGGTTCAGTTCCTGGCTCTGGTTCTGGCTAATGTGCATCTCTCGGGAGCCATCAGTGATGGCGCAAGTCGTTGGGTTCCTGCCACCCACACGGGGGTTCCCTCGCGCTTCAGCCCCCGCCGCAGGCCGTCTGTGGGCATCTGGGGAGCGGACCAGAAGATGGGGACTCCACCTCTTAGTAGATACAAGTGACTGCTGCTGGCAGGTGTTGGGGCCGACGTGAGGCTCGCATGGAGGTCGCTCTGTGACAGCCTTACTTCAGTCCGACTTCGCTGGCCGGTGGCTTTCCTGTTCTTCTCGGGCTTAGGACAGACTCTGCTTGTTTATCCTGACACCATGGCTCTTGTGGCTTGATCGTGCTGTGCGGATTACGTGTAGATTACGACTTGCCATCCCCACCGGCTGCACCGTCTCCATCTGTGAGTGCTGGTTTGAGTCCCAGCTGCGCCACTGCTGAACCAACGTTTTGGTCTGTGCGGTTCTGGCTGCTTGGTGACTCGGCGTTGACGGGTGAGTGACTGGTGGTGCTAATGACCGGTGGTCATGGAGGAGGCTTAGAGAGAGGCTCCGAGCAAGCAGGGAGGTGTTACCCATGGGTGCGGTTCACTAAGAGACGGCAGCTTTGCGCTGAACTTCACAGTGGCACCTGCTCAGGGCAACGTGGACGCCGTTCGCAGACCGTGCTGGAGACCTCAAGCCCTGGATTAGCATTTCTAAGACGTTTGCCACTCAGCTGCCTCTGTCTCCTTCAGCGCGCACCTGCGGTGACAAGGGCGAGGAGGAGGGTGGTGTCAGGGGAGGGGAGGCCCGGCTGCTGCTGCTGTCGGAGGGTCCGTGTGCGGGGCTTAGCGGACGCCGCCAGACGTTGTTGGCTTGGCTGGGAGGAGCGGGCAGTGAGGCTGAGGTTGTGAAACCTCACCCAGGAGCAACGGTTCCTGCCATCAAGGGGCAGCTGTGCGCCTCTGGGTGGGGGCCCCGAGGGGGCCTGGGGCTGGGGGACTGAGCTGGGGGCGGGCATCGGGCGCGCGTGCCTGGGGGAGGCACAGCCCCCACTCTGCAGTCTCACTGCTCTTGGCTCCTGCGTTTGCATGGCTGCAGCTGGAGGCAGTGCTGGCAGGAGCCTGGCTCTTATTGGATGCCTACTGTATACAGATGGGGACACAGGCTCAATGGGCTGTGCTGGCAGGAGCCTGGCTCTCATTGGACACCTACTGTATACAGATGAGGACACAGGCTCAATGGGCTGTGCTGGCAGGAGCCTGGCTCTTATTGGACACCTACTGTATACAGATGAGGACACAGGCTCAACGGGTTGAACTGATCTCCTTGGGGATCCCCAATCGGGGACGGGCCGCAGCGGGACTCGAACTCGGCTTGTCTGCCCCAGTGCCCTTGCTCGGGTACTCTTGACTGTTCTCTTATTTTCAGAAGTTTGCGCTTGGCACTCATGCAAGGGGCTGGCTGAGGAGCTGTCACCCCTGGTTCCCTGGTGGCACATAAGAATCACAGTGCCCGGGACCTGCTGCAGACCCTGGAAGTGAGCATTTCTGGAGGTGAGGCCCACGCGCCGGTCATTGTCAAGCGCTTCAGTGGGCTGAGTCAAATGCTTGCCCAGGCCAGGTGTGGCCGTGGGGCTGTCGGGGGCATTTGGGGGAGGGTTGTCCACGGGGCCAGGCTGTGGCCTTGGTGCACCCCGGGCCTGGTAGGGGGGAGGTGTGTGGTTCAGGTCACAACACACTCCAGAGGCAGTGTCACCAGCCTCGGGGGCCTGGGCCACGCGTGTGGGAGCCCCAAGCAGAGTGCCCACATCTGAATGGTGAATGTGGTGTACTCTCCTTTATAGAGCTCCACGGCCAAGGTCACACAGAGGTGACCGAGGACCGGCCCTGTCTCCCCGGCATGTCACATCTGAGTTAGTTAAGATGTAAGAGCCAGCACCTTGCATGTAAACATCGCTATTTCCAGATGTCTGTGTGCCTTGGTTTGCTCGTCTCTATAATGGGTCAGTCGGTGGCCTGACAGCAAGGCAGGCCTGGCAGCCCCCTTGATGGGGTGCAGGGACCCCAACCCGCCACTCTCTCACCAGCCTCACTGTCTCCCACCGGCCTGCCTTTCCTATTTCTGTTGTCAAAGCCATGTGAGCTGCTGGCGCTGCTGGAATTGGGTAATATATTTTGAAAGGAGTCAGCGTGGCCTGGCTACAACGAAGAAAGCTCATTCCCTGTGCCTATTGCATACTGTCAACCTCTGTTCCCATCTGCCCCTAGGCCGGGCTGTCACCCCTCGAACACTCAGGCTGGGCCTGCATGGGGGCCTTTCTGGGGCTCCCTCGGCTTCCGTGATGGGAGGAGTGAAGTCCCCTTTGAGCCTCCCCAGCCCAGGCTGCCACATGCCACCTACCAGCTCCCACCAGGACGCGCAGTGTCCCTGGCACTCCCCAAGTTCAGGTGAGCACACCTCGGGCTGCCAGCTGCCCTTAGGGTGGGATTGCACCCAGGTGCGGGAGGGGCCCTTGGGCCCTGCAGGCAGCCCCTGGTCCCCCCTGCTGGACCTGGCAAGCTGCAGGCAGGGCGGGGCTCACCCCGGCTTCCCATAACAGGAACCAACAGCCCAGGGTGGCTTCCCAAGAGAGATGCCCACAGGGCGCAGGACGGGGTGGCAGAGGGACAGAGGCTCTGCTTGGGGGGCCTGCTGGGCCTCTGGCTGAAAGCTCGCAGGCTTCTAGAGCGTTCCTGGTCTCAGGGGTCCCCTGCACTTTGGGGGTGCAGAGGGGTAACTCAGAGTCTCAGCTTTGAACCAACTCCCAGAAATCTTGGCCAAGGGCACCCAGATATATTGGGGGCATAAAAGAGAGAGAAAGGAAGGAAGGAAGGAAGGAAGGAAGTGAGGGAGGGAGGGAGGGAGGGAGGGAGGGAAGGAAGGAAGAAAGAAAGAAAGAAGAAGAAGAAGAGGAGGAGGATGAGGAGGAGGAGGAGGAGGAGGAGGGAAAGAGGGAGAGGGAGGGGCAGAGAGAGAGAGAGAGATCGAGCAAGCGCGCAGGAGTGAGACCAGTGCTCTCTGACTGCGACCAGCAGGAGTGCCAGGCTGCTTCCACTCCATGAGGCAATGAGGGATGAGAAGGAGGAATCCAGCAGCCATTAATCCCTTCCCGAATCCCTGTGGGGCCGGCCGGCTTGGGTAGTCACCCACCCTGTTGTTAAACCTGCCTGTGGACGGCCATGCTGTCCCTACTGGGCTTTGAGCCCGATGGCCAGGCTGGGAGGCTGAGAAGCCAGGGACCTGCAATGACTCACTTGCCCCGACATCTCCACCCAGGCCTCGTTGAGCAAACCCGAGGCCTTGACCTAGAAAGGAGGGGCCCTCCGAGCAGATAACGGCACACGCGGCTGCAGCGGGCTTTGTTATTTGTGAGCACCCAGCCAATAGATACCCACCGAGTGCTTTTGTGCATGGCGCCGTGCGCACACAAATTGCATGCAGCTTAGCGTTTTTCCTGAATACTAGATTTGTGCTGAACCGAGCTGCCTGAACAGACATGCCTGGTCCTCCCATCCCAGGGGAGGAGCTGTGTGGTGGGGACTGGCCCCTAGGTGAGCAAGAGCAGTGGCGTGCCCGTTGCCAGGACCCGTGGACCCCACCCGCAATAGAAAAGCAGGGAAGGCTCTCCTTATTTATTTATTTTCTTAGAGATTCATTTCACTTATTTGGAAAGCAGACTGAGAGAGAGAGAGAGAGAGAGAGAGAGAGAGAGAGAGAGAAGTCTTCCATCTGCTGGTTCACTCCCCAGATGGCTGCAATGGCCAGGACTGGGCCAGGCTGAAGCCAGGAGGCAGGAGCTTCATCTGGGTCTCCCACGTGAGCGCAGGGGTCCAAGGGGCCTTGTTTACGTACCTGTTTACAATTCCGTTTACAACCAGCACAACTGCTGGATGAAGCAATACTTCCCAGGAGCAGAGACGTGTGAACACAGCCAGGAAGAGGAGGGGCGTGGGGGGCTGTGTAAGGTGGAGGGGGGCAGCGGGTGGGGAGGAGGAGAGGGTGGAGTTTGCAGCCAGCAGTGCTGGGGAGGCAGAGTTGGGGGTGATCCAAGAGAAGGGAGGTAGGGAGGAACAGCCGGCCCCTTGGGTGGGGTCTGCCTGGCTCAGCGAGTGTCTCATTGTGAGGACTGTGTCTGGACAAGCAGGGGGGGGGGGAGGAGGGAGGAGGGAGGAAAGACACAGAGAGAGGGCGGAAGGAGAGAGAGAGGCACCAGGGCAGGACTCTGACCCCTCACGTGGTCCCCGTGTCCCACGGTTTCTCCCAAAGACACTTCGTGCTCCAGCCGCTTCTGATGCTATTACCATTGGCGAAATTCTCTTTAGAAATCAGAGAGTGGGCTGGCGCCGTGGCTCAACAGGCTAATCCTCCGCCTGCGGTGCCGGCACACCGGGTTCTAGTCCTGGTCGGGGCGCCGGATTCTGTCCCGGTTGCCCCTCTTCCAGTCCAGTTCTCTGCTGTGGCCAGGGAGTGCAGTGGAGGATGGCCCAAGTGCTTGGGCCCTGCACCCCATGGGAGACCAGGAGAAGCACCTGGCTCCTGCCTTCGGTTCAGCGCGGTGCACACACTGCAGCGCCCCACCCGCGGCAGCCATTGGAGGGTGAACCAACGGCAAAGGAAGACCTTTCTCTCTGTCTCTCTCTCTCACTGTCCACTCTGCCTGTCAAAAAAAAAAAGAAATCAGAGTGACAGGCTCCTGAAGGTCGTCGCGGTCACACTCTGGGCCCAAGGCTCCCCATCCACAGGGGCATGAAGCCAACCGTCAGGCAAAAATGTTTGGGAGAGAATCCCGTCCTCCCTGAACCGGCCCGTGTCATTTTTCTTTTTCGGGAAACAATGCAGAAGCGCTCTCTGTCCTGCGTCGCTACTGTGTCCGTCCCCTGAGCCGTGTTGAGAGGATTGGAAGTACGTGGGACGATGCGAGTCGTGTGCAAACTCCGTGGCATTTTATGGAAGGGACTTGGGCATCCGTGGTTTTTGGGTACCCACGGGGGTCCTGGGACAGATCCCTCTTGGTAGCAGCTAAGCCCCCACGAGGGAGGGCTCCTGCCGTCCCCACACTGGACAAAGCTGAGCGGTTTGTTGTGGGTGGGGCATTGCTTGCCAAGGGCAGAGGGGAGCCGGGGTGGACCCCCTTCCTCCAGGACAGGGAGGTTAGCGTTGAGATGCTGGGGCTGCCCCGGCTACGGAGCTGGAAGCCGAGGAGCTAAGATGGGACCCCCCACGGTGGCATTCTGGGCCACCCATATCCAAGTGCCACCTGGAGTCCTGGCTGCTCTTCTTCCAATCCAGCCCCCTGCTAATGCACCTGGGGAGGCAGTGCAGGATGGCCCAGGCACCAGGGTTCCTGCTACCCAGGTCGAAGACAAAGAGGAGGTTCCCAGCTCCTGGCTTTGGCCTGGCCACCTTTGGTTGCTGTGGACATGGACATGTGCGTGTGCGTGTTGGGGGGGGGGTGTTGAGCCAGCAGATAGAATATCTATCTCTCTCCTCTCTCTCTCTGCCTCTCCCCCCCCCCCCCCACTCTGCCTTTCATCTTTAAAAAACTTTTTTTCGGACTGCAGCTGAACATGGATAATGGAACGGAAATTCCTGCATTCTCTTTTGCTTTCTTCCCAACATCTGTCTTTCCCTGGAACCTTCTCCCGGTTGTTCATTTCCCTGTTTAAGGTGCCTCCTCCCATTCTTCCCGTTAAACACACACTGAAGGGCGGCCGAGACGTGTCTTGCCCTTTCCACCTCCGTGCTCCGAGCCTGGGACCGTGCCCAGCACAGCAGGTGCTTTGCACACCTGTGCAAAGTCAGAATGGCTCCCTCTCCCCGAGAGGTGTGGGGACTCTGGGTTAAGTCAGTAGCAGAAGGGACTTCCGTTCCCGACTGGAAAGCTCTTCCACTACAGAACATCTGGAGATGCTGGACCGAATATAACTGACATCCGTTCAGTGCTCTGGTGAGCTTGCAGTTTCTCAGGGCCAAAAATAAGGCAGCAGCAGACAGCCAGAGGGGTGGGAGGGTGCTGAAGCCACGGGAGCAGAGGATGAGGGCAATTGGGTACCCGGAAGACTTAGTTCTTACTCGGGGATGGGTACTGCAAGGTCTCGGACTGCCCCAAGGCAGGAAGACAGAACTGAAGTCAAAGCTGTTGAGTTAGTTCATTTTCCATCGCTGTAAGTGAATACCAGAGTCCTGGTAACTTATAGGAACCGAGGTTTACGTAGCCCATGATTCCAGAAGCTGGGAAGTCCGATTTCAAAGTGCTGGCTTCTAGCTGCAGAGGGCATCCCGTGGTGAGCCAAGCAAGCGTGACAGATAGCGCGAAGCCACGTCCTCAGTAGCCCACGCATCCGTGGACCCACGCGTGGATCCCTCCATTCACAAAGGCACAGCCTCATGACTTCCCAAGGGGCTCTCCTGTCCACACCCCTGCCCTGGGGACTGTGGGAGCCCATTTTCTGTGACTATAACACAACACACGAGGATGGATTCTTTATGAAGCAAAGAGGTTCCCTGAGCTCACGGTGCTGGAGGTTCTAGGGTACAGTGCCAGCATCTACTTGGCTCTGGTGTGGGCTTTCTGGCCACATCACACCACGGCACGTGGTGTCACGGGGGGGTGGGAAAATGTAATGGGGAGAGAGCACGTGGCAAGACAGTGGGCAGACAGACTCAGGGATGGTGCCGGGCTCCCTCTCGAGGAATCTAATCCACTCTGCACGACCAGTATTAATCCTTCCCAAGGCTGGGGCCCCCATCACCTGTTATTTTCCAACAAACTCCACCTCCTGAAGACCACACGGCCTCAATACCACCACCGGGATGTGAACCATCGTCAGGAAGCAAAGGCAGAGGGGGTCACACCTACCCACACCCCAGGCACGGCAGTGACCAGGTTGCCAACACACGGGACCTGGGGGGCACTTTCAATCCAGAGCAGCTGTGATGCCTGAAGGGGAGGGGCAGAGTCGATTGCCCAAGAAAGCCCCAAGCCAGCTCATCTGCTCACAGGTCTGGGGGTGTCACCTGTGTGGTCCACGAAACACAAGCTGAGACAGGAACACAAAGCAGCCTCCGACTGTCGCTCCCCTGTGTCCCGGCCGCAAGTATGAACAGGGAAGCCCTGTAGTCGTCTCCTCTTCTACTCGGGAAAAGCCGTCACCCCAGGGACCGAAACCCGAACAGTCAGGACGATTTCTCATGCATCTCCCCTCTCCCAGCTGCAAGGGGCTGTTGGGTTGATTATTTTTAGCCTGGTTTTTGCACAGAGAGAATAATTCTAGGTTCTGCTAATGACGGTAGACGCCAGACACAAGGATTAGAAAGACAGACACTAAAATGGACGTGATAATATGATTATCTACACCGAAAACTTTAAAGACTCTACTGAAAAATTATTAGAGTTAATAACTGAGACCAGCATGCGTGCTTTTATAAGACGGTATGCAAAAATTAACCAGACTGTTATACTGTCTACAGACAGGCAAGCAGAAACGCTAATGTATCGAGGAAGAAATTAACTAAAATGCAAGCCAGTTATGGGTAAAATTATAAGATTATTCAAAGACATAAAATGAGCCTTGAACGGAGAGATCGATCATGTTCACGGGCTGGAAAACATCAATAGCACAGAGATAAAAGGATCCAATCCCTTCTTCACACCCACCGATCCCACCCCCACGTCATGCCCTAGAGACCCTCACCTGTGGGCTGCACTCAATGAGGGGGCGTTCCGAGCAGGCTTGTTTTCGAAGTGAAGACCAAGAGGAGCATCTAAGGAAACGTGTATGTTCAACCATCGACACAATCCGCAGCCACGGGATGGGGTGAGCCCCGGCCGCCTCAGATGGGTTCCAGAACAGAGCGCGGAGATCAAAGCGAGCGGCCACAGCAGGGAGCACACTGCGTTACTCCAGGAGACGCCCAGCGAGTATACGGCACATGGAACACGGTGACACATCGTTTAGGGCCCTAAACGCGTGGGGGAGATGACAACGAAATGCAATGGGCACGACAAACCCCACAGTCAAGGTTGAGCTACGCCTAGGGTGCTGTGCAAAGAAAGGTGCTGGCTTGGGGGGCGTCTGCCAGAGCCCTGAGCGTGTTCCTAACGTTCGGGATCTGAACTTCAGGCCTGGTTTTGGGTTTGTTCACTGCGATCTTTACGTCCTTTTTTAAAAAAAAAACAAACATGAATTATTACAAAAAACAATTCTAAATCTCCAAATTAAAAGCCTATCATGGAACTTGTTTTGATTCCTGTGGTCAATTCAAAGGCTCTTTCCAGGCCAAAGGGCTTTGCAGGATAGCTTGTTCCCACCCACTCCAACAAGAAACGCAGGCGAAGAGCGAATGAGTTTGTCACAGATCCGTCACCGGCTAAGCGAAGGCGAGACTAGAATTCAGGCCTTCCTCTTCCTGAACCATTTTATAAAATGAGAGTGCTCTGACTTGCTAGTTTTGTGGGTTAGAATTTCCATTTATTGACTTCCTTGAAACAGGAGAAATGGTATTCTAAATATAGGCAGCAAATAGGCCAAAGGTAGCTTGCATTGATTGAGAAGGTCAAGGCAAAAATTCCATTGTTATATTATTTTTTTAAAGATGTATTTATTTGAAAAGCAGACTTATAGAGAGAGACAAGGAGAGAGAGCTGGGGAGGGGGTCTTCCACCTGCTGGCTCACTCCTCAAATGGCTGCAACAGCCAGGACTGGATCAGGCAGAAGCCAGGAGCCAGGAGCTTCTTCCAGGTCTCCCATGTGGGTGGCAGGGACCCAGGCACTCCGCTGCTTTTCCAGGTGCCGTGGCAGGGAGCTGGATGGGAAGTGGAGCAGCCGGGACTTGAGCTGGTGCCCAGGGGGGAGAACCCACAATGCCCGTCGGAGCACCGGTCCCGGTGGTACACTCCTTTCATGACATCAGGCTAAACCTGCTCACCCTGGGCTCAGAGCAAAAGACACCAGTTCTGAGAGCCGGATTGGAGCTTGGGTTCTGCCCCTGGCATACCCAGTAACGATGTGCACGTTTCTAACATCTTCTAGCCACATTTTCCTGGGTGCACAGGAAAGAGACTGAACAAAGGACTTTTTAAGGTGAATTCCAGAGCCAGAAAAATTTGACCTCAGGAAGTTAAGACTCCAGTTACAAAGCTTTCAAAGTCTGCAATGTTACAGCAGGAAAGACGTTTTAAAAAAAATAAAAGAAAAAACAAACAAAAAGATGTCTCTGAAGCTGATTTGCCAAAGCTGATAAAGATCCCCCCCATCTGGTCACGTAGGAGTGTGGGGCTTGCGTCTTCTAGGGAAGCCTATTTAGACCTTGACACAGATTGCATTTCCTTTTCGGGCAACAAGAGTGATAAAGTATCTTAGTATAAAATCAATAGAGAGCAGTTAACGGCCTCTGTAGGCTTGGAGCCGCCTCTCCTCGGCGTCTCCGCGATGGGAAAGATCAAATGCGGAGCGGCCAGTGTCCTTGTGTGTTTTAGTTATTTGCTACGTAAATCACTACGGAACATTTAGGAAACCATTTAGAACCAGGCAAGGGCTCTTCGCTGCTCCCAGCACCTCTCAGCCTCATAAAAGATGGGGAAGAAAAGGGCTCTCCCGTTAAACTTGCTGACAGGGCCCGGGACCTGCGGGTTGTATTTCTTAAGGACACTGTGGCTGTTTCTCAAGGTTCGGAAGCAAATTGGAGAAGTTTGCTTCTACTTTCTCTCTGGAGGCTTCTCTGCTCATCGGTCACACAGCTGGACTGGAGTGCTGCATCCAGCCTGCTCAAAAGTGATTGGCCCGGGGCCGGCGCTGTGATGGAGCGGGTAAAGCCACCGCCTGCAGTGCCTGCATCCCATACGGGCGCCGGTTCAAGAACCGGCTGCTCCATTTCTGATCCAGCTCTCTGCTGTGGCCTGAGAAAGCTGTAGAAGATGGCCCAGGTCCTTGGGCCCCTGCACCTGCCTGGAAGACCTGGAAGAAGCTCCTGGCTCCTGGCTTTGGATTGTTGTGGCCATTTAGGGAGTGAACCAGCAGGTGGAAGACCTCTCTTTCTCTCTGCCTCTGCCTCTCTGTAACTCTGCCTTCCAAATAAATAAATAAATAAATAAATATTGAGAAAAATTGGCCACAGGCAGTGTCCTCACAGACAGTAGTGTCCCTGGAAAGAAGAGCGTAGCAGGTGGGGACGGCGGGTTCTGCAGCCACATGTGCTGGGCCGGGACAGAGAAAGGGGAGCTGACTTGAGCTTCCAGAACCTTCCCATCGCCAGCATTTTGCACTGATGCTTGTGAAACTCCAAGGTCTCAGCGCTTCAGAGCCGCTGTCATCAGAGCACCAGCTAGCGCTTGTGGGGGCCGGGAACATGATTCAGCAGAAAACTCTGGTTCCCCCAACTCCTGGGCACATGGTTAGATCCTTCTTCCCTCCCTCGCTGGAGCTAAGCGGGGCCGCGTGGCAGCTTGGTCACCAGTGAGAGGCAGCTGTGCCTTGGTACCCATGGGGGATGGATTCCAGGGCTCCCGAGGACCCCACTTCTACAGGTGTTCTGGTCCCCTGTACACAATGATGTAGCTCTCACACATCCTGCACACATCCTCCTGCAGGCGTGAAGTCAACTCTAGACGGCTTATGACACCGAATACAACGGAGACGCTATGGAAACAGCAGTCGCGCCGCACTGTGTAGGGAATAACAGCCAGAAAGCAGTCTGTACGTACTCTGTACAGACACCATTTACTTTCCCAAGTATTTTCGATTTCCAGTTAGTTGAATCTGCAGGTGTAGAACCCAAGGATGCCGGTGACTGCGAGCCAAAGTCTGCGTGGCTAAGAGCCAGGATGATTGGCACTTTCTCTTCCCCTCCTGACGGCCCCTGGGCGCTTCTTTAACCCAGTTTCTGGGATACCGTCAATGAGGAGAGACCCCCGTCTACCTGAATGAGCAGGTAGCACAGAAGAAATACTCCCGTGCCCTTTTAATCCACTCAGATGTGGCTCCTGCTGTTACCGCAGCAGATCCTAGCCCACACCGAGAGATTCGTGCTTACTCCAGAGTTACTGTGGGTCAGGCAATGCACTGAACACGCCAAGTGGATCATCTCTAGTTCTCACCAGGAGCTTCTAAGACAGACACCTGATGGCCCTCCTTTTACAGACAAAGCACCGAGGGCAGGAAGACGCTGAGTGAGTGTCCCAGGGTCATGGAGTGAGCACGAGGTATGGCTGGGACTCCAGCGCAGACTGTCTGTGCCCGGAGCCTGCTGCCAGACCCACACCACTCCAGCGGCCATTGAGAGAAGCCGGGGTGTTGCACCTCGGAGAACAGGAAGAACATTCCTGAAAGCCAGCCTTTGGCCACCTCTGTGGGGACCGGCTGTGTGGCAGTAAGTTGACATCCCCATGGAAACAGGCATGCACAGAACAACAGGAACCTCAAACCTTAGAAAGGGCGTGGGGCTTTTTGTGCAGGGGACACATCTGATGCTGGCGGTCAGTCTGCTCCCACGTCTGCTGTCTGACCCTTGGCTTGGCCCAGCAGGTGCAGGGGTCATTGAGACACTGGCCCTGTTCCTGGGAGTGTGGAACATGGGGTAGGAGGATCCTCACTGGGATGGTGGGGAGGGTACAGTGAGGCCAAGGGAAGTCCTCTGAGCATCCTTGGTTCTTCGACAATGCAACACCAAGATGTTCCCATGGGGGCCGGCACTGTGGCACAGCCAGTTAAAGCTCCAGCCTGCAGCATCAGCATCCCATATGGGCGCTGGTTTGAGTCCCAGCTGCTCCACTTCCAATCCAGATCCCTGCTAATGTGCCTGAGAAAGTAGTGGAAGATGGTCCAAGGCCTTGGGCCCCTGCACCCACGTGGGAGACCTGGAAGAAGCTCCTGGCTCCTGGCTTCAGATCAGCTCACTTCCAGCCAATGCAGCCATTTAGGGAGTGAACCAGTAGATGGAAGACCTCTCTCTCTCCCTGTCTATACTTCTTTCTGTAACTCTTTCAAATATATAAATAAATAAATCTTAATTAAAAAAAAAGATGCTCCCAAGGACTTCTCTGGACTCTTCCAGAAGCTTACTATACTTTTAGCCCATAAAGAAAAGCTGCTTGAAGTAGAGTCTCCTGGGGTACTGTGGTGTAGTAGGCTAAGCCTCTGCCTGTGGCTCTGGCATTGCATATGGGCACCAGTTCAAGTCCCGTCTGCTCCTCATCCCATCCAGCTCTCTGCTAATGTCCTGGGAAAACAGCAGAGGATGGGCCAAGTGCTTCCGCCCCTGAACCCATGTGGGAGACCCAAAAGAAGCTCCTGGCTCCTGACTTTGGATCAGCCCAGCTCTGCCACTTGGGGAGTGAACCAATGGATGGAACATCTTTCTCTCTGTCTCTCTCTGTCTGTAAACTTGCCTCTCAAATAAAATAAATAAAATCTTAAAAAAAAATAGGGTCCCCTTGCATTTATCCTGAAACAACTCCTTTAAGTTCCCGGGAAAGGGGGAGGCGCCTGTGCCATGGATTTCCTAAGAAGCCGCATTTCACCTGCGTGCATCTTTTTGAGTTTTTTACTTTTGACTTTATGACCCCGATTCTTGGCCCCTTGGGATTCAAGGGGCCCATTTTATTCCCTTTTTACACTTTTTAGAAGTTTCTTTAAGAGAAGACCAGAAAAAAAAAATCTCAAAGGAGTGATTTGTGGTTTTAATCTACATGCTGTTTGAGATCCCCTGAGAAAATCTAGAAAGAAGTGGGGAAACGACCCCCAATCCTCTCCCCAGAACTCTCACCCGAGGCATTTTCCAAATCAGAGAAGGACTTGGGTGTTGGCTTTCCAAAATTATTCTGTCTGTAATGAGATTTCTCTTTAAACTTGTGATTTCCATCGGTGCTCTGTGGAAGGTTAAGAACTCGCTTCTTCTAAACTTTGCACAGCCCATTTCAAAATGGGTCGGTAACAAATGCATTTCACGAAGTCATGAAAATAATGATCCTTTGCTGGCTGGGTCTGATTAAACATGTTTTTAGATTCAATCTTACATAATCGATTCATTAGCTTAATAAGCAACGAAGTGTACAGAGATGAGTGGAAACCTAGCATTCATTGTCTTAGCAACACGGGTAGTCCTTTCGTATAACTGGTCATCTAAGAATCTTATTCCCTATTTGATTTGTTTGCTTATACACAGCAGCTCTGACAGATGTAACCCTTCATTTTCCTGTTTCTAATGGAAAAAACAAAATGCAGCGGCCGCCCATGACCCAGCGCGGCCGGCCAGCCGGCTCTCCCCTTAAGACGCGAATAACCACCACACAGGACTGACAACCTGTGATCTGCTTGCTGCTGACCCCGTGGGACCCCACTCATGGAAGGAGGCCCCCAGGCGTGGGCTCCTGCCCTTCTCAGGGGGTGGCAGTGAGTCACCGGGTACATGGCAGGGACAAGATCGAGGGGCACTGTCCCCATCTCTGAGAAGCTCTGAACATGGTTGGCTCACTCCAGGGCCAGGCAGCTGCACGGCACGTGGACTGAGGGTTGCGATCAACCATAGCAAAGCCAGAAAACCAAGGAAGCCAGGGGCTTGGGGGCCGGACTGCGGGGATCGCCCTACTGCTCTGGCCAAATGCTTGATCTTTCTAGAGAACCACAAATCGCGAACACACTTCCCTCAGTGACATTGTCTATCAACTGCTGCATAAAATACCCTGTTTGCTGACTAGCAAATCCTGCGGTGTAGACGTTAAGGATTTTCCAAACCATCCCTGGAGGATGCATTCCTAATTAAGGTGCCAAGATGCCTCTAGGATTCAGATTGCTATGAATTTCCACCCGGAGAGAATGGCATTGTCCACAATACAGCATTTTTGAAGTCCACGAGGACACAGGCCGTGCAGCCCAATTAAAGAAGAGAACGAGAGGCTTGGGCAGAGAGGAGTCACCCTGTTCGTCACAGCCCGTGTGCCTCTTCACGCCCCTGAGGACGCTTTGGCTGGAGGCGTCTCCCCAGATGTGACTGCCCTGTCCCTTCCCCTCTTTTCCACTGCCTCTTACGGCTGGGCAGGCTGAGCCGTGCTCTGCTCTAAACAACGTGAGTGGTGCCCCCTAGGGTTGTGCAGGGAGAAGACTGTGACCTTAAGCAACACATCTGCTGCTGCCCCCGTCTGCCCTGTCAATGACGTAGGTGATGACAAATAGCTTATCTTAGACTGGATTTTCAGGGCCATGAAACACGATGTTTATACGTGAATATTTATAGTTGAATATTTATAGCTGCTGTAACCCAATGTTTCCCCCTTTTTTAAAGGATCTATTTATTTTATTTGAGAGGCAGAGTGTACAGAGAGAGAGATTTCTATCTACTGGTTCACTCCCCAAATGGCTGCAATGGCTGGGGCTGGGCCAGGCTGAAACCAGGAGCCAGGAGCTCCATCCAGGTCCCCCACAAATGGGTGGCAGGGGCCCAAGTACTTGGGCTGCCTTCTCTGATTTCCCAGGTTGCATCAGCAGGGAGCTGGATCAGAAGTGGAGCAGTTGAGACTTGGATTGGCAATAACACTGGCATCACAGGTGGCAGCTTAACCTGCTGCACCATGACCCAAACTCTCTAGTGAGACTGCACTTGGGAGTGTCTGTGACGTCACAGGCTTTGTGAGCAAAAGGAGACAGTGCACAGGAACCACCCCCTCCCCACCTCCCAGGGAGACGTGGAGCATGGGTAATGAGCAATGGGTAATGGGTAATGGGCAATGGGTAATGGTTGATTTGTGAATCCTGGCAGGTTGAATCGGAGTGGCTGGCACTTCCCGGACAGGCCTGTGCCTCGATGTTCCCCTGACGCTCCGACTCGCTGTTTGGGACTGAACTTGCCTTGGCCCCAGCGTTTTTCTCAATGAAACAGGAGAAGCACACGTTCATAGGCCCCAGGAAAGAGCTTCCTGCATATCCACAAGTCACCACCCTGGCGAGGAGATGCTTCTCCTTCGCCTGCCCATGAATTACATGGGGTGTCTAGTTTGTCTCTGCCATTGCCGTCTGAGGAAACTGGCTAATTTGTAGCTATTCCGTTTGTCCTTGGGGGATGCAGGAGCTTAAGATAAATGGTTAACCTTAACTTGATATCTGTTGACAGAGAACTCAAGAACTCTTGGAAGCAGCTGGATCTTGGGAGATTTTCATTTGAATGCTTTCTTCGAGAAACATATTGGCTTATACACTCCAGTAAGTGGATGCCATTGGAGCCCGAGCCTGCTGCCTAATTCTAAGATAAATTGCAACTCTTGCAAAGCGTTGGCATCTGATATTAACCTAAAACTCCTCTCCCTGCTGATCTGATTGTTAATGAGGCTCTGAAGCGTGGACAGTGGAGAGGATTGAAAAACCCAGCCAGGAGCTGGAATCGCTCTCCCGGTATGCACGCGGGGGCGTCTTTAGGTGCGTCTGAGCACCCAGAGGCCCAGAAGCTGCTGTCCTGGAGAAGAAAAGGTGAGACTCATTCATTTATTTGCCAAGGTGACAAGAACCCATGTCCATGTAGCCCCGGTTTTAGCATTTTCCCGACCGGAGATCACAAAGTGGCTGCCTGTGGAATCCTGCAGACTATGGGCTTGTGTACTTGGTAACTCTGTCCGTGTTCAAAACAGATCTCACCAGAGATGAGCTACGGGCTAGCTTCACCCGGAAATCCCAAGTCTGGCTTCTTCTGCAGAATCAAAGAGCAGGTTGCCCTGGACGCTTTCTGTGTGGCCACCGCCTTTGGATGGGCCCATCTGTGCGCCTGTCCCTCGGCCTGGGCGCTGTCCCCTGGTCCACATGGGCAACTGTGTTCACACTGCCTGAACAGGGGAGGGAGGCAGAGTTTGCTTAACCCTCCAGGCCTCAGTTTCTCCTCCCTAAAACAGCGTGACAGTGTCTGCTCCCTGCTGTTTGAGGGCTCACCCAGGAGAGGAAGGTGACGGGCACTTCTCAACTTCAGGGGCATCTAGCAAGCACCCGGGCTCTCTGACGTTGCTCTGACCTTGACCCGAAAGGCTCATGTGTGGTCTCGGAGGAACCCAAAGCAAAACCCCCTGCTTCTCCTAAGCATTGATGCTGCCTGGAGATTTTACTGAAAGGATGTTGGGGAAGATGAGGGAGGTGGATTATATTTTACTAGCATCCATTCCTGGGTCTGGCGATGCCTTTATTATGTAAAGCAAATTAGTCTCGTTAGAGCTGCCCACGCTCCCTCTTCCTGGAGCAATCTGGAGAATCCTGCCCAGAGTTCTAGGGTCGGAGTGGCTGTATCCGCACGGGAGGAGGGTGCTTAGTCACATACTGGTGGGGTTGAGACTTCATCTTGAAGAAGGAATCTAAAAGTTACGGAAATCAGTCCCCTCACACCGAACGCAATTCAGATTCTCAGGGCAGCCAGGTGGTGATTCTTGGAATGGAGGAAAATGAACCAAGTGAGAATCTAAGAAAGAAACCTGACCCTTTTTTCCATTAAACAGGAACACACGCTGGTGACTTCACCCTTGACATAGACAGCAGTATCCTAAAGGAAGTCAGGCTTTGCAAAAATACATGGAGGGCGTAGGAACTGCCCTCTCTCAGAGGTAACATTGGTTTGGGGCTTTAAAACGGAGCCAAGAGGCCCTTGTTGGATCAGGCAGGTGCACGGGAGTGACCTTTGAACGGGGCTGCGGCCCCACCCCATGGGCTGCCCTCTGCACTGGGCCAAACCCCAGTGTCCTGACACCTTGTCTGGAGCCTGCCCCGGACACACGCCAAGGGGCACCTGCACAGCGCGTCTTTTCCTTCCCACTCACAAAAGGATCTGGAGTTGAGAAAGCTAAGAGGACGTGATGGTGTGGGCAGCCTCAGAGCCACTGCAAATGACTCACAACTTAAGGAGAAGAAATCCGTACTCATTACTAACAACACATTCACAGCCTGAGTCCAGGTGGGGCTGAGACCCAGGTCCCAGCCTGCACACCTCTCAAGGCAGCCGGAGAGCCCTGCTCAGCTGATGCCTTCTCGCGCCTGCTGCAGCGGAGAGCTAGAGCTCAAGTTAATGAAGAGATGGCTTTGGCGGGGTCATTCCCTTGGATAAACAGTCACGGGTCTTTCTGTTTTCATCAAATTGTCTCAGGGACCCTGGGTTCCTGGGTTCCACAATGGGAACCAGGCTTCCCTTGTTATAGGTCGATAGATGAGTTCTGTATGCCCCAGGGCAAACTTCTGACACTGTCATAGGTGAATTAGAGTCCTGAAGTCAACAGAGAAAATTCTGCTTTCTCCAGAGCTTACAGGCTGCATCAGGGTTACTTCATTCACTGTGATCCTGTGAGGAATCTGAAGCCACGATCCCCTAGTGCATGAGCCGAGCCACCACACAGCACAGGTGGGTTCACTGCCATTGCTCCTACAGGATCCAGTGTGTGAGTCTAACCACCACGTAGTACAGGTAGGGTCACTGCCATTGCTTCTACGAGGAGGAGATGGGGAGGTCGGGGCGATGTGGAGTTGGGGGTTGTTACAGCAGGTGCACAAGAGGCTGCAGGGTTTGGGACTCTGGGAAGGAGAACAGTGACGAGGGGAGCAGCTTCATTGTGCAGGCAGCCCAGCAGGCTAGGTGACCACTCAAGCAATGAAAAGTCCCTGGGACAGCCAAGGGTGTGTTCCCTGAATGGGGGGAGGGGGAGGAGGGATGTGTCAAAGCCCAGCTTTGGTCCAAGCAGTGGGGTCCTGTGAGGAGGAGGGATCAGGGCAGAAGAGCAGGTGAGGAGAAGGGCTGGACCAGGATCAATGGAGAAGACAGGACACGGTCTCTGCCACGGTGAAATTTTTTTTTTTTTTGACAGGCAGAGTGGACAGTGAGAGAGACAGAGAGAAAAGTCTTCCTTTGCCGCTGGTTCACCCTCCAATGGCCGCTGTGGCCAGCGTGCTGAGGCCGGCGCATCGTGCTGATCCGAAGCCAAGAGCCAGGTGCTTCTCCTGGTCTCCCATGGGGTGCAGGGCCCAGGGACCTGAGCCATCCTCCACTGCACTCCCTGGCCACAGCAGAGAGCTGGCCTGGAAGAGGGGCAACCGGGACAGAATCTGGCGCCCCGACCAGGACCAGAACCCGCTGTGCTGGCACCGCAGGCGGAGGATTAGCCTAGTGAGCCGTGGCGCTGGCGCCACAGTGAATTTCAAAATGCAGATGGGCCCTGACTCACAACCGTGCAAGGGGGCATTTTTGACTTTGTGTCGGTGCCAAGTGGACAAGTCTGCGTCTCACTCCCAGCTGTGTTCAGTAGACCACACGGACCATTCAGTCAACACCCTGTTGGAAGGTCGGCTCTGCCTTCGATGACTGCCCCAGCGGATGCCAGTGTCCTAAGCCGAACCAAGGGAGGCTGGCCAACCTCTGATGTCTGCTAGGTGTGTCTGTGACTTTCAACCAGGGACAGTCTCAACAGGCAAAGGGTTCGTGGGGTTGTGAGTCATTTTGTGCCATGAGGAGCCAGGGATGTGACCCTATTGTAAGTCGAAGAATGGGGATGCAACCCTGTCATAGGTTGAGCACCTGGGCTTGCAGAATCGGAGTTGGAGTTGCACAGGAAGTTGCTGCGGAGTCCCTGGCTGCAGCCCCGATGACGGGCTGCCTGCCTTGGGAGTGAGGGCCTCTGGTCTGGGTGACAGCAGTGGCTCAAGTGTTTCTCAAGAGGCAGCCGTGCACGGGTGGAGCTGAGCGCTTTTCAGGCGCGGCCCTGGAGGTGGAAGGTGTTTGATTGTGCGACCATGGCGAGCGGAAGTGCGCTGCTGGAGGCTTTGCGGGGAAGGTATCCGAAGCTGAGTGGAGGCCGGGAGGGAGAGGACACGTGTGGCTGCAGATTCTGGGTGGGCGCCTGGCCGATTCCCGCCTGGGACCTGCTCCCTCCTTGATTTCATCCTGGTTAGAGCTGCACGGAGTCATGGGGAGAATTTAATCCAGCACAGTTCAGACTGCGGGAAACCCAACAGGAACAGAGTTTTGAGGCCATCTGTTTATCTGCGTGGGCGGGGGTGGAGCCAGAAGCAAGGATGCTTCCCTGTGAATGTCAGGTTTCTCCCGTGTGCCTGAGCCTGCAGCTGCACAGACACACACATGTGGTTGAGAATCGCCAGGGTACAGTCTGCTTATGGTCCCCAAGGAAAAATTGTATTCAAATCTGACAGTATTTCAAAAACGTCCATGGAAAATGGAATTAAAGGATAGGCTGATTTTGGTGCAAAAAAATTGAAATCTAAACCCATGGCGTGGAGTGGGTAGAGAGCGGAAGTTCCTAGAAAAATGCATATCATGAAAAAACTATGTCTGGATTTTTAAGAATTTTTGTTTGCACCAAAATACAGTTATCTTTTATTTCCATTTTTTCCATCGAAAGTGTCTGTCCTCACACACCAGAATTGCTCATCACAAGAGGAGAAAGTGCAGGTCCTCTCTGGGGTGAGTCTCCATGGAGTGAGGGCCACCTCCACACTGCTGTGAATGACAGGGCTCTGAGGACGTGGGAGGGACAGGGAGGACCCGGCCGATGGTTCCCCTGCGAACATAAAAGCCTGCCAGCCCAAGTCTGTTACGGGTGGGCTTGATGGCTATGGGGAGCAGCCATTCTGCTGCTATGACCATCAACATCAGGAACCTTGGGGCAGCAGGCAGAGCTGTGAGGGCCGAGGGATGTCTGGCCTTGGGACATCGAGATGCTGATATGGCTGCATTTTACCGATGTCCAGTGTGGTGGCTGGGAAAAGGCCACCTTGCCCGCATGTGGGGTGCGGAGAGCAGCTCGGACCGCCTTTTAACTCGGAGCAGGTGGATTTTTCTGTGGAAGTTGCCAGCCACGGGGCCTTTTCAATGTACCTAATTTCCCTCCCCCCGCCCCATTACAGCACATCTAATAACTTGTCCTGGGGTATTGTGTTTATCCCAGAAATGCTAATGACTTCATAACTCAGTGTGAAATGCTCGGGGCAATTTTTGTGTTATTAAGGATTCTATGAAATAGAAAAAAAAAGGGGGGGAGGAATGCTCTCAAGGTGCCAGGCCACGGTTATAACTTCATTCTCATTTTGGGGAAAGGGGAGAAATTAAGGTTTTAAAAATACATGTTTTCAGCTGAGCAAAGCAGTTCATTTCAGTACAACGACAAGCTGGGCCCTTTGGATATCAGGCTGGGAGTCTGCAGGAGGTACCTGGACTGGGAGTTCTATCTTCTCTCTGCTGCCTGTCTGGGTCATGCCAGGGCTTAAGCAGGAGTGAGGGCAGGTTGGGGGCCTTGGAAATTGGGTGGAGGACCGAGGGCCCTGGGCTTGGAAGCTGGGAGATGTGTCTGTTTCCATAGCTAAGCCTTGACCCAAGGATCTGACAAAAGGATGGGAGAGTGAGATGAGCAAGCGACAGTTAGCTAGCCACCTGTGTTGCTGTCTTAGGATCAGTGACTTTCCAATTTTTTTTTTTTAAGTTTGAGCCTTTCTTTTTCTTCTTCTTTTTTAAATGATTTATTTAATTATTTGAAAGGCAGTGTTTTATAGTTAGAGAGAGATGGCAAGACAAAGAGGTAGATCTTCCATTTACAGGTTTACTCCGAATGGCTACAATGGCCAGGGCTGGGCCAGGAGCCGGGAGCTTCTACCGGGTCTCCCCCACGGGTGTAGGGAGTTGTGCCATTTTCTGCTGCAGGAAGCTGGATTGGAAGCAGGGCCGCTGGGATTCTAACCAGTGTCCATCTGGGATGCTGGCGCCACGGGCTATGGCTTTAACCTGCTCTGCCCTGGTGCTGGCATCTCCAATATTTATTTTAAGGGAAACTGTGCTGCTGCTGGGGTGGAAGTCACAATGGGAGACAGGACTCCCGCACGCCCCAGCACCGTCCTGCCTCCCTCTCCTCTCCCTAGCGAAGGCTCCAGGGACCCAAGAAATGGAGCTCGAAAACCAGCAGGTGCAACACTTTCAGAAGAAAACACATGCAAATGAGCAAAGCCTCTTAGAAATGTCTTCTGTCGGCCAGCGCCGCGGCTCACTAGGCTAATCCTCCACCTGCAGCGCTGGAACCCCGGGTTCTAGTCCCGGTTGGGGCGCTGGATTCTGTCCTGGTTGCCCCTCTTCCAGGCAAGCTTTCTGCTATGGCCTGGGAAGGCAGTGGAGGATGGCCCAAGTGCTTGGGCCCTGCACCCGCATGGGAGACCAGGAGGAAGCACCTGGCTCCTGGCTTCGGATCAGCATAGCTCTGCCCGTAGCAGCCATCTGGGGGGTGAACCAGCAGAAGGAAAACCTTTCTCTCTCTCTCTCTCTCACTAACTCTGCCTGTCAATCAATCAATCAATAAAAGAAATGTCTTCTGTCCCCATCAGGTTCCATCTCAGAGCGTCTCTCGCTGTAGAACGTGCCAGGTGGGCTGAATGGCGTTGCTGGTGATGGAGCAGTAAGCAGACGAAAGGCCTTGAGACGCATGGGGAGAGCAAGTCCATCAGCCCACGTTTTACAGTGAGCAAAGTGGGGCACAAACCCGAGCCGTCAACCATAACCCGTCACTGCTCCCCCAGCCCCCCACTCCTCTCCTCCAGGCCCCTCCCCTCCCCCACAGCCTTCCCCGTGTCTCCTCTGTGGGAAACATTTCCCAGATGGAAATGCAAGCCCTGTGGTGGGATCCTGATTCTGGGTCTGCAGGCCGTCAGTCCTGGTGCCACCGTCTGGTGAGAGAAATAGGGTGGGCTTTGCTATGGGGGGTAGTCAACCCGCAATGGGAGGGGTGTATAGTGGTTTACTGAGGGGTCTCGTGGGATCTCCATCAGGTGGGAGGGAGCATGCTACAACTGTCTCTGTCCTTGGTGGCCTGGGATCTCAATTTGAGATGCTTTGTCTAAATCAGCTCCTACAAGTTTCTAGAAGTGACAGGCTGGACAGATGGCTTAAAAACGGGCTCTGGACTCTGTAGGGGCGGGGAAATTTGCACTCTGCAATTCAGATGTGCAAAAAAAGTTGTTTTCTGGATGAGTTTTTACCTGGTTAGAAAGCTTGCTTCCCACTGACAGCCTGCCTGTCACTTGTAGCTCCCGGGAGCAGGTGCTCTGGGGTGCACTCGGTCTGCACTGGGCAAGTGTGCAATTTTCCATTGTTCCTCCTGCTCCCAACCTCTTCCTGGGATGCGTGCAGGCAGAGGGAACCTGCCCCCGCCCTGGCTCTGGGGGACAGTCGTCTTGCTCACCTCCCTCCCATCTTTGTTGGTTTCTATCAGGGCTGTTGGCTTCACCTGGCCCTGGGATCTCAGAAGTGGGTTCTGCAGAGATATTGTTGATGCTGGCTTTTCTCTACATGGTGCTGGCTGCTACTGCTGAAGTTTGTGGTCCCTGGCATGGGATTTGGCCGTAAGTCCCCACCTTTGGTTCTCTGTGTCCTGATCCCTGTGTTCTCCTGCACTGCTGTGTGTCTCGGGGTCGGCATTGGATGTAGCAGTTAAGACCCTGCTGGGAGCACACATTTCCCATAGTGGAGAGTTTCGCTTCGAGTCCACTTCCCACCCAGCCTCCTGCTCATGTGCACCCAGAGGTCCAGCAGGTGATGGTTTGAGGGGACAGGTCCCTGACACCCATGCGGGAGACCCAGAGGGAGAGCCTGGCTCCCGGCTTCAGCCTGGCCCAGCCCTGGCTATTGCGTGCATTTGGCGAGTGAACCAGTAGATGGAAGAATCTGTCTGACTCTCTCTGGCTTAAAAAAAGAAGACGCATAAGTGAGCCAGCCCCTGGTCCACTCGCCTGGGCTTCTTCCTGGGTCATTGCTACACGGGGGTAACGTAGCTTGAAATGCCCCTGCTGGCCCTGGGGCTCCCTCACCCCTGTCTGATGTTGCTAAGCCTGGACCCGCGCTGCGGTTTCTCCTTTCTCCACCCTCTCTTCCCTCATGCGCATACTCTCTCTCCTGCCGGCCTGTCTTCCTCTGTTGTCTCTGTACCAGCTCTGAGCACACCTCACGGCCCAGATCCAACAACACGCTGGGTGTCCTGGGGTTTAGAAGACACCGGTCCCACACGAAGGCCACAGCACAACCCCATCATTTCCTAAACGTGGACTGAAACCTGCGAATCGGAGGCCAGAAGCCGAGCAGGGCTCTGCCTTCCTGGTCTACAATCCTCACCACGCTCCACGGGCCATATGGGCCGCGTCTCCTGAGCGGGGGGGAGCAGGAGGGACGCAGCTACGTTTCCAGGAACAGTGTCCCGGTACAGGTGCAGGTGGTGGGACCAGGGCTTTCCCGCGGGGCCAGTGGCGAGGGGCTGAAGACACAGGAGCTGCTTCAGAGGGAAGCAGGGCTGGGGATGACACAGGTCCCCTGCGAGGTGATGAACTTGGAGACGAGGGGCTTGGAGGGGAGAAAGCTCCGCAGAGTGCGCAGAGGGGTCTTGTCCCGGGGAACGGGAGCAGTGGTGCTCTCTGTAGGCGGGGTTAGAACTAGGCTCAAAGGGCAAAGGTTAGAGTGAGGCGGGCACCGGCTCAATGGGAACCGAGTTTTCTATCAGACTGAGGTCTCCCAGGTTGGAAGAGGCTGCACCAGAAATCCAGGGGGCTTCCCGCTACAGCCGGATGCCAGGGGCAGCTGCTGCGCACAGGCGCACGGCCCCCGAGGTCCCATCCAGCCTGAGACTGCGAGGGCTCCAGTCTCTTTGACACTTTTCCCATGGGCACCTCGGGGTGGGGTGGGGGCTCCGTGATCGCCCAACAAAGGGTGTGGTGGCGCCGAATGACATTGGCGGTGGCGGCCACTTTGTGCTGGCTGGGAAACTTGCCCTTGGAGTCCTAAGCTGCCCTGTGAGGAGTCTGACTTCTACAGTCACAAGTGGGGAGGGAGCCCCAGCTACCACGTGTGGAGAGGAAGGGAGAGGGGGAGGGGGAGGGAGTGGGAGAGGGAGGGGGAAGGGAGGGAGGGGGGAGAGGAGGTCGGGGGAGGAGCTGGGGCCCAGACCCCACTGTTCATCCAGCCCAGCACCTGAGAATGGAGGATTCCTTAGAGGACCCCTTCCCTAACCACCATCTGACTGCAAAGGATGACAGCGCCCGAGTGTGGACCCCTCAGCCGGGCTGAGTCCCCCCCCCCCCCCCCCCCGCCAGCCCCGAGACACAGTAATACGTTGTTTCAGACAAGTGCACTTTGGAGCGGATTTGTACACAACAGTAGGTCCTGGCCCACAAGCATTTGCGTCCAGGGTTCTACCAACCTTACGGAGGAAGAGCGGGCTTAGTCCCAGGTGGATTCTATGGCCTTGGTCACGGTGAGTCAGACACGCAATAGGTTGGCAAAGCTCTGCCCTACAGCCTCCCCGCAGACGGCGCTGTTTGCCCCAGATCAGGACAAGGCGGACTTGCCTGGATCCTCCATGTCTGAAAGGACAGAGCGCCCACGGGATGCGTTGAAAACACAGGCCATTGGCAGACTACAGAATGGCCACAGCCAAGGAGGAGCCAAGTCGCTCACTCTGTCCTGTTTCAAGTCGCCAGCCGTGGCTGACTTGAGGGTCGATTTTCTCAGCAAATTTTGTGGCCGAAGGTGCTGACGAGGAAGGAGCTGTTTCATTTCCCATGTCCAGTGCCCTGGGTGAGCTTTGATTCTTTGATCCATGATTTGCCAACAGCAGGTGCGTTAGGGGGAGACAGCAGAGGGGGCCAAATACGGCTCCTCCAGACTCTGCTGCAAACGGGTTCTCTTTCCCCTCCATTCCCTTACTGGGAGCACTGGGAAGTGGCTGATTTATCTGCTCTGAGGCAGAGGCGAACACGCTGATCGCTGGGGGCGGATCCTGCCTGTCCAGGCGTTGTTCTGTCCCGTTTTGCTAAGATGACACTTGGGGGATGCTGAGAGGCAGGGAAAGGACAGACGTTGAGGCATCAGGTGGGAACCCGGACCAGTGGTCCCTGGCGTGGTGACTGGTGGGGTGGAGCAGTCCCATCAGTGATGATGACGGCAGCTGGTGCGCACTTGGGCTCACCCAGGACCCGGCGTCGCGCCCTGCTTTCACAGCGAGCTGTCTGTGTGCCTTTCCTGGGGATGTCCCCGTTCCGCGATCCCACGCCCTCAGTTCCGACCCCAGTCCTGCAGCCTCTTAGCTGAGATGGGCAAGTTTCTCCAATGTTCTAAACCTACTTCCCCATGGGGTTGTGCTGGGTATTAAGGGAAGAAATGTACGTAACAGGCCTAGCACAACGCCTCGCACAAACATTCAACGTTAGCGCCTCTGGATGCTATACTATAGGACTTCATGGATTGAATTAACCTTCATATATTGGTCTGGTGGCCCAAAGAATATCTATAATCATTTTCATTTGGGAAATGACATTTGAAAAGCTAGACTGGCAAATGATGACCCTGGGAGCAGAGGCAGCCTGTGTGTGTGTGTGTGTGTGTGTGGTTTTTGCAGCCCAAGAATTGTGTTTGCATTTTTCAACAGTGGAAGGTTGTTCAAAAGAAGCACAGTATTTTGTGCCCTGGGAAGAGGAGATGAAATCCAAATGTCAGGGTCTATAAATAAAGTTTTATTGGAACACAAGCACACTCAGCTGTTGATGAATCGTCTCTGGCAGTTTTGGCCCTGCGGTGGCCAGCTGAGGGGCTGTGACAGACACGTGGTGGCTCACAAGCCTCCAGTGTTTACCATCTGGCCTTTCACAGAAAACCTCTGCTGATCTCTGTTCTAAATGATAGAAAAGCAGCTCATTCACAAGCAGAATATTAGAACACAGCTTGCATAATTGGCCCAATATTCTCTCATATGTACATTTCGTATATACCATTGCACACCACACGCATACACACACATACACAGATTGTTTTTGGCACCAAAATAAACCATTTTTAAATTCTATTTTCTATGGACTTTTAAAATATTTATTTGAAAGGGAGAGAGAGAGAGAGCGAGCGAGCGAGCTGCCGCCCGCTACTTCACTCCCCAGGTGATGCAATGGTTGGGGCTGCGCCAGGTTGAAGCCGTGAGCCAGAAACTCAGGCCAGGTCTCCCACGTGGGCGGCAGAGACCCAGCGGCTGGGACATCAGCACTGGTGCCCACGGTCAGTCCTCACAGGGAGCTGGGGGTGGCTGTCAGAGCCAGGGACAGGCGACGCGGGTGTCTTAACCACCAGGCCGCACCTCTTTCCACCACCTTTTGAAGGGTTCCCCAGCATGTGTGCTGGCCTGGGTTTTAACACATGGGTGCGTGCACAAGGACGCTCCAAAAAGTTCATGGAAAAGTGCAACTAAAAGATTTATTTTTCCATGAAAACATTTGAAACTCATGCATAGTTTTTTCCCCACCTTTTCCATGTACTTTTGTTTCTACGTGGAACCCTACTCCCACCCCGCCCTGGGACACGCATGGCCTCAGTTACCTGCTCTGACCCTGAGCACCAGCTCCCCCAACCCCCGCCCTGGGTGACCCCAAGTCCTGTCCTGTGGCTCCGTGTCCTGAGGTTGGAGCAGGGCGTCCGTGGTTAAGTATTCCAGTGGAAGATGGGGTTGAAATGGCTGGCTCTCCTCGCACCTGCTGGGTCTCCAAAGAAATATGCGACTGTTTTAGCTCTTTCTTTTATGGTAGGTGATTTCCGTTTTCCTTATGGGCTCCCCTTGCTGCAGTCTTTAAGAACCTGTTCTCCTCGCCACATCAGGCCCAGGAACTATTTATCATACATATGAGAATCAACATGAATAAAACACCCTTAGGAACTGTTCACACGGCGTTTGCCTTCTCACTCTTGGGCTGCTATTAAACTTTAATATATATAAAGTTTGCAGGGTTTATAGAGTCGCACGGAGTGAGTACAGTCAGGGCAGGCTGACGTGCCTGGAGTTCTAAGTCCAGCCAGGTCTGCGAATAGATAATGAGCAGGTGCCGTCATCACCGTAAAGCAGCATTTCAGAAAACGGTCTGTGTTAAGAAACAGGACAACTGGTGTCCGAGGCCAGCGAAGTCGAAGAGAATCCGGCGATCGCTGGTTCTATCCTTTATTTTCAGAGGTGAGCAAATGTAGAGCAAAATTTAGGGCTGAAGCTTCCTCAAGAGCATAGGTTTATTTGTAGAAGAGCTAAGCTGGGGCCAGCGTTGTGGTGTGGTGGGCTGGGCCACCGCCTGCAATGCTGGCACCCCCATATGAGCAAGGGTTTGAGTCCCCACAGCTCCACTTCCAGTCCAGCTCCCTGCTAATGCTCCTGGGAAAGCAGCAGAAGATGGTCCAAGTGCTTGGGTGCCTGCCTCCCAGGTGGGAGACCCAGGTGGAGTTCCAGGCTCCTATCTAGCTTCAGCCTGGCTCCGCCCTGGCTGCTGTGGGCATTTGGGGAAGGTATTACGGAAGGTATCTATCTATCATCTATCTATCATCTATCCATCCATGATCTATCGATCTCTATAACTCTTCCTTTTAAATAAATAAATAAATCTTTTAAAAAATTGCTTAAAAAGCTGAGTCTAGAATGCTGGCTATTGGCTCTGAGTCCAGACCTCTGTCCCCGCCCCATGCTTACAGGATATTCACCCAGACACGTACAGGTGCACACAGGTAACATGTTCCAGCCATGTGGAAGGGACTAGGAAGGCAGAGGGGCTGCGCGATGAAATATTGAGCTCAGGGAGGGAGCTCTGAGACACAAGGCTGAGGACGCCTCAGAACAACACAAGTGGAAGAAATGGGCGGAGGGAGTTTCGCCTCCTTGTAGCAACACAGAGCTTTGTCACCTCCTGAGGCTAGGATGCATTTGCATGTATTTGCATATTATGCCTCTATTTTCCCTGTTCTATTTCTCAAAACAGGTCCCAGGCTCCAAGCTGGGAGTCTCAGGGCAGGATGGAGAGAGGGGGTTGCCTGCCTGATAGTTCCCCCTCTGGCTTCGGGTTGCAAAGTTTAAAACCACACAGCGGGGTGGGCAGGGGTGGTGGTGGTGTTGCCAATGGGGTTGAGCTGCCGCCTGCAGGGCCAGCAACCCATATGGGTGCTGGTTTGAGTCCCGGCTGCTCCACTTCTGATCCAGCTCCCTGTTGATGCTCATGGGAAAGCAGTAGAAGATGTCCCAAGTCTTTGGGCCCCTGCACCCACATGGGAGACCCAGATGAAGCTTCTGGCTCCTGGCTTTGGCTTAGCCCAGCCCTGCCCCATTTTGGCCATTTGGGGGAGTGAACCAGCAGACGGAAGATTTCTCTCTGTCTCCCCCCACCCCTTTCTCTGTAACTCTGCCTTTGAAATAAAATAAAAAAAAATCTTTAAAACACACACGGGGCATAGGTTTGGGCAGAGAGGGAGATGTGAATGCAGTCTGAATAAATGGCTGAAAACCTTCTGAGAGCAACGGGAGGCAGCACCCTGCTCCCCGCCAGGGCTCCGAGGCTGAGGGGACGGGGGAGAAGCAAGGACAACGGGGCCACGGCGAGGGGCTGCCCGGCCTCACCCAGATCCCCTCCGCCCCAGCCTCTGTGCCTGGTGTGAAGCCGCAGGCCCAGACCTGCAGGGACCAGCAGACTGGGAGGAGGAGGGTCTCCATGGCAACCGGAGTGGTCTGGTGATGGAGAGCTCCCGCGTGCTGGGGAGTCGGGGAACTGAGAGGGGGCCGAGGGACCCTGCCAGCACCCGGGTGCCAGGCAAAGGCCTTCCAGGGTGGGCGTGGGGTGCTCTGAGAGTCGGCGAGATTGAATCGCCTGCCTATCTGATGGCATGGAGTCACGGGTGGAATTAAGCTGCTGGAAAGAAAATAGATTTGATGCTCCCTCTACGCCGAATCTACGGTCTGTGACTCACTCATTGCTTTCACATATGGAAAACAAAACGTCGATATGCTCCCCGTGAGTCGTCCAGCGCATATTAAGCATCCCGGTAATTGTTTTGCCGTGGGTGCCACACACATTCTACTGTTCTCAGCAAAGGATGGGCATTCCAGAGCCGTACCCACTTGCATTCCTCCTCTTTGGGACCATTTATTAAAATCAGGTTTTAAACCACACCAGGGGGCCACTGTTGCTGAGCGGCCGGTTAACCTACCACCTATGTCACCTGCATCCCATAGGAGTGCAGGTTCAAATCGCAGTGGGCTCCGGGCTCCACTTCTGTTCCAGCTCCAGGCTAAGGTGCCTAGGAAATCAGGGAAAGATGGCCCAGGTGCTTGGGCCCCCACTACCCACATGGGAGACCCGGATGAAGTGCCAGGCTCCTGAGTTTAGCCGGGCCCAACCCCAGCCCTTGTGGTCATTTGGGGAGTGAACCAGCAGATGGAATGTCTCTTTGTGACTTGTCCTCGCTGTTCTTCAGTCTTTCAAATAAAACAAATAAATCTTTAGGGAGAAAAACCCAAAAGGACACCAGGAATCATTACAAGACACCAAGTTGTGCATGTCGCAAGACTGCCTGGGAAAGGAACTGCTCTTTGATAGCTTTCATTCCTAGAGTTATGATCAAGTTCAAAGGCAGCAACAGTAGCAGCAGCAAGGAGCCAGTTCCTGCTCGCATCTCCCAACCCCGCCCAGCTTTCACCACAAAAGACCAACTTTAGTAGCCAGCTGGGGCAAAGCTGTAAACAGGCCTCCACTGGTTTGTTTCTTGTTAAGGTTAGGTCCGTGGCTGGCCCGTCCCTTGGGAGAACACAGTAGCCAAGGGAGAACCCAAGAGTGTGTTCGAACATTGTGTCTTGGTGTGCGAGCAGAAAGGGCCACTGGCCAAAGGAAGGGGCCTCAGGTCAAGCAGGGGTGTGTGTGTGTGTCCATGGAACTCCCGGAGGGGAGGGCCCCTGTGCACGGCTTGGGTTTGCACAGCTCGCGCCGGCTTCAGCAATCACAGAAGCGTGCATTTCTTCAGAGTCAGCTGTAGCCCTCGCTGAAACGTGCTGATGTCTCCAAATGCGAGTTTCCTTTTACGGTGCGCTCTTACCCACTTTTTAAAAAATGTAGCTTTTAGTGTACATTTGCCAAAAAAAAAAAAAAAAATCCATTCCAAAAACGCACACCAAGATGTGGTGACTGGCCCCCACCTCAAGGGTGATTCGAGCCGAGTTGCCGGTAACTGTGGCTCCTTCCTCTCCCCATCCTTGGAAGAGAAGGGAGGAAGCCATGGCCAGGGCCCGGACGGCCTCTACCGAGAGCAGGTGCTTCTCGGTTCTGGGGTCAAAGCCGGTGATTTTGCTGGTTGCCTCCTTGGTGGTTTCACGGCACTGACCACGGTACCTGAGCTCATGCCAAAGGCCCAGTGAAAGACGGCCCAGGGCTTTGAAAAGGAAAGAAGTGTTTTGATTTTCCCACATCACAATGTTCACACTTCACTGACAGGCATGGCCTCATTCGATCCCAAGTTTCTAAAGCCCACATTTGCTTTTTTTTGGTCGCTATTTTTTTTTCCATTGCCTCTGGAAAGAGACCATGAATGAGCTGCTCTGACAACAGCCTGGATTCTGAGGGCTTTGGGGGCCACAGGGCACAAGGACGGCATCTCCTTTGGAACATCACATTGGGCACACGGCGTGAGAAAAGGCTGGGCCAGGGTGGCTGCGGACCTCTGTAGAGCCCCTGCCAGCCGGGGCTCGGAGGAATCCTCAGATGCTCGTCCTTTGAGGCTGTTCTTTATTTTATGTCTCCTAATGATGCATTCTGAAGGCACCCACGCTGCGGACTGCGCGCCTCTGTGGGCCCTGCCGGAGACACACAATGGCACTGGGACTGTCGTCAAGAGTGGGGGCACCAGGGTGTGTTGTCTCCCCATCACCCCCTTCCCTTCCAGAGTAAGCCACTAGTCTCAGGCCCTGCCATGCCCAAGGGGAGCCGGGCCCAGGCAATGGAGCCAAAGGAATTCAAGAGTTTGCTTCAGGCGCTGGGGTGGGCCTGCCTCTCTGGTTCGGTTCGGCTCTGTCATTTCAGCTGAAACTGGTCAAGCAGGTGCTCAGCCAAGCCACCTTTGGTCCTAGTGCAGGAGAATCGGCTTCAGGATGATCAGAGGCCATGAACGGCTCAGCTCAGTTTCAGCTTCTGCCCCAGAGATACCAGGGCAATGCCGGGCGCTGGCTGCTTCTTGGCAAATCTTAGCCAAACTGTGCCGAGAGCTCCCCGCCCCCAGCACTTGGTTGGGGAGGAAAGTCAGAACTCTGCTGGCTTCTTGTGCCCACACAGCTGTCCTACGTGTGGCTGCTTGTGGCGACGGACATGGAATCTCCATGTGGCCCTTGGTGGGAAGAGACCACGCATCCCACATTGTGGTCATCTCTACCCTGTTTCCAGCCTGGTCATGCCACAGGGATCACACGGTTGTAGGGTGAACATCTGAGCGAACAGGCGCCCGCCTGGTCCGAACACCACGCGGCCTTGTGCCAACAACACGCCATCCAGGTGCCGTGGTGACACCGTTGCCTGAAATTCTCTCTCATTTCCTGTCGCTGTTACCGGCTTCCTGGCCCCAACTGCAAGGTGTCTTCTTGCCATCCCTATGGCAGGACGGGCCCACAGGGAACATTCCCGGCCCCAACCCAACCCTGTGTCCTCTGGGCACCTGGGGATTCTCGGTGGCTCCAGCCTCCTGGGTGGCACCAGGCATTCCGTGATTCCGTTAGGCCATCCTGGGCTCGTCCACAGGTGGCTCGGACATTTCTCCGGGGGCAGGGCCTCTGCAATCCTCCTGCCTTACTGGGTCTCTCTGCCGGGTGGTACCCCAGACTTGCTGGGGTAATGCAGGACACAGAGCCTTTGCGCAGGCCCACGGGCGCCCGTCTTCCCTCTGCTTCTGCTTGGACTTTCTTTTCTCCCCTCCACACAAGAGGGTGTCAGCATATTTGCTTCTGTTTCTTTTTTTTTTTTTTTAAATGATTTGACAGGTAGAGGGGGAGGGGAGCTCCCAGCTGTTGGTTCACTCCCCAGGTGCCTACAAGTAGCTGTGGCTGGGGCAGGCCAATGCCAGGAACCTGGACCTCACTCAGGGTCTCCCAGGCGAGCTGCAGGGACTCAGCTACTTCAGCCACCCCTTGCTGCCCCCCAGGGTCTGCGTAAGCATGGAGAGTGGGGAGTGAAGCTGGGACTCGAACCCAGGCCCTCCAGTTGGGCTGTTGGGGTCCCGAGCATCATCTTAACCGGTAGGGCGAATGCCCTTCTTGTGTCCAGATCTTCCGTCTTGTGCCCTGGCTGCTCGGTCTTACAAACTCCAAGGCCAAACATGCACTTGGGCTTCTACCAGGTCAGCCTTGCCAAGCAGTGACTACAGCAGGCAGCAGGAAGAAAGTGGGAGGAGCCTCTGCTGAGGGCGGAGACCCCGGGGGCATCTGGTGCTTCCCACGCCCCCATCCCCTGGCCCTGGAGCTCCTTCTGGGGCTTTTCTCAGACGCCTCCTCGGCTTTGGCTCCTTTGTGTCGAGGGCACCCAGACGCCTCCTCGGCTTTGGCTCCTTTGTGTCGAGGGCACCCAGAGCGCCGGCCCCTGAGGATGCCTGAAGCAAAGCCCAGGGCTGACTCCACCGCAGGTCGCACACCCGGGGTGTGCACACATCCCGCGCCCACTCCTCCCCTGCTCCCAGGTTCTCGTTTCAGGCTGTGGAGCCAGCGACTGTCCTCTGACTCCTGGAACTTTGCATCTTTATTATCGACAAAAAATTAAATTTCCATTTTCAGGCGGTGCCCGAGCTACGACGTTCCCACGGCAGGTACTGCTCTTGTACTCTGCCAGCCAGACCTATCTCAGCAAAGGGTGACTCAGCTGCTTCACAAATTTGCATGAACTCACAGAACCGAGTCTCATTGGCCTGGCTTGGGGCCCCCGCCCGTCTCTGAGCCAATCACCGTGGCTTGGTGTGTGGCCGTTTAAGTGGATTCCGTCATCTTTGACTCAATGAGATTTTCAGCTTGATCAGGAGGTAAGTTTAGGGGCATCTCTGTCGGGGTTCCAGCAAGTCAGAACTCAGAGCGACTGCGTGACTCAGGCTACCCAATCTCTGCTTCACCATTTTTTACAGATCTATTTATGGGGCCAGCGCTGTGGCTCAGGGGGCTATAGCCCTGGCCTATGGAGCTGGCATCCCATATGGACGCTGGTTTGAGTCCCAGCTGCTCCACTTCTGATCCAGCTCCCTGCTAATATGCCTGGGAAACTAGCAGAAGATGGCCCAAGTCCTTGGGCTCCTGCACTCATGTGGGAGACCCAGAAGAAGCTCCTAGCTTCAGGCTTTGGATCGGCCCAGCCCTGACCATTGTGACCATTTGAGGAGTGAACTAGCAGATGGAAGACACCTCTCTCTCTCTCTCTCTACCTCTCTGTGTAACCCTATCTTTCAAATAAACAAAATAAATCTTAAAAAAATATATTTATTTGAAAGCCGGCAGGGGTTGGGAGGGAGAGAGAGAGAGAAGGAGAGAGATGTTGATCTTCCATCCACTGATTTTCTCTCCAAGTGGCTGCCGTGGCTGGGGCTGGGCCAGGCCAAACCAAGAGCCAGACATTCTACCGGGTCTCCCCCATGGGTGGCAGGGACCTCGGCACTTGAGCCATCTTCTGACGCTTTGCAGGCGCATTAGCAGGAAGCTGAATCGGAAGTGGAGCAGCCAGGACTCCACCTGGCACAAGGATATGGAACAGCAGGACCACAGCAGATGCTTAGCCCAGTGAGCTCCCTCTGCCTCCTTTACGCCTTAGAGGACGGCGGCTCAGAAAGGACAAAATACTTGTCAAGATTGTTGAGGGTCCTGGACAAGAGAGCTCTGGGATGCTTCTCTCTGCGGATGAACTTGACCCCCGATCCTGTTGCCCGCATTTTCAGGAACAGCACATTCCAGGCGACACATCTGCTTTGGCTCTCGAAGCATTAATTACCAACATTTACTGATCACTCACTGCTGCTTGGCTCTGTGTAGAGATCTCAAAATAGAGTTGATTCTCCTAATAACCCTGCTTTCTCCATGTTACTGAGAAGGAAACTGCGACTCGGGGAAGGACAGGCGCTGTGGTGGAGCTGGGGCTGGGGCCGCAGCCCGTACCAGCGGCATTGCACAGCTCAGCGGCAATGCTGGGCTACAGGGCTTGGTCCCAATTCGGGGGACAAAGGGACGAGAGTAGATCATCCCCTCCTTGGCAAATTCGTCCCTTGGGACTAATAAGCTTTTGTCACTCACGCTTTCTTACTCTCCCTTTAAAAGTGCCTTTGACCGGATCGCAGTTCCACAGAGCGTGGCTCTTTGATAATGACTGGCGTCTCCTACTTCATGCAGAACCCAAGGGGCGGAGTGACTAAGTGGCTTGTCCAAGATCAGGTGCAGACCTTGGCCTTGGACGCAGAGCTCTGCTCCCAAATGCTGCGAGCTCACAGATACGCAACAGCCCTCAACAGTCCTGGAGCACACAGTAGCCTCAGCTCCGGTCCCTCACCGTCTCCGCCCTTCCCTTTCCTGCCCACGCTCACACCGAACGCAATCTACGTCCCTCGGCTTTGTGTGATGGGCACAGCCATCCATCCACTCCACCGCCGCTGGAAAATAATATCTGGATGGTGTTCCCCTTGGCAGTGTCTGGGCCTGGTGTTTAGGCAGCACCCAGTTCCAGAGAACTGCCCTTTCAAAAGAGATTAGAATTGCACATCCACTGTGTCTGAGCCGCAAGATAAACAAATGCTCTTTTCTGCCCAAATATTTTTCAGCTTTTGCTTGAAGGTGTTTCTAAGGATGGGAGCCCAGCGTGCTGTGTGCTCAGGCCTGGAAGAACTGCAACTCATTCTGTGAGCCAGGGACTATGCTAATGCAGTAATACCAGGCTTTGTGCTCTCTTCTCTCAGTCCTGCGTTAGCCTTTTGAATGCAAATGGCTCAAACTGAGTTGGGTGGGGGGGAATTCTACTGACTCACAAAATAAAAAGTCCAGAGATAGGCTTGCATTCAGGTTCAGGTGCAGCTGGATCTAGGGGCTCCCGTGCGTCATTCTCTTCACTCACTCATTGTCACTTTTTTAAAAGATTATTTATGTATTTGAGAGGCAGAGATACACAGAGAGAGAAAGAGATAGAGGTCTTCCATCCTGGTTCACTATCCAATGGCCCCTGTGACCGGAGCTGGGCAGATCTGAGCCAGGAGCCAGGAGCTTCCTCCAGGTCTCCCACGTGGGCACAGGGGCCCAAGAGCTTGGGCCAGCTTCCACGGCTTCTCAGGCCATAAGCAGAGAGCTGGTTTGGGAAAGGAGCAGCCAGGACATGAACTGGTGGGCATGTGGGATGCCGGCGCCGCAGGCAGAGGCTCAGCCTGCTACGCCCCAGCGCCGGCCCCTCTCTCTGTCCCGTTTTATTCTGTGCTGGCCGCCTCTCACGCAGGCTCTCCCTTCTGGTCGTCAGATGATCACCAGCAGAGCAGTAACAGCCCACACTGGGCCAGGCAGCCCGGTCCCCTGGAACAAGGGGCTCTGCGTCCTGGCACTTTGCATAAACTCACAGAATTGATGTTCATTGGCTGGGTTTGGGTCACATGCTAATTTCTGAGCCAATCATCTTGGCAAGAGAATGGCAACCACTGATTGGTCAGGCTTGGGTCACGTGCGTCTGTCTGGAACCAGGGCATGAGGTCCATGGACATGAACCACAGTGATGTGCCAGTGAGAGAGGATGGCTCTTTGGTCCCGGAAAACCAACGCTGTGGTCCTGGAAAACCGAGAAACGCAAGCTTAGCAGGCAAAACGGACGACGGCTACAACTGGATTCCTTGCTTCCAAGAGGAGGCGGGCGATCTTGCTGACAGCTTTTGCCCACCAAGTATTTCGGATATGGGAGGCAACATCTTGGCAGAAAATAAAGCGGGGTGACAGCAAGGAGTGGAAGGGAGGGGCCCCTTGTTAGGGCTCGGCAGGGAGGTCATGGTTGAGACTTAAGAGTAAAAAGTCAAGAAGATTCCACGCAAAAGCCGGAAGGTGTGGCTGCGGACCAGACCTGGGGCTGGTGGACCCGATCCCAGCGACTGTGGGGACGGTGGAACAGGAGAGGGTCTGACGGGAGGAGGCAGCCAGATCCTATGCTGGAGTCGCTTCTTCCGCATTGGCCAAGGGCTTTATCTGTGGGCACAGCTTGCCCCTCCTGCGATGGGACCCGGAGCCAGTCTCCTGTCCGATTCATACAGGGGCAGGCTCCTCTCTCCTCACCTACCTCACTCACGCCACCTTGCAAACACCAGGCCTTGTGTGATGTTGCCTGTGGCGGGAGAGTGAGGGCCGGCGGAGAGGACCGCACTGGAATCCCACACCTGCCGCCTCTGAGCCGAGGGGCACCGGGCAAGCTGCTCAAACTCTTTGGCCTTCTCCTCTGAAAGTGGGCTGCTGTGGGTCTCTTAGGGCGCTTGGTGGATTCAGCATAACCATGCAGGAAAGAGTTCGTTCAGTATTGATCGCCCCGATTTCACTGGTGAGAACGGGAATTAAGGCCGAGTGCCAGGTGGATTTGGGGAATACATCTGTCTTCCTAGCTTTTGTCCATGCTCGGGAGCTGGACACAAGGAGACAAAGGTTCAGAAACTGAGTGTCGAGTGGAATGAAAAGAATAAAAGTGCGAGAAGGCCCAGAGTGCTGTGAGAGGCCAGAGGGATGATGACTTTAGCGAGAGTAATGATTACCTTTTGTTTGGCTGAACGCGAGCCGTGTTTCACAGTGGCCCAGCGACGCCACACGAGGACTCTCCTGGCTCCCTCTCATGATGAGGGTCAGAAAGACGAGGTCCCTGCGAGGCCTGTGTCACCAGCAGGCGGTGCCCTCAGGTGTATAACCACCAGGCTCGTAGGTGGCATGAGTCACAATCCTTGCTACGTTTTTGCTCAATTTATCCTCTGTCTAGTACCTTCCTGGTTTTTACCCTCCTAAACCCCTAGTTCCCAGACTACAAATGGTTAAATACGTAGCATCTTCAAGTGAAGCAATGCATGGCACTGGACCTCAGAAACATTTTTTTAGGAATTAAAGACACTCTAAGAATGGCCTCCTAATTGTAGCAACCTGCTACATGAATGCCGAAAACCTCATTTACAACACAGCTATTACATGACAAAGCATTACCACCGTTTTTATTGCTTTATATCCCCCTAACAAATTTATTATGTAATTACCCTGCATAACAGCATCATTTGGGGATGTAAAGCAGAAATAAGGTTCGGACTTTAAAATGCTTATTATTACATGTTTTCCATGTCCAGTCTACAATATGCAGCACTGAGAACCGAGCTTTCTGTGTTGTGAGCCAGGGCTCGGTAAATCCGCCCGGGGTACCATCTGCCATGAGCCTCATCGTCTCTGGCCCTCTACTGTGCGTTAGTAAGAGAGGAAAATGCACCCCGAGGTTTCTCATTCTTTAGCTTGGTGATGCATTAGTCAAAAATTCTTGAGGGGCCGGTGCAGTGGTGTTGGAGGCTAAGCCTCTGCCTGTGGCGCCAGCATCCCACATGGGTGCCAGTTCAAGTCCCGGCTGCTCCTCTTCCAATCCAGCTCCCTGCTGTGGCCTGGGAAAGCAGTGGAAGATGGCCCAGGTGCATGGGCTCCTGCACCCTCATGGGAGACCTGGAAGAAGCTCCTGGCTCCTGGTTTCAGACTGGCTCAGCTCCAGCCATAGGGGCCATTTGGGGAGTGAACCAGTGGATGAAAGACCTCTCTCTTTCTCTCTCTCTCTCTCTGTAAATCTGCCTCTCAAATAAATAAAATCATAAAAAAAGGAAATTCTTGAGCATGCTACACGTGCCTGGTGGGGTTTGTGTTGGGGCTGATCAAAGTGGGAGTCTTGGCCCAGCACATCCGCAAAAGGAGGAGGATTTGTGGGTAACGCGAGCAGTCTCTCCTCAGTGCGTCTGTGGGAGTCAGAGAGGCCCCCAGACAAAGACGGAAGGAGAGCGGCTGGCTAACACAGAGGCCCAAGACAGTGAGAATCACGGTGCCCCAGGAGACGCCCGCCCTCTCTGCTCACCCCTTTTCTTAACGCAGAAGAAACGGGACATGGTTCTAAGGGAGAGGGCCCACGGGGGCACCTGGAGGCTGCCCGGTGGAGGCCAGCTTCCTCGAGGCTGTGGAGGGTGAGCTGGGGGACTCGGCTGGGAAGAGATCTGTTGAAAGCAGACTCGCCCAGAGGCCATACTTGGAGCCCTGTTGGCCCCCTGGGCAGGTTAGAGAGACACCCCAGCGAGGGCCTGCCTCGCAAAGTCGCCTGCTCTCAGTCCCCGGAGTGCAAGGTTGCTTTTTGCAGCGGGAGCAAGGTCCCCCCGAGTGTCCGGGGACGATATCCCCGGGAGAGCAGGGGATCTGCTGTCAAACCCGAATCCGCTGGAACCTCTTCGCCAACACGGCTGTGACCAGGACTGAGACGGTCTGTGGTCTGCCATCGTTTCCATCTTTGCTTCTCAGGAACCCGGCATGGAGGGCTCGGGGCACAGACGGTGCCGGTGAGGGCTGGAAGGGCCCCTGGCTGGCTGAGTGACCTTGGCAATGGGCCTTTGCCTTAGGAGATGGGACCTGATAGGTGCTTGTTGTGCCTTTCTCGAGTCATTGGTTCACGGTGTGTGATGGTTTCATGTCACGAATCTACCTGTGCAGCCGAACTCGCTGGTTCTCGCATCAGGGCTCTCAGGGCCACCCTGGGAGCATCTGGCAATGTCTAAGCCATGTTTGGTTGTCCTGTGGGTGGAGGGTGCTACTGGCGTCTACTCCTGGAGGCCAGGAGTGCCGCACAAGACAAACACCGCAGGCCCAAATGTCGATAGGGCCGGCGTCGTGGTGCAGTGGGTTATGCTGTTACTTGCGATGCCCACATCCAGGTCAAAGTACCAGCTGGAGTCCTGGATGCTCTGCTTTCAATCCAGCTGCCTGGTAACGCCTACCCTGCAAGGCAGCAGTGCCGGCTCAAGTATTTGGGTCCCTGTTACCCACTGAGGAGACCCAGGTAGAGTTCTTACCCCTTGACTTTGGCCTGTTCCAGTCCGAATTGTTGTGGCCATTTGGGGAGTAAACCAGGGGATGGAGAAGTCTCTCTCTTTCTGTCTCCATCTCTATTACTGTCTACATGTCACTCTGCCTTGCAAATAAATAAATCTTTTAAAACGATAGTGCTGAGGTTGAGAAACCCTGCCCCGTACTGTCAGTTGACATAAAGGTACATGTCTCTCCATGTCAACCTGCCGCCTTGGGCAGTGTCCTGGGTAAACTCCCTTCTCTCGCCCCTGGGCACACCAATCTTCTGGAGTGCTATTGTCCCAGAGGGTTCCTGGGGAGAGAGACACTCCCTGATCTTGTAGCATGCGCGGTGAAAACGTGATGTCAACAGGCATTTGCACCAGCGGGAAAGAAGCCGTGGTGCCCACACATTTTCTCCAGAAGAATCCCAGGCTGACCTCCCTGGCCGCCCCTGGAAAATTCCTCCATGACCTCCTCCAGCTGCCCAAACTATGCACAGAGGGTGGACGGCTTTGTTTCGGTCTCTGGAAGCCTAATGTTTAGACTGATGCCTTTATTTATGTCGAGTGCAGCTTTCTACCCAGAACTTTACAAAGTGTTTTTCAAGAACCCTGAGTGAGATCGACCCCTCCCCACCTCCGTCTGGCTTTTCACATGTGATTGTCAAGGCTGCTGGTTTCTGCTCCCTGCCTTAACAAGACCTGACTTTCTGGATCATTTCATATTTATCCAAAATATTTGATACACATATAATGACATAATCACTCAGTGCCTTAGCCCGACATGGTTGTATAAGCACCTACCGGCTTTGAAAAAAAATCTACATTTTTCAGGATATGTTGTCAGTTAGCTTAATGTATTCTGGGGCATAGATTTCTTGCCAAGATAATTCTGCCCTGTGCATGATAAATGTGTTGTGATTATTTCTTCAGCTTTTGTGGGAGCATACAGTAGGGGCAGTGTCTTGGAAGGGACACACAGCCCAGCGGAACACAGTGGTTCTTTGTTGTGCTCTGCCATATTTAGGACTTTTCCCCCATACTCTCTTTTACTGGTTGTAACTCCTTGCGGGGACTGGGCCTGGCAATGGAGGGCTGTGATCAGCTAAGGAGTTCTTGGCTCCAGCACGTGTCTCTCTGAGTTAAGCCACAGGAACTTAATGAGCTGTTATGTCTCTCCTGGGTAAAGGTCGTTGTAGCACAGGTTGAAAGAAATCTCATCTTTCAAAACTGGCCTGACGGACGGAAAAACCCAGAGCCCCAGATGTCTGCCATTTCTGGCTTCCCCCAGAGCGAGTGGGAATGAGCCTCACGTGCATCATGGAAACCGGGACCCCTACTCCTACCCCAAGGAACGCTAATGTAAAGGGTCGCCTCCCGGGGCGTTGGCCAGGCACTGGGGGAGACGGCCAAAGGCCACCTAGATCACCACGTGTCTGGACCCCCAAAGCCAACTTCTCCAGCAAGAAGCCTTCCTGGGTATGAAAGCAGAAGCAGGTCTGCACTGTGGCAGCCCGGGGTCGTCCTGGGTCCCCAGTCTCGCATCCTCCACACCTCACCTTTCACAAGCTCGGGGGGGTCTCCCCCAGAGCGAACCCTGATCCACTCTGCTCCAAGACCCCACGGCCACCCTGAGTCCGCGGCACCGTCATCCCTGGCCTGTTCACCCTCGGTCACTGGCTCCTGCTCCTTCTCTTGCCCCACCACAGCCAGAATCATGTTGTTGTTTTCAATATGAAGTGTTTCACGCCATTCCCAGCTTAAAACCCCTCCATGACTTCCCAGCATCCTTTATTAAATTTTAAATTTAGTTATTGATTTATTTGAGACACACACGTACACACGTACAGACCCCCCACCCACTGGTGCATTTCTCAGAGGTCAGCAGTGGAGGAAGCTGGGAGCCGAGAATGCAACCCAGGTCTCCCACGTGGGTGGCAAGGACCCAATTGACTGAGCCACCATTGTCGCACCCAGGGTGCATTTGCAGGAAGCTGGAGTCAGGAGGTGGAGCCAGGGATTTACCCCAGGTACGGCGATATGGGACCCGGGTGTCAACCGATGGACTCGAAGCCTGTTCCCATTGTTCTTAGAATTGGTTCCCAGGGGCTCACTATACTGGGTGCCAGATGTAACAACTAGATTACTGGATGCATAGTTACGTTTGCCTTTGTGATGATCCAGTAATCTGTCTTTAGTATAGGCACCTCTCAAGCATAGTTGCTATTTATCTGACATTCAATGTAACCGGACATCCTTTATTTTATAAGGATATTTGGAAAGTTTTTGGAAGAATGGATTTAAATGATGTTTATTTTTTGATGCAGGAATCATTTTGAAATTCACGCATATGAGATGTCTTCAAAAGGTTCATGAAAATGCACACTGCCAAAAAAAATAAAAAACTATGTGTGTATTTCAAAAATTTTGCACCAAACACAAAGCTATCATTGAATCTACTTTCCCTGAATGTCTCGAAGAGCCTCGTATTTGGCCACCCTACCACCAGGCTCTCCAAGGCACCTGCCGCTCCTCCGGCCCCGTGTCTCTCTCCATTCCTCTCCGGCTCAGCGGCAATGACCCCCAGCGTTCTAAGCCCTTTTCCAACCTCTGATCCTTTGCACTAATGACTCCCTCTGCCTGGGACATTCTTGTCTCAGCTCTCTGCACGGCTTCCCCTCACTCTTCAGCTCTCTGCTCGCAGAGCTCCTCATCAGAACGGCCTTTCCTGATCACCCTGTCCCTACAGGACTCTCTCCGTCGCCGCAGTTCTCCAATCACGTCACCCGGGTTATTTTTCCCTAAAGCGAGTCTGCACTTGTTTTTCATCTTTGCTGGCTTTATGAGCATCTCTCCTGGTGGGGGCAGGCACTGGGCTTTGTCTCCTGTTCGCTGCTGTGGACAATTGTCTGACTCAGGCCTGGAGCACGGAGCTAGCTCAGGGAATAATCCGTGAATGAAATCAGCTTCGTCCCTTTGCTCTTAGGATAAAGTCTGGTCTCTTCCCCACAGCCCTGGCTTCCTTGGATGGAACCATTTGTGTCAGCTCGGCAGCTCCACCCACTTGGCGAGCTGTGCCATGCCTCTGTCCGTCCTGAACATGCCACCACGTTGGATGGCAGAAGGACCATGGGACTGGGAGGGAGAAAGGGCCGGGTTTGAATCCCAGCTTTGACTTTAGCTAAGTTCACTTCCTCTTTGAGCCTCTGTTTGTTTAGCTCTGTAACATGGATAGCCACCCCTCGTTAGCAGGAACACAGAGGGAGGTGACACGGAAGCCCCAGGGGAGAGCCTGGTGCACCGATGGCCTTTAAGAAGCAGACCTGCACTTACCCATGACGAGGGGCTTTTGGGACACCGCGGGGGCCGGTGTGCTCCAGAGGCTGCCTACGCCCGCTGCACGGCGGCTCCCCTTTCTCACACCCTGTGAAGGTATGCCCGGTCATCTGAGCCCCGGATTTCCGCTGGTTCCCGTGAGCTCTCAGCTCTGCCGTCTGCTTTCTCTGAGGACACACGGGCTCTCTCCGGGCGCCTGCTTGCACCCAGGACGGGATCCATTCCTGTAGGATCAGGTTTTGCTCCTTGAACATCCTCCATGCTGGACCCGCTACAGATGTGGCTGTTGCCATGGCAACCATTCCAGCCAAGCTTGTTCTCAAACTATGAAGGGAAGAACGGCAGAGGGCCAAAGAGCAAACGTAATTACTCTTACACCGGGCTCTAAGTGCTGTACGTAAATGCAGCGGGATGAAGGCCTGAACACTTGGGTCCTTTACACCCGCTTATTCTGGGCTTGCTGGCTGCTGGCGAGAACTATCGGAAGCGGGCAAGTCACTAGGTTCCTGGTACGACGTGGCCACAGATTACTATCCATCCAGCAGGGGATTTTCTTCCACAGTCTGACAATGCCTTATGAATGCCTGGGAATACATCTGTCTTTTATTATTATATTTCACCTTTGATGTGGTGATGTTAAAACACACTCGGAAATTCTCACCCTCTGCCGGAGCGGTGGGGAGCTGTCCCTTCCCCCTTGAGTCGGGAATGGCTTTAGGAACTTCCTTGTGGCCAACCGGGGACAGTGGAAGTGATGCTGTCACACAGTGGCTTCCGAGGCTGGGTCACAGGACGCCTTACGTGAACTCTTGATGGGGACTTGGTGGCTGTGTAAATATGATTGTCTTGATGCCGTCATGCTTTGAGGAAGGCCATGCCACCTGCAGAGCCCAGTGGTCCACAGCTAGCTTTAGCTCTTAGAGAGCCTCCAGCCCCCAGCCGTCAAATCTCCCAGCCACAGATCACCTCCAGGTGTGCACCTTCCCAGTGGAAGCCCCAGCCGTGGTGCAGCAGCTCCCACTATGCTTTGTTCGATGGTCCTGACCCACGCCATCCGGGAGCAGCAGAAGGTTCTATCAAGCCACCACGTGTTGGGGAAATTTGTTACGTAGTCATAGTAACTGGGACAGAAGGGCTGGTTGTCACTGGATGCTCCAGAGCCCCCTGAAGCTTAACGTATTAAAAATAAATGAGGGGCTGGCGCTGTGGCACCAGTTTGAGTCCTGCCTGCTCCACTTCTGATCCAGCTCTCTGCTATGGCCTGGGAAAGCAGTGGAGGATGGCCCAGGTCCTTGGGCCCCTGCACCTGCGTGGGAGACCCGGAAGAAGCTCCTGGCTCCTGGCTTCAGATCAGCTCAGCTCAGGCCATTGTGGCCATTTGGGGAGTGAACCAGCGAAATGGAAGACCTCTCTCTCTCTCTCTCTTTCTCTCTCTCTCTCGTCTCTACCTCTCTCTGTGACTCTGTCTTTCAAACAAATAAAATAAATCTTTAAAAAAATTTCAAAAAGTGACTATCTCCCGCATAATGTGTTTCTTCCCCATGTTTATTTCCGTATCTTTCCTCCACCTGCCTGAGTCCTCCAAACTGGTAACTTGGAAGGCATCTCTGATCACCATTCTCTCTCCCCTCTCCTTGCCCGGTCCCTCACCTGGGCGTGGGTTTCACCTGTCACACAGGTGCATCGTCTAGCTGGTCCATACTAACAGAGCCACCCCAAGTGCACCGCAGTGGCGGGGGTGGGGGAAAGCAAGCACGGATGTTGAGGGACATAGACTCGGGTTCAAGTCACGGCTCCGCACACTCACTCGGGCACAGCTTCTGCCTCTCAGAACCTCACTTTCTGACCCTGGAAATTGCATGTACCAGGAACGGACAGGTCTGCTGTGAGCAGTCACGAGCTAATCCAAGTCCAACGTGGAGAGCTGTGACTGGCGAGCAGTGAGCCCTCAGGTAACGGGAGCGGGTACGTTTCTTGCTGTTTGTTGATTCACATTTGGTAGGAATGAGGAAGGGGCTGACCTGAAACTGCTCCAGCTGGGTCGGGTTTGTGCAGACGGGCCGGAGCTTGCAATTGGGCCACTACTCTCCCATATCCTCTGTCCCAGACGTGGCTGCCACCGCCCGGCCATATCCCCTCTCCCAGATGCCTCCATCTCCCAGTCATGGAATCAGCCAGCCACGAGTCACCCCAGGGAGTCGCACCTTCCCAGGGAAGCTCCGCCCAAGCACAGACTCACTGCCCCTCCCCTGTTGGTAAAATGGCACAGTCTTATCTATGGCGCGATCTACACCCCGGACACCATCCCACCAAGGCTGGAAGCGAGGTGACCCCATGGCCCAACCACCCATGTCAGCTTCACTCCCATCCTAATGGGATTCGCTGCTCCTACTTCCCTGCCCGCCCCCTGGCAAAGTCTTAAGAGGACCTGTTCCTGAACATGTGTCTCTCTCTTTCTCTCTCCCTGTCTCCTGATCTCTCTCCCTCTCTCTCTCCATCTCTTGATCTCTCTCCCTCTCTCTCTCCATCTCTTGATCTCTCTCTCTTTCTCTCTCTATCTCTTGATCTCTCTCTCTCTTTCTCTCTGCCCCTCTCTGTCTCCTGATCTCTCTCCCTCTCTCTCTCCATCTCTTGATCTCTCTCTCTTTCTCTCTCTATCTCTTGAACTCTCTCTCTCTTTTCCTTCTTCGTTCCTTCCCCTCTGGTCTGTTGGTTTCCCCACCAATAACTCTTTCCCTTACTCCGGTGCTTGGTGTTTTATGGGGGCCTTACACCCCCTGTGCCTGCCCCATTCCTGCCCCATAGAATCCAGGAGCTCAACACAATGGTCCCTTGAAGCTTTGCAACAACAGCAACTGGAAGAGATGGGCTGGTTGCCGGCTGCTTCAGGGGCGCCCGAAGCTCAACGTGTTCAACACAGACCGTGTGACCGTGTGACCGTGTGACCGTCTCTCCTGGTCCAACCTGATGGCTCCACAAAGCATCCTGGGGACCTCCTGGGGTGATACTGCCCGTGTCACAGGAGCCAAAGTCCTTGAGCCTCAGGAATGGTGACTCTGAGCTCCAGAGACCCCTGCCATGGTGGGAGGTGGGCACCCTCCGGGATGCCCGGTGTGGGAGTCAGGGGAACCGGGTCCCTTTGGGAGCATTTTGGAGCATTCTGAGCGCTGGAACTTCACGCGGCTTTCACAGCTTTTGTTGGACACCAGACTGGAGCGCCAGTGAATAGAATTGTTGACTGGATTCCATCAAAGCTTGATTCACTGCCCTGAGGCTTTCAATTAAGAAGAGAAATACGGTTTCAATTTGGGGCAGAACAGACAGCCCTCTCTAACATTGATCCTGCTAGGTAATGCCCATTTTAGCCAAAGTCCTACATGCACCCTGTTGTACTCTCTAAAAAAATTTCCTGTTATTGGTGTGATCCCTGGCGGATGCACTGACTATATATTTAGCATCTGATTCCTGAAATACAGGCTCTAAGGCCTTTCAGCTGCAACTTCTGTTTCCATAGAAACTAATGTTTGTGTTTACATCTATTCAGACTCTGTTTCCATCAGATTTTACTTCTCAGAGCAGCTGTTGTAAGTCAATTTGCCAAGATGGGCGTCGGTGACAAGGAACAAAGCCCCCACGCTGTGAAAGTGAGAGTCCTGTTCAACGGGACAGCCACAGTGGCTCCAGAGGAAAGTATAGGGCAGTGCGGCCCAGAGAGCAGGTGATTCAGAGCTGACAACAAGAACCTGCTCCACAGTTAGACCCATGCCCTGCCGACCACCAAAGCTGTCCACCTCTCTCCCTGGGGAAACCTACACAGAGTGCGTGCACTGAGGGGCCTCTCTGGTCTCCATGGCAGCCAAGTGGAGTGAAAAAAAAAATCTATGCTGAGGACCGGATGTTCTGAGTACCTCGTTTATGCAGATTGCTGCGAGTCTGAGTGCTCCCCAAAGGCTCTGTGTGACAGGCTTGGTCCCCAAAGTCCTCAGTCAATGGTTAATGGATTAAGGGTAGACACTGAACTCAGTGGCGGTGTCTGAAGGTGGAGAGAGTGATGAGACTGGACCGGGTGGCTGGGGCGGAGTCTCTCTGATGGCATCCTGGGGGTTTTATGGACAGAAACCATGGGTGTAGTGGACCAGCTGCTGCCTGTCTCTGCTTCCTGGCTCACCGTGCCATCCTCCTGCCGCTGGGGTCGCCCAGCCTTGGCCTTCACAAGTAGCTTCTCCCTAGTATCTTAGTTACGGAGATGGCTGACACACACACGCACCACAATGGGATGGCTGGTTCACGTCCCCACTGCTCTCAGCAGGGCTTGGCCTGTTGTTTCCTGACCTTTCTCCGTACAGCCTCCTTTGAAAGCTGAGGTCGCCATCAAGTCCAATAGGCAGCCTATGGATCTTTTCCTATTTAGTCTTGGTTCCTTTTGCTTCTGTCGTGACCGACACCCACAGTTTTGTGTCTTCATTTTGTCCATCCAAACATGTCCCTGGCGCCATGTTTGATGACGTATGACAGCAAGGAGAGTTGGGATTTATTGTGCCCTCGGGTGCATCAGTGACACTCACCATGCCCTGTATGGGTTTCCGCCTTTCATCCCCACAGCAGCCAGACAGGGAAACAGATAGGTAAATAGACAGGGAAACAGATAGACCTATTGTTCCCTGAACTTTGTACCTCCTCCTAGACACTTACCAAGAGACCAGACACAGACAGTAACTTGCCCATGGTCGCACAGTGAGAGCCGGGGCTCCAGAGACTGTCCCCTGTCATGCTGTCCTCACTGCCCTGCAGGGGCGCTCATGGGCTTGTGGGCAAGACCAACAGACCAAGCACAGTCATGGCCATGGTGGATGGGGCCCTGTATTCCGTGTCATCCACGCTGCCGCACAAACACGAATAGGAGGTGAGCAAGTCGTCTGGGGCGAGGCTTAGCAGGGGCGGGTTATAACGGCTGGGTCTGAAAGAACTATGAATCTTTCACATAAAGAGGAAGAGAAGTACTGGCTGGCAAAGACAATCATCAAGGGAGCACACAGCAGGTGGGCTGAGTCGGGAGCCTGAGCCCTGCACCCCCCACCCGGGTTGTATTGCATCGCAAGACACTGAGTCGCCTTGTGTTCCTCTGGGGTACAACGCACACAACCAAGATTTTTTTCTCTATAACCATCTGTGTCACCAACTATATTCGCGCTGCCGCGGGACCACCTCCACCATCCATCTCTGGACTTTTCCACCATTCCAAGTTGAAACTTGGACCCATGAAATTACTCCCCAACCTCTCCTCCCCTCCAGCCTCTGGTCCCCACTGTTGCACTTCCTATCTCCACGAATTTGACAGCCCTACATGCTTCCACCGCTTTTGCCATGAAATTGTGGAGGAGTTCACATGTCACAGGGGGAAGAAATTAGTAGACATCTGTTGGCTTCTAGAATATTCTCCTTCCTCCCCTTACCTACAAGGGAAGGGGAAGAGCCCTGCTCAGACCCACCAACCCGGTCATGGTTGGTCAGTTCAGGGGAGGCCTCTGCCCTAAGCTGGCCCCTGACCTCTCCCCTGGGAGCTGGGAAACGGGGCCACAAGATTCCCGCTAACCAGAGAAGCAGAAAATCCCTTTTACAGAGACGGAGAGGCAGAGAAGGGAGGGGAGAAGGGAGGCACCCCGAGTTCTCTGCCGGCTGCAGTTTGGGGTGAAATCTGCCTCCCGAGGCTCAGCTGCTCCCTGCCCTAGAAAGTCCTTCATAGGGGCCGGCACTGTGGTGCGGGGTGAAGCCGCCGTCTGCAGTGCCGGATCCCATTTGGGCTCTGGTTTGAGTCCTGGCTGCTCCACTTCCCATCCAGCTCTCTGCTATGGCCTGGGAAAGCAGTAGAGGATGACCCAAGTCCTTGGGCCCCTGCATCCACATGGGAGACCCAGAAGAAGCTCCTGGCTCCTGGCTTCTGGTCAGCACAGCTCCAGCCATTGAGGCCATCTGGGGAGTCAACCAATGGATGGAAGACCTCTCTCTCTCTCTCTCTCTTTCTCTCCTCTCTGTCTCTGTCTCTCTCTTGCTCTGCCTCAGCCTCTCTGTAACTCTGCCTTTCAAATAAATAAATAAATCTTAAAAAAAGAAGAAAGTCCTTTATGTATTTATGAAGCCGAGAGAAAGACAAACAGTCACAGATCTTTCATCAGCTGGTCCCTCCCCAGTGCTTCAGATGGCTGGGCCAGGGCAAGGCCAAAGCTGGGAGCTGGGGCCTCAGTGCAGGTCTTCCAGGTGGGTGGCAGAGACACACCTGAACCATCGTCTGCTGCCAGCCGGGCTGTGCACCAGCAGGCCGCTAGAACTGGGAGCAGAACTGGGACTCAAACCCAGGCGGCCACGATATGGGCTGTGGGTGTCCCAACCAGCAGTCAGCCACTGAGCCAAACACCGCTCCTGCCCTTGGGCTCTCAGGGACACCCGCAGCCTTCTAATCACGTCTGCTCCCTGTTTGCTGTCTCAAGTCCTGCTCTGTCGCATGCAAGCAGAGGAGTTCCAGTTAAGAAGATGAGCACAAAACCCCTTCTTCATTGGCTTCCCCTGAACATGCACTTGGCCATGGGGGGTGGGGGTGGGGGCGGAATCAAACCGCAGCTTTTTAACTGAGGGGAGAATTTCTTGATCGATGTTTGTGAGTGAGGAACTCTGGGATTTTTTGAGAAGAGGGGTGCTTCCAGACAACCACGGAGCACTGCATTAAATACCAAGCTCTAGCAGGAGGCGCAGGAGGTGAAGCGTCTTCCAACGGTGACCTTGGCCTGGGATGACCTCCTGTCCCTACAGATGCTTCTTCCTCCCAGGCCATCTGTCCCAGGGCCCCTGCCCCATCTCACCGGGCGCCTGCACGCCACGTTGCATCTTCTCCGGACTTGCTTTTCTGTATCTCAGCTCTCCAACTGGAACCCACTTGTGACGCTTCCTCCTCCGTAAGCAAAGTGCCCAGCATTTGTCACGGTTATGCTGGTTGTGTTTGTTTCTGTAGGTTCCCCCCTCTTTTCAAGCATTCTGGAACATTTCACCTGGCGTCCACTGGCTTGCCTCAAGCTTCTATCTCTTGCAGCGTTATTCCGACAGTGAATTGGGCCACCGCCGGCCCCCGGACTGTACCAGACTCAGCACATCTTCCACATGCCCTCACGTCTCTTTTAACTTTGCAGTTCAAGGACAAGGTCATTTTGTCAGCTACAAACACAAACCCTAACACTCGGTTCTCATGGTGACAACATCTGGAGGCTCCCTGATTCCACCCTGATTGGCTGAGTCAACTGGGACAACTAGGGCACAAGATTTAAGGAGGTAATCTCAGGTGCCAGTGTCCCACTGGCATGACCCAGAGACCGAGGGCTTCCTTAAATTCTGTGCACCTGCGCAGAGCGTCCTGCACCTCTTCCTCGTTCTGGCCCAGGCTGTAGCTCCCCGTGGTCTCTCCTTAGGGGTGTTCAAATGTCGTGAAGCCATCAGAGCTTGGGACGAGATGCTTTCCACGAGAACTTTGCTTGAGAAGAAAGTTCTTCCAGGCCTGGGGACAGCAGCGGGGCCAGGTCGCAAGGGGAGGCTGCTGTAGCTTTGACCAATGTGGTTTGCCTCTCAGCCCCCGTGGTTCTACCTTTGGGTTCCCTGTCTTGTAAACTGGGAATGATAGACCTTCTCCACTCGCAGAGGGCGTGGCCGGTAGGATGTGCATGGAGACTGCTGGGGCTTCCTCGTGGTCTCTGCATCTGGTGAGCTGGTTTGATTGGAGCTCCGTTGCTGACGTTATTAGCGCCGTGTGGTCTGATGAGGGCTCAGGAGTAGTGGGCACTGGGCATCCATCTGGCCCACGCCTAACCACTTGACCCACATGGTGTCATCCTCATAACAGCTCACTGAGATTGCCATTGCTATTAATCCATTTTGCAAGGAAACGAATGGAGGCAAGAAGGAGCAGGTGGGTGGAGGGGCTAGAAGCCAGAACCCCCAGTGTTCTGCCTGCCCAGCCCAGGGCTCCCGGGCCTGCAGTTAGAGGTCCCTCCTCTGGAATCTGTCAGGCATTCGGGTATTCCAAAGGCAGAGCCCGAGGTGGCCAGGGGAGGAGAATGCTCATGGGTTCTGGAGCCAGGCAGGGCTGCAGTGGAAATTCTGTCTCCTCAACTCATTAACTATGTCACTGGGCAACTCCCTAGAAGGTTGTCTATAAAGCGGGGATCACAAACGTGCAGGGAGGACAGCGCGAGATGATGCCTGTGGAAGCCCTGTGAGGTGCCCACACCCAGGAGTTGTCTGCAACGTTGGCTGTTTGCCTTTTGCTGTTGCCTTTTGCCTTGCAGGGATGTCGTGACCATCACACGGTGCCTGGGGCATTTCCAGGCACCAATGGCTGTTGGGGGCTTTCTCTCCACCCTTCAGAGTCTTTTTTTTTTTTTTTTTTGGACAGGCAGAGTTAGACAGTGAGAAAGAGAGAGACAGAGAGAAAGGTCTTCCTTTTCCATTGGTTCACCCCCCAAATGGCTGCTATGGCTGGCGCGCTGTGCCGATCCAAAGCCAGAAGCCAAGTGCTTCCTCCTGGTCTCTCATGGGGTGCAGGGCCCAAGGACCTGGGCCATCCTCCACTGCCTTCCTGGGCCAGAGCAGAGAGCTGGACTGAAAGAGGAACAACTGGGACAGGACCGGCGTCCCAACCGGGACTAGAACCCGGGGTGCCGGTGCTGCAGGCGGAGGATTAGCTTAGTGAGCCGCGGCGCCAGCCTACAAAAGTCTTTATACCAAGTGTAGGAAGAATAAAAGGCAAACACTTTGAGCTGAACTTTTGCCAACAGATCACATTTTTATGGGCATCTGGGGGTAGTGTCTTCCAGAGACCTGAACCAAGGCCAACAAAGAAAAAGTCTGTTGTCTCTCTACTTCCTCCCAAGTCCCATCTTCAGCCCACAAGAGATGGCCTAAAATAGGAAATTTGGAATTTAGTTCTAAGTGCATATGAGCTGGGATGTGAACTCGGAGAGCAGGGACTAGATCTTTTCCAAGTCAGTTGCTGCAGGGCCCGGCCCAGGGCGCCATTCTGTTAGTACACGGTGAAGGCGTGAAGGAAGGGGAGAATGTGTTAACTCCTCTGTCCAGACAGGTGCACTAGCAGGACAAAGTCATAACGGGGATGGAAAGATGGACACAGATTCCATGTAACGCAGGGACAGCCACAAGGGACATCAGCAGCTGTGAGTCCCAGAGGACAGCACACAACGCGGCAGCTTCACGGAGGTGTGATTCCATCCCATGCGATTCGCCACCACCATGGAAGTCCATAAGGCAGTAGTTTTCCCCAGGTTTATGGAACTGTGCAACCATCACCACCATCTCGTTCCAGAATTTTCCATCACCTCCAAGAGAAATGCATGCCCGTGAGTAGTCAGTCTTCATCCAATCTCCATCCCCCTCTACCCAGAGGTCGGCTTTCTGTCTCTCCTCTGGAGATTTCACACTGATGGACTCACATCATGTGAGGTTCTAGGTGGCTGGTTTCTTCTGGTTAGCAGAATGTGTGCCAGGCTCACCCATGTTGTAACACGAATCAGTGCTTCATCCCCTTTTATGGCTGGCTAACATTCCATTACACCAACTGATTTCAGTGGGACTTGGGGAGGGGTTGTGTTGAGTCTGTAGTTCGGTCTGGGGAATATTTGGCATCTTAACCATTTTAAGTCCAGCAGTCCATGAGCATGGGAGAGCACATCTCTATTTCAGTCTTCAATTTCTCCCAACACATTTTAGTTTTCAGAGTAGAAGCCTTGCACTTGCCCAGCTCATTTTATTCCCGAGTATTCTATTCTTTCTGATTATAATCTAAGAAAAATTGGTTTCCTTATTTTTTAAAAGATTTATTTATTTATTTGGAAGGAAGAAATAGTGAGAGAATTAGTGAGAGAGAGGGGGAGAGAGATCTCCATCCACTGGTTCACTCCTCAAATGGCCAGGCCAAAGCTTCTTCCACGTCTCCCACATGGGTGCAGGGGCCCATGTACTTGGGCCATCTCCTGCTGCTTTCCCAGGTGCATTAACAGGGAGCTGGAATGGAAGTGGAGCAGCGGGGGCTTGAACTGTCACCCATATGGGATGCCGGCAATGTAGGCGGAGGCCCAACCTTCTACGCTACAGCACTGGCCTCAAGAAGAATTGCTTTCTTAATTTCATTTCTGAGTTGTTCCCTGCAGGTGGGTAGACATACAATTGATTTTTGAATTGATCTTATATTCCACAACCTCACTGAATTTGTTTATTGATTCTGATAGGGGTGTATGTGTGTGTGTTCCTTTGGATTTTCTATATACAAGATCACAGTGTCTGCAAATGGATTATGATATAGAGACCTCTTATTTTTTTTCTTCTTGTCTTACTGCCCTGGTTGGACTCTCCAACGCAATGTTGAACAGGAGTTGAATGGGGACTTTTTTGTCTTTTTTCTGAGTATCTAGAGAGAATCTTCAGCGTTTCACCATGAACTGTGATGTTAGCTGTGGGTGCTTTTTTCAAATAATGCAAGTTCTCTTCCATTCTTAATTTGAATGCTTCTGTGGTGAAAAGGATTGGGTTTCCTCAAATACTTTGTCTGCATCTATTGAGGTGATTCTATGGCTCGGGCTATCTTTATTTATTAACATAGTGTATTATATTGATTGAATCTTGTAGATTGAACCAATCTCACATTCTGGGCATACATCCCACATTGTTATGGCGTATAGTCATTTTACAAATGATTGGATTCAACAACTTTTTGTTGAGAACATTTCTATGTTCAGACTGGATAATTATCTATAGTTTGGTTGTGATATTTTTCTCTTGTTTTGTTATCGGCTTAATACCGGCATAATAAAATGAATCGAGAAATGCTTTCTCCTAATTTTTGGAAAGGATTTGTGATGGATAAGTGCTAATTCTTATTTAAGTATTCAGTAGAATTCGCCATTGGCTTTGGAATTTCTTGGGAGTGGGGGAGGCTTTTGATCAGAGACTGCAAGACAGAGACAGATGAACACTAGGAGAGAAAGCTCCCAGCCACTGGTTCACCCCTCACATGTGCACAGCTGCCAGGGTGGAGGGTTGGGCTGAAGCTGTGAGTCAGGGACTCCATGTAGGTCTCGCATGTGGGGGACAGAGACCCAGGCACCTGAACCATCAGTGTCACCTCCCAGGGTTCTCATTGGCAGGAAGCTGGAGGCCAGGAGCTGGAGCCGAGTATAGAGTCCGGGCACTGTGATGTGGAATGTATCTTGACTGTTGGGATGCGCACGCACACACACACACACACACCTTCTCCCCTCCACTTCTGTAAGGTGTGTAGTAATGTCTACTCTTTCCTTTCCAATTCTACTCCTCTGAGTCTTCCCTCTTTTTGTCTTTCTCAGCCTAGCTAACGGCTTGTCAATTTTGTTAATCTTTTCAAAAGCTCGGCTTTTGGTTTCTTTGAGTATCTTGATTACTTCTCTTACCTTTCATTTATTTCTGTTCTATTTTTATTATGTCCCCCTTGCTTGCTTTGGGTTTAGTTTGCTTTTGTTTTTCTAATTCCTTTTGGTGGAAGGTTAGATTATTGACTTGTGAGCTTGCTTCTTTTTTAAAAGTAGGCATTTATAGCTATGAATTTCCCAGTGGGCGTTTAAAAATTAAATACAAGGCTGCACTACTTAGATTCTGAGAAGGTACTGAGGCTACAAAGGGAACTAAGATGAGTAAAGTTTAGATTGATGTTCAAGGAAGCACAGCGAACTTCTCCCCCCAGGATGGCTCTGGCACTTGGACCTGACAGGGCAGGGTGTGAGCCCTGGGGCAGGTGCACTCCTCTGGATCCCAATGTCATCTTTTCTCAGGAATACCTTCAGGGCTAGGCTTCTGCAGAGTGGGGTAGCATCTTGACTTTGGGCCCTGGACATTTTTTAATTTGCCTTTGTGGTCTTGTTCTTCATAGAAAATATTAAGAATTAGATTTTTGCAATCACATGATTGTGCAATGACATGAAGACATGCAATGCAGTTGGATACATCGTCATGCTCCCGTTTTTACATTGTTGAATTGAAAACATTTGCATGGGATGTGAGCAGGCACTGGCTCTGCTGGAGAAGTCAACCAGGGGCAGCACCTGCCCGGGAGACATGAGCGTGCGCCGCCCTTGGCTCTGCTCTTGGCTCAGTGGGGGCTGCAGGAGGACTGTGTGGACAAGGCCTGGGAAACAACTGTGGGAGGCTCACCCCACTCGGAACATCCTGGGGTCATTGCCTGAACTGTCACCATGGAGTACTTCTGCATTCACAAAGACATGGATTTGGTTGGGAGCTGAGCATCCTCATAAAATAACCTCTCTCTGTCTACGCCCACCTCCTCCTCTTCCCAGGCTCTGGCTTGCTTTGGAGGGAGGGAGAAGGAAGGGGATGGAGTGTGCACCAAGCCTACCCCAGTTAGACTGCAGAACAATCAATAATGGGACAACGCACCATTGTTATTCAGAAACACTGCCTCTGCCTAGTGTCAGCTCCGCACAGAAAGGGAGGCAGGACAGCAATTGTCAAGGGATCAATACCGCCCAGCTCAGGAGGAATCGATCCCGCGGCGGAGCCTCAAGGCAGCCTTCTCCCAACCTGGGGCCTGGGTAGGAGACAGGGATGAACCCCACCCCAACCACACAGTGAGCAAAGAAGGAGCACTGGGCGGGGGGGGGGGGGGGTGTCTCAGAGCTCTATGCATCTGAGCTTCGTTTTGTACTGGGGAAAAGTTGGGAGGTGGGGCTCGAGCACCGCCTACCCTCAGTAGCTCAGAGCCAGAGCCCGGTCAGGACTCTGGCCACCTGATGGCCGGTTTGGCAAGACCGTTCCCCAAATCGTGAAGAATTCCTGGAATTGTCCGGAGACTCTGCTTGGCAGGGTATTGGTCAGGGCTTGGCAGGAAAGCAATGGCACAGTCAATAAGGTTAATCACAGAACTGAAGGAAGGCACTGTTGACCACGCGGCAGAGGGGTCCAGGGAGCGGGTGAGCAGTGACAGAACCCCCGGGCACAGACAAAGGGGGGCGGGCAGGGGCTGCTCACTACCTCCAGCCAGCGCTCTTAGATGGAAGCTCGCGGCTTGGCCAGCGTAGGGCGCACCCCTGGAGGAAACATCCTCAACAGGTGGTGAACCCAAGTCAACCAGAGCCACCAGCCAGGGGTGCAGAGCAGGCAGGGGGGTGTGGCCAAAGGGCGGGGCGTGCCGCTGGACCCCAGCAGTGGAGAGGGGGAAGCCACTCCTTCGGGCTGTGGGCTGCCGGGTGGGTGGGGGATGAGCAGGCGTGGCTGGAGCACGCTGGGAGCTCAGGGCACTGCCGGAGGGTGAGAGAACACTCTGCCTTCTCTTCTACGTAACAGACTCTGTGTTCCATCCGCACTCGATCAGTCGTCCAACAGGTCCCAAGGGCCCCTCGGCCGTCTGGCCACAGCAGGCCAGCTGCCCGGGAACCCAGGCGCTCACCCTCTGAGCGCTCCCAACCCTCAGCAGCTCTGTTGGCCACCCAGACTTCCAATCATCTGTCTTCCCAGGCCGAACGGGCTAAGCAGCCCTCGACAAGCAGGATTAAATTCCCTATTATTTTATTCTGTTGTCGATCCCATACTCATTTCGTATGGCGCACGTTAAACTCAAATAAATTATTTCCCTGGCTAGCCTATCCATCTTGAAGTTGAAAACCTCCTGAAAGAAATGGGGACTCCAGTTCTAAGGTAGTCAAATGACTCTGATTGGCTTTTGTGAAATGTTTTCCCTTTTAAAATGATTTATTGCAGTTTGCTGCTATTCAAACCTCTTTAGGCTCTTGCAGCTGAATTTTTTAAAAAGTTTTTTTCTGTAGTAACAGAATTAAGTAAAGCGTATAAAAGATCAAACTCCATGAATGCAATGAAAGCACCCATTCTCTTATACCTGTTCTAATTGAGATTCAGTTTCCCTTCCTCTTTTGACGCTGCCCCTGGAATCACGGAGGACATGGATGAGCTGGGATTCCATTGCTGCCGGAGTGGGAGAGAGAAGGAGGCCCACAGGTGTTCCTGTGCCCTCTCTGCCCGTGCTCTGTGGCGGCCCAGGGGGCTCCGGGTGAGTATTCAATTCCCAGAGATTGCACCTTGGCAGAGATGGCAAATAAGCCACAATGCTGGGTTCGAGGATTTGTAAAACTTCAGAAAAAAAAAAAAAGAATGATGAAGATATATCTGAGTTGTCAAGTTCTGAGATCAGAGTGTGGCCTTGCAGGTTCACAGGTAGGTATCTTTTTAAAGATTTATTTATCATTAATTAATTAATTTTTAAAGATATATTTATTCGTTTGAAAGTCAGAGCCACAGAGAAGGGGAGGGAGGGGGGAGGGAGGGAGAGATAGGGAAGAAGGAGAGGGAGAGGGAGAGGGGGAAAGAGAGAGGGAGAGGGGGAGGGAGAGAGGGAGAGGGGGAGGGAGAGAGGGAGAGGGAGAGGGAGAGAGAGAGAGAGAGAGAGAGAGAGAGAGAGAGAGAGAGAGAATCTTCCATCTGCTGGTTCACTCCCCAGATGGCTGCAACAGCCAGGGCTGAGCCAGGCCAAAACCAGGTGCCAGAAGCTTCTTCCGGGTCTCCCATGTGGATGCAGGGGTTCGAGGACTTTGGACCATCTTCCACTGCTTTCCTAGGTGCGTTAGCAGAGAGCTGGGTCAGAAGTGAAGCAGCCGGGACTCCAATTGGCATCCATATGGGATGCTGGCAACACAGGCAGTGACTTTATCCAGTATGCCACAGCACTGGCCCCTGTTTATTTATTTAAAGGTCAGAGTTAGACAGAGAGAGAGAGAGATGGGGGAGGGACAGAGGTCTTCCATCCACTGGCTCACTAACCAGACTACAGTTTTACTGGCTACGCCATACTGACCGCCCACAGGTAGGTGTCTCTGCCGTGCCCCCTCTGTTCTGGGTTTGTTTCCCAGCCCTTTCACTCAGCCGTTCCAGGGCCACAGTGCGGGGCGTGCACGTGGACTCCACGCGCTGTGCGTGGGCCCCGACTGGGAAGAGACTGCAGGACGACCTCTGCAGGGGTGGGGAAGTCCGGCCCGCAGGCTCTGTGAGACCCATGAGATCACTGGGCCTGGCCCTGCCGAGGTAACCGCAGATGGGGCTGGGAATTCGATACAGCTGGAGCAGGCTAGTCTTTTAAGTCGGTCATTTTGTACGGCCTGCGAATGGTGTCTAAAAGTCCAGATGGCCCTTGGCAGAGAGCAGGTTCCCCAGCCCCGACAGAGTCCAGCGGCTTCCCCGGGGTCTCTGCCGAGCTGCTCTGTGGGGAAACTTGTCCAGGGAACGGCAGCGTCGGCTTCTGTTGTCTTCGTCGCTGTTGCTATTTCTCCTGGTAACAAACGCACCCAAGCGCGATCCTTTCCGAGTAGTGTTTCCAGGAGCTTTCTGGCCACCAAAGCAAACACCTTATTTGTCCTGGCTTTGGTGAGCACAGGAACACGAAGGATTCGGGCAAATGCGTAGCCTCTCAACACCACGATCGTGTGTGAAAATCGGTCCCGGGCAGACAAAGCCCCTCCCCCAACAGCACACGATGGAGCCTCCTCCACCCATAGAAATTTCTCGTTCCTTGGTGCAGCATCTGTGCTGTTTCAAACACTACTTATTTCCCTTTAGATTCTTTGTAAGTCGGGAGGGGAGGTCTAGGGCCTTATCCCTGGCTAGATTCATAGCAGGGATTTGTTTTTTCCTTTGTTAAACGTGGAAGCTACAGCAGAGTTCGTGTGTGTGCACCTGCAACCTGCAGCCCTTGAAAACCTAATTGATTAAAAATAACCACATGGCAACTGAGATCTTTTCTTCTTCATTGTCGCGACGTGGTGGACACCAGACTGTGAAAATAAACAGCAAGTCTGGGGACATCCTGCCCAATAAACTCAAAATGCTGGGTCAGGTAAAACACGCCCATAGCACACGTCCTGGACTACTCGGGGTGACAAATCATAGTGAAGATACAACAGCTCACTCCTAAGGGCCGGGAATGCAAAGACAGAATGGTGGTGTCTCTGGCTCCCTGTAGACCCCACGATGGAGGAAGGCAGGCTCCTTCTCCTTCCCAGGTTTTCACTCCCGGATGCATTTTGCAAGCCCTTGCATCCGCGAGACCTGAAGGCAATTTCATTTTCTAGCCACTCTGTGCTGCCCCGCCTCCGCCAGCCAAGTCAACGGTGGATCATTGAGGTGCACGGCCCTGGGTATCTCATTTCCTCCTGATCTCCCGAGGCTACTTCTAATAAAGAGGAGAGCCGGGGAGACTCGGAGACTCGGAGGAGCCTAACAGAATCACTGCTGTCAGAGGCAAACTCTAACTCGCGCTAATTCACTGTGACCCATCCCTGGGAATTCAAGAAAGAAGCCGGCTCTCCCCTGTTCATTTGAATTATTCCAACGTGCCTCATCTACCAAGAAAGAAAGGAAGGGGCATTGGTTCTCTTGGCCTGGGGGTGTGGACTAAACCATCCGGGCAACGGGGGGAGGAGCGGGCACTCCAGGGCCAGGGGCTGATGGAGAGCCGGGTGCAGAGCCCCCTGGTCTCATCTGTGGTTGGGGGCTCGGCTCAGTGCTTTCCTGTCCTACAGGAAGGCCTGATGCAGCCAAAGTGATTACTGTCACAGGACTGCTTTATGGTTTTCTTTTAATCACCAAGGCTGGATAAAATTGCCTATTGATTGACCTGAAATGAAATCTACTTTAACCTGGGAACTCCATTAAAAGAATAATTCAAGAGGCCGGCTCTCCACCAGCTCCTTGCTCTCCTGACTGTTGGGAATTAATGATGCATGCCCTGCCGAGAGACTCGTAATTCCTTCCGAGTTTAAATATTTATCTGAACGCCTTGAAACCTCGTGGCTGTACTGGGGTGTCCCGTGAATGCTGGCTGTGAAACGTGACTGCTGTTGTAGCAGCACTGGGCTGGGAAATGATGAGGTCCTGGGGCCCCACAGTCAATGGTGGATTAAGGCCATTCTAGAGGGAGGGAGCGGGTTCCACCGATCTCCTCTCTCTGGGTCCCGCAGCCTTGCCCGCTCTTCCGCCACGCGACAATGCAGCGCGAAGGGCCGCCCTAGATGCTGGTGCCTGCGCTCGGACGTCCCAGCGTACAGAGCCCCACGAACATCTCTCTGGTTCATGCATTGCCCCGTCTGCAGTGTCTTCTAACAGCAGCAGAAAATGGACCCAGACACTTGTTGGAGTCTGCTTGCCCGCCAGCCTGCGTTTTATCACTTCTTTCCTTGGGGGAATGAGTTTCTGTTTTCCCTTCCTAGGATCCCAGGCACTGGTGTTCCCAGAGCTCCACACTCGCATGGGGCAGCCTGGAGAGCAGCTCTCCCACTCATGCCGTCTCACATCCTCCCCCAAGTCGTCTCCGGCAGGCAGGCACCAGAGAGCATCAGAAATGTGTCGTGCTCCTCTGTTCCCATGAACACGGCCCCAGACGCATTGTGCTCGCACCAGCAGTGGGCACGTCGCGGAAGACACCATCCACTCCGTTCTTATTTACTACAGGGGAGGCCCAGACACAACACCTGCTGGAGATCCTGTTCTTGCACAGACAACACGGAGGGGTCCAGGATGTCAGAGGCCAGGGAGTGGGGACACGGGCTCATCTCTCATGTCAGCAGAGGGGCACTAGAAGACCTCACGCTCCACGCTGGAGTTGCGGCCAGACCCTGCGCTCATCAGCCTGTCATCCGCTTTGACCCCTGACTCCAAGTGGACAGTGAGACGCTTGTGTCCATCATGGCTTATTGAGCGTGACCCAGGTTAGAAGGAAAAACCTAAACTTGATGACGTGGGCTATCAGGAAAAACAATACCTGAGAATAAGAGAAGACAACATCCTATCCTCTTCTTTATCTCGGTCTCTGTCCCAGACAAGGTTCTGTGCTCCTACTGTGTGCTCTGATATCATCCTGCACAAGTCCTATGGGTGGCACTAGTCACACTTTGTTAAAATTGCCTGTGTAATCACCTAGCTTCCCCATTCAACTCTACCATCTGTGGGGACAGAGACTCCTGGCCTTGGGTAACCCCTGGGCCTGGGGTCACTGATCAGCACTGGGTAGACAGTTGGCACCTTGCATAGTTGAATGACTGGATGAAACATCCATAATGTTCTGGGGGAAATGTACACTTCCGAAGACGATTTCCTCCAGGAACCAGAAGATGAGTTTAGAAGACAGCATGTGAGGACGCAGTAGGAGGAGAAAGGAGTAGAAAGTCCTAGCGGAGATGGAGCTGAGGTTGAAGGAGAATCGCCCGAGATGCAGACCCCTCCTGGAGCCTGGAGTGGGGAAGAAAGGGAGGAGCGAAAGAAAACCAATACTGCAGTGGCAGAATTAAAGTCTACTCTCGTGACAAAGGACAGAACTAGCATCGCACGATGGCTAGATAGGAAACTGGGAAGTCCGGGTCCGGTGCTGTAGCACCGTGGGTTAACAGCCCTGGCCTGAAGCACGGGCATCCCATTTGGGTGCTGGTTCGAAACCTGGCTGCTCCACTTCCTGTCCAGCTCTCTGCTGTGGCCTAGGAAAGCAGTGGGAGATGCCCCAAGTCCTTGGGCCCCTACACCCATGTGGGAGATCCGGAGGAAGCTCCTGGCTCCTGGCTTCAAATCGGCACAGGTCCAGCCATGTGGCCAATTGGAGAGTGAACCATTGGATGGAAGACCTTACTCTCTCTCTCTCTTGCTCTCTCTCTGCCTCTCCTCTGTGTAACTCTGACTTTCAAGTAAAAATAAATAAATCTTAAAAAAAAATAAAAGAAATTGGGAAGCTCTCCTAGAACGCAGAACAAGGCGAGAACCTGTAGAGAAGTCAGATTCAAGAGTATAAGGTCCAAGCCATCTTCACGAAATCAGAGACCTCAGGAAGCAGCCGGAATCGTTGTTGTCACACGTATTTCAGGCGGAACGAAGGAAAAGATGGCTATTTCTACACACATTATGGCAACACTTCAAGATTGCAGGGATAAAGACAAAAATCACTCAAGTGCGTGTCTGAAGTGGGATGAAACACAGCTCATGGTGGGAGGAGGGCTTCTCCCTGGCCTGGCTGCACCCCACAACCCCTGAACTAGCCAGTGGGCATGGAGAGAGTAGCCTGAGTGGGCCACTCTCTTCCTTCCTTCTTCTCAATGGGACTGGCCGGCTGCAGAGAGTGTCCTCCCCACCCGGGTGGGGTTCTGTAGGGCGGTCAGCTTCCCCACCTTGCACGGCCGCTCTCCTCATTCCTTCCAAACACTGAGTGTCCGCTTCCTGCTCAGCCCTGTTTTCCAGGCTGGGGGTTCAGCAGAGAAAGTTCTCACCAGGAGAGAAGAATGGAGAAGGCAATAACCAAAGACGAGACAACTACGTCCTGCAAGCCCAGGCAGTGTGAAGGGCTGTGGGGCAAAGCAAAGCCAGGCAAAGGGTTAAAGGCAATGGGGGGAGCGGGCAGCAGGTGCGGCGGCGAAGAGGCTGATGTATCAGACGCCTGAGTCCCACGCCTGGCTCTGCTCCTGACCCGGGCTTCCTGCAAGTGCAGACCCTGGGAGGCAGCAGGTGCTGGGGTCTGCCACCCTCGCGGGAGACCTGTGTGGAGTTCTGGCTCCTGGCTTTGTCTTAGCCCAGCCCTGGTTGTGGTGGGTGTTTGGGGAGTGAATCAGCGGAGAGATAGGAGATCTTTTTCTGCCTGTCTCAATGTTTTGAAGAAAATAAATGGATCAGTGAACCATTCCAAAACCGAAATCGGAAGAGTGACTCTGTGGGAGGGAGGGGTTTGTCTTACTTGAGAGAACGGCTGGAGGAGGCCCACATGTAGTAGCCCTGAAGGAGGCTCGGGGAAGAGCATCCATGCTGACGACACAGAGAGCAAAGGCCCCGAGGAAGAAGAGTGTGTGGCCTGTGCAGGGAACGTGGAGGCCGGGAGGTTGGAGCTCAGGGAGCAAGAAGAGAGGTGATGCGTGCATGTGTGTGCATGAGTGTGTGTGTTCACGTGTGCAGGTATGTGAGCATATGTGCACGTGTGGGGTTCCAGAGCCTCGGGGCCAGGGGCAGAGCTCTCAATTGTCTTCTGAGTGGTCTGAGAAGCCATCAGAGGGAGCACCCATCATGACCCTGAGTGCGTGGGAAATGACCTTGAGCCCGCGCTGGCGCATGCGTGTCTCTCGAACGGGAGCTTCGGGGCAGGGGTCTGCTGTGCGTCTCCTGCCCTGCTGACTTCCCAGAGCCACGAGGGGGAGAGAGAGACCGAGGGCAGAGGTGCAGAGAGGGGGTCTCCTGAACTCAGGGTAGGGACACAGGTTCCCAAGGTGTCCGGGGCCCAGGGGCACCCACACTCCCGTTTTCCCTGAGGTCCAGCTGAGGGACTCTCCTTGGGTCACTCTGGGTGACAAACCTCCTGTCCCTTCTGAGCAGCCCTGGGTCCCTCCCCTCCCCTGCAGCTGGGTCAGGGCCTCCCAGGAGCTCCTGCTGCCTCCAAACCTGCCCACGGCAGCAGTGCCAAGTTCAGGCTGGGTTGTGATGCTCTTCCTCCCTCCCTCCCTCCCTCCCTCCTTCCCTTCCTTCCTTTCTCTCTTTGTTTCTCCTTCCTTCCTTCCTTCCTTCTTTCCTTCCTTCCTTCCTCCCTTCCTTCCTTCCTTCCTTCCTTCCTGCTTTATTTATTTTTTTATTTATTTAGAAGGCAGAGTTACAGAGAGGCAGCGGAAGAGAGAGAGAGGTCTTCCATCCGCTGGTTCACTCCCCAAATGGCCACTCCCCAGTGGCCAGAGCTGGGCTGATCCAAAGCCAGGAGCCAGAAGCTTCTTCTGGGTCTCCCACGTGGGTGCAGGGACCCAAGGACTTGGGCCATCTTCCACTGCTTTCCCAGGCCATAGCAGAGAGCTGGATCGGAAGTGGAGCAGCCAGGTCTCAAACTGGCAGCCATAGGGGATGCCAGCACTGCAGGCAGTGGCTTTACCCACTACACCACAACGCTAGCCCCATGATGCACTGTTTCTAGTCGGATCTATCTTCTTTCTCCTCTTCGTATCCCATGGAGTTAATCGAGTGTTTGGCACCAGGTAGACATGTAGCCAACATTTATTAAGAGTCTAAATGCAAATGACACTGAAAATCAATGGAATAGAAAGATAAAAAATGGAGAGACAGGCAAAAAAAATCAACAAGGAATGCAAGCAAATAGACTTCAAAAAGGCAGGCATCTATTTCAGACCAAGTAAATTCAAAGGGCTGGAGGAGTCTTATTAAATAGAACAAAAGGGACATTTCTATTGATAAAAGGTACGATCACAGGGAATTTATAAATAGCCCAGTACTGACAATGTGTTAGATAACATTTACCACTCTCTCCTAATTAAAAGGGGAAGAAAGTCGCTTTGAAAGTCACTAGGCTAATCCTCCACCTGCGGCGCCGTCACCCCGGGATCTAGTCCCAGTTGGGGCACTGGATTCTGTCCCGGCTGCTCCTCTTCCAGGCCAGCTCTCTGCTGTGGCCTGGGAGTGCAGTGGAGGATGGCCCAGGTCCTTGGGCCCTGCACCCCATGGGAGACCAGGAGGAAGCACCCGGCTCCTGGCTTCGGATTGGTGCAGCGCGCCAGCCGTAGCGGCCATCTGGGGGGTGAACCAACGGAAAAAGGAAGACCTTTCTCTCTGTCTCTCTCTCACTGTCTAACTCTGCCTGTCAAAAAAAAAAAAAAAAAAAAAAGTCAGGCATGTATCCACTCAATCGGCAGGACAAATGGTATCTAAACCCGCGGCTAGTGTCCTATGGCATGGTAAGTACGGAAGGCATCTCACAAACGTCAGGAGAAACCCAGTGTCCCTGGCGCGCTCTAAAGAACAGTCTGCAGATCTCTGGATCCATCAGTGGACGAGGGAGGTGGGACACAGAGCAGTGGGCGGCAGCTTTCCTCAGGGCAGCGGCAGCAGGATGGAAGATGAATTCCCTCAGTGAACCCCAACAACCAGAAAACACATCACCAGGAAGTGGTGAGAGGGCCAGCTTGGGGCTGGCAGCGTTAGGCTCGCTGGGATGCCCACGTCCCGTACCAGTGTCCCGCTCCTGCCTCCAGCGTCCTGCTACTGCGGACCCCTGGAGGCAGGGTGAGGCTCCGGTGAGTAGGACCCGGCCACCCACGTGGAGACACGGATTCCAGGCCTGCTCCTGACGGTGGTCCAGCCCAGCCCAGGTGCTGCAGCCATCTGGGGAGTGAACCAGTGGATGGGAAGCCTGTCTGTCATTCAGCCTCTCTTTGTCTCTCCACCTCTCAGAGTTTTAAAAAGTTTAAATAAAAAGAAACAAGTAAGATCCCTATGGTGAAATACAAAATTCTTTTTGAGACACAAAATAAGATGTAAACAAATGTGTGACATGTTATGTTTTCTAGAAGAGATAAATCTAAATTTGTGATAATATAAATTTTCCTCATTTAATTTATAAGCATATATATTTTTTTAATTTGATGGTAGAGTTATAGAGAGTGAGAGAGAGACAAAGAGAAAGGTCTTCCTTTTCCGTTGGTTCACTCCCCAAATGGCCACCACTGCCGGCGCTGCGCCGATCCAAAGCTGGGAGCTGGGTGCTTCCTCCTGGTCTCCCATGTGGGTGCAGGGCCCAAGCACTTGGGCCATCCTCCACTGCCTTCCCAGGCCACAGCAGAGAGCTGACCCGGAAGAAGGGCAACCAGGACAGAATCCGGCGCCCTGACCGGGAATGGGGACTAGAACCTGGGGTGTCGGTGCCGCAGGTGGAGGATTAGCAAAGTGAACCACGGCGCCGATCTAAGCATATCTTCTTAATCAGTAGTCTTTGCGGGATTTTTTTTTTTTCCTTTAAAACTTGACCAAATTATTGAAAAGTTTCATTTGGAGGAAATAGCAGGTGGGAAAAAGTAGGAAAAAGGATTGTAACAAGATTTCAAAAAGCTAACATTGATTCCTTTTAGGGGTGGGTGAATATTGTTTGCCTCTTTGCATTTTTCTAAGTATAAATTTTTTTGTTAGTGTTAATTATAGTACATTGGTAATTTTTAGATGGAAATTCATATAGAAATAGACTTAATCACAAAAATATAACCATAAATCTCTCAGAAGAGTTCACCCGTCTCAGGCTACCCAGCGACTCTCTACACACATACAGTTAAACTTGTCATAGGGAGTGTGCCAGGGAGCTGGCTGCACAGAAAGTGAATTGTGCCTCTCGGAAGCACAAGCACATGGCGCAGGTGTTTGGTGCAATGGTTAAGATGCTGCCTGGGGGGCCGGCGTTGTGGCCTGGCGGGTAAAGCCACTTCCGGTGACGCCTGCATCCCATATGGGCACCGGCTGGAGTCCCGGCTACTCCACTTCCAATCCAGCTCCCTGCTGATGGCCTGAGAAAAGCAGTGGAAGGTGACCCAAGTAATTGGGCCCCTGCACTCACACGAGAGACCCAGAGGAAGCTCCTGGCTCCCGGCTTCAGCCTGGCCCAGCCCCAGCTGTTGCAGCCATCTGAGGAGTGAACCAGCAGATGGAAGACCTCTCTCCTTGTCTCTCTGTAACTCTGGCTTTCAAATAAATAAATAAATAAATAATCCTTTTTTAAAAAGATGCTTCTTGGGATGCCCACTTCAAGTACTTGAGTCCTTGCCACCCATGTGGAGACCCAGACTGAGTTCCTGGGTTCTAGTTTTGGCCTAGCCCAGCCCTGACTGTTGTGGGCATTTAGGAAGTGAACCAGTAGGTGAGACAATTCTGTCTTTCTAATGAATAAATTAATTTTCCTTTTTCATCTTTTAAAAGATTCATTTATTTGAAAGAGAGAGAAAGAGGAAGAGGGAGATCTTCTATCCACTGGTTCATTTCCCAAATGGCCGCAACAGCCAGGCCTGAGCCAGGCCAAAGCCAGGAGCCAAGAACTCAGGGTCTCCCAGGTAGGTGGCAGGGCCACCTTGTGCTGCCCGATTCTCAGGCCCATTTCAGAGGGAGCAGCTGGGACTCCAACTGGTGCTCTGGTATGGGATGCAGTGTCACGAGCAGCAGCTTAACGCATTGCACCACAGTGCTGGCCCTTGATGAACTTTTTTTTAAAAGCAAAACATTTAAAAGGCAAAATGCAAAGAAAGGGGCTGGTGTTGTGGTGCAGAGGGTTAAGCCTCCTCCTGCAACACTGGGATCCCATCTGAGTGCCAGTTCGAGTCCCGGCTGCTCCTCTTCCGATCCAGCTCCCTGCTAATGCACCTGGGAAAGCAGTGGAAGATGGTCCAAGACCTTGGGCCCCTGCACCCACACGAGAGACCCAGATGGAGCTCCTGGTTTCTGGCTTTAGCTTGGCCCAGCTCCAGCCATTGTGGTCAGCTGGGGAGTGAACCAGTAGATGGAAGATCTCTGTCTCTGAAGTCTCTTCCCCTCCAACTCTGCCCTTCAAACAAATTAAATGTTTACCAAAAAATGAAAAAGTAAATAAAATTGTCAATAATACAGAAAAGTAGCACATTTCCCTCTTCTATAAAGAGGTATCAAAGATCAAAGGAAAGTCCTCCCCCCATGAGTAGAATGAAAGGGTGGAAGATACGAACAGGTGAGCCACCCAGGAGGTGAGATTCAGTGGTAACAGAAATTAGTGGCGCACATCACTGCCCACGGCCGTGCAGGGGCTGAGAGGGGAGGAAGAGGAGGATGCCTTCCTCCTCAGAGCTGCCGGTGGCTGACGGAGGTGCACTCTTTTTTTTTCTTTTTCTTTTTTTTTTTGACAGGCAGAGTGGACAGTGAGAGAGAGAGACAGAGAGAAAGGTCTTCCTTTGCCGTTGGTTCACACTCCAATGGCCGCCGCAGCCGGCGCACCGCGCTGATCCAAAGGCAGGAGCCAGGTGCTTCTCCTGGTCTCCCATGCGGGTGCAGGGCCCAAGCACTTGGGCCATCCTCCACTGCACTCCCGGGCCACAGCAGAGAGCTGGCCTGGAAGAGGGGCAGCCGGGACAGAATCCGGCGCCCCAACCGGGACTAGAACCTGGTGTGCCGGCGCTGCAGGCTGAGGATTAGCCTAGTGAGCCGCGGCGCCGGCCTCCATGTTTTTTATAATGTGTAGAAACTACTTCAGTAATAAGCAAGCTCCAATGTGTGTTTAATAAACAAACAAAAGACAACATATTGGTACCAACAATTGCCAAGGAATTTGGCTCGTGAAGTGTGGGATGAAAGCTAGCTCTAGCGACACCTCTGTGAAGGCCCAAAGAGGGGAATTTAATGAAGTGGATTGCCATAAGCATGCGTGGCGTCCTCACTGTGTGTAAGGCATTGGATGGGGGCGGTGAAGCCACGCTAAGGTGGACGAGACAGGACTCCTGTCCCTGAAACGGAATTGTCAAGCCAAAGTCGATAGACTTCCATGTGACAACCCACAAATCACGCCAGCTGAGCCAAAGCACGGAGTCCAGAGACAGATGGAGAGGACCGGCGGGAGGGATGCCTGGGCAAGACACAGCTGGCACCTCCCGGACACCGCAGGGATTGCAGTGTGATGATAAGGGCTGCATGCGCTGGAACTCCTCGCAGGGACAGTTCTGTGGCCTGCAAGGAGCCGGCATTGACGAGTGCTCCTGATGGGCCAGGTGTTGCGCTCAAGGCTTTTGCTATGCAATTCCATGTACTCGCGGACCAAGCCTGGGATGCTGCTGCCGTGACAAGTTCCACGTTTTGGAGGAGGGAACGGAGGCAGTCACATGATGTGCCTGGGTTTGCGAGGCCAGCACACGGTAGCACCAGGATCCGAGCTCTCGCTCTGGCTTTTCCTGCAGAGTGGCGCAGGTGCCTGTTGTCAGCAGCGGAATTGTCTAGGAGCCTAGAGGAGAGGGGGCATCGCTGTTCTCTTTCTCTGCATCTCCTTTTCCTCTTTTCTCTCTCCCTGCAAGACTCTCTTCTCCAATCAAGTGATATTTTTTTAAAGATTTATTTATTTGAGGGACTGCCGTTGTGCTGTAGCGGGTAAGCTACTGCCTGCAGTGCCGGCATCTCATATGGGTGTCAGTTCGAGTCCTGGCTACTTCTCGTCTGATCCAGCTCTCTGCTATGGCCTGGGAAAGCAGTGGAAGATGGCCCAAGTCCTTGGGCCCCTGCACCTGCGTGGGAGACCCAGAAAAAGCTCTTGGCTTTGGATCAGTGCATCTCCAGCTGTTGCAGCCATCTGGGGAGCGAACCAGTGGATAGAACTCTCTCTCTCTCTCTCTGCCTATGCCTCTCTGTAACTCTACCTTTCAAATAAATAAATCAATAAGATCATTTTAAAAAAAGATTTATTTTAAAGGCAAAGTTAGAGAGAGAGAGAGAGAGAGAGAGAGAGAATCTTTCATCTGCTAGTTCACTCCCCAAATGGCCACAATAGCCAGGGCTGGGCCAGGCTGAAGCCAGGAGCCTAAAATTTTATCTCTCTCTGTAACTCTGCCTTTCAAATAAATAAATAAATAAATCTGTTTTTAAATGTCTATGACTCCAGCCTCCAGCTCATCCCTTCCTCTCTGACTCCATGAAGATTGGAACGCAGGCGAGTGGCTGGCCACAGGCTTGGAGCCCTGATTACCTGGGGGTGTCAGAGAAAGCCAGCAGGAAGAGCGAGGTGTTCTCATCACTGCTGGATTAGGTCACTGGTTGCTGTGAACGCATTAACTCCATCATGCCAGAAACAAAGTTCTTGCCTAGACTTTTAAAAATTTTTCACTCCAGGGGATTCCAATACAATCCCATCAAGGTGGCATGTACCAATGCCATCTCACTAGTCCAAGTGATCAATTTCAGTTCACAGTTGATCACAGTGAAAGGTCTAAGAGTCAAAGGGATCACACAAACAAGACTAGTGTCTGCTAATACTAACTGATAGAATAAAAAAGGGAGAGAACGATCCAACATGGGAAGCAGGATACACAGCAGACTCATAGAATGGCAGATGTCCTAAATAGCACTCTGGCCTCAGAATCAGCCCTTAAGGCATTTGGATCTGGCTGAAGAGCCCATGAGAGTATTGTAGGCATGGAAAGCCAAGACACTCTGGTAAAAACAAAAAAACAAACAAACAAAAAAGAAGATCTAAATGAAAGATCTCTGCGAGTGAGATCCCAGTGGAAAGAACGGGGCCATCAAAGAAGGAGGTACCTTTCTCTGAAGGGAGGAGAGAACTTCACTTTGACTATGACCCTGTCAGAATAAGATCAAAGTCAGCGAACTCAAAAGGCTTCCATAGCCTTGGCAACTCATGACTAGAGCCTAGGGAGATTACTGACGCCATAAACAAGAGTGTCAAATTGTTAAGTCAACAACAGGAGTCACTGTGTACTTACTTCTCATGTGGGATCTGTCCTTAATGTGTTGTCCAGTGTGAAGTAATGCTATAACTAGTACTGAAACAGTATTTTACACTTTGTGTTTCTGTGTGGGTGCAAACTGATGAAATCTTTACTTAATATATACTAATTCAGTCTGCTATATATAAAGATAATTGAAAGTGAATCTTGATGAGAATGGAATGGGAGAGGGAGCGGGAGATGGGAGGGGTATGAGTGGGAGGGAAGTTATTGGGGGGGGAAGCCATTGTAATCCATAAACTGTACTTTGGAAATTTATATTTACTAAATAAAAGGTAAAAAAATTTCAGTAATATAAAGAGAACCGATTTCATGTATCTCACAGATACAGTTATAAGATAAAGTTTCCCTCCCTCAATCCCCTCTCCTTCCTTCTTTTTCCCTTTAATTTTTCTAAGTTTCAATTTAAAGTAAATTTCAATTTACTTTATAATCACAGGCTTAATGCACCACTAACCGCAACATTCAACAAGTGGAAAGTAGAAAGACCACAGTTCCACAGGAATGGAGACAAGGCCATGAACAATAGTCAAATCACAAGATGTCAGTTTCATACGTACACATTGCTTTCTGCTGTATTCTAGATTAATTAGCACACATCGGAGAAAACATGACGGCGAACAAAATATGTTAACACAGTGGCTGTTACATTAACACAGGAGTCCTTTTAAAACTTTATTTATGTATTCATTTATTGTTAGTTGAAAAGCAGAGAGACAGAGACAGAGAAAGCAAAAGATTTCCTATCGCTGGTTCACTCCCCAAACGCCCACAACAGCTGGGGCGGGGACAGACTGAAGCCGGCACCCTCAACCTGAACATCACCTGCTCTGCCCTGGCACACAGTAGCTGGATTGGAGAGGAAGTTGGGACTGAGCCCAGGGACTCTGATACGGGATGCAGGTTTCCCAGCTGGCATCGTCCCCACTCCCAAGTGGGGGTCTCACAGTCACATGGGAAAGGCTACCTGCCTTCTCCTTCCCAATGATTTCAAAGAACCAGGTCAAACCAGGAAGTCAGGAAGTGGCCTGGCCCCCCACTGGTGTGGGATTAAGAAACTCAACCAAGTAAGACACTCAAAAGCTCTGCCGACTTGGCTGCAGCGTCACTCCAAAGTGCCAGGCCAGAGTTCACCGTGGCAGCTGCCAGCACCGATTCCTGGGGCCTGATCTACACTCTCGGCAGCTCCCCTCCTCCATACAAGGGGACTGTGCATGGAGCGGATGGATCCTATTCCACGTGGCCACGAGCGGAACCGCACTGCGCGTGAAGGATCACTGGAGATAGCGTGGCAGAACCCATCATCCAGAGGGAGCCGCCGCGGAATGTCAGCTCAAGGTCGCGCCAGCAGCCTGTCCAGTGCCAGTATTATGCCTGGTTCTCCCCAGAGGTCAGGGCTTTGTGAAGTTCACGGAGCCAGACTCCTGCTCCCAATCCAGAAGGTGTCAGCGGCATGGTGTCAGCTCTCACTCCCAAGTCAAACACTGATTGTCAAAATGTCTCTCTGCCAGGGCCCTCTGCCTCAGCCATCTCACTGCACACTAACTTCTGTGGATCTCAACTGCTCAGGCTGTTCAAGTGGCCACCCCTCTTAGAAAGGTCACCAACAGAGCCTGTGTCTGAGAAGCACACAACGGTGCAACAATCAACCACGAATCTCAGGATTCATTATATGGAGTTTCATTTTCCGTATTCAACTTATTTTCCTGGAATCTCAAGTAAGCCCTAGGATTTCAACCACAAGCCAGAGTTTGGGAGGCCTTGGAATCCCACAGCGTAGATCATGTTAAGAATAATGGCATTTGTGACCTCCCTAGAGGCTCTTAACTGAGAATTGGTGGACGGGAACAGTCCAGGGTGAGCGGAGAAACCTTTGTCCATACATGTTTCTGGAGTGGGGAGGAGTCGCCAGTTCTTTAAACTCCTTGATCGCTTGTTTTCAGATGTAAGTGTGTGTCTGGGATGTGAAGGACTCGGAATGGGAGAGTTGGAAAACTGAACCCTGAGGACACAGCCAGATGCATTCAATGTAGGTGAGACCAGAAATGCCAGAAGAGGGGTCGCTGCTGTGGTGTAGTGGGCTAAGCCTCCGCCTGAGGCACTGGCATTCCAGGTGAACAGCGGTTCGAGTCCCGGCTGCTCCACTTCTGATCCAGCTCTCTGCTATGGCCTGGGAAAGCAGTGGAAGATGGCCCAGGAGCTTGGGCCCTGCACCCACATGGGAGACCCAGAAGATGCTCCTGGCTTCAGATTGGCCTATCTTCAGCCATTGCAGCCAGCTGGGAAGTGAATCGGTGGATGGAAGACCTCTCTTTGTCTCTCTGTCTGTAATTTTGCCTTTCAAATAAATAAATAAATCTTTAAAAACAGAAATGTCAGGGGAGATTTTACTATCTTAGTAAACAGTGGGATATTGGAAGTGATGTTTCTTTGAATGCAAAAAGGACCATAAAACACGGATGCCCGTTATTAGCCTTAAAGTTGCTTGTTTCATGGGTGATTCTGGTCTTCCTCTCAGTAGCCTTGAACTTTCTTATCATTTTTCTCTCTCTTTCCTGGCAGTCAATGTTGGCAAGTTCTCTTTTTTTAAAGATTTTATTTATTTATTTGAGAGGTAAAGTTACAGACAGTGAGGGGGGGGAGAGAGAGAGAGAGAGAGAGAACGAGAGAGAGAGAGTTCTATCCACCGGTTCACTCTCCAAATGACTGCAACGGCTGGAGCTGGGCTGATCCAAAGCCAGGAGCCAGGAGCTTCTGCCAGGTCTCCCACACGGGTGCAGGGGCCCAAGGACCTGGGCCATCTTCTACTGCTTCCCCAGGCCATAGCAGAGAGCTGGATCAGAAGAGGAGTACGTGGGATGCCGGTGCCACAGGTAGATTAACATTCGGCGCCATAGTTCTGGCCCCAGAAGGTTCATTTTGATGATGGGACAGACCCACTGACAGATGATCTCAATTCTTCACCCGTTCTAAACCTGTGCTGTGTGAGTTTGCAACACATAGCGTGCAGGGTAAGGTGGGGATAGCGACATTGGGTCTCATCTCTCGGCCTTAGGCTCAGTCGTGTGATTTGCTTTGGCCAAAGGTAGGACAGCAAGTGTGAAACAAGCGGAAGTCGGACAGCACACTCCTGCGTTTCCACTCACTCTTCTGCTTTTGCTGTGGACACACAGCCCGGGCGAGCCCCACAGAGCAACGCTGAGTCAAGCCGGTGGACCCAGGTGAAGCAGAGCCCAGCCACCGTTGCAAGCCGCCTGTCTGTCCTGAAGCTGCCCACAGACACGTGCGTGAGCCCTGCCGTGAGTCAGCAGAGCCGGGAGACGGACCCAGAGCCCCGTGAACCAGAACCAACGTCGACTGCTTGCCCGTGGTGCCGAGGCTGCTTGTGCCGCAGCACTGTTGGGAAAATAAAACTGATACAAGGTTAAGCTCCTTTTTCCTTTGGTTTGTTTTAAGGAAGAGAGAGGGCACAGAATGTCGTTGATTCAACTGACAAATAAGCCTGATAGACATTTATACCCTGCAGTTCTGAATTGTACACACAGTGAGGAATGGCTACGTCGGATCACGGATAGATGCACGATGTCACACACTTGTCCGATTTGTATGACGTGCAGCAACTGAAATCAACTCTCTTTGAGATTTTCAATCATAAAACATACATTTATATATAATATATAATTACAGTGTATATGATATGCCGTAACCCCCATGCTGCACGACAGATCTCCTAGCCCTCCTAACTGAAGGCAATATTGAGGGAAAACAACGAAGCTGGAGGTATCACACTTCCTGATTTCAAAATATACTACAAAAAAGGGGCAGGTATTTGTCCTGGGACATCCACATCCCATTTCAGGGTTCCTGGGCTGGAACACAGGCTCTGCTCCTCATTCCAGCTTCCTTCGGGGGCAGCAGGGGGTGGCTCAAGTAGCTGGAGTCCTGCTGCCCACGTGGGAGCCCTGGGTTGACGCTGGATTCCAGGCTTTCGCCTGGCACAGCCCTGGCAGATGCAGACATTTGGGCATTGAAACCGCAGACAGGTGGGGCCGGCACCGTGGCACAGCAGGTTAATCCTCTGCCTGCAGTGGCGGCAACCCATGTGGGCACCGGTTCGAGACCCAGCTGCTCCACTTCTGATGCAGCTCTCTGCTATGGTCTGGGAGGGCAGTAGAAGATGGCCCAACCCCTTGGGTCCTTGCACCCACGTGGGAGACCTGGAAGAAGCTCCTGGCTTCAGATCGGCACAGATCTGGCTGTTGTGGCCAACTGGGATGTGAACCAGTGGATGGAAGACCTCTCTCTCTGCCTCTCCTTCTCTCTATGTGTCACTCTGCCTTTCAAATAAATAAATCTTAAAAAAAAAAGAAAGAAACTGCAGATGTGAGCACTTATTTTGTCTCTGATTCTGCCTTTAATATGAAAATAAATACATGACAATTTAGAATTATCACAATTTGGAAATATCACAAACCTACAGTAATCAAAACAGCATGGTTCTGGTATATAAACAGATGCATAGAAATATGGATGAGAACAGACGGCCCAGAAAAGCAGCCCACACTCCCATGACTGACTGATCTTCAGTGAAGGTGTCAAGCACGCACAGAGTGAGGATGGCTTCTCCAGTGCCTGCTGTTGGGAGAGCTGGAGTCTCATCCTGAGAAGTAGCTTAGCTCGTTCTCCCACAGCGCTGCGGGAGTCCTGGGTTGTCAATGGGGGAGCAGTCGCTGGAGGAGTCTGAGGCTCTGGTCTCTCGGGTCTGGGTCTTGCCTCCGGGAGAGCCGGCCGGTTCCTCTCTTCACCAAATTCTCCAGGAGCCGCACAGCTCTTCCACCGTGGCTCTTGCTGTCACAGCTCTGTCACAGCTCTGTGTTACGGCTCTCATGTCATGGCTCTCGCGTCACGGCTCTGTGTCATGGCTCTATGTCAAGGCTCTCACGTCGTGGCTCTGTGTCACATCTCTGTGTCACGGCTCTCACGTCGTGGCTCTGTGTCACAGCTCTGTGTCATGGCTCTCACATCGCGGCTCTGTGTCATGGCTCTCACATCGCGGCTCTGTGTCACGGCTCTCAAGTCATGGCTCTGTGTCATGGTTCTCACGTCGCGGCTCTGTGTCACAGCTCTGTGTCACGGCTCTGTGTCACGGCTCTCACGTCGCGGCTCTGTGTCATGGCTCTGTGTCAACGGCTCTCACATCGCGGCTCTGTGTTATGGCTCTCACGTCATGGCTCTGTGTCACAGCTCTGTGTCACGGCTCTGTGTCACGGCGCTCACGTCGCGGCTCTGTGTCACAGCTCTGTGTCACGGCTCTCACGTCGCGGCTCTGTGTCATGACTCTCACATCGCGGCTCTGTGTCACGGCTCTCACGTCACGGCTCTGTGTCATGGTTCTCACATCGCGGCTCTGTGTCACAGCTCTGTGTCATGGCTCTGTGTCACGGCTCTCACGTCGCGGCTCTGTGTTATGGCTCTCACGTCATGGCTCTCACATCGCGGCTCTCGCATTGTAGCTCTCCTCTGCTGTTGTTGGCGGCTGTTCCTCTGTGCTGGGTTCATTGAGCGTTGCCATCTTCCATGCTACAGCTTCCCTTCTCTACTGAGTTCTTTGTCTCGTGACCACAAAGAATGAGGCGCATGGACTAGGAAGGAGTGAGCAAAGCAAGGATGTTTATTGGAAGAGGCAGAGAGAGAGCTCTCTGGCAGCCAGGAGAGCTGGCCCCGCAAGGGCTCACCTGCCATGCAAGGAGCCATCTACCTCTCAAGACTGCCTGGCTCAGACTTGTATGTATTTCTAAAGGAGGAAGCTCTCCTTGATTGGTCAAGATGTATGCTAATGAGGTGTTCTGTGTGAACCAATCAGGAGACTGACATTGGAGTAGCTTGCTTTGCACAGAAGTTTGCAGAGGGCTCAGTCAGGTCTATTTGGCAGAAACTGTATATGTTTCTCCCGTCCCCGCCTCCCCCAGGGCTCCTGAAGAGTTGCATCTGTATCTTTTTTTCTTCCTGTGTTTTTCTCTTTCCTTTCCAGGTGCCCTGGAGTCCCTTACAGCACCATATGCAAAAATCAATTCAAAATGGATTCAAGACTTAAATGTAGAACCTGAAACTGAAAACTTACTAGGAGGAAACATAGAAGAATAGCACCGTGACACTGATCTGGGCAATGCTTTTTTTTTTAATGTGACTCCCAAAGCACAGGCCACAAAAGCAAAAATAAACAGAGTTGCATCAACCAAAAAAGTTTCTGTACAGTGACGGAAAAAAAGTCAACAGAGTGCAGAGACTGCCTCCAGAAAGAGAAAAACAATATTTGCAAGCCAGGCATCCGACAGGAGGAGCACAGAGTGTCCTCGGATACAGGGCTTCCCTTCTGCTCCCTTGGTCAGAGGCTTCCCTGTCGCCGGGAGCCCCTGCCTTGGGTGTGGGCGCCACTGCCCATGTTTTTGCTCCTCTGAAGCGGGAGCATTATCGCCTGGGTGCAGGAAGAGAAGGGCTTCACTCTCTGTCTGCAATAGAATTTTGGTGGCTTTCCTATTCTCATTTTGATGTGATTCTCCTTTGTTGGAAATTGGCCTGGAGCTTGGACAGGTTTTATTGTTGGAAGAGAAAGCAGATTTGAAATCTCGAGGGATTCTAGCAGCTGAAGTGCCAACTCGGAAGGGAGCAAAATAAGAATAATAATAATAGGGGCTGGCGCTGTGGTATAGTGGGTTAAGCCTGTGCCTGCAGTGCCGGCATCCCATATGGGTGCCAGTTTGAGTCCTGGTTGCTCCGCTTCAGATCCAGCTCCCTGGTAATGGCCTGGGAGAGCAATGGAAGATGGCCCAAGTGCTTGGCCCTTGCACCCACATGGGAGACCCAGAAGAAGCTCCTGGCTTTTGGCTTTGGATCTGCCCAGCTCCAATGGCTGCAGCTATTTGTGGAGTGAACCAGTGGATGGAAGACCTCTCTCTCTGTCTCTTTCTCTCTCTTTGTCTCTCCTTCTCTCTGTCTGTAACTCTGCCTCTCAAATAAATAAATAAATCTTTAAAAAAAGAATAACAACTGATGTTTATAGTGGTTTCAGGCTGCCAGGGAGGCAAGCTTAGCAAAGCTCCTCATACGTGCTCACTCAGCATAATGCACGAGATAGGAACTATCACTGCCCCCACTTTGTAGATAAGAAACTGAGGCACAAGGAGGTTTTGTCACTTGCCCAAGGATACTCGCCTTGCTGGCAATGTAAATCCAGGCAGCTGGGTGCCAGAGACCACGGCCTTGGCCACAACATTCTATCAGTGTGCACTGATGGCGACCAAGCGGACCGATTGCTCAGTGCCTGTGTGTACTCTCCCTTCTACCTGCACAGCAGGCTGGTGGGGTTTCTGCCTCGTGCTGGCTATGACACAGCTAATACTCTCGCTCCTGAACATTTACCCCAGCACTAGCAGCAGTGCCACACAGAGGTCCCCAGCCACCCTCACCCCAAGATCCCTCCCCAACCCTTTCTTGTTCTAATGAAGACACTGGCTTACATTCAATGCTTAAGGAAAAAGAAGCCCTCGAGGGGTTTACATGTGCTATTTTAAAAGATTACTTGAAAAGCAGAGAGATAGAGGGAAGGGTGGGAGGGAGAGGAGAGAGAGTTGTGCCAGGGGTCACAGCAGGCCAAAGCCAGGAGCCCGGAACTCAATCCAGGTCTTCCACATGGGCAGCAAGGAGCCAAGAACTTGTGCCGTCCAGGGTGTGCACTAGTTGAAACTGGAAGTGAGCCGGGACTCAAACCACTGTGACAGCTGCTCACCCTGAACGTTGTAGTTAGCACATCAATCCTCTTAGGGGGTATCCTAATTATTCCCATTTTACAGATAAGCAAATAGAGTAAGAGAAGGTAAGCAGCTGGCCAAGGGCGATAGCTCACTAGAGGCACCACGAAGACCAGAGTCCAGGGAGTCCCAGTTAACAGATGTGCAAAGTGCGTGGACAGTCACTCTCAGGGGACACAACACAGAACGGAGATGACCAGGCATTGCAGCCGTCTGCTCCCACACTTAACCGGATTCAACAGAGACACAGAGCTGTGCTTAGGGAATGAGGGAGAAGACGACGAGAAGGCAGCCAATGCTAAATATATATACTAACTACAAATAATGTATGTCTATATTTTTCTAGAATATTCTGTCAGTGCAAAAGCCTTCTAAGAGCCTCCATTTCCCCTGGGGCATCCATGGGAACGCTGCAGGTAGCAAGTGCTGTGTTCTTGTCCTCACGGCTCCATCCTGCCGCTGGGTGTTTAGAGCCTTACCTCACCTGCTAGCAACTAAGCAAACCGAGGTCCACCTCTGTGAGCAGTGCTGGGGTGCCAGCCAGGGGGCTCAGGGGTGGTTGTAGTGCTGGCTGGAGGTGCCTGCATGTGGCGCAGGGCCTGCCCTACCTGGTTGTGATCTCCTCGCCAAGGGGGGTGGGGGTCGCTGCCCTGGCCCCAGGGCAGGTGCGTGCCGAGGGGCTGCCGCCCCCGCGACACCGGAGGGCCAGCCGCCCTGCCGGTCTCCATCCCTGTGTGACTCCTGAGCGCCGGCCACACAGATGTCAGAGGCTTGGCCAGGTGTTCCCACCTCGTCCTTGTATCTGTGCCTAGAGCAGTGACTCAGCTCTTTGTCCAACCAACGTGGGCTGAATCGAAGTAACACCTTCGGGACACTTCATAAAGTGCGCTGGCAGACGGCCCCCCCTACGGCGGGAGCGACTCGGGGGTCCTCTCCATCCAGCTGCAGCACTGGGTGTCTCAGGGTCCAGAGCAAAGCCCCAAGCGCTCACCCACGCATCCGAGAAGCCGCCCACTCAGCAACTGTCTGGGCATTTGGGAAACCAAGATGAGGAGGATCCTGCCTTCTGCCCTCAGGGAGCTCACTGCTCAGGGGTGGGGGGAGGGAGGGAACCTCTTGTACTGATGATGATGGTGAGACAGAGGGAGGGGCAATCACACGGGCAGGGGCGGGGCTATCAGGAAAGGATGATCGAACCCAGCAAAGGAGCGCCCAGGGAGAGGGCACGCCAGCAGCAGGTGGGCGCATGCACGGAGGAGGGCGTGGCCACCTGTAACGTCCACAGAGGCCGGGAGGGATCACAGGTGACGTGATGAGCAGCAGTGGGAATGCAGGCCATGTTGTCCCAGGCTGAGGAGCCCTGGGGGACAGTCAGCCCATGTGCATTTTAGGGGTCATTCTTAGCAGGTGTCTCTGTGCCCTGTGCCACAGCCCTGGACCCAGCTGGGGCTTCAGCTGCAGCTGCAGGGAGAGTCTCCCAGAGGTCAGCCTCGCCCCTGGACTGCCTCAGGCCCTTTTCCTTCCAGGCAGGGGTACACATGGACTGTGTCCCCCCACAGGCTGGAAGTGGAGAGTGCTGGGTGCCACCGGAGCCGCTGGTGATAGATGCTGGCTGATCAGTAGTCTAGCTTCTCATCCTTTAGGTGGACAACTGTTGGGGGCACTCTGCCTACTCCCCTACCTCTCCCTACTTCCTGGGGTGCCAAGCCCCTGGGCCCAGAGCTGCAACTTTGATAACGCGTCCCAGGCCAACTGGCTTTTTCTTCTTCCCAGATTGGTTTCCTTGCCTCTTCACTCTTGTCTTCTAGGATCCTCTCCTGGTAATCACCGGTATCTTTGGCCTCAGAGCCTGCTTCCAGGGGAACCCAAACCAGGACACACTCTGGCCACCATAGAAGAGCCTGGATGGGGTGGATCCTGGGCCGGAGTCTGTGTGAGGCAGGAAGGCCTGAGCTGGGGACAGTAGCCATCGAGAGTGGGATGTGGACAGAGCCAGGGGCACACATGGGAAATAAAACGGGATAAATCACTAGAAGATTAGTTGAGGATGGGCAAGGAAGAACTTGCAGCTTACAAAGGAAGACAAAGGAGGAAGGAAAATGTTGAGGAATAGGATGGTCACTTCAGTTTCAGACATGTTGAGTTTGAGGCATTTGTAGGGAGATGGAAATAGTGACCTTTTTCGTTTTTATAATGTTCAGTTGGCTCTCAAATGCTTGAAACTATCATGCATGCATCCATCCTGCCATCTGTCCATCCATCCTCCTATTCCCCATCCATCTGTCCTTCCATCCATCCATCCATCCCCTATCCATCTATCCATCCATCCATCCACCCACCCATCCACTCCTCCATCAATCCATCCATCCATCCATCCATCCACCCACCCATCCACTCCTCCATCAATCCATCCATCCATCTATCCATCCACCCACCCACCTATCCTTTCATTTATCCTTCCTTTGTCCCTTCCCCCGCTCTATCCATTTATCCGTCCTGTCCAACCATCCACTCACCCAGGAGTCATTCTTCCATGCATGCAAGCATGTGACCATCCTCGTATCCACCTGTCCGTCTGCCATCTGTCCGTCTGCCATCTGTCGGTCTGCCTACCCATCTTCCTGCTCATTCGTCCATCTTCCGTTCATCCTTTCACTTTCCCCCATACATTGTTTGAATGCTCCGTGTGGGGTTTGTCTTACCCTGGGTTCTCTAGAAAGCTTCTGGAAGCAAAGACTCAAATGTTTGGAAAGTGCCGTGCCAGGGCAGTGAGGATGAGGGGAGGGAGATGAGGTGAGTAAGACCAGACATGTTGCTGGACCGATTTTCACTTATCAAGCTGTGGAGAGGCAGTGCCAGCTGCTTAGCAGGTGCATCTGCTTGGCATGCAGGACTTCTCTGGATGGTGGATAAGAAGCAACCACGCCTCAGGGTTACTCCTGGGGGTAAGAAAGGAGGAGCAGTTTATCTCCCGACTCTCACTGCGCCATTTATCTCCTGCTTCACATCAGTCATAAGGCTGAGAGTCAGCCCTCAGGGCGTCAGCCCTTCAGGGGGACTGCCACTTCGGTGATTGCCCAGGAAGCCAGATTCCACGCCCTTCGTTAGGGTGGGAGTGGAAGACGCTGTGGGCATGTGCTGGGGTAGCCTGAAGCAGAAGGCAGGACCACTGGGCTCAGAAGAGCTCAGTAGGCGGTGGTGGAGGTTGTGTGAACCAACAGGCTGGAAGCTTCCAGGGAATCAGGCGATTCCAATGCAGGACAGTAAAGAGATAAGACAAAGACTTTGTCCTCGTGAAAAGCATGAGAGAGAGAGAGAGAGAGAGAGAGAGAGGGGTAGATACCATGGTGGGTGAGAAAGCTGTCTTAGTTTGATCTTTCCAGAATGGTGACATTTGCCTTGAAACATGAGAGGTAGAAAGGAGCCACCCAGGCACAGGTATTCAAAAAGAACATTCCATGCGGGGGAAGAGGTTCAAAGGCCCTGAGGTGGGAACAAGCTTGGTATAACCAGGGAGCAAAAGAATGAAGGGCAGGGCAGGAGCTGGGTCCTGCAGCAGAGAGCACAGAATTCGGAGCTCATTCCTCGTTGGATCGTCCTATCTCCATTCATTCTCACCACTCTCCCACCCACGGGAGAGGAAGCTTTAGATGGGAGGGTGGCTTGGAAGTTGGATGGGGACAGCAGCATCGAACAGTCAAGTCATCATCTTCAGGAGCTGCAAAGCAAACTGAATACATAATATCCAGATTGCATTGATATAGTAACTTACAGTTTATAGAGAATCATTATGCATCATTATTATATCAAGAAAAATTTGGGAAGCTCTTGGCTACACACAGCTCAGTCCCTGTTGTCTGTTTTCTTTCTTTCCTTTTTTTTTTTTTTTTGACAGGCAGAGTGGATAGTGAGAGAGAGAGAGACAGAGAGAAAGGTCTTCCTTTTGCCATTGGTTCACCCTCCAATGGCCGCCGTGGCTGGCGCACCGCGCTGATCCGAAGCCAGGAGCCAGGTGCTTCCCCGGTCTCCCATGGTGCGCAGGGCCCAAGCACTTGGGCCATCCTCCACTGCACTCCCGGGCCACAGCCGAGAGCTGGCCTGGAAGAGGGGCAACCGGGATAGAATCCGGTGCCCCGACCGGGACTAGAACCCGGTGTGCAGGTGCCGCAAGGCAGAGGATTAGCCTACTGAGCCGCGGTGCCGGCCTGTTGTCTGTCTTCTGATAGCATTTCCACAACACCACAGAGCACCGGTGGGGAAGCACATATTTAATCTGATCAAGGTCACCTCACCTCGCTCCTGCTGTGTGACATGCCATTTACTGAGTCATCCATTACTGCCCAAAGAACAAAGATGAGCTCCGCCAGACAGAGGGACGATGAAGTTCACTGGAAAATTGGGGAAGAAATTGCAAAACCATCTGAGGCCAAGGGCACACTCATGTCAAGAAATCAATAGCTGTCGGCCAACGTGGAGGAGGTAGGAGAATGAGTAAGCACGCCCAGCGATGCTGGCAAGTGGCCAAGGACCACACTGCCAACGAGGGAGCTCGACCGAGAGCCCAGAGTGAAGTCGGGTGGGGCTGAGTGCGAATCCCTGCCCCAGGGGTCACACAACCTGCGAAACCTCCATTGGCCCATCTGCACAATGGGAAGAGCCGTATTGTCTGCCTGCTGGGTTGCTGGGAGCCCCACAGGACACAGTGTGCACAGCGAGTGTTCGGAGAAGGAATCCATCACCAATGCCCCAGATTCCCCTCTGCTTTCTCCTCCAATCACGGCTTGTCAGCGTCCCATGAGACCGAACAGCATGGGGAGGGACCTTCCAAAGCCTACGTTCTCAGACAGGAATTAAAACATTCCCACAAAATTATTTAGTGCAAAAAAGATGCCCACTGGGCTTTCCTTTGCCTCCTCACTGGCAGTGAAATGAACTTCTTCCAGCTTATGTTCAAATTCAAAAAAGTTTAATTATTCACACATACTCACCAGAGCCCTCCCTATATTAAAAAACCATCAAAGGGAATTCAAGATTGTGAATAAAAAAATTGAAATACTGAATAGTTTATAACACTTCCCACACTGCACTGTCTCTCCCTTTCATTAAAAAAAAATCTTTAAACACTTGGAATAAATGTTTTGTTTTGCTAGGTTTTGGCACAGTATTGTAGTCTGAACGGGGCGGAGCTGAGGGTTGGGGAAAGTGCTGAAAGACAGTTTGAGTTACAGATGGACACTGTAACTGCGAGGACTGGGGCCCCGGTGCTCTGGGCACTGCTGTGATGGTCAGTAGACATCATCCCTTCTTTCTTTCACATCATTTTGTTGATGCCGATGCTAAAGTCTCTTTTTCAGATTATAAAATGCAGCCTTTTAAGGATAACTGTTTCCTTAAAGTTTCTCTGATAAGAAGAGGATCAGGGTCAGAAAGACTAGTCTGATATTTTAGTAGGTACATACTACTTCCTCATCCATCTAATATCCACAATCTATCCATATACCCACCATCCACCATCCATCCACCATCTCTCCATCTGTCCATCCATTCACCCATCCAACCTCCACCCATCACTCAATCCATCCATCCATCCACCATCTCTGTCCACCCATCCATCCACCACTTCTCCATCTGTCTATCCACCCACCCACCATCTCTCCATCCATCCATCATCACCCCATCCTTCTATCCATCTCTCCATCCATCCATCCATTCACCCATCCATCCTCCACCCATCACTCAATCCATCCATCCATCCACCATCTCTGTCCACCCATCCATCCACCACTTCTCCATCTGTCTATCCACCCACCCACCATCTCTCCATCCATCCATCATCACCCCATCCTTCTATCCATCTCTCCATCCATCCATCCATTCACCCATCCATCCTCCACCCATCACTCAATCCACCCATCCATCTACCATCTCTGTCTGTCCACCCACCCACCCACCATCTCTCCATCTGTCCATCTACCCACCCACCATCTCTCCATCCATCCATCATCACCCATCCTTCTATCCATCTCTCCATCCATCCATCCATTCACCCATCCAACCTCCACCCATCACTCAATCCATCCATCCATCCACCATCTCTGTCTGTCCACCCATCCACCCACCCACCATCTCTCCATCCATCCATCATCACCCCATCCTTCTATCCATCTCTCCATCCATCCATCCATTCACCCATCCAACCTCCACCCATCACTCAATCCACCCATCCATCCACCATCTCTGTCTGTCCACCCACCCACCCACCATCTCTCCATCTGTCCATCTACCCACCCACCATCTCTCCATCCATCCATCATCACCCATCCTTCTATCTCTCCATCTGTCCATTCAGCCATCCATCATCTACAGATGAATCTATTTCGTCACCCTGCACTGACCGATACATTCTTCCATTCCCTCCATTACCTGATTAATCACTTTTGTTGATGATGCCTCCTAGTTACAGTTTATCTCCGCCCTCCTCTCTCTCCATTGCCAATCCCCAAGCCCAGGCCACTGCTAAAGCACAGCCCAGCCTGCCAGTCTCTCTCACCTGGGGGACGCAGTGACTTCCCTTCTGATGTGTTTGTTTCCACTCATTCTTTACGTCTGTTTCCATCACACCTACCCGCGTGGCTTCTCACGGAGCATCTTCCTCCCATGACGAGAGCCCTCCAATGCATCACCACGTCATCCAAAGCAAAACCCAAACAAGACCCAGCCTGTGCTGAGGGTCCCGTGGAGTGCATCTCTCGCCAGTGGCTCTGGCTTGGGCCATTTCAGCCATCTGGTCAACTCCCTGTTCCTCAAACAAGCCAAAGATGTTCTTGGCTTAGGCAGACTGTGGCCGCTACCACACCCTGAATGCTTTTCCCGGGAGGGGTGCCTTCTTTCTTGCTACACGGAATTCAGCTCTCATCACCTTATCCAGATCACTTCAGTGGAAGGAGGAGCCCCCTGCTTGGCATCCCCAGTGGGGCTTCAGTCCACGCATCTACTTTCCTATCGCATTTCTCCCCAACACGAATGACATCATCTGATTGTCACCCTTTCTCAGGACACTGGCCCACACACCCAGACACACACCCAGACACACACACACACAGACACACTAGAAGGCAGGGGTTCTCAGCAAACTGGAGCAAAACTCGCTTCATAAATGCTGGCTGCTCATTCCAGACCCTCCTGTCAGGCCGAGATGCAGTAAAGGACACGACACACGCGGTCCTGGCTTTCATTATAGAGAAGTGAGACAAACCCAGGGCAGAACTAGGGCAGCTGCAGAGAGCAGCCACTGCCAGGAGCGAGTGTGACGGACAGCGGTGGGGAGACGGAAGAGGGGGCGACCCCAGACCACCTGATCAGAGAAGGCCACGGGGACGTACTGGTGTTTGGGCCGAGAAGGGGAAAATCAGAGGGAAAATCAGTCTCTCAGAGACTGCAGAATGTTTCACACAGGGGACGCATCACGCAAGCCCCTGCGGTAGCCGCACACGATGTGTGATAAAGCAACAGAAAGAAGCCAGCGTGGCAGGGGCGGCTCGGGGCTGTGGTGCAGCTAAGGGGACCAGCTCAGAGAGAGATTAGTCAAGATCATGGCCTGCGCATTAATGAGGGGTTGAGGGAAGGTTCCCAGATTTAGCAAACAAAAATACAGGACGGGGCAGAGTGGTGGCCCAGCCTCTGACTCCTGCATCCCATATGAGTGCTAGTTTCGGTCCCGGTCACTCCACTTCCTATCCAGTTCCCTGCTAATGCGCCTGGGAAGGCAGTGGAAGGTGGCCCAAGTCCTTGGACTCCTGCCATCCACATAGGAGACCCAGATGGAGTTCCAGGTATTTGGTTTTGGCCTGGCCCAGCCCTGGCTGTGGCAGCCATCTGGAGAGTGTAACCAGCAGATGAAGGATCTCTGTTGTCTCTGCCCCCTTCTCTCTCTCTTTCCCTCTGTGTCACTGTGCCTTTAAATAAATAAATAAATAAATATCTTCAAAAAAATACCAGATGACAGGGCTTGTGTTCTGGGGCAGTGGACTGGGCTGCTGTCTGTGTGGCTGGCATGGACTCTGAGTGCCGGCCTGAGTCTTGGCTGCTCTGCTTCTGATCCAGCTCCCTGCTGGCCGTCCTGAGGAGCCAGCAGATGATGGCCCAATTGCTTTGGCCCCGCCCCTGCCATGTACATGAGAGACCAGGATGGAGTTCTGGGCTCCTGCCTGTGGTGTGTTCTAACCTTGGCCATTGTGGCCATTTGGGGAGTGAACAAGTAGACAGTTGATCTGTCTCTGTCTCCATCTCCCCCACTCTCTGTGTCACTCTGCTTTGCAATCAATCAATCAATCAATAAGTTTTTTTAAAAAACTACAGGATGTGTCCGGCGCCGTGGCTCAATAGGCTAATCCTCCGCCTTGCGGTGCCAGCACACCGGGTTCTAGTCCCAGTCAGGGCGCCGGATTCTGTCCCAGCTGCCCCTCTTCCAGGCCAGCTCTCTGCTATGGCCCGGGAGTGCAGTGGAGGATGGCCCAAGTCCTTGGGCCCTGCACCCCATGGGAGACCAGGAGAAGCACCTGGCTCCTGGCTTTGGATCAGCGCGGTGCGCCGGCCGCGGCAGCCATTGGGGGCTAAACCAACGGCAAAGGAAGACCTTTCTCTCTGTCTCTCTCTCTCTCACTGTCCACTCTGCCTGTAAAAAAACAAAACAAAACAAAACAAAAAAACCGACAGGACTCCTTTAATCACCATCCCTGGGCCAAGACAACCTCCCCGGCCTAATCAAGGTTCGCAATGGTACACCCCCCCCCCCCCTCCCCCGATCCTGGCCCAGGCTGCTGCCCCCGGAGCAGAGAGGAGAATTCGAGGAGAACCCAGACCCAGGGACGAAGGGCATCAGGACACCGGGGACACCCGGAAATGCAGACGCGAATGTCCCTGCCCCACGGGCTGAGCAACGCCTAGTCCAGGCAGTCACTCCGCTAACTGTCAAACACCGAGGGAGGGCCGAGCCTGATCCCGGGGGTCTCTCCCAGAGCCCCCGACCCCGCTCCCCGAGGGCAGGCCGGGCCTGATCCCGGGGGTCTCTCCCAGAGCCCCCGACCCCGCTCCCCGAGGGCGGGCTGGGCCTGATCCCGGGGGTCTCTCCCAGAGCCCCCGACCCCGCTCCCGGAGGGCCGGCAGGGCCTGATCCCGGGGGTCTCTCCCAGAGCCCCTGCTGCAGTCCCCGAGGGCGGGCCGGGCCTGATCCCGGGGGTCTCTCCCAGAGCCCCCGCCCACACTTCCCGAGGGCCGGCAGGGCCTGATCCCGGGGGTCTCTCCCAGAGCCCCCGCCCACGCTCCCCGAGGGCGGGCCGGGCCTGATCCCGGCGGGGGTCTCTCCCAGAGCCCCCGACCCCGCTCCCCGAGGGCGGGCCGGGCCTGATCCCGGGGGTCTCTCCCAGAGCCCCCGACCCCGCTCCCCGAGGGCGGGCCGGGCCTGATCCCGGGGGTCTCTCCCAGAGCCCCCGACCCCGCTCCCCGACATATCCAGGCCCCCGGTCCGCTAGTGCTGACTCCTCTAGAACAAGAAAATCCGCTTCGGGTCCACCTCGCTGCGTTCCCGCCTCACTGAGACAGAGATCTCAGGGGACTCAAACGGTGACTCCCAACTTTCCCCTCCTTATCCCCAAAAAGCAGTCCCTCTTGGAAGCACTGCTGACGTCCATCAGCGGCCTGTGCCACTTCCAGGCATGCGCAGGACACGCCCCGCCCCACCCCGGAAGCTGGTGTTGCCACGTGACTCGTCTGGGCCAATGAGACGTGAAGAGACGCCACGCGCTCCTCCTAGGGGAAGCGTCTCGTTCCGACCCCAGGGCCCCCGCTGCCGCACGTTGCGAGCCTTGAGTTGCTGCGTCAGTGTGGGCGCAGGCCGGGCCTCTGGGAGCCTGGGCCCCAGCGGGAGGAGTGGACGGAGCTCCTCCACCCTGCGCGGGGCCGGGATCCCGGGCGAGGGTGCAGCCCTTGTTCTCCGAGGCCCTGAGCTGCCGGGGCTGCTCGTTAGCGCGCGCTGACGGCTGCAGTGTGGGGGCCTCGGGGGTCGGGGTCCTTAGGGAAGCGATTAAGTGACGGGGATGGAGCCTCCTCCAACAGGATCTGTGCCCTTACAATGCAGGCCCCAGGGAGCGCGTCCTGCTGGGCCAGCAGCAAGGACGGGCATCTGTGAGGCCGGAGAGCCCTCCCCAGGCCCCGAGCGCCTGCACTTGGAATGCCTCCAGAATGGCCAGCGTTAGGCTTCTGTCGTTGGAAATGACTCGGCCTAGAGAGTCTGTGGAGCAGCCAGAACGGGCTAACCCAGACCCGCAGCCTCCGAGGCCCGGGAGCGTCACGTTCACCATGGTCTTTAGCCCTAACCGGGCAGTCCCAGAGCCAGAAGGCAAACTGTTGCTGCTTTCTGAACGCCTAGGGCGCAAGCAGGCTGCTTGGTTCCTCTGCCTGGGCTTCCGGTTCGAGGATCAAGCCCAGCGACAGCGCAAGGGAAGGAGGATGGAGAGTTTGCCCAGTGTGGTTGGCTGCAGGTGAGCCTGGAAACACCCCCAGGGCTGGGGCAGCCCCTGTCTTCCTCCAGAGTCCTGGGCAGCGCACGTCCGCTCACACAGTGGCCTGGGCCCACGGAGAGTCTTCTCAAAATCAGGTAGGTCCTGACCCCGGCTCCACCTCCTCCTGGGGCAAAAGCCGAAGTCTGCACGCTGCCTCTGAATGCGACGTCGCTCTGCGGCTTCAGGAGGGGCTGCACACAGCGGCTGTTTCCGCTGACTTCCACGGTAGAGTGGCATGGTCGTGAATGTCGTTTTCCCCCCTTTACACACGAGTCTGGCTACCTTGCCATCTTTTCACATGAAAACTTGAAATGGTTTCAAACTGTAACAGCAGACCCACACCCCCACTCAAGAGAAGTCCATTGTATTCATCACCCTAACATTTAGTGGCGTAAAACCCTGAGCACTGTCTCAGTGTGTGGGTCAGGCACTTGGGCCTGGCTTTGCCGGCTGGTGCTGATGGAGTTTGCAGGTACCCGGAAGTCTACACGGGTAGGCAGCTTCACTCATGTGGATGTTGGCAGGAGGCCGCTCCTCCTCGCTGTGTGGCTGGGTCTCTGCCTGGGGCCGCTTGGATATTCTCATCCTGGGGCAGCTGGCTTCCCCCGGCACGTGGTCCAGCAGAGCAAGAGGGAAGCCACGGTGACTTCCAGGCTCAGAGCTCTGCAGTTTAGGCAGCGTTTCTCTGGTTACGTCATGTCCATTGGACGTGGGAGGGGACTTACAAGGGTGTGAGCTATGGGAGTTAGGAGTCACTGGCAACCACCCTGGACACAGGACCATAGACAGATGGCGCCACAGAGCAGCACTCGGGGGACTCCCGAAATAGCTCCCCCACACCCTGCATCTTCACCTTGGCCTTCCTTTGCCTGCAAACAGAGGAAACACTGGCTACCAGATCAAGGTGCTCGCTTATGTAGGCTGTCCAAAGAGAAAGCCAGCCTCTCTCTCTCTCTCTGTCTCTCTCTCTCTTTCGGGCTTCAAATTGTTGGCTAATATGGCCTCTCTACCTACATAAGCAAACCTACATTCAATCCAGCATTTTCTCCCACACTCGCTGCTAGGCCCCGACTGTCAAAGGTGGACCCACCATCACATCTGTCTTCTTTGGAATCTTCACGATGGCTGGTTTTCCTCCTTTCTGTCTTCCTCCTATGCCCTGGCCCAATCCCATGGCCACACCTTTTTTCCCCTTCCGTTGCCGCCCCCAGGTGCTGAGTGAGTGTTCTCAGGCTCTGAGAATGTCCCTTCTGAGAGAGCCACTTGGCCTCTCACCAGGTGAGTGGACATGAACTTCTGCCCACACTGATGTTTCCTGTTCATAGCAGGACTTCCAGGCTGGGCTGTCTGTCTTCACGTAGCATTCACTGGGCATTTCTGAAGCACATTGTCTATGAAATATGTAAGCACGCCGTCTTAAAAAGAACCTGCTCCTATAAGATGACCAATAACAACGGCTTTTCTACTCTGCATTATCACCACCCAGACCCACTTATCCCCTCCAAGTTCCGTTTGCCGAATCAACGCAACACCATCCATTTTGTTCCGCATCATGACACTATTTCTTGGTGTTTTATAAAGCAAGACATTATTCAAAGCCAAAAACCAACACGGAATGCCGATAAGGAAGAGCCAGGCCAGCAAGCGCAGAGAAAACCGTTGCTTTAATCCTGACTGTTAGTCCCAACTCTTCCGGGGAGATTTGTAGCTTAAGGTTCAGAGATGTTGTTGCGTAACCCATCATTAGTGCTAATAAGAATGTGACATCCTGGTTTCCTGCCCAGGAATGTCTGCTGCCTATCAGGACATGCTCAGAGGAAAATGGACTCACCAGCTCTTCGAGACCACGAGAGCGAAATCATTATTGCCATCCTGAAACCTAGAATTCTTTTTTTAACTTGTTAATGCTGCTGAGGATGGCAGAATAACGCCTCTGGCAACCCTGGATATTGGCTGTTGCCATCTTCTCTGATAAATTGCCCAATTTTCTTAGCAAATTCAGCAACAATAACAGTGTTCTGCTAGCAAAATAACCTTTCATTTTGGTAAAAAAAAAAAAAAGTGATGGAATGGAAGTGAGTAGAAGGGGTTTCGTGTCTCCTGCAAAGCCAGGTTCCTAATTTTTAGTCTTTACTAGCCACGGGCGGGGGCTGGTTTTTCACAATTCCTCCTACATAAAAGTGCTTTATTTTATAGTCAGGCTATTGCAGACTTTGGACTGCTGACTAAGTAATTTGATAGAAAATATATTTATTGTGACATTTGACCAGTCCATGGGGAATGTAAAAGATTTTTTGGGAGGGGTCTGGCTGACACACACCCCTCCTGTAATCTGAGAGCAACACCCCACTTTTATATGACGCAGATGCTGGGTAATTCAGGAGAACACGTTATGGGAATGGCTGTCTTAATCCATCAGAAATGAGAGCAGCATTTTCAGAGAGAACTATCTGATTTCAGCTTTGGTTATCTGCCTCTGCCCAAGAAGGGTAGGAGAATGAAAGGGGAAAGAGAAACTGAACTATGACAAGCTCAGGTTTCATCACGCTCCATCCCCAGACTCTTGATGAGTCCCAAGATTGAAAATTTGGTGTGATATTAACTGGAGCTGGGAGGCAAAGAAAACCAAGACTCAGGAGATACCACCGTGCGGAGGCCCTCTTGCCAATCCCTGACAAAGCTGAGCCGCAGAGATGCCTGGGCAAGCAAAATGCGAATGTACAAACTACAGAAACGACCATCGATCAGATCCAATGGCAAAAAGATTTTCCAGTAAAAGGAAAGCCAAGAAAGTCTGACTTTGTGTTTTGTTGGCGTTCAGTCTCCAGTCCCCCTGGTTTAACTTGAACTCTGATGCTCAAACCCAGAATTGCAGTGAAGCCACGTTCCACTCTGAGTGTGCCTGTGGCTCCGTCCCAGTTCTCATTGGAACACAGACGTGTTGGAAGACACGTAGCATCAGCAGGACGTGCAACATGACATAGGGAAAAGCCCTGTGGGTCCTGGGACTGTATTGACTTGGATGGGAATCCAAACTCCACCACGAGCAGGATGGGCAAGTTGGCCAAATTATTGCTCTTCCTGAGCCTCCATCTCCTCCTCAAAAGACTGAGCGTCCCCTCCAGTGTAGCGGGTGTCCTGGCCCGAGCACGGCCGAGTACATGCAGGGACGATGCAGGGCACAGGGCTCTTCGTGTGCGACTCCATCTTCTCTTTCCCAGTCTCAGAATGAACGTGAGTGTGTTCCATCTCTCAAGGGAGTTCAGTTATTTTTCAAATTCATGCCAAACTGTTTTTTTTTTAGACAATTAAATGCAAACACTCTGTAGTTTGAGTGATTTAGCTTGTCTTTTTTTCCACAGTCAGAGAAAAGTTCTTCCAACCCAGGTCAGCCTAATGCATGCACAGGGATTCTTGTTTATCGGCCGGCTGAGTCCCCGCTCCCCTGGCTGCTGGGACATCCATGTAGGAGCACCCTCACTCACCCCCAGGCCATGAATCCAGTCACACGAGCCACACCTACTCACGGAAGCTGGAACAGGTGTGAACACCTGATCCAATAAGCCAGTGAGATTCAGGCAGGCCAGTTTGCTGGTAGAGAAGAGAAAAACCAGCTTACTTTCCATCAGAGTTGCCAAGCCTGAGATTCCTGGGGCCAGGAGGAGAGGCTGAGTCAGATAGGGCGGAGCTAACACAGAACAGAGCTCAGCAGGACTGGGTCCTGGCAACAGCACGGCACCCTCAGCTCCAGCCGAGGCCAATGCTGGATCTACATTTACGCTTTCTGCAAACCTGACTCAAGCATTTCTGTGTCCACCTCTTTACTTTCAGTGTGTGCCTTTGAATCTAAAGTGTGTCAGTTATAGATTGCACACAGTTAGATGCTTGTTGTTTTACAGATTTATTGATTTATCTGAAAAGCAGAGTAACAGAGACAGAGGGAGAGACAGAAAGAGATCTTCCATCTGCTGCTTCACTCCTCTAATGATTGCAACAGCCAGGGCTGGGCCAGGCTGAAGGCAGGAGCCTGGGGCTCCTTTGGGGTCTCTCACATGGGTGAGAGGGGCCTAGGCACTTGGACTTTCTTTTGCCACCTCCCCGGGTGCATTAGCTGGGAGCTGCATGAGAAGTGGAGCAGCCAGGACTTGAATCTGTGTGCTAACAGGATGCCCGTGTCACCATGTCAATCCCAGGTCTAATCTCTCTACCTTTTGATTGGAGTATTTAATCCATTTATACTTAATGTAACTACCGACAAAGGTAGTATTTACATATGCCATTTTGTTATTTGTTTTCTGTATATCTTTTGTCTTTTTATCTTTCTTTTCTCCACTACTGACTTGTGTTAGAGATATTTTCTATTTATCATTTTACTTTCCCTATTTCTTTTATATTTCAGGTTACTTTTCTAATGTTTTCTATGAGGATTGCAATTATCCTCTTATGTGGTCCAAAGAAAGCTCACTTAATTTTAATTGTATTCAGAAATGATTTACTTCAAATAATTTATAATTCTCTCCCCCCTCTTTTGTTTATCATTACATCCAAATTATAGCTGCATTATAAGGCATTGGCACAGTTTTATCATTATTGCTTTTTGTGGTTGTCTTTTAAATTAGAATGGTTACAACATTTTTAATACTTTTTTGTATTTATCTATGGAGCTGTCTTTATTGGTATGAATAAATCTTATTTTTATTTTTATTTTTCCTTATAAAAGCTTGAAGTTCAATTCCTTGTAACCCAGACTGTCACTGGGACACCTAAAAAGCTTAGTGTTCATCGTGGAGAGTGAGCTGTTTTTTATGCTTATCTGTCTCGTCTTCATCATTTTTGTGACATACAGAGGATTATTAAAGGAACTTTTTCTTGGCTTAACCGACATCCTCTAGTTCAGTAGAACAGAATGGAATAACGAACTTGTAGATTAACGATGCCGCAAATTGTTTTCTCTTGGATTTGTTTCCCTCCCCCGAGGTTAGGCTGGCCTTCATAACGGCCTTGGCCGGTACCACGTGACGTTCTGGAGTGTCGGCGGTTGGGTCTCAAGGGGGCTTGTGGCTTCTGCCTGGCTCTCCGGGAATGCTCCCTGAGCTGCCACGTGAATTCCACTAGCTTGGTCCTGTGCCAGTTTGCTGGGGAAGCCACATGCAGGCGCCCCAGGTGCCACACCCAGCAGAGCCCAGACTTGCCAAGCAGTAGACCCTTGAGAAAAGGTGTCCTGAACCCCCTGCCCTGCCCCACCCCACACCAGCTCACCTATTGGGTGGATAGCAGCAAATGGCATCAGCACACACGATATGAAGCATGAAAGATCTCCATCTGAATAAATCCTGTTGAGTTGGTGACACATGAAATCACCAGATCTGATATAATAGTTGTTTTACGCCACTGGGCACAGTCTGTGATGCGGCAGCCACCTGTGTAAGCAGATGACGTGACTACTCATCTGAACCAGGCCGGGGAGACCACTAGAAATCATTGAGACAGGGGTCGGACACTCCAGTGCCAGTGAGGGCCATCCAGGAAAGCAATGCAAACGATGAGGACTCTGGAGGAGCCCCACGGGGAGGGGAGGGCTTATGCAAGCAGGAGAGCTCTGTCACAGCTGGAGAACAGGCCAACTGCCGCCCCTCTGGGGCTGCCAGACTTTCCAAGAACCATCGGATTCTTTGAGAGCAGAGACCCAGGTTTTTAGCTGTTGCGAACTGATTAATGAAAATGACAACACTGACTTGCAAGCCACATGACACACAGCTTACAGGTTGTCCTTTCTCCCCCAGGGCTGGCTGTGACCCCTGACCTGGCCCCATCCCCTCAATCACCAGTGAGAACACAGTAGCCCACGGAGGGCCCGTGTCCTGTCCCAGGTCCCCTCGTGTGTTGATGTCCTAAGAAAGCCAGCACGCCTGGGTGGGTGGTCCTCCCAGGGCTTCTTAGGTGTGAAGGAAATAAAAATGATATTTCCTAAGGGCCTCAACCGGGTGCTCAGGATAGAACTTTCTAGAACCACAGTCCACAAACTCCTGGGAACGAATACTGGGGCCACATGAAGGAGGGCGGGAGAGAAACCACCGGCCCCACCCCAGCGATTTACTCAGAGCAGCAGGGCGTTTGGGGTTCATCCTTTCATGCGGTGCCACTCGCACGCATCTGCACCACACGTTTTTATGGTAAGGGAAAGTGTACGAGGGCATTTCTAAAAGTTCATAGAGAATGTAATTAGAAGATAAATTTACTTCGCTACAAGACAAATTGAAGTCCACACAAATGAGGGGTCTTCAAAAAGCTCATGGAAAATGCAAATTATGAAACCATGATGCACGGATTTCAAAAAGATTTCAAAGGTTTGTTTATTTGAAGGGGAGAGTGACAGAAAGAATGTGAGATGAGAGAGAAAGAGAGAGAGAGAGAGAGAGAGATTCCATCTGTGGATCCACTTCCCAAATGGCTGCAACAGCCAGGTCTGGGCCAGGCTGAAGCCGGGAGCCAGGAACTCCATCCTGGTCTCCCACATGGGTGGCAGGGGCCCAGGAACAGGGGCCATCATCTGCTGCCTTCCCAGGAGCATTAGCAGGGAGCTGGATTGGAAGAAGAACAGCAAGAAGTTGAACCAGTTACTCCAGTCTGAGTGCTGGTGTCACACACTGTGGCTTAACCCTCTGTGGCAGGATCTCAACCATGGATTGCAAAGTTTTTGAGCTGAAATAAACCTGTCTTTTAATTCCTTTTTGCCCAGAATCTTTTGAAGGACCTTGATACAAACTGAGGTCCTTGTCCATTAGAACTTGTTAGGGTGCCACACTCAATAACTTGCTCTGCTCTCTCCCCTTAAAACTGAAGCCATCGTCTATTTATTAGTGTAGGTAACTGCCCTAGCTATAACCAAGAATCCCAAATTTCCAGGGGCTTGCTCTTTAACAGCTCAATATAGGGCAGAGAGTTGTTGTCTGTCTCCAAATGGAGACTCAGGGGCAGAGGGCTTTTTCACCTCCTGTCTCTGGGGACACCCTGGGGTACTGCCCTCTCGTTGAGGAAGGCTCACCCATGGAGGATTGCCTTGAGGGTGTTTTTCTAAGAGGCTACCTCTAGACATCTCTGCTTATGAGTCAGCTCACATCCCATTGGCCATGACCTGGTCACATGGTCCATTACACTGCAAGGGGTGATGGGAAGTGTAGTCTAACTCTATGTCCCGGAGTAAAGGCACCAGCATCCCTACTCCCATGGGCCCTGTTCCCTGGGGGCTGCTTTGGTGGAAGAGGCTGGGCTGGGCTGAGTGCTGGAAGCACCTTGACCTAGAGGGAAGGGGCAGGGTCATTGTTCTCTGGCTTCTCCAGCATTTCAGGGGTAGCCGCTTCCAGCTGCTCTGTCACCGGAGACCTGCAGGCTGGGGGCTGTGCCCAGACTTCAGCTCGTCAGACGTTAGAAGCAGCTGCGAGTAGTTAAAGGACACCATTTGGAAATGGTCAGGACACCTATGGAAAGCTTGTAAAAGGTGGAATGAAGGGGAGGATCAGAACCATATTGCTACTGACAATCAGCAACATTGCTTGAGTGCTTACTGTATACCAGGAACTGGGATGCAAGCACTTTACAGAGATAACCGAGTAGACATTCGAATCGCATGAAGTCGAGCTGGTGGGGGAATCTTCAGGCAGAGCAGTGTTGACTTGGAGTGAGAGGACATTAGGGTCAAGGTGAGATTGAAGGTCGTGGGACAGCATGTTCTGTTAGAGTGAGCTTCATCCCACTGGGGTTAACAAAACACTGGCCTCCATGACCTGCAAAACCAACTGTGTAAAAGCAGCTGGAGACAACAGGAGGAAGAAGATCCCCTGTGGGCTCAGTGAAACTGCTGGGACCTGGGTCTGTCCAGAGGAAGTGCCAGAGCCCCTTCCCTAAATCCCAGACAGTCTCAACCCCCAGTCTACTGGGGGAAAAGTATCCCAGGGAAGGCAAGCAAGTTACCTTTGCCTTGTGGAGGCAAAGAGATGCAGCCACTTAGCATTTGGTGGGACTGGGAGGACGGTGTTCTGTGCTGTCTCCTTGGGCCTTCCCTGGGAGAGCTTTACTGTGCACGGCCTCAGAACACAGCAGGTGCCTCCCTGGGGGCTTTCGGCTTCTGTTTTCTCAGCTTGTTTCATTTTAACCCTTTCCTGGCTACGCGTAGAGCAGGCACATTTCTGGTTATATCTGGGCGGTGACTGTCAGGGCAGGGTGAAGAAGCAGATGCCCCACCGCCCCTCAGCACCGTTGCCATCTTGTCTCGTTGCTCCAGCTCAGAGGATGGCACCAGCAAACTCATTTGGCTAGGTGCTAATTATCCTAATGTCTTAACCCTCCTGGGAGATTTGAACCCTGGGAAAGGAAATGCTTAACCCAAACACCAGGCTGTTTGTTCTTGGATTCCAGGTGCCAACAGGCAAATGGGATTTCCATAGCCTTAGGTAGCAGTGTCATCTTCCACAGGGCATAAACACCTGTCCTAGGAACCATTTTTATGGCCACCATAGCCATGGGTGCAAAGTTACAGCAGACAGCCTGGTTGCGAAGAGGGGACCATGATGTGGGGTCCAGGTGGTCTGGCTTTGAGCCCTGAGGATCCTGTTCCATTTTCTCCTGGATGCACAGCTGAACTACATTTCCCAGCATCCTTTGTGGTGGAATGGAACCACATGACTGGGTCTGGCCAATGGACATGCTCCATGGCCTTGGGCAAGTTCTTTTACCTGAGAATCTCAGGTCCTGGATGGAGAAGTGAGCATGAGCCCTTAACCTGAATATGTTCTGTGCCCTAATGAAGATCCACTTTGGGATGAGATCAGGTTTGCCAAAATGCTGTTGGTGAGCTGCAGAAATGCCACATAAAAAGTGAGGTGCTGGCTGAGCACCCTCCATCCAAATCCCAAATCCCAAGCTTTTTGAGTAAGGGCATGATGTCATCAGCAGAAAATTCCACCCCCTGAAACTTTGTTTCATGCACAAAATTATTAAAAATATGGCATAAGGGGCCAGCGCTGTGGCATTGTAGGCTAAGCCTCTCCTTGCAGTGTTGGGATCCCATATGGGCACTGGTTCAAGTCCCAGCTGCTCCACTTCCTATCCAGTTCCCTGCTGGTGGCCTGGGAAAGCAGTGGAAGATGATCCAAGTGCTTGGGCCCTTGCACCTGCATGGGAGACCTAGAAGAAGCTCCTGGATCCTGGCTTCAGATTGGCCCAGCTCCAGCCATTGCAGCCATTTGGGGAGTGAACCAGCGGATGGAAGACCTCTCTCTCTCTGTCTTTCCCTCTCTCTGTAACTCTACCTCTAAAATAAATAAATAAATAATCTTTAGAATTTAGAATTATCTTCAGGCTATATATAAAATAAATTTTGTTTAGATCTAGAGCCCCCCCCAAGATACCTCATTGCATATATGCAAATATTCCCCAGTCCAAAGAATTCCAAACATTTCATATGCACATACAGGGGTACACAGCTCTTTTCCAAAGGAAGCTCCATTTCTGATTTCTGATCAGAGGGCTGTAGTGAGGAAGGTCAGGCCATCTCCAGTCACCTGTGGGCCTTTTTGGTATGTGAGGACAGAGGGACATCCAGGAGAGGAAATTAGGGACGAGGTCAACAGAGAGGAGGGAGGGTGCCCCAGGCCTACAGTGGGTGCTGATGGGCACCTGACCACCCAGGGCCAGGCTCACAGAACGGGCCTTTGGTTGGAGCATAAGATGCCTCCAGGGCTCATGCTCTCTGGAGGCTGAGCCAAACCCGAGACAGAAGCCAAATCCCCTGGGAGTAAATACCACCACCACCACCACCACCACCACCACACACCAGATCCTTGCTGCCTTGCTTGAGAGTCTGGCTCCTGCCAAGCTGTGTGTAGTGCTGCCCACTGGGCAGAGCGCACTTGCCCATACGAATGAGGGAGGCCGCACACAAGGCCCCGGCACTCAGCACGGGAGTTGGCAAGAAAAGGCAGAGGGACTTTGTGTCCCTGGACTCTTGGCCGGATGGTGTCTCAAGTAGTAGGTGCCCTTTGTCCCTCGTCAGAAGGGCGATGGCTCACAATGCATAGACGGATGGTGTCAGCAAACTGGGCTCCGGCATCTAAGAGCTCCCAGCTCAGAATCTCGGGAGCTGGAGAGCAGCCCCCGCCAACGGATAGGTGCTGGTGAGAGAGAGGAAACTCGTTTTCCCACCCTGCTCTCAATGTGTCGCCTGCCCCGTGCTAACTCCACTTGCTCAGGATTAATTACCCACGTGGCTCTGGTTTCCATAGGATCAAACGAATGCAAGAAAGAAAGGAGGAAAAACCCTCAGAAGTGAAATCCTGGTGACAGCAGCTGACACCTTGTCTTTCCCTTCATGTAAACACTGCCCAGGTACGCCCTACACAGATGCTGTTAGGTGTGTGTTTGTGCTGCAATGGGGGGGGGGGGGGCTAGCTTGCCTTTGGAGGCCCACACATTTTAATTTGTGCATTGCACTAAGGGTGCTGGACCTGTATCTCCTGCTGTGGCATTATACTTGGCTCGTGCATGGCCGCTCACCCTTCCTGTGCCCATGGCAGACATTGTTAATTGATTGCAGCACGTTTTCCCAGTGCGCAGGAACCCAGCCTCAGAACTCTGCACGGCACAGCACTCCAATGGACTGTAATTGGTCTAAGAGATAAAAATGATGTGTCATCCTTAATTTAAATCTCCCCACCCTCCGTTAATCTGATTAGGGAAAGTGTGCAGAAGCCTACTGCCTTGTTTTTTCTCTTGACCACAATGTCTGTTTCACATTAATCAGACAGAGAGCTTTGAGCTTGGGATCACTGGGGAGCAAAAGGTGCTGGAAGCTGTGCATGTTCACACACACGTGGGCATGCATGAACATGTGCATGTGTGTGTGTGAACATGTGCATGTGTGTGTGCGTGCACACACATACCCTCCTTCAATCCTAAGTGTCAGGGTAGCAGGAAGTTGGAAGAACAGGATGGGCGAGATGGAAAATCATATCCAGGGACCTTCCAGCGGAGAGAAGGAGCAAGCATGCTCAGGGTGTCTATTTCTCTTTGGATTTTGGCTAAGGAAACAGGCCAAGTGTGGGCAAGTCTAATTACCGAAGCTGCCAGGCAGGAAGCAAGCAACAGGGCCACCCAGCTTGCAAAACAAAAAGGAATCAAGGGTTGCCATAGCTTCCCTGTTCTTCAAGTTCGGATTTTTCCAGCGTTGGCTCGCTGAAGACCCTTTAAACATGGAGCCCAATGTTAAGTGAGACTTGTTTCTAGAATTGCTTCCTTAAGTTTGTTCCTCAACAAATCTTTATTGAATACCTGCTAAGAGCCATGTGCTGGGGATACCTCCATCAACGAGAGACACCCAGGTCTACCTTCCGGGGCCAGGCTGCCGGGAGAGATTGAGAAGAACATGTCATTACAAAATAGGAAGAGGTGCACAAGGGAAGCGTGGGGACCTGAAGGTGCAGATTTGCAAAGCACCTTGCATTTTCGAAGGCGTCTCACACCCTCAGCTTGTCCGGGATCAGGATAGCATTGGTAGGAACTCCGTCCTCGGGAGCCAGGACCGACACCCAGGACCAGACTGACCGCGGGTTTGGTTCCGTCACACTAGTATGTGCCTCGCCGCCTACGCTTCCTCCACAGTGATGTGTGGTGCCCCAGTTGTTGCAGCCATTTGGGCAGTGCACCAGTGGATGAAAGGCCTCTCTGTCTCTCTCTACCTCTCTCTCTAACTGCCTTTCAAATAAGTAAAATAAATCTTTTTAAAAAAGAAATCTGAATATAGATTCTATATGAGTCATATGATATATGAATATAGATTCATATGATCCAGCCATCCCATTTCTGGGAATTTACCCAAATGAAAAGAAATGAGCATGTGAGAGTTCTCTGTACTCCCATGTTTACAGCAGCTCAACTCACAAGAGCTGAGATAGGGAATCAACCCAGGTGTCCATCAACTGCTGACTGGACAAATAAATTATGGGATATGTACACTATGGAGTATTACTCAGAGGTAAAAAAATGAAATTCTGTCTTTTGCAACAAAATGGATGTAACCGGAGCCCATTATACTTAGTGAAATAAGCCAGTCTCCAAAAGAGAGACATAATATATTTTCCCTGATCTGGGGTAACCAATAGAGTGCCTGAAATGTAACGTGTAAGAGTGAAATGGACATTTTGAGATTTGATGATTGGTTACAGCCTTGGCTCTACTGTGGAGGATCAGTGTTTTTTTTTTTTTTTTTTTTTTCCTTCATACTATTTGTTGAACGCTACTTAGTGTAGGGTTAACCTTATGAGTATAAAGTAAACTGAAGATAGATCTTTGTAAAAATTAAGAGTGGGAATAGGAAAGGGAGGAGGAGGAAGATTTGGGGCATGGGTGGGAGGGAGGGTAGGGTGAGAAACATCACTAGGTTCCTAAATCTGTATATATGAAACTTGCATGCCTTAAATAAAATTAAAAAAAATTAGTTGTCAGATTCATGTTTTTTTTTCTGTTATGTTCCCTACATTTCAACAACTTACTGGAGAAAACACCCCCCCCCAAAAAAAAAAAAAAAAAAAAAAGCCCTCTCCTTCCATCGCTCAGAAAAACTACACCTCTTCCTCCCGTCTCCTGCTGCGTGCAGAGAAAACCAATCCACGCTTGCCCAGTCCTGTAAAGCTCCGTGGAGGATTTCCTCTGCTGGCTTATCCCACCCCATTGTCCAGTTGAAGGAGAGGACTCATTGCACATGAAATACCGCAGAACCTCACCGTAACGCTGTCCTAAAAACGCACGCAGTAAAACTTCTGCTCACAAGGCCCTGTATGTCCTCACTGCAGATTGCAACAGAAGATGTTGCGTAGAAGTTTTATGGGGTTTTCCTCTGCTTTATATTCTGGGTTGGGTCCTGCAGTGGGTGCACCTGAATGTGGCCTGCACGTGGTAGAGCAGGTCTTGCATTCATGGTAAACCAGATGTCTTAGACTAAGTTTGTATACCTGTGTGGGGGTTGTTGATGTCATTGTTTTTAACTCAGCAATAATTGAAGCTCTGCACTCTCAATTACTGCCTTTATATTGTGGGTAAGGAGCACTTAAAAAAATCTCTCAAATTGATGTTTCATGTTTCTATCAAAAATGGGAAAATTAAAAGCAGGCTAAGAGACATGCATATTTCAGGAAGAATGGGAAAACATGGATTCCTGGCCTGCTTTGCTCGTTACCGTCCCTGGTCTGGCCCCTGCAGCACTGACGTCTCTGGCCCCGGCAACAGACTTCAGCGGAGTTATTTGTCAGGACTCCTGGGACTCCCTGGATGCTTAGACCTCGCTCTAGCCTATAAATTCCCCCATAAAACTCAGTCGGGGGAGCTGAGCCAGAGTGACTGCAGTGTGGACAAAGCAGACCCAGGACTGAGGCCGGTGCCCAGAGCTGCTGGCGAGGGATCCCTGCGCTCGCTCGCTGTCAGATCCTGCCCCACCCCTCCCTCCACAGTGCCCCGCCCCCATTCACGCTCCACTTGCTACCCCTGGGGGCCCTGCAGAATAGGGGTAAATCCCAGCCCTGAAGTTAGGACTCCGGGGCCCTGCCTGTGCTCGCTGCCCAGGTGCACCAGGCCTGGATAACTACATTCCCTTGGGTCAAACTGGAAGCAGACTTCACCGGGGAAAAGTGAAGTGAAGTGCGATGCTCGTGCTAACCAGCGGCTGGGTAAGTCCTTCCAGCGTGGGAGAAATTGCAGGCTCAGGGGGTGCATACCTCGGGCTGGTCTTTCCAGGCTGCCCAGCAGCCCGAGTGACCTTGGCCAGCGCTGACCGCTGCACGTTGCCGTGAGGCACTGCCCAACGGCAGCCCACAGCGCATCCTGCGTTTATTGAAGATGGAGCCGCCTGGTTAATCTCTGAAATTCACAGTCCAAGTCATGTCTTCCTGATCAACTCATGTAATTGGATACACAGAGGAGAGAACTCAGGAGGCAGAAAACGCAGCGGTAACTATGCGCCGAACTGAAGGGTACTTCAGACAGTGGGTGGAAAATGGGATTAAAAGATGAGTGCGTCTTGGTGCAAATTAATTTAAATCCACGCATCTGAAGGGGCTTCAAGATAGATCATGAACAGGAATACTAGGAAAAAACTATGCATGGATTTCCAAAATCAACACCTCTTTTATTCCATTTTCCACAAGCCATTTGAAGGACCCCAGGACTTGCTGCGGGTCAGGTCCTGCACTGTGCACTTCCCATGCCTTCTCCTACCCCTGGATAACATCACACCCACGGCTGTTCAATGGCTCAGTCCCACAGTGGTGGGGGGAGATCCAACTCCCATGCATTCTCATGAAAGATGTGACTGTGGGGGCACTCATCCACGCTGCTCCCCCCCCCACACACACACACTAGAACGTTCTCATCTGCCTACTTCCGGTGTCTCCTGTTTGTCTTTTAAGACCCGGATGAGGAGCTGGTGTTGTATCGCAGGAGGTTGGAGTGCTGTCTAGGAGGCCAGCATCCCATATCAGAGTGCTGGTTCAAGTCCTGGCTGCTCTGCTTTTTCTTCTTCTTCTTCTTCTTCTTTTTTTTTTGAAAGGAGGCAGAGTGGACAGTGAGAGAGAGAGAGAAAGGTCTTCCTTTTCTGTTGGTTCACCCTCCTATGGCCGCTGTGGCCAGCACACCGCGCTGATCCGAAGCCAGGAGCCAGGTGCTTCTCCTGGTCTCCGATGTGGGTGCAGGGCCCAAGCACTTGGGCCATCCTCCACTGCACTCCCGGGCCACAGCAGAGAGCTGGCCTGGAAGAGGGGCAACCGGGACAGCATCCGGCGCCCCGACCGGGACTAGAACCTGGTGTGCTGGTGCCGCAGGCGGAGGATTAGCCTAGTGAGCCACGGCGGCGGCCTGCTCTGCTTCTGATCCAGCTCCCTGCCAATGCACCTGGGAGGCAGTAGGTGATGGCTCATGTCCTTGGGCCCTGCCAGTCATATTGGGGACCCTGATGGAGTTCTTAGCTGTTGGCTTCAGCCTGGCCCACCCCAAGCTCTTGTGGACATTTGGGGAGTGAACCAGCAGGTGGAAGTACTTTCTGTCTCTCTTATGCTTTGCCTTTCTTTCTTTTTTTTTTTTTTTTAGATTTATTTATTTTATTTGAAAGACAGCGTTACAGAGAGGCAGAGGCAGAGAGAGGGAGAGAGATGTCTTTCATCTGCTGGTTCACTCCCCAGATGGCTGCAACGGCCAGAGCTGTGCTGGTCCGAAGACAGGATCCAGGAGCTTCTTCCAGTTCTCCCACGTGGGTTCAGGGGCCCAAGGACCTGGACCATCCTCCACTGCTTTCCCAGGCCATAGCAGAGAGCTGGATCGGAAGTGGAGTAGCCAGGACTCGAAGCCGCGCCCATATGGGATGCCGGCGCTGCAGGCGGCAGCTTTACCCGCTACGCCACAGCACCGGCCCCTGTGCTTTGCCTTTTGAATAAACAAAACTTAAAAGAATCCAGATCAGTTCAGCTTTCTGGTAAACCTTCCAGAAGCCTAACTCTAACATCTTTGTTTTCCAAACACTTTAGTGCAGGCAGGAGTACCCACTCCGTAAATGTCTGCTCTGTACAACTTAACACTTTATTGCCATGGTAGACAATTCTGTATTATATAGCCTTATTTTCCATCGTCTCTTGTGGGATACTGTGTCTCGTAGTTTCTCGTGTGCAGGGGTGGTGTCCCCTGCTTTAAGCATTTGGTTGCTGTGCGTGTGAGTAGATGCACAGTTGGCAGATAGGAGTGCGTGCCTGTGGGGGTTTCCCAGAAAACCCCCTCCCGTTTCTCCCTGGGGGTTGCCACCTCCTCACTGTGCACAGCATCAGGGAGAAGGTTGGTTACGAATGATGAACGATGGCCTTGCACTTGGGAGCTGATGAGACAGGAGACCCCTTCCCAGTGCCCCGGTGCAGGCAGAGTTGGAGCTGTGGCCTACGCTCAGCCAGCCGGAGGCTTCCTTCTGAGGACCACCCATCTGGCCGGTGGTTGCTGTTGCCATGGCAACACGCCCACCAGGCTTTCCTGCCCTGAGTCCAGAGCCAGGCTCCCCCATCCTCCCAGTGACCGGGGCACCTGCTGAGTCACACACCTGGTTCTCTAGCGAGGGTTCAATTCAGGTGTTCACCTGACTGGGCCACGAGGTCCCAGACATCTGGGAGCGAGTGCGAGGAGCTGCACCGCACGGGAGCACCGAGTGAAGCAGTCGACCCTCCCCCACGTGTGGGTGGGCATCACCCAGTCTGCCAAGGACCTGAGCAGAGCAGGCATTCGAGAAGGAAGAACACCATCTCTGCCCGTCGTGGAGCAGGGGCGTCAGTCTTCTGCTGCCCTTGGCTTTGGATTTGGGCTGGAGCTTACCCCGCCTGCTCCCTGCCTCTCAGACCCTTGGCCTCTCGCTGCAGCCCCTGTGACCTGCTCTTCTGTCCTGCAGCTGTGGCTGCAGCTCTTGGGGCTGCACAGCCTCCACAACCATAAACAAACAAGCAATTCTCTCTCTCTCTCTCTCTCTCTCTCTCTCTCCCTCTCTCTCTCTCCCCTTCCCCTCCTGTTGGTCTGTTTCTGTTTTCTTCTGGAGAACTTAGATGAATAGATCTCACTTCCCACCAGTGCCATGGACCCCGAGACCTTCCCGAAACTTCCCCTTAGATGTTGTTTGCTGCAATCCTCGCACCCCTATGTTCCCACGGAAACCACGCCCTAAGCGGGACACAGGTAATCGTCTAAGTGCTTGTCCACCGCTCTTTCACAGGCACCACTATAATTTCTACCCAACACTGTGCTTCGGGCAATACTCGGGGTGTTTCACAGCCACTCCCCCCCTGCCAGTCTCTGCACATCCCAGCAGCTCACCCCTGCCTTCCCCGCGGCCAGGGTGCGGAGGAGCCTGAGGGGCGCCGGCTGAGGTGGCTTCCCTTGCTCCCTGCCATCCTCAGTGGGTCTGCACGTGGATGCCTGTGCTAGCTCATCAAGCGACTGCACCCCAGTCCTCGGTCAGGAGCCGGGAAAACAGAACTGGAACGTGAGGCGGGGGGGAGGGGGGGGCGAGCAGGAGAGCAGCGGACGGGTGTGGTGGATGGCAGGTGGGGGCGCCTGTGGGGGCAGAGCGGGGTGGGGGTGGGTTGCAGCCTGCTGTGGCGCTCAGGCGTGGGAGCACCGACCCAGGAGGAGTGAACTGTGGCCTGGAGTCGGAGCCAGGCACGAAACGAGAAACCTCTCCCGAGAGGGGCCATTAGGAGCCAACCTGGGCAAAATCCATCTCACCGCAGTTTCACGTGAAGCTGTGGATAATTCCCACGGCTTTGCTCAGACTTGGCGTCAGAGGGGGCTCGGTAGACTCACCGGCAGACGTCTCCACGTGCAGCTGATGCTACAGAGACAGGGTCAGGGAGCAACCAGATACTCAAAACCAGACAGGATGGTCCCCAATGTTGAACCGCATCATTCAAAACAAATATTGCAAAACACACAATTCAATATCCCAGGGGAAATTCTCCAGATAACCTCCCAAATAACCTCTCCACTTCCCGGGGAACGTGGGCTGCAAGGAGAAGCTTTAGCCTCACCAACAGAGCTTCACATATACCCTCACCTCAGAGCACAGCCCTGCTCCTGCAACCTCGGCAAGTGTGGACACCAGTCCCAGCCACAGTCAAGGATCTCTGAGCCAGCAGGCAGTGCAAAAACATCATCCAGGTTTCTTTTCTTTTTTAAAGATTTATTTTATTTATTTGAAAGAGTTATAGAGAGAGGTAGAGACAGAGAGAGAGGCCTTCCATCCACTGGTTCACCCCCCCCCCCAGATGGCCGCAACGGCCAGAGTTGCGCCGATCCGAAGCCAGGAGCCAGGAGCCTCCTCCAGATCCCCCATGTGGGTGCAGGGGCACAAGGCCTTGGGCCATCTTCCACTGCTTTCCCAGGCCATAGCAGAGAGCTGGATTGGAAGAGGAGCAGCCAGGACTCGAAGACACACCCATATGGGATGCCGGCACTTCAGGCCAGGGCGTTAACCCACTGTGCCACAGTGCCGGCCCCTCATCCAGGTTTCTGAATATGATAGGAAAAAAAGCTTCCTCTAGACCCTGTGTTCTGGTTCTGTCAAAAGCCCGTCTCAGTGCAAACCAAAGCAGATGAGGATAAGGCCAGAGGTGAAGAGATGAGTCCAGGGCTGCCGGAGCCACCCGGCCAATGCTTGGGCACTTGTTAGAGGGCAAAGTCTATGGAAGAAGCCAGCCCAGGGGACACTGGAAATAACAGCAGAGGGACTAAGCTCTCATGGCTCAGTCTGAGACTGCATCCAGCTGTTCCTGGAACCACCATACCTTGAACTTGACCATCGTGGGATTCCCGTTGGTGGAAGCCCATTGGCCTGGGTTTCTGTTCCTGACAACCCACGTGCTCTCCGTTTCTGTAGTGCACTGTGTCCCAGGTCAGGAGCTAGAAGGCCTCCCAGCTACACCAGGTAACCCTCTGAGACCACTGTGAGCACGTTTCTTTCCCAGCTCTCGGTTTCCCACTCTCCATAACGGGGGGTTAGTGAGATGCCAGTTTTGCACCCTAGGTTCTCTAGTTCTCAAGCTCTGTGACAAGGGCCAGGAGTGTGACCTTGTCCATCGGTCACCTGGGAACATCACAAGTGGTAAGAGGCAACACATGCGCTTGTAGGGGCAAAGCATGGCATGGGATCAGCTCAGGTCCCAGTGCGGCCTCCATGAAGCCCTGCGTTGGGTCCTTTGGCCTCTGCCACCTGCTGTTCTGCATGGGCCCCTCCACACCTACCATCTCTTACTCCTCTAGCCGCCGTCAGGTCGAGAGTCATTGAGAAACCCAGGCAGCAACTCCACTTAAGAATGTGTGCTTCATAGATTAGCTAAGCCCACGGTACCCAGAACCCTGGTCTTGGTTTCTTTCTGCCTGTGTCTTTAAAAGGGAAGATTCTAGAAACACAGGTAGAATGGCCACCTATACCCTGCAGATTCATCTCAGCGATGGGAAGATGCCTTCCAGGTCTCTCCTGGGTCACACTTGCATCTTAGCCTCTGCCACCTCCTTACCCCACTGGTGTGGGGATGGCACAGAGTGGACCCTCACATCCTGGACTATGGACCACGCAGGAACACGAGCTTCTCTGTCACTTGCCAGGGGCATGACCTTGAGCTGGTGACCTATCTGGCTGGGTCTCACCTCCTTCCTCGGTCAGATGAGACACTCAGGATTGGTGCTGTGGCGTAGTAGGTTAAGCCTCTGCCTCTGCCCATATGGATGCTGGTTCGAGTCCTGGCTGCTCCACTTCTGACCCAGCTCCCTGCTAATGGCCTGGGAGAGCAATGGAAGATGGCCCAAGTGCTGCACCCATGTGGGAGACCCAGATGAAGCTCCTGGCTTCAGTCCGGCCCAATCCTGGCCATTGTGGCCATTTCCAAAGTGAACCAGTGGATGGAAGATCCCTTTCTCTCTGTCTCTCCCTCTCTCTGTGTGTGTGTCTCTCTCTCTTACTTTAAAATAAATAAATAAATCTTAAAAAAAAAAAAAAGAAACACTTCTTGAGGATGGAAGGGGGCAGGTCCCAAGGTGCTTAGCGCAGTGCATCACTACCGTAGGACCGGTGCCAGCAGAACTGCTGAGAATGTTCTGACCACGACTTGTGCTGGGGCAAGCTTCTGAGTGGGCCCCTCAGGGGCTTGCCTGGGGGCTCAGACCACTGCCCCCCATTCCCTTCTGTTACCCGGCCGCATAGGACCGCACCTCCACTCTAGGTTTCAGGTTAAAATGTGCTGGTGGCAGACAAGAGCTCTGATCTCCCCGCATCCACTTCTGAGCTGGATGACCCTGAGGTTCTTAAACTTCTTTTAGCCTCCTTTTTTCGGCTGGAGCAGCCAGCTGTCCATCTGATCCACCTTGCTGTGTTGTCCCAGGATTTCAAGTGACCACGCAGCAGAATACTCTAGAAGGACCTTCTCCCAAATTGAGCTGCCCCATGGCTAGGGGCATGGCTGGGCTTTACAGAGACTAACAGGGCCTGGTAATCAGGCAGACAAACACCAAGTGAGAAACAGGAGAAAATGAAGGGGTACAGAAAGAGAAACCCCAAAACGTCTGGGTGCCAAGATGGGATGGGAACACAGCATCCCCACCAGGCGGCTGGATAAACTGGCTTCAAAGCATTCAAAGCTCTCCTATCCAGACAAAACGCGCATGGGGAGGGGACAGGGAGCCTTGCGGGCGGGCGGGGTCCCTCCACCCAAGCAATGCCACAGGACAGCCTGGGGCACCAGACATTGGTATTGTGGAAAGACTTGGACTTGGCCCTCACCAGCGGCTCTGGGAGACCTTTCGCTACACTGAGCTATACAGCAATGGAGTCTCCGAGGCGGGGCTCAAGGGAGAGCAACGAGGTAAGAGGTTCTGAATGTGTTGGATCGGGAAGGAAGTGGCTCGAGTTAGGTGACCGGGGCACCGCCAATGCTGCTCCCTGCTGGTGGTGAGCACCCCTGCACTGGGGCTCCCTCCTCACCATGTAGACTGGGGACTCCAGACTCCAGTGTTAGGCAACCAGCACCATGAGGAAGCTAAACTCAAGACACTGTCCCCCATGCGCCTCCTTTCAGACACCCCAGGGCCCTGCTGCGGTCTTTGGCAGCAGGAGCGTCCGTGTGGGTTGCTGGGCGCTGGGCTCAGGGAGTGTCGCTTGGCCTGGGACAAGAGGTTGTTTCCTAGCTTGTGTTGGGGTGGGGGCGACACTGTCACAGCCCCGTGATATCGGCCCTCCCCGTTCCAGTGCCTGTCGGCTACTTCCTAGGGCAAACATGGCAATCCCAAGGCCTTTCTCTCAACAGGCAGGGACTTGGGAAGCCTTAGGCAAAGGCAGATAGGCAGATGGAGTTGGAGGGTGAGTCCCCCAGCGTCCCCATCTTCTCCTGGGGTAACCCATGAGCTACACCAGCTCTCAGAGTTCCATTGCGCCTCAACTGTCCTCGCTGGAACCCCACTGGACACAGCGCCTTTTACTGCTTCCTGCACGTCCCCGCTCCCCACCTGACCTCCTGGGACCACCATGTGCATCTTCCAGGGCCGCCAGGGTGGAGTTCCACAGACTGACCCTCAGCTCGGAGGCTGGAGGGCTGGGACCAAGGTGGGGACAGAGGTGGCTCCTTCTGAGTGCTGTGGGGAAGGTGTGCTCCTGCTGGTTTGCTGTTTGCTTGGCACTCGTAGGCTCATGGACACCTCACCTGCACCTCTGGCTCAGACTGTCTGGTCTGCCAACTTCTCCCTCTTACAAGGGCACAAGTTCTACTGGCTCAGGCCCACTCTGTTAACCCAGTGCCACCTTGATTAGGGACCCTGTCTCCAAACACACTCCCATTCCAGGAACCAGGGTCCTGGCATGTGAATTGTTGGAGGACACAATTCATTCACAACATAAACCATTTGCAACCATGTCCTTGATCCAGGTTCTGTGTTCAGGGCAAGCCCACGAGGCCAGTGTTGTGACTACAATATAAACTGTTGGGGGCCCTATTTAAAAGTGGGGCCCCTGAGGTCCTTGGTGTAGAATAAATTCTACAGGGCCTGGAGGACTCTCACTCCAGGAGCGAGCCACAAGCCACATCCACGGGAGTCCCAGCTCCGCCCCCTTCAGTGCCAATGTCACCTGCACAGGCTGAGGAGAGAGAGGACTCCAGGTGGGGGGTCTGGCATTTTAACAGCTAGAACTTTTGGTTCTTTAAAGGTGAATGAGAAACCACCGAGAGACCTGAACTTCTCCCGGAAGTTAGGCAGTGAGGACGGCATCTGGTACAGCAGCTAAGACCAGCGTGGGGGCCTGGGTTTGAGTCCTGGCTCTGCTTCCGATCCCAGCTTCCACTCTGAGACATCACAGAGGTGACGCAAGTGCTTGGTCCCTACCACGCACGTGAGAGACCGCACTGAGTATCCGGCTCCTGGCTTCAGCCCAGCCCAGCCCAGCAGTTTCACATTGGAGAGTAACTCAGTGCACGGAGCGTTCTCTCTCTCTCTGTATCTCAAATACAATTAATTAATTAACTAAAAACAAAATTACGCAATGGGACAAGGATGATCGACTTCGGAGCATCCCCGGTTGGCACTGCATTGTGGGGTTGCCTTTATGCCATCATGGATGCCACGGCATGACCTCCGGTGAGCTACTTTGGACACATGGCCAGGGAGCGCTTGGTGATGGGAGCTAGAACAGGCAGTGGACGTGTCATCCTGGAGCCGAGCAAGCGTGCAGAGCGCAGAGTGCAGGGCGTTAGCTGCTGCAGAGACTTCTGGGAGCAAATGTTGCTCTGCCCACCAGCGTAGCCAGGGAGACCACCAGGTGCAGTGCTGGTGTGGAGGGGATGTTCTCAGGCACGGCTGACTTTCTCTCCACCGAGGCACCCACAGGCCTGGTTGACCATGAACTCCATGTTCAAACCCAACAGGTTAGAGAGAGACAAGCTGGAAGGTTCTGGTTTGGGTGGGGGCTGGGGAGGTGGCCCCCTCCCTGCTTGGCTTCTCCTTCCTGGTCACCAAGGGAAAGGAGGTTCAAGCACTGGTGGCTCAGCCCCCTCGTTCCGGGATTTCCTGTACAGGTGTGCACGATTCTGGAATGTTCTCTGTCACTCTGAAGCTACTGGAGTTGCCTCCAGCCATGTCGACTTGCCAGTTCTGCCTCAGTCTAACCATGGAGCTGAGATCTGGAGAGCTCACTGGGGACGTTCCTCTGGGTGAAGTCCCCTGGCCTCTGACTCCTCTGCCCAGAGCCCGGGTGGACACTTGTTGCATCAGCGATCACTGTAGCTACTTCTCAGCTGACTCGGAACACGGAAGAGACATACGGGGTGAGCGAGCATCGCCCCAGACAACCTCAAAGACAGACACTGAGGTCAGAGGGCAGAGGAGGGGTGCGTCCCATTTCTCAGGCTCTCACCGCGAGAGGAGGCAGAGGTGACAAGCAAACATCAGCACAGACACTTCAAGAATCCAAGCAGGCGTCAGCGGGCACAGCCCAGCTCACGCAGACACGCGGTGTGCTGTAACCGGACGCTTGGAGCACTAGGAGTCACGAGGAGGATTCTCTTCTCCCCTCTACCCAGTTGCTTTGCAGAATTCTCTAAGCGCATTCTAAATGATGTCAGTGAAAATCATGGATGTGGTTTATTTTGGAGAGAGAGGAGAGGAGGGCAGGGGACTTCCAAGAAACCATCACATCAGGATAACTGTTCCAGTGGATTTAAAAAATGATTTATTTTTTATTTGAAAGGCAGAGTTACAGAGACAGAGGGAGGGAGAGAGGGAGGGAGGGAGAGAGAGAGAGAGAGAGAGAGAGAGAGAGAGGTCTTCCATATGGTGGTTCGCTCCCCAAATGACCACAATGGTACAATGGCGGAGGCTGGACCGGGTCAAAGCCTGGAGCCTGGAACTCCATCCGGGTCTCCCACGTGAGTGGTGGGGCCCCAAGCATGTGGGCTGTTTCCTGCTGCTTTCGCAGGTGCGGTAGCAAGGAGCTGGATCAGAAGTGGAGCAGCAGGGACTCAGACAGGTGCACCAGCATCCAGCGCTGGCAGTGCAGGTGCGGCTGAGCCACTGGCTCCTTTCCAGTGGATTGGGATGTTGTTTTCCTTAGGGTGAGCGTCTTAGAAAGGTTTGTACCTGGAGTCTTTGTAGTTCAAGCGTGAAAGTTACTCTGTGTCTGAACCACACACGTTGGCACCTGCCGAGCAACCCTAGTATTTCCAAGAGGAAAAACACTGGATCTGCAGTGAATGAAGGAGTCAGGGTGGCCAGACTCCTTCCGTTTTGTGACTCTGAATGTCCCTGTCTCTCCGCTGAGCTGGAGCTCACGGTCTCTCAGCTAGGGGCTGTGCTTAAGGTTTAGAAAAAGCCAAAAACTTTTTTTTTCAGCTCAAAGGACAGTCGACCCCCTAGGAGCTCTTATATTCGAAGTGCAAGGACGGGGAGCAATCCTGCTAGACAATTCGCCAGGACAACACGCCCTGTTGGCAGCAGAACGCCTATGGATGTGATTAGAATGCTAATGGAGGCAGCAAAGCACATGGGTCACATGGAGCTAGGATGTGCCTTTCATGCCTCCACATCCCCGTGGGAGTTCCAGAGCAGTGAGTCACCGGGATTCGCTTCTGGAAGGGAGGAAACACGCTCACCTCACGACAGACGCCTCGCCGTGCCTGCCGCTGCCCGTTCACACCATCCCCGTGCCCCACCCGGGCCCAGCAGCCCCCAGTCCGGGGTGTCTGATCCTTCCTTGGCCTTTCCAGGCCTCCTGCTAGAATGGTTTCCCTTTGCAAAGGCGGTGACTGCTCTGGACGCGTTTCACCGGGAGCACAGCACCCTCCCCTCCACCCTTGGATGCGCCTGCGTCTTATCTTCCGTGGAGGGAGCCTGCTGGCTGCAGCTTCCTCAGGCAGCGCTGGGGAGCCCGTGGCAGCTGGCCACCTTATCTCGTGGCACAGAAATCCCTCGGGAGCTCTGCCCGCAGGGCGCTGGGACCCAGTTGGGAGCGGCTTAAGATTTGTTTTTGATTCATGAACCAAAACAATACAAAATAATATCTTTCTTGTGATATATGAGCCGGGAAGCCCAGACCATCTCTCAAAGCACCAACGCAAGGCAGCGTTGCAAAGGTCTCTTAAAGGCTGTGGAATTCAAGGGGGTGTGGGCTGGGGTGGAAAGAGATGGGCACTGGCGGGACTTGGCTGACCCCTTGCCCTGTGCTCTGCCCCCGCCCCAACCCGACTGCTCAAGGAGACAGAAGGCAGCATGGGACGGGGGGAGGGAAAACAAAGGAGGCTTCCCCAGGGATGGGAATTGGCAGCTGTTCCATATGCCGCAGAGAGCAGGTGCCCAGGAGCAGGTGCCCACTTACCTGGTACATGCGGCAGTGCTAAGCTCCCACAAGGCAGTAACAAACGAGGGCCACTCTTGGAGGTGTCAAGAGCGCTCAGTTAAGGACTGTCCTAACCAGAAAGTTAGAGCCCCAAAGGCTTAATCCTCTTAAGCACAAAGTACACAGAAGACCCGGCTCACTCACTGCCCTGTGCCACGTGCTCACTCCCCAGTTCGCAGGTGCTTCTGCCCTGTCTCCTGCGTGCCTCAGTCTCCCAGGCCAGCTCAGCTGCAGGGAGGGAGCTGGGCTCCTGCACCTGCTGGTGCACGGAGTTGCCCTGCTGCTTCTTACAGGCCGCAGGGCTGCAGGGTTTGTACCCACGGGTGTAGCGCGCCCTGGTGGGAGGCCTTGTTCCTACCGCTCAGCAGTCTGGCTTGTTCTCTGGCCCTGAACTTGGAGGATGGGTAGCAATGTGGGTCCTGTTAGTGCCTCCAGCATTTGGCCAGCCTGACTGTGGGAAACTGGCCAAAACGTGAGCACACGAGACGGCAGCAACAATGCACAAAATGCCCCCTCCTCTCTTTTGTTCCTCACAGCCCCTGGATGGGGGTGGGCAAGGCAGGTAATGACCAGCGCCTCAGCTGGTCCTTGGGGCACCTCAGGGACTCTGCAAAGAAGCTCCTTCTTCGGGATGGGGTGGGGGAAGGACAACTCTGGCTCAGCAGGGACTCAGCTGGCCCTGTCCTTCAGCTGGGACCCCCTGTGCAGCCCACAACCTGCTCAGCTGTGGGTATTAGCTCCATTTGTAGGTGGAGAAATTCAGGTTTAAAAGTCTCATCGACTTGTGAGATCACTTATCTTGTAGATGGCCTAGCTAGTAGGGCAGGCATTCGGCATGGTGGTTGAGCCACTGCCTGTGTCCTATACCGGAGCACCTGCTACAAATCCCAGCTCCTCTGCTTCTGATGCAGCCCCCTGCCAAGGTGCTCCCTGGGAGCAGCAGGTGACAGCCCAGGTACACGGGTTGTTGCCACCCATGAGCAAGACTGGGATGGAATTTTGGCTCCTGGCTTCAGCCTGACTCTGCCCTGGCTATTGTGGGTACTTGGGAACTGAAGTAGAGATGGAAAATCTCTCTCATTCCTTCTCTCTCCTCTCTCTGTCTTTCTCTGTCTCTGTCTCTCTCTCCCTCTCCCTCCCTTTTAGATAGAATGAAAGGTCCAGTGTTCCCCTTGTGATGCACAGCTCTCCTTCCTAACTCGCCTCCTAGCTGTTCGTCAGTGGTTGTGTGATTCCTTTTTGTTAAAAACAATCAGAATTAACCTGAGCACCCCCTTCTCCCCTCTGCACCCCAATGTCCTTTTTGCTGAGTCAAGCGAGAGTCCACACCGCGAAGCCGACTTCATGTGAGATCCGACTCACACTGTCAAATCCCCGACATTTAATTCTTTGAGACGCGTACGCTGCAGCTGCAAACCATTAATTTGTGTTAAAACCTAAACCCAGCTGGACGAGAGTGCCATACATCACTGCTTCCCACGCTGCTTTGCTCAGCTCACTGACACCCTCCGACCACGGCCTCCGAGCTCCCTGGAGACGGTGGAGGCACAGCTCACCGGGCTCTGCCCCAGCATTCCGGTGGCTGCAGGACTGCGAGAGGAACAAAGGAAAACAACGCACCTGCAGCCAGGAACGCGCCAGCCCCCAGCAGCCTGGGAAGCTCTCGTGGAAGCAGCCCAGTATTCTGCACGACAAAGTCCTGCCTGTGCCCCATTAACTTCCCAGGCGGTGCCAGCCTCCCCCAACCCCGACCCCAGCTCCTGAGGAAGACACCCCAGGGGAATTCTCTCTGCCCAGGAACAAGCAGGCTACCCAGCCTGAGAACACTGGCTAATGAAACCTTGGGAGGAATTTTACCTATGTCACATCCAGCAAACTCTGTCCAGTCTAAACAAAAACATGGCGCTCTCTCTCTCTCTCTCTCTCTCTCTCTGGCTCAGTCTGGAGAGGTGCCCATCCGTTCAGAGGGATGCCCTACCCCATTAAACCTCCTCCCTTGCTGACCACTCCTCTCTGTCTCAGGCCTGAATTCTTTGTTGTACGAAACAAAACCCTCTGCTTCAACCGTCTCCACTCACGTCATAGCCACAGCGCTGTACAGTGCGGCTGTTTCTGGGACCACCCGTTGGGATTATACAGGGTCCTAGAACACACTAACAGGAGTTCAACATGACTTTGTTTTGGTTTATTATTTTATTTAAACATTTATCAGGGCCAGCTCTGTGGCATAGTGGGTTATGCTGCTGCCCGCAGTGCTGGCATCCCATATGGGCGTCAGTTCGAGTCCCAGCTGCTCCACTTCCAATCCAGCTTCCTGCTAATGTGCCTGGAATAGCAGTAAAAGATGGCCCAAATGTTTGGGCCCTGCACCTACGCGGAAGACCTGGAAGAGGCTCCTGGCTCCTGGTTTTGGCCTGCCCCAGCTCCAGCTGTTGTGGCCATTTGGGGAGTGAACCAGAGGATGGAAGACCTCTCTCCCTGTCTCTCTCTCTCTCTCTCTCTCTCTCTCTCTTTGTAACTCTGCTTTTCAAATAAATAAAATACAATCTTAAAAATAAAACTATTTATTTATTAGAGAGGCAGAGAGGCAGACAAGGAGAGACAGAGAGTTCCCACCCATTGGTGCCCAGAATGGCGGGGACTGGGCCAGGTGAGGCTAACAGTCAGAAAACTCAACCCAGGGCTCCCAGGTGAGAGGCGCAATTCCAGGTACTGGAGCCACCACTGCCTCCCCCCAGGGTCTGGCTCAGCAGGGAGCTGGGGTCAGAGCAGGAGGCACGAAACTGAACCCAGGCGCTTTGATGATGGGTGCAGGTGTCTTAACCCCGAGGCCAAATGCCTGCCCGCCCCAGTTTTCTTATCTAAATGTGTTTATTAGGATTCTAAATTCAAAAGATGGACTTCAAAAGCCTCTCGGAAGCCTCAGGACGCCAGCACTGCTTCCTGGACTGAAATTATTTGCTGATCCCGCAGTCAATGATTAAGTGCTGACAGTGTTGTCACAGCTACTCAAGTCCCCCCAGACTCCACGGCCCGGGCCTTCCCCCTCGGGAGGCCTCTGTCCATCAGGCGCACAGAGAGGCACATGAACTAGTGTGGCCCACAGGCTGTGCCCCCTGCACCCGGGAAGGGCCACGCCAGCTGTCTGGGGACTGGGGTGGGGGTTCTGTGAGTGACAGCAGGGAGAGGATGGCGGATGCCACCCTGCATGGCCTGAGTCGCTCACGTGCCTGCAAGGCGATGGCGAAGAACTGGCTCTGTGATGTGAGAGGTTGAGGTGCCCTGGGGTTTTGTGGAAAGCCCATGGGGGCCGGGCTGGTCTCAGGCACACCCCGCCACCCCTGCGGACGAACCTTGGGCCTGGTCTAACGTGCTGCCTTGGCTGTCCTGAAATGTGTGCTGAGGTCTGACCCACAGGCTGGCCTTTTCATAGGAGCCGGCTCTGATGGGGAGCTGGTCCTCCCACAGACGTCGTTTGGGGGACCCACCACGTGCCACGCACTGGATCGGGCATGGCAGGGCGGGGTTCCTGCAAGGACCGCTAACAGGATGCAGAAGACAGAGACACGCGTGGGCCCTGACGCTCCTGTGAGGTGCGGCCTAGGAGAGCACAGACGGTGCCCGGGGCCTTCTGGTCCTCGGGCGTGGAAGCGCCTGCACCACGGCTCCTCGGCTGTCAGCAGAGAGCTCTGCACCACGCATCACCACGCTCGGCAGCCCGCAGCCCTCACCCGGGGAATCTGCGGGGCGGGAGCAGGGCGTCTCCGCCGCACACAGGCCATCACTCTCACGCCGGGTTTGCATCCGTCAAGGTCGGTGGTCACGTGGGCCGCTCCCCGGCAGCTCCCTACCCGAGCCAGGTGGGCCGGACACGGTGATAGGTTTTATTTCCCAGGGAAGGCTGAGCTTCCTCCTCTGCTCCTGGAAAGGGCCAGGTCTCCCCAGCCGCGAGAATATCGCTCGGCACGCACCAGCTGACCTGAACCAGAGCCCAGATCCGGACGGTTTCAGGCTATGGGTGGGTGGTCAGCATGTCCTTGGAGGCGACGCCTTTGCACTTGCCCAGGGACCACTGGGATGCCTGTTACAAATGCACATTCCTGCACCACCCCCCCAATCTTTGTTGCTATTCCTGTTTGCTCCCCGATGGTTTGTAAACATGTGGACGTTGCAAAGCTCCCTGGGAGCCTTCACAAACATGGGGCAGCGATCATTGGGGTCAAGGAGTGAATGATCCATACATTCACACTGAGCTCTCTGGCCCACTGCACTCTGGCAGACGCCCTTGTAGATGCCAGAGTCTGGACCCCCACCCCCACCAGAAGGCATCTGTGGGTCTCCTGGTGGGGACAGGACTCAGGACAGTGACAGAGCAAAGGAGGCAGTGCCAAGTTCACGAACAGCGTGAGTGTGCGGGCCAGGGAGGCCTGATCTAAGGCCCCAGGAGCTGCCAGGCTTCAGGAAAGTCCTCAGGGAACAAGGGCACTCAAGGGGTGGCAGACAGGAAGGGCATCCAGGCCTGGCCCCTGCCACAAGAGAGGTTCCACTCATGCCTGGCCCCAGGAGGTCTATCATACCTGTCCCCAGGGCTCCACACACCTGTCCCCAGGGCTCCATCACACCTGTCCCCAGGGGCTACATCACACCTGTCCCCAGGGCTCCATCACACCTGTCACAGAGCTCCACACACCTGTCCCCAGGGGCTCCATCACACCTGTCCCCAGAGCTCCATCACACCTGTCCCCAGAGCTCCATCACACCTGTCCCCAGGGGATACATCACACCTGTCCCCAGGGCTCCATCACACATGTCACAGAGCTCCACACACCTGTCCCCAGGGGCTCCATCACACCTGTCCCCAGAGCTCCATCACACCTGTCCCCAGGGCTCCATCACACCTGTCCCCAGGGGCTACATCACACCTGTCCCCAGGGCTCCATCACACCTGTCACAGAGCTCCACACACCTGTCCCCAGGGGCTCCATCACACATGTCCCCAGAGCTCCATCACACCTGTCCCCAGGGGCTACATCACACCTGTCCCCAGGGCTCCATCACACCTGTCACAGAGCTCCACACACCTGTCCCCAGGGGCTCCATCACACCTGTCCCCAGGGCTCCATCACACCTGTCCCCAGGGCTCCATCACACCTGTCCCCAGGGGCTACATCACACCTGTCCCCAGGGCTCCATCACACCTGTCACAGAGCTCCACACACCTGTCCCCAGGGGCTCCATCACACCTGTCCCCAGAGCTCCATCACACCTGTCCCCAGGGGCTACATCACACCTGTCCCCAGGGCTCCATCACACCTGTCACAGAGCTCCACACACCTGTCCCCAGGGGCTCCATCACACCTGTCCCCAGGGCTCCACTGACTATGTCCCCAGGGCTCCTTCACACCTGTCCCCAGGGCTCCATCACACCTGTCACAGAGCTCCACACACCTGTCCCCAGGGGCTCCATCACACCTGTCCCCAGGGCTCCATCACACCTGTCCCCAGGGCTCCACACACCTGTCACAGAGCTCCACTCACTATGTCCCCAAGGCTCCATCACATCTGCCACTAGAAAGGTTCCACTCACACCTGTCCCCAGGGGCTCCATGAAATATGTCCCCAGGGCTCCTTCACACCTGTCCCCAGGGGCTCCATCACACCTTTCCCCAGGGCTCCACACACCTGTCCCCAGGGCTCCATCACACCTGTCACAGAGCTCCACACACCTGTCCCCAGGGCTCCATCACACCTTTCCCCAGGGCTCCACACACCTGTCCCCAGGGCTCCATCACACCTGTCCCCAGGGCTCCATCACACCTGTCCCCAGGGCTCCACACACCTGTCCCCAGGGGCTCCATCACACCTGTCCCCAGGGCTCCACACACCTGTCCCCAGGGCTCCATCACACCTGTCCCCAGGGCTCCACTGACTATGTCCCCAGGGGCTACATCACACCTGTCCCCAGGGCTCCATCACACCTGTCCCCAGGGGCTCCATCACACCTGTCCCCAGGGGCTACATCACACCTGTCCCCAGGGCTCCACACACCTGTCCCCAGGGCTCCATCACACCTGTCACAGAGTTCCACATACTATGTCCCCGGGGATCCATCACACCTGTCCCCAGGGCTCCATCACACCTGTCCCCAGGGGCTCCATCACACCTGTCCCCAGGGCTCCACACACCTGTCACAGAGCTCCACTCACTATGTCCCCAAGGCTCCATCACATCTGCCACTAGAAAGGTTCCACTCACACCTGTCCCCAGGGGCTCCATGAAATATGTCCCCAGGGCTCCTTCACACCTGTCCCCAGGGCTCCATCACACCTGTCCCCAGGGGCTCCATGAAATATGTCCCCAGGGCTCCTTCACACCTTTCCCCAGGGCTCCATCACACCTGTCCCCAGGGCTCCACACACCTGTCCCCAGGGCACCACACACCTGTCACAGAGTTCCACACACTATGTCCCCAGGGATCCATCACACCTGTCCCCAGGGCTCCATCACACCTGTCCCCAGGGCTCCATCACACCTGTCCCCAGGGGCTCCATCACACCTGTCCCCAGGGGCTCCATCACACCTGTCCCCAGGGCTCCACACACCTGTCACAGAGCTCCACTCACTATGTCCCCAGGGCTCCATCACATCTGCCACTAGAAAGGTTCCACTCACACCTGTCCCCAGGGGCTCCATGAAATATGTCCCCAGGGCTCCTTCACACCTGTCCCCAGGGCTCCATCACACCTGTCCCCAGGGCTCCATCACACCTGTCCCCAGGGGCTCCATCACACCTGTCCCCAGGGCTCCATCACACCTGTCCCCAGGGCTCCATCACACCTGTCCCCAGGGCACCACACACCTGTCACAGAGCTCCACACACTGTGTCCCCAGGGCTCCATCACACCTGTCCCCAGGGGCTCCATCACACCTGTCCCCAGGGCTCCACACACCTGTCACAGAGCTCCACTCACTATGTCCCCAGGGCTCCATCAAATCTGCCACTAGAAAGGTTCCATTCACACCTGTCCCCAGGGGCTCCATGAAATATGTCCCCAGGGCTCCTTCACACCTGTCCCCAGGGCTCCATCACACCTGTCCCCAGGGCACCACACACCTGTCACAGAGCTCCACACACTGTGTCCCCAGGGCTCCATCACACCTGTCCCCAGGGGCTCCATCACACCTGTCCCCAGGGCTCCACACACCTGTCACAGAGCTCCACTCACTATGTCCCCAGGGCTCCATCACATCTGCCACTAGAAAGGTTCCATTCACACCTGTCCCCAGGGGCTCCATGAAATATGTCCCCAGGGCTCCTTCACACCTGTCCCCAGGGCTCCATCACACCTGTCCCCAGGGCTCCCTCACACCTTTCCCCAGGGCTCCCTCACACCTTTCCCCAGGGCTCCATCACACTGTCCCCAGGGCTCCATCACACCTGTCCCCAGGGCTCCTTCACACCTTTCCCCAGGGCTCCATCACACTGTCCCCAGGGTTCCATCACACCTGGCCCCAGGAGCTCCACTCACCCCTGTCCCCAGGGCTCTATCACACCCGCCACCAGAAAGGTTCCACCTTCACCTGTCCCCAGGAGCTCCACTTATACCTGTCCCTAGGACCTCCATCACACCTATCCCTAGGGCTCCATCACACCTGTCCCCAGGTGTTGCCAGGCAGTTTCTGTTGTCAGTGGCCATCTTGGCATGACATTTTCACCTCAGCGGCCAGATGTCTACAACACTTAAAGAGCTAACTGAGAACAGAAAACACCCATGGTATATCTCACATGTACGATCACATACTGGGTTACCTGGCTTTATTTTCCAAGGCAACAGAAAGGTTGATCATCTTATCTCCTGCAACACAGCTTCCATTGGACACTTAGAACAAGCTGTATTCTACACCAAAAATTTCATATGTCAGCAAGCAACATAAAATTGCTTTTCCCAGAGCTAAATGCAAATACCTAGTGCACTCTTGCAAGAATTGTGCACCCTCGCCCCGTTAGGCCCACTGCAACAAGCAGGAGTGAACCCACGAGGCCTTGCTCCTAATAAGCTCTGGCAAGTGGACGTCACCCACATCAAATCCTTTGGTAAACTTAAGTTCATCCATGTGGTGGTAGATACTTATTCAAAGGCTGTATTTGCAACAGCCCAATCCGGAGAAAAGGCTAGTAATGCGATAAAGGCAGTTAAGTCACCCATGCTGGTCCTTGGTGTCCCCTGGACCATAAAGACTGATAACTGGCCAGCATATACATCACAGGAATTTAATTCCTTCCTGAAATCCTGGAACATACAGTCTGCCACAGGTATCCCATATAACCCACAGGGACAGGCAATCATTGAAAGAACTCATAGGACGATTAAAGATCTCTTACAAAGACAGAAAAACAATCATATGCCTCCAGACCCACATCTTGCTTTAACTGAGGTCCTTTTCACTATCAATTTTCTTACTTTTGATTCCCAAGGAATCAGCCCAGCTTATAAACACTGGGGCTCCTTTCCATCCCAGACCGCAGTCCCTGTGGTTAGGTGGAAAGACCCCTCTGACAGGAGAATGGAAAGGACCACACCCGCTGCTAACCAAAGGTCGAGGATATGCTTGTGTTTTTCCAGAGAATGCGGAACAGCCCATTTGGGTACCAGCCAAGAACATCAAGCCTGTGACTGACAGCCAACCAGAACCAGCTGAACAAGACTGAGAGTCCACCTGGTTAGCGGATGCACCTGCCCTATCATCCTACCCTGAGGAACTGCCCATAGCCATATCTGTTACTGTTTTATACCCACTAGCTCTGGTCAGCCACTCGAATGGCCCACAGCCTGTGTGCGGTCATGCCACTCCTGATACCACTGTTCCTCATTCCTACCCCTATCTGAGCAAGCAATCCTGTGGTCTCCTGTTTTGAGCGCTGGTTAGTCAATGATGGGTAAGATCCCCTGGGGGACAACCTAAGACAGGCACAGCTGCGTACGGAGACCACATGGAAACGGGGTCAACAATGGTATGGCCAAGAATCTTGCCTCCCATAGCTCAAAAATAAATGAAAAGGGGGAAATGTGGTGGAATGAGAAGGTGAAAAGGTCATGCCAAGATGGCCACTGAAGTGAGAAGGTCATGCCAAGATGGCCACTGACAACAGAAACTGCCTGGCAACAGGCGGTGATTGGTTAGGGCATAGACTGCCCCTTGACCAGATTGGCTGCCTTGGCTATATAAGCTGCTGTACCAACTGAAATAAATGAGTCTGTGGGCTGCTCGCCTCTGTTCTGCTTTCACCCGACTCCCAGGGTCTGTGTGGTGACTCTGCGCCTCTTGCCCCCACCACGCTCCTCTTCTCAGGAACGAATCCTCTCAGAATGAATCAACTTCAACACCCAGGGCTCCATCACACCTATCCCCAGGGGCTTCTGCTTTAGCTCTAACTTGGAGAAAAGGCTCTGTGGTTACAGAAATGCTTTAGGCAAGGAATGTTCTAGGGGTTCAGGAAGAAGGAGATTGGGGTGAGCATCAGTGATGGGAGAAGAACAGAACCTGGACCTGGGCCTCAGCTAACCAGGTCCTCCCCAATCCTGGCCCTGTCTCCCACGGTCAAGTTCATCTCAGGGCATGCCCGTCCCGGCTCACCACTGCCAGGCACTGACGTCTGCCCCTTCCCTACAGCAGGGCCCCACATGTGCCCTCCTCCCTGTGGGTCCTTCAGGAAGGTGTCCCGGTCTCACCACCCAGAGTCCTCGCCCGCGCCACCCTTAGCTCCCTCTGTCCCAGCACACGTTGCTTCCTGGCTCTCTGCACCGTGGTTTCCGGCTGCTGCCTGCTCGGTGTCTGTGCTCCTTGTGGGAGACACTCCTGTGCCCTGTCCCTGCCCTGCCCTGAGCACTGGACACCACACCTGGCAGAGAGCAGCCTCCCTCCACCCCCCGGATGAATGAACAGGTGCCAGCTGCAGAGGCGGCAGAGAACATTCTAGGGGGAGAGACAAGATCATCAGAGGCACAGTGAGAAGAGGGCCAGGCTTCGCTGATGTCGCCTTTTATATTTTTATTGTAGGTTCTGATGAAGGGTGGAAACTGAGACCTACGTTTCTTACTTAATGATTAATGTACGGGGCCAGTGCTGTGGCACAGGGGGTGAGGCCACTGCCTGAAGTGCCGGCATCCCATATGGGCATCGATTTGAGTCCCGGCTGTTCCACTTCTGATGCAGCTCTCTGCTATGGCCTGGGAAAGCAGTGGGCCCCTGCACCCGCGTGGGAGACCTGGAAGAAGCTCCTGGCTCCTGGCTTCAGATCAGCTCAGTTCTGGCTATTGCAGCCAACTGGGGAGTGAACCAGTGGATGGAAGACACCCCCCCCCCCCCCCGCCGCCTCTCCTTCTCTCTGTGCAACTCTGACTCTCAAATAAATAAATAAATCAGAGATGGAGACAGACAGAGAGAAGCCTTCCATTGGCTGGTTCATTCCCCAAATGCCAACAACAGCCAATGCTGGGCCTGCCTGGAACTCAGTCTGGGTCTCCCACATGGGTGGCAGGGACCCAAGTATTTGGCCCCCACCTGCTGCCTCTGAGGGTGCAGGAAGCTGGAATCAGAAGTGTAGACAGGACTCCAAACAGACACCCTGATACGGGATGTGGGTGCCCAAGCAGTGTCTCCACCGCTGAACCAAACGCTCTCTCTTTCTGCAGCTCTGGACAAACACGGGTGCGGCACCTTTAAGATGCCAGGGCCACCGCAGTGAACAGGACGGGTTAGACCCCCACCCTGGTGGAACGGGCATGCCCGTGCACAGACATAAAACAACAGACCTGACAAATTAAGCCAAAGACGTCACCTGTTAGAGGGTGAGACATGCTGAGAAGAGAAAAATAGAGCCAGGCCGGGGGTAGGGGGGAGTCGAAGGGGGATGACAGGAGGCCAGGAGCTAACCCTGCAGACATCGGGGGAAAGATTCCCCAGACAGGGGGAGCAGACCCGAAAGAATCCTGCAGCTGTCCCTTTAAGGAACGGAGCAAGAGGCTGGAGCAGCTGGGGTGGGGTGCGTGTGGGAGATGGAGGATGAGAGGAGAGGTCTTGGTTAAGGACGGGCCAACTCATGCTGAGCTCCGTGGGCCTGTGCTGTCCAATATGGTAGCCGTGGGCCCCGGGTGATTGTTTGCCTTTAAATGAATTCAAACGAAATGAAACCTCAGGGGTGGTCCGTCATGTGCACGAGCCACATTTCGAGTGCTCAGTGGCCACCTGTGGCCAGTGGCTGCCATGTTGGACAATACAGATGTGGTACATTCTCACCACAGCAGAAAGTTCTGGGTGGGCAGCATCCTTACAGACGTGGATTTTTTGCCGTTAGTGGGGAACCAGGGAGGGTCTGAGCACAGGAGTGATGCTCTCATAGTCTGGCAGGTAGGAGTCAGAAATCCTGCTGGGACACTGTCGTGGCTGTCACAGGAACAATCAGCCGTTGAGCTGTCAGCTCTCGGTTTCTACCATGAATTCCTGAAGCAGGCTGCTTGTAAAGGGAGAGAGGTCCCGTTAGGTCTTGAAGATTCAACATGCAGATGGCACAGGTCTTACAGTGGATGCCGGAGCACAGACAGTGGAAGTGGTGGGCGGAGAGGGTCACTGGACCCAAACTCAGCTTCAAGGAGCCTCCCCAAGGACTCAAGAGGTCACAGGTCGGCCATCGTCTGAGGGCACGTCGCCCCAAAAGCACCTCCTGGGGACCAAGGGTTTCAAATGGGCTCAGCCACACCATGGTAATGAAGAGGGCTCAGGGCAGGGCAGCAGGCGGGAGCTGGTGAGAAGCAGTCAGCTCTTGTTGTGAGTGGAGACTGGCGGGACTGGCTGATGGACTGGATGTGGAGATGTAGAACATGAGAAAGGAGAGAGAGAGGGGGACGGGGTCCAGGATGACGCCCGTGTGTGCGTAGCTGGAGAGGTGGCCGTCTCCTGAAAACAAGAAGGCTGTGGGTGGGGCAGCTTTGGGGCAGGGAGGGAAACTGGGATATTAGGGGTGTGATGTCTGCTGGGCACCCAAGCGGAGATGTTGAGTGGGCGGCGGGATGTATGAAGCTGGTGCTCCAGAGAAGGGTGTGGACTGGCGATGTCTACACACGTTTGCCAACTGTCAGGAGACAGATGGTGACAGAAACCCAGGCCTGCGTCCACTCACCAAGGTATAAACACAGGAGGAGACACGAGAAGGGGTGGGTGCCTTGAGGAAGGCTTTGAAAAGATTCTCCCATCAGCCATGGCATCTCTGGGGGATGCTCAGAAAGCGTTGCATGAGCCCACCCTGACTGCTCTCCAATTTCTTATTTATTTCACAAGAATCAGAGAGAAGCTCACTCGCTATGGGAAGTAAGCCCCACCCCCCGAGACCACCTGCCCACTAGAGGATGGACTTGAAGGAAGCAGAAAGCGAGGTGTTTATTGACTCCCGGTCTGGAAAGCAGTGACCGGCAGGTGGGAGCTGGCGATGCTCTCAGAAGTCCCGGTCCTCTTGTCCCGATCACGCAGAGGTCGCTCCCCCAAGTTCCTCATTGGTTGAGCCCTCGGGAGGCACAATCGAAAGGAGGTAGGACACCTACAGCAAGGGGAGGGGGAGCAAGGCTATGGGGGTCGGGGCTGCTGGGCGGGCAGGGTGGGGGCGGCAGAGGTTACACTGTGGTCGTAGCAAAATCCGTTCGTTCTGATCAGTTCCGGGAACTGACACATGAGAGAAGCGTGTAGGGAGCATCCTGCGGTTGCACAAAGCTGATAGAGGGAAAGTTAGAAATTAGCACACGTGTGTGTGTGTGTGTGTCTGTGTGTGAGAGGGGCCTGAGGACAACACAAGTTTCTTCCGAAAGGAACATAACAGCCTTGGAAGCCCACCTTAGAAGAGGCCCGGGATTTTGTACTACGAAGTCCTGCCCACACCGCAGGAGCCTTGCAGGTGGCCCCAGCCCTCCCCCAAGGAAAGCCCCCTAGGGGAATCTCCTCTCCCAGCGCCAGGTGGGCTCCCCAGTCTGATGACACTGGGTAATAAAACCTGGGAGGAATTCTACCTAATTCTCACTCAGCAAGCCCTTTGTCCAGAGGGGGGAGGGCAGTGGGAAGAACGGGACCCCATTGCCTTAGAAACCCATCTAAATGTAAACTAGGCACTCTCTGAGATCCTGTCCGGAGAGGTGCCCATCCATTCTGACAGGCGCCCGGCCTCATTAAACCTGGCTACGTTCTCCGTACTCCTGTTTCTTGCCCGAATTCTTTCTTGTGCAAAGACAGGAACCTGTCCCACTCACCTCCACTAGGAGAGCTCATCACTTGACAACTGTGGGTTTTTTTTTTTTTTCCACTTATCCCCTCTGGCAGCCGGGGACGAGGCCCTGGCATCATGGCTGTGCTCGGGCTAAGCTAAGTTCTGACAAAACGCACCACTGGGTCGTTTACTTCTAACACCGCCATGGCCGGCAAGGCTCCACACCCCCTCCCTTCCCTCATCTCATCCCCTGCTCATTCTACTCACACCCCTGGCTCGTGGTTCTGCAGCCACAACCTGGCCTCCTTGCAGTCCCTCAAACGCACAGGAAAAGTCTGGCCCAGGGACGTGGCCCAGGCTGTCCGGTCAGTCCTGGGCGCTCTTCCCCTGCATAGCTGGTGGCTCTGTCCGGTCTGTCCCTAGCGCTCCTCCCCTGCATAGCTGGAGCTCTCCCACCCCCTTCCCTCCTCGGACTGCTTCCCTGACCACTCACATCCCCCGGTCTGCCTTACGTCCCCCCTCCCCCCGCAGGACCTGCCCCTCCACCTGACGCAGGGTCACCCTGCTCCATCCAGGGACTGTCCCCTCATACTGCAAAGGCAGCCTCACGGGCAGGGAATTTATTTTTCACAGTTCGTCTTGAGTTTTTTTTCCCGAATCTCAAACAGAACCCGGCACTCCGTAAACGTCTATGTTGAAAGAATCAGCCTAAGAACATGTCCCTAGGACTGCAGCCCAGACACTCCGAGGGGACTGCACTTTGCCCCGAGAGCTCCCTGCCTCCGGCAAATAAGGACTTCTCACCCCCTCTCGGGATTTAACTGGAGAGAATGGGGCAGCGACCCAGGGAGCAAAGCCCGGCCAAGAGCTGACTTGTTGCTTGCAGAAGAACCTCGGTGTGGCTCGCGCCTCTTGGAAGACAGAGCAGAGGGCCATATGTCAGCCCAGCTGGGAGATGACGGCGGCTCCTCCTCCTCGTGCTCCCGCCTCATTTTCCTTTCGGCTGTCACTTCAAATGCTGCCCTCTTTGACTTCCTTTAAATAGCCAGGGTAGAAACATAGCAGGGCCGGTATCACGCTCGGCTTTGAAGCCAGCGCCGCCCGCACAAGCGGCTCAGCGCCACCCGTGCGTCTCTGGCTTCTCATGTCTGACCCCGGGTTGCGGGGACTGTGGCTCCTGGCAGGGGCACAGCTCCTGGGAGGTGGAGGCAGGGAGGACAGTGAGGATGCGGGCTGCCGGACAATGCTCCCATCTCCTCTTTCTTTTAAGAAAATGACGGCAAATTGATCCTGTTGGGGAAATTGGCTGATTATTTTTCCAATGCGCTGCTGTTGCCCGCCAGGCGCGAGGTGCAGGTGAGCGGACGACAGGCAGGCTGGCCGGCTCCTCCGGGTCCAGCACAAAGCCACGTTTCTCACGATTGCTGCAAATTGCTCACCGGCCCCGGCGAGGGCTTGAAAGGGAAGGGAAGCCCTGCAATATGCAGTGTTCCGTGGCTTTGTTCTCGAAATTACCCCAGGCGCTGGAAATACGCTCAGATCTTATGAGTTAAGGAGCAGGGATAGACCGGCAGCCGGCTCCAGCCCCTGGCCGAGTCAGGGGGCCTGTTGGGGCCGGGGAAGGGATTCTCAGATCATAGCCGACGCGGTTTTATCTGGAGGATGTAGGCGGCTCTCTGAGGCTCCGCGGCTCTAACCAGGATCCCATCGTCTTCAGAAGCAGCTTCACAGAGGAGGGGGACGAGATGCGCTTTAGTGCCTCTGGAGGATGAAAGGACTCGATCCTGGGCAGTTGGGGAAGGGAGGTCAGGCAGGCAAGGGGGCTGAACCATCACGGTTAGAAACTTCAACTCTAGGGGCTGGCGCTGTGGCGCAGCAGGTTAACATCCTGGCCTGAAGTGCCAGCATCCCATTGGGGCGCCTGGGAGGCTGCAGGCAGGGTCCCTGTCACCCATGTGGGAGACCTGGGTTGCATTCTTGGCTCCTGGCTTTGGGCTAGCCCAGCCCCAGGTATGGGAGGCACGGGGGGAGTGAGCCAGTGGATGGGAACTTGCCTGTGTCTACCCATCTGTCTGTCTCTCAAATAAGTAAAAGAAAGAAGAAAGAAAGAAAGAAAGAAAGAAAGAAAGAAAGAAAGAAAGAAAGAAAGAAAGAAAGAAAGAAGGAAGGAAGGGAGGAAGGAAGGAAGGAAGGAAGGGAGGGTTAAAAAGGAATTCTGGGGCTGGCATTGTGGTGTAGCAAGTCAAGCCACTGCCTGCAGTGCCGGCATCCCATACAGGTGCTGGTTTGCGTCCGACTGCTTCAGTCCCCATCCAGCTCTCTGCTATGGCCTGGGAAAGCAGCAGAGAATGGCCCAACTGCTTGTGCCCCTGCACACATGTGGAATACCCGGAAGAAACTCCTGGCTCTTGGCTTCAGGATGGCCCAGCTCCGACCACTGCAGCCATTTGGAGAGCGAACCAGCGATGGAAGACCTCTCTCTGTGTATCTTTCCCTCTCTCTTTCTCTGTAACCGTGCCTTTCAAATAAACAAATAAATCTTTGGAAATAAAAAGAAATTGCCCATCAGCCCTTCGTTGGGTGGGAGGTGGGCTCCTGGACAGCAGCTCCAATTTTGTATCCAGCAGAGAAAGGGCTGAGCACCTGTGAGTTCACGCCTGTGAGTCAATCAGTTCCATATTTTTGGATACAATGGCAGGTGCTTTACAGTCATGGTTTATTTTTACCTCGAAGAGCTCTGTGTGACGTGGGTCCCCCATGCAGGTGTGCAGGTTGGCGTGGCTCCTGGAAGCTTGCTCACCTCCCAGGTCCCAGTCCCCCACGCCGCCTCTCTTCTTTGCTTGTCCATGTCTCCCACCCGTCCCCTTGCCTCAGACACCGAGATCCAGGAGACAGTGTCGGAGTTGGTCGCGTGGAGTGCATCCTCATGATGGGCTCACCTGCGGCAGGTGAGCTGGCCCTGGATGGAGGGCAGCAGTGCCACGGCCGGAACCTCATACCTGGGAGTTGCTGATGACTCCTGCCCTTCACCAGACAGGGGAGAGGCAGAGCGCTCAGAGCCCTGGTGCCGGGTGCTGCCTCCCCTCCTCCCTGCCATGCACCCTCTATTCCCTGCTCTCTAGAAATGCACACATAAGAGCCTGGGGAAGGCCTGGAGGGGCCCTGGTAGTGCTGGACAGCGCCTCTAGTGAGACCGTATCCTGCTGGCCCCAGCATCTATGCCAGGGACTCCTGCCAGCTTGCACCCCAACTGTGAGCCACCGGCGGAGGGTGAGGAGGGGGACTGGCAGTATGAGAGGGGCATGGAGAAACCAGAAACATCACAAGACTGCTCCTAGCAGGTGTCTTCATGATAGCCCCAAACTGGCAACAGTCCCGATGCCCATCTACAAGGGGACGGACAGACAGGTGGCAGCAGAGCCTGTGGCGGAACGGGATGGAAGCAGCAAGGAACTGCTGTTAGGGCCACGATGACAAAACACCGTAGACACAGGCACAGGCACAAAGTTCAGTGTGGGATCGGGGCCAGCAGGGCCGGGTTCTGGGGAGAGCCCTTCCTGGCTTGCACATGGGCTTCCCCTGGGAGAGACACAGAGCTTGCTGGTGTCATACTACAAGGGTATTCATTACATCATAGGGCCCCACCCTCATCTTGCCTTAAAGACATTCCAAAGGCCCCGCCTCCAAACACCATCACACAGGCGCTTGGGGCTCCAACATAGGAGTTTTGGGGTGGCATATCCAGTCTGTCATGGTGAATATGGAAAACAGAATAGATTCCCAAAAGAATACTACGTTAAATGAAAGAAAATGGACATGAGAGAGTGCACGCCATATAATTATTCTAAATGGAGTTCTAGAATATACAAAACTGATCTCTAGTGATGGAAATCAGAGCACAGTTGTCCCTGTGGAGGTTGGGCAGCGACTGGGAAAAGGCACGGGGGGGCTTTTGGGGGGGAGTGGAGATGCCCTGGGTGTTGGGGTGGGCAGATCTCACGGACCTGCGATAATATTATACCTCTGAAGGACTAGCATTAGGAATAAACACATGTGGCTGTAGCAGGAGTGTTAGGAGACTTGGAGAGAATAAAGAGAGTCTGCGTGTGCGTGTGTGTGTGTGTGTGTGTCTGTATACATCCACCTCCATAGTAACATTAACTCTTCACACACATACACACACATACACACACACAGACCAGTGCCAGTGACACAGCTGAAGGGCAGGTGCAGGTGTCAGCCTGACTGGATCAAGGCACGCCCAGAAACCTGGCAGGCCATCACTAGTGGGCAGGTCCAAGAGTTTCCAGAGGACCCGGGCATGTGAGGCTGAGTGGACTGGGGGGAAGACCTGTCCTCAGGGTGGGCGGCACCAGGCATGCACGGAGCTGGGGGCCCAGAACAAAACCAGAGGAGAGGAGAATGCACCTGTCTATCTCCTGGGTGCAGAAAATCCCTCCTCTCCTGTCCTTGGACATCAGCACTCCAGGATCCCTGGCCCTGGGCTCCACAACTCACCCTGGCAGCCTGCTGGGTTCTCAGGCCTTTGGATATCCTTTGAAATGGACGTTAGCCGAAACCCTCCTCCCAGGGCCTTGGAACGAGGCCTGAGCCACACCATGGGCAGCCTAGGGTTTCCAGCCTGCAGGTGGGTTGTCACGGGGCTCTCAGCCTCCCAAATTGCATGAGCCACTCTCCTAATAAATCTCTTCTCATCTGCCTATCCATCCATCCATCCATCCATCCATCCACCCATCCACTCATCCACCCATCCATCCACCCCCCATCCACCCATCCACCCCCCATCCACCCATCCATCCACCCATCCACCACCCATCCACCCATCCACCCCCCATCCACCCCCCATCCACCCATCCATCCACCCATCCATCCACCATCCATCCACCCCCTCATCCACTCCATCCATCCATCCACCCATCCATCCATCCACCCCCTCATCCACTCCATCCATCCATCCACCCATCCACCCCCCATCCACCCATCCTTCCATCCACCCCCTCATCCACTCCATCCATCCATCCTCTCATCCACTCCATCCATCCATCCACCCATCCACCCCCCATCCACCCATCCATCCATCCACCCATCCACTCATCCACTCATCCATCCATCCACCATCCATCCATCCACCCCCCCATCCACCCATCCACCCATCCACCCCCCCATCCACCCATCCATCCACCATCCATCCACCCATCCACCCCCCATCCACCCCCCATCCACTCATCCACTGCATCCATCCACCCCCCATCAACCCCCCCCATCCACCCATCCATCCATCCACCCATCCATCCACCCATCCATCCATCCATCCATCCCTCGGTTCCGTCTCTCTGGAGGACCCTTACTGTGCCACCACATCAAGGAGCCAAAGGACAGCACCTCTCAGCCCCTCTGTGGGAGCCCCATAGGTCTATGTACCAAGGGGGAGACCATGGCAGTGCTGCTGGGAGCAGACACGTTGACGGGGCCGGCTGGACCCGAGCCAGCCTGGGAGACGGGTGTGGCTCAAGTGCCGTCTCCTCTGGAGTGACATCTTAGAGCGTGTAGCTTTTCTTTTCAAGGAAAGACATCGTGACTGTGCACTGCTGCAGCACCGAACTGTGACTTACAGTTCACAGTCTACGTCATTGATTCCATGAGTTCTGAACACTGGGCCAGCACACTCACAGCTGCAGGAAAATGCTGTTCCTCTGGGAAGGTCAAGGGTGTGTGGCTTCTCCTCCATCACTGGATGCGGCCGAGGAGAACGGCAGAGCCGAAGATGGGAAGTCTTTGATTTCAGAACAGTTCAGGGAGAGCTCTTCTCTTTCTGTTGCTGGATCCCCACTATCGGTGCTCATCTTATGATCCAGCCTTGTGCCATGGCCCAAGGCTCCATGTTTACCAGCTGTGTGGGCTTGGATACATTCATTCTCTTTGCCATTTGTGAAATGGACCTGTGCCCACCACTGATGGCTGCTCAGGGGAGGAAATGAGACATTCTTTTTTTTTTTTTTTTTTTTTTTGACAGGCAGAGTGGATAGTGAGAGAGAGACAGAGAGAAAGGTCTTCCTTTTTGCCGTTGGTTCACCCTCCAATGGCCGCTGCGGCCGGCGCATCGCACTGATCCGAAGCCAGGAGCCAGGTGCTTCTCCTGGTCTCCCATGTGGGTGCAGGGCCCAAGGACTTGGGCCATCCTCCACTGCCTTCCTGTGGCCTGGAAGAGGGGCAACCGGGATAGAATCCGGCGCCCCAACCGGGACTAGAACCCGGTGTGCCGGCACCACAAGGCGGAGGATTAGCCTGTTAAGCCACGGCGCCGGCCGAAATGAGGCATTCTTAGGGTGAGCATTTGACCTAGCAGTGAAGATGCTGGTGAAGATATCCACGTCTCCTACCAGAACACCTGGCCGTGACACCCAGCTCTGGCTTCTGATTTCAGCTTCCTGCCAGTGCAGACCACGGGAGGCAGTGGTGATGGCTCAAGTACTTGGGAGACCTGGATTGAGTTCCTGGCTCTTAGCTTCAGCCTACCCCAGCCCTATCCATCGTGGGCCTTTGGAGAGTGAATCAATGGGTGATCTCTGTCTGTCTTTTTGTCTCTGTATCCATCTGTCTCTCTGTGCCTTTCAAATAAATAAATTAAACAATAATTAAACGAGGAATTGTTTAGCCTCAGATCTGGGCTGTAAGAGCTTCATGTATTTCTGCCGCTCTTGATAGTTCATCTGATCACAACATACTGCTCTATCTTCGTGCAGTTTATTAAGTATGCCCACTCACTTACCTAGCCGTCCATCCTTTACTCATTCAATAAATGTGTGTTGAACACTCACACCATACTTGGGATCTGGGATAAGTTCCCTGAAGACAGCACACAGAATTTCCTGGGTGTGCTGTAGCAGAGCTCAGCAGAAGTCATGGGTCCGAGGGAGTTTCCCAAAACCAGCAGGTGGGATGGAGCCACGGCCGGAGGATGGGCTTTCTACACATCTGCACAGCCCAGCCTTCGTGGCTCTGTGCGGGACGCTCCTCAGCCATGCATGGTCTTTGCCCTTCTTCCCACCAGTCCCAGCCCTTCAAGGCTCAGCTCAATCCTGTGCCATCTGTGAAGTTGCTGCCCACTTGGGTGGCTTTTTCTTAAACCCTCGTGAGATCCTGTGCGACTCGTACTTTATGCCATACAACAACCAGGGCGTATACTGGCTAATCTCCACACAGCTTGTGCCCCTTAGCTCCTCAACGCAACCCTCTGCCTGGCAGAGCAGGAAGTGCCTACTCTCCTGTGTGACCATCACGATGCCATGAGACCACTTGCCGCCTGCACTTCTGTATGGACATCCTACCATGGACCAGACATCGGCACCAGCAGTGCACAGGGAAGGGTAGTGTGGCCAAGACCTTGAGAGTTGAATCACTGGGTGATTTCAACAAATCTTTTTTTTTTTTTTTTTTTTTTTGACAGGCAGAGTTAGATAGTGAGAGACAGAGAGAAAGGTCTTCCTTTTTCCGTTGGTTCACCCCCTCAAATGGCCGCTACGGCTGGCGCACTGCACCAATCCGAAGCCAGGAGCCAGGTGCCTCCTCCTGGTCTCCCATGCAGGTGCAGGGCCCAAGGACCTGGGCCATCCTCCACTGCCTTCCCAGTCCACAGCAGAGAGCTGGCCTGGAAGAGGGGCAACTGGGACAGAATCTGGTGCCTCGACCGGGACTAGAACCTAGGGTGCTGGTGCCGCAGGCAGAGGATTAGCCTAGTGGGCCGCGGCGCCAGCCCCATTAGAACTTTAAATAGGGAGTTCACAGAAGATTCTTTGAGAAGACAACATTTGAGTATCATCCTGAAGTAGGTCATGAGGTCCCTTGGAGGACAGTGTTCCAAGCAGAGGGAAAGGACTCTGGGTAGGAGCCCACCTGCTGTGTTTGAGGAGCAGCCAAGTGAGAGGGTGTGGAACCAGGTGAAGGGGGAAGAGGTCGAGGAGACGGGGGACAGGGTCACGGGGGCCCCATGGACATCTTGAGGAATTTGAAGTTTATTTTCCCAAGCCCTGCTGCTCTTGGTTGTGAGCACCTGGGGAATCAGCCCAGCCTTTCCAGCCTCAGTGTTCTCAAGTTCAATAGGAGTGATGATGCTGATGATATCAACCCACGGTGACTGGGCAAGGATGACCTGAGCTAAAGCCCTTGGCCCAGTGACTGGCATCCAGTGATCTCCCAAATGAAAACAACTGTTGTGCTATTTGTTACGTGGTGGCATGGCCACTGCTATCATCTCTATTAGTGTCCATAAAGACACTACCCGTGTTTGTTAGCTTTTTGTTGCTATAACGAAGTACCTGGAGCAACCTAACTTCATAAAGAAAAGAAGTTAATCAGGTCACAGTTTTGGAGGTTCAAAGTTCAAGATCGGTTGCTCTGTTGGTCTGGCCTCTGGGGAGTGTGTGACGGTGCGTGGTGTGACATCACAGTGGATGGCACCAGTACAAGTGTGTGTGGGACAAGGGGCTATATCTCAAATCAGGAAGCAGAGGGAGGGTGAGAGCCAGCCCTGTCCTTTTGTAACAGCCCCCTCACAAGAACCACCAATGAGAAATATCTTCATCCCTCTCAAGGGCATGGCCCCTGATGACCAAGGACTTCTCACGAGGCCCCAACCTCCTAGAAGCCCCACAGCATCATCTGACATCACCCTCCTGGGGTCTAAGCTCCCAACATATGGATCTATTTGGGAAACCCAAACCATATCCAAACCATAGCACTGCGGTATAGTGTGTACCTGCCACTGGTCAGAGACCATGCCTGCCTTGGTACATCCCATCTCTGCTACCTGATCCTTTGGGAAAGAGGTTGTGTGTCTCTTAACTGATGAGTAATGGAAGGTTTCTGCGAAGTGACTTTCTGAGTGACAGGCAGCAAGTGTGTCACTGAGCAGGATTTCAAATCTGCCTGACTTCCAAGCTGGACCACTTCCTGGCTGATCCGAACAAGAAAGAAGGGGACCGGAGAGCAGGTAAGGGCACTGTTGGAGTGTTTCTGCTGCTGGTGCCCTTGCCCTTTGTATACACAGAGTCTGGCACCCCGGGAAGGCTCTGCCGGCCTCATTTCTGGAAGATTCTGCTGGAAATTCATGCCACTGCTCCTAGGAGGTGCCGTTCCCCTCGATTCTGTTTACATGTTAAGTTCACAATTCTAGAGCTTTCCTGAAAGATCACAAAACTACGTGACGCTGCCCCTCCTGGAAAAGCATTACAAAATGATGAATTCCAAGTATCAACAGGGATCTAAATGTTTAGATAATTCCTAAAACTATCTTGGCCCACCATACGGGGCCAGGACAGACACACACACACACACACACGAGGAAGCCTCAGAAGTTTACGGAAAGACAGAAGTAGAGGACAATGCAACATTTTCCATAAACTTTCTGAGGCTCTTGTATGTGTGTGTATGTGTGTGTATGTGTGTGTTCATGGGTGTGGATGTATAACATTCACGGGCTTTGCAGAATTTGGAAAACGCCTTACAGAGTTCAGTTTGAGCACAAAATAATGAATTATTTGTACTGAGTTCTTGTTTGATCTAGTCAAATAGATCCATTTTTTCCATGTCCCTCCTGTACCTGTTTTATGTCAAGAAATTGCAAGGACCTTCTAGAAAGAATCGAGGTTTCTGGTGAGAAGAGACATTTTAATTTGGAGGTGCGCCCTGCAGAATGTCTTGAAACAGCCAAGCTGCCAGATGTCCCCCCTTGATGGAAAGCCCGAGCCTGGCTGAACTCATTTATTAACTTAAAATCCTGAGCTAGCACCTTAGAGACTCACGGAATGTTCAGGAATTAGGAGCAGAGAATGTGCTAACTCGGTCCCCCCAAATGAGTTCATTCTTCCTGACAGCCTTTAATTAAGATGAGCTGTCACAGGCGGCGTGTTGGGACTTGACATAAATCAGAGTGTGCGGCTTCTATGGCGATACCTGTACCCTGGCCAGGACCCTCGTTCAAGCCTGACAGATTCCAGCGCAAGGAATTCAGCCAAACTGTTAGGGAATCCATTGAGTCCAGTGGTTGCCAGAAACCCACTTGAAAGAAAGCCATTCTCAAGATCTGCTGTCCCTCCTAGCAGAAAGCATCGGGGGGAACGAGGTCTGAAGTTCATCACGAACTTCAGTTAAAATTCATATTACAGAGGCCCTGGAGCTGCAGGACGAGCACAGGACTAAGGCATCTACATCACTTTGCTTTGTAATGAGTGTGGCTTTTCTTTTTGTTTCTTTTTAAAGATTTATTTTTTTATTTGAAAGTCAGAGTTACACACACAGAGAGAAGGAGAGGCAGAGAGGGAGAGAGAGAGAGAGAGAGAGAGAGAGAGAGAGAGAGAGAGAGAGAAATCTTCCATCGGCTGGTTCACTCCCCAGATGGCTACAACTGCTGGAGCTGCACCGATCCCAAGCCAGGAGCCAGGAGCTTCCTCCGGGTCTTCCCACAGGTGCAGAGGCCCAAGCACTTGGGCCATCTTCCACTGCTTTCCCAGGCCATAGCAGAGAGCTGGATTGGAAGTGGAGCAGCCAGGACTTGAACCAGCACCCATATTGGATGCCAGCACTGCAGGCGGCGGCTTTACCTGCTATGCCACAGCGCCGGCCCCCAGTGTGGCTTTTCCTGGTAGGCACCAAGTCCACAGCCAACCACGTTCTCCTTCAATGTGAAATCTCACTCCACAGTGGCTGTGCATTTTTACCAACAGATAGACATGCACACAACTACCTTACACACACACACACACACATACAGACTTCAAAAAGTTCATGGGAAATTAAATTAAAATATAAGTTTAGGCATTTGGCATAAGCATTTGTTAATCCACCAGTCAAAAGCCTGCATCCCATACCAGAGGGCCTGGGTTCGAGTCCCAGCTCTGCTTCTGAGTCCAGCTTCCTGCTAAATGCACACCCCGGGGGGCAGCAGGTGACTGCTCAATGGTTGGGTCCCTGCCTCCCACATGGAAGACCTGGATTCAGTTTCCAGCTCCAGGCTTCATGCTCGCTTAGTCCCTGCCACTGCGGGCATCTGGGGGTGAACCAGCAGATGAGCGCTCTCTCTGGCTTTTTCTCTGTCTCTGTCTGGGGCTCTAACTTGGGCGACAAGATTCGCCAGTGTTCCAGACTCCCCAGCTGGGGCAGAGGCTTGGCGAGACGGCGGCTCAGGCTGCTTCTCCTGTGGCCTGAGCCTACAGACAGGTGCAGCAGATACAGAGAGCGAGCATGGGTTCAGGCGGAACTCAGATGACTGCACAGAGGCCAGGAACCCTCCTCCTCCCTCCACCCACTCATACCCACGATAGCCATGACACTGACCCTTCAGTAACCCCCAAAGCCCCCTGACCAGGTAGCTTTGAGGGCCATTTTGAGAAAGTGACCACGGTTTTTCATCGGGTGCTTTTGCATAACTATTCTCTCTGCTAGAGAAAGCCAAAAAATATAGGATGATTGATCGGGGATATCAGTTTGGCTCCTATTAAACCAAAGCCCATCGTCAGCTCTGAGAGTGGTCTGGTGATGGCTCAGCAAGCATGGGGGCGCGGGGGGGGGACCTGGAAATCCCTCTGGCTCTTCTTTCCTCTCGCAACGCAGCTGTGGAGTCTTCAATAGGACTGGCTGGGGGCTCGGGCCAAAGATGGGAGTGATGGGGAGAAGATGTGGGGAGGTGGGGTTTTTGCAGTATAACCCCCCTGAATTCCCCCCTGGACCTTCCTCAGAAGGTGTGCTGTGTCTATGGCTTTTAAGGCTGTGGTCTGTAGGGCCAGTTGTGCCCCGTGCCTTGTGTCAACATCCAGGTAAATGGCTTTGGACAGAGTGGGCAACTTGTGCAACCGTACGTGGTGGCTCCAAGCACATGTAGGTAGACCTAGCCTGGCAATGGGAGGATTCACCTGCTGGGGTGCAGTATGGCTCAGTGAACAGCAGCTGGACTGTGGCATTGGACCTGCACTTCAACTTTGGCCGTGTTACTTGCTGTAGTCTTCTCTCTGCCATAGGTGTCATGCCTGCCATGTGAAGACAGTTCACCTGAACTTGGCCCTGGAGTGGATGAGACGCAGCAATGCGAGTAATGTATAGTGGCCATGAGAGTGTGGACTGTGATCTCTGGTCGTCATGGCAACCTGGGAGGTGTGTAGGTACACCCTGGCTCTCGTTTTCTAGAAAGGAAAGCGGAGGCTTTGAGAGGTTAAGCAACTTGCGCAAGGTTATTAGGTTCCTTGGTTGTTATGTTCACTCCAATCGTGTCAGAAACTCAATAGGAACCAGGTCATGTGATTAGGCAGAACTTGCTCCAGCAGGCAACAGAGGGGGCCAGGTTGCCTTCGGGCACACCTGCATCCAGGGGAGCCTACTGGCGAAATCAGTGTTCTGTGAAGTTTTGGAGGAAGCCGCCTGTCCATCAATGGTGAGCTCAGAATTTTATTTATAGAACCTGTATATACGCTCCAGAGACTTTGGCTTGGGAAACATGGTTTATTTAACCCATGATGTTTCAGAATGAGCTTGTCACTGTTCTGATACGGTCACACTAAAGAAAGCAATCAACTGGGCTTAGTAGGATCTTTATGGGAAGGTAGGTTTTAAGTCCTAAGCGGAGAATCAGGGCTGTGTCTTCTCCCAGTGTGGCTCTCCCATGTCCCTGTAGGACAGAGAACCCAAAGCCACCGCTGGAAGAGAGATTATTGATCCCAATAGAAACCATAAGAAAGGAAGACATAAGATGATACATGGTCAACGGCCAAGTGCTAGAGAGGGTGTTAGCAGTGCCCAAGCCACACGAGAACCATCACCCTGATGACTCCAATAATATTGTAAAACGCACGGGGAGCACTTCTCAGACTGTGGGGGTGGGGGAGCGATCTTCGTAACTGGTCCAAGCAGAGTACAGACTCCTCACGTCTCTGTCACTGACGCTCCAGGGCGTACTGTTGAGGACCAAGTATTGCACAAGGAGAACACAATCCACTTCCGTGAGTACAGGAAAGATGTGAGTGCATCCTGGGTGGCTTGGATGGAGCACAGGACTTGGGCACGCACGCCTGTGCCAACACGGTGGCCTCACAGGCAACGAGATGGGAGGTGGCCAAGCAGGGTACAAAGGACACAGCCTCAGACAGAGGAGGCTTCTCTCTGCCTTTCTCATCTTCCCACTTTGTGACGTTGGGAACAGTGCTGACCTTCTCTGGCTATCAGTTTACTGATTTTAAAATGAGGGGAAAACAAAACCCAGCATTTCACAGGGTCAGTGGGAAGACTAGCACCGTCCATGTATTATGGTGCCTGGCCCGAGTTGCCATGGTGGGCACTGCGCGAAGTTGGTGAGCGCCCACTACAAGCTTCCTCTCATGGAGAACCCTCAGGAAAGCTTGGCTCGGGACGCGAGATCAGCATTGGTTACTGAGCTCTCGTTATTGGTAATTGAGGTTGGATGGTGGGCGGGGGGGGGGGGTGTTTCAGACAGGACTTCACAAGACAGAGTTCCCAGGTGGGAAGTGGTCTTCACGAGCCCCCACCTGGCCACTGTGTCTACAGATGCAGAAGCCTGATTTATCATTTTTACACACACAGGGGTGCTGGGGACTGAATCACAATAAACAAACTCACAAGAGACTGAGCGGTGATCCAGAAGTGACGTTCGTGACTTCAGTGGGAGCAAAGCCTGGATTCAAAGCTGGGGACACTCACTTGGCTGGCGCTACTTTGATTAGATCATTGCTCGGGGAGTGCATAACTAGAGGACATAACTAGAATGCATAACTAGAGGACAGAAATTAGTCTCTTGAAAAATCCTCCCTGTGGCCAGGAAAGTCAGATTAATTGTCCACAAAACAAGCCTTGCTTCAAAGGGCAAAGTCATTTTCTGTGCTTGATGCTGATAGATTCTGACAAACTCCTAACCTTCCGTATCCTTTTCCTTGCACCAAGAACAAAACCCAGAAACACATGGATTTAAAATATTTTGCTCCAGAGTAAACTTATCTTTTCACTTTGTCTTCCGTGAACTTTTTACGGCACCCACCTATCTCAGAGAGTAACATTGTCTTGCACTGGGACATTCTGAAGGTAACAAAGTAGCAGCCACCGTTAATGGGGTGCTGGCTATGAGCCAGGCGCACTGCCGAGTACTTTATCCTCCGCCTGGTTCCAGACTTTACTGTTGAGGAAACTGAGTCTCCAAGAAGTTCAGTCCCTAGCCTGGTTGATGCTGTGGTGCAGCGGGCAAAACCCACAAGGGCGCCGGTTCGTGTCCCGGCTGCTGCACTTCTGATCCAGCTCCCTGCTGGGTAAAGCAGTAGAAGATGGCCTGAGTGCTTGGGCCCCTGCACCCACATGGGAGACCTGGAAGAAGCTCCTGGCTCCTGGCTTCAGATCAGCTCAGTTCCAGCTGTTGTGGGGAGTGAATCAGTAGATGGAAGATCTCTCTGTAACTCTGCCTTTCAGATAAAATAAAATAAAGTAAATCTTCTTAAAAATAAAGAAAGATGGGGCCAGCACTGTGGCACAGCGGGTTAAAGCCCTGGCCTGAAGAGCCAGCATCCCACATGAGTGCCAGTTCTAGTCCCGGCTGCTCCTCTTCCCATCCAGCTCTCTGCTGTGGCCTGGGAAAGTGGTAGAAGGTGGCCCAAGTCCTTGGGCCCCTGCACCTGCGTGGGAGACCCAGAGGAAGCTCTTGGTTCCTGGTTTTGGATTGGTGTAGCTCCAGCCATTGCAGCATCTGGGGAGTGAACCAGTGGCTGGAAGACCTCTCTCTCTGTCTCTACCTCTCTCTGTAACTCTGTAAGATAAGCTTGTTTGTGAAACGATTTTGAAATCCATGCATAGTTTTTTCCTAGCATGTATTTTCCATTAACTTTGTGCGGCTCTCTCCTACCCGTACAGACTGCTTGGAACTGCTGGGCTTTTTTTTTTTGTCAGTCTACCTACAATAAAATTAAAATGTTCAGCAATCATTTTTTATATTACTGTCAAGGCAAATGTTTTCTAATTCACTGCTAAAATCTCACTTGGGGGAAGCTGAACTGTTATTTGATGCTGTATCAAGTAGTCGCTCTCTGGTGACACTCAATAACATCTTATATCAAAGCAGAATCCACGGCCCAAAGCCTGCTCTGCAGACGTGGCTGCAATGCGAATGTAAATAAATCGACGTTCCTGGGGGATTAGACACGGGCCAGCACATAATCAGGTAATGCAGAGCTCCCAAGTCTGCCGAGGGAATCCCTGAACACGGCACTGCTATAAATGCTCGCCCAGGCGAGGGCTGGGAGGACCCCGGAGCTGACTGGTACAGCCTGGACTTCACTGGACCCCACGATGCAGGAAGGTGGGGACTTCTGTCTGCAGATTCTTGAAGAGCCCAACTTCTCCTCTGCCCTTCAGCTGGGCATTTGATCCCCTGGCCTGTGGTGCCTGCTGGCATCCCTCTATTAGCCCCTTGGAACCTCTCTCTGCCCCATCTCCCTTTGCTACATGGAGAGTGACGTCCTGGATGCACGTGGTGGCAGGTGCGCGTGCTCTGGCGCAGTGCCTGCTGGCTTAGTGTAGGTCCTCCCAGAAGCTGAGCAGAGACAAGGTCACGGGGGAAGTGGTTTGTTGGGGAAGTGGGAAGGGTATAGGGAAAAGGGCCTACACTGGTACACCTGGTGCCACAGAGGGTACCTGTGTCTGAACCCCATGCGGGAAGTCTGGGAAACAGAGCCAAGTCCAAGGCTCAGGGTTATCCCAGGTGAGAGGGAGCTGGGGTATTTACACACCAATCCTTGAAGGTCCTTGGTTGTGGCTGCATTCCTTGGCACATCTGGTCTACCACGTGGGGCAGCACAGCTGTCAGCACCGTGGGCTGGGGGTTGGTGGGGTGAGACCCTCAGCATAGCATTGTAGACCCTGGTAGTTGAAACTCCACTAGAGCATCCAGGAAGGACCTGGGAGAATGGACAGGGCAGGGGCCACATCTGCTGCACTTGCTGTATCTGAGACAGATTTCCCCATGACCCTCCATTTTACCCCCAAACACGATTCCTCTGTCCATTTCTCTGTCTTCAACCTCTTCCTTAGTCCTAAAGAGTGTGATCTACTTGCCTGGATTAGTGCAATGGCCTGTGGACTAGTTTTTCCATTTGAACTAATTTTTTAAAATGTTTATTTATTTCTTTGAATGGCAGAGTTACCGGGGGGGGGGGGGGAGAGAAAGAGAGAGAAGGAAAGAAGGAGAGATCTATTGCTTGCTCACTCCCCAAATGAGCCCAATAGCCAAGGCTGGGCCAGATGTTAGCCAGGAGCCAGGAGCTTCTTCCAGGTCTCCTATGTGGGTGCAGAGGCCAAAGCACTTGGGCCACCTTCCACTGCTTTCCCAGGCCATTAGCAGGGAGCTGGACCAGAGGTGGAGCAGCTGAGACTTGAATTGGTGCCCATATGGGACACCGGCACTGTAGGCAGTGGCTTTACTCACTATGCCAGAATGCGGCCCCTCAATTAAATTTTAAGAAATGTTTTTGTAACCAAAGATCTGATGCCTGCAGGGGAAAACAGAGTGAGGAAAACACAGCATCCACCATGGAGCTTTGCCACATCTCCACGCATCACCTAATTGCGTTACTTGCTTCCGTAATAGCATTAAAGTGTTATAGAAAGAACTGAAGCTCCTTCCGTGTCCCTTCATAATCTCATTTTCCTCCAAGCCTCCTCAAGGGATCGATGTTTATCAGTCCCACGCAGGCTCTCCTGGTTTTCGCTACATATACATGTATTCTACACACACGCACGCACACCCACACCCACACACATGTGGTAGGTGAGACTGTTTTTTTCAAGCTTACTGAATTGGCACGAGGCTGAGTAAATCATTCGGCAAACTATTTTTGTTCTGTTTGGCTCGGCGTCACCCTTCTACAGCTTCCCCTGTGTTGCCCCCTGCCGCCCTGGCTCAGGCATCCGAACCGCTGTGCCGCGCGGGCACCGTGTGTACGTGCGGTGCACGCTCCCCAGTTGCTCTGCTCATGGATCCGTTCTCTGCTGGCCTCCGACACCACACAGAGTGTCTGTTTCTCTACACCTCGCGCTCCAGTCACCGCTCGGCTTTTCCAGTTCTTTCCCGAACGCTGGGCAGCCTCTTCTGGGTGCTGCATTCTTAGAGGTGGAAATGCTGAGAACTGGAAGGCGCAGCTCTCCAGCGTTGCCGATTCCTGCCTAATTCCTTTCGAAGTTGGACGACTGTGCTCTTCCACACCCAGGGCCTGAGAACTCCTGTTTCTCTACATCTTCACCCACCCCAAAGCTGTCACCACAATTTCTACCAACCCAGTCCAAGCTGTGTCGGGAGCCTCTGCCCTCCTATAGACTCCAAGCAGAAGCCCCTGGCAGGGCGGATTGGGATGAAAAGGGCTTTGTTTGATTCCCTGACTACCAATGAACCATTCAGATCTTGCCTTCTGTGGATTCTCCATTGGTTGCCTTTACCTTCCTGTCCTCCCTGAGCTCTAGAGATCATTTGTAGTTCCGGACGCTGATACCGGAGTGGTTGTATTTGTGCATCCCTCTCACCCTGGGGTCCGTGCTTGGATTTTGTTGGCAGTGACTTTCGTTTTCTGGGTGAGGTTTAATTGCAATGTCGGATTTGTCATATTTTCATGTTTATTTATGTTCTCATGTGCAGATACTGTCTGTACATCTTTGCAGGGTGCCCTCTGGTGCTCCTGTCCATGTGTGCACTGGGTCTTGATTGACCCGGGTACAGTGATGCCTTGGTCCATGCGTGCGCTGTGGTGATCAACTCCTGAGACAGAAGCTATGCATCATCTCGCATGTTCAACATTTGTTCCTGATGAGGATGCTCAAAGCCTCTCCCCTAGCTGTGTGGAATTCTAGAGCACAACATTTTTGAATGTAACTGTCCTGCTGTCTTCTAGAAACCCTGCCAGCCTGTGACTGTGTCCCTGTCACTGGTCTCTCCCGACTCGCCTCCTCTTTTTGGTCTCTCAGATCCACTCTTCTGCTTTCTACTTCTATGATCCCAACCTTTTTAGAGTCCACCTATAAGGGAAAGCCTGCAGTATTTTAAAAAGAATTCATCTACTAAAATGTCACATTTTATTAAAATATTTACATTTTCCCTAAATTATGATAAAGATTTGCCTTTAAATTAATATATATTAATATAATATATATATTTGTTTTGAGAGACAGAGACACACAGACAGCTCTCCAATCTGCTGGTTCACATCCCAAATCCTTACAACAGCCGGGGTGGAGCTGGCCCAGACTGAAGCCGAGTGCCGGTTGGAAACTCAATCCAGGTCTTCCAGGTGGGTGGCAAGGACCCAACCGCCTGAGCCTCCCCGGGTCTGCACAAGCAGGAGAGCAGGAAGCTGGACCAGGAGTGGGACGGGGGTGCAAACCCAGATACTCTGATGTGGGGCACAGGTGTCTTTTCCCAGAGTCCTCCCCTCTAGGCCAAATGCCAGCACCAAGTTTGCCTTTTTTATTTAGGTTTTATCCACCTGGGGTTGACCTTTGTGCATTGAAGTAAGAATCAAACTGAAATTTTTTTCCCATATGGAAAAATAGCAATCCCAGGACTGCTTCTTTGACAGCCCACTGCTGTCCTCGGTGATTTATGGGACTAATCTTAGAGCTCCGGTGCCATCCACTTATCTGTTTGTTTCTGAGTCCATTCACACTACCTCAGTGACTACAACGTTATGATGTCTTGGTATCTAGGGAAGAAAGGTCCATCCCCATATAGTTCTCTCAAAAAATTTGGTTGCCCGGCTGGCACTGTGGCATGGCAGATTAGCTGCAACTTGCGATGCTGGCATTTCATATGGACCACGGTTTGAGTCCGGCTACTCCACTTACCATCTGACTCCCTGTTGATGCACCTGCAAAAGGAAGTGGCCCTGCACCCACCTGGGAGAACTGGATGAGGCTCCTGGCTCTCAGCTTCCATCAGGCCCAGTCCCTGCCACTTTACCAGCTGATGGAAGACCTCTCTCTCTCTCTCTCTCTCTCTCTGTCTCTCTCTCTCTCTCTCTGTCTCTGACTTTCAAATAAATAAACCTTTTTAAAAATGATGTTGCTTCTTTGCTTTTGCACATAAAATTTCTGTGGAAAATTCTATTAGGACCTTGGTTAGGATTATATTAACTTTATAGACTGATTTAAGAGAATTTTCATCTTATAATATTGATTCTTCCTCCTAATGAATGGGATCTATCACCCATCCCTTCATTTCTCTGGGTCTTTTTTCTCTTCTTTTATGTCTTTCAATAAAGTTTCATAAATTCCTCCATAAAGGTTTATTTCTAGGTACTTTTCAGCTTTTATTGCTGGCATCTATGGTATATTTTTAAAACTACAAGTTCTAATTGTTTTGGCTGATGTACAAGATCGATTCTGGTGTCTTCAGCTTGTTCCAAGCAAATTGCTAAATTCTTGATTCACTGTTATTAGTTTGTAGGTAGATTCCTTGGGTTTTCTTTCTAGTTGTCTTGAACTAAAGAGTTTCTTTTTTTTTTTCCTCCCACCCTTCCAATTCTTTTTTTTTTTTTTTTTAATTTTTTGACAGGCAGAGTGGACAGTGAGAGAGAGAGAGACAGAGAGAAAGGTCTTCCTTTGCCGTTGGTTCACCCTCCAATGGCCGCCGCAGCCGGCGCACCGCGCTGATCCAAAGGCAAGAGCCAGGTGCTTCTCCTGGTCTCCCATGGGGTGCAGGGCCCAAGCACTTGGGCCATCCTCCACTGCACTCCCTGGCCACAGCAGAGAGCTGGCCTGGAAGAGGGCAACCGGGACAGAATCCGGTGCCCCGACTGGGACTAGAACCTGGTGTGCCGGCGCTGCTAGGCGGAGGATTAGCCTGTTGAGCCACGGTGCCGGCCCCCACCCTTCCAATTCTTGAGGACTTTCACATTAGATGGCCTTCTTCCCTGGGGCAAGCAGACCTTGCTTGTTCATCAAGGATTCTGTCTCTGTGTGGTGGATTCGGTTGTGACTGTTGATATCACGAGGTGTGTGTGCTGTCACTGTAAAATTCGTTTTCCCAGTCTGGTTTTGTGTCCTTGTATCCTTTCCTTCTTTGCCCTGTGAGCTCTGTCTTGGCCACAATTCTTTTTTTTTTTTTTTTTTTAAGATGATTTATTTAAAAGGCAGAGTTACAGAGAGAGAGAGAGAGAGAGAGAGGTCTTTCATCTTCTATCCACTGGTTCACTCCCCAACTGGCTGCAATGGCCAGGGCTGGACCAGGACAAAGCCAGGAGCCAGAAGCTTCTGCTGGGTTTCACACATGGGTGCAGGGGCCCAAGGACTTGGACTGTCTTCCACTGCTTTCCCAGGTGCATTAGCAGGGAGCTGGATTAGAAGTGGAGCAGCAGGGACTCTAACCAGTGCGCATGTGGGATGCCGGTTTTGTAGGCAGGCTTTACCTTCTGTGCCACAATGCCGGCACCAAGCCACAGTTCTTTATTACATGTCTACTTTACTTTTTATAAAATCCAAAATGCATCAGTATAGGTATTTCTGAACAACGCCAAGGCTAGGACTTTTTAACTCAGATAGTTCCCCCTTAGTGGACGTGTCATCTGTCTGGTGTTTGAATTCCATCCCCTTCGTCACATTCTCCAAGTCATCGTTTGTCCTTGCCCCACCTTCTGCTTCTGTTAGAGCTGTTGTTTTGCACGTTTGATTCTTCTGTCTAATCACACATTTCCAGGGTCGTTCCGAAGATCGTTTTTGTTTTTGTTTTTTCTTTTTCTTTTTTTTCTTTTTTGACAGGCAGAGTGGACAGTGAGAGAGAGAGACAGAGAGAAAGGTCTTCCTTTTGCCGTTGGTTCACCCTCCAATGGCCGCCGTGGCCAGCGTGCTGCAGCCGGTGCACCGTGCTGATCCAAAGGCAGGAGCCAGGTGCTTCTCCTGGTCTCCCATGGGGTGCAGGGCCCAAGCACTTGGGCCATCCTCCACTGCACTCCCTGGCCACAGCAGAGAGCTGGCCTGGAAGAGGGGCAACCGGGACTAGAACCCGGTGTGCCGGCGCTGCAAGGCGGAGGATTAGCCTATTGAGCCACGGGGCCGGCCAGGATCGTTTTTGTTTTAATAACACTGAGACCAAATGACCCCAAATCTCCTGCCCTCCAGGTGCACAGGGAGTTCTCCCCGATCTGCACTTTCACAGAGCAAGGTGTGCGCCTTCCCAGGATCCCAGCTTCCGGTGGAAACTTCATGTCTCACCACCCACTTCTCTCGAGTCTGAGGCCTCAGTCTCTCTACCTCCAGGCACTGAAAACACCAGCCCCTGGGTCACTAAGCCGGCTCTTCAGTTCCTGTCTGGTTTTCCGTTCCTAGAAACATTTTTAGTTTGTAGGCACTCATTTTATATATTAATAGCAACGCCTTGGGATATTTGGTTGAGTATTTCCAAGTGTTTTGTGTGGGAGAGAATCAATACAGCCAGCCACGCTGGGGTTTCTGAGGGCTCCTAGAACACACATGATCCTTCTTTTAAAAAAAAATCTGCTTTTAAAATTTGTTTGCGAGATGGCATAGCAGGTAAAGCCGCTGCCTGTGATACCTGCTGGTTCACGTCCTGGCTGCTACACTCTTGATCCAGCTCCCTGCTAATGGCCTGCTAATGCAGCAGAAGATGGCCCAAGTGTTTGGGCCCCTGCCACCCACGTGGGAGACCCCAACGAAGCTCTGGCTTTGGCCTGGGCCAGTGTTGGCTGTTACAGCCCTCTAGGGAGTGAACTAGTGGATGGAAGACCTTTCTCTCTGTCTCTCCTTTTCTCTCTTCAACTCTTTCAAAATAAATAAATAAGTGTTTTCTATAAAAATGTTTGACAAGCAGACAGAGAGGTAAGAGAGAGAATTCCCATCTGCTGGTTCACTCCTTAAAAGTCCACAATGGCTGCTGTGGGGCAAGGGTTGAAGCCGGAAGCTGGGAACTCTGTCCAGGTCCCCACATGGGTGGCAGGAACCGGGTCATCGCCGCTGCCTCCCAGGGTGCTCATTAGCAGGGAGCTGGAGTCAGGAGCCCGAGCTGGGGATTGAACGCAGGCACTCAGTAGGGAAGGTGGGCGTCTTAACTGCTAGGCCCAACGCCAGCTCCATCGCCATCTTTCCTGGATAAAGGACCTGCATTTTAACAAATCCCCTCCATCTGGGATGCTGGTCCTCCATCAGCTCTTCCTCACCCCTCTGATCTCGGCTTAAACATGATCTCTTTCTGCCAGACCCCTCCTGGGACGACCGCTTCCCCCCGTGACTCTGTACCACACCCTACCCACTGCCTTCACGGAACGGATCCTGACCCAGGATCCCGGTTTACGCACCTGTGCCCTTGCTGTTGGTCTGTCAGGCCTCCTCCGGGATGCAGGAGGCTTACCTGGAGCTGCGGCCTGAGCTCCATGCCCCAGGTTGGTGCCTGAATCCCCAGAGTGTCTAACTTTGGAGGCAGAGCCTCTGAGGAAGTAATTCATGCTGGAGCCCTGGGCGGTGAGATGGATGGCGAGGATGTGGTGAGAAGGAGGTCGTCTGCAGGCCAGGGAGAGAGCCCTCATGGGAACCCGAGCACACCAGCACCCCGACTTCAGACCTCCAACGTCCGGCGCCGTTACTTGTGCCTCCCCATCTCTGGTGTTTGTTGGAGCAGCCCACGCTGCCTAACTCACCTGCCTCGTGCTATTCCATGTCTCCAGCACACCCAGCAGTGCGACGGCATCAGTGCTGGTCAGATGCACAAAGCAATGGCCCAAAGCTGCCACTCTCAAAGCCTCCCTCTGCACCCAGAACACACTTGCAACAAGGCTCTGGGGCAGAGAAATCCTAGTGGCCCCTGGGCTTAAACCCTCACTCGTTCCACACACGATCGAATGCTCAGAGCATCCGGACTCCGGCAAGAGTGGGAACGTGTAAGAGTTTGATGATGGGATCGTCTATTATAACCAAGCCATCTGATTTCTCACCGTCCACATCCCAGCTGGGGGTCCTTCTCACCTTGGGCGATGCCCAGACCAAGAAGCAGTCCCTGGGGAATCGGGCACCTGCCTGCTCTACCTGAAGTCAAAGAATCTCTTCACCCAGTTTCCCATCACGATGATAAATGGAGCTGAGGAGTTTGTTCATAAACAAAAGTCACATGAGGAACCCACATAAGGATAAAATAATGAAATTTTTGTAAAACAAATTAGTTTCCGTGTTTTGAAAGCAAAAAATCATTTTCTAGGAGTGCTAAAAAGATGAAAAAAAAAAACCCACATAACTTAAGGGTTACCTGATGCTCCCATAACCATTTTAGTGCGTATTTGTCCATTTTCAAAAGCCACGTGGTTTTGGTGGTTGGTCTGGCCATCAAGCACTTCCCATAATCAGTTCAGATAACACTGTGGACTGGGGGAGGCTGTTCTCCTAAAACGAGCTCACACAGCTGCACGGGTGCAAGAAACCAGCTCCGGGCTCCCAGGCAGGCTGTGGCCAAGTGCAGGCTTGACCCCAGGTCCCACCATGCCCCGTGGAAGCCTCTGTTGCAACTTTGGTGCCGGCTCACTCTGATCCCCTCCCCTTTCCTATGCAGCTGTGACCACACTTAACTTCACACACACACACACACACACACACACACACACCCCACTCACCATCACAAGAAGGCTGTCTGATTGCCATTTCTTCCCTCAACAAGAATTATCTTAATGGTGTCATTCTGGGAAATAATTCAAGCTGATCTTGTAAAGTTGAATGCTTGCACATCCTATGACCTCACAGTTTCTCTCCCAGGTACGAGTGCAAGAAGACACGCCAAGGTAGGCACCAGCTGCCAAAGACAGGAACATTGTGCAAAATGAGAAAACCAGGAAAGACCCAAACCTCCATGGAAGCATGGGTTGATGTACAGTGCCAGCTGACTGTAGAGCAGCATACAACACAGACACGTGCTGCTAATATAATGTCGAGGGAACCAAATAAAAGCAAGCGAGGCTAAGCAATGCACTGTCCAGACACTCATACCTGACCAGCAAGACTGGACGTCCCTTTGGTGACCAGTCACTGAGCGCCAGCTCTCCTGCTTGCCCTGATGGAGAACAGCATTTGCTCCTTCCTTCAGCCCTTTGAGCTGCTAGCATTGGTGCCTTTTGCAAATGAGGGAGCCAAGGCTCAGAGAAGGTGAGCATGCTGGTGGTGTGTGTGTCAGTGTGACTGGGCCTCAGAGAGCCCAGACGGTCCAACACTGTTCTGGCTGCTCCTGGGGGTGTTTTTGGGTGAGATTCAGTTAAAGCAGTAGATGCAGTGGAGCAGTCGCCCTTCTGGGTGTGTGGGCTGCATCCAGTAAAACCAGAGGCCTCCGTGGAACAGAGAGGTTGACCCTCATCAGCCTTTCCTGGGTCCCGAGCTGGCCGGGCCTTCGGACAGGGACAGTGCCAGGGGCTCTCCTGGGCTCCCAGCTCCACAACTCACCATGAAGATCCTGGAACCTGGGATCCAATTCCTGATAATAAACCTCTCTCTCCCTCTGCTCTATCTAACCATCCATCCATCCATCCATCCATGTATCTACACACACACACACACACACATACACACATTCACACACATTCCTGACTCCTAGGGTTAAACAAAACAAAACAAAACCTTATCCAAACACACAGCTGGGAAGTGAAGAGCAGGAATGTTGGACTCTCAGCGCTTACCCCACTGCTGTCACGCCCCTCCCCTCTGCAATAGGAAACTGCTCTCCTAGGACTGGCCGGATTTAAAGACAGCTTTGAGTGTTAGAACTTTGTCATCTCAAGGCACAGGCTTTCCTGGAAACCTGTGTGATTTTTGGCTTAGATGCTCCGTAAGTCATAGATTTTCTCTCCCGCTGGGCACACACCCAATGACTGATATCACATTTGAACTCTAAGGGGCTCATACCCAGCACAAGCATTCTGCATTCTTCCCCGGATTCCATCGGAGTAAAAGGGGCGGAATCTGCATTTCAAATCACTGTGTGTGTTGTTATGACAACACGGGCTGGATCCCTTCTGAGCAGTCGTCTGCAAAGTTCTGAGCTGAAAGCATTCTGTGCTGTGTGCGTGCAGGAGGCGGGTCTATGCACACAGTTCCCATCCCCCACAAACACCGCACACAAAGACGCCCGGCTCCTTAGCTGCCTTGATGTCATGTAGGAAACATAAAGAATCCACAAAAGCATGTAATTCTGGGAGAAGCCCCCAGCAGGGGAGCTGAGCGAGTGCTCTCTCTCCCTGCTCAGCTTTAGAATAATACAATACAACACAAGGTCAAGTCCAGAGAACGCAAGCAAGCTGGATTGCCTCTTTAGCAATTTAGGGAGCGTCCTTCAGCTCTCCTTTTCCTATCACGTTCCTAGGCGTCAGTGACGACTCAGGCTTGCGGTCCTGTGTCTACACTTTACCGCACAGCTGGGTTTTGTTACCACTCACTGTTTTCAAGAGTTCCCAAAAGTTCACTCCCTTAATTGAGTTAAAGAAGGTATTTTATGAATGGAGATCGTCTCTCTCTCCTCCTCCGGACACTTCAATTGTCTTCAATTATCCGTAGGTTTTCGGCTCTCTCGGAGTGAACAATACTGGAATGGGCATCTCCGTGCCTGGGTCCTTAGGCGTGGGAGAGGGAACTTCTTTGGAGCCTATCACTGCAATGGAACCGCTACCTTCTGGCAGGGGCACTTTTGTGGGCTCAGGATACTCTGCCTGTGCCCGCCCACCTTCCCCACCCCCAGCTGCCGCCTATGCACCCTCACCCACATTTGCTATCCCGGGATTTTAAACTCTGCAGGGAATGCTTTGAAATCCTGTCTGCGTTGCCTGTTAGGGTTCCTGGGCTGTGAGGGCGGCCCTGGCTTGCACATGTCACTTTCCTTCCCTATCATTTCGCTGTGTTCTGCTTTTGGTTCTTTCATTGTTGGTCGCTTTCTTCCTCTTGTTGATGTGTTGAAAATTCTTCCTATTTTCCAGATACCAATTCAGTTATACATCGCAAATGGCTATCGCCAGCCTGTGGTTTGTCTTTTAATGTTTTCCACAAAACGTTTGTAATTGAAACAAAACAGTTCCCTTGATCTAGGGGGCAGGGGGCGGTCTCTACCAAGAACTCTTTCCCTAGCCTGAGGCTTACCAGACCTTTCCTTTCAGTTTCCTCTAGTAGATTTAAAGTGTTCTGTTTGTTTGCTCTTTGATCCATCTGGGTTTTATTTTTGTGAATGGCGTGAGGTAGGGATTTACTTCCAGCTCTGGGCATCATTCGCAAGAGTGTTTATTGGTTCACGTCTTCCCTACTGGTGTGCAATGCCACCTGCCCCAGGTGTCAAGCTTCTGTTGTATGCTTGGGTCTATTTCTGAGCCTTTTATTTCTCCCATCCATTTTTTATTTATTTGACAGACAGAGTTAGACAGTGAGAGAGACAGAGAGAAAGGTCTTCCTTTTTCCGTTGGTTCACCCCTCAAAATGGCCGCTACAGCCAGTGCGCTGCGCCGATCCGAAGCCAGGAGCCAGGTGCTTCCTCCTGGTCTCCCTTGCAGGTGCAGAGCCCCTAGCACTTGAGCCATCCTCCACTGCCTTCCCAGGCCACAGCAGAGAGCTGGACTGGAAGAGGAGCAACTGGGACAGAATCTGGCGGCCCAACTGGGACTGGAACTCGGGGTGCCGGGGCCGCAGGCAGAGGACTAGCCTAGTGAGCCATGGCGCGGGCCTCCCCCATCCATTTTTAAATCTAACTTCCATACCAATATCACAAGCCTTTCCTTGGGATGGAGTTAGTCTTGGTAGCTGGTAGTGCAGGTCCTTCCTTCTTGTTCATTTTTAGGATTGTTTTAGCAACTCTGGATGCTTATAAAATTAGAATTTTAAGAAATAGCTTGTTTAATTAGATTTTTAAAAACTCCTGTTAGAATCTTGATGGAGACATTCAACTTATAAATTAATTTAGGAAGAATCGATACCTGTGGCAGTTAGATACGGGATGTCTCATCAAACACTGTGGTGTATATTTTCGTTTATTTGAGCCCTCTATGTCCTTTAGTTGCATTTTCAAATTGTGTCTATAAAGTCCGTGCAAGGCTTTTGCTTTGCTTCTTGGTTAGATTAGGTCATAGTGAGAATTCAGTGAGATGGGGGACGCAGGTGCTTAGAGCATGCTCAGAACTCAGGGAGGGTTACAATCATGCTCAGGAAGTTGCCGTTATTGGGAGCACAATAGTTTTTCTACAGTTTTTAAAGTGTATTTTCTGTTTAATCGAAAGCTATGGATTTGCTAATGTGAATCTTGTATCCAACATTTCCAAATTTTTGTTTTAGTTCTTTTTTTAAAAAAGAGATTTGTTTTACTTATTTAATAGGCAGAGTCAGAAAGAGAGGGAGAGTGAGAAGGAGAGGGAGGGAGAGGGAGAGGGCGAGAGAGAGAGAGAGAGAGAGAGCGAGCTTCCATCTGCTGGTTCATTCCCCAAATGGCCACAATGGCCAGGGCCAGGGCAGGCTGAAGCCAGGAGCCTGGAACACCTCTGGGTTTCCCAAGCACCTCTGTGGGTCCAAGCACTTGGGCCATCTTCTGTGGCTTTCCGAGGTGCATTAACAGGGAGCTGGATCAGAAGTGGAGCAGCCAGTGCTGACACGGGATGCTGGTGTCGCAGGCCACAGCTTCACCAACTTCGTCACAATGCTGGCCCCATAGTTTTGAAGTTTTGTTGCAGCTCTCCTTGGGTTTCCTACTGAGCTGGTCATTACTTCTGTAAACACTCCAAGGGTTGTGTTTGCGCTTCAGTTTTACACTTTTTTCTTTTTCTTCCTTATTGTATTGATAAATTAAGCAGAATGTTGAATAATAGATGTGATAGCAAATATCTTGCTTTATTTCCAACTTTGCTGGGAACGCGTCCACATTTAGCCACCAAGTGTGGTGTTCGTTGTCAGATGTTGGCAGTTATTTTTTTTTTTCTATTTCCAATTTGGAAAGAGCTTTTCAATTTTTTTTAAAAAATCCTGAGTGAGTTTTGAAGCTTACAGGTCACTTACTCTGCAGGTCCAGAATGCGTCCTGTCACCACGTCCCCGTGATCAGCTCCCTGCTGAGAGAGAGCCAAGCACCTCAGTATCACGCGTGCATTCCGTGGGCAGGACCCTCAGCCTCAATGCACTCATTTTAACAAAGGATCCCGCTCTCTGAGGTCTTATCTAGGAGTCTTCCGTTTCCGTTCGCTGGAGACCTAATGATAGATTCTGACCCCAGAAGCGTCCTAAAATTATTCTTCTTCCCTCTTTGTGCGCACTTCCGGACAATCCGTATATGAAGGGTATTCTCTGCGTTTGCAAGCTTTGGTAAAACTCACCTTTGCCACTTCTGGTCTCAAGCTATTTGGAATTTTCTCTCCCTTCTTGAATTGAAAAAAAAAAAAAATTCGAGTTTCTAGTTCTCACTCAAACGTCACCACCTCCAGGAAGCCCTGTGAGATTCTTCTCCTACCCCCTTACCCTTTGGGGAAACCCGCTGTGCTCGCTGCCCGGCAGCCCCAGCCCCACGTGTGGGTGCAAACAGTTACGGCACTGGTGTTCAAGCTGCTCTCTGCGCCATCTCAACGCTCCCGTGCCAGACCTCCCCCTTAGCAGACGCGCAGTACGCATTCCTGAACTGTGTGTCTGTAACATCACCGCAGTGGCCCGTCACATCCCAAATATCCCCAGGTACCCACTGGCCAGGCAGGAACGTTCTAGAACAACAGCTCGGAGGCTAGTTCCTGTGATCCAGTCCCATCCGGCAGGGCCTTGCTCTTACACAAGGAATATAGCATTGGCGCTCCAAAGGGATGGGCAGCGCAGCAAGGGCGGGGCCTGGGAGAGCACGGCGAGGCGGCAACACTGACCGAGGAATCATGGGACAAACGAATCCTCCACCTTACACCTTGGTACAGAGACGTCTCGCTCGGTGCCCAGTAATTACAGCGCCTGTGGGTGGTGCAGCCTGGGGACAGTAGCCGCACCATCCTGGCTCAGCTTGGGTGGAAGGCGGGTGGTAGGAGCTGAGCCCTGGTCCGTGTGCTGCTGCTGGCTCTGTGACCTTGGCCTTCCCTCTACGGGGGGATATGCTATGAACAAAAGCAGCTTTGAATGGGTGGGTGGGACAAGGTGATCACCCAGTGTCGGTCTAGCCCTTTGGGTTTACGAGAGCACAGACATGGAAGTGGGATCGTGTCCCAAGTCTGCTGTGGGAGCGCTCAGCTCCAGGCAGTCAGAGTTCTGCTGCCCGAGGCATCTTCATCGGCTCTTAAAGACGCTGATGAGCTTCCCTTTGTGGTTATCTTAGGACCGACGCCCTGGAGCTCACATCAAAGACAAACATGTGATCCCCACAGACTTTGTCCCTGTCCCAGGTACCCCAACGGTGGCGGCATGGTTCAGCGTGGCTAGGGCCCCCCAGGGCTTACCAGAGGCCTGAGTTTGGGATTATTGCATATTTGGGGACCAGCACCTGAACAAATGAGATGACCGTGAAAGCCTTCCTTCTTGTTTTGCTTTTCAAATCTGCCAGCTATATTCCAAGAGCGTGACGCGTGAGAGTTACCCGCCCGCGTCACGTGGGAGCTGAGCCTGAAGCGGCCGCCATCTTCAAGGAGCTCCTGGTCCAGCCAGGGACAGGCGAGGAGGCCAGAGGAGGAAATGGGAGCTGGTCAGTGGTGCCTCTGGGAAGCCTTCCCGAGAGGGGCGGCGGTGAGAGCGGCAGCCTGGGAGCCAGGGAGGGTTTCGATCACGGGGCAAAGGTCCTGAGATGGGACATGAAGGGCACAGAGGCCACCACCCGGAGCCACCTGAAGGCTCCAGCCGCTCCCCAGCACAGAGGGCTCCGGTCTGGCCTCAGGACTAACTCCAGCCCTGGGGTGGGGACTCTCGGGTCCAGCTCAGTGCCTGGGGTTGGTTCTGATGCCTGGGCGCCTGCCTGCTACTGAGGTCGTCCTGAGTGTCTTTTTGCTTCCGGTTCCTGCAGGGTGTCTGGATTCCCTACTGTGAAGGCCACTTTTCCGTGAATTAAATCGCGATTTCAGAAATGTTTGCACTAAGCAGCAAATGGGCTCTGGAGGAGAAGTAGCTGATCGTTAGCTGCTACAGGACGACTTTGTCCAGGGTGGCAACTGCCCTGCGTGGGAAGGGGCCCGGGGCGGGGGGTCCAGGGCAGCCCCAGGACTGCCAGCGAGGTCGACGCCTGGGTCAGCTAGGAGCACTGAGGCCCTGGACCCTGGGGGGGAGCAGGACACACAGAGAGGCTGCCCACGCTGTCTGGCGTCCCGTGTGGCTGGCTCCTCCCTCAGGCGCCTGCTGGGTGGGGGAGAAGCAACACCGCAGGGTGCGGATGCCTGTGTCCCAGAGAACAAGGAAGCAGCTTGAGTGTGCTTCCAATTTTGGATAAAGCTCAGCCTCAGGGCCCCCCTCCCCCCCTTTTTTTTAAGCAGCAGCTGATCCTACCTGGGCCTCCACCTGCCTCCCTTTGCCCACTCCCTTAGTCTCTGGCCCTTTCAAAGAGATCACCACCAACACTTCCACCCCGGGGTGCCTCACCCCAGGCACTTGGTTAATTGCTGTGTGTGCACTGATGCATTTGCTACTTACAACTACCCACATTTGATACTGTTCTTATACCCATTTTCCAGATGAGGGAACTGAGGCCCCAGATCACACAGTCAAGCAGCAGAATCGGGATTAACACTCAAGAAGACAGGACCCACTCCATTCTTTAAGCCACTATGTTAACTTCCTTCAGAGGATAATGATATTCGGTAGCCATCGCTCTGCAAGGAATCATCCCACGAGGCATCTGTATGACACCCATGTGTGCAGTTTTTGGGAGCAGGCTGGAGAACGCTGATGGCCGGCCTGGGTGAACCTTACCCACATTCACTCATGCATGGGTGAGCCGACAGGGGACTTGGTTCCAGGCTGCCGAGGGCTAGGCCACCTCACCCAGGACACTCTGGCTAAGTCTCCGGCAGGGGAGCGAGAGGAACCACACGAAGACTCTGGAAGGGCAAGGGTGGAGCTGGCACACTGGCACTTCCGCCCTATTCTCTGGGTCGCCGTGGGTCACGTGCTGTCAGACTGGACGCTGGCCTCTCCCCAGCAGTGGCGCACTGAAGCCCTGACCGCCGTGCGATGTATCCGGGAGTGAGGTCTCCGGGGATGATGCCAGGAGGGTGGAGCCCTCAGGATAGGGTTAATGGCCTCAGAAGGAGAGGACGAGACCGCAGGCCTCTCCACCACGTGAGGACAATGTGAGAGGCCACTCGCCAGCACTGTGACACAGCAGGTCAAGCGCTGCCTGTGACACTGGCGTCCTGTATGAGCACCAGTTCATGTCCCGGCCGCTTTGCCTCTCATGTGCCTGGGAAGGCAGCAGAAGACGGCCAAGGACTTGAGTCCCTGCCACCAATACCCACGTGGGGGACCCTGATGGCGTTCCAGTCTCCTGCCTCACCCAGCTCCAGCTGTTGTGGCCATTGGGGAGGGAGCCACTGGGTGGAAGATCTCTCTCTCTCTCTCTCTCTCTCTCTCTCTCTGTAATCTGCCTTTCAAATAAATAAATCTTTTCTTAAAAAACCAAACAAGGCCACCGTCAGAACCCAGCCCTGCTGGCCCCAGGTCTCAGACTTGCATCCTCTGAAAGTATGAGACGCAAATGTGTGTTGTTCGAGCCACGCGGTATTTTTGTCACGGCTGCCCGAGCTGCTGAAGACACGGGGGAGGGAAAACACGCTCCACGGCGGCAGGAGCACCCACGTCCCACAGCAAAGGGTGTAGACACAGGCAGAGCTGAACGCATCAACAGACTTGAGCCGTGCCATAGGACTTGGACCCGAGTGCCAGGAAAGGGGAGGAGCACGCCTTCAAACCCCGGCGTCATGGCCGTCGTGGACGGAGGAGCAGGCGGGAACAGAGATGGCGACACAACTCTCTGTAGATCTTGCTTTATTTCTCAGCTGTCAATCTTGTCATCAATGAAAAAAAAAAAAAAAGGAACTCCTAGGGCAGAGAAAATGGAATCTGTCTAAAAAGATGGCTGGCGTTAGTGAGAGGACACTTAGGGGACCATCTCCCTGCTGTGAGGGGACGCAGCCTGCGTGGCTTTGCTGAGCGACAGAGGCCGCGGCCTCTATCAGACGTCCACGGCCGACCCAAAGTGTCCTGTGCGCTCGTGCCGCCATGCTGCGGGGGTAAGACGAGGGTAGAGCTGGCCTGCTCCTCAACTGCAGACCACCTTCCGGAAACGCAAGTGCACAGCCACAGAGACCGTCCCCAGTAATTGCAGGCTGGCAGAGCCACGCTCATTATCCACAATTTCATGTGTCAAAATAGTTTGGAAAATTCTCACGTGTTAGGGGAATGAGGCTGCTGGCGGGGCCTTGCCAACACTCTGGAAGTTTCACAAGTCAGCAGAGGGGCTAGACGTTGGCCTTGGGCAGAGGGCACCTCCCCAGCCCCGTTTTGATGCCATATGTCCAAGCCACCAGGGCACGGTCTGGGGCTGGCGGGGGGCTGGCTCTGCCCTGTTGGGGCCATATCACAGCCAGTGTGGCCGGGCGGAGGAGCTGTGTGCGTGTTCATGCGAATTCTCCTGGAGGCTGGAGTGTCCCAGTCCTGCAGGGCACTGCCCCCGTGGGGGCTAGTAGGGCTGGCTCTGCTCTGGTAGGTCGGTGCCCACTTCTGTTTGGCGCCCCCTGCTGCCCAGGTTGTTCAATAACCTGAGTCCCCCTCTAACTGCAGGATGACTCTGTGGGCCTCTCAGATGCTCTCTCCATCTTCCCCTGGGAAGCTGCTGTTTCTGCCTTCCGCTTCCTGTCGGCTTTGGCCATCGCGGGCGGTGGGGGAGGGAACTGAAGGTTGAGAGGGGAAGGCGCTGGGGTCAGCTAGTGCCCTGGCTGCCTGCCTCGTGCCACAGCTGGCCAGCAGCTAGCTTCCTCCACCAGGGCCTGGGCGGCAGCTCCCATCAGCCAAGTCACAGCGTCTTCTCTAACTCCAGGAGCTTCTCTCTCTCCCTTCCTCAGGCCTAGAGATGGTAAGAGCCACACTACCACCTGCACCTTTCCCGGGGGCTCACGACCATGACACACGGTCACGGGCAAAGCTCCAGAGTCCAAAGCAACCAAAGGAGCTGCCAACCCTGGGTGCTCATTACTGTAACCTCGCCCTGGATCTCCGGAGTTCTTATCTGGTTTCCTTAGACACACGACCCCTCCTCCCCCACCCCCTTCATTATTTATTGAGAATCTTGACGTAATCTGGCCAGGAGAGTATAGGAAATCAATTACCCACCGAGAAGGCACGGACAGCAAGAGCCCCAGGGTCCCAGGGTCCCAGGCCACGTCATTCCCCTGGTTGTCAGCACACACACCCGTCCTGATGCACTGCATAGGAACGGGGCCGCTCAGCAGCGTGGCGTGGGCTGCTCGCCACGCTCACCCCTGTGCGGGGGCCACGCGTGCGGGGAGATCCTGCCCGTCTGGTGGCAGAAGGACATCAAAAGCTCAGAGCAGCTGCGCGCCGTGCGATAAACGCTGCCTGCCTTTGATCCTCAAATCCGCACCTTGCAGCTCTGATGCGGGTACCACGGAAACTGCTCTAAGGGCTTCCCAACTGCCCATTTACGTTTCCCGTCTCTCGCCCATCCGGGGAGTTTGCAGGGACAAGTTTCCTCCACTTTTACAAACAGCAATTCTCCCGATGCTGGTGCAAAATGACAGCTGTGGAGTCCTGGGGCCTTCAGAGAAAACTCCTGTGGGTCACGACTCGGGGAGCTCAGAGGCGGGGCAGCTGCCACACATCACTCCGGCAAATGCGTCCCCCGGAACAAGCGGCTCATGGTGATTGCTTCTTACCAGGAACGATTGCTCTGCAAAGGCTGTGTTTCCCTGCTGACTGTCCCAGCTCAGAGGCCCGGGCAGGGTCCCAGGCACTGTGGCTTCTCTAAGACAGAGGGATGTCTGCAATGAGTCACGACCTGGATGTTGTCATCTATGTGCATTTCTTCTTCTTTTTTTTAAGATTTATTTATTTATTTATTTATTTAAAAGTCAGAGTTACACAGAGAGAGGAGAGTCAGAGAGAGAGAGGTCTTCCGCCAGGAGTCAGGAGCTTCTTCCAGGTCTCCCACGTGGGTGCAGGGGCCCAAGGACTTGAGCCATCTTCTACTGCCTTCCCAGGCCACAGCAGAGAGTTGGATCAGAAGTGGAGCATCCAGGACTTGAACTGGCGCCCATATGGGATGCTGGCACTTCAGGCCAGGGCATTAACCCGCTGAGCCACAGCACCGGCCCCATGTGCATTTCTTCTTGCTGCATGTTCGTCAGCCGGGTGAGACAGTAACACAGCAGCAGCCGGCACGGGTGGGTCCACTCTGTGCCTGCAGATGTCACCTGCGGGCCCTTGGACATGTGTTAGGAGGAGCTTCCACGTACAAGGGTTCCTGCGGGAGTGGGCATTTGGCTGAGTGGTCAAGATCCAGCTAAGATGCCCAAATCAGAGAACCCGGGTTAGAGTCCCAGCTCTGGCTCCCGATTCCAGCTTCCTGCTAATACAGACCCCAGAGGCAGCAGTGAGGGCTCACGTAACTGGGTTCCTGCCACCCGCCTGGGAGCCTGGTTGAATTCTCGGCTCTGGCTTCAGCTTTGGCCAAGCCCCAGTCATTATGGGCATTTGGGGAGTGAACCAGCGGATGCGTCCTCTCCCTGTTCCTGTTCCTCTCCCTTTCTTTCTGCCTCTCAATTAATTAATTTTTAGAGCTTTATTTATTTTGAAAGTCAGAGTTATAAGGAGAAAGAGAGAGAGAGTTACACAGAGAGAGAGAGATTAAGAGAGATCTTCCATCAGCTGGTTCACTCTCCCAAAGGCCACAACAGCCAGGGCTGGGCCAGGCAGGAGCCAGGAGCCAGGAGCCAGGAGCTTCATCCAGGTCTCCCATGTGAGTGGCAGGGGCTCAAGCACTTGGGCCACCCTCTGCTGCTTTTCTTAGACCATTAGCTGCGACCTGAACCTGTGCCCCTATAGGATGCCTGTGTTGCAGGCAGTGGTTTTACCTGCTATACCACAATGCCGCTCCATCAATTTTTTTTTTTTTTTTACAAAAGAGTTTCTTGGACAAAAAGTTTGAGAAAGTGCCTGTCTGGGTTTTGACAAGTCCCGTGGCCTGACTGGGAACTTGAGTCGCTTGGCTTGGCAATGAGAGAGGAGGGATACCTGGGAGAAAAGAACTCAGAGAAGCGGCGGTAGACCCTCAGGCAGGAAGTGGTCTCTGAGTGTGCAGGACGACCGGCGGCGCACAGCATGGCGGCGGTGGGGGTGGGATTGGGGGTGGGGGTCGGGGTGGTCCTGCAGGAGGCCTCCTCCCTGAGCACTTGACCATGCAAGCGTTGCCCTTTGCACACACAGAAAGAAGTGCCCAGAGCAGATAGATAGCCGGGAGAGAACGGTGCCCACCAGAAGACCCTGTTTACAAACACCATGCACTGATTCTGTGGGGGGAGCAGCCATGCCTGGCCTGGCCCCCATGAGAATCCACCATGGGAATCCCAAAGAGGACTCTGGTTCCACCGGGCTAACCCAGCACTTCTCAGCACCAGGGACGTTTGTCAACATGTGGAAATGGGGATCTGGCAGGTGGAGACCAGGGACGCAGCAAAACCTGACACAGCTCACAGGACGGCCCCACAGCCGAGGACTCTGTGGTCCCGAAAGCCAACAGGGCCATGGCCAGAAACCATGGACTTGACACAGGTTGCCGATGGGCAGAGAACCCTGCCGGTCTGCATGCATCTTGCATCTCCAGCTCCCTGTGCAGGTCTGGCTTGGCTCGCCCTTAACTAAACCTGCAGACTGACCGAATGTGAACACGACCCAGCTCCACGAGAGACAAAAGAGCACTCCTCACAGTCCAGCGAGGTCCTACCCTGACTCTGCCCATGCAGAGTCAGCCCGAAGACTCAGAAAGATGGTGGCAGCCATCAGCGGCCACACTGCAGGTGCACATACTCCCCGACCTCCTCCCTCTGTGACTTTCGACAAAGACGCAACTATTGTCTTTTTCTTTGTGCTCTGTGCGTCCTGCTTGCAAGGCTGTCTCTGGAGATGAAGAAGTTGGAGCTGTGTTTCATGGGAGGACAGCAGAGGTGGCCTCTGCCTCCACGCCACAGCCCCGCTCAGCCTGCCTTCCCGATTTGAAGGAATCTCCCCGAGTTCGTTTGTGCTGCTGTAATAGAACACCAGAGCCTGGGGAATCTACAAGCGGCCGAAATCCACTTGTCCATGGTGCTGGAGGCTGGGAAGTTCAAGGTCAAGGTGCTGGCACGTTGAGTTTTCTGGCGAGGGTCCAGGCCCTGCTTCCAGAGTGGTGCCGTGAACACTGCCTCCCCCGGAGAGGGAGGTTGCTGAGCCCTCCCATGGTGGGAGGTGGGAGGGCAAGCTTGTTAAACGCTGAATCAGGTCTCCTTTATTTAAAAATTTTTATTTAGTTGAGATGCAAGAATATATATATATATATATATATATATATATATATATATTCCACTTGTCCCCAAATGCCTGCAACAGCCAGGGCTGGACCAGGCTGAAGGCAGGGGAGCCCGGAACCCAATACCAATCTCCCCGTATGGATGGCAGGGGCCCATGCCTTGAGCTGTATCTGCTGCCTCCCAGGCTGTGCGTGAAAAGGAGGCTGGAGTGCAGAGCAGAGCCAGGACCTGAACCCAGCACCCGATATGGGATGTGTGTGTCCCAAGCAGCAGCTTAACCACTGTGTCAGATGCCTGCGTCATGAGGCCTCCTTCGTAGGGGCCTGAATCCACACCTGGGGGAGGAGCCCTCGTGGCTTAACCACCTGTCAAAGGCCCTGCCTCTGTGGGCAACACCAAACTTGATATCGGTGGGGGGGGGGGGCACTCAGCCCCGCAGCAGAACCTGCTGTTGCTGGCATCATGAACTGGTCCCAAGGACAAGTTGGGCCCCTGGGAACCAGAGTCCACGGCTAACCAACGGATCAGAGTCCACGGCTAACCCATGGTGATCAGAGCCCACAGCTAACCCATGGTGATCAGAGCCCACGGCTAACCCACGATGATTAGAGTCCACGGCTAACCCATGGTGATCAGAGCCCACGGCTAACCCACGGTGATCAGAGCCCACGGCTAACCCACGATGATTAGAGTCCACGGCTAACCCACAGATCAGAGTCCACGGCTAACCCATGGTGATCAGAGCCCACAGCTAACCCATGGTGATCAGAGCCCACGGCTAACCCACAATGATTAGAGTCCACGGCTAACCCATGGTGATCAGAGCCCACAGCTAACCCATGGTGATCAGAGCCCACGGCTAACCCACAATGATCAGAGTCCACGGCTAACCCATGGATCAGAGTCCATGGCTAACCCATAGTGATCAGAGTCCATGGCTGACCCACAGTGATCAGAGTCCAGGACTAACCCACGGTGATCAGAGCCCACGGCTAACCCACGGTGATCAGAGCCCACGGATAACCCACGGTGATCAGAGTCCATGGCTGACCCACAGTGATCAGAGTCCAGGACTAACCCACGGTGATCAGAGCCCACAGCTAACCCACAGTGATCAGAGCCCATGGCTAACCCACGGTGATCAGAGTCCAAGGATAACCCATGGTGATGTGGTTCAAGTGGGGGTGTGAAGAACCGATGCTGAGAATTGGGTGTGCATGGACAGGAACCCCTTACCCACCACTGAAGGTCCAGGGGTGCCATTGTGAGGGGGGCAAGAGAGGAATAACCACACCCAGGGACACCCTAGCTCAGCACCAAGGAAAAACCAAGCGCACAGAGCTCCCAAAGAGGCAGGTCCCCAGTGCCTCCTGAGGGCGCTGCTGGCGGCGGCTCTGTGAACAAGGTTAGTAGAGGGTCAGTTTGCACCAGCCATGAATGCAGGCGGTGGGGTTCTGGAACGTTCCCTCCTCGTTGACTTTTGGGTTCCAGTTTGCAGGTGGTACCAAGAGGACCTACTGGCAGATCAGGGAGAGAGAGCTCTAATGGTGAAAATGACATGGCAGCAGACAACACAGCAATGCCTGGTCAGCCACCCCCCAAATACTCGTGGGATAAACTTAGACGACCTCGAGGCAATAACCCATGCGAGGTCATCCCATCCGCACCCAGTGAGGATCCCCACATTTGTGGCAGTCCTCGGGCACCCCAGGCTCTTAGGGCAGCCGCTAGACCCCATCCACCCGTATGTTTGCCGTTAATGTAGGAGCAGACGCAAAATTCAGGCCCTGGATTCATTCCAACGCCTGTAAAAAGGCTTCTGCTAACCAAGGGTCGAGGATATGCTTGTGTCTTTCCAGAGAATGTGGGACAGCCCATTTGGGTACCAGCCAGAAACATCAAGCCTGCGACTGACAGTCAACCAGAACCAGCTGAACAAGACTGAGAGTCTGCCTTGTTAGCGGATGCACCTGCCCCATCAACCTACCTTGAGGAACTGCCCATAGCCACATCCATTACTGTTTTATACTCCACTAGCTCTGGTCAGCCACTCGAATGGCCCACAGCCTGTGTGCGGTCATGCCATTCCTGATAACCATTGTTCCTCATTCCTACCCCTATCTGAGCAAGCACTCCTGTGGTCTCCCATTTTGAGTGCTGGTTAGTCAACAACGGGTAAGATCCCCTGGGGGACAACCTAAGACAGGCACAGCTGCGTACAGAGACCACATGGAAACGGGGTCAACAATGGTATGGCCAAGAATCTTGCCTCCCGTAGCTCAAAAATAAATGAAAAGGGGGAAATGTGGTGGAATGAGAAGGCCATGCCAAGATGGCCGCTGGCAACAGAGTTTGCCTGGCAACAGGCTGTGATTGGTTAGGGCATAGACCGCCCCTTGACCAGATTGGCTGGTCTGGGCTATATAAGCTGTTGTACCAACTGAAATAAACGAGTCTGCGGGCTGCTTGCCTCTGGCCTGCTTTCACCAGACTCCCGGGGTCTGTGTGGTGACTCCCCGCTTCTTGCCCCCACCATGCTCCTCCTCTCAGAAGGAATCAACCTCAACAGTGGGGGTTCTGGAACGTTCCCTCCTCGTTGACTTTTGGGTTCTAGTTTTCAGGTGGTACCAAGAGGACCTACTGTCCGATCAGTGGCAGGTGTGAGAGAGAGGGAGCAGGCGCTGCCTGGCTGGGGCATCTGCTGGCTGAGATGCAGGGGTGGGTTGGTGCAGGCGGGAGGGGCCCCCAGGATTAGAGGGAACCGTGGGTGACTTAGGGCTGAGCCACCCCCGTGGTGAGGTCAGGCAGAGGGCTGTGTCTGTGAGTGTGGGGAGTTGGACATCCGGACTTCCGGACCTATGGACACAACGAGATCACGGCTGAGCAGGTGTCCCTGCAAGGGAAGGTGTTGAGGATGGAGGCCGGGCATGCCCCATTTGGAGGCGGAGCCTGAGGGGACTGGCGATTAGCAGAGGGTGGCCGGGCTGCTCTGCTCCAAGAGTCCAAAGGCAGAGGCCTTTTCCCTGGGGTGGCAAGCCCCTCCCATCTGGCCTCCTGCTCCCCACATCCACGGAGCGGCCCCGATTCAACATCCAAGTCAGAACCTCCAAGGACTCTCATCTCACCACAAGTCCAAGCCGATGTCGCAACAATGACCTGGCCCTTAGCCACCTTTGGGGTCTGAGTGTTTGTCGCCTGCCAAACTCCTGCTGCACTGTGGTTGCCGCTGTGGGAGCACTGGCGGTGACAGTGGGAGCGACAGGGCTGTGCAGATTGCACCTGCAGGGGTGGGGTGCGTGTGCCCATCAAAGGACGAGTCTGGCCTCTGCTTGCCTGTTTGCCCCCTGCCTTCCACCACGTTGTAAGGCAGCGAGGAGGCCCTGGCCAAATGCTGGCGCCCTGGTCTTAGATTTCTCTAGCCTTCAGCACTGTGAGTCTTTCGTTCCCTAGGAGCTACCTGGTCTCCGGTATTCTGTGACGGTGGCATAGAGGGACCAAGAGGGCCCCTCTCTGAATTCAGCTCAGCAGGGTTGATGACGGAGCACTCGGGTCACAGCCTCCCCCAGGGGCTCTGGCTGGATGTCCCCTCTGTGTGGGACACTCTTCCCCCAAAGTCTGCACAGCTCACGCCCACACCCTTGCTCAGTTTCAGCAAGGCCTCCCCAGGTCCCCTACAACACGCTCACTCCCAGCCAGCTCCCTTCTAGGGAGGCGGGACTTCCCCCTCCAGGGAGGCGGGACTTCCTTAGACCCATACACTAGAGTTTGTACTTCATATTTTACTTATTTTACGTATTTCTCACTCAACCACAGCTCCAGATGGGCAGGAATTTTTGCCAGTTTCACTCATGGCCTCATCCCTAGGGCTAGATTGATGCTGAGCACATAGTAGCTGTTGAATGCATGAATTAATCTAAATCAGAAATTGCAGTAATTTAACGTATTTTTATTGACCTATAGCAGATTTTGTTTTTGCAACTGGAAAAAAGTATCAGTGGAATTTACTTATCACATTGTGAAATACACCCATGTCTTCATGTTACTTTGGGATTTTTACTCATCTTTTAAACAATAGACCTCTTATTGTAGATGGCTTTAAGTTAACTTTCATAGTAAGAACTAAATGATTGAAGTCTATTCCCATCACTGATAATTAGGTTCCGTGAAATTTAAAAATTCTTGATAAGAGGAATTCTGTAACTGTCTCTTTTATCGAGCTGTTGACATATTGTGTCGATGTCCCTTCCAGAAACTTCATTCCAGGGCTGGCACTGTGGCGTGGCAGGCTAAGCCTATGCTTGTGACGCTGGCATCCCATATGGGCACCAGAGTGTGTCCTGGCTGCTTCTCTTCTGATCCAGCTCCCTGCTAATGCACTTGGGGAAGCAGCCGAATCTGGCTCAAGTCCTTGGGCCCCTGCACCTGCACAGGAGACCAGAAGAAGCTCCCGGCTCCTGGCTTCAGATCAGCCCCGCTGTTGCAGCCATTTGGAGACGTGAACCAGCAGATGGAATGTCTCCATCTCTCTCCTTCTCTCTGTGTAACTCTGCCTTTCAAATAAATACACACACACACACAAATCTTAAAGAAAAGAAACTTCACTCCATGAAAGCCGGGACCTGGTCTATTCTGAACCGCAAGTGGCTAAAGCAGTGCCCAGCACATCGTGGAGGTTAACTAATAAACGAATGAATGAATCATTTGATAACATGAAGAACTGAATTTAACTCTGGTCCTTTGAAATGCTGGTTTATTGGAATCCTCAGTTACACCAGAGATTCTCAGTCAAAGGTGATTTTGCACTGCAGGGGACATCTGCCCAGGCCTGGAGACACTGTTGGCTGTCACTTTTGCGGTCAGGATTCTCCCATTGTCGAGTGGGAAGACATCAAGGGTGGCACTGAGACTCCTCCAGTGCATGGGACCATCTCTCACCCAGACAAGGGCCCAGGCTGAGGCGGTCAGGTGCCGAGGCTGGAAAACCGCTGGCCCTGGACCTCGCCTCCGGCAGCAGCTCACCCGACTAGCACAGCTTCTCCTGTACCCTGGAAACCTTGGTCCTGTTGCTCTCCCCGGGAGACTCAACCCTGCATCCGGTGCTTGCCCGGCCACAAAGACAGGGCACGAAGAGTCGGGACTACCGAACACTGGAAGCAGGCAGAGGCTGCTGCTCGGCCCGATGGAATTGTTCTTTCCGGCTCTTGCCGACAGCCACCGCTGTCGTGGGGCATGTCCTCGCTGAGCTACAGGGCAACAGGACTGAGCACCCTGGTAACACTCGGCATTGCCATGAATGCCATGGGCCTGCGCACCTGCACTGCCAGGGCCCGCAGGCTGCTCCACATCCGTTACCTCTGAAGCAGAGAGACTTAGCGCAGTGGGGGATGGGAAACCGGTGACCAGGGACAAGGGACCTCTGGGGTGGGTTGATTCCCACACCCATGCTGAGAAACATCTACATTGTACTGGGCGGCTACAGAACTCCAGGTGTCTTCCACTGAGAGAGAGACAGGCAGACAGAGAGATCCCTTCTGCTGGTTCATTCTCCAAGTGCCTGCAATAGTTGGAACCGGGCCAGGGCTGACGGTGGGAGCCAGGCATCAGCCCAGGTCTCCCATGTGCACCTGTGTCATCACCACTGCCTCCCTCGGTCTGCAGCAGCAGGAAGCTGGGATCAGGAGCTGGAGCCGAGGGCTGACCACACGGACGTGGGCGCAGGACGCAGGTGTCTTAACCTCTAAGGCCAAACAAAAGAGCCCCAGTGCAGGAGGAGAGGGTCTGTGTCATGCTGTGTCATGCACAGCGCCAGGCCCTGGGGGAGAGCACTCTGCGGGGTCTCCGGACTCTGAAGCGAGTCTCCGAGGCTCTTCTCCAAGTGCGTGCAAGGCTCTTGTGCCTCGGAGAAGACGCACCGGAAGTGCTGCTGCTTTCACATCGTCATCATTATCCAACATCCCAGCCAGCAGACAAGGGTAGCTGCCTTCCAGTAGAGGCCAGTGAACGTAGAGGGCCTCTTCCTGGAAAAGGCTGGAAACCGCTCCCCCGGAGCCTCAGCGGGGATGCCCAAGGCCTGCGGAACGCCGGTCCGATCTCTCCCAGCCGGAGCCGGGGTCTCTGCAGCTTGAGTAGAAGGCTAGTCAAGGGGACTTTGAGCCTTGAGAAGTGGCACCCCCAGTAGGAGGAATGGGATAGCTCTCGGTTAATCAGATTATTACATTTAAATTATTATACTTATTTGATAGTAGTTAATAGTATTAATATAATAAATGGTACCAAATGATGATAAGCCCATAACAGTATTAATATTTATATTAATATATGTAATATATAATATTTATAATAAATGTATCTTGTGTATACAACATTTATGATATATGCTGCATATATCATAAAAACATAACATACTTGTATATCATTGTAAACACTATTTTGATTATATCTATATCATTTAATATATAATCAACAATCAATATTAATACAGAATATTAATTAATAACTAGTTTATGTAATTAAAATAATTAATTAATGTTATTTAACATATTTTTACTGTTGCTAAATGCTTATTAAATCATTCATCAGATCATTGAATTGACCAGCCTCTTTTCCCACACCCATTCCCAGGGCAGATTCAGCCTGGGCCTGTCTGCTTTGATACATACAATTGGCTGAATTCTCCAGCACGGAGCACACGGGGTCACGTACATGGGAGCTGGTTAAGCCGCACTCCAGGGGCAGCCAGCAGTCCTGATGAGGAAGCTGGAGTGGACTCCAGCCCTGACTCATGGACCCCACTCCTCTGGGGACCCCAGCCCTGACTCATGGACTCCACTCTTCTGGGGACCCCAGCCCTGACTCCTGAGGACCCTACTCCTCTGGGGACCCCAGCCCTGGCTCATGGACCCCACTCCTCTGGGGACCCCAGCCCTGACTCCTGAGGACCCCACTCCTCTGGGGACCCCAACCCTGACTCATGGACCCCACTCCTCTGGGGACCCCAGCCTTGACTCCTGAGGACCCCACTCCTCTGGGGACCCCAGCCTTGACTCCTGAGGACCGCACTCCTCCGGGGACCCCAGCCCTGACTCCTGAGGACCCCACTCCTCTGGGGACCCCAGCCCTGACTCATGGACCCCACTCCTCTGGGGACCCCAGCCCTGACTCCTGAGGACCGCACTCCTCCGGGGACCCCAGCCCTGACTCCTGAGGACCCCACTCCTCTGGGGACCCCAGCCCTGACTCAGGGACCCCACTCCTCTGGGGACCCCAGCCCTGACTCCTGAGGACCGCACTCCTCTGGGGACCCCAGCTCTGACTCCTGAGGACCGCACTCCTCTGGGGCCTCCCACAAGGGCCTCCTCATTTTCCTGTCCTCTGAACTCTGCCCTACAGCAGAGAATTTGCTAATGAGCTCAGAGAAGTTCCCAAAGGTGTTTTTGTGGCTGGAAATGGAGCTCGTTATTTAGCATCGTGAATGTGAGGAGTGGGTTCTCATCTGTGGGTTGCAGGTGTTCAGGATGAGCGGGTTGGCTTCTCCCACATTCTCCTCCCTGGCTGCAGTGGGTACCAAAACCTTGCAAATAGGCCGGCGCCATGGCTCAATAGGCTAATCCTTTGCCTTGCGGCGCTGGTACACCAGTCCCAGTCGGGGCGCCGGATTCTGTCCCAGTTGCCCCTCTTCCAGGCCAGCTCTCTGCTGTGGCCAGGGAGTGCAGTGGAGGATGGCCCAAGTGCTTGGGCCCTGCACCCTATGGGAGACCAGGAGAAGCACCTGGCTCCTGCCATCGGATCAGTGTGGTGCGCAGGCCGCAGTGCGCCGGCCGCAGCGGCCATTGGAGGGTGAACCAACGGCAAAGGAAGACCTTTCTCTCTGTCTCTCTCTCTCACTGTCCACTCTGCCTGTCAAAACAAACAAACAAACAAACCCACAAAACCTTGCGAACATCTCCCCCTACGGAGATGGCACCTGAGACAGAGCCCTCAACCATCCTGCCTCCAGCTGGTGGCTTAAAAATCTTGAGTTTCCTGGTGCTCCCTGTGAGATGGGCTCTTTCCACCTCGCAAACGCTGTTCTGCCTGGCTGGGTCGGGGCTCCTGATTGGCTGTCATCAGAGCACCTGCGAGGACCAGGGTTGGGATATTTTTGACCTTGGAAGTTGCATAGTCCGGTGTCTGCTTGTTGATAAAGATTGGCATGGGGCTCAGGGTTGGGAAGGAGCCATGATTTCATCACAACCTGGTAGCAAGGTGTCCGGAGGGTGGCTGATTCTCAACCCTCTCCAACTCCTGAGGCTGCCAATAGCTGCCAAAAAGAATGTAACAGGCGTGCATGACCAAATTGGCCAGTTTTGGAAAAAAAAAGGGGGGGGGGATTCCCCTACCTCCACTTTAAGATTCATTTAAGAAGCAACCCAGAGCACCAAGCCTATAGCAAATTACATCTTACTTGGCAAAGAGGCAAACTTTCATCTTTGAAATAATCCGTCATTCCCTCTGAAGTCTGAAGCCTTCGTTTCCCTGATACATTGCCCTGAGCCCAAAGGGAGCTCCAGGCCTGGCTCCCGGGGCAGGAGAGCTGTGTGGGAGGCATCGGCTTTCCCAGGGAGGGAAGACACATTCGTGCCTGGCCTAGAGGCTTGCATTGCTACTGTTAGGTCAACTTGACTGGGCCTCAAGGTTCCCAGACACCTGGTTAAACACTTCCGGTGGCCAATGTTGTGGCACAGTGGGTTAAGCTGCCCAGTGCTGGTTTGGGCCCCCACTGTTTGCTTCCAATCCAGCTCCTTGCTAATGCACCTGGGAAAGCAGTGGAAGATGGCCTCAGTGCTTGGGCCCCAGCACCCACATGGGAGACCTGGATGGAGTTCCTGGCTCCTGGCTTCAGCCTGGCCCAGCACCTCCACTGTGGCCATTTGGGGGAGTGAACCAGGGCTTGAAGATCTCTTTTTCGTTTTGTCTCTCTTCCCCATTTTGCTTCTCAAAGAAAGAAAAAGGAAGGAAGGAAGGAAGGAACGAAGGAACGAAGGAACGAAGGAAGAAAAAAGAAATATTTTTAATTTTTATTTTATTACTTAAATTTGTATTAATATAAAGAGAACAGATTTTACGTGTTTCATGGATACAGTTCTAAGGTAATCACACTTCCTTCCCTCCCCTTCTCCCCCTCCCTTCCCCCTTTCTACCTTCCTTCCTTCCTTTTTGCCCTCTAATTTTTGCAAAATCATAATTTCCATTTATTTTATAACCACAGGCTCAAGCCACCACTAACCATAATGGTCAAAAAGTAAAAGTAGACAGAGCACAGTTCCACAGGAGTATGGACAAGGGCTAAGGACAACCATTGCTCCGGGGTCTGTCCGTGAAGGCTACTGTCCCATAGACGTACTCTGAGTGTCGGTAGATTGTCCCATAGACACACTATGAGTGTCAATGTGGGTGGATTGTCCCATAGACGTGCTGATGATGTTGATGAGTGTTGATGTGGTATATATAATATGCGTGTCGATGTGGGTAGACTGTCCCGTATACACCCATTGTGTGCCTGTCTATATGGGGCACTGCCTCTCTGGTGACCCCTGATGCCGAGGCACTAAGCACATCCCGCCCCCAGAAGGCTGCTTCCTGCAGTCCCGGGCTCCTGCTATGGCTTCCTCCTGCCAGGCCCTTCTTGGGCGTGAGCTCAGCTCTCCAGGTGTTCAGAGGACTGAGCCCAAATGGCACGTCCTCAGAGAGCTGGCCTTGATGACCTGGCCTTCCCAGGCTGTGTCTGTGCTAACCCATAAGGCCACCCTGATTCTGCTGTGTGAGTTACAGTGCAGTCAGTTACGACTCCCCGACACTCCCACTGGACTGGAATCTCCCCGAGGGCCAGAGCCTCCCTCTTCTTGCTCAGGCCCTGGTGCCTGGCCCAGGGTAAGCTCTTGGCACATATTTTGTGAATCACTAATGAGTTTCCCCCTATTGTTTCCCCGCCACTCACAACATAACCAACAGTGAGCCTGCAGGGAGAGCCGCCACTCACAAACAAGCCTGACTCCCTTTGAGAAAACTCGGAAGAGGATGGTTTGGGAAGAGGGGTGCTGACGATGTGAATATTCTTGGTCTCTTAGAGCAGTGCTCCTTGATTGGAGCTATTTTGCTAGCCTCCTCCCCCAGGGATATGTGACAACAGGGGGACATGTTCAGGGGTCGTGCTGGGGAGGCATGGCTGGCATCCAGTGGGTAGAGGCCACGGTTGCTGCTCTACACCCTACCAAGCACAGGATGGACCCCTCAACAAAGAATCATCTGGCTCTTTGGGGCTAGCGTTGTGGCACAGTCAGTTAACTCTCCACGTGCAATGCCAGCATCCCATATGGGCTCCACTTTGAGCCCCAGATGCGCCAGCTCCAATCCAGCTCCCTGCTAATGCTCTCGAGAAAGCCGCAGAAGGTGGCCCAAGTATTTGGGCTCCTGCACCCATGTAGGAGCTCAGGACGAAGCTCCAGGCTCTTGGCTTCAGCCTGATCCAGCCTTGGATGTAGTCATTTGGGGAGTGAACCAGTGGATGAAAAATTCTCTCTCTCTCTCTCTCTCTCTCTCTAACTCTACCTTTCAAATAAATAAATCTTTTTTTAAAAAAGATCACCTGGCCCCAATTATCAATAGCACCAAAGTTGCAAGACCCCAAGTGTAATCATATTCACCATATCTCAGTGACCAACTACCAAAGTCCAGGAAAATCTATTTGTCACAGTCTTCACTCCTGGGTGACTACAGACGCATTTTCTGCTGCCCCCAGGTCGACGGTGCAGCCCCCCTTATTCAACAGCACTGCAACGCGAGGGTTGGAGTTGACTCAATGAGATGCAGTGTAGACGATGCGCAGCCCCAGGGACAAAGCTCGTCATTTGCTTTTCCCAGAGCAGGAACGCAGAAAACTCCCTCCACCTTGCATTTCAGACGGCTCCCATCCACCAACATGAAAAATCGAACCTCATAAGCTCAATAATTGAGACAGCGATGATTCTCATTACTAAGTGATTCTTCTTCATTCGGAGGGCGTCTCTGCCAGCTTCCTTAAACAGTTGGCTCCGCTCGTGCATTTACAATCGAAGCCGCTTTACAAAAACATTCGTGTACGGGTGCCGCCATCGGGAAATGCTACGCACATCTTTCTTCACCCGCACCTGCTCCTAACCGCCCAAAGGCGATCCTCCTGCTCCCAGCATTTCTGCCCTGCAGCGTGCTGTCTCTGGACGCCAAGGGTTGCATCTCTGGGATACGTTGGTCTGCTCCTTAGTACCCCAAATGGTCCAGGAGACCACTAAATATTCATTGTTGCCGATGAGATGGACAGAACCAGAGAGGCGCTGTCATGCGCTATGTGGGACATTTCATCGGCACCTGTCACTGGGTCTCCTTTAAACACCCGGCCTCTCTCAGGTACCGGGGTGCTTTGGGGACCTGCACAACCACTTTCCTTCAATGTAGCCCTTGTCCGTCTCCTACCAAACATTCCTGGGCATAAATCGGACTCTCGGCTGTGGGCAGTGGCCTTGTCCTGGACCCCAGTGTGCATGCTCTCAGCTGTATGAGGTCTTTTTTGCAAGCCTGTTAACATGACGACATCACATCGAAGGACTCCCTAGAGGCGTGACAGAGCAGTGGTTCTCAGAGTGGTCCTGGACAGACAGCACCCTTAGGTATCCCAAATGCAGTTTGCCTGGCCCCACCCCACACCCACTGAATGGGAAGTGCTGGGGGTGCCTAGCCACCTGTGCTTTGAGAAGTCCTCCAGGTGATTGTGGGGCATGTTCAAGTTTGAGAACTGCTGAGCTAGAGACTCAAGCTTTTTCTTGCGTCCTGAGCTTATCCCCAACTGCATGGTCAAGGACTGTCTGTCCATCACCTCTTACAGAAGACACAAGTCGTGCGTGCTGGTTCGAGTCCCAGCTGCTCCATTTCCACTCCAGCTCCCTGCTAATGGCTGGAAAAGCAGCAGAAGATGGCCCAAGGGCCTGGACCTCTGCCACCCACGTGGGGGACCTGGATGAAGCTCCTGGCTCCTGGCTTCAGCTTGGCCCAGCCCTGGCTGTTGTAGCCATTTGGAGAATGAACTAGTCATTGGAAGATCTCTCTCTCTCTCTCTCTCTCTCTCTCTGTCTGTCTCTTCCTTTCTCATTGTAATTCTGACTTTCAAATAAACAAGTAAATAAATTTCTCTTAAAAAGAAGCTACAAGCCAAGTTCATGACTGCTGGAGGAAATGAGGGAGAAGGCGCCGTACAATCCTGGTTCGTGCATTGCAGGGCTCCTCCTTTGGAGCTGCATAGATTCTGCTGTGCGCTTTTCTTCCACAGCAGATCCTGCGCTCTAAACAGGAGGCTCCTTGCGCGTCCTTTCAGGTGAACACGACCACCGCGCAAGCCCTGGGAAGGTGTTGAAGTTAATGACCCGATGAGGACACGAGAGCAGGAAGAATCCATTTCCGGCATTTCTGCACTTGAGACCGCTGTGGCAGCACTGGCATCACACACGCAAAATAGAGAACCTTGTTCCTCCGGGGGGGAAACACTCAGACTGAGGATCTCCCACGCTGCGTTTGGAAATGTGCCTGCATCGGCTTTTCCTGGGGCTATGCTGCAGAGACACATCTTGGGACAAGACGTCTCCCCGCTCCCGCAGTCGCTGGCGAGCTGAGGCACCTCGACACTATTTATGCAACTCCCCAGAAGCCCAGAGCTCTGTGTGAGCCACCGCTTTCAATGGGGACCAAAGGAAGGCGACCCAGGCAAGGCTGGGAACAGAAATGGACCTGCGAGACGCGGGCGTCGTTAACGTAGTTGGGGAGAAAGCCAAGCCAAGCCAAGCCACACGAAAGCCACTGTTGCTCCACTTGGCCATCCCTCAATCCTCCTTTATGGCGAATTCTCCAGCTAGTGAGGGAGTTGTCAACTTAATGAGTTACTTTCACTACTATAAAAATCCACTTGCTGAGAGTTAAAGCAATACCTTCTCCTTCTTTTTTCTTGGCTGCAAAGGACTATGGGAGCCAACAGCTTGGGGAGGGGGCGCTGAGTCCAAGGCCTGGCAGGCAGGAGCATTCCAGGCTGGACCTCCTGCCAAGATACCCAGACCCTTGCGTCCTCTGTCTACGCTATGATGAAAGCCGTTCTCTAGGTCACAGAGGCGGCGGCCCGGGCCCAGTTACGGCACCAGCTGTGAAAGCTGATCGTGTGGTTGGAAAATGGTCAGAGGCCTGGAAGCTTTGGGGACTCCGCCTCATTCGTAAACACTCTGGCCGCGACATGTGTATCCAAGCAAACCACTGTTTTCTGCAGAACAGCCTGCAGAAGCGGAAATCCAGCTCTCAGGATGCATCCCATGAGCCAACAGGCTCGCGGTGGGGCCCTGTGGCCCCCGAGATCATCAGCTTCGCAGAACCCCGGCCAGCGGAAGCGCGCTCATTGGGAAGAGGCCAGCTCTGTCCTGGTCCCCGCCTTCCTCCTCAGCAGGTGCACTGGAAGCCCCAGGCTGGAGGCTCCTGGGGGGTGACAGCACATTGGGGAGGCCCCCGTGAGGGCCTCGTGCCAGACGCCGTGATGGCACCGGCATTCTTTTACAGATGGAGAGCCTGCTACCGAGGCCTTTGCGGGATCCTGGATGGCGGAGCCCACTTTTGCAACTGAGGGCCTGAAGTTCAAAAACACCAATGAGGTCTGAGCAGTGACTCCAAGCTCTCGCTCCCACTATGTCCTCCGTGGCAGCTTCGTATCCTTTCCCGTGGCCTGGTTCATCCTGGTTCGTAGATGCACTCAATCAGAGGTCTCCAAAGAGCCGAGAGCAAGCAGCAACCGGGGGCTCTGCTGACTGTGGAGTGGGGTTCAAACACTGGTGGGTGTGCACATTTAGGGCATAGGAGGTGCCCTGGGGTCCCCCACATCACAACACAGTTGGACACCACCGTGTGTCCCCAGTCGGTGCAGCACCCAGCTTTTGATCGGTTGGCTTGGAAGTGAAGAACAGCAGCGGGAGTGATGCTGGCATTGTAGTTGTTCAGCCTGGGCTCTGCAGCTCTGTGGCCCGGAGAGAGGAGACACCAGTGCCCAGTCGGCCGACCACCTCCATTGCAGTCCTGAAACTTGTTTTTTTGAAAACCTCTCAAGTTTCCTCTATGTGGAAGAAGGACTGAGAGTGGGGTTGTCCAGGAACCCACCACCCCTGCACCGTCCTCACGTGGCCAATGGTCTCAGGGAAGACATGGCTGCAACATCTTCTTTCTCACGTGCACGCCCGGAGGGGCCCCTAAGAGTCACACCCAAAATAACCCACGCTTGATTGCCAAGCCGTTTCCAGACTTTTATGAATTTGCTCTCTACCAACTTTCCACTCTGAAGGATTATGTTTAGATCTTTAGTTTTTAAATGGGAACAGCTGCGATGGGCTAGCAGACAGCTTAAATGAACAGATGTGTGTTTCTGGAGAAATCGATTTCCTTTTTTATTATTATGTCACCAAATTTGGTTTATTTCCAAGCAATTTACATTTTAAGCTGCAACTTGCTTTTGAACCAACCATAACCGCCATGGCCCGCAGGTAGGGAAATTTATGTACACAAAGAGCAATGCAGAATTGGTAGTCATTATTATTAGCCATCTACCCCGGGGACTGTGTGCTTTGCAGCCTTTACGATCTGGCTGCCATGCCAGCCACTCCTGTGGTCCCACTGGAGGAAGTCTTTTTGTTTGGAGTTGGTCTAGAAAGTATGATGTTTTTAACCCGGCAGTTCTCAACCCCAGGCAGTTCTGCTCTCAAGGGGAATTAGGCAATGTCTGAAGACATTTTTGATTATTAGGACTGGGGGAGGAGAGGCCAGGCAAGACACCACACATCCACCGTGCCCAGGACCGCCCCTGGCACCATGGATTGTTCTGCCCCAAACACTAACAGGTCTAGGCCTGCAAAAGCCTGCTGTGATGAGTTGAACTGTGTGCCCCAAAAGATACGTGGAGATCCTCACTGCCCCCCAATACCTCTGAATAGGACCTTGTTTGGAAAATGGAATCACCGGGGCTGGCATTGTGGCACAGCAGGTTAAGCTGCCACTGGCGATGTCAGCATCCCAACTCAGAGCAGCAGCTCTGATCCAGCTTCCTGCTCATGCCCCTGGGCGGACAACAGAAGATGACCCAAGGGTGTCGGCCCCTCCCACCCACATGGCAGACCCAGAGGAGTCCCAGGCTCATGGCTTCTGCCTGGCCAAGCCCCAGCCACTGCAGGCACCTGGGGAGTGAAGCAGTGCATGGACTCTCTCTCTCTCTCTCTCTCTCTCTCTCTCTCTCTCTCTCTCTCTCTCTCTCTCCCACCTCTTTTAAGCAGATAAATAAATAAGTCTTTAAAAGAAGAAAGGGAAATAGAAGCCTTGCAGGTGTCATTTGTGGGGGGGGGGGGCATACTGAAGGAGGGCGGGCACTTAAACCAATAAGACCAGCGTACCTGTGAGAAGAGAGAAGACCATGTGCAGACAGACACACAGGGAGAGGCCGTGGGGAGGAGCAATGCTGCCACAGCCATGGGATGTCTGGAGCCACTGGAGCCGGGAGGACAACTTGACTTTGGACTTGGGCCTCCTGACCATGAATGAGCAAATTCCTGTTGTTTTAAGCCCTTTTGTTTGTGATTTCTTTAAAGATTTATTTGGTTAGTTAGTAGAAAGGCACAGTTATAGAGAGAAGAGGCAGAGGGAGGCAGGGAGGGAAGAAATGGGGGAGGGAGAAAGGGAGAGGGAGAGGGAGAGGGAGAGGGAGAGGGAGAGGGAGAGGGAGGGAGAGAGGGAGAAGGGGAGAGGGAGAGGGAGAAGGGGAGACAGAGAGAGAGAGAATCTTCCATCCTCTGGTTTATGCTCCAGATGGCTGCAATGGCCAAGGCAGAGCCAGCTGAAGCCAGGAACTTGGAACTCCACCCAGGTCTCCCATGTGGGTGGCAGGGCCCCAAATGCATGGGCCATTTTCCATTGCCTTCCCGGGCACATTAGCAGAGGGCTGGATTGGAAGCAGAGCAGCCCGGGACTCTCACCACGACACCAGCCCCTGTTGGTGGTGTTCTGTTGTAGCAGCCCGAGGAAATGAATTCATTTCCTTTCAATGAGGCAAACGTTCTCTGCTTTCCCCCTGGGAATGACAACGGCCCTACTACAGGGAGAGACAGGGCTTCCTGTGCCTGCCTTTACCCCACGCACCAGAGGCTGCGACACTGTCAGGCAGGCGTCCACATTCCCACATTGGCGAGGCAAAACCCCGACAGCCAGCGTTTGTCCAGAGCTTGCTTGTGCCAGGCCCACAGCCCGTGCTTTCCCAACGCTATCTTGTGGGGCTGGCGTGGAGGCACAGCAGGTTCGGCTGCCACTCGTGACACTGGCCTCTCAAATCGGAGCGCTGGTGCGAATCCTGGCCGCTCCATTTCTGATCCAGCTACCTACTAACGCACCTGGGAAGGCGGTGGAGGATGGCCCAAGTCCGGGCTCCTAGCATTGGTCTGGACAGTTGCTGCCATTTGGGGGAGTGAACCACAGCATAGAAGACCTCTCTCTCTCTCTCTCTCTCTCTCTCTCTCTCCCTCTCTCCCTCTCTCTCTCTCTCTGAATCTCCTGCCACTCTGTCAAATACTTAATTAAAAAAATACTACCTGCTTGATCATTCCAGCGGCCCTTGGAGGCGGCTGCTGTGGCGGCCCTCATTTTGCAGGGTGAGAAATCGAGACACCTTGCTCACGGTCCCACAGTGGCAGGGGAGGAAGTCTCGAACCCAGGGAGTCCTGCCGCGGGGTCTTCCTCTGCACTATCGCTCTCCAGCTCTGAATAGCAGAGACCAAAGGACTCTCAAGGCTCACGGCCCAGCTAGGGCCGATGGCACAACCTTGTCCAGCCAGAATCCTCGGCCCTGCCAACAACACATCTCAAATGAAGAGGGCCTTAGCACAAGGCAGTTCGGAGCCACATCCCACGGGAAAAAGATTTTGAAGCAAAATAAGAGTGGATGACAATGCCTATTATATCCGCCTCTTCTGTACTGAGAACCATCATGGATAAAGGCTCTGATAAGGCATGCATTTCTCCCAAACCCCAGCATCTTGCTTGCTGTGTTTGATCCAGCGATTTCTCCAAAGGATTTGGCTATGGAAACCCAGTTTGTAAGACATGGTTACAATCTACAGCAGGCAGAACCCCGTCATGTAGAGGATCAGGAAATGTTTGAGGCCTTGCAAGAGACATATGGTCTCTGACCCGTGTCCTTCGCTTCTCTGTTTACAATCCTTTAACATGTAGAGAACCATTCTTAGCTCAAGACTCCTAGCAACACAGCTGCCGGCCGGATTTGGCCCGGAGGCCAAAGTTTGCTGAGTCCTCCAGAGACAGAGACTTGAGAAACCCGGATGATAGATGATTGTTTGACGTGTTATTTTTCACTAACACAGGGCTGAGAAACCAGTTGCAGAAATCCAGGAATAGAAAACCCAAATTATGTTCATTACTCCAGTGCACTTTCCCTGGAACAAATGGGAAAATAAAGACGTCCGCGCGGAACCTTGTTTTGGGTTGCGTCTCCTTGGCTAGAGGGAAAATGAGTCACAGCCGGTGAGTGGGAGTGAGCCCAGGTCCGTCTGGGCCGGCTGCACCGGCTCAGGCCCAGGGAGCAAGCTTCCTCCCGCCAGGCAGGAGACGCTGATGTTTAGCCATCATCTTGGCACCATGCAATGATTCTCTGTCGACCAGGCTCAGGGGATGCCCGCCAGGTCGGCGTCCCCCTCTGCCACTCTGGGCCACGTGATGAGGGTTTTGTGGGCACCGCATTGGATTTCCAGATGCAACCATGGCTCCCAAAGCAAAACACTGAGGCCTCCTGCAGCCGGGCGGGCAGCGCCCGGAGATGCACGTTTAGGAGCGCTTACTCCTTTGAAGGAGAAATGAGGCGCGACATGGGCCAGGAGGCAGGGCCTGGGGTTCTGGCTCTACCGTCTCTCCACTGGGGGGCGCATCATGGAGGCTAGGCCCCCTGCCTGCCTCAGTTTCTCTATCCACAAGGTCACCTCCAGGGGTGAAATAAAGACACACACGTTAACAAAGGTCTGATCCGACGGTAAAAGCCAACGAAAACACACCCTGGGGTCAAATGAGGCTGATTCGGAATCCTAGGCTGTTCGCTTTCTAATTATGGGGACTTGGCACCCACGATTTCGCCTCTAAGCAGCTCCGTCTCCTCATCTCTGAAATGGCACTCCTAAGCCTGGTCTCACCTCCCTGGACGGCGGAACCTAGGATAGCTAGCTGCATGGAAATCTGGGTGGGAGAGCGGTTCCTGGAGCCGGGGGAGGGGGAGGGGAGGATGCAGGGAGGTTGGGGAAGGGACGCGGCGTTACAGGTGGGGGCGGCCCTGTGGGCGAGAGCTGGACTGTGCCTAGGGAGACCACAGTTCATAAGAAGATGGGGTGTACTCACAAGTAGCTGCAGGAGAGGTTTTGAATGCTGTCACCCTAAGACAACAGGCACAGAGGTGGGGATGCGCCAGCTGCCTTGATCGGGTCACTGCCAGACGCCGTTACAGGCCGCACACTTGCACTGACTCATCACCGTGCACCCCCTACACACGCACAATCATTATGAGTCAGTTACGTGCCGTGATCTTTAAGTGCTGATGGGGGAACTACAGGAGCAGTCCATGTGAAGGGCCTGGCACGAGGCCTGCTGCGGAGTGGGCACAGGGCATCTTAGAGGCATAGCCACGCGGGCTGTGGCAGGCAGGCCCTCAGGAGGCCTGGCAGCCACCGTCTCCCCAGTCCCTTCAGTCTCTTCCCCTGCTGTGGGGACGGTGGCCTGCTCCTAACTAATCAAGTGCGGTAGAGGTGACGAAAGGTCACTTCCCAGATATGACCTCACTTCCCTGATATGACCTCACTTCCCTGGTATGTTACCTAAGAGGGCAACCTCCGACCTCTGTTTGCTGAGCAAGTCTCTCTCCCGGGGGCTTTGATAAGAGCCCATTGTTGTACTGTGAGCTGCTTGCAGAGAGGAACCCCACGTGCGCTCGGGAGTGGATCCTTTCCCGATCAAGCCTTCCACGAGCGCTCGGGAGTGGATCCTTTCCCGATCAAGCCTTCGGATGAGACCACGGCCCTCACCTGGAATGCAGCCTTGTACAGGATGCACAGAGGCTGTGCCTGGACCCGGCCGACGGCCCCTGAAAGAATGAACGTGTGTTGTCGTAAGCCTCTAAGTCTGTGGCAGTGTTGTTCAGGCAATAGCTGACAAATGCTACGGCTTCCAAGCGGTGCCTGACCCTCGGCCAGAGGGCCTCGGCTTGCTGCCATTCTGTGCCTTGTGTAGCAGTCCGTCTGCTGTTACTCTAACAGAATACCTGAGGCTGGATTCTTTACAAGGAAAAGTGGTTCACTCAGCTCAGGGGTTTGGAGATTCAAGGTTCCCGGTCAGCATCAGCTAGGCTCTAGTGAGGACCTCAGGGCGATGACGTCACTATGGCAGAAGCTCCCACAAGAGGGAGGGACAGGCAGAGGCCCAGAGGGGCCGGCCTTGAGAACCTGCTGAGAGCAGCATGGCCAGTGAGCCCCCTCTAGGCTCTGCCACTCAAAGGTTCCAACAGTGAGGACCACGCTCCCAGCACACGAACCGAGACGGACACACACCAAAGGCAAACCATAGCACCTGCTGCCGTCTCTCACCCCAACGGTCCTTCCACAGGGAAGATGGTTCTCACCTCCTCCAGGGCTCCCATGACACCGGGGTCTGTCTACTCATGGCAGCAATCACTGTTGTGATTTCCTACCCATGTGAAATCTGAGTCTTCGTGTAAGTTATACAGTAAATGCACGGATCTTCAGTATACCGTTGGATCAGTTTTGGAAAATGATCAATTTTGGCCAGAATATAGACACATCACCCCAGTGAGCACCTTCTCACTTCCATCCAGCAAAGACTTCCCTGATCCTAAACAACCTGATTTTTAATGCTGTAGAGGGGTTGTGGTGGCATTGACACTTCCTGCAAGTGGAGTGACACAGTGTGCGCTACTTTGTGTATATTGTCTCATAAACGTGTTTTCAACATTTATCCATGCTACATGCCCCCCTTCTCCCTCCCCCTCCCTCCTCCCTCCCTTCCTACTCACCCTTCCTCCCCTCTCCTCCCCTCTCCTCCCCTCCCCTCTTCTCCCCTCCCCTTCTCTCTCTCTCTCTCTCTCTCTCTCTCTGCTCTGTACTATTTCACTTAGGAATACACCATCATTGATTATTCTCCTGTTACAGAATGTCTGCAATCTTAACTGTTGTGGGGGGGGGATTCGAAAAAAGCTTCCACGAACATTCCTGTGTGAGAATTTGCCAGGCACGCATTTTCATTTCTTTGTTTTGAATGTAATGTACGTATGTTTGTTCCTAACCGACACATACAATTGCACATACTTACAGGGTACGTTCCAACATGTGACGATGAGGTTAATTAGCACATCCATCACCTCGAACACTTATCATTGCGTTGGGAACATTCAGACCCTGGTAGCTATTCTGAGACACACAATTAACTGTTCTCAATCCGTGACCTCGCTCTGCTGCAGATCCTCATAAGCTGCTCCTCCCACCCATCTGCACCCTTGCACCCATCGGCCTCGCTCCTCCCTCGGCTCCCTGCTCCCCTTTCCCGCCTCTGTAATCATGACTCTGCTCTCTGCTTCTGTGAGATCAGCTCTCTGAGCTCGCACACGGAGGTGGGCACAGGCAAGAGTTTGCTTTCCGTGCTATCGTGGGTTACCTAACACGAGGTCCTGCAGGCTCATCTGTGCGGCTGTGGCTGAATATCGAGTATCACCCCGTTGTGTGTAGGTAGCCACGTGCTCTTTACCCATGCACTGACCAACAGAGCTCCCCGGCTGTTGTGAACAGGGCTACAATGAACACAGGAGTGCAGGCGTCCCTTCAACACCCTGGAGGAAACCCCACCACGCTGTCTTCCACGAGGGCCACACTGATGTACATTCCCATCGCAATCTCTGAGTCCCCCTTCCTCTACATCCTCCCCAGTATTTGTCTTTTTTGTTAACGGCCACCATAGCTAGAGTGTGGCAGTATTTCCTCATGGTTTAAATTTCCCTTTCCGCTGCCAGTGCTGTAGCCTAGTTGGCTAAGCCTTGACTTCTGGCACTGGCATCCCATGCAGGTACTTGTTTGTGTCTGTTGTCTGCTCCTCTTCTGATCCAGCTCTCTGCTTACAACCTAGGAAAATAGTGGGAGATGGCCCGAGGGTTTGGGCCCCTGCACCTGCGTGGGAGACCCGGAAGAAGCTCCTGCTCCTTCCGTTGGTCAGCTGTTGTGGCCATCTGGGGAGCGAACCAGTGGATGGAAGACCTGCTCGCTGTCTCTCCTTCTCACTGTCTGTAACTCTACCTCTCCAATAAATAATAAAATCTTTACAAGAATTTCCCCTTCGCTGATGATTTAATAGACTCATTGACCATTTGTGTATCTTCTTTTGAGACATGTCTGCTCAGATCAGTTGCCCATTTTTAAAATTGGATTTGGGGTGGGGGAGCTGGTTGGGTTGAGTTATTTCATCTCATCAGCGGAACAGCTTGCAAATATTTTCTCCCATTTTATTTCTGTGAACAATGTTCTTGGTATTGTGACAGGGATTGTATTGAATCTGTAGAAAAACTAAAACCTCCACCCAAACAAAACAAAACAAAACCATGTTAGAACCGATAAATGAATTCAGTAAAAACGCGGGATACAAGATCAGCTTGCAAAAATTGGTAGCATTTCAATACCCTGGTGACAAATCAGATGGAAAAGAAATCAAGGAAGCAGCCCCAGTGACCATAACAGCTGCAAAAGCCGGAAAATTCCTTGGAATAAATTAAAACAAGGATGTAGAAGAGACTGAAGAAACCACTAAAAAGTAGAAAGTCATTCCATGGTCATGGATTCGAAGAACCGATATTTTCATTTCTTTTTGGTAGATACTTTGGAATTGCTGGATAAGAGGATATATGTAATAAACGTTCTTACAAAATGCCAGTTTAAAAACCAGTGCTGTCATTTTACACTCCCACCAGGAGCACACGATGTTCCGGTATCAGATCTTGGCCGACTCCTGCTATTGCCTCTGTTCCTGGCTTCTGCTCTTCGGGGTGTAACACCCAGTTTTCCTGGTGTCCGCGGATACTGAGACTTCATCAAGGCCTCAGGATCACTTACTTACACACTTTCCTTCAGAAGTATTAACTATTCAAGTATTATCAACTATTCAAAAATAGCATTAACTATTCTCACTTTCCCTTGGGATGTCTTATTACTGAACTCTAGGAGTTCTTCAGATATCCTGAGTACAAACCTTTGTTGAACGTTGGTACTCTGAATGTCTTCTCTCGTAGTTCAGCTTTTCATTTTCTTAGGGATATTTTTCAATAAGCAAAAAATTTTAAGTCTAGTTTATTTTTTATCGTATGTTTTTCATGCTTCCTGTGCCTTATTTAAGGAATCTTGGCCTAACCTAATGTTATGAAGGTATTTCCCTATGTTTTCTTTTAAAATATTTATAGTTTGTAGCTTGTTTTTTGGTTTGTTTTCAAGAATTATTTACTTATTTATTTATGAAAGTCAGAGCTACACAGGGAGAGGAAGAGACAGAGAGAAAGAGAGAGAGAGAGATCTTCTACCTGCTGGTTCACTCTCCGGATGACTGTAATGGCTGGGGCTGGGCCAGGATGAAGCCAAGAGCCAGAAGCTTCCTCCAGGTCTCCCACATGGGTGGTAGGGGCCATCGTCTGCTGCTTTTCCTAGGCCATTAGCAAGGAGCTGTATACAAAGTGGAGCAGCTGGGACATAAACCAGCACCCATGCGGAATGCCAGCACTGCAGGTGGCAGCTTGACCCACTATGCCACATCACCAATCACTAGTTTGTAACTTTTATGTCGAGTGTATAAACCGCCTCAGAGGGATGTTTGTGTATGGTATGAGGTAGGGACTAGGGTCTGTTTCCGTACTCGCCCCCACTCATTCCACCACTGTTTGTTGAAGGCCTTGCTGCTCCGTGTTGAATTGCTTGGGCTTTCTCATCAACCGTGCACACGTGCACCTTCTCTGGCCTTTCTTTCCTCAGCGCCACACTATTATGATTACTATTATAATCTTATTTTTTAAAAAGATTTATTTATGGCCGGCACCGTGGCTTAACAGGCTAATCCTCCGCCTTGCGGCGCCGGCACACCGAGTTCTAGTCCCAGTCGGGGCGCCAGATTCTGTCCTGGTTGCTCCTCTTCCAGGCCAGCTCTCTGCTATGGCCCGGGAAGGCAGTGGAGGATGGCCCAAGTCCTTGGGCCCTGCATCCCATGGGAGACCAGGAGAAGCACCTGGCTCCTGGCTTCGGATCAGTGCAGCGGCAGCCACAGCGGCCATTGGAGGGTGAGCCAACGGCAAAAAGGAAGACCTTTCTCTCTGTCTCTCTCTCTCTCTCACTATCCACTCTGCCTGTCAAAAAAAAAAAAAAAAGATTAATTTATTTTTTTGAAAGTCAGAGTTAGAGTGAGAGAGGGACAGCCAGATAAAGAGGAGAGAGATCTTCCAGCCACTGGTTCACTCCCCAAATGGCTGCATAGACTAGGGTTAGGCCAGGCTGAAGCCAGGAGCCAGGAGCCAGGAGCCCCATCTGGCTCTCCCATGTGGGCGCAGGGTCCAAGCATTGGGCCACCCTCTGCTGCTTTCCCAGGCACATTAGCAGGGAGCTAGATCAGAAGTGGAGCAGCCGGGACTGGAACCAGCGCCCATATGGGATGCCGGCATTGCAGACAGTAGCTTAACCTGCTGTGCCACAGTGCCAGCTCCATAATATTATTTTTATTTTATTATTATTGTAACTTCATAGTCTTTTTAAAAGATTTATTTATTTGAGAGGCAGAGTTACAAAGAGAGAGAGAGGGAGAGTCAGAGAGAGAGGTCTTCTGGTCTTCCATCCGCTTGTTTAATCGCCAAATGGCCAAAATGGCTGGAGATGGGCTCATCCAAAGCCAAGAACCAGAAGTTTCTTCTGGGTCTCCCATGTGGGTGCAGGGGTCCAAGCACTTGGGGGCATCCTCCACTGCTTTCCCAGGCCATTAACAGGGACCTGGATTGGAAGTGGAGCAGCCGGGACTTGAACCAGCACCCATATGGGATGCCGGCACTGCAGGCAGAGGCTTAACCTCCTACACCACGGTGCTGGCCCCTTCATAGCAGGTTTTTAAGTGAGAAGGAATAAGTTCTCTACGCTTGTTTTATTAAACATTGTTTTAGCAATTTTGCATCATTTGCATCTCAAATACATTTTGGCATCAACTGTGTGTTCCCTGACAAAGAGCCAGCTAGTGTTTTGATTAGGAGGGCTACGACTCGCAGACCATTTTAGATAGGATTGATGTGTGGATAATACTGAGTCTTCCATCTAGAACAGTGCCTGTCTTTATATTTAGTTAGTCCTTTCATTTTTATCATCAATGTTTTATGGTTTTTAACTTAAAGATTTTGACAGTTTTTTTAAAAGATATTTATTTAGTTATTTGAAAGGGAATGTAACAGGGAGATCTTCCACCTGCTGGTTCATTCCCCGAATGGCCATAACATCCAGGACAGAGCCAGGCAGGAGCCAGGAAGGCTGTCCAGGTTCCCACGTGGGTAGCAGGGACTCAAGTACTTGGGACACCTTCCACTGCCTTCCCCGGTAGGACACGGGGCTGGAAGCTGAGGAGCCAGGACTCAGCCCCTGCCACTCTGATCCGGGACGCCAGCCTTGTAAACAATGACTTAACCCGTTGTGCCATGACGCCAGCCCTGGTTTATTTTTTATTTGTTTGCAAGCATTTAAAGACTTGTCTTGTATGGATGACTGATGCCCAGTAATCACCAAGGGCATCTTGTACAGACAAGAGAGGGGGGTTTCACCTCTTATTCTCTTCCTCCTTGGACAGTCTTGACCTCCCCCTCCTTGGTCTCAGCCTGGAGCTCCTGGCTTCAGCCTGTGCGTGTGCTCCGCGAGAAGCCGCTTGTTTTTGATCCTGGTTCCCCATACTTTCAGGTGCAGGCTGTGATGCACGTGGCGGCCGGTCTCCGTAGATTCACGGTACCTTCGGGGCAGCCGCTGCAAAATCCTCCTCCAGGTTGCTCTGTCCGGCAGGCGCGCGCTGGCTGGACCCTTTCGTGTACCTGTGCCCCACACCCGCCCTTCCACCCCGCCACAGGCTGTGGCTGATCCATCTTTGCTCAGCTCCTGGGCCCGCTGGTGGGAGCTGGCATTGGCACTTTCGCTGGTCTCACTGGGGTCCCACCAGACCCTCTTCTGGCCAAAGCAGGGGGCACGCTGGTACAAGCCACTTCCAGCAGAACCTGGGCAAACTCAGGGCTGCAGCCGAGTCGGCAGAAGGAAAGAACTCTGATTTTGCTATCTTTTCAAAATTCATCTCTAAATACTTCGTGGACTTAGAAGCTATTTTAAGTGGTTTTTTTTGTTTATTTGTGTTTATTCTCATTTTGTTCACTGATCGCATACAGAAGCACAGTTGGTTGCTTTGTATTGACTTTGTAGCATGTGATGTTGATAAATTCACTTATTAGATCCAGTAGAATTTTAGGTACATTCCTTAGAATGTTCTAGAAACAAATTCATGTCACCTGCAGGGACAGCTTTCCTTCTCCCATCACCCAACGGTGATGCCTTTGTTTTCCCGTCTTTGGGTAATGAGCAGATTCGCCTTGAGTTGTCCCAACCTCGTGGGGAGGGGGCTCACTCTGAGGGGCTTCACAAGTTCACAGAAAATTCCAGAAACTTTTAAAAGTTCCCTTGTATTTTAACAATAGGTTTGCTGTACGCCACTAGACTTTCACAGATGTCCATTAGCAGGTGCAGAACTTTCTATTCCTAGGTGAGTTTGTATAGCCATACACGGTATGCATTTCTATCAAATGCCTTTTCTCTATGTAGCAAAAATGATCATATACTTCTCTTTAATCTGTTGCCACCATGGATCTCATTAAGTGATTGCCATTTGTTAAATAAACCTTTCATTCCTAGGATAAACCTCACCCAGTCTTGTCGTATTTTCCTTTTTAACATATTGGTGTGTAATTTTCTTGGGGTGTCATACCGTGTTCGATTATAATTTTTCATTTAACTGTCTGTGATTAAAACGTGTTTGTGAGCTTCATGAGGCCTGGAATCACTGCTTTATGGTTCAAATCTATTTTCTCACACGGCTAAGAATGTAATCACAGGTCATCCGATGAATGCTGGAAGGACGAGTGGATGAATTAATTATTTATGGTCATAATTGGGAGAAGGAGCTCCATTATCATTAATGCACAAAGCAGACCCAAGGATGGGTTTATCCGTGGCCGGAAGGTTAGCAGGGCACTGGCGCTCAGGGTCCCAGGCAACACAGTGAAGGATTCTCAACCCGGACGCCGTGCCAGCTGGAGTCGAGGACAACGGTCACGTGCTCTCCTGCACCTGAGGGCCCCCTGCACGCTCGCCAGTCCTCCTGCGCAGACGCAAGTTCTCGGTTTAATGTTTGCTCTTACCAACGCGGGAGACATTCCCTTCCCTCCTAGAGAAAATGCTACGGTCTGCTTCTGCGCCTAACTGTACCTCGTCCGTTCTTCCCTTCCCGGGCTGTCACAGGTGCGAGGCTGAGGACCCACGAGATACTCAGACGTGTCAAAGAACGCCCGAGACCTGAAAACGCGTTGTCGCTTCAACACAGAAAGAGCCACGGAAAGGAAATAAACACCCAAGATGTCTATGATGTCATACATGACCCAATCTCATTAGCTGGGAACCAGAGCATGCAAACTTGTCACTGCATTGGAAGATAATTGATAGGTTTAGGAAGAATTCTTCGTTATGCTTTATTCTCGGAGAGACGAGACCCAGCCTTAAATGGAGTAGCTTCTAGTAGCTGGGTAATTTCAGAAGTATCAAGAGCTGCGCAAGCCCTCGCTATGGGTATACGATGCACAGGTGAATTTAACCCAGGCCTAAGGCACGCCTCAGTGCTTGGGGAGGTGTGGGTAAGACTGGGAAGGCCCGGTGCATCTTGGGAACACGGAGGGAGTGGCTGCAGCTTTGCAAAGCAGATTCCCTGTCTGGGGTGATGGGCCTGCTCTTTGTTTCTAGTAATCAGGTCGTTGGTTCTAATTATTGTTTTCAAAATAAGTTATTACGCATTTCCAAGCAGAGAAAAAAGAATAGTCCCGTCTTCCCAGTGCTTTTGGATGGCTGGCAAAATGATCCAAGCCTTGGCTGTCGATGCTCTCCGGAGACTGGGTAGGAACAGGCAGAGAGCTGCCTGGGAAGCTGAGGGACTCTGGAGCCTTGGCCAGGCCGCTGCACGGAGAGGGACTGGGCCACGTCCTGGCTGGCTTCTGTGCACCTCTTTAAAAACAGGTCTTACAGATCGACTCACACTCCATCCAGCCAGGCTGCCCAAAGCCATCCCCATGCCCTCACAAGTAGACCCCAGACTCCCCGTCAGCACGCCACAGACACCCAGCACTGGGAGAACCTGCTCACCTTGAGGCAGGCAGGAGGCTGCCAGGCCTGGCAGAGGTGGACAGAAGGCGCTAGAAGGTGGATTTCTGGGTCAGCTTCCCGACGGGCTGAATTGGGATCCTGGGAATCTGCATTCCCAGCTAGCACTGTTGCCTGGTGAGGCACTATTGCCTGGTGGTTCTGAGCAGTTTGTCCGTGGTAACCATGGGGCGAGACCAGGCCCCCTCTCCCTACACGCTGTGGACGTTGGGGGTGGGATCAGCAGGCCGTCCTGTGCACTGTGGGATATTCAGCAGCACCCATGACCTCTACACTTCCTGTCCTGCTTCCTGCAGCACCAGACATTGCCAAGTTCATCTCCATGATTACCGCTGTCCTGGACCAGGCAAAGCTACTGAGGATGGAGACAATAAGAAAGAGACAAGTTGCAGTGACCACACCTTATTTTGCCAATTCCTCATGGTAGCGTTGGTAGGTACCATTTCCATCTGTCTCTTTGTGAGGTCTGGAGCAGCCGTAGGGAAGTTAATCATCTTCCTCCAGGTCCTGGCTGCTCAGCGGCTGAGTGCTGAGTGCTGGGTGCTGGGCCCAGCTAGAGCCGGAGGGGCAGCAGAAGCCTCATCCCTGTCTGGAGCTCCTCTTCCAAGCTTCGTTCCTGTCGGGATTTAGGAGTGCAAGAGCTACTCTGAACTCTCGCTGGCACCCGGCCACCCTCCCCAGCATCCTGCTCCACTCTGGCCTTGGAGCCCTGCTCCTCTGACTCTCGTTGCTTTCCCTCTAGGGCTTCTTTCCTTCAGGGACCTCAGCCTCAACTCTCATGGGGCCCAGAATGTAACCTCACCCAGAGAGGCTTCGGCCACGGTAGGGATGGTGGCAAATGAGAGGGCACCGGCTCCATTGGAAGATGCCGGCTGCTTCTCCGCCTGGCTCTGTGGACATGTATGCTTGCATTGTTGGGTATTTCGTTTTTTCAAGAAAGCCTGAAACTTGGAAACTGTGTAACTTATTAATTTTTTAATGTTGATAGGGCAAGCAAGAGATGAGCCACCTGTGGTCTGGTTCCGGGCTGGAGCTGGGCCTTTGTTTTACATCCCCGTCCTAAGTTCCTTTTGAAGATGGCTCTGCCTCCTCCCAGCAGGAGGGCTCAGGCTCCCAGCACCAGGCATCCTCCCGGGCCCTGGCTGACTCCTCTCCACCACGCTTATCGCTTGCATCCTCAGCCTTGCGTCCGCCTTGGGTTTGATTTGTCTTTGTTGCACACATCCTTTCATCTCATCTCCCCACGAACAATGAAAGTTGCCTCCAGGGAGGGGGTGGTGCTTCACACATCCCTTTGGGTTCCTTGCAGCACAGCATAAAGCTACACACACACACACACACGGCGTGCTCACTGCCTCTCTGCTCGGCTGAGCGAAGGCCAGCTCTGATCTCTCAAGCTGGAAGGCAAACCTGCTTCTCTTGTCAGCCCTTTGCAGACTTCACGAGTGTGGCGGATCGGCACGCTCCACAGAGAACCTCTGGCGAACCTAAAACCCATGATCTAATCCTCTCTCCATGGCCGCCTTTATCTCTAGCCCCAAAGCTTCAAACGCCTGGAGGAGATTGTCCCCGATTTGCTCACCTGTGGTTGCTGTTCAGAACCTAGATCCTGAACACACAGCCTCCTACTGCTGTTTACAACTTCAATTCAGAAACAGGGAAAATATAGATTATGTCCTCCACTCCCATTGTTTTCTAAGAGAAGAGGTAGGCTTGGAGACAATACAGAGCTACGGTTGTGGTCACCATCAAGGGATGTAAGAGGTGGCCAGCGTTCCCAACATCCAGCTTCCAAGCAGCGGTCCACGGCCCTTTGGAGGCTCCACCCCACAGAGAACCCCACAGAGGCAAACACCACCACTTCCCAGACAGCTTTGACTCAAAAGCCCCGAGGCCTAGGCTAGATGTGAGCTTGTGCACCCTTTAATTCTATCCTTGTTAAAAAGCAGTACCTTCTCATTGTAGAAACTTTAGAAGACACAGAGAATGCGAGAGAGAATAAAAATGCTCTGTACCATATCTAGGCAGTCGTTTGTCTTTGTTAGAGCCTGTCTCACACCCAGAGCAGAGGGGTAATGTATGATATGCAGCATATGTGTATCTCGTAAACAAACATCGCGTAACACAGGCACCTGCTGGGTGATGCTGCTTTGGTCAATGACAGACTGAGCACCCAACAGTGCTCCCACAGGACGCCACTGCTAGTAGAATTGTAGCTGAGTTCGTACAACTTCTCTCTGTGATGTTTGTACAACAGCCGAATAACCTAATTACACACCTCTCGTGATTGTACTCACATATAGCATATAAATCTCACATATACATATATATATATCCACATGCATCACTGTGTATACAAATAAAATCATTGCATATATACACAGCTACCGAAGCAGCCAGAATTCTGTGGCTGCAAGTAACAGAAACCAACTCCATTGTAACACAAAGGAATCCATTGGAAAGATACCAAAGCCGCTCCGAGATTGAGACACCAGTTTGAACAACGAGGCCTTGGGAAGGGTGGGGGCCAGGGTGGATTTTTGGAATCTAGGGAGCAGGTCAGAATTTTCAGGGTATTTCCACTGGGAAGATTCAGTCCCAAACATGTCCTAGCATCCATCCAAGAGCTGCATCTCAAAGAGGTCTCACCATCCTGGCTGGGTTGCATGTTGGTGCGGTTGTTAAGGCTGCACACTGCATAACTCTTGGAGCTGTTCACACACCCCGAGGGACAGCCCCCTCCCCAGGTCACCAGGAAAAGGGTGGGGAAAGTCCCCAAAGCACAGCGTCACCAGTAGAAGAGGGAAGCCCTGTTGGGCAGGTGGAAACAAAGATAGAGTCTGCTGTAGCTCTTCTCCTCAAATTACGATCCCATGGGCATCCTGGTGGAAAGCAACCCTCCCCAGGCAGAGTGGACAGTGAGAGAGAGAGAGACAGAGAGAGAGGTCTTCCTTTGCCGTTGGTTCATCCCCCCCCCCCCCCCATGGCTGCTGCGGCCGGTGCACCACGCTGATCCGAAGCCAGGAGCCAGGTGCTTCTCCTGGTCTCCCATGGTGTGCAGGGCCCAAGGACTTGGGCCATCCTCCACTGCACTCCCTGGCCACAGCAGAGAGCTGGACAGGAAGAGGAGCGAATGGAACAGAATCCAGCGCCCCGACGGGGACTAGAACCCGGTGTGTCAGTGCCGCAGGCAGAGGATTAGCTTATTGAGCCGCGGCACCGGCTGAATGGGTATGGGTAGCATGGCTACCTCATACTCTCTACTTAGTATAAGTAGACACAGCCTCATCTGCTTCTCCCTCTACTCCATCCTCACCATCTGGGATGGTTCCTAGTAAAGAGGAAAGACCTGGTCAATATCTGTCGAACAAATATGTGCTCCGATGGGCTGGCAGGTGTCAGACAGAGCTACAACAGACACACACCCCATGGGTAAATCTTAGTGTGTACTTGGGATGGCATCAGAAAGGGTGACCAACGTGTCCTGTTCACCTGGGACTTCCTGAGGCTCCCACGTCCCGGGCACCACCTTAGTCCAGACAGAGTCGTCCTAGCATCCCTGCTCTGGTCTGAGCCCTGCAGGCCACGTCTTCCCGATGGAAGAACATCGCACCTGCTGCAAACCTCCCTCTCCATCCCGTCTCCTCTGGTTCCTTCCATCACTCCCCTCTCCTTGCCATTCCAGGGAGCTGTCACCTGTGAGCAGAGAGAACGCACCCCAGGACAAAAGGGGCTCAGGCTGATAAGGGACTGGCAGGTAGCCAGATCAGGGCCCATAGCTGGGAGCCATGCCCCCTCCCCACCCTTTGTAATCCTGTTTGGCTCCTTGTCAGTCAAACACACCTTTCCCAGGATGTATCTCCTTTCACTGGGAACCATGCAGCCACACCCCTTCAGGCAGTGGGGAGGGAAGGAGCGACTTCTTTCCTGGGAGACCAGGACAAGAGGCGCCATTGGATCTCCCTCCCCCCCCAACTCTTTCCTCCCCCTGGCTCACTCCATTCCTCAACTATGGCCATGCGTGTGCGTTTGCTTTCTCACCTTTTAAAGAGATTTTACCTCTCTGTGCACCGTGTATGTGCCTGTCCTTAGAATGCTTCCCTCTACGTAGAAGGCAAGGCCCTGGGGTAAAATTAAAGCTCCAGCCCTCTCACTTCAAGGCCAGTCTGGAGGGGTCTGCTCCGGACCTGGACACCCCCGGAGAGCCCCTGGTGTGACGTGGCGACGCAGCTGTGCTCCCACACGGTGTTTCAGAGCCACAGCACGCCCCCCCCCCCCCCCCAGCACAGACTGAGCTTGGCGGTGGGAAGACAGACTGGTGCACCCTCACGGGCAGCAGTGGGCCACACTGGGCCAGGCGCGGTCCACTCGGGGCCAGGATCCTCAGGAGGAGGAGCGGCACCCTGCGGGCAGCTTTTCTGAAGGGCACAGCACAGGTCTCCGGGCCCGCGGGGCTGCCCTGTCCACCTGTGTTCCTTCCGAAACGCCACCTTTGGGTTTTGGCCAAATACTGCGGAGTTTAACAAGGAGTTAAACAAACACGGGCAGCCCCCTGTCCCTGCGCCCCTCAGTTCTCCGAGCCACTTTAGCAGATTCTCAAGCCACGGGCTCCAGGGTTCAGATAGCATGCGGGCTCCTCCATTTATTTATTTATTTTCCTTTTATTTGAAATCATCCTCTGGTTCACTCCCCAATGGCCTGGATAAATTCCAATCTCCTGGGTTTTGCCTGCCCCAGCCCAAGCTGTTGTTGACTTTTGGGGAAACAGCGTATACATATATACAAATACATTTGCATATACATAAAAAAGAAATAACCCAGGCAGAGGGAGCCTGCTGAATCTGCCAGATCCTGTACACTGGGTGGCTCCCGGCTCACCCAGTCCTCACGCCCCTTGGGACGCCGCAGCCCGTGTGTCTTGCACACTCTGCCCCCTCTCCTCCCTGGCAACACAGCCTCTGGGTGAGCCCAGCACAGGCCCTTGGCACAGGCTGCTCCCTCCACTTGGATTATTCCGCCCTCGGTCGTCTGCATGGCTGGCCCCTCGCATCCCCCGTCTCTTTACTCGGATGCCACCCTCCCAGCAGGCTCGTCCTGGAATCTAACCCACCTGCCCCCTCTGTAACCACAGCTCCTACCCGCTGTCCTGCTTCCCCCTGTTCAGCACTCACCACCTCCTGACAGCCGCCAGACTGCACAGTAAAATTTATCTCATGGATGAGGGATCTTCAACAAGGTCTTAGAAAATGCCCCACGCGGGCTGGTGCTGTGGCTTAGCAGGTAAAGCCACCGCCTGCGGTGCCGGCATCCCCTATGGCCGCTGGGTTCGTGTCCCAGCTGCTCCACTTTGGATGCCGTTCCCTGCTGATGTGCCCAGGAAAGAAACAGAAGATGGCCCAAGTCCTGGGGCCTCTGGACCCATGTGGGAGACCTGGATGAAACTCCTGGCTCCTGGCTTTGGATCGGTCCAACTCCAGCTGTTGTGGCCATTTGGAGGGTGAACCAGTAGATGGAAGACCTCTCTTTCTCTCTGCCTCTGCCTCTCTGTAACTCTGCCTTTCAAACAAATATTCTTATAAAAAAAAAAAAAACTTTCCATGGATTTCCAAATTTTTACACTCCTTTTTAAAATGTTTATTTATTTACTTTAGCTACTTAAAAGCCAGAACAAGAGAGCGAGAGCAAGAAAGAGAGAGAGAAAGAGAGAGCTCATTCATCTATGGTTCATTCCTCAAATGCCTACAATATCCAGGACTGGGTCAGACCAAAGCCAAGAGCTGGGAACTCCATTCAAGTTTCTCACGTATGTGGCAGGGGCTCAAGCACTTGAGCCATCCTCTGCTGGCTCCCAAGTGCATTAGGAAGAAGTGGAGTAGCCAGGACTTGAACCAGCGCTGTGATACGAGATGCAGGCAGCCCACGCAGGCGCTTAACCCACTGTGCCACAACACCTATCCCTAAACTTCCTTTTAATTCCAGTTTTGCAGGAATTAGGAGTCTCCTTGTCTTACTGCTTCCCGGCTTGAATGGAAGCCCCATGAGGGATCTGTCTCTGTTCTGGGGCTGTTATATCCTCCTGCACCCAGGACAATGGCCTGCACATAGCAGACCCTTTATAAGTGAGCACCAGAGAGAATCCACACGGAGCACTTCACCCAAGGCCCCAGGGCTCAGCACAAAGTGGCTGAAACAGGAATGACAAAAGGTGAGGCGGGTGGTAGCGCTAAGAAGCAGAGAGGGAGGGAGTGGGTTCCTTAAAGAGATGAGGAGCGGGCAAGTCAGGAACACACTCAGGCGGCTCTCAGGGCTGAAGACCCCCAGAGGGGCCTGCAGGAGCACTGCACCAACTCCGGCCATCCCCCACCCTGGCCCGGAGTTGGGCATCGTCCCCTGTCCCGCCCAAGCTGCCCTCTGCTGGGAGTCACAGCCATCGCTATCCGCTGCGGTGTGGCGTGGGGGGAGGGGACCTCAGGGGAAAAGGAACAGCGCCTATTTGAGTCCACTTTGTGCATTTTTCCATTGCACTCGGGCAATTTAGGAAAATTGGCATGAATGAATGGAGATTGCTTTGCCCCGGAATGCTTGGTTGCAGGAGTGAAAGATCATTTGTTCTTGGTAATCAGCCCCTGGTGGGAAGGTCAGGGGTCTCGGTGACACCCTCCCCTCCAGGCTGCCGCAGACTCCAGGGTCTCCCACCTACCGCTGTCCCCGCGGGCCCTGCTCTTAAAACCTCAGGCCCTGCAGAGCGGCGCCTCCCTCCCGTCCCGACAACCACATTCGATTTTTATTGACTCGGATTGGAACCACACACTGAAATTTGTTCCCGAAATAGTTTGGAAACACATGGAATTTTTGGTTTTAAATATCCCCTTCAATTAATTCCTCTGCTAATTAGTTCTAGCTTTAATTGATTTTGAGACCTATTCTGAGGCACTTAACACTGGCAGGCAGCTTCCTCCCCTCCGTCTCCTTCAGCGAACTCATCCAATTAAAAACACATTACAACATGGGCATGGAAAGCAATTGGGGTGCCATTTTGTTTTTTAAAAGCTCTGCGGCTGAACCACTGTGGCTGCATTTCACGGCAGCAGGTTCTGGTCGCCTGCAATGCAGCTGCTCTTGGTCCTGCTAGGGATGAGTTCAGAACCAGGGTGTTTCCTCCTGGCTGCTTCCACCAGAACAGTGATTCTTCCACGGAAGCCAATAGGTCACATTCCAAGAGCTCACCCTGCTTATTACGAGCATCCCAGTTCTGGGGAAGAGAACTTATTCGTTGATCCACTGGTGTGTTCCATCTTCCAACAAACAAGACCAAGGGCCATTTCAGAATCAGTTGAAGTTGGGAGTGGAGCTAGGATTTGAAGCCAGGCCTTCTGATCTGGTATGGGGTGTTCCAAGTGGCGTCCTAACCGCTGTACCACACACCTGCCCCTGCCCAGTTTTGAAGAATATAGCAAAGAGGTCAAGTACAGGTGGATAGCACGTCCAAGCATCAAAACTGCATTTTGAGATTGCCATTATTATTTCTTTATTTTACTCCTTTTCCAGTCCAGCTCTCTGCTGTGGCCCGGGAAGGCAGTGGAGGATGGCCCAAGTGCTTGGGCCCTGCACCCACATGGGAGACCAGGAGGAAGTACCCGGCTCCTGGCTTTGGATCGGCGCAGTGCGCCAGCCATAGCACATCAGCTGTAGCGGCCATTTGGAGGGTGAACCAACGGAAAAGGAAGACGTTTCTCTCTGCCTCTCTCTCTCTCACTAACTCTGCCTGTCAAAAAAAAAGACTAATTTTTTAAAAGATTTATTTATTTACTTATTTGAAAGCCAGATTTATAGAGAGAAAGGGAAGGAAAGAGGGAGGGAGAAAGGGAGGGAGAGAAAGAGAGAGAGAGAGAGAGAGAGAGAATCTTCCATCTGCTATTTCACTCCACAAAATGGTCACAACAGCCAGGGCTGGGCCAGGCTCCATCTTGGTCTCCCATGTGGATGGCAGGGGCCCACATACCCGGGCCATCTTCAGCTGCTTTTCCAGACACATTAGCAGGGAGCCAAATCAGAAGTGGAGCCTATGGGGTGTGGGCGCCAAAGATGCAGAGACTTAACCAACTATGTCACAGTGCCAGCCCCAAAGACTAATTTTTTTTTTTTTTTTAGAAAAGGGAAAATCATGACTCTCAGGTGGGTATTCTATGGACATATGCTAACTCTTAATATTGCTATTAAGAAGGGAACTCAGCAAATATTGTAATTGCTTCAAAGGAGAAGTCAAAGAAGGGAAGTGTTGGCACAAATGGCAAATCGAGGCGACCCTGGCTCCTTCCACCCTGGGAAGCCGAGGCCCCACTGCAGCACAGGGCAGAGCTTGCACGCCGGAGTCTCCTGCATGACTTCTACACAATCAGATCAGATAACCCAGAGAGGGGTTTCTGAGATGCTGCACTGGTTCACACCGGACCACATCTCTCCCTACAGGAGAAAATGACCCGATCTTAGAGACTCATGAAACACGGTTGAGGCCCTCAGCCACTGCTAAGCCTCGGGTCAGCTCAGATTGTCCCAACTCCCAGGTCCTTGCCCCCAGTTTTTCATCTTTACCCTGATACTCAGTGATCTGGGAAATGTGGAGACCTGCTATAATATTTTCAGAGAACTAGAGAGCAGTAAAACTTGGTTATGTAACCTTCTCAAAAGAAAGGCATGACCTAATATCCAAACCAACAAATAATTCCTGAAAGTCTGCTCTGTGCAAAGCATGGAAATAGGGCACAGGGGACTCGACGATCAGTAAGAAATAGCTTCCAATGAGCCAGCAATTTAATGATGCAAAAAAGTAATCTTTACCCAGTGCAGATGCTCAGAGCACTCTGAACATACAGTTGGATGCCAGTCCCACCTCATGGCCTGTGCCTGTGACTTCACCAGCTACACATTGAGTGAGAAGGATATGAAGTGTTCAGATATGTCAGTGGGTCCATGGTAATCCAACCCCACTGAGAACTGGGGCCAGGAAGCTTCACAGTGCAGTGTGGTAGGAGAGCTGCCGGATCTCAGATTGGATGGGGCCAGGACAGGAAGTTAAGGGGAGTTAAGACTAATTAGTGGGGGATGGCCCAAGTCCTTGGGCTCTGCACCCGCATGGGAGACCAGGAGGAAGCACCTGGCTCCTGTGTTTGGATTGGCACAGTGCCTGTTGTGGCAGCCATTTGGGGAGTGAACCAATGGAAGGAAGACCTTTCTCTCTGTCTCTCTCTCTGCCTATATCTCTACCTGTTTTTTTTTTTTTAAAAAAAAAAAGACTAACTCATGGGAAGAGGTGGACCATGTTCATGGATAGGATGAGGGCTAATTTTATCTGTCAACTTGACTTGGCAGTTGCGTGCCCAGGTATTCAGCCAAACATTATTCTGTGTCTCTGTGAGGTGTTTTTGGGTGAAATTCACATTCAGATTTATACCCTGAGTAAGGCTGTACTGTGGGCCTTATCCAATCAGTTTTTGGCCTGAATGACACAAAAGGTTGACTTTTCCCAAATAAGAGAGAGAAAGCCTCCTGCCAGCAGTCAGCTGGGAACTGCTGTCTCCTGTCTTGCGATGTGAACTGAAGGAATGGCTCTCCTGGGCATCTGGCTTGCCAACCTCTACAACATGAGAGCCAATTCCTCATCACAGTAAATCTCTTTCTGTGCGTACATCCACCCTCTTGGTTTTGATTCTCTGGAGAACTCTAATTCTTGGCTCCACCCACTTGAATTCTACACTGCCCACTCAGGCCCATGCCCTGGGCCTTGCACTAGATATTTAATTTTCTCAGGGTCTAATGTGGCTCAAAAGTTTATACTTTTGAACAGGAGCATCTCCTGAGAGCTGATAGAACTGGAGAGATTGAACATCTATTTTTATGTGTTTTTTCTTTCTGTATTATTTCCTTTCTCATTTCATAAAGAACTCAACATCATTCTACCTCTGATCTTGTTCATTGATGAATTCCCGCAGAGAAGCTGGTGCTGTGGCACAGTAGACTAAGTTTCCACCTGCGATGCCAGCATCCCATAAGGGTGCCAGTTTGAGTCCTGGCCTCTCTACTTTCAATCCAGCTCCCTGCTGATGTGCCTGGGAAAGCAGTGGAAGATGGCCCAAGTGCTTGGGCCCCTGCACCCACATTGGAGACCAGAGGGAGTTCCTGGCTCCTAGCTTCAGATCAGCCAATCTCCAGCTGTTGGGGGCCATTTGGAGAGTGAACCAGTAAATGTACATCCTGTCTCTATCTCTCCTTCTCTTTGCCTGAAATGCTGCCTCTTAAATAAATAAATACATATTTTAAAAAAAGGAATTCCCAGCAGAGTAACATGAGATGATTGTTGAGTGTCTGGGGAAGCAAAGTGTGAAATCTTCACCACACGGGACCCGAGGGTTGATCTGTAACTTGCACAATGCAGTAGAGGCCTCCGTGGGTCCCTCCTGCAACCATGCATCCTAAAGGTGCTGCTAGCTGCAGCTAACAGAAAACTGAGCAAAAACACGCGATCAACGAAAGACATTTGTCATCTCCCCAATCTACAAAAGCCCCAGGTTGGCCAATTTGCTCAGCACCATCGACAGAGGACCCATGCTCTCTGTGTCACAGAGGGGACCTGATGGATGTCTCTTGGCGACAGCAGTGCCAGGTTGTGCCTGCAGGCACAATGGGACACCGGGGAGAAGCCCAGCATCTCCTCTCTCCTCCCTTTTATTTCTGAGGGTGCGTTCCTGTCCCCAGAGCTGCCTAGCCGGTCACCTCTCACGTCATCCGGCAGACGGGGCCTGAAGTAGCCACTGTGTGGCAGGTGAGGCTGGTGTGGGCAGATGGAGATTCTCTCTTTGGAGGATAAGAGGGGGTCTACACTCCCCAGAGTGATATGGTTGCTCCAGGAAACGTGCACAGCTTGGCCTTCTATGAGCAAAGATGACAGGGAGGTGAGCACGGGTGAGCGTGCACAATCGAGAGTGACATCTCTCAGTCCAGGGGACCACTCTTCACTTAAAACTGAACAAACAGGGGCGGGTGTTTGGCTTGTCTGACAGCTCGGCTGCTTGTTAGGTCCTGTGTCCCGCATTGGAGGGCCTGGGTTTGATACTCAGCTCTGATTCCTGATGCCAGTTTCCTCTAACACAGACCCCGGGAGATGCCAGTGATGGCTCAAATAGTTGGGTCCCTGCCATCCGTCTGGGAGACCTGGATTGAATTGTCTGCTCCCAGCTTTGGTCAGACCCTGTCATTGTGGGCATTTGGGAGTGACTCAGCAGAGAGGAGCTCCGTCTGTCCATCCGTCAGTCTCTCTCTGATTCTGTCTCTTGAAAAAAAAAAAAAAACAAAACTCATAACTCATAAAAGAACAAAAAAACTATTTAATGAGAGGAGAAACAGGAATAAGAAGGAAAATTCCAGAAATTTTAAATTCTGTGTATATGCCTTGGGACCCAGCTTTTAAGTCTTGACAATGCATAAAACTTACTGTATTTGTAAACCAGGATCTTAAACACGTTTTCCTCCCCAAAGAATCAGCTACAGGAGACACATTGCAACACTGACGTTCTTTGCCATGAAGGCTCCCACCCCCACAAAGAATGCAGTCATGCCGGATAAACACCAAGAGAGAAAACGGTGGCACCTGCTTCCACCACATTTTTTCTCTCCAAAAATCACAGCTCGAGCACTTGTGTTAGCCTCAAACAATAGAGCAAAGATGTATTGGGCACTTACCCTGGGCTAAGTGCGTGGTGTGCATCATCTCGTTCAAATTGTCTGACAACTTACGAAGTTGCTAATTGTAGTGGATGTGTGTTATTTTTTCCCACTTGGAATGTATTCTTTCCCTCCTTCTGATAGAGTCATCACATTTCAGATTTGGGTACATATGTATACCCTGGCCTGACAAGCAACAACAACAAAAAAAGTTAACATAAATCCGACTTTGTAAAAACCAAAAACTTTTGTGCACCAAAGGACGCTCTCAAGAGAGGAATGATAATCTACACAATGAGAGAAATACTTGCAAATTACGTATTTGATAAGAGTCTAGAATCCAGGTTATATAAAAAAACTTGGGCTTCAACAAAAGGCAATCAAGAACATGTAAAAATAGGCAAAGGAGGAGGAAGGATGTTTCCCTAGGAAAAAAAAGTGCACGAATGGCCACGAAGCAAATAACAGATGTTCAGTATCATCCATCATCAGAGAGATGCAAATCGAAAGCACCATGAGATGGAGATGCAAGTTCACATTCGCTGGAATGAGTACGACTACAGAGAGAGGCAATGGTTAAGTGCTGACGAGGAAATCCGGGCCCTTGTGCATCACGGGCAGGAACGTAAAATGGAGCCACTGCTGTGGAAAACAGTTGGTGGTTCCTCAGAAAGTTAGCCTCAGAGTTACCGTGCGGCAGCGGAGGGACTGCCAGGCACGTACCCAAAAGCACAAAGAACTCAACACTGTGCACAGATGTTCACTGCGGTGCAATTCATTACAGCCAAGAAATGGAAACGATGCAGACGCCTATCAGCTAAGGAAGAGAGGGGCTGCCCTGTGTGGTCCGCACGGTGGACGACTATGCAGCCATCGGCAAGAATGAAGTGCTGACGCGTGCCACAGTCTGGACGTGTAAAGGAACAAAGACTCACGGACGTACGCCTTCATTTGGGCGAAATACGCAGAACAGGTACAGGCCATTGAGGCAGGAAGATTAGCACCCACCCTTCGCGTTCTCCCACCAGAAGCCTTGGAGCCACCCTTGTGTCTCAGCCTCACGTCTCGCATCCAAGCAGTCAGGACATCCTGTTGTCTCTACTATCAAAATACATCCCTGGAACCCGGCCACCTCCCCGGCTGTGCTGCTGCTGCCCCGGAGAGAGACACACGAGCATCTCTCAGCTGAACGCCGTGGACTCCTCCTACCCGACCTCTCTGCTTTTGCCCTTGTCCTCCTTGTCCTACGTGGGCTCCAACACCTCTGGGTGTTCACTCCACTGTGTGACCTTTCCCCTCCTGCTGAGCGTGGGCTGGACTTAGGGACTCACTCCTAACAAACAGACTGGGCCAAAAATGACGGTCCTGCCCCTCTGTCACTGTGCCTCTGACTCCCTCCCCACCTCGTCTTTCTTTGACTATTTCTGCATCTCCACGTATAACTCTGTCTCTGTGTGTGTGTGTGTCCATGTCTCTGTGTGTGTGTCCATGTCTCTCTGTCTCTCTCTCTCTCTCTGTGTCCATGTCTCTGTCTCTGTGTGTGTAGCCGTGTCTCTCTGTCTCTGTCTCTGTGTGTGTAGCCGTGTCTCTCTGTCTCTGTCTCTCTCTGTGTCCATGTCTCTCTGTCTCTGTCTCTGTGTGTGTATCCATGTCTCTCTGTGTGTGTGTGTCCATGTCTCTCTGTCTCTCTCTCTCTGTGTGTCCATGTCTCTCTGTCTCTGTGTGTGTAGCCGTGTCTCTCTGTCTCTGTCTCTGTGTGTGTAGCCGTGTCTCTCTGTCTCTGTCTCTGTGTGTGTAGCCGTGTCTCTGTGTCTCTCTGTCTCTGTCTCTCTCTCTGTGTGTAGTCGTGTCTCTGTGTCTCTCTGTCTCTCTCTGTGTGTGTAGCCATGTCTCTGTGTCTCTCTGTCTCTCTCTCTGCCTCTCTCTCTGTGTAGCCGTGTCTCTCTGTCTCTGTGTGTGTATCCGTGTCTCTCTGTCTCTGTGTGTGTATCCATGTCTCTCTCTGTGTGTCCATGTCTCTCTCTCGCTGTGTCCATGTCTCTCTGTCTCTCTCTCTGTGTGTCCATGTCTCTCTGTCTCTCTCTCCGTGTGTGGCCGTGTCTCTCTGTCTCTCTCTGTGTGTGTATCCGTGTCTCTGTGTCTCTCTGTCTCTGTGTGTGTGTGTCCATGTCTCTCTGTCTCTGTGTGTGTAGCCGTGTCTCTCTGTCTCTGTCTCTCTCTGTGTGTAGCCGTGTCTCTCTGTCTCTCTCTGTGTGTGTAGCCGTGTCTCTCTGTCTCTGTCTCTGTGTGTGTAGCCATGTCTCTGTCTCTCTCTGTCTCTCTGTGTGTGTATCCGTGTCTCTGTGTCTCTCTGTCTCTCTCTCCGTGTGTAGCCGTGTCTCTCTGTCTCTGTCCCACTCTGTCCCCACTCCACTCTGCTCCTCCTCAGCGCTTGCCCTGGGGGAGGCCAGTTGCTGAGCCGTGAGCCAGCTGATGGAGGTGCACATGGCGAGCACAGGACCTCTCAGCGGCTGTGTGAGTGAGCTCCAGGCAGCTGCTCCAGCCCCAGCGCGCCTCCAGCTGCTCGCGGCCTCGTCACGTGCCCCTCCGTCCGCCGCCCACATGCCTCCCCATTTCCTGCAGGATGAAAGCCACGTCCTCACGATGGCCACTGCACCTGAACCTGGTCTGGCTCCTGTCACCCTTGGGCCGCTGCCCTTACCCAGGTCTGCAGGCACCTAGGGGCTCCTCCTCACCCCAGGTCTCCGGCCCACTCATCCTTTGCTGGGACACCTCGCCCAGACACCCGTTCTCTCCTTCTCTCATCTTCCCCAGGCTCTGCTCAACCACTCCCTTACTGAGGACCACCCTTCCCACCTGATTAAAAGTGCAGCTGCCCCCAACCCCGTGCTCACGAGCTCCAACCCTCGTCCAGCTCACTTCCCTTCATCCACCCGCTCAGCACTTCCTGACACGCCCCCTCCTCTACTTCCTCATCATGTTCACTGACCTTGCCTCTCTCCCCCATTGGCACACCAGCCCCTCCGGCGTGGGGGTCTCTGTTTCGCTCCCTGTTGCATTCCTGCCACCTAGAACAGCCTGGCCCTTTGTAGGTGCTCAGGAAAAGTTGTGAGTGGTTGAGAAGGGGAGCGAGTGGCATGTGGGCCACGTGAGGCCCTAATGGACCTCGGGCCTTCCTGGCTACCCCAGAGACGCTGTCACTTCTCCAGCCGTCACTTCTGTTTCCTTCCCACTTCCTTTCTGGAGGTACCTACTCACTTCCCAGGCTGCCTGCCACACAGTGAAGGGGGCTCTGGGATGCTCACTGCTTAACACATGTAGGAACTCAAGGTCAGAGCCAGCAGGTGATTTGCCCAAGGCCACACAGCTAGGAACAGGCAGAGGCTGGAACTTTGCATCCAGTTCTGGTGCCGGTCAGACAGAGCCCATCTGGGCCCTGCGTGATCCAAAGAGGCCACAGTCAAGGTGCTCCACGGAACACCTTCTAGCTGGGGGAGAGAAGGCACAGGAAATAAAGCAAGTCCACCAAGAGCCAGGCCGGAATGGAGAACAGTACATCCTGGAGCAACACCAGGGAGGTCATCTCAGACCCAGCAACCGAGCTCGGGGCTGCTGCCCCAGAAATGCCGCCATCGGTGCTGTCCCTGGCCATGGACGCTCCCGTCTCCCGTGGTCCAGCAGTGCCACCCCTGGGAAGCTGCCCCAAGAAACCTTGGCACATGTACAACAAGGGGTACCGAAAATCCACAGGGCCCAATAGCCAAAGCCTACCAAGAATGCGGGTGTCATTAATGGGAGACTCAGTGGCTGAACCATGGCCCATTTAGCATTACACAGCAATCAAAACCAATGAACCAGAGCACAGGTCGCAAACGGCGGGCTAGGAATGGTTTCTATGTTTTATAAGAGGCATAAAATAAATAAAGAAGAATATCGGACAGAGTGGGTGGCCCGCAGAGACAAAGTGTGTCCCATCTGGCTCTTGATGGAAACTGTCAGCATTTGAACTTGAGCGACTTGGGAAAATACGGATGCATTGTGGACATGCAAGAGCAACTGAGCAAAGTCACACATTTTTATATGTAGCTGATACCCTTTTTGTAAACAGGACAGGCTTCAAAACCAGGCAGTTAAGAAGCACACAAAGACGGGATGCAGTGCGTACAGGAAGAAAACCAAGGAAATGCTGGGATTCAGGGGCACGGTCAGTGATCCCAGGCCGGGAAGCAGGGTGGACAGCGGCACTGTGCATGCCAGGTAATGGCTGCAGTCCAGGTCCTACCCTTGGCTATGGAGGGTGGAGTGAGAGTGCTTCTGACTTAAAAGACTCAATTAATTATTTAGCTAAATGCAAGGAGGCCCTGCCTGGTCAGGATGAGAGTGCACCATGTGCCACGGCTTGCAATGAGCCACATTTTGGCACCTGAGCTCCAAGAGATTAACAAGTGAAACATGCATTGGGAACTCACTAACAGCGTTAAGGTAAAGAAGTAAAACGAGTAAGAATCGCTGTCGCCCCACACCCAGTGCTTTATCTCAGAGTAACCATGGCCAGCAATGAGGACAGAGCCCACCGCTACAACCAAGAGACCCTCAAATGCACAGGTGCGCAAGGAGGACAGGAGTGGTTTCTCCCCCTCGTCACAGCTGAGGGTGCAATGGCTGCCTCTCGGGTGGGGACTCCAAGGCCTTTCTATCTTGCTGCTCCTTGTTTCTGCCACAAAAACAGAAAGTCCACAGCAGGGGCCAAAAGGGCCATGTGGGGGACATCGACATTGTAACGGAGGACAGGAAGAGGCCCAGGCCTCCGGGCTCACCCCATTGGACAGCTCTCAGTACAAGGGATCCTGGGAATTGTAGTTTTCTTCTGGGGGTCATAGGGCCTCTTAAAATTAGAGACTTCTAAGATTTTTTAACATTTATTTTATGAATTTTAAAGGCAGAATTAGAGAGAGAGAGAGAGAGAGAGAGAGAGAGAGGTATCTTTCATCTGCTGGTTTACTCCCCCAATGGCCACAATGGCTGAAGCTGGACCAGGCTGAAGCCAAGAGCATGTAACTCCATCCACTCCCATGTGGTTGGCAAGGGCCCAAGCACTTAGGCCCTCTGCTGCTGCTTTCCCAGGAGCACTAGCAGGGAGCTGGATCCAAAGTAGAGCAGCTGGAACTCAAACTGGTGCCCATATGGGATGCTGGCATCACAGGTAGTGACTTAACCCATTGCACCATGACGCCAGCTCCAAGAGAAATCTAGGATTCTCTCCAGAACATACACCAGCCACACACATAAGTGCTTGCACTTGTCTTATGAAACTATATTCCCCCTACCAAAACTATGACAGCTCTGCAGGATGAAGCTTCTAGAGAGTGGTGCCTTCTAGAGAGTGGTGCCTCCTAGAGGCCTTTCCAGCCCATGACATGGTCTGTCTCACGCTCTGTAACACAGTGTTCCCATGCATACATGTGGCACGATTTAGACGAGCAACTACCTGCATGTGGACCCTCAGGAAAGACCATGGTGAACACGCGTGTTCACGTCACTGCAGAGCAGAGGGCCCCGCGCCCTGATGAGGCTCTGGATTTTCGGTGCTGGTCCTGGGTTGGTTTCACTACACCTTGGTGAGGCTGGGGGACTTCAGGAAGCTCATAGAAAATGAGATTAAAAGATAAACTTGTCTTGGTACAACAACATTGAAATCCATGCCGGGGTTTTCCATAACACACGTTTCTATACACATTTTTGAAGACCCCCTTGTAAACAGCCCTTGCTTGGCCTCTGATATACAGGATGAGCTTTCAAGGGGGCTCGGCCACTGAGGGTGTGGTTCTGCTGGGAGGAGTATGGCTGTATGTCAGGATAGCGCCCCTCCCCCACAGGCAGGCGCACAGCGGAGGTCAGCTGGGAGAGGGCAGGCTCACCCTCCCCACCTGCCAACACCAGGAGGTCTGGAAATCCGTTTTTGAGAAATTTCATTTATTTATTATTTATTACTTTAAAGGGTTTTTTTTTTTATTTGAAAGGCAGATTAACAGAGATAACGAGACAGAGACAGAGAGATCTTGCATTCACTGGTTCATTCTGTAAATGGCTATAACAGCCAGGTTTTGGACCAGGTCAAAGCAGGGAGTCAGGAACTCCAACTGGGTCTCTCACGTTGGTGGCAGGGCCCAAGCACCTGGGTCATCATCCACTGCCTCCTCAGTCTCATTAGAAGGGAGCTGGTTGGAATTGGAGCAGCCGAGACTCATACAGGCTTTCCTCTAGGGGCCGGCGCTGTGGTGTAGCAGGTAAAGCCACTGCCTGCAGTGCCAGCCAGCAGCCCATATGGGCGCTAGTTCAAGACCTGGCTACTCCACTTCCAAACCAGCTCTCTGCTATGGCCTGGGAAAGCAGTAGAAGATGGCCCAAGCCCTTGGGCCCCGGCACCCACATGGGAGACCTGGAAGAAGCTCCTGGCTCCTGGCTTTGGATTGGCACAGCTCCAGCCATTGCAGCCAACTGGGCAGTGAACCAGCGGATGGAAGACCTCTCTCTCTCTCTCTGCCTCTCCTTCTCTCTCTGTAACTCTGACTTTCAAATGAATAAATAAATCTTTTTTTTTTAAAGGCTCTCCTATATGGGATGCCAGCATTATAAGCAGCAACTTAACCCACTGTATCACAATGCTAACCCCAAATTTGATGTCCTTTTTTTTTTTTTAAGAGACAGAGAGCAGTGGAGAGAGATCTTCCATCTGCTGATTCACAGTCTAAATATCTGTAATAGCCAAGGCAGGGCCAGGCTGACCCCAGGAGCCTGGAACCCCACCTGAGTCTCCTTCATGGGTGGCAGTGACCCAACCACTTGAGCCATCACTGCTGCCTCCCAGGGTGTGCATATGCAGGAAGCTGGATTGGAAGCAGAGGAGCTGGGACCCAACCAGACACCCCGATACAGGATGTGAGCATCTCGACGGCGACTTGCCCACCTTAGCAAATGCTTGCCCCTTGGTTAGAGAAATCTGAGACAAGGAGAGGGGAGAAAGCCTCAAGAGAAACACGCAGTAGCCTCTGTGGCCACCGAGGGCCCAGCAGAAGTCGTCTCCCCAGGAGGGTGCGATTCATTTTTACGCCGTTGATAAGACAGGTTAGAAGGAAAGCAGTGGCTCTTCCCAGTGTGTCCCAGTCGTGTCTCAGGCCCGACGGAGGCGCTGGCCCTTCCCGTCAGCCTCAGCTTCTTGCCGAGGGGCCGTTCTGGCAAATTCCCAGAGAAGCCACACAGCTGGCGCCAGCTGCGGGTGTCCCGGGCAGCTTCCAGGTGTTCAGAGCTGGCACTAGCCTGCCCTCGTTAACACGTGTGATTGGGAAGTGTTAGAGATTCTTTAATTGCACGTTTGCTGCAATTAGACGCTTCCACCCTAGAAGGCAACGCTAAAACACAACTTGGGAAAACCTGATGGCAGGGGAGGGGCCGGGGAGGGGGACAGGTTACAGAGAGGTGACTCCCAGTGCTGCGCACTGAGCTGCCTGGGACCCAACCACAGGTCCTTCCTAGCGATCCTTTGATCATGGAGAAACTGGCACCCAACACGGTGAACCGACTTGGCTGAGTGACCGAGAGGCAGGACTGGGCTTTAGCTTGGGGTCTGTCTGGTTGAATGCTCCCTTGTTGTGTTTGCTGGCTGCCTGCATGGCTCCGCAATGTATAGGAAAACCAGCCGTCTTCTCTGGAAGCGGGCAGAACAGCCTCACTCTCACTCTGCCTTTCAAGTAAATAAGTAAATCTTAAAAAATATATAATAAGGGGCCAGCACTGTGGTGCAGCGGGTTAAAGCCCTGGCCTGAAGTGCCAGCATCCCATATGGGTGCCGGTTTTAGTCCCGGCTACTCCACTTCTGACCCAGCTCTCTGCTATGGCCTGGGATAGCAGCAGAAGATGGCCCAAGTCTTTGGGCCCCTGCACCGGTGTGGGAGACCTGGAAGAAGCTCTTAGCTCCTGGCTTCGGATCGGCGCAGTTCTGGCCATTGCAGCCATCTGGGGAGTGAACCAGTGGATGGAAGACCTCTCTCTCTGTCTCTACCTCTCTCTGTAACTCTTTCAAACAAATAAAAGAAATCTTAAAAAAGAAAAAAAAAAGAAGTTGAGCAGCCGCTGGGCCAGCACTGTGGTGCAGCAGGTTAATGCCCTGGCCTGAAGCGCCGGCATCTCATATGGGTGCCGGTTCAAGACCTGGCTACTCCACTTCCGATTTAAAAAAAAAAAAATATGTAATACATTCTTTCCATTAAGGCAGCTTGGGTTGCATGTTTTCCTGTATCCACACATGTCCTGCATGTAGATACTGTGTCTTTCTACATCCTGACCACTTAATTCTCTCAGTAATCATTTAGCTAATGTTTCCCATAAACATGACACCCTCCCTGCCTAGTTGGGGAAGCATACCATCCGAGGAGGCCCCAATCCTCTAATCTACCTGTGCACCGAGAGCCGACAGCTGCTTAAGTTAGCAAAGTCTTCTGAGACATCCTTAGGGCTTCGTGCCTCAGGAGCACGTCTGCACCACGGACACACACAGCAGACTTGCACAAAGCAAAGGAAGTTTGGGAGGGGGAGGGGAAGCGAGAACAGGGAAGACAGAAATCAGAGCACGCAGGAGCAATGCGATCCCACATCTGCCTACTGCAGCCGGAGAAGCCAGATCGGTAGGAGGAGGAACGGCTGGACCCAGGGCAGTCAGGGACAGAAGTGGCGATGCTGCAGCCTTAAGAAGAAATTGGCTCATTCTTTTCCTGCCCATCTACAACTGACAAAAATGATTGATGTTATTGCTATGACACAAGCTAGAGACATTGCTGTTCATTGAACATAGAAATATATTCATAAGGAAAAAAGTGATTCCGGGCTTAGATATTAGAATTGCTGATGTTATTGTCACTTTATTTATTTATTTTTTAAGATTTATCGATTTATTTGAAAGGCAGAGTTACAGAGAGGCAGAGACAGAAAGAAAGAGAGAGGTCTTCCATCTGCTGGTTCACTCCCCAGATGGCCACAATGGCCGGAGCTGGGCTGATCCAAAGCCAGGAGCCAGGAGCTTCTTCCAGGTCTACCATGCAGGTGCAGGGGCCCAAGCACTTGGGCCATCTTCCACTGTTTTCCCAGGCCACAGCAGAGAGCTGGATCGGAAGTGGAGCAGCCGGGACTCGAACTGGTGCCCACATGGGATGCTGGCACTGCAGGCAGCAGCTTTACCTGCTATGCCGCAGTGCTGGTCCCTCTGTCTGGCTTTAATGTGAAAAGTGAGGGTGCCCGTTTGTTTTAATCCCCATGGAAGGATGTCTGGGGTCAGTGGAGAAGGAGACAGACAGACAGACTGTACACAGAGGAACACGTCCTTGTGAGCTGTGGCAGCAGCAGCTGTACACAGGGACCAGGCACAGTCACAAAGCAGATGACTTTGTCGCAAGTCCTCTTTCCCTCCCTCTCCAATGATTGTCCTTCTCTGTGCTTAGAAATGATTTGTTAAAGACCAAATAATAGGCCCCTTCCTAGGGCATCTGTGATTCTAGGGTTACAAAATTAATTATACGGGCTCCTGGGCTATTTTTGTTATTTTATACCTTAGATTTCAATAGGGTAACCCACATAGTTTTAAAAATTGACATCAAGTTATTTGTGTCAAAACATCTATATTTGCAGCTGTAGTTCTTAGCAAAGTATAAATGGAGAAACTGTGACATCATAAAGATGATCTTGCTGGAAAAATCTTTAGAACCATGGAGCCCAGGAGAGGAGGTCCAGGAGGAGGAACGGTGCGTGGCTGAGGTCACCTTGCAGGCACCTCCCCTCTTTCTGGACGCTCGGTAGGATGCTAGTCCACCTACCCATGGAGTCAGACAAGGCCAGGAAGCTTGCTTTGGCCAAGGGCGCATGATGGATGCGTGGCTACTCCTAGGAGCCAGTGTAGTGCTGGCGGCTTGCCCTTCGGCTGCTTGAGTCCTAGAGCCGTGTCAGCCAATGGAGGCTTCACGGGGAAGCGTTGACGAGGGTGGAGTTTGTGGACCAAGACTTCTGTCGACCAGCGATGGACGTGTGATGTGAGCAGTAAATGAGTGCTTGCTGAAAGACACTGAGACGTGGCGGATACTCATTACTGGAGCATACAAAGGGCCACCTCGCTAATGGAGAGACTGGCATCTCGAGGCCAGGAGCTGTCATAACCCGAACCTAACACACCTGCCGCGGGCTCCGGCAGCAGAGGTGAGACGCGGGGACTCTGTCATCAGAGGCTGGAAGATGGTGATCCGTGCTGCACAGCGGAAAACACTTGGACGATCACCATCTGTGTTTCCACATCTCAGCCCTAATGAGCACGCACATCGAGAGGAACAGACTGGGAACCAGAATGTAATTAGGCCTGCGTGCAGCAAGCTGCTGGAAGCAGGAGATGGACTCGGGGAGGAGCTGGCCAGTTTGCAAACAGCGAAGAAAAGGAACGAGGAGGTGCATGAAGTCAGGCATTGGTCAGACTGGGAGAGGTGACCCTTTCCCAAGTCCAAGGCTAAGAGTCGGAGGCTGTGAAGTCTCAGGGGCCACACAGGTCACACACAACTCAACCCATGGCATCGGTCACACGGTAAGTACTGCACGGCCACATTGCCACTGTTAAAAATCCTTCACTGGATCACGGGGTCTCACGTAAAGACCCAAGCACGCTGCGGTCCACTAAACCCTATGCATTAGGCTGAATGGACCAGGGAAAGAAAGCAAGGCTGTTCCTCTCCCACCAGCACCAACAGGTTCAAGATGCTGTAGGTCACGCTGCTACAGGAAAAAGAAGGCAGTGAGAACACAGAGCAATGGAGCAAATGAGAGGATTGAGTGTGGCTACTGGGTCAGTGTTGGTTGGAATCAGAAAGCTGAGAAGACAATTGTTTTGGGGGGGGGGCAAATTGTGAGAATAAAAGCAGCATCCACTGGGACTGTAAGAGGAGGTGAGTGTTCTGGACTTAAAACAACCCCGTGGTCCCAGCCCCACATGCGCATCTCGTGAGCTGAGACAGGGCTTCCGTTCCTCCGGGTGGGCTCTGGTCGCATCCCAGATGTGCCCAAGGGGAGATCTGTAAGGGGAGACCCTCTGACAGATGGGCTGGGCTGATTCCAGAGCGACAGCGGAGATGAGAAATACCCTTGGTGTTGAAGTCCTACCTTTGGGGACCATTGATGACCATACCAAGGCCTAGTCCCTTCTTGTCCCGTGGGAGCGTTCTTTGGATAAAAGATCGGAACCGCCCTTTCAGAAGTGCCTCTTACATGTGCAGCCAAGCGGTGGTGCATTGCACGGGTTACCAGGGCGTGGAACTAAACCCAGAAGACCACCTGAAGGCTGTCGGGGGAGCAAAGGAGAGGAGAGAGGCTAAAGTCAAGGGAACAGGGAAAACCCGAACCTAACCTTTAAGCACGCAGATACCCGACCATTCGCCGTGGACAAAGTGATCAGAGAATGTTCTGTCCTCATTCTGCACCTGGGTTCCGAAAGCCTCTAACAAGCATGTTAGCACGGAGCGGGCTTCGACAATTAAATCTCAAACCTTCCCGGGCCCATCTGCGAATAAGCCCTTCCAGGGACTAGAACAGGAAGGGGGTGTTGAAGGAGCCTGGCCCTGGAGCCCAGCAAGAGTGAGTTCTCGAGGGCGGCCGAGTGAGGGCCATTTAGAATTCCATGTCCACCTTATCTTTAGGTGTGAAACTTCTCAGTGGTGAATTCTGGCATTAGGCACTCATTAATAGGAACGCTGCTGTCTTTAATGGGATATGATCACGGAACCCGGACTATCGGATTCATCACGGAACAATGTAGCCCCAGCACCTGCCATTCGAAATTCCTGGCAAGGTCTGAGTGGAACTCTCTGGAGATCAACTATAATAGGAAATGAATGATGTTTTTATAACACTCAATGATCATTTTCCGATCAAATAAATGCAAATAACCTTGACTACACAGCTGGCGAGAACTGCCCTAAGAGCCAGGGACGAAATGAGAAATACCGAGTTCTGTTACTGTCTTTCACTTCCTTGGTAATCGAATCCTGGGTTTCGTCTTAAAAATGTCACAGATCCTCTGTAATTAAATGCCCTCTGTGCCAATGCTTCAAGCAAGAGCTACTTGACAATTAATAGTATTTTATAACCCCAAGACTCTCATCTGAATAAAAAGGAGACTGGGCAAATTCATTTCTTAGTACAGATGAAGATCCCTTGTGTTTTCCTTGCTTGGCCATTCTCAATGCAAAATGTTCTGGTTGGTTTGGGCTTTTAAATGGATTTTTCAAAAAGACAAACATGCGGCATTTACTTTGATTGTTTGCCTACCCCTGGATCAAGATCAATAACTCTCCTTTACCTTGAAGAACACATCTTGTCAGCCAGGCACCCTTCAAAGAGCTCGAAGGAGCAGTTCCGCCATGGGAAGGGTGCTTTGGGGGTGCGTTTTTGGCTACGCAGGGTTGCTAGGAAATGCTATCGTACCTTCTTGTGCGCAAGAGTTGATTCTACAGAACATAATTTTAATGACATAATTTTGCAGCTTAAAAAGTGTTCATTCAAACCCTCCAAGGCTAAAGACAAAGAGACTCTTAGCTATCTAATCCACGCATTTGCAAACCCTGGAAATTGAGTGACTCAACCTAAAGTGTAAAACATTACATCTTGATATGAGCAAGACTCTGTAGTTGAAAGCTTTATGAGTCGAAGCCGGTTGCACCAGTGGCTAATGGGAAGGCTGCTGACTGTGGGGATTTTCTAACAAAAAGTCACTACATTTAGATGCAAACGACAGGGGAAAGGTGCAGGTGACAGTCGGAAGATGTGTAGTCTCGGCTACTTTTGGTTTCTCGGCACAGAACAGGCTCTATGGCTGACACCCCTTTCCTTGGGGCTGCTGGGGGCCTCAGAGTTCCCATGGGTGATGCTGAAGGTGGGGGGGGGCAACAGTTGGGTCAGGGGGAGGTGAAGCGTTCCTGTGATCAGTTGGAAGCAGTCTTCAGAAAAACGTTAGGAAACACAGTAAATCCTCCGTTACGTCAGAGTAGAGGTGATGGGAGCCCCCGGAGAACTTAGAATGCAGACCCTAAACACAATCTCTCAGATATTTTGAGACAGAACCCAGGACAGAAGGGGCAGGTGTTTGCTGCAACAGTTAAGATGCCACTTGGGATGCTCGAGACCCATGTTGGGGTGCCTGAGCTTGGGCCCTGGCTCCGCTCCTGATTCCAGCTTCCTGTCTGTGTGCATCCCGGTAGGCAGCAGGTAATAATGGGGTACTAATTTTGGGGGTAGGCAATGGGGTACTAATTTTTTTTTACTCCAGGCTCAGACAAATGTGCTAAGTGCTGACATGTATAAGGTGCACACCACAGTGCTAACAAACTTATTCAAAAGCTGAGAAAGTGAACACACACGCGCACACACAAACACACGCACATGAGCATCGGATGCTCCACACAAATACCCATCATGAGTGGGCAGTGGGCTAGGAGATTTGCCTCAAAGGAGAAGGGTGGGGAGGGGAGACAGAGGGAGCTCCTGGCAGCCCCTCTAGCTGTGGTGAGAGGGGAGAGCAAGAGAGAGGGGGCGGGGGGGGGGGGGAGAGCGAGCTCCTGCTCCGATGCTGGTCTCTGTTATGAGGTTGGGGTGGAGCCTGCAGCCATGAAGCTACCCGGGAACAGTGCGGCACCTCTGCAAGTTCCAGCAGAGCTCAATCTCCACATTTTCATGGCATTCCCTTCACGTCCTGGGTGAAGCCGTTGCATCCTGGGAAGGGGGGCATTTCGATAATAAATCAAAATATCATTGCCTGCTTCAAGTGGAAAGAAAAACAAGGCAACGGGAGAGCTACAACAAACGCAGAAGTCTCAAGGATGGGAAAGAGTCCTCACACTGCACACGGTGGGATCCTGAATCCCTTAAAGTCAGGCTGAGTTACTCACGGGTATGCCCGGCAGCCCAGGGGTGGAACCAGGGCTGATCCGTTTCCGCCCCCATAAAGGGTAATGCTAAAATCCCATAACAAAAGAGGAGCAAGAGAAACGTACAACACATTTATATGTCCATAGACTTTTTAAAAGGATTTATTTATCTATTTGAAAGACAGAGTTAAAGAGAGAGGTAGAGACAAAGACAGAGATCTTTCCATCCTCTGCTTCCCTCCCCCAAATGGCCTCAATGGCTGGAGCCAGGCTGATCCAAAGCCAAGAGCCAGGAGCTTCATCTGGATCTCCCAAGAGAACGGCAGGGACACAAGTACTTGGGGCATCCTCTGCCGCTTCCCCAGGCCATTAGCAAGGAGCTGGGTCAGCAGTGCAGCAGCAGGGACAAGAACCAGCACCTAGTATGGGACGCTGGCATGGCAGGCAGTGGCTTTCCCCGCTATGCCACAATAGTGGCCCCATATTCATAGACTGTACGACATAGGAGCTGTCAGACTTAAGAATCAGAGATCTGGGGCTGGCGCCATGGTTCACTTGGTTAATCCTCCACCTGTGGCGCCGGCATCCCATATGGGTGCCGGGCTCTAGTCCCGGTTGCTCCTTTTCCAGTCCAGCTCTCTGCTGTGGCCCGGGAGGGCAGTGGAGGATGGCCCAAGTGCTTGGGCCCTGCACCTGCTTGGGAGACCAGGAGGAAGCATCTGGCTCCTGACTTCGGATCGGCGCAGCACCGGCTGTAGTGGCCATTTAGGGAGTGAACCAACGGAAGGAAGACCTTTCTCTCTGTCTCTCTCTCTCACTGTCTATAACTCTACCTGTCAAATAAATTTAAAAAAAAAAAAGAAGAAGAACCAGAGATCTTGGATGAGCTATCCATTTTTGTGTTGAGGGTGGACGAAGCAGAGAGAGCCACGTGATTGGACAAAGGAGTGGATCTAGTGCTCACAGAGCGAAGGGGGACCCCAGCACAGTCAGTCTGCTCAGACCCTCCAGGCCTCGCCGTGCAGCAGCCCTTCCTGCCAGACTTGGGGTGGGACTGTTCCTGGCATCAGGGCCTTAGGGCATCCAGGGAGACCAGAGAATTCCTTTCTGGCCAACTCCTGCACAGCAGAGCGGGGGACGTTAGAAGAATGCTCCCAGGTGTCACGGCTGCCTTTGGGGAACGGGGTTCTGGTCCCCAGGGCCAACGTGGAGCAGAGAAATTCCACTTTCCTGGACTTTCTTTGGGGGAAATGAGGACTGATGGACGAGAGGACGACAGGAATTCAAAGAGGAATTGTGTCTGAGGCCTTCATCTGGGGGTGGTGTTTTTCTGAGCCCCAACTACACCATGGAAAAATCCCCTAAAGGAAAAAGTATAGCTGATAAATTAGTAATGGAGAAAAACCAGAGCCCTTAAAAATACTCAGATCAGGGCAATGCGACTGGCTAAGCTGAGCTCACAACACTGATACCCCAGCTCAGAGTGCTGGTTCGAGACTCGGCTGCTCCACTTCTGAGCGAGGTTCCTGCTCATGTGCCTGGGAAGGCAGTGCATGGTGGCCCGAATACTTGGATCTCTGCCATCCATGTTGGAGACCCAGATGGAGTTCTCGGCTCCTGGCTTCAGCCTGGTCCACCCCTAGATGTTGCAAATATTTGGGGAGTGAACCTGTGGATGGAAGATCCATCTCTCTCATATCTCTCCCTCTATCTGTCATTCTGCCTTTTGAATAAATACATAAACAAATAAATCTTTAAAAAATATTCAATTCATAATAATGGAGGAAAAAAGGCACAAGGAACAGATGGGGCCGGGAACACACAACAGCTGACAGATCCAAGCCCCCACACACACAAGGGATGGGGAACGGGATCGTGAGACAGGTTCAGCGTCTGACACTTGGCCTAGCCGTCACCCACATCCCGTATGGCGGTTCACGCGGCTCATGCGTGGCTCCAGCTCCTCAGCCCAGCTTGCTGTTAATGCAGACCCGGGGAGGAAGCAGGTGGGTCCCCGCCACACATGAGTTCCCTGTTCCCAGCTTTGTCCTGGCCCAGTCCCAGCCGCTGTAGGCAGTGGGTGGCAGCTCCTGCTCCATCTCTGTCTCTCTAATGAACAAATAAAAATAAAGCAACGTGGGTCAGCATTGTGGCGTGGCACACAAAGCCGCTGCCTCCAATGCCGGCATCCCATACGGTGCCCGTTTGTGTCCCAGCTGCTCCACTTCTGATCCAGCTCCCTGCTAATGGCCTGGGAAAAGCAGCAAAGGATGACCCAAGTGCTTGGGCCCCTGCACCCATGTGAAGTTCCTGGCTCCTGGCTTCAGCCTGGCCCAGCCCTGGCCATTGTGACCATCAGGGGAATGAACCAGTGGATGGAACATCTCATTCTCTCTATCTCTCTCTCTCTCTCTCTCTGTCTCTCCCTCTCTCTCTCTAACTCTGACATTCAATTAAGTAAATAAGTCTTCAATAAAGAAATAAAACAATGCAAATTTATGGTGGTGCAAAGACAAAAAATGAGTTTATTTTGTTGCAAAAATTTTTGAAATCCAGGACTAGTTTTTCATAGTAATTCATTTTCTGTGAATTTTTGAAGACCCCCTCATAATAAATACATCAGTGTAAGTGATCCCAACGTAATGATTAAATGGTAGAGGCCAACAGGACCACTGCGCAGAACTCAAAACAGCGAAGTCCAACTATATATTATGTGGAAGGAACCTACTTTAAATATGAAGATACAAATAGGCTGAATGTCGAAGATATAAAAAAGATAGCATGTAAGTAATAAATCATAAGAATGATGTCAGGGCTACATCGACATCAACAGGATGGAGTTCTAAGCCAGGGCTCTTAACAGGGACCCTAGCCAGGGTATTATACAGTGATATAAGGATCAATGCCGCAAGAAGCCACAGGAATCCTAAATCAAAGCGCTTCACAATCAATCTTTATGAAACAAAAACTGACAGACCCGAAGGGCGAGCCCTGTGTCCATAAACAGTGGGAAATTCCTGCACTCTTCTCTCAATAATCAATAGAAGTAGACAGAAAATCAGTAAATATATAGAACGCATGAACACTACTCTACGTCAACCTGATGCCAGCGACTTTTATAGACAGCTTGAACAAACAGTAGGAGACTACACTTGATCTTCAGCTGCACGTGTAACCCCACCAGAGCAGTCACGTGCGGGGCCCCCAAACAAGACGTTCCATCCACAGCTAGTGTTTAGAATGGTGCACACGATGTCTTCTGAGCTCCTGAAATCACTCTAGACACCCGGAGTGGAAAAATACCTGGACAATCCCAAGGTAAGAATAAATTAAACAACATGCTTCCGTGGGTCAAAAATACATTGTAAGGGACACTGGAAAATAGTTTGGAGTGTATGAAAATAACAAATAATTTGTAAAAGCTAAAAGTTAATGCATTTAAATGTTTTAAAAGAGAATAAAGAGAGAAGCTTAAAATCAGCTATTTAAGTATCCCTTAGGAATCCAGATACAAGGTGTCAAGGGGTGGGCATTGTGGTACCGTGGGCTAAGTCACAGCCTAGGACCTGCCTCCCATATCTCAGTGCCAATTCGAGCAGGTCCTGGCTCCTCTACTTCCAACCCAGTTCCCTGCTAATGCATCCTGGGGGGGGTCACAGATAGTGCCCCAAGTGCTCGGGCCCCTGCCACTCACATGTGGGACCCAGATGGAGTTCTGGGTCCCTTGCTTTGGCCTGGACCAGCCCTGGCTGTTGCAGGCACTGGAGGAGTGAACCAATGGGTGGGAGATACCTCTTTCACTCTGTGTCATTATGCCTTTCAAGCAGATGAAAATAGACATTTAAAAAATCTAGATAAAGAAGAGCAAATTGAATCCCAAATGCATAGAAAAATAGTAAACTTAACAGCAGAATCAATGAAGTACAAAATAATTGAATAAACAGGAGAAAAATCAAAACTTTTTAAGAATCAACAAAGTTCATAAACCATTAGCTAAATTCATCAAGAAATGAAAAGAGGAGACACAAATTTCGGAGACCATCACTAGAGATCCTATAGACATCAAAAGATTTCAAGGAAACTTCTTGCCAATGCATTCAATGATGTAATTGAAGTAGACCAACTTCTTGAAAAACCAACCAAAAGACTCGATAAGGATGTGGACCTACTAGAAGGTAAAAGCCCTGCTGGTGAGACTGCAGAGGGTACAAGGGAGGCAGAAGTAGATACTGGATGGCCAGCGCCTTGGCTCACTAGGCTAATTCTCCACCTGCAGCGCTGGCACCCCGGGTTCTAGTCCCGGTTGCTCCTTTTCCAGTCCAGCTCTCTTCTGTGGCCCGGGAAGGCAGTGGAGGATGGCCCAGGTGCTTGGGCCCTGCACCCGCATGGGAGTCCAGGAGGAGGCACCTGGCTCCTGGCTTCGAATCGGCGCAGCACACTGGCTGTAGTGACCATTTGGGGGGTGAACCAAAGGAGGGAAGACCTTTCTCTCTCTCTCACTGTCTAACTCTGCCTGTCAAATAAATTAAAAAAAAAAAAAGAAGTAGACACTGGACTAGGGCTCGCCAGTCCTGATCTGTAGCCTCCAGTCTATGAATTGAGACCCACCTTTCTTTCCCAAGAGGTCCCTCTTGAGTATTTTAGTTAGGTAACAAGAAGCAAATTTATACATATTACATATATATTTTACATATCATATATAATTTAGACATATGTCATATATAATTTGTCAAAACATATGTCATATATATTTTATGTATCTTACATATATTATAATTATATAATTGTCAAATATAAATCATATATAAATATATATCATACTGTATAATTTGTCAAACTATAAGATTATATATATATATAATTTGTCAAAACTCATCATTTAAGGTGCATATGTTTTGTTATGTTTAAGTGCTGGGTGTATTATATGTAACTATCACTATGGTAACAATAAGGTTGATTTAGGCCGGTGCCATGGCTCACTAGGCTAATCCTCTGCCTGTAGCGCCAGCACCCAGGTTCTAATCCTGGTCGGGGTGCCAGATTCTGTCCCGGTTGCCCCTCTTCCAGGCCAGCTCTCTGCTGTGGCCCGGGAAGGCAGTGGAGGATGGCCCAAGTGCTTGGGCCCTGCAGCCCATGGGAGACCAGGAGAAGCACCTGGCTCCTGGCTTCAGATCAGCGCAGCACCGGCTGTAGTGGCCATTTGGGGAGTGAACCAATGGAAGGAAGACCTTTCTCTCTGTCTCTCTCTCTCTCTCACTGTCTAACTCTGCCTGTCAAAAAAAAAAAAAAAAAGATTGATTTAAACCTATGTCCTTTCCTACCATCTGCTTCAGGACTCTGCTCTGCATTCATTTCTTGGCTGTTTATTTGCCAGGCACTGTGCTGTGGATCTGGAGAAGCAGCGGTGGGTGTGACAGGAGGAGTCTGTCCTCAGTGATGTTTCTTCCTGGTTGGAGACAGACACAGAACAAGCGGATTAAATGGAAAAAAAAAAATGGATGCCACAGACAAACCTGAACATGAATGTTCATAGCAGCCTAATTTCTAATAGCCAAAAAGTGAATAAAACACAGTTGTCAGGCAACTGACAAAACGAATGAGCAAAATGTGGTATGTCCGTACGACGGCATTAATTCAGCCACAAAAAGACTGACATTCAGGTAATGCGACAACACTGATGGACCCCAACAACAAGCCGAGTGAAGCAGCCCACTACAGCAGGCTGAGGTCTCACGGCTCAGCTTATACACAGAGCTCAGAACTGACACACGCACCGATATGGAGGACGCACGCCTGGTCTCCAGGGGCTTGTGGGAAGGGAGGAGGGGGGATTTCTGCCAGTCAGTGCTGGGTTTCCTTTGGGTTATGAAAATGTTCTGGAACTAGAGTGGTGATGATGATTTCCACAACCTGGGACGATTCCGAACCTACAGAATTGCACACTCTCGTAGTTTCTTCTACAGTATATGAATTGTATCTTCGTAAGAAAATTTTACTTTTAAACAAGCCAAAAAGAACGATGACATGCAAACAGGAATCCGGGTGCAGAGACAGGGAAGAATGGGCAGCTGCTGGAGGGGGCTGGAGCTTGGAGGAGCACCGCTTCGTGTACCAAAGGGGCCCAAAATCAGGCAAATATTTATGTCTCAACCCTGGTGCCTGCAGGAGTCTCCTGGACAAGCCAAGGAGAGCATCTGCCTGTGCAAATGTGGGAGGAAATAGCCCACGAGAGTTAAATTGTTTTTGTCCAAGGCTCCATGTTCATATCTGTATTTAATATCGCAGAGCAAATGGCTTTTTCTAGGACTCGCATCCCAGTTACCCACTTACCCACAATTTGCCATTGATTACTACTTGGCAGTTACCATCATAATTTGTCTTTATTGGCCTCATTTTCCACTTGAAATTGCCAAGCTATCATTTTTTTTTCTAGGTTTGTGATTCCCAATCCTTTTGAAATTCACATCCTATTTATTATTTATTTCATTTCATAACATCTCTCCATCCCAAGTGGTCAATTTAATGTGTCTTTGGGATGAGTTAAAATTAAACTAGATTCTGAAAAATTACTTGACTCTGTTCACCTGCCTGAATAAAAGGATGACATCACAGACCGCGGATGAGCTGGAACCAGAAGTTCCTCTTCCAGGTTTAGGACTTCGCCGTTGGAGCTCAAAAGTTAGGTCAAACCTCCTCATTTTACACAAGGGGGAACCACGGTCCAGAAAATTCAAGCAACTTCCCCAGAATCTCCTGGTGAATTTAGGGCAGCAAAGGACAAGAATAAAGGATCCCTTTGAAGTGGTTCAATTTCTTTAAACGGCTTATTGCAGGGACAGGAAAAGCTAACCATGCCAATCTACAAATTAGCCATAGGGAAAGGATGAAAATGATCGTCAGTGAAGATTAATAATGAAATTGATTCATTCCACTGATGAACACATTTAGGGAGTGATTAGGAGGGCAGCCTCCAAGAGAGAAGTCAGACTTAAAAGAGTACTGACTGTGTGATTCCATTTATAGAAAGTTCAAGATCAGGCAAAACTAATCTCTGGTGTCAGATGTCAAGAGGGAAATTGTCTTTGGGGTGGAGAGGCATAGAGTGCAAGATCCGGGGTTGTGGAAGTGCAGAGCCTCTCCAGGACTGTGGCAGGTAGACTGCTGGTCCCACGGCTGTGCGTGCGTGGTGAAGTTCACCAAGCTGTGCAAGTGTGGTTTGGGCGCTTTCCTGCAAGCACGCTGCATGAGTTATCCAGGGCTACATAACAAACGGCTCCCGGCAGGTTTCTGTAGGTCGAGGAAGACTCAAGGTGTCTTCGCTGGGGTCCTCTGCCTCAGGGTCTCTCAACTCAGGAGTGGGCCAGGGCTGCGGTCCCATCTCAAGGCTTAGTGGGGACGGGCCTGTTTCTAAGCTCGCTTGTGTGCCTGGGGGGAAGAAGGCAACGTCTCTCAGGCTGTCGGACTGAAGGTGTCCGTTGCTTGCTGGTTGCTGGGAGGAGCCCACCTCGGTTACCCGCCATGTTTATTAATGATCTCTTGGTGCCTTGCATAGTGCTGAGTTCTGAAGCCACTACAAGCATCAGGCATGGCTTCTGCTCCTGAGAGTCAGTCACATGTCAACATCATACAGAAATCATGTTGAACTCTACGGCTAGGAAGCCATGTTGCCGTGCTTCCTGGGGCTTAGTTCTGGTTCCATGACACCTTCCTGATTATTCTACCACACTGATGAAGCTTCTTCCCATTCCCACAACCCCATGAGCTCCATTGTCCATGTAACATTGTCAGTATTTTTATAAGAGAGGGAATTTGTAAAGCCTCACTGGGAACTTACTGTTAAGATAAAACTTTATATTAACCACTAATCAACTGATCCCAACAACTTGAAAAAGGAAATTCTATTATTTTTCTGTATAAGTAGGGAAGTTAAGACTTGGGTCAAGTTCAGGATCTCATGGCTGCCAGGTGGGAGACCTTGGAATCAAACCCAGTTCCACCCAGGTCCCACTGTACTCCTCTCTTCCCTCATGGTCCGGCAGAGAGGGCTGGATCTACAAGTGAATCAACGATGAGAGAAACATCTAATTGTCATCACTCTCCCATTTACAAATGAACTTCACGGCTGGCGCTGCGGCTCACTTGGTTAATTCTCTGTTTGTGGCACTCGCATCCCATATGGGTGCCGGGTTCTAGTCCCAGTTGCTCCTCTTCCAGTCCAGCTCTCTGCTGTGGCCCAGGAGGGCAGTGGAGGATGGCCCAAGTGCTTGGGCCCTGCACCCACGTGGGAGACCAGGAGGAAGCTCCTGACTTCGGATCAGCGCAGCACCGGCCATGGCGGCCATTGTGGGGTGAACCAACAGAAGGAAGACCTTTGTCTCTCTCTTCCTCTCACTGTCTATAACTCTACCTGCCAAATAAATTTTAAAAAAACAATGAACTTTACAACCACTACCGCGAACAGCTACTGAATGAACTCAGGGACGGCCCACAGACCACCTCCTGGACAAAAAGCTGGAGGGACCTCGTGTCAAGCATTTAACGCCCTGTCCCTCGTGGCCAACCCAGCTCATCTTTGTGGGTTTCCATTGGTGCTGGACACACTGTCAGCGCTGTGTCTCTGTGGAGACAGCCCAGTGTCTGCGAGCATGCTTTGGAAGGTAACACTAACAAGCCGGGCTTTTGACAGCAGAACCCTCCTTTTCTTGCGAATTCTCGACCGTGGCAGCGAGCAGAGATGTTCAGAGAACCTCTGAAAGCAGGCACGGACGGTCTGCACGGAAACTGAAGTCAGCTTCTCAGCCGGGGAATATAAAGGCCTTTTATGTGCAGAAGTCAGAAGTCAGAGATGTCATTCGAATGTGTGAAATTGCCAATCGTGTGGCTAATACGTCGGCCTGCAAAGGGGATTGAAGCCGCTTTAAAACTCAGAGAGGTAGGCAGGGTGTGGGGGTGTTTTCCGTGGACCCAATAGAGAGATGTGTGCCAGATGCAAAATACTCATTGTCCTCTTTCCTCTGGCCTTGCCCCTGCCGGCTTCCACCGCCCCTTCCACGCCGTGCACACCGCATTCCCCAGGGAGATTCCAGCTACTTCTGCTGCCCGGGACACGGGCTCCGTTTTCCCAAGTTTCTGCTGGCACGTTCCGGCTGTGCTCTCCCTGCTTCCCACAGTCCCGTATTCAAGCCCCGCCTCTCTTTCAAGAGCGGGCGTCATCCCCGCCTCCTGCTTTTCCCGCCACATCCCTCGCTGCCACCCAATCCGATCTCCTGGGGTCCTCACGGCTCTGCCTCCAGACTCATCTTCTCCATCCCTTGCCGTCCCCTCGTCTAGGATCGGCCCCTCTTGCTAGAAAGGCTTCCTTTCTGGCCCCTTGCCTTGACCTTGGTCCACACACCTACCAGAACTCATGTTGTAAAGCAATGGATGCCACTGTTCTGTTGTTGCTGCTGAACACCCTTAGGCAGATCACCTTGTCAGTGAGGACCAAACCTGACTTCCTTCCCCTGGGCCCCAGAGCCCCCATCATCTGTGTCTATCCAGTGCTTTGACCTCATCCCATGCCACTCTCTGGCCACTTTGCTCTGGGCACCGGGGTCCTTTGCTGTAGAAACATGAGACCATGTCTGTGTCTAACGTGTCTCCAACACAGTCAGTGCCCTCTGCCTAGAGGGTCTAAACCATTCATCACTAATTGACTGATAGTTCTCTGACTTAAAACTGGAGTTTTAGCCAAACGGATGGCATCCAACAAAATCTAAGCGTTATTTTTTTTTCAGGGCCCACCCTGCTGCATTGTTGGAAGACGTAGTTTTCTTCTAAGTTCTAGTTATGGCTCCCAGGTGCTTGAAACTTGCAGGTGGCTGCCATTTTTAAAAATACATGGCTAGAACATGCAAACCTACAGGTGGCATTGCCGGGAGAACAACGCAGAGGCTCCCTTAGCGAGCAGACTCCACATATATTGGGCCAAAAAAGAGCAGGCTGCCAATTTTTCATTAATTCTTATTAAATGCATTCAAGTCCTTCATGGACAGCATGTGCTTGATGAAAAGGACTCCAGGTCGAAGAGCAGTTGTGTTGTCTTCAGAATAGCACCCTTGCAGACAAATCAGGAAACCATAGATGAACAGTCAACAGGGCCACACCCAAGATAGCAGTAACACTGACCTTCCACACTTATGATCATCTTAGCCAATGCTGAGAGTGTTCACCAGGCACAGGTTCTAGTCCACGTGTATTAGTTCATTTAGCTACCAGCGAGTTCTGGGGGGTAGGTATGCATCACCTCCATTTCTTAGGTATGATAACCAAGACATGGAGAAACTGGGTATTTACCCCAAGTCACACAGCCAAGACTTGGCAGATCTAGGATTTCAGCCCAGGTCACCCGACTCCAGCACCCACACTTCCAGCTGACATGGGGAACGCGGCAGGAAGATTAGGTAGGACCAGGTGAGCGGGAAGAGACTTCTCACTCTCTGTGCCTCAAGCCTGGCGTTGGAGCTCCACCCCTTCTCCGTCAACCCAGGGAAGCACCTTTCCCAGGATGTACACCTGTGTCTCATCCAGGTGCAGGAAGGAGGAGACGCCATTCATGGCCAAGTGGAAGTTAAGCTCCACACGAAGGCACCATGAAACTCCCAGAATGCCTCACACACACTAAACTGCACCCCAACTCCGCTCTGTGTGTATAGTCTCTTTTTAAGATTTATTTATTTATTTGAAAGTCTGAGTTACTGAGACAGAGGGAGAGACAGAGAGCGAGAAAGATCTTCTGTTTGCTGGTTCACTCCCCAAGTGGCTGCAATGGTCAGGATTGAGCCGGGTGGCAGGGGCCCAAGCACTTGGGCCACCTTCTGCTGTTCTTCCCAAGCCATTAGCAGGGAGCTGTATGGAAACTGGAGCAGTCAGGACAGAACCCAGGGCCCATATGGGATGCTGGCATCGCAGGCAGCGACTTCACCAGATATGCCATGACACCAACCTCTGTATTTTCAACCGAAGTTCCACCCCCTAGCTCATAAAAGGGATTGACACCTGTGAGAGTGGCCCTACTCTGTTTTCTTGCTTCTGGGTTCTTCTCTGGCCTTCTCCCACACTGTCTCCTCATAGGCAACCCCTCTGCCACTCATGACAGGTATCTGTCTACGTGGAATTGTCCATGCTGCCACGTGAATTTCTTTTCTTTTCTTTTTTTTTTTTATTTGACAGGTAGATTTATAGACAGTGATAGAGAGAGAGAGACAGAGAGAAAGGTCTTCCTTCCATTGATTCACTCCCAAAATGGCCACTATGGCCGGTGCTACACCAATCCAAAGCCAGGAGCTAGGGGCTTCCTCCTGGTCTCCCATGCGGGTGTAGGGCCCAAGCACTTGGACCATCCTCCACTGCCCTCCCAGGCCACAGCAGAGAGCTGAACTGGAAGAGGAGCAACAGGGACTAGAACCCAGCACCCATATGGGATGCCAGTGCTGCAGGTGGAGGATTAACCAAGTGAGCCATGGCGCCGGCCCAATGTGAATTTATTTTCATTCACTCTCTCACTTTTAAACAAATCCTGCTCTCAATTGTGCACTGTATTTTTGCTTCTGTTTTGAATTTTTAGCTCTGTGGGTGCAAGAACTTGGAATAAAAATGGAGATACTTTTAGACCACAATGCTAAAAAAATGTTGCAACTTTTAATTTTAATTTAAGGTTGAGATTCCAGAGAGCTATAAGGATTGTTTGTGAAAATCCTATATATCTTTTACCAGAATGTACCTATTGGCTGTATTTTGCTTCTCTTGCTTTATTCTTTCTATGTATTTTACATTCATATGCAAATTGTGTTTTCAGGACCATATGAGTGAGTTGGAGACATGGTGCCCATACAACTACATAAATGTCCATATAAACCCAGTGAGCATTTCCTAAAAATACCCTTCTCTATCATCCTGTTGGAGTTAAAATCTAACACTGATGCAACACGATCATCTAATTTATAGTCCGTATTCAGATTCCACCTGCTGCCCCAGCATAGCCCTCCGTGGCTGCCTTTCCCCCTTGCATTGACACCCAGCCCACGAGCAGACAGTGCCTTTAGGCGTCTGCGACTGGAACCGTCCACCTTTCTTTGTGTTTCTGGCCTTGATGTTTGTGAAGAACACAGGCCAGCCTTTCGTAGCGTGTCCTCAATGCTTCCTCACGGTCAGGGTCAGGTTGTGCGTTTTTGTCAGGAAGACCAGAACAAGGCATCCGTCTCAGTGCAACACTCCAGGGGCTACGCGATGTTCTTTCATTGCTAGACTGATGATCTGGGCTTTGATCACTCCGTTAAGATTCTACCTCCCAGTTTTCCCAAATGTGAAGTTACTGTTCTCCCTTTGTGGTGAATCATAATTCACGGGGAGATTGGTTCACACCCTGCTTCCCACCAGTCACCGGCTGTTTTAGCATCCACCTGTGGGAAACCACTGGGCATCACCGCCTCTGCAGGCTGGGTTTGCTTTTCAACCCAATGGTGAGCGCTTTGGCCCCACTACAGGCTGTGTCACCAGCACCTGCAGACAGGCAGTGCCTCTCAGGGATGAGACCAACAGCAAATAGGCTGGAGCTCAAGTTCTGATCCCAGCATAGGCAAGGGTTCAGGGGAAGCCCCTTAATCTCGTCGAGTCTCAGTTACCATCTCTAAAGGAGAACAATGACCATCTCTTCCTCCAAAGGCCTCATGGCATTGCGGTATGAGGTGCACAGAGGAACCGTGTAGACACAGTGCATGGACCCTACGAGTGTTGGCCAAGGGAGGAGTGGTTTATTTCAACAGGGGTCAGGGAAGCCATCATGGAGGAGGTGGCAGCATATGACATGATGGGGCCGCTTCAGGTCTACACCTCTCTCTCTCTCTTTTTTTTTTTTTTTTTGACAGATAGAGTTAGTGAGAGATAGAGAGACAGAGAAAGGTCTTCCTTCCGTTGTTTCACTCCCCATTTGGCTGCTACGGCTGCCGCTGCACTGATCCGAAGCCAGGAGCCAGGTGCTTCCTCCTGGTCTCCCACGTGGGTGCAGGGCCCAAGCACTTGGGCCATCCTCCACTGCCCTCCTGGGCCACAGCAGAGAGCTGGACTGGAAGAGGAGCAACTGGGACAGAATCCGGCGCCCCAACTGGGACTAGAACCCGGGATGCCAGTGCCACAGGTGGAGGATTAGCCAAGTGAGCCGCGGCACTGGCTTCTCAACTACTTCTAAGCAGCCTGTGGGAGAGCGGGCAGCCCCTGACCCTGCGTGGTGAGGATCACAGGGCCTTTACCCATCGGGAACGAGCCCAGGCGTGGTCCCCAGGCCCTGAGGTCCAGCCTGCGCATACTGGCCCTCGCCAGAGCCCCGTTTAGAAGACAGCACTCAGGAAAGAGTCTCAGAAAGAGATGGAGAAATATGGGGAATTAATTTCCCCGCAAAGCACTTCCGCCCAAGCTGTGCTAATGCTCTCTGGTTAAAGACTTTTCGGAACAACCCACCCAAAATTGCAGCAACACATTCCATTAACGTCTGCTTCACCCCACCCAGAGCCACAACTCTCAGCCCAATAACTTAATCCTGCAAAACAGAAATCGCTCTGTTTCCTTTCCTCGTGGGGGAAGGCACGATGATCAGACGGGCAGGTGTCTGTGCAATCCAGGTGATGGCAAAGGCCTCATAGTTTCTGAGCTCCCACGCGGTTTCTGCGGGTACAGAAGCTTGTGCAGCCCACCCATCCCACTAGCATGGGCGCTCCCAGCTGCCAAACCCAAGGTGCTTCTGTGGGGTTTTCCTTGCAGCAGAGCTGAGCCGTGGGAGCCATAACTTTAGAAGCAAGGGGATGCCTTTCTTACTGTAGATGGTGAGCCCATTAAAGATAGGGCTGAGGCCAGCTCAGCTTTGTAACTCTAGTTCTAGCAAAGACTCTTCCACTCCAATGCTCATGAAAGTTTCACAAATTAAAAATAAAAGAAGACAGGAGAGCAGAGTCCAGTTCCCACATCCTCCTCCAGGATCCAGGTAACCATGGGCCCCACACTGATTGGTGGGGGAAGCCTTGATTTCAGCCATTTTTTCCCTCCACTGTCCCACAGCTTGTAGTAGACGATGCGCCCAGCATTTGGACGATGACGTTTGAACTTGAGTTCAAACTGCATTTGCTGGGCTTTTCCAGCTCCCCGGGGGTCACAGAGCTCCTTGCAGATCTGGTGAGAACTCATCCCCTCATCCCAAGAAAACACAAGGTCACTCCCATTCACTTGCTTGCATTCAATGTCTAGGAGTTTGCAGATTCTCTGAAACTACTCCCTACCCTCCAAGGCAGAGATGTCTCCTCCAGTGTTAATGTCATGGCTTGCGTTTTGCTCCCCAGTCTGTGGAAGCAGATTCTGCTTCCAGCACGGACTTCACTGGGCTGCACCTCTTGAGCTGTGCTGTTTGCCTCCCTGGGCTCACAGGTGCGCGATTCATTCTGAGCTGCGAGGCTTCGGCCGTCGTGGGCTAACGAAAACGCAGCAGACTTACATCCTTCCCGAACTGAGCTATGCTACCAGGTGCTGAGTGTGCGCATTATTCATTTTTAAAAATACGAATCCGTTTTGCAGAGGCCGTAGATCCATCTTCGTAGTTGGAAAGAGCAGGCTTTGGCTGTCTGGAAGGCTTTCTGGAAAGAATGTTCCGATGGAAGACTGTGCGGGGCTTCAGCGGCTTCCACAGCGGACATCTCTGTGAGGAGTTCCGGGAGCTCAGGGGAAGCATTTGAGAAGGAAGAGGGGGGGATGCAGGAGCAACTTCCGCCGTGCGTTACACCTGTGATGTGATCCTGCCACAGGTACTAGCGACGAGATTTGTGGGGTTTTATAAAACAGAGAGGCACCCATGGGAACGCAGTCAAAGCTCCCTGGCTTCAGAAGCCTGCGGATCAGTAGAAAGCCATCGGCATGAATTCACTGTCCAGTTCCTTGCAGATGACCTCTGCTTGGCAAATGGCAGCCCTTGACCTGTGGCTGAGCACTGGCCCACGCTTTGTGTGGATGGAATGTCCGTTTAGCCAGCGTCCAGAACTCCAGATGCTCCCTGAAGTGCATCGAAGCTATCGGGGCCTCACGGGTCAGAACAGCTGGCTGGCCAGCACACAGACACACAGCATCCTATGAGTATTTTGGCCCAAGCTGTGGTCAGTTCCTTTCTCAAGGTCCTGACCAGGTCCTTGGGGGCAAGCGTTGAGCTGAAAACTGTTTGAGGTCCAGAGGCTCTCAAAGAGAAATGTCCCATCGAGGTGCTGGATGAAAGCGAACACCGGGGGTGGGGGAGGGGATTCCTTTGAGCTCTTTGCAATCTGCGGAGGCCAGCCAGCTGCTGCTGGTGTGAACCCTGCACTGAAGGAGGTTGGTGAATTCTTCCTGAGCCCATTTCTTGTAACCTCAAAGAGGAATGCCCAGAGGAGGGAGACACAGCCAGAGGAGGCCGACTGGGGAGAACCATTTGGTCTCTGTTTGGTAGAGTCTAAAACCAGCCAGAGTGGGGTGCACCCCGGAGGATGGTCGCATGTGGTACCTTCTCCTCGCCCCTAGAGGTAAACGAGGCACTGGACAGAATGCCGAGCCACCGCTGAGGGGCTATTGTTATCCCTGAATTGAGGAAGACCAGGGTCATAAACGCGGGACAGAGAAAATGGCGGGATCCCTGAGGACCAGTCAATACGAGCTGGGGAAGGCTCCGAGACTTCTTGTTTGCCGTGGGAGACAAGGCCAGCTTGATGGATGGATAGGATCTGCAGGGGAACACATTGGAAGGGGGAAGAACACAGACAAGGTCAGGTTCAGTTCACTCTGGAGCCGCCTTGGAGAACATTTGAGCAGCTGCGAGAATCCAAGTTCAAATTCTGGTGTGCGTCGGAGTGGTGACCTGGGGACACTGTAACCAGTGTAGCTTCCTGTAGCTGGACCCCAAGGACTCTGAATTCATGGGTTTGGGCCTGGACTCAGAGATCTGCATTTCCCACAAACAACCCAGATGATTCTTCTGTGGGTAGTCCACAGGGCACACCACGTGACACTCTGGCTTACCAAGCAGCAACAGGCCCTGAGAATCCTGCACTCATGACTTAGGGGGAGATGGAGCTTGAAGAGCTGGACCAAGATGGGGTGTGGACGGCCGAGGCACACAGGGAGAGGACGCGGCAAAGGTGCCAGCGCTGACGGCACCCTCAACTTTCCTTCTACTGCATCACAGCTACCACCTGTGTGACCTCAACCAGTTCAAAGCCAATGCTGGGCCCCATCTAGGAAGTCACCCTCCTCCCAGCCCTGGCTGCTCCCAGGAGCAAGGCAAGGCAAGGCCGGCAGTGACTCCTGGTGCTCACAAAGTAAGGTCCATCGCCACCTTCAGTTTCTGTGGGTTTCTCATCTCTGTGGCTGGCTCGAGGAGGGACCTGTGCGTGTCCTAGATTCTGTCAAAGAGATCAAAGGCTCCTTGAGAAAATGATGGCTCTGGTGACCCCTCTCCCCGCCAGCTGAAGGTGGACATTTGTGCACACTGCCTTGCCTGTAATCTCACGGCGTCCAATGGGAATGATCAGCTAAGCTGCTCTGGTTACAGCCAGGAGTCCAACTCCATCCCCACGCCTTCCTCAATGTTAGCGCATTTCTCCGCTGAGCTTCTGAGCAGGAGGGGCCTGTCTCAGTGTTACCACCATGCCTCTGCTTTGGGGTTCCTCGGTCTCTGACTTTTGAGGGATGGTTCGCAGCCCTCTGCTTGAGTGGCCTACTTGCCGGTTCGTCTTGGGCCATCTTCTCAGATCCCGCCCCGTGCAGGGTGGGAGGGAGACGCCACACTTGCCTCCGTGTCGTGGTCTGCATGGCTTTGAGAATGAGTGACAACTTCATTATGCACCTGCCTGTCCGCTCCAACTCTTTGCTATGACTCCAGGGACTTCACCTCCCAAATTTGTCATTCCTGATGATCACAGCATTTAATTGGAAAGGCTTCAGGGGACGTCTGTCACTGCTGAATGGGGGACAGACTGTCGATGAGAAATGTTCCTCATTTCCCTGCGCACCTCCCACTTTTCCAGTCATCTGGATGTGCACCCTAAAAGTGTTCAAGTGTCACATCCCGTGCTGGCTAGTGGAGCAGCGATGAGGGAGGTGACTGTCCTGGGAGAACGCAGAAGAGGCTGATAGAAACACGTATGCAGATAATAGAGGTCATTGTCAGGGCAACCCAGGGAAAACAAGGCAGAGCAACAGGATGGATGTCACTCAGGACTCCTGCCTTCCGCAGGGGGGCCAACGAAGTCTTCTTGGAGGCGGTGACATTCTGCCTGAGCCCCCGAAGCTGGGAAGAGACCAGCCATGAAACAAAAGGACTGCTTCGTCCTCAACTGATCCCCCAAGGCTGGCCTCGGCTCCTGTGAACGCTCGCCAAGTATCTTCCGTACAGAGCAGGCCGGTGCAGCCGTGATGGGAAGACACTTCTGTGTTTAACGCATGCTTCCCACTGCGGCATATGTCTCTCTTCATCTGCTGACAGGCCTGGGCTGTGTCGAGCCAAGATTCCTGACAGGCAGAGCCTGTCAAAGATGGAGGTGGGTGCTCAGAGCCCGAGACAAGCCAAGAGGATGGATAGATCCATGCAGGGTCAGGCAAGGTACACCCACCTGGGTGTGTCTTCACTCCCCCCATGTGCCAGGATGAAGCCTGGAGATGTTTCTCCCAAGCTGATGGGTTTGGGGGAAGGAGCAGAGAGTCGGCAGCGTGGAAGAAGAGAGCGCCTTCGGGCCAGGGGACACTCGGGATCAATCCTCCTCCACGGAGCCTGGCAGGAGGTTCCACTGTCGCTGTCTCCTCTCAGCGGGTCCAGGAGACTCAGGCTGACCTCTGCATTCCAAGGAGTGAGCTGCTGGCCTTGAGCAGCCTCCTAGGTAGGACAGGAAGCCCGGCTCTGTGAAAGATCCTGCGGCTGGGGTGTGTGCATCCTGGGCTCACTGGGCCCTGGGGGCCAAGCTTCCCTTCCAGAAGTTTCCAAGGGGTCTCTGGATTCAGGAGTCATTGCCACACTGTGTGGATTTTATCTGACGCTGGTGCTCGAGGCTCTGGGAGCCACAGCTTGCAGCATGCTGCGGGGGTCTCTTGCAGGGTCTTTGCCTCTACACCCAGCTGCACAAGGACTCGAGCCCCCTCCCCGAGTCGCAGAACGGGTGGTGATTGCTGGTGATACACACCCCAGGCTTACCCTCAAAATTTTACAAAACACCAAACAAATTTGTGGGAGAAAAAAACAAAATTCCTGCTTGAGTTTTCAGGAAAACTGTCGGCAGATCCCGCCCATGAGGTCAACCTGTCGGCCCTTCCCGGAACATGGCCACTGTCTGGGTCAAGGCCACTATTTCTGTCTTTCTCTATTCACTATGCTACTAAACTGTCTCTGTCTCCATTTTTGTTAAAAGATTTATTTTGAAACTCAGCATTACAGAGAAAGAGAGAGAGAGAGAGAGAGAGATCGATTTTCCATTACTGGTTCACTCCTCATATGGCTGTAACTGCCAGTGCTGGGCCAGGCCAAAGCCAGGAGCCAGGAGCTTCTTCTGGGTCTCCCACATGGGAGGCAGGAGCCCAGATATTTGGGCCATCATTCCATCCTCCACTGCTTTCCCAGGCCATTAGCAGGAGCTGGATCGGAAGTGGAGCAGCCAGGACACAAACTGGTGCCCATATGGGATGCTAGTATCGCAGGAGACAGCATCGGCCCCTCTGTCTCCATTTTTGCACCTGTCTAATCCATGTTCACCCCCTGCCTAGAATACTTCCATTACATTTGGACTGAAACCCAAAATCTTAACAAGGCCTAGAAGATTCTGACCGTATTTCCTAGAACAGTCTCCCCACCCTCCCCCACGGTCATTGCCTTCTCAGTACTTGGCATCGAGTCGGTGGATTCTCCCCACCTTGTCGACCTTGGCCTTGGCCATGGGCATGTTTTGACTGATGGGCTTGGACAAATGTGATCTGAGCAGAAGCTATGGATATGTTCAGACAGCGAGAAGAACACATCTCAGGCCCCCCTGGACCAAGGAGGATGGAAGACAGGAGGTGCAGCGTGAGTGGGGCCTGCGGCCCAAGGCCAAGTCCAGCGAAGCTTAGCGGAACCTCCGACGCCCGCCTGACCGTGAGTGGGACGGAAGTGGCTGCCCGAGGGAGCGCCTTCCTGCGGGAGTGGTCGGGGACTCAGCCTGATTCCGGCACTGACTGCTCTCACGCCGTGTCGGATCACGGTCGCACTGTTTTGTTTGGCTCCTTCTTCATCTGTTTCCCCCACCAGTTTGTGATCTCATGCCGGTGCTGTCCCTGCTGTATCCCTAGACCTGAAGACAGCACTGGCCACAAGAGCAGTTCAGGGAACAGTGGCTGACTGGGTGCTTACTTTGCAATCACCCCGCGACTCATGTGGCATCCACAGCCACGGGGTCTCCCAAAGGCACGAGCAAGATATGTCTGCTCAAGTTCATGGTCCCGTCCTCTCTCTAGAGAAAGCAAGACGGAGGCCATGACCAAGACTGCGGCTAATGGAGGGAAAATCTTGACTCTGGTCAAGTTTATTAGAAAGAAAAAGTAGGGGCAGTGCCTTGGCATAGCAGGCAAAGCTGCCACCTGTGGCGCCAGTATCCATTATGGGCGCTGGTTCAAGTCCCGGCTGCTGCAGTTGAGATCCAGCTCCCTGCGATGGCCTGGGAAAGCAGTAGGAGATGGCCTGACTGCTTGGGCTCTTGAACCCACATGGGAAACTTGGAAGAAGCACCTGGCTCCTGGCTTTGGACCAGCCCAGCTCTGGCCATTGTGGTCATTTGGGGAATAAACCAGCAGATGGAAGATATCTCTCTTTCTCTCTCTCTCTGTCTCTAACTTTGACTTTTAAATAAATAAATAATTCTTTTAAAAAAGACACAGTAAATTACTTATATCCTTTTTTATCAGAAACCACGCATGTACATGGCACCTGCCCGCCGAGGCTGAGAGACACTGTACAAGGTTGCTAAAGCTGGGTGTGTGGTGGGGGGAGCTTGGGTCCCATCTCAGTCCATTTCCAAAGACCCGGACATGTGGGGCACAGAAGAGTAGCAGCAAGCTGAGCCACTGGCTCCCTGTGCCAAGCAGGCTTTGATTTCTTTCCATATTTTTAGTTTGCGCTAAAAATAAGCCATGCAGTAATTAAAGGGATGATAAGAGAAGTGGAGAACATGCAAAGATATAAATCAAAAGAATGTAAAGTAATGTGTGTGTGTGCGTGTGTGTGTCCACTGGGGAGGGAGGAGACATAGTGCATAAATCTAAACTCATAGAGGAACAGAACTGCTTTATCCTCAGCATAAATCAAATGAATGTCCTTTATCATCAGAGTGGTCCAGTGAGCCTTGTTACACAGCACCTTACATTTCATCAGGGGAGAAGACAGCAAGGAGCAGAGGCAAGTCCAGGGGAGAGGGGAGGAGGCCGCTGCCATGCTTGGGCTGGCTGGGGACAACTCAGAGTAGCCGATGGAAACGCCCCTGAGTCAGAGCCAATGGAACCCTGCTCGTGTCAGTTCCTGGCAAGCGTGGGCGTTCCACCCTGCGACCCAGGGCGGCACCCAACCCTGGAGTCACGACTCATCCAGACGGCTCAAATAATTTGTTCCTCACAATGAGGTCTCGAGTTTGTACGTGACTTACACTGTCCCGATGTATGAGCAAACTCGAGGCCATTCCGCTTCTTCTTTGCTTTTTTAAGATTTATTTTTATTTATTTTAAAGGCCAAGTTACAGACAGAGGGAGAGGTAGAAGAAGAGGGAGGGAGGGAGGGAGGGAGGGAGGGAGATCTTCCATTTGCTGGTTCACTCCCCAAATGGCCTCAATGGCCAGTCTGAAGCTAGAAGCCAGGAGCCAGGAGCTTCTTTCGGGTCTCCCATGTGGGTGGCAGGGGCCCAAACACTTGGGCCATCTTCTGCTGCTTTCCCAGGTGCATTATCAGGGAGCTGGAATGGAAGTGGAGCAGCCGGGACTCGAACTCGTGCCTGTATGTGATGCTGGGATCGCAGGCAGTGGCTTGGCCCATTATATCATAACACCAGCTGAGAGCAGAGAGATGGAGCTGTAGGCAACACTGGGGACATGGTGTGAGAACAGCATCTGCATGCAGTCACCAAGGGGATGGGGTAGGAGGTGTTAGGACCATGGCAGGGGCTGGTGGAGGGGCAGCCTCATCCCAGCAGCAGCACAGCTGGCTCCCAACCTTCCCACCCTTGTCTCCCTTGCCTGCCTCAAACGCAAGGCCTGGAAAAGGAACGTCTCCCTTAGCACCAGGGAGTGACCCTGTGAGAGCCTTCCAGTCAGAGAGACATCCTGGGAAATGGGTTTGCTTCTTTGGACTCACACCTGCCCCCTGCTGGCCATTGTCCTGATCTCATGGATCTATAACGGCTGGCACCAGAACACAGCACTTAATCTTTTTCGGCGGAGCAATGACCAGGAGTAAGATGCAGAGGGAGGCAGGGAGGTCCACACCGGCACGCACACAGCACCAGTCCCGGGGCAGCTACCCACCTGCCGACTTCCTGTCTTGGCACGGGAAGGTGAACTGGTGGTCAGGTTACCGCACCTGTCTGAACTTCGCTTTGCTCTGTGAATGGGGTGACAGTGGGACTTCCTCACTGGTTTCGGGGGAAGATAAGTTGCTCCATGCAGGACATTTGGAAGAGAGCAACCACGCTATGTGTTAGCTCCTCCTGTTTTTGTACTGGTCTACTAGGAGATGGCGTGGTGGGCAGAGCTGGACAATGGACGGGCTTAGGGCCGTCCTCAGCTCCACAGAACCTTCCCAAAGCGGATCGTGCTGCGGACACAGGCTGTGAGAAGAGAGATGCTGCATTCATTGCTGTCTCGTGAGCTAGGGGACAACGAGAAGGCGAGTCCATGGCTTCACCGGGGACGCTGTTTTCTCTGCGCACCTTTGAAGTCTCTGGACACATTGAGCGTGGCCATGAGAACCGAATGGGAGACAGGACAGCTTGGAATGAAGAAAAATGGACCCAGAGTGGGATGGAGCGGGGGGAGAGGAGGAGGAGATGGGGGGGGGGGGAGGAGAACAGGAAGGAGGAGATGTTGATAAGAGCAGGAAGAACAAGAAAAGGAAGAAGGAGGAAGAGTTCTGGGCACCGAGGTGGGGGGCTGCACATCACCCCTGGTCCCAGGGCACAGAGGATCAGAGCTGAAGAGTCTCACCGGCATTTAACCCGACTTTGGTCCCCTTTGGTGCCAAAGGAACTCAAGGTCAAATTCGGGCTGCGCCACCTAGGAGCTGTGCACTCTCAGATGAATGACATAATCGGTGTGTGGCTCAGTTTCCTTGTTTGCAGAATTGGCTGCGTGAGGTGGACAGAGACAGCCTGGCTGGGGTTCAGTGCCGTGGTGACACCGCTGCTTGGGCCACCTGTATGTCCTATTGTGTGGCCGGGCTGGAGTCCCAGCTCTCCTCCCGACCCCAGCTCCCTACTAAGCCGCAGATGTTGGCTCAGTTCCTGAGCCTCTGCCACCCATGTGGGAGCCCTGGACGGAGCTCTGGGCCCCTGGCTTTGGCCTGGCCCGGCTCTGGCTGTTGCAGGCATTTGGGGAGTGAGCCAGCCCTGACTTCGTGTCTTTAAAAACAAATTATAATCCTAATACACAAATTGCACAGTGTCGCATGCATTCAGCCCCCACCCCCGCCACGCCCAGTCCTGCAGCCCTTTCTCCATCACCGGGATCTGCCACCTGCCTCCGAGCACTTGACTTCCCTCCCCACGGAGCTCTCTGGCCTGGCTAAGCTGCCCCCAGCCCCACAAACGTCTTCCCATCGCCGGGGAGGGGTGGAGGGGAGAGGGAAGCCACAGTGTCGGCCACGGGGGCACGGAGGAGGCGGCAGCTCCCTGCTCATTCTTCAGTGCAGGTCTGTGGCCAGCGGGAGGAAGGGTGCCCTCTGTGCATGGACAGCAGGAGGAGAGAGGAGGGGTGGCAGGCGGGAGCCCACTCATCACCCAGCACCTGCCAGCAGGGGGAGGTGAGGCCCGGCTGGCCGTGGGCAGCTTCAGGCAAATCCGACGCCCGCAAGGAGGCTGCCCCTCAGCTCTGCTCCTGCCTCCGCTCACCAGACATCCATCATTCCCCGTCGGCCCGCGTCTGCCAACCCCGAGGACTCGGCCTCCTTCGTCATCTCGCCTCCTCCTCGCAGCCTGCATGGTTACTGAGCCGAAGCCCCGGGAGGGTCTCCGGGCAGAGAAGGCTCAGCCATCTGGACAACTTTTCCAGAGCCTTCCCTGGTCCACAACCAGATCCCTCGACATCTCTGCCCCCCTGCCCCCTCACTGTGTCCCCTGCAGCCAGAGCGCTCAACAGTGGGACCCAGCACAAGATGCAAAGGTGCGAGCTGCAAGGTGAGATGCACGCATCGTGTATTCTCACGGCTGCTGCCCCGGGAGGTGACAGCCCAGAGCATCAGCAGCAGATGCACCGGCACCTGCCTTCGGTACACACGCGGTGGAGACGGGGTGACACAATTCAAAATCCTCTCAGCGGTCCCAGAGAGTGTCTCCACTTCACAGATGTGAAAACTTGGAGCTGGGATCGCACAGCCTGCCCCGTAGCCTGCCACGCTCTTAGTGCCACTGGTGTTCAGGTCTTAACCCCAGCACTTCCGAGCACCACTGTCTTTCAAGAGGCAACCAAGGTCAGCCAAGGTCATTGCGGTGGGCCCCAATCCAATGTGATGGGTGCCCCTGGGACACACACAGAGCAAGTGTGTAGAGAGATGTCAGCGTGCAAGGCAAAGACAGGCCTCAGGAACCAGGGCCAAAGGACCCCTGGTGTGTCTGTCAGCTTTGTTTGTTAATACAACCAAGTTTGGGACCCCTGGTGGGGTGTCTGGTGGGGGCAGTGGGTGGAGGACTGCAGGGAGGTCCAGCAAGCAGACAGGGGCTGGGCCAAGCTCAGTTTTTCTTTTCTTTCTTTTTTTTTTTAATTTGACAGGTAGAGTTATAGACAGTGAGAGAGAGAGAGAGAAAGGTCTTCCCTCCGTTGGTTCACTCCCCAAATGGCCACTACAGCCGGCGATGTGCCAATCCAAAGCCAGGAGCCAGGTGCTTCCTCCTGGTCTCCCATGCGGGTGCAGGGCCCAAGCACTTGGGCCATCCTCCACTGCCTTCCCGGGCCACAGCAGAGAGCTGGACTGGAAGAGGAGCAACCGGGACTAGAACCCGGTGCCCATATGGGATGCTGGTGCCACAGGTGGAGGATTAACCAAGTGAGCCACGGTGCCGGCCCAAGCTCAGTTTTTCTAGCCAACCCTCCAACAAGAACACCTCCCCCTAAGGACCTCCCATGAGACCCCACCTGCTACGCACCATCCTTGGGTCGTGTTTCCACCCTCTTTGCACCAATCACTCACAAATGTGGGGTTTAAAGCTCTGAGAGCGTTCAGGAGTCGACTTATAGTGAAATCACAGCACCTGCCGGAACCTTGATCTTGAACTCCAGCTGTCAGAGAACGAGGCTGAGAGGCTCTTGCTTAACCATTACAGTGCGTGGCATGTCTTGATGGAAAGTGATAGAAATGTGGGCTTGGCTCTTAGCTGGAAGCGATACTGGGACATGGAGCAGCATGGGGGGAGGGGGGAGAGAGAGATAGAGAATGAACCGGAATGTAGCTCCTGATCAACATTACGTGTTGTTCTAGCTACTTCCATCTAACTTCTGCCTCCCGTGCTGGTGTAGAAGCCAACGGCCATGGCCATGGCCCCAGGCGATGCCAGGCTCTTCTTGCTGCCTCTAAGTGAGCTCACAGCTGACCTCCCATTGCACCACTCTCCTGCTTGCTGTAGTCGGAGGGACCGACGCCGCAGGACTCGCTACATAATTTGCAGGGTCCAGGGCGGAAGGGAAATTCTGAGCCACGCACTCAAGAACCAGGGAGGATTTCAGGACGGCGGGAGCTGAGAATTCCACAAAGCACAGAACCTTCCGAGCGCAGGGCCCTGCGGGACACCGCGAAGACCAAGCCAGCCTGCTCCGTGTTAGACGTGGATGACGTGTTGGTGGGAATTTTGAGAGTGAGCTTTCCACTCCCACAGGAAATAGACCACAGATGCAGAGGGGCAGACTCTGCTGGGCCAGGGATGCGGGGTCCTCCTGCGACCCGTCCACGGATTACTAGTCTCTTGGGCCTGTGTCTTGATCAGTTTCCAGAGTCAGCTGTCATACCACTGGCTTCTGCACGTGAGCTGCAAGAAGAGAATTCTGCTCAGAGAGGTACCCATCGGATGCAGACGGCCCCAGGTGCTGGGATGGGGGGAGCCCGCCTACTGTAGCACATTTGCTCTGTGTTCAGAGTAGCCACACTTACAGACATGATAACAATGGCAAACACTAGTGCTTAGTGCACGCCAGGTTCTGTTCCAAGCTTTGCGTGGGGATCGTTTTACCTAATTCAACAGTCGCTGAGCTACATCCTACTCTAGTCAACAGTTGAACCTGAGCCACAGAATGCTAAGGCCTTGGTCAGGGTCATGGGTGATCAGTGGAAGAGCTTGGACCAAGGGCAGACTGTCTCCAGGGGGCGCCCTTGAGTACCTGGCCTTGCTATGCTTACTTCTACCCATTCCAGGGTGAACATGGAAAATCTATGTGCTCTGGGGAGGGGGGAACAGATACCTCGTGCCACCTGCCAATTCGGAAGGAACTCCATTTTAGGGCGAGAGGCTGGGTGCAGGGAAGAGTCCCATCTCTGTTACTAAGGAAGCCACTCCCCTTGTTTCCCCAGTGTCAAGTGACGATGGTAGCTACTCTCACATGCACTTCTCGGGGTCCCTGTGATGACCACACCCTCCCGGATGGCATCTGTCCTTGTCACCTGCCCTGCTGAGGGCCTCCCCATGGTCCTGTCCTTTCCAGTCTGCCTTCCTCCAACTTGTTCTCCGGCTGCAGCTAAGCCAACCTTCCTCAAAGAGAATCTTCCAGCCACTTTCTCCAATGGTGTTCCTTGCTCCAAGGATAAAGACAAAAGCCAGCCGTGTCCCTCCTGCTGCCCCACTTCCTCTCGCCCCTCACCCACACCGCTATCAGGGTTGTATCCCCGCTGGCCTCCTCTCGGACCCCTGCATGCTTCAACTCCCTCCTGCCACAGGGCCTTTGCACAGCTCTCCTCCCTCTGCCTTGCCGTCTGCCACTCAGTCCCCGGCCATCAGTTCAAACGTCCCTTGTTTCATCGTAAATAACAACCACGTTGAGATAGAATTAAAATACTCCACAATTAACCCGCATGCAGTATGCAACTCAATGCTCTGGGGGTTATCTACAGAACCATGCAAGCATCACCACAATCAGCAATTTCAGAACCCCCCTTCCCCACTGCAGGTCACGCCCCATTTCCCCTCACTCTGCCTCTTCCCCCCACCCACTGCTACAGGAAGCAACCCGAGTCCATCTCCTGCATCTAGGGACTTGGATGCTTTCCATAAATGGAATCTTCCAGATGCATGTGGTGCTTCGGCATGGAGCCGATGTGGCTGCTGCGTTCATGTGGATATTTAAACCCTGCAAGTCAGAAGTTAACAACACAAAGAGCATGGACCCGTGATCTGGCTAGGTGCCTGGAGGTGGACCAGTTGGCCTGTAAGTCAATGGGTCCTTCGGAGGGTGGTTCTTGTGAGAGCGCTGGTTACGAGAGCCTGGCAGGGGCCCGGCTGTTCTCTCTCTACTTCTTGGCTCACGGTGTGTTTGCTCTTCTGCACACACTGCACCACTGCCCTCCTACAACCTCACCAGACCAGTGGGGCCCACCCGACCTTGGACTGAGACCCTCCAGAACCGTGAGCCTAAATTAGCGTCTTCCTTCCTTAGCACCTCCTCGTAGGGGTTCTGGCACAGTGACACACAGCTGACTGCCAAATGGGTTTTGCGACTGACTTCTTTGACCAAGCCTTCTGCTTCCAACTTCACGCTTGCACTGTGTAGCCATCTCATTCCATTTTACTGTATGATCTTAAAAAATGGATGTATTTGAGAGGCAGAGCGACAAGGAGGGAGACAGAGCGAGAGAGATCTTCCATCTGCTGGTTCCCTCCCTAAATGGCCACAACAGCCGGGTCTGGGCCAGACCAAAGCCAGGAGCCTGGAATTCCATACAGGTCTCCCATGTGGGTGGCAGGGGCCCAAGCGCAGGGGCCATCACCTGCTGCTTCCCCAGGCACGTGAGCAGGGAGCTGGATGGAAAGCAGAGATGCCGGGTCTTACGTCGGCACTCACATGGGATGCCAGGGTCGCAGGCAGCAGCTCACCGTGCCCCACGCCAGCTCCCGTTCTGTTCCATTGCTAAGTGGTCTTGCCTTGTGGAGCCGCATTTTACTTGGCCACTCAACAGTGCATAGGCATCTGGGCTGTTTCCACTCGTTGGTCTGTTGTGAACATTTACATGCAGTTGTCATGGGGACGCACGCATTTGGTTCTTTGTAGTGTACACTGGGTGTGCAACTCCGGTTGCTCTATGCTTAATCTATTGAAGAACCTCCAGATGGATTTCTCTTCTTTTTAAAGATTTATTTATTTTTATTTGAAAGTCAGAATTACACAGAGAGAGGAGAGAGAAAGAGAGAGAGAGAGGTCTTCCATCCGATGGTTCACTCCCCAGATGGCTACAATGGCCAGAGCTGTGCCGATCCGAAGCCAGGAGCCAGGAGCTTCTTCGAGGTCTCCCACATGGGTACAGGGGCCCAAGGACTTGGGCCATCTTCTACTGCTTTCCCAGGCCACAGCAGAGAGCTGGATCGGAAGAGGAGCAGCTGGGTCTTGAACCGGCACCCATATGGGATGCCGGCACTTCAGGGCAGGGCATTAATCCGATGCACCACAGCACCGGCCCCAGATTTCTCTTTTTTAAATATTACTTATCTATTTATTTATTGAAAGGAAAACAGGGTGTTTGAGAGAGAAATCACCTTTCTCCACTGGCTCACTCCCCACCCACAGCCACAACAGTCAGGGCTGGGGTGGACCACAGCCTGGAGCCTGGAGCCTGGGACTCTATCTGAGTCGGCCATATGGGTGCAGGGGCCCAAGCATTGGGGCCATCATCTGCTGCCTTCCCAGGAGCATCAGCAGGGAGCTGGATCTGACGCAGAGCAGCCGGGACTCGAACCAGCGCTCCGATATGGGAGACCGCCATCGCAGACAGCGGCCTGACCTGCTGCGCCACAACGCCAGGCCCAGCCAGACTTTTCTCCGAAGTGGTGGCATCGTTTTCCCAGCTCACCGGCCTTGGAGGAGGGCTCCCATTTCTCTTCATTGCCGACAGCGTTCCTTGTTCCCCGAGTTTTGGACGACAGCCGTGCGAGTGGGTGTGAAGCGGCTATCTCGCGGTGGTTTTTTAATTTGCATCCCCGCGTGGCGAAGGATGCTGGGCCTCCACATGTTACTCGGCCCCAATCCGCTTCCATCAGGTGTGTGCCCACTCAGACCCTTGGCCCAGTGTCGGATTGGGTTGAGCTGTTCTCCCCATGCTGGCTGCACCTGCTACCATGGTTCTGTTTCCAGTCACCCTAGACATTGGGACATTTGCTCTTAAAATGAAGAGCACATCTCTGCTGTGAGTTTGGCTTCGAAAAATAATTTAAAATCTGGGGACTTGACAAAATGCCTTGATAGAGTCTGCAAACCCAGACGGGAAAACTCAGACTTCAGGGAATTGTTTTGTCTGAAAAAGCTGAAGCCCAATTACTGCTCTGTGAAAGAAAAAGAGAAAAGAAGCCACTGGAAGTGCCGCTGAGTCCTGGGTAATATTTGCTAATTACGGTTTTTGCTCCCCAAATCCTTCTTGGCTCTGTGAGCCCTTCCATGCTGTTGGTTGCCCTAGAGAATAAATAAACTTGTTTGTCTGACCTCCTTCCCCGGCAAGGGCAGATGGGAATTCCACGGGGAAATTAGAGAAACAGCACTGAACTTCTTGCAAGGTGATTCTATCCCGCTGCTTCCCCCAGGGCTGCCCCTCTGCCATGAGCGTCCGTTGCCTTCCAGGCTAAATTCTTCCCCAAAGGTCACTCTGCAGCCCGAGCTGGCTGCGGGCGTCAAAGGTGAGCTCACCAGCAGCGAAGGAAACTCGGGCTCCTGGACAGGGCAGGAAAGGAACCCGGGAGGGAGACTTGGGGACTGCTGCAAGCTGGCCTGGCTCGCACTGTGAACCGGGTCCCTGGAGCTGCAGGTGCAGCACACCCGGGAGCAGGCAGGGTTAGTCAGAGCCCAGGGGGCTCCCTGCCTGTGCTGATCAGGGCTGTAGTGTCTCCAGAGGACTCAGAACAGCCTTTAATGAGGATCGGTGGCCCGGGTCCCCAGGACAGAGATCCATGGTAACAGCCTTGCAGAGCAAGACGCTTGCCTACGCTTGGGCACAGAGGCCTAGAAGGTAGCCGTAGGGATAAGGTTTAATGACTCGTTCAAGCCTGTAGGAAAGACTCGGGGACCTCCTGGTCTAATACATCGCAGCTTGGCGGTGCAATGCCTGGAGGGATTTCCAAGCTCTTCCTTGGCGGGAATTCTATGCACGCACTGATGAATGTGTTTCAGAGAACACGCGACATTCTGTGCCCTCCCCAGTGGTCGAACCCAGTGGTGCCTCCTAAAGGGGCACGGGGTTAGCAAAATGTCTGTGAAAGAAGCCGCTCATAGAACGGAGCACAGAGGGAGAGGCAGCAGGTTTCCGAAGGCAGCAAAGTGTTCATGGTCATGCAGAATCTTCCTTGGGAGAAGGAAAGGCAGCATTAAACAGATGTAAGAGCGCTACATGAACGGTGTGCGTGTGCAGAGTGGGGAGGCGGGGTGCTGCTGCCAGGGTGACCCGCTTTGCTGGGTTTGCCCAGGTCTTTCCCTGGATGCCCCATGTCCCAGGAACCCACTCTGTGCCAGGCCCCCTGGGGACTCTCCTCACTGCATCAGTCCCCTGTGGCCTCCCATGGGATTCTCCATGGCTCCACGGAGCCATGTGACCCAGTGGATCAGCTCTCTCTCATTCATTTCTTCACGTACACTGCCAAGCTCCGTGCTCCAGTTAGGGAAAGCACTACATAAACGTCGCTGGAATTGAAATGACCTGGCATCCCCAGGATGTTCTTTATATTTCACTGGCAAAGAAGAAATCCCAGGAAGAGCAGGAAGAAGGGATGGTCCACACCAGCCTTCTAGAAGGTTCCAGTTTCCAGGCCAGATGTTTCATGTGCGTTCCTTCAGGAAACCCACAAGGTAGGACTTAGAGCTGGGACAGTGAGCTGGGTCTAGGAGCTGTTAGGCCAGAGCAGGTGAGGCTCTCCAGCATCCTTGGGCTGTTGACCTTGTGTATATGCATGTGTGTGTATGTATGTGCACAGGGATATGTGTGTGTATGTAGAAGTATGTGTATGCATGTATGTTTACGTATGGGCACACATTTGCATACACACATATATCACATCTCTTGCATCTGAGCACATGTGTGTACATGTGCTCTTCGTGTGCAGGCATGTATATGTATGTGCATATGCATCTCAGTTGTCTGCAGCCTCAGATTCAATAGGGAAGGAACTGGGTTAAAGGATTTGCAGACTTAGGGGCAAACATCGCTCTTTCTGTAAACCTAACTAAAGTGACTCCTGGGTAAGTTTGCTTTGAAGAAATGGATGAAACCAAGCGAGAGGAGGCTTCTAATGACAGAGTCAGTTGGCAACGATCCGTGATCGTTCCAGAAATATCCAGTGGAACTGACTTCAAGGGCCTTTGACTCAGTGTCCCAAGGTAAAGTGGGACAGTGTGGGTCTCCAGCTCGGGCTTGACACACTCCAGATGTGCTGGGCTTGAATCCTGGCTACTCCTGACCTTGGGGAGCCTGCCGAACCCCAGTTCCATGCTTCTGTTTCTCATCCTACACAGGCCTTGCTGCTGGTTTGAGGTCCACCTCCCTCGGCCGGGGCCACCTCCTCTGTTTCTTTCCCTGCCCCTCCCAGCACCCAGAACACTGCCCTGCCCGGGTAAGACACTGTGAATGTTCGCTCAGAGGATGGATGTGCCGCTTCGTGTGAGCCTCGATCAAGCCTCAGAGCTGGGCATCACTATCTGGTTTGGGTGAGGAAAATGACTCGTTCCTGCTCGGACTCAGGTCTTTGGACCCAGGCGTCACCTGCAGGAGCTGTGGATTCTTCTGGAATACTCCAGATCCCTGGCGGTCATGGACTAACAGGAGGCACCTCCTTGAATCTCTCAAGGAGAAGCTCCGAATGAGAACTCTTAAAATAGAGTGAAAACTTCCTGCCATCACATGTTTTCCTGTACGGAGCCTCCAAACGCTCCAGCCCTCACCCCCTGCCTCGGTGCCGATGTGATGGACAGACTTGGGATAAGGGGCTGGGGCCGCGTCACTTAGCTCCGCCTTCCTCTCTCTGTCTGTCTGCTCTGGGCATGCAATTGTCTGCGTGCCGCCAAGCAGTCAGGTGTCTTTAGTATTTCAATGACCCTGGAAACATTTGAAGAAGTAATATGGTAATTCCGTGTCAACATTCGTAATATGCCAGAAATTAGCATCCTTTGAAGCCCGGAAGCTCATGATAAATATAAACTAGGAGGCCACTTTGAAAATCTGTGTGAAGGTTCACAGTTTTCCAAAGCACACATTATCCTCCTCCTGGCTGACGCCGTGCCGCACCAGCAGACTTTGGTTTGGAGGTGCCCCTCCCCCCCCCAAAAAAAAAGCAGGTGCATCTGAGTTTAACGATTACCAGTTGACAGAAATTATGGCAGAGAAGACATGAAGTGATACCACATGTGCCCAAAAAATATGCTGAGTGCTGGACATTTATAGAGCGAATGATTCAGTTTCTTCAACAAGTAAGCGGCCAAAGATAAAACAAATTAAAATAGGGAGAAGAAAACCATAGGTTAAAAAGTCCCAAGAGATAGGCCAATGAAATGCAACACGGCATCCTGGTTTAAGTAAATTAGCAGTCTAAAAAATTACAGTACAGGATATTTGAACAATGACTAGCCATTTGCTCAGAGGAAAGCATCAAGTTTAATTTTGGGGGGTGATAAGGAAACTCTCATGTTATTCATAGAAAAAAATCCTCATCATTAAGGCATGGGAATCCCCTTGTACCCCTATTTCTTTTTTTTTTTTTTTGACAGGCAGAGTTAGACAGTGAGAGAGAGACAGAGAGAAAGGTCTTCATTTGCCGTTGGTTCATCCTCCAAATGGCCGCCACGGCCAATGCGCTGCGCCAATCCGAAGCCAGGAGCCAGGTGCTTCCTCCTGGTCTCCCATGTGGGTGCAGAGCCCAAGGACCTGGGCCACAGCAGAGAGCTGGACTGGAATAGGAGCAACCGGGACAGATTCCGGCGCCCTAACTGGGACTAGAACCAGGGGTGCCGGCACCGCAGGCGGAGGATTAGTCTAGTGAGCCGTGGCGCTGGCCACCCCTATTTCTAAACAATGCTTCCGGGACTCTGATGGGCCCAGTTCAGCTGGGGAGCAGCTGTCCAAGGAGGTGAATCTGAGGTTAGAGGGATCGGGCCCCTGCCTGTGATTTCACATTTTTCTTAAAGGAAGGTTAGCTCAGAAATAGCCGGGCTTCTGCCTACCTCTCCTTCAGTGAGTAGATACGCATCAGAGGATCTTACTGAGTTGCAGAATGTCTGAGAGTTCATTCAAAAATTAGTTGCAGGAGGGTGGCATGTTAGGCTGCCACTTGGGACGCCGGTGTCCCCTAGGGGTGCTGGTTCAAGTCCCTGTCAATGCACCTGGGAAGGCAGCAGGTGATGGCTCGGGTCCCTGGGCCCCTCCCATCCACGTGGGAGATGAGTATGATTCCTGGCTCTGAACTGCCCCAGACCTCAGTGCTGGGGAGTGAATCCAGCGGATGGAAGTTACCCCCCCCCTTAGTCTGTTTCTCCCTCTCTCTGTGCCACTCTGCCTTTCAAATAAATAAATGTTTAAAAATAATTTGGAGGGCACAGTGAGTGGGAGTTGAGGTGAGGCAGAATTGATCACGAGTTACTAATTACCAAAGCTGAGGAACAGACACACGGAAATCTAGTGTGCGGCTCTTCTAACTTGGTAGATGCCTGAGAAAGAATTCAGTACTTTAAATGGCATTGTGGCTGCGCCTTCATAATTAATCTTGCCTTTTAAGAGACATGCGTGGAGGAAATAAATGACATATGGGATTTATTTTAAAATAATTCAGAGTTGAGTGTGTAGTGGCTAAAATACAGTGGCCCTACATTGTTAACTTTGAAGATTCTTTGTATGATTTTCTCTGTTTGAAATTAGTTGTAGGGGCACTATAAAACCACTCACTGCCTGCGGCACTGGCACCACATAAGGGTACCAGTTCGAGTCCCAGCAGTTCCACTTCCAATCCAGCTCCCTGCTACTGGCCTGGGGAAGCAGCGGAAGATGGTCCAAGTGCTTGGGCCCCTGCACCTGTGTAGGAAACCCAGAAGAAGCTCCTTCTTGGGTCCTGGCTCCTGGCTCCTGGCTCTTGGCTCCTGGCTTAGGATTGGCTCAGCTCCAGCCCTTGCACCCATTTGGGGAGTGAACCAGTTGATGAAAGATTTCATGCTCTCTCTCCTCCATAACTCTGCCTTTCTTTAAAAAACAAATAATTTCTAATAAAAACTCTTAAAATGGGGGGAAAAGGAGGAACTACTTCCTAAAGTTTAATTCATGAAATTGATACACACAACTTAGATAACAAAGCCATACCAAGATATTTCTTTTTTTTAAAAAAGATTTATTTATTTATTTGAAAGGCAGAGTTACAGAGAGGCAGAGGCAGGGAGAGAGAGAGGTCTTCCATCTGCTGGGTCACTTCCCAAATGGCCCCAACAGTTGGAGCTGGGCAGATCAGAAGCCAGGAGTCTGAAGCTTCTTCCAGGTCTCTTAGGTAGATACAGGGGCCCAAGGACTTGGGCCATCCTCCACTGCTTTCCCAGGCACGTTAGCTGGGAGCTGGATCAGAAGTGGAGCAGCTGGGACTCGAACCAGCACCCATATGGGATGCAGGCACTGCAAGCACTGGCTTTACCCACTATGCCACAGTGCCTGCCCCCAGACCAAGATATTTCAATGAGGGATTTTACAGGCCCATCTCACTGATAAATGTATCGACAGACATCCTCAATCAAATGGAATAAAAGATTAACAAAATCAATCCAACGATGCATAAGGGAAGTGCAGCATGACAGAGGAATGCAAGGCTGGTTCAACTCCAAGAAGCAATGTTCGCCTGTCTGTTGGGGTTGACTGTGTCGCTCTGCAAGCCACTAACGTCCAGCTCTCCAAGCTTGTGTGAGCTTTTTTGGAAATAAAGGTTTTTGCTGATGATCGAATTAGGCTGGGTCACTAAGGGAGGTGCTAATCCAGTTGTGAGTGGGGTCCTTACAAAGACAGAAAATTGCACACGGAAACAGGTGCACTCTGAAAAGAGGGAGCAGAATGCCATCTGCAGGCCGAGGGGCACCTGAGCCTGCCAGAAGCCAGGAGAGAGGCAGGGACGCGTTTCTCCTCCACCATCCCCAGGGGATCCAAACCTGCCAGCACGCCTGCCCTCTGGACAGTCATCTCAGGACACCAGTGCCGTACAACGCAGATTGCCATATTCACCAAGGAAAGACAGACACATGGCCACCTGCAGAGGAATCAAAAGAGCAACCCAGAATGTTCCGTCACTGTTGGTGATGACGAGGGTGCAGCCGCTGCTGCTGGAACAGCAGCAAACTAGGCATGGAAGGGACTTTCCTCAATTCAATGAAGGATTTCTACCAAAAATAAATAGAGACACCCAGCAGTCATGCTGCTTGATGGAGCACAGCAGCATGTGGGAGCCCGGGGGACAGCGCTGGCCTCTTTGGGCTTCCCCAACCTCTGCATCTAACTGGTGAGACCTCATTTGCCTACAGAAAACCAGGTACAAGTCAGTCCCGGATTTTTTTTTTTTTTTTTTTTTGACAGGCAGAGTGGACAGTGAGAGAGAGAGAGAGACAGAGAGAAAGGTCTTCCTTTGCCGTTGGTTCACCCTCTAATGGCCGCCGCGGTAGCGCGCTGCGGCCGGCGCACCGCGCTGTTCCGAAGGCAGGAGCCAGGTGCTTCTCCTGGTCTCCCATGGGGTGCAGAGCCCAAACACTTGGGCCATCCTCCACTGCACTCCCTGGCCACAGCAGAGAGCTGGCCTGGAAGAGGGGCAACCGGGACAGGATCGGTGCCCCGACCGGGACTAGAACCCGGTGTGCTGGCGCCGCAAGGCGGAGGATTAGCCTGTTGAGCCACGGCGCCGGATTTTTTTTTTTTAAGATTTCTACTTTGGCCAGCGCTGCGGATCACTAGGCTAATCCTCTACCTGCAGTGCTGGCACCCCGGGTTCTAGTCCCGGTCGGGGCACCGGATTCTGTCCCAGTTGCCCCTCTTCCAGGCCAGCTCTCTGATGTGGCCCAGGAGTGCAGTGGAGGATGGCCCAAGTCCTTGGGCCCTGCACCCCATGAGAGACCTGGAGAAGCACCTGGCTCCTGCCTTCGGATCAGCGAGATGCACCGGCCGCAGTGGCCATTGCAGGGTGAACCAACAGCAAAGGAAGATGTTTCTCTCTGTCTCTCTCTCTCTCACTGTCCACTCTGCCTGTCCAAAAATAAATAAATAAATAAAATAAAAAGAAAAAAAAAGATTTCTACTTTTTACCTAAGAGTCCAGAATCCACGTGGCACCCCCAGAAGCCTGTTGACACCTGTTTACAAATATTATCCCTATGTGTGTTCACAACGGGGTGAGCAAAGCTGGGAGGCATGGCCCTAGAGAGTCTCTTTTGCACAGGTGCACCGTTAAATAATCAAGAATGTTCACGGTAGCATTGCTCAAAATAGCAAAACATTAGGAAAAACCCAAATGTCTATTGGCTTCAAAATGTATAAATACATTGTGATATATCCAACAATGAATACCAAGTAGCCGTAAAACGAATGGCCGTGTGAAAACGTGTATGAATATGGATGAGTCCCAAAAGCATAATGGAGAGAAAAGCACCAAATGGCAAAAGAATACATTAAGTGTGATTTCATTGGCATAAAAGTCAACATCAGGTAAAATTACACAAAGCGCTGTAGAGGGATGGACACACACACACACACACACACACCCCGTTTACCATATGAAAGCTGTGGCTTTCAGAATGCCTCGGCATCACCTGGGAGTCTGTTGTATAACTCAGCTTTCTGGTCCTGTCCACTGGAATTCCTGACTCAACAGGGCTGGGCATTCGGCCTGAGCATTTGCATTTTGAAAAAATTTCCAGGTAGCACTGCTGCTGCTGGCCCAGGGATCCTATTCCCAGAACCACTGCTGTAAAGCAACGCATGGGAATATTAAGCACCAATGACTGGACAGCCAGGGATGACCTCGGCAGGAGGAAGGAGCTGGGATTAGGAGACAGTGCCCAGGATCTTCAGAGACACCAGGAAAGTCCCATTGATAGTCCAACTGTGGCAGGTGCATGGCCATTTGGCACAGTCCATCTTGCACAAGAGTTGTTAAGATACATGTGTGTTTTATGGCCCACTTTTGTAAATACAGTCTATTTCACAATGTAAAAATTTAACAAAACACAAGCCATCCCAGACAATCCTTCTATCCCCTGCTAACATTTCCCTGTCGAACCATCTCCTGAATAAGAAATGAATCGCAGACAAGTGGGCTAGCTCGAAGAAGAAATATTGAAAGTGAAAAGAGAAGCAGCAGTCCCTGGGCTGCACCCCTCTGGACACCATCTGGGGTTGTCACGCCTCCCGGTAGTGCTGCCATGTCTGCACCATCACCCCGTTCTGCAGAGGAGGGGACGAAGACTCCAGCGAGGAGAACTTGCTCCCAGCCCCACGGTGAGCTCGTGACGGAGCCAGCATTCAAATCCCGTTGGGACGCTGGCGTTGGGTGTAGCACTCAGGACGAAGATGTCACTTGGGTTGCCTGCACTTCCCCCTGGAGTCCTGGCTGGGTTTGAGTCCCAGCTCGGACTACAGCTTCTTGCTAATGGGTGCCCTGAATGGAAGCAGATGATGGCCCATGTTCCTGGGTTCCTGCCACCCCAGTGGGAGATCTGGATTGCGTTCTAGGTTCCTGGCTTTGACCAGGCCCAGTCCTGGCTGTTGTGGGCATGAGGAGAGTGAACCAGCAGAAGGAAGCTCTCGCTCTCTCTCTCTCTCTCTCTCTCTCTCTCCTTTCCAAATAAAATAAATAGTCAAACCCCAGTCAAGGGGCTGAGAGTCTACTTTGCATCACCCAACTGGTGTTTCATGAAGTGTTGTCTACTGCTCACCTGTGTCTGAATCGTGAAATATCTTACAAATCAGATTTCCAAACTCCAGGCCAGCCCTACCATATTAGACTTAAAAATGTTGAAATTGTGTACAAAACTGGAATTGGGAGATAAGCTTATTTTGATGCAAAAAAAATCGAAGACCACGCCGTGCAGTTTTCAAAAAGTTAGTAGAAGTTTCATATTATGAAAAAATGCATAGATTTCAATCTTTTACAACAAAATTAAATTAGCTTTTATTCCATTTTCCCGGGAACATTTTGAAGTATCCGCCTATCCTCAGCAAGACAGGCCATTTTGTTTGACATGTAAAACATCAAGATCTTGGGGAGGTCAACAAGGAAGCTAATTTTCCCATCTCATACAAGAAAGCGCTTGCACATAAAAGGGCTGCAATAATTAGAGATGTGCGAACGTCCATTTCTTCACTTTTTCCATTTACAAAAATATTAACCCCGAGGCAATGTTTGTCGCTCCCAACCCACACACATCCCTTTCTCATGTTCAAAAGCAGACAACAAAGGCATGAAGTATCACACTGGGGCCGCAGCCTTTGTGTGCCCTAGCACAGGGAACCTTGGACGGGAAGGCGTAAATAGCAGAAGCCAACCGCCAGCCTGCCCAGACGGGAGAGCTCCGTTTGATAGCAGGAGTTTGGCTGCTGATAGGACTGCAGAAGGAGCTTCTGAAAATTTGCATATTTTGCATCTGACTTTCACCCAAGGGCTTTTACTTAGATCTTTTTCATCGCAGCCTGAAAGACTACAACCTTTCAGAGAGCGTTCAGACTACAAAGCGTTCAGAATCTGAGATAGCTCTTGTTTTGAGAGCAGTGGTTTTGCCCATCGGAGAGGTGAAGGGCTGGAGACCTACGTGGGTCTGGCATCTTGTGTGGGTTAATAAAGCTATTTAAGGCGGCCAGCATCGTGATGCTGCAGGTGAGCGCTGGTTCGGGCTGAGGAGCCAAGGCTACTCAGTTTCTAATCCAGCTCCCTGCTAGTGTGCAGGAGAAGGCAAAAGAAGATGGCCCAAGTTCTTTGGGCCCTGCCACTCACATCAGAGACCTGGATGGATTTGGGGGCTCCTAGCATTGGCCTAGACCAGCCTTGATTGTTGTGTGGTCATCTGGGGCGTGAACCAGCAGATGGAACATCTCTGTCTCTCCCTCTCTGGGTCATTTTGTCTTTGAAATAAATAAATCTCTCTCAATCACTTCTTGGCCTTTTGGCTAAGATCAAGTGCAATAAATCTCTCTCTCTCTCTCTTTTTGAAGATTTATTTATTTATTTGACAATCAGAGTTAGAAAGAGAGAGGTGTTCTGCTGGGTCACTCCCCAGATGGCTGCAACAGCCAGGGCTGGGCCAGACTGAAGCCAGGAGCAAGGAGCTTCTTCCAGATCTCCCATGTGGGTGGCAAGGGCCCAAACACTTGAGTCATCCACCACTCCTTTCCCAGGCACATAACTAGGGAGGTGGATCGGAAGTGGAGCAGCCGGGACTTGAACTGGTGCCTATATGGGATGCCGGCATCACAGGTGGCAGCTTTATCCTCTATGCCACATGGCTGGCCCCATAAATCTCTTTTTTAAAGGTTTTAATGGCTGCTCTTTGAGATGGAGAACAATGGAAATTATTATTGACTTTCGGTATATTTATTCACAATTTTCTCACCTTTTATTTTGTGCTGAGCTTTGAATATCCACTGTAGAGATATTGTCTAATATTTTCTCAACCTTTGATTCCTCTGTTAGTAATTCTGTCCTGATTAATAATAAGTCCCAACAGTAGAGCAGCACCAAGAAGCAATCTGAAAGCTAGAGTTTGGTACATGTTTATCGTTAAGACTTACATCACCAAGGAGTTTTAGGGCAGGGGACTGAGGACCAAGTGAGAGGGCAGGGGAAGCACCATCTTTGCAGCTTGGCCATTTGTGTGGTCCCCCACTCCTCTCCTGCCTGGGACTCACCCCTTCCCATTTAATTTCTGGATGTCCACTTGAGGTCCAAGAAGCATTAAAAAAACTTGTGTGCAATAAAGCAAAATCAGGTCTGATCCCAAAACAAGAACAAAACCAATCAACCTACAAACCCCTTCGACATATTAAAATACTGCGCAATTCCACCATGGCCTCAGAAGGTCCAGCTTCAGTCTGGCCTGTGTTTCATGGAGCCCGAGTGTAATATATTTGGAACTCAGTTTAAGGTCTTGGATAAGTCATTTCCTCTCCCCAAGGGTCTTAGATAAGTCAGTTCTGCTCTCTAAGCATCTGTGCCCCCACTTGTGAAACAAAAGAGAAATATTGGGTGATCTCCTTCAAGTCTCCTAACCTTAACTTTTGGTGGTGGCGGGGTTTAAAGAAAAGGTTCAACCAGGCCGGTGCTGTGGCTCACTAGGCTAATCCTCTGCTTGTGGTGCCAGTACCCTGGATTCTAGTCCCGGTTGGGGTGCCAGATTCTGTCCTGGTTGCTCCTCTTGCAGTCCAGCTCTCTGCTGTGGCCCGGGAAGGCAGTGGAGGATGGCCCAAGTGCTTGGGCCCTGCACCCGCTTGGGAGACCAGGAGGAAGCATCTGGCTCCTGGCTTCGGATCAGCGCGGTGCACCAGCCGTAGCAGCCATTTGGGGGTGAACCAACGGAAGGAAGACCTTTCTCTCTGTCTTTCTCTCTCACTGTCTAACTCTGCCTGTCAAAAAAATAAAGAAAGAAAGAAAAGGTTCAACCAAAACAGCATTGGATAAGTAATATTTGATTGAACTCAAGAAGGCTGAGTTGTGTGCCTTGCTTTTTGGAGCAAGGTGCTCATATAAAAATCACACACTAACAAAGATTTAAATGGTGATTCCTGAACGTATTTTAGCTTTGACGGTCAGAGCACACACGATGATCTGCTCTGTGTGTGACATTTAAAGATAAAAGCCAAAGCACAGGCTCCCAGCATTAAGAAGTCTGCTTTACTTGTACTCTTGAACTTCTGTGGTCACCATGGGGAGGCCATGCCCTGACGCGGCTGCTGGTGTCAGAGGATGGTGGGGGACATATGGAGTAGGGCCAGTCCACCTGGGCCCAGCCTAGACCAGCCAACCTCAGATGACCCTGGGATCCATGGGCACCAACGACCAACTCACTGGCTTTGGGATGATTTGTTACACAGCAGTTTTGCCTTGTAAGCTAACTGATACAGGGACACAGCAACATGATTAACAGCCTCCTATTTCACCCTACAAAAACTTTATACGCTCCACGTCAACACATGACTTTCTCATTTATCTGTAGAATGACGTGGAGGTGTGTATTGTTTTATCTGCTTCACAAATGAGGACACCAGGGCTCCTTCTACAACACAGACATGCCCCTGGCCCAGCTCCTTGCTTGGGAATGCCTCGCCCTTAGAACTTGTTGAATGATCTGATCTGAGAAACCTCTGGCTCAAACACCGCTGGTGGGTAAGCAGTGGGCACCTGACTTGAGATCAACCAATCAGGGCCGGCCAGTGACCAATGAGGTTTTCTTTATTGAGAATTTGAATGGAAACTTAGGGATTAAAACTGTATAGAGATGAGAGATCACACTGACTCCCAAGTAGTACTTACACAAGTACTTACTTGTATAAGAAGAGAAAATAGTGAGTAGATAGAGACAGAATAGATAAAAAAAAAAAAAAAGCAGAGATGACAGCTATGTTGCCTGAGACATGGAAGCAGACATGGTTCCTGGTGGACGGCTAGGTTTTGGTTTCCAGCTCGGAAGACAACACCTTACAACTCGCTCACGCACTCTCGTTTCGCTTGTGCTGGCTCGTATGGGTCCCAGCTCCTCGCATCCAAAAGAGCTTTCGTCACAGCGCAGGGACTGAGAGCTCGCTCCCAGATCAGGCAGTTATGGGCTGAATTGTGCCCACCCTGCCAAAGTCCTAGTTTGAAAGTCCCACCCCCAAGCACGTCTGAACAGAACTGTATTTGGAAGTGGGGTCTTTATAGAGGCAGTCACAGTGAGCTAACGGGGTGGACCTGGTCCCACATGCCTGCCGTCCTCATCAGCCGAGATCAGCACACAGTCACACGGAGGCAGCCTGTGGCAGACACATGGAGAGGACGCCACCTGCAAACTGCAGGAGGAGCTTCCAAAGAAACCAACCCCGTCTGCCTTCCAGGCACCAGAAAGGGATAAAATACATTTCTGTTACTGACGCCGCCACGCCTCGGACACTATGAATACAGAGGCTGAGCGTTGCTCACTCTGCTTGGGGTGCTTCCTTCCCCGAGGGCTGTACCCCAACTCTTGGCAGACTGTATCATCACCAGGCACTGTTCACGTGAGCCAGGGAGGGCGAACACAAAAATCCAAGCTAAATCAAAAAAAGCATTGAAGGAAAGACCGGAATGGCTTAGTGGCTTGAGAAAAGAGGGGCATTCAGAGAGGAGAGGAAAAATAACCCTGTGGAAAATTACTGAGTTAATAAGCTCACTGAAGACACACAATTAGCGAATTATGGATTTCATCACTGATTGTCTGCATTCAATTGCTCATTGTGGACACATTAATCCACACGAGCCACGCATTTATAGTGGAGAGAATTCCCCAGTAAGGGGTGATGGAGCCACATCCACTGAGTACTGACTGTGTGCCAGGCACATGGCTCTCATTGTATCCTCCAGGTCTCCCAGGAATCCCATAATGTAGATTCTACTGTCACTCACACTTAATGCATGCAAGAGATGTACCCCAGTCTCAGAGGCGTGGACTACTTTGCCAGTCCTGCATGATACCACAGTCCACATCAGTCATTTCCCTTTCCAAAATCCAATCTCTTTTCTTCAGGTAGGGACACGTTCCAGGTTTCCTTGGAGATGCCCCCTGCCTGCATTTCTCCCCACGGGGTTTGAATGGGGCTGGCTCTGCTGCTGTCCATGCAGAGAAGAGTGTTCCATGCATCTGGCCAAAGAGGTTGACCAGAGAGGAGCACACAAGTCAAACTGGGCCAATGAAAGGTGTCACTAATGCTCTGGAAAACCCAAACAGGAATTCAGAGCCAATGTCTTTCTCATCACCAGCTCCATCTTCCCTAAAGTACACAGGTGGGGGTGGCCTGCACCTGCCTTGGGGAGATGAGGGTGACAGCCAACCTCACGGCCTTGTCCATCATCTCATGAACCTCCCTCCATTTCCTCACTGTAATCACGTAATTTTACACAGTTTTGCTCTCAGTCTCTTCCTGCGCTCACCTCATAACTTTCTTCTCGGACTTGACCCATATGTTCCTACCATTGCCTTCCAATTCTGGATTTTATTACGTTTTCTCTTTTATTCACGTACGTTACCAGTTCACTCATTGGTGGACACCTTCTATTTCTGCCTTTTAAAATTTTTTTTCCAAGCCTACTTTCCTATTTTCTCTGTAGAATGCCATTGGAAAACTAGGAAGATATATTTTCTGTCTTTATCATTGGACAAATGGTTCAAAGTCAAGTGCTTGGAGCAGCGTTTCTGAAATATTTTTATCATCATCAGCCCCTGAGGAGTCTTTCGGGCATTTTTCCCATTAACCACTCCATTCTATGAAATCTTAATAGCACACATAGACTGTGTATCTCTTCATGCTCTGTGGCTCTTTGGAGGGTCATGAAATTATAATATGTAAGTCCCTCCTCCGGAGAACTAGCTCTTCACTGAATGCAGGGATGGTATCACCCTGTTGAGAATGCATGAGAAAGAGCAAGAGAACTCATAAAAACCTAACATCTCCTTAATTATTCTGCACCTTATAATGGCCAAGTGTGGTCATTTGCACTAAAACACGTTGAAATACATTAAAAACTTTCATTTTCTCCCAGTGCATTAATGGTTCTGCAAGCGTGGGAGATAGATTTACTCCAGCTTGCTGTACTCCTCTTTGAAAAACGACGGAAGTTGCTTTTTGAAATTAAGGTAGCAAGACCATTGATAATTTAAACATCGCAGGCATTCCCAAATGCTGTGATTTGCAACGCTGGTTTTAATTAATGCCTGCAACCCGGCTGTGAAAATTGGGACCTGCAATGTGTGAGTTCCAGTGACTGCTAGTGTTTATTAACCTAGCAGGTCAAATTCTGGTTTCGTGGTCTTATATAGACATGCAGATCATCGTCCTATTAAACTTCAAGTCGAAAGCCAGCGGGAGAGGGAAATAATCACCCGTAGGTAATGCATCACCTTTGAAAACGGAAGTGAGAGTGGAGCCTAGGGCTTCTTCCTTTCCCACCCCATCTGCCGCCCTCGGTTAACTCCTTCTTCTCAACACGTGCGATGCAATTTCTTCCTACTTTTCTACACACCGGCAGCTCCCTTCCTGTACTGTCTTCTTTCTCATCCCACACAAAGCCTCCTTGTGTTTAAACTGATGACATCATATCTTCTGGGGCTTTCTTCTACCTTGCTAATTTTAACCCATTCATCTGACAATATGAGTGACCTCTATGTGTTCAGGACCACAGCGGGCCCTGGGATATGAGAATAAGGTCAATACCACGGTTAGTTCTTGCGGAGCTCGAGGCACTGGGCACTGGGCACACCTCTGCACATACGCAGGCTGAGTGCTCCTGGTGTGAAATGCTTGAGACCAGAAGTGCTATTGAGGACGTTTTCAGACTTTGACATATTTACTGATGTGTATGAGATGTCTTGGGGGTGGGACCCAAGTCTGAACACAAAATTCATATATGTTCAACACACATATTACACACATAGCCTTATACACATAGCCTGAAGGTTATTTGAAAACAACATTTTTAGTGCACCTCTGTCTTGACGGTGACCCATCAATCACATGGAGTCAGGTGCGGAATTCTTCAGCTGTGGCACCAAGTGGGTGCGAGAACATTTTGGATTTGGGGTTTAGAGGGCTCAGCCTATCTTACTTCTTTAATCCTTGCCACTTCCTATAATAATCCAGACCTAGCCACCCATTTCAGGGCATTTGTTATGCAGTAAAACTCACAGCATTGGCCCCGCTTGATTGCAGGTACCCCACACAGAGCAACATCCCTAAGTGTTGGCTGCCCCAACTGAACTGGAAAAAGTGTTGGCTGAGCCGATTGAGCTGGAATCAAAACAAACTTGAGAACAACTCCACAAGTGGAGCATCGTTGGGCGTGATGGAGACAGACAAATATTTGCTGTTTGTAGTGAGGAGACATAGGGCACCATGGTTAAAAGCATCAGTGTAAGGCCGGCGCCGTGGCTCAACAGGCTAATCCTCCGCCTTGTGGTGCCGGCACACCGGGTTCTAGTCCCGGTTGGGGCACCGGATTCTATCCCGGTTGCCCCTCTTCCAGGCCAGCTCTCTGCTATGGCCCAGGAAGGCAGTGGAGGATGGCCCAAGTGCTTGGGCCCTGCACCTGCATGGGAGACCAGGAGAAGTGCTTGGCTCCTGGCTTCGGATCAGCACAATGCGCCGGCCGCAGCGGCCATTGGAGGGTGAACCAACAGCAAAGGAAGACCTTTCTCTCTGTCTCTCTCTCTCTCTCACTGTCCACTCTGCCTGTCAAAAAAAAAAAAAAAAAAAAAAAAAAAAAAGCATCAGCTTAGATGGCCTTTGGTGCCTGGGTTTCAGTACTTACTAGCCAGGTGGGCCTCGAGTAAATTCCCCAGTCTCTCAAGCCTGTTTCTCCATCCGAAAAATCAAGGATAAAATCATTCCTAACACACAGGACCACGTGGTGATCAGTGACACAACATAAGGGCAGTGTCTGGCGCTGGCTGCACGGTCAGCAGAGGTTAGCTTTGTGACTGTCACAATCCACATTTTCCACGGTCCTCCTTTCTGTGACGTCAGACCACTTGAAGCTGTGCATTAACTCAGCGTTTCTTGAGCATCTACGCTGTGCACCGATCTGAGAGCATGTGACTGCCCTCTTGAAGCACTCGTATGATGACAACTGTAATGACAGATTTATATGTGCGGATTTTAACACCTTATCTCCCCACCCAGACTGGCTTCACGCACGTGTGGCCTATTCAGTTCCTCAACACCCCCTGTTTGGCTTTATGCTCTTAGGATCGCTATATTGAATTTTACTTTTAAAAGTGCACTTAGCTTTACTGGAAAGCCAGAGAGAGAGAGAGAGAGAGAGAGGAGATTCCACCCTCTCCATCCACTGGTTAACTCCTCAAATGCCTGCAATAAACAGGGCTGGATGGGGCAAGAGCTAGGAGCCCGGAATTCTCTGTAAGGTACCAGATGGAGGCCACCACGTGCTGCCCCCAGAGCACACAGTAGCAGTCTACACTGCTGTGCCAAATGCCCACTCCATTGGAAATTCTTAATAACATGATGCCCCGGAGTTTCATTTTGCAAACTTACAGTCATGTCTACTATCAGACCGTGAGCTCTGTGAGGGAAGGTTCCCAATCTATTTTGCCCATCATCCTACCCCAGAGCCCAGCAGCACAGGTGCACAATTGGAAATCACTGGATGGAGGGAAGCCTGAGATGGCTTGTGGTGAAGATGCACTGAGGGCCGGCGTCGTGGCTTAACAGGCTAATCCTCCACCTTGCGGCGCTGGCACACCGGGTTCTAGTCCCGGTTGGGGCGCCTGATTCTATCCCGGTTGCCCCTCTTCCAGGCCAGCTCTCTGCTGTGGCCCGGGAAGGCAGTGGAGGATGGCCCAAGTCCTTGGGCCCTGCACCCCATGGGAGACCAGGAGAAGCACCTGGCTCCTGGCTTCGGATCAGCGCGGTGCGCTGGCCGCAGCGGCCATTGGAGGGTGAACCAACGGCAAAAAGGAAGACCTTTCTCTCTGTCTCTCTCTCTCACTATCCACTCTGCCTGTCCAAAAGAAAAAAAGAAAGAAAGAAGATGCTCTGAGCTCTGGGGCCTGGCCCTCAGCTCAGCCAGGAGAACTCGAGCTGCACATCCCAGATAGGAGTAAGCGCAGGTGCCTGAGGAACGCAAGTGTTATTGTTAATTCCAATTTGGTCACAGTGCAAAACTAACATAGGTTATTTTTAAATATTCTACCATCTTTGAGAGAGGTATGTATGGGCCGTAGGATATATGTGGATAAATAAGAAAACAATTTTTTAAAGAAAAATACGTGTTGGATGAGCAGAAGGGTAGAGATTTAGGTTTCCCATTTCTTTGCAATCTTGGGACGAGGAGGGAACTCCTGGAAACGGCTGTTGCTATGATGAGAACTAACCTCGCAGGCTTTGCCAAGGGGCCATGGCCATCGCAGGCCCTCCCACCCGCTGACCAGCACCGCCCCGGCTGTCACTGTCACTGAGCAAATGCTCTCTGAGAACTCGTGTGCTGTGATCTGGAAGTGCCCTCCCAAGTTCAGGTGTTGCAACGTAAGCCCCCAAGCAACAGCATGGAGAGAAGGGGCTAGTAGAGGGGACTGGGCCAGAGGGGCTCTGTCTTCACCAGCGGCTCAACGTGGTTATCTCGCGGGTGGCTTAGGTATCGCGAGGGTAAGTTCCTGACGAAGGGATGCGTTCAGCCCCTCCCCTCGCTCTTGCTGTTGCTCTCCGTCCTCCTCCATGGGATGCAGCAATAAAGGCTTTGGCAGAGGCAGGGTCCCCTCCTCCAGAACCGTGAGAAACGAATCTCTGTTTACGTTACCCAGTCCTGTGTCTCTGTCCTAGCGGCACAAAGCAGAATAAAGTTCCCTGACTCCCCACGGAGCACCCCTCACCCTTGCCAAGTCCTCATCAGTCCCTAGCTTCTTTGGTGCGAGAAGGCAGGGGCGAGAGGGGGAGAGGCCCTTAGAGGAATGTCTGTGAAAGAGTAATTTATAAAGGAAATGATAGAGACAAACACCCGGGGCAGAGAACTGAGTTATGATTCTTAACCAGCAAAGTTAGAAGTCACCTTTGCACACTAAAACAGCATCCTCTCCACTGTGTCACCGAGCGTGAGAAAGTGGCTGCTTAACATTCAAAACAGGGCCGGCGCCGCGGCTCAATAGGCTAATCCTCCGCCTTGCGGCGCCGGCACACCGGGTTCTAGTCCCGGTTGGGGCGCCGGATTCTATCCCGGTTGCCCCTCTTCCAGGCCAGCTCTCTGCTGTGGCCCGGGAGTACAGTGGAGGATGGCCCAAGTGCTTGGGCCCTGCACCCCATGGGAGACCAGGAGAAAGCACCTTGCTCCTGGCTTCGGATCAGCGTGGTGCTGGAGTGTGAACCAACAGCAAAGGAAGGAAGACCTTTCTCTCTGTCTCTCTCTCTCTCACTGTCCACTCTGACTGTCCAAAAAAAAAAAAAAAAAAAAACATTCAAAACAGACACGAAGCAAAATGTGAATCCCGGGGGACAGCACTTTCCTCCTCCTACCAAGCGTGTGTGTGCAAGTTTGTGTGTGGTGGCCGAGAAGTGGAGAGAAACGGTGGCTATGAACTGTCTCCATTAAAAGCCACTCTGAGTGGCATTCGGGATTCTGATTGAATGGGAAGAGACAAGGTGCTCAATAAACACAAAAGGAATTTTTCTGCCTGGAACAGTTAAGGGAGTACATACAGGAGAGCTTTTCTGGGCGTGGCTTCTTTTGTTTTCATCACTGTTGTATGGTTATATTATTTTATATTTTCTGGGCATAGTTTTTTTTTGTTCCTTTCATCATTGTTGAACATATTTTATATTATTTGGTTATACTTCTTCTATGATTAATTTCTAAATATTTGAAAGGCAGACAGAGGTCTTCCATCTGTTGGCTCAATCCCCAAATGCCCACAACAGCCAGGCCAAACCCAGGAACGAGGCTCCCACCTGAGTGACAGGGACACAAATCCTGGAGCTTTCATATGCTGCCTCCCAGGGTGCACATTATCAGGAAGCCAGGACCCAAACGCAGGATGCAGGATGTAGGCATCCCCATCGTGTCTCAACCACGGCACCAAATGCCTGCTCTTGTGTTGCTTCTTAAAGCAAAAGTGCGTTCTTTCAGCCTGTGTCCTTACAGTGAATAGCAGTGTCAGTAATTGTGATGTGATTAGCTGCATGGTTAAGTTTAACATCCAAACTAGACAAGGGTAAGAGCACTGCAGATTATAACTATCTCTATTTCTATGTGTCTACCCACCCATCCACTCATCCACCCATCCATCCATCCATCCATTCTCCATCAATCTTTCACCCATCTATCCATCCATTCACCTGCCAGACTTCCAATGACCCATCCACTCACCCATCCATTCTTTATCCATCTGTCTGTCCGTCCGTCCATCCATCCGTCATCCATCCATCCACAGTTGTTTGTATCAAGTAGGGGTATGATTCAAACTTGTCATCTTCAGTTTAGAAGAAGCACCCTTCCAGGGAGGGGCCGAGCCAGATAAACCTCATCTGCAGTACTTGACAGTCGTCCTCTGCAGAGTCCAGCCAGGGTCAGTTAAGCTACGTTCTGATTAATGTGCTACAGGATGGAAACGGAAATGAAGGAAAAGGGCAGATGACCGCCTGCCCGTTACTCTCCCTGGAGGCCCCACCCCCGCCGTCTGCACATGCGAGTCCCGAGTTCCGCTCCCATGTTGGCGACGGTGTCACCTTTGATGAGTGACATAATCACTCTCCGCTTCTGCTCCTTCCTGGGTCACAAGGATGTGGTGGGGGCATCTGCAATTAATCGGATTATTCGGGAGAAATGTGTAACCCTTTCACTCCAAGGATAGGATCTGATCCTCTGGCAGAGACCGGAGAGGTCCAAGTGCCTACCCACCCTCCTCTGGTCAAGAAAACATCCTGCTGACCAGGCCAGGCGACACTGGTGGTCAGCTTAGTGTAGCCCCAGATGCCTGCTCAGGGCCAGCATTGTCCCCCCCCAATCACTGCTTCGTGTCTCCCCACGCAGCCAGCAGTAGGGATACTCTGCTGCCCTCCCCACACCCATCGTGGCTGTGAGGATGTCCTGTGGCTTAACAAGCTTGGTGCATTTTCCATATAAGCCAAGCCAACATAGTTGATGAATTAAACCAGTCGTGCCCGGAACCCCAAAGTGGAACCATTTCTGAGCCAAAAGATGGAGAATTCAGGAGGAGGCCAGACAAATCCCATGGCCACAGCAGTGTTAGGAGTTTGCAGAACTTCCTTATTTTGAGCCTTACCGATTTGGAATAACGAATGGTAGCTGGGAAACTACCTGGGCCAAAGATCAACTTCGAATTACTTATGGGGAAGAAAACGCTTGCTCACTACGATGATCTGGGTAAACAGGGTGTGGGGAAGGAGGTTTAAACTCCATGAAGAGAAAACACCCTCATACGTGTACAACCACCTGGAAATCTCTCCCCAGATGCCCTCCCCCTGGAACTCGTGGCTCAGTTACATCGCACAGCAAAAGGGACTTTGTAGACACAGCTAATATTAAGGATTTTAAAACATGGAGGTTATCCGGGTTACCTGGGCCATCCCAATCTAACTACAAGAACTCTTAAAAATCAAAGAACTTTAGGGCCAGCGCTGCAGCTCACTAGGCTAATCCTCCACCTGCGGTGCTGGCACCCTGGGTTCTAGTCCCGTTCGGGGCGCCGGATTCTGTCCAGGTTGCCCCTCTTCCAGGCCAGCTCTCTGCTGTGGCCCGGGAAGGCAGTGGAGGATGGCCCAAATGCTTGGGCCCTGCACCCACATGGGAGACCAGGAGAAGCACCTGGCTCCTGCCTTCGGATCAGCTTCCTGCTGGTCTCCCATGTGGGTGCAGGGCCTGACCCGACTCCAACTTACAGAACTGCAAGATCATCGGCATGGGTGGTGGCCTCGAGGGCAGCATTAGAAAATGCACCCAGAGAGGTGCAAAAATATTTACCAGATAGGAGCCGAGGACCTGCTGGTCTAGAATGCCCAGAAAACCGACCCAGCGCCTCCTGGTTGAACAGCAGCCTGGCTGGTGGACACCGTGCGTCACCGGGATCCAGAGCAGGCCTCCCTGACATGCCGTGCCAGGCCCCAGGAGTGTTTCGGATTTTGGAATATTTGCGTACAAATAATGCGATATCTCGGGAATGGAACTCAAGCCTGAACCCCAAATAAAACTCGTTCATGTCTCATATGTGCCGTATTCCCATCGCCTGAAGGTAGTTTTACACAACACGGTAAGCAATTGCGTGCATGAAATTAAGTTTCACGATGTGGAATATCCACGTAGAGCATCACGGTGGCGCTCGTGGAGTTGGGTGGTGTTTGGGGTTTCAGATGTTCAGCTTAGGATACCTACTCATCCTGAAGCCCCCGCTGGGCTGTGGGTGCCAGCAGGTCTCCCCGAGACAGCTTTTTATAGATGCGAGCTCTGTGTACTGCATCTCCTTAAACATCTCACAAGAGGAATATTCTCTGAGAGCCACGCAGCAGTTCAGTCGACACTTTTACTGCATCCAATAAAAACCCATCCTGCCTGCCTCTTTGCTCTGACAGTGTGGATAGGGCTTCCCGGGGTCCTCGCCTGCCTCCCCTACCTCGCCCCCAGCCCCGCCCCTCCCGTAACAACAATCTGAAAGCCCACAAGCCATCTGCAGAACCAGAGTTTTGACTCTGAGTTCAGAAGCCTTCACGGTTGACATGGTGACGAGAGAAGCCGGATGTTGCCAGAGCCATATTGGAGGGAATGGAATTAGTCTACTATGTCTCTCCACCGCCAGCAAGCCCCGCCTCCACAATTAGCCTGTCTAATTAGATTAGGGGCTGACAGCTGAGAGCACGCCCTTGTGACATTTCAGTTTGCCATCTGAAAATGAGGAACACACAACCCCGCTTGTTTACCTCATTTAAACCCAGATCCTCTTTCGAGTTGTTACAAGAACTGATTTTTGTAATTAGCTGTCATTTGTCTCCCATCAGCTCATCCTCTCGCTCCACATAAAGTAGGCCTGTGGGGTACAGAAACACGGCTGGAAGAGACTCCCAAACATCGTCAAAGAACTTCATAAGATGCTGGGGGACAGTTAATTTGGGTTCCCCTCTAAGACCCCAGGAAAAATAAAAAGAACCTAAAAGTTGTACATGGCCATCAGTGGAGCCTGAGCGGGTCAGCTCGCCGAGTTGAACACTGAGACACAGCAAGTGCTACGGCTTAGAAACAAAGCGTGCGGATCTCGCGGTAGGGATTGGCTAGGCTACAGTGTCACACAGAGGCTGTGCAGCAGGCGATAAATCGCCACTCAGACTTTCTAGAGGAGCAAACGGCCGTCTCCCGGCAGCGAGTCTCGGTTGCAGCTGCATGGCCGGTGTCGCCGCAGGTTGTGGGATGACGTCTCGTCCCCACGACCCCACGATTTACAGCTCGCACACACTGCGAACTGCAGAAATGGCTCTCCGAAAGGCCAGTATTTCTTACTACAGAGCAAGTTCCGACAATAAATCGCAACAGAACGCTTCACAAGGTTTCTGAACAGAGATTTAAAGTGGTTTTTATCATGGGGGTCCTTCCAGGATTCAATGACACTGGAGAGTGTCCAAGGCGGGCAAACCAGCGCCAGCTCCTGGGTTGCACAGAGTAAAAGGGAGCATGGAAAAAAAAAAAAAAACAAACCAGGGCTCTCCTGGGAAATCCAGCCAGCGCTCTGCTGAAGGTGCTAAACCTTTCTTCTTAGAAAAAGATGGAGTGATCGATTTGGAAGTCAGAGTTACAGAGAGACAGAGGGAGAGACAAGAGAGACAAGAGAGAGAGAGAGAGAGAGCAGTCTTACATTCCTGGTTCACTCCCCAGATGGCCACAACAGCCAAGGGTGGACCAGGCTGCTGAAGCCAGGAGCCAGGAGCTTCACCTGGTCTCCTACATGGATGCAGGGGCCCAAGCACTTGGGCCATCCTCTGCTGCTTTCCCAGGTGCATTAGCAGGGAGCTGGATCAGAATCAGGGCAAGCAGGATTCAATCACTTACCCACTGCATCACACCACAGCCCTTGAAAATTTTAAAAGCCATATAATTGCCAAAGCTGCACAAGTAATGTCCATAAGGTTTGTCTGAGAAATGTGTTCTGACACATTTTACTCATCAAAGAGCTACAAAGATAGATTTTACCTTAACTCTGTGCTGCTTGCATGATTTGCTTAATATTCTCCAAAAGCGACTCACTTTCCTTTTTCTCCTACAGATTTAATTTTTAAAATGTGTGTCACTGGTTTTGTGTGTTAGCTCTATTTTTCCTAGTACATGTTCAATAAATACCCAACTACCAAAATCTCTGTGTTCTTCCAGATGTCCTATAAAAGCATTAGGGGTTTGGTTGTCTGTCCATCACATTTAAGGAAAAACCTGGCATTTAGGTAAAGTGGCTCTTGGACAGCCTCCCTGAAACTTAACAGACGTTGACCCGGAGCCCTGAAGAGTCTTCTTACTGAATCCTGGAACTTGTTGAGCAAGGAGATGGGGGTGGTTGTGCTGAGCAAGATGGGACCTTCTAGAACAATTCCTTTTTTTTAAATAAAGATTTATTTTATTTATTTGAAAGAGTTACAAAAGAGGTAGAGACAGAGGTCTTCCATTCACTGGTTCACTCCCCAGATGGCTGCAACAGCCGGAGCTGAGCTGATCTGAAGCCAGGAGCCAGGAGCTTCTTCCAGGTCTCCCACGTGGGTACAGGGGCCCAAGGACTTGGGCCATCTTCCACTGCTTTCCCAGGCCATGGCAGAGAGCTGGATTGGAAGAGGAGCAGCCAGGACTCGAACCAGTGCCCATATAGGATGCCAGTGCTTCAGGCGAGGGCTTTAACCCACTGTGCCACAGTGCCAGCCCCCAGAACAATTCCTTTAAGCTGCCACCTGAGTGTCACAGCAAACTCTGACACTAAGAAAGAGATCTTTTAAAAAAGAAGGACCAACTGGACTTGAAGAGTGACCGAATGGACTGTCACACTTCACAGTTCCAAGGCCCCTCCAGCTTCAAGGTCAGAGTCATCTCACACATGGGGATTCACCTGCTGACATCCTTGCTAAAAGCCCCACAACAGGTGGGTGGCTGGGAACACACACCCTTATCACCGCAAACTTTTTGTTGAGACACAAGGAAGACAGAGCCCAGATATCAGACACGGTGATAACAGCCAGCTCGGACAATCGAATAAATCAACAGCAACAGTGGTTCCCTTCCCTAAGAAGCAGCCACTCGCTCTGCGCTTCTGTGAAATTCCCAGCTTGGTAACAGCGCGTGTGTGTGTGCAAGCAGAGCGTGAGTGATGTCGCGGCCACTCTTGTGTTTCCAAAACCCTGCCAAGAGGCTCCAGGTCAGCCGGGGTCACGGCTGCAGGGTGGGGTTAAGTCGCTCACAGGGGCTCCTGATTGGCCCAGACTGTGTAGCCTGGTGGTGAAGATTCCTTGTGTTCATCTGCAGATTCTGAACCAGGGAGGAGGAGGAGGCACTGAAGGAAGTGGTGCCTGCCACCTGCCCAGGGCTCCCACATCTCTGCGAGGGACAAAGCCCCGACTGATGCAACGAATGCGCTCCTTCCAGATGGTTCCTGAAATGGAGCCAGGTCAGCATGATGGGGGGAAGTCTCGCCAGGCCACCTGGGGAAGGGTGCTGGGATGTGCCCAAGGCTGGAAGGGAAAGCCATCGCCACAGAGAGCTGGGCAGTTCTGAAGGGGGTCCTGGTGCCAATGCTTGGGGCGCCCGGGGACATCATGTGTCTTTCTCTGTGCAGTGGCCGCTGTCCCAGCTCAGCACAGTGAGAGCCTGTGCTGGGTTCTGTCAGCCCCGTGGGGAAGGGAGGGGTGCACAATGTGCCTCCCACAGAAAGCCCAGGCCTTGCGCCCTCCTGGGCTTGCAGCTGTGTGCATCTGGAACAATCGACCCTGCAGGGGCTGCACCACCACGGGCAGGACCCAAGGCTGAGGGCGGAGCGGGGGGTGCCGGGGATGCGGCCACGTGAGCCGCCTTTCATTCCACCCTGCACAGAGAGAACACGATTGTGACTTCAGCTCCACGCTGGGGCGCACCTGCCATTCCTCGGCTCTGTGCTCATCTGGTCTCCAGAAGCCCCTGACCTTTGAGGGTCCCCGCTTGCTTGGTTTGGGCAGACTGGAGTGTCCCCGAGGTTCACGTGCTGAAGTACAACCCCTGGTGAGGGAGGAGGAGGGGGAGTGTGGTGTTGGGGGTGGGGTCTTTGGGAGGTGGGGAGGGTTAGATAAGGTCCCAGGTGGGAGCCTGGTGGCTTCATGAGAATAATACAGGTCACACTCACACAGAGACACACACAATGCATACACAGAGACACACCGAGACACAGACACACAGACGCACACACAGACATACACAGAGACCCCGGCACTCTGTCTCTTGCCACGTGAGGCTCTGTGCCATCCCCAGGACTCTACCAGCAAGAGTACCACCAGGGCTGAGCTGGTCCCAGCACCACACCCTTGAGCCTCTAACAATATGAGCTAAACAAACCTCTTTTCTTTATTAAGTTAGTCTGCCTCAAGCATTTCACCATAGTAGAGAGAAACTGACCAATACCCTATTGGTATTTGCCAGTTCCTATTTTACCTCTCCTCCCTCCTTTCCCCCATCTTTGGAGCTGCGGTGCCCTGGGCTAGCAAAACACAAGGACCACAGCAGTGAAGGTGTTGTCTGGGACATCCGTATCCCATATCGGAGCGCCTGGGTCTGTGTCCTGGCTTCGCTCCTCATCCCAGCTTCCTGCTAATGAATACCCTACAAAGAGGCAGCGGGCGATGGCTCCATTACCCAGGTCCCTGCCACTCATCACGATCATGGCATGTTAGCCTCACTGACCTGCTTCTGCGACAACACTGCATCTACACACATCCCCGGGGAAGCTGTGCTCACCTGCATCCCAGGTGAGATTCCAAGGACACAGGTAAGTGAGGTGGGACTCCGCAGCCAGTCGGAGGCCGAGCTAGGGTGTCAGGACGTGAACCCAGCCTGGGCTGACAGCAGAGCCAGCAGGTGCACAAAACCCAGTGTCTGAGTCACGCCCTCACTGGGCTGTTGCAAAGGCTCAAGTCCCGAGGCCTTCGGCTCCCCCTGGTTTAGACTCTTGACAACACACAAAGCCGAAGGAGCTCCTCCCCTGGGAGTGCGGCTGAACTCTGTCTGATACAAAGTGATCATCTCGCCGGCGCCGCGGCTCACTAGGCTAATCCTCCACCTAGCAGCGCCGGCACACTGGGTTCTAGTCCCGGTCGGGGCCCGGATTCTACCCCTGTTGCCCCTCTTCCAGGCCAGCTCTCTGCTGTGGCCCGGGAAGGCAGTGGAGGATGGCCCAAGTGCTTGGGCCCTGCACCCCATGGGAGACCAGGACAAGCACCTGGCTCCTGCTATCGGATCAGCGCGGTGCGCCGGCCGCAGCGCACCAGTCACGGCGGCCATTGGAGGGTGAACCAACGGCAAAGGAAGACCTTTCTCTCTGTCTCTCTCTCTCTCTCTGTCCACTCTGCCTGTCAAAAAAAAAAAAAAAAAAAAACCAAAGTGATCATCTCGAATATGTGCCCCAGAATCCGCTCTGAGGGCTGTGGATGTCCGCTGAGAGACGCTGCAGCCTCTCCCTCCCTCGCTTCTCCTCTCCTCGTCCTAGGAAGATCCAGGCTCCCGTCCACCTCTCTGACTTTTCCCCTTTTCTCATCCTTCCCACACTGCCTTTAAAAATAAAGATGGGGCTGGCAGTGAGGTGCCGTGGGTGAAGCTGCCGCCTGTGACGTCGGCATCCCGTATGGGCGCCCATTCGTGTCTGGGCTGCTCCACTTCCGATCCAGCTCCCTGCTAATGCACCTGGGAAAGCAGCAGATGAAGTCCTTGGGCCCCTGCCCCCACATGAAAGACCTGGAAGAAGCTCCTGTTCCTGGCTTCTGCAACCTGGCCTACCCTTGGCTGTTGCAGCCATCTAGGGAGTGAACCAGTGATGGAAGACCTTTCTCTCTGCCTCTCTGTAACTCTGCCTTTCAAATAAATAAATAAATACATCTTTAAAAGGGGGGGGGGGATCAAGCGTTGGTGTGGCCAGAACAGAGCCTCTGTCAGGCATACACACTGATCTTACTGCACTGCAGGAATGCAGCCAGAGCTCCGGTGGTACCACGCGGGGCAAGGGTGGGAGAGGGAGATTTTGCAACTGAATGGGGAATTCACAGCTGACATGAGCGAGAAAGACTTGGAGCCCTTCATGGGGAAAGCAACCCAATTTGAGAATGCCCAGTCTGTGCCATATCCCCTACACAGGCTGCCCATCGGATGCTCCCAACTGTACTGGGGGTGCATACTATGGTCTCCATTACTCTAGGGCATGAGGTGGGTACTCAGGGGACTTGAAGGAGGTGCCTGGATCAGCAGCCAAGACGGGTTTGGCTCCAAGAGGACGTGCTGGAGAGACAATGCAGCTGCTTCTGCCATCTTGTCCTGGTGTGATCCCGCCAGCCACGCGGAGTGGCTGCTAGTTCAGACACAGACTTTTCAGTGGCCCCTGCAGTGCCTGTGGCTCCTTGTCAGAAGGGGACAGATCATTGTTTTATGGCTAAACGCCGGGTCCCTTACTAGGGATCTCGTTCCCCTAACCTTCCTGTCTTTCTGTATGTGTGTGGCTGGTATGATTCCTTTTTATCTTCCTATTAGTTTCAGGTTAATTCCATGACTTCACTATGTAGAAGTTTCCAGGGGAAGGAGAGAGAGAGGACGTGGGTCTTCTGACCTCAGCATGCCTGTCACACCTTCATCGTGGCCAAAGTCACTCAGCTCAACTTTGGGCATACAAGAAGCACTAGGGGAGCTGTAGTTACATTGTTGCAAAAAGTCTCAACAACTCTGTGGGATGGTCACCTGCTCCTTCCTGGGTGGGCGGCACAGAGGGGTGCTAAAAGGAGCTAAGGCAGAGGTTTTGTTGGCTCGTGGGGTGCCGTAAGCATTTTGGAGGCAGCAGCCATGCCTGGTTTGAACTTTCATTTTGCTTACCCCTTACTTGAGCTCCCAGGAGTTCAACAGTCTCGCTCATAAATTGGACACATTATTCCTTTTTCTTTGGGTCCTCAAGAAGGCGAAGCAATGTTACTCATAAAGCAGCCAGCCCCGTGTCAGACACACTGTAAGTCCTCGCAGATGACCACTGTCAAGGCCACGTCATTGACTTCAGGTGACTTCAGTGTGCAAATACGAAACAGAGGAATAGAGTGTTCTGATTGGTGCAAGTGATTCTGCCTGTCGTTCAACTCCACGTGCACGTGCCCAGGGCCAGCAGGCAGAACTGAATCCACTGCTCCTCTATGATTTCAGCGACTGTAAGCCTCCATCCCGTGGGGCTGCACGCACACACACGAACAGAAAGACAGGAAGGTTAGGGGAACGAGATCCCTAGGGCCCCGGGTTTAGCCATAAAACAATGATCTGTCCCCCTTCTGACGAGGAGCCACAGGCACTGCAGGGGCCACTGAAAAGACTGTGTCTGAACTAGCAGTCACGCAGAGTGGCTGGCGCCGTGGCTTCCGGCACTAGACCACTGGGGAGCACTGGCTTGGGCTGCTACGCAAAGGAGGGGTCAAAGCCAGTGTGGCTCCTGCGGAAGACCCCGGTCTGCACATCACAAGTCCTGGGGTCGGCCCCAGGGGGCCTCTCTCTGGCATTCAACACAGAGGTTGGGGCTAACTTCTAACAAGAGGAGGCTCCAAGCGCGACTTACTAGCACAAGTTGCTGGGTACAAGGAAGCCTATTAAATTATTTGATAAAGATCTATTCATTACCCTTCTGCAGCCCAAAGAGAGTCAGGGGCGCAGGCTCTAGTGGGCGTGGGAATAAAACCTCCTCCTCTTGTCCTCTAATTACAAAGCCGGGGCTTAGGCAAATGTATAAAGGCGGATCAGATAGGAGCCCAGATTGCGTGCCTCTCGGAGTGGGGAGAATCATTTTGGGATGGCTTGCCAGTGCAGATTTTTTTTTATTCTTCAAAAACAAAAAGAGCCCAAGCCAAAAATATGCATCTCCCCCACCCACCCATTAGAGAGGCAGCGGCTCCTCAACTCGCAGGAGCCACTCCTGAACCGTGTGTGCAGTGCCCAGTAATTGGGAACGGCTGCGGGAGCTCCGCATTCTGGGATAGGAAGGCAGGCTCACTGACAAGAACGTGCAGATCCTGCCATCTCTCGAGGAGAAAAGAGGCCCCGGCGCGGGCAGCAGGGGCCAGGCAGCCTTGCCCATCCGACGTTACCCACACGGCCTGGGGGGGAAGGAGGCGCAGCTGCAGCCCAAGTCCCCAGGTGGCGGCCGCCTGCGCAAAGCCCGAGCACCTCGTCCTCTGGCTCGGTTCCTCTGTGCTCTGAGTCTTATTTCAAAACACTGTCTTCTGGGTTATGTCGCAGCCGTTAGCAGCTGCTAACCCAGATCAACGACCTGCTGAAAGCCAAGAGAGAGCTCATTCTCTTCCCACGCAGGGGGCACTTCTGTGCGTCACCACCACGAAGCGCTGGAGAATTAAGACCCCGGGCAGACGAGTGTGTACGGCTAGAACGGAGGAGGGTCTCAGAAGCCCTACTTACAGTCAGGGCTCTGCATCTCTGGGTTCTGCATCCATGGATTTAACCAACCATGGACTGACAATAGCTGGGGAAGAAACGGCACCTGGAAAATGTGGGATTTATACACACCGGAGTGTGAGTCAGCCACAAAGAAGGGAATCCTGTCGTTCCCAGCAGAATGGAGGGACCAGGAGGAGCTGACGTGCAGGGAGAGAAACCAGATCCAGAAAGACAAACAGCGCCCGTTCTCACTCACACGTGGGGGCCTCTGCACCCAGCAGGGAGCACGCCTTTTCCTTGCCATTATCCCCACAGCAGACAGCGCGACAACTATGTGCACAGCACATTATGCCAGGAGTCGGAGCGATCAGGAGACGATGGGAAGTCCGCAGGAGGATGTACGTGACGTGCTGAGGGCTGTGCCGACGTGCAGCCCTGGCTACAAGGGACTTGAACGCCCAGGGATCTGGGTGCCCTGCGGGGTCCTGGAACCGAGGCCTCAGATGCCGGGGGATGACACCGCACCCTCAGCCCCCCACTTTCTGGGCACACAGCTGGACTGCACCTCCCACCTCAGGTGATCAGGCCCTGGGGAAGACAAGTGTGCAGGCCGGCCCATACACCCTCTCCCTGACCTCCTCCCTCACTCCTCTCCATTGCCAGCTGGTTCCACGGAGTTCTCTGAGAGCCCTGGTGTCCGTGGGGAGCAGCGCCCCTCCGTCCACCTACACCGCATTATGAGACAAGAGTCCTCAATCCTTAAACCCCAGGACACTGGCATCCCACATCAAAGCACTGGTTCGAGTCCCGGCTGCTCCACTTCCGATCCAGCTCCCTGCTAATGCAGCTAGGAAAGCAGGAGACAGCCCATATACTTGGGCCCCGGCCAGCCACGTGGGAGACCCGGATGGCATTCCAGGCTCCTAGCATCAGCCTGGCCCAGCCCTGGCCTCTGTGGCCACTTGGGGAGTGAACCAGAGGATAGAAAATCTCTCTGTGTCTCCCTCTCTGTAACTGTGTCTTTCAAATAAATAAAATCTTTAATTTTTCTAAAAGGTATCGTTCTCTGTTGCTCTGTCTCTTGAGTAGACTAAAAACGTTAGAGATCTGTGGGTTTCTTTGTTGAAACTACTAGCATTGCTTTCCCTAATAGCGACCACTCTATCCCTCCTACGTGGGAAGTGCGAGTCTCAGGACTCCTCTGGGCCTTCAGGCCCTCACACTGTCCTGGGTTTAAAGTAAAGTTCAGAGAGGCCCCAGACCCCCGACCACAGTGCGCACCACCTGTAGGCACACGCCAGGCCAGCAGGCTGCAGGCGGCAACACGTGGAGGCTTCGCCAAGGAAGACTTGGGAACCATGGTGGGAGGGAGTGGGGGCTGAACACTGCGATTGCCGAGGGGAGCTCAGGACTTGGCATCCCAGGGACGTGGGGGTCCATGTGGTGCTACTCTCTTGCCACTCACGATCATAACACCAGCCTCTGCCAGCTTCCATTCCTCCACTGGAGAGTGGAGTGTGGGCCTGTGGCCTCTCTGGGTGTCTGTGAGGATTAATGGGGCAAGTGGAAACTGCTTGGCTCAGCGTTGGCACACAGTAGGTGCTGGACAAACACCAGTCTCCTTCCTGCATATCTGGGGGTTGTGTAAGTGGATGTCTAATGGGCGCATATTAATTGCACGTATTTACAGGGTGCACACACATCCCAGGGTGGGGACAAGGCACTTTCCAAGAAGGAGGAGTTTCCATCTCAATCAACCTTATCTGGAACACGAGCAAGAGCCTCCTTGTCCCGTGATGGCTGTGATGGGGACACAGAGACCAGCAGGTGGCCCGTGGGCTGGCAAAGCCCTTGTCTTCCGATCTGTGCATGGAATCCTGAGACCCTGCAGTGGGGGAGTGTCCAGGCTGGAGCTGAGGAACCACACCAGCACAGATCCCAGAGACGGCCTTCAGCAGCAGCAGGGCCAGCTCCTGTCTTTGCCAGAAACTCCAGGTCTACTGCTGGGCATTGCAGCGGGGAGACAGGCTTTACAGAACCCTCATCGGGTTGCTTCTGGGGTTCAAGTTGTCTTTCCCCTCTTAGATCTCCACCCCATGATGTAGTGGGTCTCTCCAAGATGTAGAGGGTCTGCCCAGTGCTGTGTTCACTCCACGTCTCTGTTCCATTTTCCACCTCCAGGAAAAGCCCTCCATCTCAGAGACGTGGGTTGTAGGACCCCGAAGTTCATGGGGACAGCCAACATGAAGGATCCCAAGCCAGAAAGGAAACGTGGAGAAGAATGCCTACATCGAGTTTGGGGCTTTTCTGTTGTATTATTCAAGCACAGTGAGATTTAGATTGAGATCCACAAAGATATTTTCTGCTTTTTAGGAACTGACTTCTCTTGAAGTTCTCACTGCTGATGAAAAGTGGGTATGTATAAAAGAACCCATCACTAAATTTCAGGACTGTTTTGGGGCTGGCACTGTGGTATAGTAGGCTAAGCCTCCACCTGCAGTGCTAGCATCCCCTATGTGCGCAAGTTCGAGTCCCAGCTGCTCCTGTTCTGATCCAGCTCCCTGCTGTGGCCTGAGGAAGCAGTAGAAGATGGCCCAAGTGCTCGGGGCCTCCACGCCCACATGGGAGACCTGGAAGAAGCTCCTGGCTCCTGGCTTCAGATTAGCACAGCTCCAGCCATTGCTGTCATTTGGGGAGTGAAGCAGTGGATGAAAGATAGCTCTCTCTGTCTCTCCATCACTGTAACTCTACGTCTCAGATAAATAAATCTTTAAAATTCCAGAAATATTTATTAATTAACAAAAAACAATGATAGCCTTAAATGTTAGGAATCCCCAAACTCTCCACATCTAGGGAATATTTTTCAGCGCCTGTATTGGAGGCAAACGTGCTTTGCTGCTTTGGTAAGAAGGAAACCTGTGGGAGCAATTGCTGCATGTAGACAGAGCAGCGCCAGGCGGTGGCCACGGGCACATGTGACAGAGCAAGGAGTGTGTGCTTCGGGGAGATCATTTCCTTCACTCCGCACCAATCCCTGCTTCTGAGAAAAGCGAGTATCTCATATCCCCCACTGCCAGAGATTCCTAGTGGGTGCCTTGGAAACGGGGCCCTGTGTGGCCAGTCAGGGGGCTGGTCAAAGTCACGGGCAAAGGCAAGGGTGTAAGCAGATCTGGCATAGCCACAGTCTGGGTCAGCCTTGGGAGACAGGCTGGAGTGAGCAGAGAGACTCTCCTGCCTGCGGGGGCAGCTCGGGGACACTGTCCCCCAGGCCCCCACTGGGAGAGCCCCTGCTTGGCATTGAAGACTCCAGCGAGGGAGGCCGACGGCAGAGTGGGAGACAACCTTGAACGCCTGGATCCGGCGGCCCCAGGGTCACGCCTGGAACTTCCTGAACACGTGGCTCAATGCCTTCTTTTTAGGACGACGCCAGCTGGGGTTTGTTGACTGCGATCCTCTGAGAAGTCAGTGTCTGTTGAAGTTCCCGTAAAAGTTTTCCTTTCAACCAAGAACTCTGGCAGCCAGAGCTTCCTTGTGGAGGACTAGGGTTTGGGCTCCAGGGTCTACAGAACAACTACGCCTTAGAGGGAAAAGATACGCAGTCCAGTTCTTTCTTGCTGCAAAGGCAGCAGCCCTAAGATCTAATGGTATAAAACAGCTGCCCATGGATGTGGCAGGCAGGAGTTGAGAGTCCCGTGGGCGTGGCTGCTGTCTGCTCCATGGCAGCAGAGCCTCGGCAGGCAATGTGGGAGTCGTGCAGAAATCTCTACTCGGGGGCAGTGCTGTGGCATAGTAGGTTAAGCCTGCACCTGCCGCGCTGGCATCCCATATAGGCACCTGTTTGTGTCCCGGCTGCTCCTCTTCCTATCCAGCTCTCTGCTATGGCCCGGGAAAGCAGTGGAAGCTGTCCTGAGTGCTTGGGCCACTGAACCTAAGTGGGAAACCTGGAGGAAGCTCCTGGTTCCTGGCTTCAGAATGGCCCGGCTCTGGCCGTTGCAGCGATATGGGGAATGAACCAGTTGATGAAAGGCCTTTCCCTCTCTCTCTCCTCTCTCTTGTCTGTAGTGCTACCTCTCAAATAAATAAAATATAATCTTAAAACAAAACAAAAAAAGAAATCTCTTTACTCACATGCCTGGGGCCTGGAGAGATACAAAAGCTCATAGCAACTGGGATTTCTAAACAGAGCAGCTCCCTTGGCCTCGCCACGTGGCTCATTGGGCTTCCTCACAGTATGGCTAGGCTCTTATATGGCAGCTCCAGGCACCAGGAGCGAGTGTCCCTGAGAACAAGCTAGAAGCTGCCTGACCTTTTATGCATTAGCCTCACAGAGCAGCAGGTGCACCACACATACTTGTCTTTCCAGATTCCAGGAGGGCACAGCCCCCCCCCCCCCCCATTCCACAGGAAGAGCTGCAGATAACTGGGGGCGTGGTTCACATGCACTGCGGAGCTGCAGCTCTGATGCCCCTGGCGTTCCCCCGAATACCGCCCTGCCTTGCACAACCTTCTGTTTGGTAGCCATCCCCCACTTCCTGTCTTCCTGACCACTCCCTCTGCATCCTCCATGGCTCCACAGCCCTGGGGCCTCCCCGAGGAGCACGCTCCAGCTTCAGAACCAGGCTGAGGCCCTTAGCTCTGCTGCCCTCGCCCCATGCTGGAGTTGTCCGACTCTTTGTCATCTCTCCCAATCGTGGCCATCTCAGGGAGCAGAGGTCCCTCTTTTTATCGTTAGAACGATTGCTGTGGTTCCTGACACATAACAGGTGCAGGAAAACAGGTACTTAGTGATGGCGTCCAACCCCCTCACTTTGCCTAGCAGAAAAGTCTTGCTTGAAGCTGCACACCGCACCTGAAGGCATTTAGGATCCCCGTTTCCTGTCCTCACGTCACTCCCTCTGTAGTGGGCTGGGTAGCGCCTAAATTAACTTTCCAGACTCTTGCCTTTTGCTTAGAGAAGAATTCTAAGTACAGGCACAAACTTGGCATGCACTGTGAGACAAGCACACAGGCTCGTTAGGACTTTATTTAGGGAGAGTGTGCCAAGGACAGGGAATTACCATACCCTGAGTCTACGAGGAGGAGAGAGCGAGCTTCTGTTCCACCTGGCTTTTCAGGAGCTTAGAAAAACGGAAGTGTTTACATGGTACAACCCCCATGTCCTGCGTAAAAGGAAGTACTTCCAGGGGAGGGGGCCCCTGATTGACAGGTAGGTGAACATGACAACCCAGAGGAGGTGCGGCTTCCAGCTCACGCACTTTAATTATCCACCTAAGCTTCGCCACATTACCTCGACACCGCCGTGTTATTCCAGTTATGAAGCCCGAAGTGGCGTTTGGAAAGTGTGTGCGTGCTACGGAGGGGCCGAGGAGGATCTGGGCAGTGAGTCTTTGCCTACGGAACTCCTGGCTCTCCATCCTGCGGATCCCAGGTGCCTTCCGAACCGGGGGGCACACACGACGGATGGAGAGCGGCATTTTCCATCTGCAGACACAAGCACCCTGGTGTCAGAGCTGTCGCCTCATTAGCTCCGTCCTTACTCCGGCAAGGAGCAGGACAGGCACAAGTGGCTCCGCCCCCATGGGCCAGGGGTTTGTCACGCCAGCGGGCGCGGGCGCCACCATCACAAAGCAACTAAGACAGAGGCCAGCAGTGGCTCCAGAGGCTTTGGCACATTCTCCACTTTCCCAAACTTGTCACAAATGCAGAGTGAAATGATGCTCTTAAGGAGTCTGCTCATAAAGAATCTACAGGAAATTGAGACCACACCCACGGCATCCCAGCCGCTGTGATTCTTGTTTTTTATTTATTTATTTTTGACAGGCAGAGTGGACAGTGAGAGAGAGAGAGAAAGGTCTTCCTTTTCCATTGGTTCACCCCACAATGGCCACTGCAGCTGGCGTGCTGCGCTGATCCGAAGCCAGGAGCCAGGTGTTTCCTCCTGGTCTCCCATGTGGGTGCAGGGCCCAAGCACTTGGGCCATCCTCCACTGCCTTCCTGGGCCACAGCAGAGAGCTGGACTGGAAGAGGAGCAACTGGGACAGAATCCGGCGCCCTGACCAGGACTAGAACCCGGTGTGCCGGCGCCGCAGGCGGAGGATTAGCCAAGTGAGCCACGCGCCGGCCGGCTGTGATTCTTACTGATCACCAAGCGCTTCCTGCAACATGAGAAAGTTCATTTCTTTGCTTGTTTTCTTCTTGTACCAAAACCAATTGAACAGGGGCCGGTACCGTGGCTCCCTTGGTTGGTCCTCCACCTGCAGCGCCGGTATCCCATATGGGTACTGGATTCTAGTCACGGTTGCTTCTCTTCCAGGCCAGCTCTCTGCTGTGGCCCGGGAAGGTAGTGTAAGATGGCCCAAGTGCTTGGACCCCTGCACCCACATGGGAGACCAGGAGGAAGCACCTGGCTCCTGGCTTTGGATTGGCGTAGCTCCAGCCATAGTGGCCATTTGGGGGGTGAACCAACGGAAGGAAGACCTTTCTCTCTGTCTCTCTCTCTCTCTCACTGTCTAACTCTACCTGTCAAAATAAAAAAAAAAAATGAACATTTGGGCCAGAAGAAATTAGTCCAGAAGTTCCTTTGAACTTTTGGATAGTGCGTTCTAACACTGATCTTATCCACGACCTCCAAAGATGGGCACCTTCAGCTTTTGAAAAGGAGAGATCAACATAAACAAGACTAGTGTCTGCTAATACCAACTGATAGAATCAAAAAGGGAGAGAATGATCCAACATGGGAAGTGGGATTCACAGCAGACTCATGGAGTGGCAGATGTCCTAAACAGCACTCTGGCCTCAGAATCAGCCCTTAAGGCATTCAGATATGGCTGAAGAGCCCATGAGAGTATTTCAGGCATGGAAAGCCAAGACACTCTGGAAAAAAAAAAAAAAGGAAGAAGAAGAAGACCTAAGTGAAAGATCTCTGTGAGTGAGATCCCAGTGGAAAGAACAGGCCATCAAAGAAGGAGGTACCTTTCTCTGAAGGGAGGAGAGAACTTCCACTTTGACTATGACCTTGTCTAAATAAGATCGAAGTCGGCGAACTCAAAAGGCTTCCATAGCCTTGGCAACTCATGACAAGAGCCTAGGGAGATTACTGACGCCATAAACAAGTGTCAATTTGTTAAGTCAACAACAGGAGTCACTGTGTACTTATGTCTCATGTAGGATCTCTGTCCTTAATGTGTTGTTCAATGTGAATTCATGCTATAACTAGTACTCAAACAGTATTTTACACTTTATGTTCTGTGTGGCTGCAAACTGATGAAATCTTTACTTAATATATACTAAATCGATCTTCTGTGTATAAAGATAATTGAAAATGAATCTTGATGTGGATGGAATGGGAGAGGGAGTGGGAGATGGGAGGGTTGCAGGTGGGAGGGAGGTTATAGGGGGAAAAGCCATTGTAATCCATAAGCTGTACTTTGGAAATTTATATTTACTAAATAAAAGTTAAAAAAAAAAGAAAAAAAAAAAAAAGGAGAGCTCTGGTTCAAGTCCTGGCTTCTCCTCTTCCAATCCAGCTTTCTGCGGTGCCATGGGGAAGCAGTAGAAGATGGCCCAAGTCCTTGGGTCCCTGTACCCACATGGGAGAGCTGGAGGAAGCTCCTGGCTCCTGGCTTCAGATCAGCATAGCTCTGGCCATTGTGGCCAATTGGGGAGTGAGCCAGGGGATGGAAGACCTCTCTCTCTCTGTCTTTGCCTCTCTGTAACTCTGCCTTTCAAATAAAATAAATAAATCTTAAGAATAAAAAAGAAAAGAAAAGGACAGCCCTCGCTGCCTGCAAATTGTCACCCAGAGAGGCTGATGTTTTTCTGGCTTTGAAATTGCCCCGGTTTCTAAGGAAAGTTCTGCTCACCCCCAGTTCAATCAAAGAAAAGCATTTGTCTGCTTCTCATCCTTCCAAGACCACTGTAAACAAGCCCACAAACACCTATTTCAGAAGCCATGCCTGTTTACAATCCAGCTACCTTTCCCTCCAGCCTTCCTCTCTTTAATAAAAAAAGGTTCCTGGCGGGGGCCGGCTTCTGACTTAGAGTTAAGACACACGCCAGTTAAGGTCCCTGTATCCCCTGTGGGAGGACCCGGATCCAAGGTCAGGCTCCAGCCTCTGACTCCAGTTTCCTCCTAATGCAGACTTGGGGTGGAGGGGCGGCAGTAACAGCTCAAATATTGGGGTTCCTGCCACCCACACGGGACACCTGGGTTGAGTTCTTTGATCCCAGCTTTGATGGGTTCCAGTCTCAGCTGTAGAAGCCATCTGGGGAGTGAATCGGTTGATGGAATCTCTCTCTCTCCCCCTCTCCCTCTCCCTCTCTCCCTCCCTCTCCCCCTCTCCCTCTCCCTCTCCCCCTCTCCCTCTCCCCCTCTCCCTCTCCATCTCTCCTCTCCTTCTCCATCTCTCCTCTCTTCTCTTCTCCTCTCTTCCCCTCTCTCCTCTTCTTTCTTTCTCTTCCTCTCAATAATAAAAAAAAAAATTAAAAATCCCTTGTCTACTCGCATTCCATACACACTAGATCAGGGAAAAACAAACAGCAGCCTCTGCCCTTGTTATGTGATGTTCTAAGCGGAGGACATGGGCAGTGAACAAAGTCGGTGCACATTGGGGACCAGGTGGAAGGTGGTGATGGCTTGGGGAGACAAAAGCTAGGAGAGAAGGGGGTCACTGATGTGGGCTGTTCAGGGACGGCCTTACCAGGAAGGTGGCCTTTGGGATGCGGGGTCTGGAGGGGGAGCAGTCCAGAGAGCTGGACACCAGAGAGGTGTTGAGGCAGGGGAGAGGTTGATGGGAAGCAGCGAGGACAGAGTGGCAGCGGGAGTGGGGAGCCGTGGGGAGAGGGTGCTGCCAGACGGCGGGACGGGGAGTGTGGGTACACGGTGCAGGACCTGGCTAGGCACCGCTCAATGGGATAGGGACAGGCTGAGCATTTGGGACACCGGAGAGGCTTGTGTCGGACTCCGTCCTGCTGTCGTGTGGAAGGGGCTGCAGGAGGGCAAGGGGAGAAGATCGTTCAGGGGTCCTGGCTCTTCCCCAGGCAGGAGAGGGTGCAGGCTTGCTAGTGCACACAGGAGCACACACAGCACACACTTGTGCAAGAGAACACATCTGTGCACGCACGTTCTGTTCAGATTCCGCTCTCCCTACTCCACCATGTGTCAGCTGTGTCTTCCCGTACCAGTAAGTGGGGAGTTGCATCACCATCGCAGTACGCTCGGATCATTGCCTACAAGGGTGTGTCATAATTTACCCAGCCAGGCCTGAATTAAACACTTCAGCAGGTCTCCATTTTTCACCGTGATAAACAACCCCACAGGGCACATTCTGGAGCGCACACCCCTGCGTGCACTCAGCCAAGTCTTTCCGAGATCGATTCCTAGAAGTGGAATTGTAGGGTAAAGGCCCACGGGCAGCTGAGGGTCTGATGATTATGGTGCACCTGCCGCGGGCACCTCCACCTCCCTTGAGGTTCCCCACTTGCTTCTACTCTGCTCACTGCCCTCCCGTTCGGCGTCCGCTCCACAGGGGCAGAGGCCGCTGTGTGTTCTTCTGCCAAATCCCCAGGACCCAGAACCATGCTCATCCCTCAGTAACGAATGATTGCATTACTGAATACGTGAACAAGATAATTTCAGGCAGTGAAATGCACAACGCAGGTGGGTGCGCGGCACACTGGTTCAGTCTCCACTCGGAATGCCTGTATCCCGGATGGAAGGCCCTGGGTTCAAGTCCCGGCTTGTCTGCTTCCAATCCAGCTTCCTGCCGGTGCACATGCTGGGAGGCAGCAGAGGATGGCCCACGTAGCTGAATCCTTGCCCCCCACATGGGAGACCCGGATGGAGTTCCTGGCCCCTGGCTTCAGCCTGGCCCGGCCTTGGCTGTTGCAGGCATTTGGAGAGTGAACCAACAGATAAAAGATCTCTTTCTGTCTGGACCATAAACAGATGACATCCAAGTGCACAACAAATTACTTCAACAGAGCAATGGAGTGGAGAAGCCTCAGTGGGCCAAGCAGAACGGTCACATCTTCAAACAGAGCCGCTGGAGGTGGCTTCTCCCGGAGAGTAACACTGAGCAGGATCTGCCTGCAACGTAGCGATGCCCCAAGACCCAGAGCCAAAACCTCCCAGGTGGAGGGAAGAGGCAGCACCAGTGTCCCAGGACTGCAGCGCCCTGAGGTGGACAGGGAAGCACAGAGGGCTTTGCCCGAGAGGTCACCTTTCTTCCTACAGCGGCGAGATGATGCCTGGATGCTCACGGTCTTGTTCTCTGTTCATTTGCTGTGTCTGTTACTTCATCCATGAACATAGAGGGAGTGCTCATACGTAGGAGGCTCACGTCCACTTGTCTATCTTGCACTGAGTTCAAGGTCAGGACACCCCAGCTTTCCTGGGCCCCCAAGTGGAGCTCCGTGGTTTGTGACCAGGAATCGGCCACGCTGTCCCTGTGAGACGAGGACGCTGAGGCCCTGTGGCCAATCTCGTCTGAAACCCACGTGACTGAACGTGTTTCCCATCTCCCCAGAGGGGCGTGAGAAATGCCTGTCCCCACCCCTTCAAGCCCAGACCCGGGCTTGACTTTGCAGTAGGGATGAATAGGGCTGCTCCAGGCAACAGCGCCTCTGGAGCAGGCAGCTCATTTGATGATTTGTTTGTTTTCATGGTGGTGAGACCACGGGGATGAGGGTTGAGGGCAGCACGTGGGAGTCATCGCTGCAGGCAAACTCCCAGCACAGCCTCGCCGGCTTCCTCTTCTCCAGCCTCAGCCCAGCAGCTACGGGCATACAGGACAGGAACCCAAGCAGGATGGAGCTGTTTTTACATTCCCAGTGAAATGGCATCATGCCCACGATACCATCAATCACACTGCTCCTCCTCCTCCTCTTCCTCCTCCTCCTCCTCCTCCTCCCAGGGACAGGGTCAAGGGGAAAAGCTAAAGGAAGGAAATTAGCCTTTGCCGGTGGCAAAGGGCAGGGCCTGATGACAGCGACACAAGTGGCCGTAAGAGTGGGGAGGTGAACCAGCTTGCAAAGCAAAAGGAGATGCCTACAAACAGAGAGATCGGGACAGAAAACAGAGACACCCAGCACGTGCGTGTCCATTGGCAGTGGGGGGGAGGGGGCACTGTAGTGAGCCAGGAGGGCAGTGGTGGGTGTGGCTGTAGGACTTTTCACTGAGGTCCCAGTGGGTTGCTGGCCATAGGTTGCTGACAACCTCCACCCTGGCTCTGACCATCGGAGGGGCTGATTTGTGCTGAGGCCTGGCAGGCTGTACTCTCTTGTCTGGTTGCACCTGTCTGGGGGAGGTGCGGTCCCTGCTGATCTGTGTGCAGAGCTCAAAGAGAGGGAGCCCATGATCCACACATGGCAGTTACGGCGCACAGCAAGTTGATTGGGAGTTGCCCAAGGAAGCCGCTTCTAGAAACACAGAGCTTCTGAGATAGCAGGGGGCTGGGAAAAGGGGAAGGAGCCCCAGGCCCAGGCCCGAGCCAGCACTGCCCTACAGCTGGCCCCTGGGTCACCTTCCGCAGCAGCTTGGCCTGTGCCCCTCCCCTCCCCTACATGGGGACCACCCAAAATGTCTCCAGGCTCCTGGCTCCTGGGGTGCAAAAACCACTCTCAGAATGGCAATTCACTGCCAAGAAAAAAAAATGTCTCTTCAAACTCAAGTTTCCTGTTGGGATCTCAGGTCCCAGAGAGCTGACAGCGATGACACAGAGGCAATAGCATCAGGTAAAGCAGCCTTGTGGGTGACAGCGTGGAAAACAAGAGCCGTTGACAGTGGCTGCTAGCCAGAGACGCCAGTCAAGGCATTATCTCTCCGTGTCCTTGTCCGTGAACACACACAGTCGATGCTATGCTGAAAAAGGAGACGGGGTGAGTTACTGAAAATCAAGGTGGTTTTTGGCTTGGGGATTGTTTTCTCCTGTGATTGGAGAACATGTAGTTCAGCAATTTAGTACAGAGAGAGAGAGAGAGAGAGAGAGAGAGAGAGAGAGAGAGAGAGCAAAAGCATTTGAAATTCCAAGAGAATCTATGAAATCACAGGTCTCCACGCAGCATCAAAGCCATCAGCAACCCAGTGCTGGAGCTCATTCCTCAGCTACCTGGGTGCACCCACAAGTGACAGCCTTGAGAGCTCGTCTGTCACTCACAAGGCAGCTGTCACACTTGGCTACAGCGTTGTTCTCCAGCCCAGAGTCACTGAGAAAGCCTTGCGTCTGTGTGGGTGACTGGGACACACACAGGCCCTCGGGATCCCTGGGGTCTCTGCCGTCACTGATGAGTCCAGACCTTCCCTGTGGGGATGACAGTGCCCCAGAGGAGCGGCCCCTTGGGTCTGAAGCCCTGGGGGCTGTGCCTGGCCATGCCTCCCACCCCCACCCTGTGGGGCCAGCTGCACTGCGTTAGCCGGTGAGGAGCGTCCAGCGAGGCGTCCAGCCCTGGTGAGGCTGAACTCTTACTGTCCCAGAGGAGCTCAGTGAAGGTTTGCTTGCTTGTTTGTTAGGAGCATTTTCAGTTGGATTTGAAGCCACCTAAACCAGGCCCAGATGGCTCCCATCAACTCAGTCCAGTTGGCCGGATGTCGGGGCTGGGGGAGACCCCGCCATCTGCCAAGAACAAATCCGTGACCCCCATCTGCAGAGGCTCCCAGGCAGTGGTTCGCCCAGGTCCCTTCTCCCCTCTCCCTGCACCCTAACATCCCACACCTTGTGCTGTCCCTGCAGGCAGCCCCAGCTGCACACACAGCCCACAGCCTCAGGCAGGCCAGCCAGGGTCGCCAAACAGCGACGCCCGCGGGAATGCAGCCCGGCTCTGCTGCTTCATCCAGGGCCTCAATGGCCTCTCACTTCCCCTTCAGACAGCTCATCTGCGAACGTACCCAACACCGCGGAAGGGCGTGCGATGCTCCAGTTGGCTGGAATAGCTCCACAGAGCTCCAGGTTTTAAACACACAAAGGCTGCTCAAGACAGGAACAGCCTTTGCTTTGCACACGAGAAGAGAAGAAAGGCTGGGAACCAACGGGCTCGGGTCTGATTTTGGAAACTGGACCAAGAACTGCTTGGGGCAGAAGTGACTCCACAGCCTGAGTCACGCGGCTTCTGGTGCAGCCAGAGCTGCTTGCAGGGTTCTCTGGCCTCTTCCATGATGTCCTTGCTGAATCTACACAGTCCATGGCCTCCTGTGACCCTGTGATGCCGGCTTAACTCACCCTGGCTGCCCTGAAGCCCAAGACAAAGTGCCGACCTTCCAGACCCCCAGCCTCGCGCTCAGTAGTTCTTAATGAGTATTTGTTGAGCGGCTGATCTATCTGAATTGCTTTAGTTTATTGATTACCCCGATCCATTCTGTAATAATTTGCTGGAGTGCTTGCATGGGCGATTTACGATGCATTGTAACAGAGTGTTCTCTCCCTTTGCCAGGGAGAGGGCGTCCCTACGTTACAGAGATCCAGAGAAAAGTTTCTGCACACCCAGTGCTCCACACGGGTTTGGAGACGAGAGAGGTCCCACTGCGGCAAGGCACGCGATGATCGCACAGGACCAGGACATGATTTCCAGCGAGAGGTCAGAGCTCTTGGCAATGAATCTCCCCAGCAACTGAGGCTACAGGGCTCCGTGTGCCCCGCTCACTCCCTGGTGACTAAGGGCCATGCTCACGGGGAACTACACGGGCCAAAGACCCGAGAATCATTAACATCTCCCTGTCTGTGTGTGTCTGCTGAGCGCAGTGTTCACTCGAGGAGTGACAGCAACTCTGGGAGACAGTGAACGAGACGCCGACAGGTTACCCACGCCCTTCCACTGTGCTCCTGTCCCCCACCCCACCCCCCACAAAAGGGTCCCGCCCAGAACTCCCCCCCGCTGAGGACAACATTGCAACACAGAGACAGGCGTCCTGATAACCTTTGGGCGCAGTGAATGCAGGCACAGACCCTACAGGCGAGCTGACTTTGCCTCTGATATGGAATTACTGCCTTTGTTTCTTTTACATGGTTTCATTTTTTGGTTATTATGAATAACACTGCTATGGACATTTGTGCACTTCTTAAAATGTGGATATATGCTTCCACTTCTCTGTCTTTAAAAAAGACTTATTTATTTTCATTGGAAAGGCAGAGCAACAGAGAGAGAGGGAGAGGTCTTCCATCCACTAGCCCCTCCCCAAATTCCCTCAACAGCCAGGTCTGGGCCAGGCTGAAGCCAAGGCCTGGGAACTCCATTCGGGTCTCCCACATGGGACCCAAGTACTCGGGCCACGTTCTGCTACATTCCCAGGTGCATTAGCAGGAAGCTGGATCGGAAGTGGAGGAGCCGAGATTTAAGCTGGTACTCCGGTATGGGATGCCGGCATTGGAAGCTACACCACAATGCCAGCACAATTCTCTTGATATCTGAGCGGAATGCTGGGTCCTACAGCAACTAGTTAGCTGACATTTTTCCGGCGCTGGAAGATGGTTTTCCAAAGTGGCTGTCCCATTTTCTACTCCCACCAGCAGGGCAGCCTTTTCCACCTTGAGCATCCGTTTTCCCAGGCTGGGTTGGCAGGGGTGGAACGCGAGCGTCTCAAGCTGTGCCCAGGGTCTGTACACCAACCTGCTCCATCAAAAGGCCACGGCAGCCATTGTCCTAACCTCTGCCCTCTGGCTTCATTAGCGCTCAGCCATCGTCTCCCCAATTTGGCACGAACTTCCCTCGGGCCAGGGAGGTGCGTCCCGACTCTGTTCTTCCTCGGCTCTCCGTCCACATCTCCCACCCTCCACTCCCACCCCAGATGCTCAAGGCCGATGTGAAGCTGAGTTGGGCGTGTTCTCACTGTTCACTTGTACCTGCTTCCCCAGGTCCTCGGGCCAGGTACCGCGGCTTCCATGGAAGTTTTCTTAGGCAGAGCATGGAGGGAAGGGCCCTGCTTATGAAAAACAATCAGTGATGGCTTTCTGACTTGCAGACTTACGAGCAGGTGCAATCATATGATGCCTCTCCCTATAGGGTCCATTTGCTCTAAGCTACAATGTATTTTATCACATTGCTGATTTTTGCTATCTCAAATTCAGTTTCCTGATAGGAGTAGTTGGGGCAGATTTTCTGTTTTTCTTTTTAAAGATTTATTTATTTATTTGAAAAGCAGAGGCAGAGAGAGAGAGAGAGAGAGAGAGAGAGAGAGAGAGAAAGGTCTTCCATCTGCTGGTTTACTCCCCAGATGGCCACAACCACAGGGCTGGGCCAGGCAGAAGCCATTAGCAGGAGCTTCCTCCGGGTCTTCCACATGGGTGCAGGGGCCCAAACACTAGGGCCATCTTCCACTGCTTTCTGAGGCCAAGGAAGAGAGCTGGATCAGAAAGTGGAGCAGCCAGGACTTGAACCGGCACCCATATGGGATGTGGGTACCACAGGTGGCGGCTTTACCCACTATGCCACAGCACTGGCCACAGATTTTCTGTTCTTATCATCTGATTCTAATTCATTTGACTGACTAGTTTGCTCATGACAAAGCAAGGCCTTTTGTTGAATCAACCAAGTTCATACGTGGAGTTAATAGACTGTGGAATGAAGGGGATGAAATGATCGCTTTCACCTCAAATTTTAAGAAAGCAAAATCAACATTAAGTGACACTGATATTAAAGGTTCTGTATCCTACATTTCAAACAGAAACTTAGCCAGTTACATACTGCCATCTTTGAATCTCAGACACCAGATGATGCTGGTGAACGCTGAAGCTGCCAGGTAGGATAGGCACAGCCCAGAGGTTACGGGTTCAAGTCTCCACCCTGTCACTTCCTACAGCTGTAAATTTGGGGAAGATACTTCAGCTCCCTGTCCCTCAGTCCTTTACAGGGAAAAGGGGCTGACAGCAGCAGTTCACCCACCTCGCAGTACTGTGGGGGATCAAAGTGTCACCAAGGACAGAGTTTGGGAGGGCGCCCGGCTCAGCCGGAATGCAGCTGTGTGAGTCGCTCCAGACACTGTCAGTTCACGATTTCTTCACGTGTGCTTTTTCTTCTTTTTAGTGGAAAGGCTGCTTTAAGATTTAATTATATAATTGAAAGGCAGGATTATAGAGGGAGAGGGGAAGGGAGAGGGAGGGTATGAAAGTGAGAGAGGGGGAGAGAGAATAAGAGACAGAGAGAGATCTTCTAACTACTGGTTCAACTCCCCAGATGGCCACAAGTACTTGGGCCATCTTCTGCCGCCTTCCCTGTATGCATTAGCAGGGCACTGGATCAGAAGAGAAGCAGGCAGGACTGGAACCAGCACTCATACGGGAGGCCAGCCACTGCAGGTAGCGGCTTAACCCATTGCACCACCACACCAGCCCCTGGCTGACAGTCAATTCTAATGTGTTTGTCATTGATGCTTCTATGATATTTTGCTCACTGTGGATATGAGCACAATGTAGTAACAGCCACGGAATATCTGAATGAAAAGAAAGCTCAAAGTTGGGCAGGGGTTGCCACATGTGCATTGCTTAGAAGTTGCTTCACGGTGCTAAGGATCCTGCCTCTAGCTGCTCTACTAAGAGATCGGAGAATCTTTGGAGACAGGGAATCAGCAGAGTTTGGTTGTCCAGTTCCACAGGATCACGTCAGTAGGTGAAGCAGCCGTCCTACCGTGGCCACCTGCCTGGGGCTGGTCACTTCAGCCGTGGGCTTCAGACTCTACCTTGTTCATGTCCCAAAGCAGCCAACGCAGAACCTCACAATCACACGCTGCTGGCCTCACACACACGAGGTCATTGAGAGACAGAGAAGAGTCTTGGTGTGTTCCAATGTGGATCTCGCTTTACTGTTTTATGCTCCTAACTAGATAAACACAGGCACTTGCTAATCAAGCAGTGCTGTTAAAATTATAGGGAAAATGAAAATATCTCCAGTATGAGAGAAGCTTCATTCTTTTATCCTTTTATGAAAGTTATCTGCTGTAGGTGTGGGAGCTGTGGCGCGCCTGGTTAAGTTGCTGCCTGGGAAGTTCGCATTCCACACTGGAGTGCCTGGGATCAAGCCCCACCTCCATTTCCATCCCAGCTTCTTACAAATGCACCCTGGGAGTCACAGATGATGGCTCAAGTCCTTGGGTCCTTGCCACCCATGTGGGAGACCCAGATGGAGATCCTAGCTCCTAGCTGCAGCCTGGCCCAGCCCTGGATGTTGTAGACATTTGAGGAGTGAACCAGTAGATGGAAGATCTCTCTCTACTCTCCTTCTCTATCACTCTACTTTCAAATAAATAAAAATATACATGGGCCCGGCACTGTGGTGTAACAGGTAAAGCCGCTGCCTGCAGTGCCACTATCCATATGGGTGCTGGTTCGAGTCCCGGCTGCTCCACTTCTGATCTCGCTCTCTGCTATGGCCTGGGAAAGCAGTAAAGGATGGCCCAAGTCCTTGGGCCCCTGCACCTGTGTGGGAGACCTGGAAGAAGCTCCTGGCTCCTGGCTTCAGATCAGCGCAGCTCCAGCTATTGCAGCCATCTGCAGTGAACCAGCAGATGGAAGACCTCTCTCTCTCTGCCTCTGCCTCTCTGTGACTCTGCCTTTCAAATAAATGAATAAATCTTAAAAAAAAAAAAAAGACTAAAAGTCATGGCAAAGGTTTTTTTTTAAAAAATACACATAAATACATTTTTAAAGTGTTATTTACTTTTAAGATATTCAGATTTGCATGTGATCTCATGGTCTTTTTACCCACCTTTTTCTTTGCAATTGTGATCCGTCTTGAGAAACTAATTCATTCAATATTTGTTAGTTTTCATTAAAAATTTGTTTACACAATGATGTAGTGTGTTTTACAAACATAGCGAGGGAGGCTTAGCTGTATGAGCTATGCCTTAACAATGGGCATATTCCTTCCAACTGTGCTAACTGACGTTTCCAAGAGAACACTGGGGGATATTTACGCACAATGTGGTTTGCTGTAGTATTTTCCTGAGCTGTTGGAGACTAATAACAAATCAGCGGAAACATTTTGGAAATAATTTCTGCAAAGCCATGGTCCTTCAGCGGCTGCTCTGAGCCACCCAGTAAAGGTTCAGGATGAGGGTGGGCTCTCGGCCTGGTGACGAAGACGTCAGACAGGACCCCACGTTCCATGTGGGGCTACCTGGGTTTGACTTCCGGCTCTGTCTCCTGACTCCAGCACCTGCTAATTCAGACCCTGGGAGACAATGGCGATGGTGGGGAGTCTGACATTCACATGGGAGACCTCACAGTCACACAGGAGACCTGGATTGAGCTCCTAACTCCTGGCTTTGGCTTGGCCCAGCCCTGGCCACTGTGGGCATTTGGGGAGTGAACCAGCAGATGGGAGATCTGCCTGTTTCTCTCTCTGCCTCTCAGATAACTCACTAACTAATAAATAAAGACGTATTCAAGATCATGCAGTAACTTGTTCATTCTGGATCCATGAACCAAGTCTATGGAAAATGATGTGTTCTGATTTCTCTCATCTTCTTTATCCTTCAGGACTACATTTTTGTCTCGCTGCTTCTTGTAGATGCATGCGGTACAGTTTTGTACGTAACTTTTCCATTGCAACCTCTCCTGTCTGTGGTGTCTCCAGTGGGCTTTTAGAAACCACACTGTTTGAGGCTGAACAATGGCAGGGGGCATTTCCATGCATCCCCCATCTCCACCTGTTCCATCTTCAAATCATTAGGACTGCCTGCCACAGTCATCCTGGGAGGTTGGGGTGACTCCTCTGCCGTCATGGTCCTGGTGTGGATGAGGCCTTGCCCCTCTGTCCTTGCCCCTCCTTGTACTCTGGGCCCACCTCCTGCAAACACCCATGCTTGGTCAGTCCGAGTCCCCAGTGCCAGCAGATCCCTGCCTAAGGCCACCCCGAGGATCCTACTGTCTTCACCTACTGCTTCTTAGACAACCAAAAGTAAGGTCCTCTGATGCGTCTACTGAGTTATTTCTTGTTGACATGAAGCTATTTCATTCTCTGCAAGTTTCCTTAAATCTTCATTCTCATGTCCACCAAGTGCTCTGTCTCCCACAGATCCTGTTGTTTCTTGCTCTGCAATTTGGCCACCAGCAACAGCTCGGGGCCCCTGATCTGTAACTGGGCCAGGAACTCCATCTGTGCCCCAAGCTAAAATAGCTGCTCCAGTGAGTGGGAGGAGGAGGTCACTGCAGCTTATTTATTTTCATTTTAAATATCCTTTGTTTTCCTAAAATTAGATGTACCATAAGAGAAGACTAATAAAGTCGTAATTATTGGGGGGAAAAAAAAGAAATGCAATAACGAAGAAAATCTGGCAAAAGCGCACAGGAGAATTGGGACCACGGGCAACATTCCTCAAAGCCAGAAGGAGTTCAGTGCATGTGGTGGGGGAGGGGCCATTTCTGTGTCCACTGGGATGAGGTGGAGTTGAGAAGCACGCCCCAAGAGAATGCCCGGATGTCAGCGTACAGAGACGGAAGAGACCCTGCCAGCCCCCAGGGAGAGCCTAGGACTTCCCTGCTGGGTCCCTGAGAATTCATCAGAGCAAGCTGGGGTCTCTGTGTCCTTGGTGCCAGGTTCTAGGCATCAGGCACAGGACATCCATGCACTTTGGCAAGAAACTGAAATCGAAGGGGTAAGAGGATAATTCATCAACTATTTCAAAAAGTTTAATAGAAGTGTTCCATCCCCAGCACCACTGCCCACACCCAGGCACCAAACTATCTACTGCTTCGTTTCTTGGCTGTTGCGTGTATTCAGAGACACCTGGACGGATAGAACTGGTTGTCCAGTGGTGATGAGAGGTCAAGGAGAAGGCCTCATAGCCTCACATGTCCCCTGCAACTGTGCCCTCTTGTCCCTGAGCACCCGGCCAGACGGCATCTCCCTGCCTCTTGCAGTTGGACCTGCTTGTGAACCTGAGTTCTACTGGTGGAATGAAGGTGCTGTGTGCCACTCGCAGATGCGGCCCCTAAGCACCCCCACAAGCTTGCCTGAGGCCGTTCCCTGAGCTGGCAGCTGACAGATACTGATCTACAGAACCCACAGGCAAAGGGAGGCAGGGGTTCCCGATCTGTGCTTGCAGGAGAGCCCTCTGCTGACCTGGAACACTGGTTTAGACCTGATGCCCGAGTCAGAATTGCACCCTCACTGTCCCGAGACACAAGGCGGCTTGGAGAATGACCCATTCCAATCGCTAGCATTGCCCCAACCCACCCAAAGGTGACTAAACAGCTGCTGATGAAGTAGCTTCTGAGCCACGACTGGCGCACAGAACACAGATGACCTGTGCCACCACCAGGGAGTGTGGGGGGATTCCTGGAGTTCAAACTCTGCATCTTCCAGAGGGACCAGTGGGGGCCTCGGGGACCAGTCTGAGGCCACTCAGTCGCTGATGAGTTGAGACTCAGCGCCAGGTTTTTGATTTGGTTGGAGGCTCCTCCTAACACATCGTTTGCCCTCTCTCTGAACGTTACCTGGGACTCCAGCATGGCCCATCCTATAATAATAATAATAATAATAGCCAGGAATCCGGGCCATGCTGGGAAAATCCCAGAGAGAGCCTCCCCTTCTTTCTATACTTTATCAAGTGCAAGGGGGAGGGAGACGGCACATTCTCAGGGCTCTCTTTCTACTATGGAAAAACCAGAAATCCAGGCGCTCCTCTATTGCATTTCATCTCAGGAGAGAGAAGGCGTCATTGGACGACACTCAGCTCATTAGCTTTGATCCGTATGTTCTAGTGTCATCTTCTATTTTCCCTGCTGCTAAGAATCAGCCAAGAAATTAACAAGGGCCCCGTGGGCATGAGCTGCCGAGGGTGTCCAGCAACACCGCCCTCATCCCTTATCTGCAGTGGCGCTTCCTACGGCTTTAATTTAACCTGAGGTCCGTCAAGGTCTGAGAGTATAAATTGAAAATTCCAGAAATAATGTATTAAGTTTTAAATAACTTTTATTACAGTACATTGTTGTAACTGTTCTATTTTACTATTGGTAATTATCTCCTACTTTGCCCAAGTTATAAATTAAACTTTAATGTAGATATTTATGTATATGAAAAGCATAGTTCATATAGGGTTCCGTACTGTCTGTGGTTTCAGATATCCACAGAGTGTCTTGGAACACATCCCCTCTGGATGTGGTGAGAGGGGACTCCTGTATTAATAATGGCCTATAATTCTTACCTCGCATGTATTGTAGAGTAAGCACCATGCTATGTACTACAAATACATTTGTCCATTGATTTGCAGAAAAGGACTCACGAAGTGGGAGCTCTTATCACTGCCCCCCCAAGTCAAGCATGACAAAACAGAGGTCCCCAGGGTGGAGCAACCTCTCTGAGGTTGAAGAATTCCCACCAGAGACCTGAGACCACCATCGGTGACCCTGACCCTGGACTGAGCTGTCTTGCAACTACCTATACATGCAAACACATTATTTTGCCAGTACCTAAGAAAGTCACGCATCATGTTGATATCCTTCTTACTGGGAAAACGGAGCCACCCAGAGGAGCAGTATGCAATTCGGGAACTTGCCAGCTCCGCAGCGTTCTGAGCGCCCCCTTCCCTGGCCAGGTTTACAATCTTACATGAGGAGTCTCTTGTGCAGCTAGAACTTCCCAGGAGGAAGCTGTGTTTGATCGCACGTGGGGCCTTCCCAGTCTCTAGTTAGAAGGGCAAGTGAGTTCCAACAACGACCCAGAGAGAACGTAGGACATTGCACCAGGCGGGACATTCAGACCTGCTCCTGCATGAGCAAGCTCTCGGAGCCACAGTGTCTCATCCGAAAATAAAAAAGTGGGAGACAATGGACAGGTTGATTTCAAAGAGTAGTTTCTTATAACCCTGAAAATGTTATTCAACTCAGACCAACCATGATCATGTTCACCTCTGGGGTTTGGGTGTTGTTGCTTGTCCTTAATTCTTCAATTTTTATTTTTATTTACTTAAAGGCAGAGAGAGAAAGAGACAGAGACAGACAGAAATCTTCCATCTGCTGGTTTTCTCCTCAAATGCTCACAACAGCTAAGGCTGGGCCAGGCTGACGCCAGGAGTCGGAAACTCAACCCGGGTCTCCCACGTGGACGGCACGGAACGAACGACCCGAGGGTGGAACCGGAAGCAGATCCTGGATAAAGCCAGGCATGCCAACCTGGGGTGTGGGCGTCCCAAGCTGTGCCTTTACCACTGTGCCCAGCAAGCTTGTCTGTGTGTTTCCTTTGGGGGCTCTGCCCTTACACAGACAATACAGCAGCCACTAGTCACAGAGAGCAATTTACATTTAAGTAACCCAAATGAAAAAGCCCATTCTTTAGTGACACCAGTAGCCACATGAAGTGAGTGGCTGCTACACCAGACAGTGCAGATGTGGGAGCCAGCTCCACCGTGGGGAAGGTTCTGTTGGATCACGTGGGGCTCGGTGCAAGGGTGGGGAGCCATTGTCCGCCCAAGGGCCATTTGGATTTTTGTGCCATCATTTGTGGACCATACAAAACTACCAACTGAGTTACTGAATTTCGAGTCACCCCCGTGGTTGCCTTGGCAGAACCAGACCAAATGATTTTGTGGACCTCGTATGGCCCGTGGGCTGGAAGGCCCCCTCGCCGTCAGCGTGGAAGACCAGAAACTGAAAGAATTTAGGGGACGCGTGCTCCGCATGGGGCTGTTGACTTCCTGCTCTCCTGGAGCAGGCTGAGGGCGCAACCGAGCCATGGGGCTCTCGCACCCAGGAGAATCCAACACTCCCTGGACAGACAGCTCCTTTTCAGAACAGCTTCCTGTGTAGAAACATCTTAGGTCACTACAGCAGCCTCCTCAGGACAAGAAGTTTCAGACACTTGGGTCAGCATCCATCAGGGGCTCGACTCCTGTCCAGGTCTGGATCCTGAAAGAGTCCAGGTACCCACGGACCTGGGGACCAGGACACCCTTCGAGGGCCCTGCCACAGTTAAGACGTCCGTATGTACTGAAAACATAGTGTTCAAGGGAAACATAGAACATGAGTGGCGTTGTTTGCCATAGAATTAATGGTCCGAAAGCAAACAGAAGTATGAATTTTCTTTACATCTGTTCATCTTTTGCATTTCTCCCCACCAATATGACCATATTTTTATATAAAATATGTTATGTGGGGTATGAAATATGTCATATTTAGACTGTTTTTTTTAAGTTCAGGAAATAACACCTCAATAACACTTCTTTCTAAAAATGGTATATTTCCAAGAAGCACTCAAAAGCTTTTGTAAACACACGTTTATTATACAGATCTACAATGTTTAAACAGGGTGTGTAATGTGCCAAAAGAGCATTTATAAATTTGTTTTGTTTTGCTTAAAAAAAAAGTGTAGAAAAGAGAAACCCAGTTGGCTGCAACAGAATCAAAGAACAGCAAAGCCATTTTTCTTTCTTGTCGTTTACAGTTCATCGTGCAATTTTATTTTACTCATTTTTAAAGATCATAGAAAATAGAACTTATAAACTATTCTCAGGCTAAATGAAGGCAACTCATTAGTAGACATGCGGGTGCGTAAAACATGTCTAAAGCTCTGTGTTTTCTTCCAGGGAGTCACAGCTCTCCAAAGCCCCCTCATGGCTGAGGAGCTGTGTGGTTCTGTGAGCTTCCCAGAGACTATCCTTAGTGCATTCTGGAAATGCCAACAAACAGGAGGGTGGTCAAGGCAGGCATTCCTGGGCCACCCAATGGCCTGGAGATGACCATGGAGGTACCATCATTGGCTTCCTTTTGCATAGCATAATCTAGAATTTTCCATGGAGCTAAAGTGGGTAGGCTCCACCATCTTCCTTTGGTTCAATATGAGAATAACTATATTTGGCTTGTTCTCCAGGATCCCCAGGGGGATGAGAAGGGCTTCAGCTATCTTTCTCAGAATCTAGGAGGTCTTTCACCTGGTTTCAAAGAGCAGGCTGATGTTCAATTCCACTTCCATTTTGACATTCAATCTCCTCTTGTCTGTGGTGCCAGAGATGCCAATCAATGTGCCTGTGTACTCATCGCCTTCTTCTGAGAGAAGTGCTCTCCGTTACAGACAGAACCCCGCCCCCATGCCCTTGGCCTAGACTGACCGGGTGGAGACGCAACCTTCAGGAGAGAAGGTTGCCCTGGGAGAACGACTGAATGTCTCGATTCCCCAGTTCCTAACTTTGGGAGCTTGTATAGGCCATTTCAGCTTTCCCAGCATCCGTTACTTCATCTGAGATATAAGGACAACCTTAGGGTTGTTGTCCGCATACAACAACTGTGCAAATCATCAGACAGACCCTGGAAAAAATGGAAGCGCTTGGGAATGCTAGCTGCTGCTATCATTGTCATCATCACTGTGTCACGGGTCCCCAGCTCGACATCATCATTGTCATCGTCAACATCACCGACATCTATGTCAACATCAGAACCCAGCGGAGTGAGAGACAAGCTGAAAGGCTCACAGATCCAGGAGGTTACTATTCTGATCTACAAACAGTGTACCAGCTACATAGAGGGGTCCAGTGTGCAGGAGAGAGAGAAATGACTAGGTTGGGCAGTATTGGCATTTAGTGGGCACAGCCAACAATCCCAATCATTCTACCATATGTGGCAGTGTTGGATACAACAAAGAAGCATCCTGTGTCCCACACAACTTTCAGAAACCCTGCTGTACAATGTGTGTGAAGATCAGACCTAGCATCTAACTCCATATTACACACACACACATGTTTACAGGGTGTGAATACGTACTGAATTTTCCAAGAGTGAAAATGCTGTGCTACTCCAAGAAATATCAGTGTGTTGTGTTGGAAATGTGCTAAGAGTCAGTTACTGCAGTGGTTTCAAATGTGGCTGCAAAGTCTTTGATGTCCTTTCCAATGAGAGGTGGTATCTACAGATCCGTGTCCCCTCAATGCCACCCCCAAGCCCATAGGACTGCTTTGACCAACCGTGTGTCAGCAGGGTGCTCTGGGACACTTGAGGTCAAGTCAGACAATGTCACTGGGATTCTGCTAGGATACTTGACTTTGGAGCCCTGTCTGCCACATAGAACTCTGAATCCTACAATCGCCATGCTAGGTGGTGACCCGTAGGCAGTCTGGTCTTCAGCTCCCTGGCCCAGGGGCCACGCAACTGAGTAAAAGTGAGCCATCTTAGAAGGGACACCTGCAGCTTCAGCTGTGCCAGGGCCTCCAGCTGGAGCCAGCCCGGCCAGCCCAGACACCAGGGGGAAGGGAAGAGCCATTCTCCTTGTGCTGTTTCTGAACTCCTAACCCCTGGGATCCATGAGCATTGTAAAAAGACTATCTGGAGGTGCTGGGCTTGACACAGCAGCAGATAACCGGAAGATGCAACGTCCTGGACAATTACATGGCCATTGTGAGCTCTGTCCTCAACGTCGCCATCGCCTACAGGAGCAATGGCATGGTGACTTCAGTATTTCTTCTGCTGTTTGAACATTGGTTCCAATTCAAGTTTGCTTTCTGTTTTAGATCAATGACTTTCCTTGTAGCCCTCATTCCATTGCAGTTAGGACATTGTGTTAATTTTATTTTAAATCTTAAGTGTAGGTAAGCTATATATCTAGGAAGTGTGTTTCAAAGTCACAAGTGGATGCTACAAAGTGCGAGCATTGGGCCGACAGGTTGCTGCACCTGATACCTGGTTTGTCCTTTGCTCCTGCTCCTTCAAGTCTTTAAGATGGGCACAGCACCCCTGGAACCAGCCCTGGTCTTTTCTTAAGTGTAGATTCCGTCAAGGCAAGCCGCCTCGGCCAGGACATCCAGCCAAGCGCCAGCCTCTACGGCTCTTCATTATCCTTGACAGAGAAAAGCCAAGTCTGAGCAGGTGCAGCAAAGCTGTGGCCCTGGCACCTGCTGGCACTGCTGAAGCCCAAGGGTAGGTGCCCCTTCCTCCTTCGGCTCCTTGCTCTGGATACCACCACTAGAGGCAAATCACACGAATGTGCACTGTTTCTCTTATTTCGCTCTTGGCTGCATTGTTAGCATTGGGCTAACCTCTAAAACCCAGCAATATTTCTTTCTGCTGTCTCCTGGCATGTTTGGCCCTTTGCTTTGCTTCCCTGGTCCTCTCTCCCATTCATTCCAGGCCTATAGTTGCCCTTGAATATGCCCAGCTCCTTTGGTTTGTTTATTAAGTCTGAGCTCTTTGCTTATACCCTGGGTATTACTCTAAGATGCCTTCTGACTTTTGTATAAAAACCACTGGCATTTGGCATGTCAGAAATGCACTTTTGACAACTGTTCACCCCTAGGGTCTTTAAAAAAGCCTCTCCCTATGGAAGTATATTTTTGAAAAGTTGGCCTTGCTGAAAAAATAAAAAAGGTGGTAGGTTTGGTTTTATCAGCCTGGTGCCCTGTGCCCTACCTAGCATGATTCCACATGGCACATGGCCCTCCCTACTATTTGTTGAAGAAACGTAGGGGCATTTTCTATAGTGGAGGGCATCTCCCCCCTTGGCAGTATCTTACACTTTGGGGGTGTCTTCCACATTGTGTGGTCTCTTCAACTTCGGGGGTATCTTCCATTTGGAAGGTGTCTTCCTAGCTCACCCTGGCTTCCTCCTAATGTAGATTCCACACTGTCCTGTCTGTAACAAATATAACCCCACCCTTCTCACCATAAATGATTGGAATCCATGGGAACAAATGAGCAATGCCAACCAAGAAAAATTTTTTTTCAGGCCGGCACCGCTGCTCAACAGGCTAATCCTCCGCCTTGCGGCGCTGGCACATCGGGTTCTAGTCCCGGTTAGGGCGCCGGATTCTATCCCGGTTGCCCCTCTTCCAGGCCAGCTCTCTGCTATGGCCCGGGAAGGCAGTGGAGGATGGCCCAAGTGCTTGGGCCCTGCACCCCATGGGAGACCAGGAGAAGCACCTGGCTCCTGGCTTCAGCTCAGCAAGATGTGCCAGCTGCAGCGGCCATTGGAGGGTGAACCAACAGCAAAAAGGAAGACCTTTCTCTCTGTCTCTCTCTCTCTCACTATCCACTCTGCCTGTCAAAAAGAAAAGAAAAATTTTTTTCAGTAAGCTTCCAATTGCTACTTAGAAGTCAACAAGATTCTGGTGCAGTTTGGGCTGGGCACTGAAGTAAAAAAATACACACACACAAATGCACAGACTGTGGGACAGAGAATTTTTCTCCAGGAAAAGAAGAGTAAGTTGTTTTGTAAAAAGCACAAACAAGAGGCAGACAGAAGGCCCTGGTGATTCTGAGCTCTTGGTTTTGGACCTGGCCAAGGCCCAGGGGCCCTGCCCTGCATGCTCCATGAGACACTTTTATAAATCAAATCAGAGTGACTTCTGTGCCCCCCAGGTCAAATCAATGAGGTCTGCCGCACGTGCAAACAGCTTTAACTAATCTGGAGTTCCTTCTCCTCTTGGACCAGTCTAATGGTCAAGTCTCCTGTATCTTCCAAAAGTTTAATAGTAATAGAAGCAGGACTTCCTACCAAATTTGGCTTCGTATTTGGAGAAAACCAAATTTGGGGTTTATTTTCCTTACAAAAACAAACAAAAACTTTCCACATAAACTACAGAGAGGAATAGACACAAAGCAAAGTGTGATTCTAGGTGATGGATTTCTGGCACACCGCAAGGAGCCAGGGCAGGAAGTGCCTGTCACATGCTAGCCAGCATCCAGCAGGGCTCTCTGGGGCCTCTCTCAGTGGCTTGTTGATGACAGGGTTGGTGAAGCTTGACTTCACACGAGTTCTCAAGCCATGGCACAGGGCTCACAGCCTGTGCCAGGAAGACACCTGCTAGGGCTTGGATTTTGCAAAGCTTATGGAAGGGAGGGTTCTAGGGAAGATTCTGCTGCTGCTACCATGCAGCCATCCCAGGCTGCCATCCTAGTTCTGCAAAATGACAAGATAACGGGCATTCGGTGCTTCAGGGGGCCTGGGACGAGAGCCAGCTGTGCCCTGGCCAACCCAGCCAACTCCTTCACTCTCCAGGGGCTGCCACCTCGCCTGCTCCAAAGAAGTCTGAACTTCAGCCTCGGGGAGGGACACACTCCCCATGTCTGTCCCCCCCCGGCCCCTCCCTCAGATATTCTTTAGAGCTCGCTTTCTATCTTCATAGTCTGTGCCTACCATAGCCTAGTGGTTCTTTGTTTTAGTGATGATGGTGATGACCATGAAGACGACAACGATGATGACAGCAATGATGAGAGGCTTTGGACGGCTAAACACCAAGTCAGAAGCGTATGCTGAGATTCCTAGGCTTTGTGATATTTTCAGCACACGGGGCTGTCATGATCACATGGATTTAAGGATGAAATCCGTCAGCAGGTGGGTACCATCCTTGGATGTCATTCCTCTTGACATCTCTCTTGAAAGCTCCGTGTTGGGCCTCCAAAGGACAACACTTCTGCATCTCACAACGATGTTTTAATTTGGGGGCAGGGGCTAAAATAGCCCACTGCTAACTCTCTACAGCACCGTAGGGTTTCACATGGATCTGTGGGGTGCTCCACACACGTTCAGGGATAATTCAGACCTACAGGCCCCAAAGAGAGCCTTGTACTATGGTTTGCAATCTCTCCCTCACGCCAGCCACTGACACAAAGCAGGAATGTGCACTCCTTCAGGAAAGACAATGTTCAGGACAGGCAACTCTTTAAAAGTTATTTATTTATTTATTTGAAAGAGTTACAGAGAGAGAGATCTTCCATCTGCTGGTTCATTCCTCAAGTGGCCACAACAGCCAGGGCTGACCAAGGCCAAAGCTAGGAACTAGGAGTTTTATCTGGGTCTCCCACGTGGATGCAGGGGTCCAAGCACTTGGGCCATCCTCTGCTGCTTTTTCTAGGCCATCAGCAGGGAGCTTGACCGGAAGTGGAGCAGCCAGGACTGGAACCAGCATCCATATGGGATGCCGGCATCACAAGCTGTGATTTTACCCACTTCGCCACATTGCCAGCCCCAAGAAAGTCAACCCTTTTACCCGTGCTGAAACATGGCTAGGCACTTAAATCATTAAGTGTCCTGAAATACAGAGGGAAGAGCAGGAGAGGCTGTTGATTTCTGCCTCTGGTCCTGGTCCCTCCTGGCTCCCGTGGGGGTAACCATGACCAGCTGGAACACAAATCTCCCAGGTATAATCTTACCAAGGAGAGGATGGAACTGGGACTCCCTAAAAAGCTATGTGGAGCCAGAACATCTGAGATTTTTTTTTAATATTTATTTTATTTATTTGAAAGACAGAGTTACAGAGAGAGGTAGAGACACAGAGAGTGAGGTCTTCCGTCCATTGGTTCACTCCCCAGATGGCTGCAATGGCCGGAGCTGTGCCGATCCGAAGCCAGGAGCCAGGCGCTTCTTCCTGGTCTCCCACGTGGGTGTAGGGACCCAAGCACTTGGGCCATCTTCTACTGCTTTCCCAGGCCATAGCAGAGAGCTGGATCAGAAGTGGAGCAGCCGGGACTTGAACCGGCTCCCATATGGGATGCCGTGCTTCAGGCCAGGGTGTTAACCCGTTGCGCCATAGCACCGGCCCCTAGATTTTTCAGACCTAAGTTTGTCAAAGAACCCAGCACCAATTAACCTATTCCTCTATTAAGGAGAAAAGACAAAATATTTCCGTCTTCACCGACAAGGACTTCTGGCGAGCCGGATGAATGGGAAGGATGGGTTACCACCTGCCCAAGGCAGTGACGGGCAGAGGAAACCCTCAACGTCACCCATCACAGCCACTTTGCTTCCTCGTGACCTTCACACACCTTCCCTTTCATAATGAAAATGGAAGTGTGTCGTTCTGATTAACGGTGACTGCTTCCTTGTCGCACGTCAGCTGAGATAAGATGTTTCATCATGAGATTGAAGAGGACTCGGACATACATTTAAGAGGTACTTTGGGGAACCACTCTTGATTATCCGCAGGACTTACAACATTCCTCTGATCTTTTTCCACCCCACTGCCTTTGCTGTGGATTTTTAAAGGTAGAGAAATTACACAGCTCTCAGTGGTGGCCGATTGCTGCCATATTTGTGTAGCTCTATTGTTTACAATGACTTGGACCAGTATCAGGACTGTGATTAGCCAGGAAATAATCCTGACTGGCAAACCTGCAGTGGTTTTTCCATGGGAAAAATAAAAGACCTAAACTTCTCCTTTTAAAGGAGTTTTCATACAACTATTATTTTCCTTCTTGGACTCACCCATGCAAAAAGGAAACGAAAGCTGAAAGAACTTCGACTCACCAGGATTATAGTCATTGTGGCCTTGGGACATATCCCTGGAGGACTAGGAAACGTGCGTGGTGTTAACAGGAGACCCGTGGGACAGTGATCATGTGATCGGCTTCCCGACGAGTTCTCCCGCACGTGCCTGTGTTTTGTTTGGGACTCAAGGCTCACTTTTTGAATGTAGTTACAAAGGTTAAGCCAGGAGTCTATAGCATGTTGAAAATAACCTTCAAAGAGATGGTACCTAATGATCCAGGAGAGACCAGAAAGGAAGTGAATGAGTGAACGAAGAAGGGGGGATTCCATCCTCAGAGCCACTAAGCAACAGGGTGTCCTGAACCCATGACCTAGACAGTGAACACCTGGTGTTGGGGGGGGGGGGGCAGGGACCACACCCCTCACCTGGCTGACCAGCTTCCAGCACCAAAGGCAGCATTGAGTAATGTTTGTGGAATGAACAAACAGATGGGTAAAAACCTAAACCTTTACCTCTAGGCACAAATAACAGATGCTGGGCCTGAAAATAAATCTTTCTCTTCTTAAAAATCAATATAAATTAAATCCATTTCCTCAGTGTAAAAAAAAATCAGCTGACAATTAGAAGTCTGGCTGGGCACAGAAGCCTTGGAGGTAACGGTGGCTATATGTGGGAGAGCCCTCCACTCCACCAAAGAAGCAGGTGCACTTGGCTCCCCCTAAGCTCGTTGGACAGTGTTGACAGCAGCATTAATTCTGATTCTCACCCCCTCAGCTGGTGCTACAAAGGGACTGGCATTAGGGCAGACCTGGGGAATGCCATCAGCAGCTGAAATGCAAACATGGCATGGTTCAGTAGGCAATGAGGGTGGAGCTTGCCAACGAAGCCAGCACAAGGAACCTTCCCACAGACTTGGATAAAGTCCAGGTAAAACCTTGCACACAAGGAGTTTCCAGGAGCACACACATAGCCTCACACAGAGAAACAGACGTGGTCTGAGTTTGGGACCACAGGCATATCTACAGGGCAGTGTGGGATCAGACAAAGGCTGCAATGGACACAAGGATGCTGGAGAACCTATGGAATGAATTGGCCAGGACAGGAGGAGGTCTTGGTTTGGGGAGGGAAATGAGTCCAATCTGGGCATTTCTGTTTTGAGGGACAGATGGACATGCAGGACGAAATGAGGAGCAGTGAGTCAGAAACACACACGGGGCTCCCACAGCGCAAGAGTCTGGTGGACACTTTGATGCTAATATCATGTGATGGCCAGGGAAGCCGTGGCAAGGGATTGGAGAGAGGAGGAGGCAGGAGGCATGACCACAGAGCTGGGAAGAGCAGCCAGAGAAGGCCAAAGACACAGGCGGGAGGGAGGAGGGCGGTCAGGGTCCCCCCGCTGGTGCGGAAGAAAAGAAAGAGTTTCTAGAAGAAGACAACACTTGGCAACGATGAATCAGCCAGAGCTTATGGAGGGTGAGGTCATTAAGAAAGATCAGTGACTTCCAAATGATGGTCTCAGTTGTGTCGAAAGATGGACGCCAGGACACAAGGGTTAAGGTCAAGGGCAAGGAGTTATGAAGGCAGTGGGATCTAAATAATCTATCAATATGCATTGATGATTTTTTTTATATAAAAAGATTTATTTGTGTGAAAGGTAGCAGCACTACAGAGATGAGGGAGGAGGGAGAGATAGAGATGATAGAGATAGAGATAGAGATAGAGATGGAGATGGAGAGGGAGAGGGAGAGGGAGAGGGAGAGGGAGAGGGAGAGGGAGAGGGAGAGAGGGAGAGAGAAAGATAGATAGAGATAGAAAGAGGGAGGGAGAGAGAAAATGAGAGAGAGAGAGAGAGAGAGAGAGAGAGAGATATCTTCTATCTATAGGTTCACTCCTGGGATGGCCACAACAGCCAGGTATGGGCCAAGCCAAATCCAGGAGCCAGGAACACCAGATGGGTCTTCTACATGGGTGCCAGGGACACAAACACTTGGGCCATCATCTGCTATCTTCCCAGATGCGTTAGCAGGGAGCTGGGGAAGCTGAGCAGGTGGGACTTGAACCAGCTCTCAGATACGGGACGTGGGCGTTACAGGCAGCAGCTCAATCCACTGCACTCCACACCAGCCCTCGAGGGATAGGTTTTAAAGAAAGAAAATGTACTTTTTATAAGTTTTTGCTAATCTCAAACCAGAATTAAATTCAAACTCCTCTGTATCTCAATAATACTTTATCTGTATAGCACCTGTCATCTTTTACTTTGGACTATAAATGCAGTGTTTCCCCAATGCCTACTCAGAGAGTCAGCTGTTGGAGAAATGTTTGTGGAGTGAATTAGGTAAGGCCCACCGGCTGACAGCTCTGCCAGTCCAGTGGGTGTGGCTCATAGATCACATGAAAACTATGCCTACAGTGCCAGCATCACACAAGGGTTCTAGTCCCGGCTGCTCCACTTCCGATCTAGCTCTCTGCTATGGCTTGGGAAGGCAGCAGGAAATGGCCCACGTCCTTGGGCCCCTGCACCCACATGGGAGACCTGGAGGAAGCTCCTGGCTCCTGGCTTCGGCCTGGCCCAGTCCTGGCTGTTGCAGCCATTTGGGGATGGAAGCAGCTTGAAGATCTCTCTCTCTGTCTCTGCCTCTGCTTCTTTGTAACTCTGATTTTCAAATAAAGAAATAAACCTTTTTTTTTTTAAACAAAATAAGTTCAGTGATGACCTAAAGCTCTGGTGTCAAATACAAAGAATTATGAGTGTCACTTTTCTGGAGGCTTTGTAATTCCAACTTCCAACGTCATCTTCCGTGGCTCCCAGCACTAGCAACGACTTTTCTGACGAATGCTCAACGAACCCATTATTGAGTGAAAACTTCAGTTCGAAGCATCAGGAGCTTTAGACACCACTTCCTGTACGCGGAAATGTTGCCAATCTGCAGATATTGTCAAGCTGCCCCTGGGCTTGCTGAAGTTTTCCAGTCTCAGCACAACTTCCCCCAGAACCTGGGTTCCGATCACTAGGGGCTCTTACTAACCCTGCATTCCCAGTGCTCGGCCCAGGGCCTTGGCGTGCTGTGCCTGGATTGCGTCCTTGTGGGCTGCATGCCAAGTCCACCTTTCTCCCCTCCACCAGCCAAGCTGCGCTCAGCACAGCCTCCACGCCCTCACTCAGCGGCCACCTCCCTCCTGCCACTTGTTCTTCGTGCTTTACCACATCCCACCGAGAATCAATCAGTAAATCTCAGGACGCCTAGAAAAATCTATTTAACCCCTTTTCCTCTTCTTCCTCTTTGTTGTGTTTGGGCAATCCTGCTATTTCCACGAGCTGCTAGGAAGGCTGGGAACGTACGTTAGAATCATGCATCTGGTAAGAAACTCTTAAATGTTGCTATTCAGTCTTTAGGCTTAATTAGCATTTATTGGAAGCAGTAGAGTAAAAAAGTTGAGATTGCTGATTAAGATGACTTTGGTAATAGAAAAACTAGAAAACTGTAGTCATATGTCAATAATGTGGCTAGGTTCTGAGAAGTCATCAGCGGGCAATTGTGTCATTGTGCAAACATCATAAAATGTGCCTACACGAACTAGGATGGCACCGGGCAATATAATCTTACACTGTGCTTATGATCTGTGCTTTTCTATTTCCATGTATATTTGAAATTTTCCTTAATCAAAGATTTTCTAAGTTTTCTTTTATAAGATTTTAATTTCTACTTATTTGAATGTCAGAGAGACAGAGAGGAGAGAGGAGAGACAGAGAGAGAGAGAGAGAGAGAGACAGAGAGAGAGAGATCTTCCTTCCACTGGCTCACTCCCCAAATGGCCACTATGGCCAGGGCTGGGTCAGGCCAAAGCTAGGAGTCTGGAGCTGCTTCTGGGTCTCCCACATGGGTGCAGGCCATCTTCCAGTGCTTTCCCAGGCTCATTAGCAGGGAGCTGGATAGGAAGTGGAGCAGCTGGGTCCTGAGCCAGTGCCCATATAAGACATTGGCATTGCAGGTGGAGACTTAACCCGCTATGCCACAACTCCAGACCCTATTTTTTACGTCTTAAAAAAGGTGAGTTTGGTGGTTACCTGAGGATTTGTTTATTCATTAATTTGGCAAATAGTCATTGACCATACTGTGTTTCAGGCACTTCTGGGGCCAGGTGAAGAAACGCATGACCCCAAAGCATCCCCACCCACATGGTCTCGACTTGAGTTGGGGGCTACCAAAGGTGAATAAACAGGTGGGGTAAACAGCTGTAGTATCTTGTCAGGTGAAGACACAAAACCCAGAAGAAAAAGTAAATCAAGAGTGAGGTGAGGTGAGGTGGGACGGACAGGAGCTTCCAGGTGAGCGAGTGCAAGGGGATGATGCTCAAGGACAAGTCTGAGTGAGGGAGGGAGTAAACCATGCATCTGTGGGAGGAGCAGTGCTCCAGATGGAGGGAACCGCGGCTCTGCAGAGGGAACGTGGCCCAGCCCAAGGCCCTCAGACCCTTTCTTCATTCATGTCCGTTTGTGGCTTTGATGACCTCAACTCCAACATCGTGCGTGTGAGCGCCGGTGACTGACGGCCCCAGACTGAAACCCAGCCTCGCCTCTCCGTCTGCTCCCTTCAGCATCTCCCTTGAACGTCTAAGCAGCATCTCAGATGTGGCAATGCCAAAGGCGAACTCCTGAACTTCACACCAGAACACCTGCACCACCAGCTTCACTCCGAGCCAAGGGCCACCTCTGCCTTCCAATTCCTCTTCGTGCACTTTCCACGCCACATCCAACCCGTTAGTTCTGTTGGTGTTTAGAAGTACGCCTGGGTTCCTGATATTCCGACTGCTACTAAGCTAAGCCCAGTCATCCCCAGTTCTCTCTGAGTCACCACAGTGGCCTCGTGACTAGTCTCTTGCTTCTAACTTGCCTTGATCCTGTACGGACTAGTCTCCACACAGCATAGTCAGAATGTCCCTCCTAGCTGTAAGCCAAATTACACCTCTTTGGCTGAAAATCCTCCAGTAGTTTCTCCAGAGTAAAAGGCAAAGTCCTCCCGAGAGCCTCCAAGTTACGTTTCTAAGTACCTACAAGTTGCCTGTCTAAGTTACCTAAGCATCTATCAACGACCTTTCTAAGTGGCCCACCTGCACCTCTCCCCCTGCTGGCTCGGCTTCAAGCACGCCGGCCTCAGAGCAGCTCCGCCAAGGCGGCAGGTGCACCTCAGCTTCTGGACTCTTGCACTGGCTCTTCTCGGTTCTGGAGACGGCTCTCCTGAAAATCCCCATAAATCCTTCCTTCATCTCCTCCAGGCCTTTGTTCAAAACAGACCTTCCCTGAGCATCCTATGTAAAGTTACAAATCCCACTTCTATAGCATTTCCCATCATGCTTTGTGGCTCTACACTAGCATCCTTCCCTTAGTTCCAAGACCCTTACTGATGCCTGAATACATGGATTGTACCAAACCCTACACATACTATGGTTTCATCTATGCATATATTCTTCTGATAAAGTTTAATTTATAAGGAGCACAATAAGCAATGATCAGTAATAACAAATAATAGAACAATTATAACAATGCACTGTAATAAGAATGCCAGTATCACTACCCTCACGCTTTGGGGTCCTTATTAAATAAAATAAGGGGTACTGAATGTAAGCACGAGATAAGGAGACAGTCAATCTGGTAACCAAGACAGCTACTCGGTGACAAACAGGCAGGTGTCTCACGTAGCAGCGTCACCCAGGACCAAGGGATGACCCTGCAAGGAGCAGGGTGACGCCAGAGCCCAGCATACTTCTCAGGACAGGGCACGAATGAGAACTTGAACATCGTTTGTTTCTGGAAGTTTCCACTTAGTATGTTTTGGACTGCAATTGAACATGGACTGCAAACTGAAACACAGGAGAGGAGAAGGAGGAGGGGGCTACTCTTGTACTTTCCTGTTGAGCAGGACAGGATAGACGGAAAAAGAGTGCAGAGCTCCTTAAAAACGTTCATGGAGACATGGGATTGAATGACAGGTTTATTTTGATGCGATTTTTCTGAGACTTGTGACAAGTTTCTCCAACAATACGTATTTCTGGATCTCTTTGAAGACCTCTCTTTGCATGGATTTCAAGGGGCTTTTTGCACCAAAATAAACTTTTCTTTTAATTCCATTTTCCACCAGTCTTCTGGTGCACTCAGATGAGCTGCATGGCTCAGCAACAACACAGAGCCAGCGATCAACAAGCACAATGACCTCGGCCCTGTCCACCTGGCATTCTTGACGGGAAAGACGACACAAGTGCTGTAGAAACAAGTGATTTTCTATTCCCTCCTAGGAAATCATCTGAAAAAAAAATATGGCCTTTCAATAAGCACTAACATTTATATTTGAGAACATCAAGGTTGCCAACCGCAGGTGTGTGTTCTGCTTTGTGAAATGAACATGTTCCTGAAAAGCAGGGTGTGCGTTAAATTTCTGAACACCAGATGTCCTTCAGAATTCACTATCGGCATTTATTACTGGAAGAAACCCTGTAGGATCCTAGGGGAATGTGCGTCATCAATGTCCTCTCTAACTTCCTGGATAAGACTGGGCTTCCATGTCTTGCATTGCATGAAATAGAGGCGTCTGGGCTCTCCAGGTAGCTTCAAGCAGAGGGGGTTTTCCGAAAGGGCTTAGGGGCAAGATGCATAACACTCTCGATGAGAAGGGACAGGCAGATACAATCGGCCTGGTTTCCGGAGGAGGGGAGTTAAACACAGGACGATTTCCTGCCTTGGGCTGGCATGGGCAACTGGAGAGATACGCCTCCCCAGGCGCGCCTACCTGCTCTCCCTCCCCTGCTGGCTGCGTGGATATTGCGAAATTTATCAAATAAGTCTCCGAGCTGCTGTCACTTTCCATTCCATCTGCAGAGAATCATGATTTAGGTCTTAATTAAAAACAAACCCAAACGAAACTCTCATTTTGCCTTTTTTTTTCCCCCTTGGTTTCTAATCTTCGGGATATCGACCTACAGGGAAGGAGCTAGTTGTCTTTTCAATAAAGCTTCTTTTGTTTTTATTTTAAAGAAAATGTGTGATCCTGCCCCATAGTTTTCCTCACATTCTATGGCTGGGAAGAGCAGAGCCTTGAAGCACAGGAACAGATGGGACGAGAGGGGTTCATAAATCCTGGCTCCCCTCCCCTCCCCCAAAATACGGAGCCATCATTCATTTCCAAGCAACTGTAACTCCTAGCCATGGATTAGGCCAAGCATCTGCACAACCCGTGCCAGGCCCCAAGGCCGACTTGGCTTCAAGAGCAAACAGACAATGGCTGCTCCCAAAATTTTCACTAAACCATCAGTGGCAAACAGCACCCCTATAACATCACAACATTCACACAGAGGGAAACTCTGACACCCCTACAGAGACAAACACGAGCACCCACCAGGGCCAGGCTCACAGCAGAAGTAACTCAAAGTGTGTGAACGAGGCTGGGTTCACACCAAGAACTGAGTTGGGGGAACCTTGGAAGCGGGGAGCTTGCCAGCCCAGAGGACCATGCTCAGATTAAAATGATAAAAGCCAAACAAATGCAAAGCTAGAAAATTGTTAAAATCCTCTGTGCTCACTAAAAATGAGGGGGAAAAATAACCCAAGCATGTAGAGCATGTTTGGGGCCGCCACGTTGACACAGGCAGCATGAGTTCCAGGTGGTGAGCTGGCAAAGCGGCTCCTTGGAGTGGAGGGGCTGGAGAAAGTCTTGATGCTGTGGCGTTTGCCTGTTTCCATGGTGTAAATACTCCCACAAGGCCCATTCCAAGCCACTAATGGTCTAGTAGCTGGCAACATCCCAGAGCATCCAACCATCAGCTCTCTCAAGCCAGCCTAAGCCAGCCCCAGAGCCCCGGACCTGAGTCTTCTGCCGAAATTTGTTATCTGATCTCATGCTCCCTGCTCTAGAGATGAAAATGACAAATAAGAAATAGGTAGCTTTCAATTTTGGACAAATATTTGAACACGGTGACCCAATTCCCAAGAATTGCTCCAGATTCAGGAGTAATATACACATTTATAATAGAAATACACAGCAAATACACATTCATAATAGAATACTATACAAAAGGGGGGAGCCCTTGGGTGTCCCCAAAGTCCTCCGTCTGTGAGTTCTGAGCTATTTCTATAGTAAACCCAAGGAATTATTTGTCTTTCCACTCGTTCTCTCCCAGGAGTGCGCAGTAGACTTTTCCAAAGGCGCCGGGACACGTCCTAGTGCGTTATCGCTTGACACTGCAGCAGGTTAAGTCCAAGCAGAAGTGAGATTCTGATATTTGCTAAGTCACACACTAAAGAGACTGGCAAAAACGTACTTATGACAGTCATCTCAATATTTTTGTGGTAATATATATATTTTTGTGAGGATGCTATCTACATGAACATGAATTGAGTTTCTTTTTTTAAAAAAATTATTTACTTATTTAAAGGTCCAGGTTACACAGAGAGAGAGAAAGAGAGAGAGGTCTTCCATCCACTGGTTCACTCCCTGATTGGCTGCAATGGCTGGAGCTCAGCTGATCTGATGGCAGGAGCCAGGAGCTTCCTCTAGGTCTCCCACGTGGGTACAGGGGCCCAAGGACTTGGGCCATCTTCTACTGCTTTCCCAGGCCACAGCAGAGAGCTGAATTGGTAGTGGAGCAGCCAGGACTCAAACCAGAGCCCATATGGGATGCTGCACTGCAGGTGGTAGCGTTACCCGCTACACTACAGCTCCAGCCCCAAAATGAGTTTCTTACTGCTGTTTTAAAATAAAGGAATAAGCAACTCAAGCATTCTTCAGTTTTAGTTGCTCTTAGGTGGCTATTGACAGCTCTCACTCATACTGTCAAAAACTCCTCAGGGTCCTTAATCAGTTCTGAGCGTAATGGAGCTAGTGCTAAGATCAAAATGTCTCATTAACCCACGCATTAGAGAGAAGGTTTAGACCCCTTTATCCACCAACTGTTTCGCCTCCACTGTAGCTGGCATCCCAATGTAGGATGATTATAAAATTCCAGTATGTTTTTGTCTCATCAAGTTATAGGAAACTGTACTACCACTGGCCCAGAGCAGGTATACAAACACGTGCCAACAGCACAGACAGGGGTGAGAGAGGATAAAGCCACATCACAGGTAGACATCAAGCCTAAGCTTGATCCTAGGCACCACCTACAGCTCAGCTGGATGGGAAGCCCTCAGTGGGCCCCAGTGGAAGGGCTGGCCTCCCACTAGCATCCAGATCGTCATCACCGGGAACACCACATCTCCACCTAGGCCACTTCTGCATGGCTGCACAGTCAGGTGCACACTGATAATGAGCACTGGACTGCTCTCCAGATAATTAGGATTTCCGATTCCCCCAGCACGCACTGTTATCTTGAGATGCACCCTGTCTACCAAACTGGAATTTGGGTCTAGGTCCACAGATAAGAAATCGCTGGCTGTGAATTTCTGAGGGAGACACTTGCCCTGCAGTTATCTACACTGATCACCTGCTCACTGAAACTCACGTCTGCGCCTTCACGTGTTACGGTCCTTATCGCTCTCAAAAAAAGACACATAGACATTTTAGAAGTACAAGGCATCTTCAGGAAGTTCCTGGAAGTGCACAATATGAAAAAGTAGGCATGGATTTCAAAAACTTTTTGCACTACAATAAGCTCGTCTTTTAATTCCATTTGCCCTTGATCTGTTGGAAGCACCCACTGATTTGGGAAGGGCAGGAGCTTCCCAGGAAGCATAGAGTTTCATGTACTTTTTAAAAAAAATTTTTTGACAGAGTGGACAGTGAGAGAGAGACAGACAGACAGAAAGAAAGGTCTTCCTTTACTGTTGGTTCACCCTCCAATGGCCGCTGTGGCCAGCGCACCCCGCTGATCCGAAGCCAGGAGCCAGGTGCTTCTCCTGGTCTCCCATGCAGGTGCAGGGCCCAAGCACTTGGGCCATCCTCCACTGCCTTCCTGGGCCACAGCAGAGAGCTGGCCTGGAAGAGGGGCAACCGGGACAGAATCCGGTGCCCCAACTGGCACTAGAACCCGGGGTGCTGGCGCCACAGGTGGAGGATTAGCCTCGTAAGCTGCGGTGCTGGGTGAGTTTCATGTACTTTTAAGAAAGAAGGTAAAAGATAGGGCTGGGGGATGCTGGAAGAAACACCCCCTGCCCCAGTTCTTATATAGGCACATGGAGGGAGCCGCCACAGCCCCTCACCCCACACAGAGAAGCAGTGGACAAGCCACCTAACCAGTGGGTGACAGCCACCGAGTCCTGAACCCTGTTTCTCAATGGGTTAGAGCTGATCTAGAGAAGTCCCCATGTGTTCTGCTTGGGTTCTTCCTTCCCCTGCTGGAGCAGAGATTCTGGGTCGCTGGACCCAATCTGCAGATCTGTGTTCCCCTTGGTTGCCCTGCCCCGAGTTCTAGAGTGGAGTAGTGATGAGGAGAGGAGCACACAGGGTGGACAAGCTCCACCCTTGGACAGCAATCACGTTCTCGAAGCAGCCTTGCCCAAAAGGGGCAGCACGATGCCCTGGGAGGCCTCTGTGTCCAGTTCTCACTGGGGTTCCAAACTCAAAGTCAAGGAGGCAGAAGTGTCCCGCTCAGAACATCAAGGCAGGGCCAGGGTTGGCGACAAATGATTGCATGAGCACCTTGGTCAGACATAAAACCGTGGACCTGACTCAGGCGCCCACGTCGGTTTCCCCTTAGCCCTTTAATGCCAGCCCTTATTTTCCCATTAGTGAAAAGCAGAGAGCTATACCCATGTGGCGGGGTTCTATTCAGAGGACGACGAGACCGGGCAGGGCTTGACGGAGCGCCAGGCACTCAGCAGCCACTCGGGGCTCTGAACTCCTTCCTGGCGCTCATTTCCATCTGTAATGACAAAGCGATGCATCCCTCTGTTGATTCTCTCTCCCACCTGACTGTCAGTTTTACAGGAGCCAAGACCAGCGGTTGTTTTGTTCATCCCGTCTACCCGGAGAGTAGCCACAGCACCTGGCATAGTAAATGCGCTGGGAGTTTTGAATGAATGGGTCAGTGAGCAGTTATTATTTGGTATTGTGCAAATTACCTTAATTGGTCATTTTGTGAGAGCTGGTTTTATTTATTTATTTTTTTTTTGACAGGCAGAGTGGACAGTGAGAGAGAGAGACAGGGAGAAAGGTCTTCCTTTTTCCATTGGTTCACCCCCCAGTGGCTGCTGTGGCCGGTGCACCGCGCTGATCCGAAGCCAGGAGCCAGGTGCTTCTCCTGGTCTCCCATGGGGTGCAGGGCCTAAGGACCTGGGCCATCCTCCACTGCCTTCCTGGGCCATAGCAGAGAGCTGGCCTGGAAGAGGGGCAACCGGGATAGAATCCGGCGCCCCAACCGGGACTAGAACCCAGTGTGCCGGCACCGCAGGTGGAGGATTAGCCTATTGAGCCGCGGCGCTGGTCAAGAGCTGGGTTTTTATACAGCCTTCAGCATGGACCAACGTGTGTATGTTTGCGTGAGAAAAGCTTTCAGGAGTACAAGAAGAACTTGATTTCTAAGTGCACATAGCCATACCCTATGCGCAGTGTCCACCCCTCTGCTGCCCTTTGTCTCTTCCACGCCAGGGGATGGAGAAGAAATCGCAGGGGTAATCCGCGCTGGTGCTGGTGCTAAATTGGCGAGCACAGCACGGCCGCTCTTAGTCCGTGATTAGACTCACCCAGATCAAAGCCGAAACTAATGGGGCCCATGGCTCCAGGAAATGATATTTTCAACTGATGAGAGGCGAGTGGGGGGTCTCAGGAGGAATCTTTGTGAAGTGTTTGCTTCGGAGGGAACAGCTTGTTTCAAAAGCTTCAAAGCCAGCCAGTGTGACCCCTCCGTGTGTGCCCACTTCCAGCCATTTAGACACCCTAGGTGCACACAGCCCCAGAGCACGCCTGGCACGGCCCTTGCTGATTGATTGTCCTTGATGTTTCACCTGCTTAGGAACCTGGGTGCTAAGATGTTTCCCTCAGGGGTCTAGATTTTCTAGAATGTTCCAAATCACCGAGATTCTAAAGTGTCTAAAACGTCTCGCGTCACTGGGGCCAGGATTAGCATGAGGTGAGAGGAGCATTTTAGTCTTTTTAAAAATTAAGATTGGTGAGCCAGCATTGTGGCCCAGCAGGTTAAACTACCACCCACAATGCCGGCCTCCCATATCACAGCACTGGTTCGAGTCCTGGCTGCTCCACTTCAAAGCCAGCTCCCTGCTAATGCACCTGGGAAGGCAGCAGCAGATGAACCAAGAACTTGCATCCCTGTCACCCACACAGGATACTGGATGAAGTTCCTGGCTCCTGGCTTCAGCCTGACCCAGCCCCAGCTATTGCAGCCAATTGGGAAGTGAACCAGTGGATGGACGACCTCTTTCTTAATCTCTCCCCCACCTCATCCCTCCCTCCATCCCTGTCACTGTGCCTTTAAAATAAATATCTTTAAACAAGGGAATTAATGCAAAATAAATCCACAAGGTGCAAAATACCAGCACTGGAAAAGAAGACAGGATCCAGCAGGGTCAGGATTGGGTGAGGTGAGTGAGATTGGACTGTGCGAGTACGGGATGGATCCTGGCTGTCTTTCCATTTTTGATAGTTTGGCCATCGTGTCAAAGCTTTGCAAACACAATGTTAAGTTTGAGAGGGAACATCAGCCAATGGGTTCCATGCAATAGAAGTCAGGAACCTGATGAAAAGCAATAAAACCTTTTAAAAATGCTAAGTGCCTTTGACTTCCTAACACCTCTCCTAGAAATTTATGATATGGAAAGATCTAGAAAGGCTCAGAAAGATTCATTCACTTTGACATTCCTCACTCCTAGAGCAGCCTCATCACGCGATGGAGAGGATGTGAGCAGCTTCATGCTGGCACAGCCGCAAGTCGGGGTGGGATGCGCCCCTTGGCAACTCAATTTTGAAGAATGCGTGGAGGCTTGGGAAAATGCTCATGATGCGGCTTGGGATCAAAGAATAGCGCAGGGGTGGACTTTGGGCCTGCAGGTTAAGACCTCAGGGGACCACATCAGAGCGCCTGGTTTGACCCCTGGCTCTGGCTTGCTCCCAATTGCAGCTTCCGGCTAACACAGGCCCTGGGAGGCAGCAGTGATGGCCCCAGAGACTGGTTCCTGCCACCCTCAGGGGAGAACGGACCTGCGTCCTGGCTCCTACCTTCAGCCTGGCCCAGCCCTGGTTGTTGCAGGCATTTGAGGCGTGGACCAGCAGATGAGAGTTCTCTTTCTCACTCTGCATCTCTAACTCTGTCATTCTGGATCCCAAGTAAGTAAATAAATAAATGAAATTTTTAAAAGATGGATACCACAAAATATATATATATATATATAAAGAAAATTTATAATTCCTATTTTTTAAATATTTATTTACTTATTTATTTGAGGGGCAGAGTTACAGTCAGAGAGAGGGAGAACAGAGAGAGAAAGATCTTCCATTCATTGGATCACTCTCCAGATAGCCACAATGGCCAGAGCTGAGCTGACCCAAAGCCAGGAGCCAGGAGCTTCTTCCAGGTCTCCCATGTTGGTGCAGAGGCTCAAGGACTTGGGCTGTCTTCCACTGCTTTCCCAGTGGAAGACATACTGGGAAGCTGGATCAAAAGTGGATTAGCCAGGACTCGAACCAGCGCCCATATGGAATGCCAGTGTCGGCAGCTGGAGGCTTAACCTACTATGCCACAATGCCAGTCCCTCTAATTCCTATTTTTAAGTTATAAAAACTGGGGCTGGCACTTCGGTATAGTAGATTAAGCCTCTGTCTGTGGTGCCAGCATCCCATATGGGCACCAGTTCGTGTCTTAGCTGCTCCTCTTCCCATCCAGCTCTCTGCTATGGGCTGGGAAGGCAGTGGAGGATGGCCCAAGTGCTTGGGCCCCTGCACCCACATGGAAGACCAGGAAGAAGCTCCTGGCTCCTAGCTTTGGATCAGGCCATTTGGGGAGTGAACCAGTGGGTTCTCTCTCTCTCTCTCTCTCTCTCTCTCTAACTCTGCCTCTCAAATAATCTTTTACAAAACAGTTATAAAAACTAAGGATTGTTATTCATGTGTTATTGGCCATTTGTATTTCTTCTTTTGAAAAATGCAGTAACGGGGCCAGTTTTGTGGCAGACTGAGTAAGGCATCCCATATGGGTGCAGGTTCAAGTCCCAGCTGCTCCTCTTCTGAACTGGATCCCTGATAATGGCCTAGGAAATGCAGCAGAGGATAGCCCAAGTATCTGGGCCCCTTCCGCCCATGTGGCAGACCTGATGAAGCTCCTGGCTTTGTTCTGGCCCAGTGCTGGCTGGTGCAGCCATCCGGGAAGTGAACCAGCAGATGGATGACCTCCTTCCATTTCTGTGTCTCTCCTCTCTCTGTAACTCTGATTTTCAAAATAAATCAATCAATCAAAAAAAAAAAAAAGGAACAAAAAGAAAAATGTAGTATTGGTAGCCATCAGAGAAATGCAAACAAAACAGAGAATTGCAAACACAATGAGGTATCGTCTCACTCCCACCAAAGTGGCTTTAAATGAAAAGACAAAAAATAAGAAATACTGGCAAAGCTGAGGAGGAAAGAGAACCCTAGTACACTGGTGGGAGGAGTGCAAATTAGCACGTCCATTATGGCGATTTCTCAAGAAACTAAATAGATCTACCTTGCCTCCGGGAATGTATCCAAAGAAATGCCGGAGACGCCTGAACTCCCAGGTTTGCTGAAGCCCTGTCCACAGCAGCAAAGATACGGAATCAACATAGATGTCCACGAGTGGGTGAACGGACGAGGAAAATGTAGGCTACACACAATGGGATATCGCTCGACCATAAAAAGAATGAAACCCTGTCATGGGTAGAACTGGAGATCGCTATGCTAAACGAAACAAGCCGGACACAGGAAAACAAATACCACGTGTTCTCTCTCATACATGCACATTTAAAAGTTAAAACAGATGCGCTGTCATTTGGCATGTAGATATTCATAAATGTTGTCTTCAGTGAATCATACACCTTACATAGTATCAGATCCCTCTCTGCTCATTTCATGTGTTTCCTTGAATTCCACATCATGTGACATGAATATACCCACCCTTGCTTTCCTGTAAAATTGTGTTTTCTGGTGTCTAATAACTCTTGAACTTTCCCCCTCAAAAAACTATAAAAGCTAAAATGTATTCTATTTTTTTCAACACACACACACACACACACCTTGTCTTAAATGTGATTGTCTGCTAAGATGAAAAGGATGGAGTCTAGTCACTATAGATCTTACAGCTGTTACCATTACAGTCAGACAGAGGGGTTTACACCAAATAACTCACTTCAAGAATAGTTAAATTTTGGCCAGCATTGTAATGCCTGCATTGCTGACATCCATATGGGCGCTAGTTCGAGTCCCGGCTGCTCCACTTCCAATCCAGCTCCCTGCTCATGCGCCTGGAAAGCAGTGGAGGATGGCCCGAGTGCTTGGGCCCCTGTGCCCCTGGGGCTGCCTCCTGTTTCCAATCTGGCCCAGCCCCAGCCGTTGCGGCCATTTGGGGAGTGAAACAGTAGACAGAAGATCTCTATGCTTCTTCTTCTCTCTCTGTAACTCTGTCTTTCAAATAAATAAAATAATTTTTTTTAAAAAAGGAAAGTCAAATTTTACCCAAGATGCTCTGCTATGGTATGGCGAGGCATTGCAATGAATACTGAGCAGACAGACTCCATTGTTTTTGTTGTTATTGACTGAGAATCCTATAAATTATTACACTCTCTTTTCTGCAGGCATTGATACCGCTTTCTTTAAAAAAAAACTAGAAATGAAAGAAACCAAAAATACTGACTTTGTGGACTAGAAAATAAGTGGAATAAAACACTTGCTACTTGTACTTTCCAAGTTTTCTGTTATTTAGTTATATTATTGAAAGTTTCAAAATGGGAGTGGGTGGAAATTTGATTCCATAGTCATGCCATCGATGGGTCATTGCCATTAGGTCTGACTATACGTTGTCCAACAGTCGTGGTGATCCATCTTTGCATGGATTTCCAATGACACGTACTCAGTCGTCAGTAGGATAATGTTCAAGAAAGTCCTGCCTCCACCATAGCAAGTTCTCACCTCTGTGAAGAAATATTTCTGATAAACTGAATCGCACATTTCTCTTTTGAAAGAGTTAAATACGGGCCAGGGCCATGCGCATTGCCACGCATCAGTGCATGTCGGTGGTGGGCATTTTTATTTCCTTCTGACAATCGCATCTTCCACTGTAGCTTGTTCCAACTCTCAGATCGCTCAGCTCTGACTTTCATCCCTGATCCTGCAAACTTTGTTCCTTATCCAGAGACTATGCCACTGACTACCAAACCCATCTCTTCCCGCTTCTGAGAACACAGCCAATCTACACTCTGCGGCCTTCTCTGAAGCCATCATACCATGCGACTGAACAGGCCAACTGCACATAGCGGGAACCACGTAACTGGAGATGGGTGCCCAGCCCCACGCAAGCCTTCACAACGTGTCCCAGGCAATCCTCGGCCTCCTCCCCGTCTGCTGACTGAATGAAGAGCAGGGAAGAGCCTGGATCCCTGAACGGCCACACAAGTGGCCACCGAGTTGGACCTCAAAGAAGCGGCGACCATCGCTTTGGAACATCGTGTTGTTAATCAGCATTTGTTCGTTAGGCGGCTAGGAGTTCAGGGCTTCTCCGTTACAGCAGCTGAGTCTCCACCTTCCCTCCTCTCCACTCTGTGGGTCTTCAAAAGGCTCACCAAGGCCGGTGCCGCAGCTCACTAGGCTAATCCTCCGCCTGCGGCGCCAGCACACTGGGTTCTAGTCCCAGTTGGGGCGCCGGATTCTGTCCCAGTTGCTTCTCTTCCAGTCCAGCTCTCTGCTGTGGCTCGGGAAGGCAGTGGAGGATGGCCCAAGTGCTTGGGCCCTGCACCTGCGTGGGAGACCAGGAGGAAGCACCTGGCTCCTGGCTTCGGATCAGCACAGCACGCCGGCTGTAGCAGCCATTTGGGAGTGAACCAACGGAAGGAAGACCTTTCTCCCTGTCTCTCTCTCTCTCACTGTCTAACTCTGCCTGTCAAAAAAAAAAGACTCACCAAACTGAGCTCTAATATTGTGTTTTACAACCAACGTTCATCTCTGTCATGAGCCATGGCAGCTTAAAAATACGCTGTGTTGACTGCTTCCTGCGCTGTGGCAAGCATCAGTGCATGCCTGGTTAATCCTGTGCCACAGAATGCTACACACATAAGCAAAACACCATTTTTTTTAAAGATTATTTATTTGAGAGGTAGAGTTACAGGCAGAGAAAGGGAGAGACAGAAAGAGAGAGAGATCTTCCATCCACTGGCTCACTCCCCAAATGGCCACAATAGCGGGAGCTGAAGCCAGGAGCCAGGAGCTTCTTCCAGGTCCCCAACGTAGGTGCACGGGTGTAAGCACTTGGGCCATCTTCTAGTGCCTCCCCAGGCCACAGCAGAGAGCCAGATCAGAAGAGGAGCAGCCAGGACACAAACCAACACCCGCATGGGATGCTGGTGCCGCAGGCGGAGGCTTGGCCCACCGTGCCACCGCGCCAGCCCCACAAAACATCCTTTTATTCCGGAAGTTGAACCTCTCACACTCACGTGTATCACTTCTTCAGTAAGTCTAGGGACAGTGACCAAATACGACACTGGCTGCTTTTCCATGAAGAGGGAACCCCAGAGGAAAGGGAAGATGAGATGAGAGAGAAATCAAACTTTGACTTCTCCTTGCACAAGAAAGAAATCAAACAATCCTGCCTGATTTTTGATATCCAGAAGGAGTATACCACAGGTCATTTTTTCTTAGTTTAAGAGACAGAGAAAGAGAGATTCCACTTGCTGGTGTGCTCCCCAGATTCCAACAATAGCCCAGTAGGGCCGAAGACAGGAACGAAAAACTCAAGCCAGGAGTCCTACATGGGTGTACAAACCCGATGGCTTGAGCCACCACCACTGCCTCCCCAGGTCTGCAAAAGCAAGAAGCTGGAGTCAGGAGCTGAGGCCAGGTATCGAACCCAGGTACATTGATACAGGATGCAGGGCATCCTAGCCAGTCTCAACCTCTTGGCGAAATGCCCACCCCTAGGGTCACTTTTATTTACCATTTTATGATAAAGGCTTGGCGATTGAAGAGCCGCAATGGGTCACCCCATTGTAAGACCCCTGCAAAAAGTAAATATTAAAATATTATAGTAAAGGGTTAAAAAGTTTAGCTGCTGGTGGTAGACATTGCTTAAAATAACTGTGTCTCCACCTGCCTGCAGAATAACCTAGGGAAACTGCTCTGTGCAACTGTCTCACGCGATAACACTTGCAGGAGTCTGGAAAAGAGTTGCAATAAGGTTCTGTGACCATTGTATAAACTGACCCCTTCCCTCGCTAAAATCGCAACAAGAGTTTGCCCTTCAAAATAGCCAATCACCAAATGCCCCGCATACATATGTTAATCAGGTGGCTATTGTCTTTAAAAACTGCTGTAACCCCTGCTCGGGCTCTCTTGCTCTCTCCACTGCCTGTGGTGCTGGGGAGCCCATTTGCGCAAACGATAAATAAATATCCTCTTGCTTTTGCATCTACTGGGCTGGAGTTTTGGGTCTTTGGGCGACCACCCGAGCGCGTTGGATTCCCAGATTTGGAGTCCTTCACTACCTGCTCCCCTCTCTCTGTGTGCTTTTCTATAGGAGCTGAATGACAGAGGAGCCCGGCACATCCCACACAAGGCACGGGTTGCAAGTGCGCCACTTGCTTACAAGGAGAAGGGGCGACAGCGAAGAAGGTATTTCTGGTGGTGGTTTGGAAAATAACAACACCAGAGGGAGATGCAGAAGCAACCTCAAGTTTGGGAAAACACACAGATGTTTCAAAAGGAAAATTTTCAAACATTGGCTCAACCGGTCCCACCTGCAGCACCCACGCCTACGCTTTCTTCTTGTTCAAAGCAATAACCTATAAAAGAAGCAGGCAGAGTTTCTTTCTGTGGGTTTCTATTCAAAGTTTAATTTGCAGCACACTCAGATGTGGCTTCTGGTCCACTCCCTGGAGAAAATTGATGGATCCTCTGTCGTGGAGGCCGTGCGGGTGAGTGGACGGAGAGGCCATTTGTCTCCCGATGTGACAAGAGACAGACCACAGCGGCAGCTGCAACCGCATTTGCTCCTGTTGCCATGAACATTTGGGACCCTAAAATAAATGGATTGCACCAAAATATCCTTTCCCTCTCCCTGCCACGTCACCCTAATGGGGAACGCATCCCACTCTGAGCCGCGTTTACTGCCAGAATGGAACGGTGGCTTCTCCGATTGCTTCAGCGCGTATTGAATGGTATCTCCATTTATTAGGTTATGGGACGATGTGACAGATCCCCGGGCTGAGGAAGTCATGCAAATAAAACCGAAAGAAAAGAGACATCGACGGGAAGCAGAAAGCCAGAGGGCGACGTGGAGTAGGCAGCCTTCGGTCCTACACAACCGTCGTTCGGCTGTGCACTGCAGGCAGGCTCCATCGCCCGTGTTGCCTGAAGTATCCCCTGGCCACGTCCCCTGGCACTCCATTCTCCCAAGAAGATCGGTTTGCTGCATTGTAGTCAATTCAATTAGGGGATAGAGCCCAGGACAACTTACATTAGAGGCCTACTGTTACTTACTGTAAGATTTAGTACAATGCAACACTTTTCTATCATAGTAATTCCTTAGGCTTGCAAAGCACCTGTTTTTACAAAATCCTTTCCAAGATGTGGTCCTGGTGTTTATTCACGTGATTAATGCAAGCCTCGGGCAGGAAGGCATGGAAACACATCCTTGGCCGCATTACGAGGGCTTGAGCTGCAATAGCGGCAGCCCCATTTCTGCAGACCTGGCCTTAGAGATCAAAGGGAGCTTCTGGAAGCCACCTCGCAAGTGAACAGTGCACTGGAGATGGGCTCGTTCTGTCCACCCCATCCCGGCCTGCACTGCCCCCACCACCCAGGGTCCCCCAAGCTCTCAGAAGAGATGTCACAGCCTACTCACCAGTGACTCCCCACTTCAGACAAGGCCAGGTCACACATGGCCTTCTGAACGCCCTCCCCGAGACCCCCAGGGGAAGAACTGATGGGAACCGATGACTGCTCAGAAGCAGCCAGTGCTGCAGCCAGAGGCACCCTCAAACCTCCTGGGATTCGGACCCCACCCAACGGGACCCTGGGGCCTTGTGTGCAGGCTGCACGCAGGAGCCCCTGAGCCAGTGCCGCCTCCAGGACCTCCTCCTCCAGGTGTTGTCTTGGGTTGATCACTGACTTTATCCTTTATTTTCCAATCTTTATATGGGAATAATGTTCGTAAGAACCTTCCCTGGGTTCTTGAGAGGGATGGATAAATTCCTGTGATTAGAACAGAGCCCTGCAAGCCCTGTACGCCTCTTGAGAAGCACTCTACATTTGTGAAAATAAATAAATGAGAGCGACAGCGTACCGAGGCAGGAGATGCCCGATGGCTTTCGAAGGTGAAGCAGGTTGGAGTCGAGAATCAAAGAGTGGGTGACCTTACTCTGGGGTTTTATGTGCTGAGTCCAGGAGCAGCCCAGGCTGGCTGGCTAGACGGGGTGCTGCAGGGAGACAGCCTGCCCTGCAAAATGGCTGCCAGGCTCGGCCAGCTGCTCCAGGTGAACCAGGGCCCAGTGCCATTGGGCCATCTTGGCTGAGATGCGAGAGATTTCTAAGGCCCCTGGAGCTAGAGACCTGGCTGCACCAACAGCTCACGGAGGACGCCCATCTACTGATACATCAGCTGATAAACACCCTAACTTCTCCCTAGAGAGAGGGTTGGATGGGGTCTTGGAGATGGAGTTGGATAGAGGGAGAGAGAAAGAGGAAGGAAAGGAAAGACCAGCCATCAAGTTGAAGATAAACGATTCAAAGGAATGTCTACCCTAGGCAGTTGGGAGCCAAGAAAGCATTATTAGCTGAGATGTGAAACCAGGTCTCTAATGGCTGTCTTTGCTCATATCACTCATTATCTAACCCCACACTTACCCCTCCCCCCAAGATAAATTGTGCTAGGAGAGGCCACGCGCCAATCAAAACAGAGAAGCACAGGTGCGTGGGGAACGCTCCTCGGGAACGCTTGAGCTTCAGTAACAAATACTAATGATGCTGCCCAAAGCCCCGTGGTGCTCCGTAGGGCCGGCCAGCCGGGCACTTCATCTTCCAAAAATGTCTCATTTTTAAAAAGCAACCAAAACCAGGGAGGGCGCTCACTCGCAGCACAGGTGCCATGGGGAAGATTAGAATGGGAATTGATTATCTGAATGGGATGTGCATTAAGGTTTGGAAAATGGCGGAGAAAATAAATTCAGTGAACACTATTCTGAAGACCAGACACAGTATATGCATACAAAATGTATCTACAAGCGAGTTTCCGTAGTGTAGTGGTTACCAGGTTCCCCTTACAAAATGTATCTACACAGTACACACAGCCGGAAGCAGCTATCATACTACCCCCTTTAATAGCATGTTCTCTGTCTTTGCATTTCTCTAAAGGGTATTTAAAAGGCTCATTGAGGGGCTAGGGTTGGGGTGTGATGGGCTAAGCCACCGCCCGCAACACCAGCAACCCATTTGGGTGCCGGTTCAAGCTCTGGCTGCTCCATTTCCAAGATAGCTCCCTGCCAATGTGCCTGGGAAGGCAGTGGAGGATGGTCCAAGTGCGTGGGCTCCTGTCTTCATGTGGGAGACCTGGACAAAGCTCCTGGCCCACCCCTGGCTGTTGTGCCCACTTGGGGAGTAGACCAGAGGATGAAAGATCTCTCTCCCTCTCTCTATCTCTACCCCCCCTTCTCTGTAGCTCTACCTTTCAAATAAATAAAATAAATGTTTTTTAAAAAGTTCATGGAAAATGTGTATTATAAGAAGCTATGAATTTCAAAAATTTTCGTGGCAAAACAAACTCATGTTTTCATTGCACTTTCTATCAACTTATTATTATTTTGTTTTGAGAGGCAAAGAGACAGAGTTCTCATTTGCCAGTTCACTCCCCCAGTGCCTGCAACAGCCCTGCCAAAGCCAGGAATCTGGAACTCAGTTTAGGTCTCCCGGGTGGGTGGCAGAGACCCACCCACTTCAGCTGCCACCCTGACTCCCAGGTCTGCGTAGTTCAAAGCCTTTGTCCCCATTAGGGGTGGAATAACAACATTTTTCCAGACTTGTTTCTTAATTATTTTTTATATTGGGAAGCACTTTTCCCCACTACTTATAAAAATACTACCTGCTGTCTGTAGACATTCAGAAAAACAAAAAGAAGAAAATGCAAATCGCTGTTGAGCGATCATTGCGGCAACCATTTCTGTGTGTTTCCTTCTAAGCTTTTCGGTTTTTCTTTTTATTTACTAATTTTCCACGGTGCTGTTTCCATGTCAATAAATGTAGATCTACCTAACTGTGTTTAATGGTTCTAGAGTATTCCACTCCAGGGATGAGCCAAAATTCATTTACCCAATCAAATGTTATTGGATTTTTATTTGGTCTCCAATCTTTCACCATTATGAGCATGAGATAAGTTTTAAATTGTGCAAAACCAAGACTACATAGGACACGCACGCACCAGAGAAAAGTTAAATAGCATATAAACAAGAACCCTTTCATCTGTGCTACAAATAAATCGGAGTAGTCTTCCGCGTGACTTCAAAGCAGTGGCTTTTGTGGATTTCAGTCATGCTGCTTCTAGAAGGGCCAAGGCGGGGTGAGGTCAGGGAGAGGACACCAGGTGGATGACCGCGTGCAGAATTTATTTCTCTTGCAAAGATTTATTTTATTTATTTGAAAGAGTTACAGAGAGAGGTAGAGCCAGAGAGAGAAAGAGAGAGAGAGAGAGAGGTCTTCCATCTGCTGGTTCACTCCCCAGATGACCACAACAGCCAGAGCTGAGGTGATCCGAAGCCAGGAGCCAGGAGCTTCTTCTGGGTCTCCCACATGGGAGCAGGGGCCCAAGGACTTGGGCCATCTTCTACTGCTTCCCCAGGCCATAGCAGAGAGCTGGCTCGGAAGTGGAGCAGCTGGGTCTCGAACTGGCGCCCATATGGGATGTCAGTACTGCAGGCGGCGGCTTTACCCACTGCACCACAGCGCCAGCCCCCTCGTACAGAATTTACAGCAGATCCCATCACCAAATTCAAGATCCCAAGAGTGCTCCTCACTTCCCTGAGCGAGGACTGAAGGCAGGCAGGGGGTCATCAGGAGCCTTCACGTCTCCATGCTGCAGGCTCCCCTGGTCACCTTTTCTAGAAGCTTCCACTGCGTGAGTCCTTCTTGAGAACTGTAGTCAATCTCGCTTGCTTAATCCTCAGAGTCCGTCTGTCCACAGCAGCCTGCCAAATGCCTGTTTCAGCAGCTGGACAAGGCAGACATGGGCTCTGCCCTCGTGGGGCATGCGGGGCATCGGATAATTCAACAAAGACCCTGAACTTGGGACCAGTCAGTGATGGCGAGAGAAAGCTGATCGTGGGCTATGTGAAACACAGCGGTCAGGAAGGGCACTGTAATGGGTGACTTGAACTGACCGCTGAGGACAGCTGGCAGCCATTGCCACAATGTGCGGATCGAGAGCTCTTCATCCACAGGACCGACATGCTTTGTAAAGGCTCCAGGTGGAAGAGCCCTGCTCACCTGGGTGGGCAGGATGGAGGAGGAGAGGGCAGCAGGGGTGAGGCTGACAAACTGACAGGTGTGACCGGCTCATCCAGGTTTGCCTGGGACCACCCTGGCTTTAAAGCTGAGAGTCCTATGTCCCGAGACCTCTCAGTGGTGGATGGTTGGTGACCTTCTTGGTAGAGCTGGTGGCACAGTGACTCACAGGCTCTGGACGAGAGTGTGGTGTTATCCCAAGTGCACCGGGAAACACCAAAAGAGATTGAAGGAGGGACCTGAGCCCCATTATTGATGGTCAAGTCAAACACAGCAATCATTCTTGATCCATTTCTTAGGCTTATTCCCACAGCTGACCCCAAACTATCCCCAAACCCAACATCCCCCACTCTCCACTAAGACTCAAGTGCAAAGTCTGCCTTGTGCTGATGGCAAGCATGGGCTCTGGGGCCGGCTCTGGGGCGTGGTGGGTAAAGCTGTCACCTGCAGTGTCAGCATCCCATAGGGGCCCTGGGTTCGAGACCCAGATGCTCTACTTCTGATCCAGCTCTCTGCGGTGGCCTGGGAAAGCAGAAGATGGCCCAAGTCCCTGGACTCCTGCATCCACGTGGGAGACCCAGAAGAAGCTCCTGGCTCCTGGCTTCAGATTGGTGCAGCTCTGGCCATTGCAGCCATCTCTCTCTCTCTCTCTCTCTCTCTCTCTCTCTCTCTCTCTCTGCCTCTGCCTCTCTCTAACTTTGCCTTTCAAATGAATAAATAAATCTTTAAAAAAAAAAAAGAAAGAAAAACATGGGCTCTGAGCCAGATGATCGAGGCTTAAGTCCTAACTGTGCTAACTCCTGGCTGGGTGACCTCTGGGCAACCGCCTAACCTCTCTGTGCAGTGACTTCCCCATCTGTCAGCTGGAGATGATGGGCAGACTCACCTCCCCGGTGTTCTGGGGAGACCGTGTGTACTGATACAGGCGGAGGGTTCAGTGCTTGACACTTCACACGCTCTCCATAATGCTGGCTCTCCCACGATGGTTATGACAGCCACAACTCACACAGCTTCTCACCTGATCTCCCTGGCCACCCCCTCCACGTCTCCCCCAACCCTCCCGTCTTCTCTCCATCAGCTGCCAGAGCCATCGCAGCCTTGGACCAGCTCCCTCCTTCCTAAAATCCTTCAGTGGCTTCTGCTGTTCCTGGAATACAATTCAAACTCCTTCCCTGATTTCTGAAATCCTTGCTGATCTAATTCATACCGATCTCTCTCTGGGAGTCTTCACTGTTCCCCAGATAACTCACGATGTCAGTCTAATCTTTCAGTGTATGAGTTTTTACTATTACTGAATTACAGTTACTACTATTACTCTCATTGCTGTTACTACCACTATTACTAGGTCTGCCATTACTACTGCTACGACACCTGCTCTTGCTAATATCCAAGCCCCGGTGGTGCCCAGAGGGCCTGTCCCATTTGGAGACACACGTCTTTATGCAGCTGTATGAAATCCCACTGCTTTGTCATCCAATGTCACTTCCCTTTATTCTCCCTATTTTTTCTTCTGGTTCTCCTGGCATTTCTAGTTGACGTATCCTTTAGAATTCCCTTTGTCTTAAAAGATATATGTATTTATTTGAAAGGCAGAGTTACAGAGAGGCAGAGAGACAGAAAAGGGTCTTCCATCCTCTGGTTCACCCCCCAAATGGCCACAACAGCCGGAGCTGTGCCGATCTGAAGCCAGGAGCCAGGAGTTTTTTCTGGGTCTCCCATGCAGGTGCAGGGGTCCAAGCACTGGTCCATCTTCTACTGCTTTCTCAGGCCATAGCAGAGAACCAGATCAGAAGTGGAGCAGCCAGGACTTGAGCCGGCGTCCATGTGGGATGCCGGCACTGCAGGCGGCAGCTTTACCCACTACGCCACAGTGCCAGCCCCAGAATTCCCATTTCTTTGCTTCATGCTTCACTCTGCGCACCCTCACATTGGTTCATTCTTCCAGTCTAGTTAGAAAACAAAGTGAGGGTGGCTGAGTTTTGTTTAATAGTTGATTTTTATTTTAGGATCTCTAATGGGTTCTTTTGTAAATTCTCTCTTCTGTGATCACCTGTGCCAGGGCATCAGGGCAGGCACTGCCCCACTCTCTCCTGCATGAATTCATCCCCTCCCCAAATTTTTCTCTCCAGAAGGATGTGATATGTTCCATTAAAACACAGTTCTTCTCCAATACTACCCCCAGGAATCTGTTCCCTGGTAAAACTGCTCAAAGAAGTCATCTCAACTCCCTCTCTCTACCCCATCCTCCATTCTGTCTCAAAGAAACCTTAGCTAAGCTATTGCCCCGAGAGTCCACCAAATATTCCTTTGTCAGAATCAGCAATATCCTCCACACTACTACATCCAAAGATCAACTGGAATCTATAAGTTCAAGTTCCTCTATCAGTAATATTTTTTAATATTTTATTTATTTATTTGAGAGGCAGAGTTACAGACAGAGAGAGCAAGAGAGAAAGAAAAAGGTTTTCCATCTGCTGACTCTCTCTCTAAATGGCCACAACAGCCAGAGCTTGGGTTATCCAAAGCCAGGAGCTTCTTATGAGTCTCCCATGTGGGTGCAAGGGCCCAAGCACTTGGGTCATCTTCCACTGCTTTTCCAGGCCGTAAGTAGAGAGCGGGAACAGAAGAGGAGCAGCCGGGATATGAACTGGTGCCCATATGGGACGCTGGTGCCGCAGGCAGAGGCTTAGCCTATTATGCCACAGCACCAGCACAAGTAAGATTTTTTTAAAAATAGGAAATAGTCTTTTTAAAACTGTCATTCATTGGTGGTGGGGGAGATAGTGAGTTCCTTAGTTAATTAGTTAGTTCCCATCTTCTGGTTCACTCTCAGATGTCCACAACTGTGGGGATTAGGCCTGGCCAAAGCCAAGATCCAGCAACCCCATTCAGGTCTCCCACATGGGCGGCAATTTCTTGAGCCATCACCACTGCCCCCCAGGGTCTGCACAAGCAGGCAGCTGGGGTCAGGATCCACAGTGAGGAGTCAAACTCAGCCAACCTGATGTGGAAAGGGCACGGCCCAACTGGTGTCTCAGCGCCCAAGCCAACCAAACAGCTGCCCTGAGAGTCCTGGAGCCACTTCCAGGCTCTGCGCACAGGCTCTGCAGCTCACTAGGGGGCAGCACTCTGGCTCCTCCTTCAACTTCCCCAGCCGCTCTTCTCAGTCTGTGCAGCTGCTCCTCACCTCCCCGGTGTCCGACAGCTGGCCTTGCCCAGGGCCCAGTCCTGCGACCTCTCCTCTCCTCTCCGCCTGAATCCCTAGAAGAACTGGCTCAGCCTCACAATTCCTTGTCTCCAGTCCGGTTCTTTCCATGAACTCTGGAATCTGCATCTCAAACGTGTGCCCAAATCCAATCTCCTGATCCCCACTCCCAGTCATGATCTCCGTGCCCTTCTTCCTACCCTCCTTATAGACTTCCCTGCTCCCCCAGCTGCACAAGCCAAACTCCTCAAGGTTGCCCTTGGCCACTTTCTCTCTCCCCTCACATCCAGTGTGTCAATCAATTTTGTCGGCATTCCCTAAGGAAGATTTCCATCAGTGAACCACTTGTCACCACCTTCAAGAGGTCCCGGTCCAGCATTATTTCTTATCTGGGTTGTCACAACGTTCTCCTAATTGGCCACCTAATTTTCATTCCTCATCCCCCAACAGTCCAAATTATTCCTTTTAGAATGTTTAAATGAATTACGTCATCCCTTTGCGCTCAGTCCTCTGTGGGCTCCCTCTGTCGGTCAGAGTAAAAGCCAGAGACTTTCAAAGCCATAACTGGTCTGTCTTACCCCCACTCCGATTCATTCTCTAAATCTCTCCCCCTTTCTCACCCTACTCCAACCCCATGCTCTCCTAGCTGTTCCTTGAAGAGTGGAGACTCCTCCTGGCTCTCGGAACCCGCTCTTTCTTCTGTCTGGCGCATTCTTCCTTTGGACATCCACTTGGTCCATCTGCTCACTCCTTTATTTGAGGCATTTCCTGACCACTCAAGGTACACAGGACCCCCTTTCCTTTCCCACTGCTCCGAAACTTCTCGCCCCACCTTACTTCTCTCCATGACTTATCAGCTGACATATTATCTATTTAATTGTTCCTCTAATTATTTTCTTTTGTCTCTTCCACCCGAATTTTAAGCTCCATGAGTAACAGGACTCTGTTTGATTTACGGCTGATTCCCCAGTGCCTCAACAATGCTTAGCATGCAGTAGGAACTCAATAAGTAATGGAATCAATGAATGGATAAATGAAGGACCCGCGTTTTGAGTTTTTGGATGCAATGTTCTCTTCTCTTTGAGGATATTAACTTTGCTCAGTTAAAAATCCCATTCCAATTTCTTTTTTAAAAAAATTATTTATTTGAAAGGCAGAGCTACAGAGAGGCAGAGGCAGAGAGAGAGAGAGAGAGAGGTTTTCCATCCACTGGTTCACTCCCCAGATGGCCACAAAGCTCAGAGCTGGGCTGATCCAAAGCCAGGAGCTAGGAGCTTCTGTTGAGTCTCCCACGCAGGTGCAGGGGCCAAGGACTTGGGTCATCTTCCACTGCTTTCCCAGCCCATAGCAGAGAGCTGGATCAAAAGTGGAGCTTCTGGGACTTGAACTGGTACCTATATGGGATGCCAGCACTGCAGGCGGTGGCTTTACCAGCTACGTCACAGCACTGGCCCCTCCAATTTCTTGACTGGCTATTTTCTCACGTTATTTTCTATTTATTGCGTCTATAGTTTTATCATTTCTGTCTCATGGTGTTGGTGGTTTTCATGCATTTGGTCTTCTTGGGAGTCGTTTGTGTGGTTGCAATTGTTGACAGCTCTTTCTCTGGTTTTATCTGGGTGACGTCCAGGACAAGCCGACTTGTCACTCTCTGTCCTCCTCCCTGGTTTGGAGCTGCATCCTAGGAAATGCGTAGACATACAGAAGGAGGTGCCAGCAACACAGCGTGACGAGGAGGCAGGGGAGGTCCCCAGACGACCAGACAGGAGAGGGTGGGGGGACAGTGACACTAATTAGCACCAATCATGTGGCTCAGAAGAGTAAGCCTGTCCACATGGTGAAGAAGGAATGGCCTAATCCATGAACTAAAAGCTTTCCATTACTGAAAAGAAGCATGCAGTAGATAAAAAGTCATTTTCTTGTCTAATAGATTTCTATTCCTATAGAAAGATTTTTAGAAGTTATGTGTTGGTCCTTCCCCACAGGGCTGACCTCTTGTCCAAAATGCATTTTCTTTGGGACCAGTGCTGTGGTATAGCAAGTAAAGCTGCTGCCTGCAGTGCAGGCACTCCAAGTGGGCACCGGTTCAAGTCCCAGCTGCTCCACTTCTGATCCAGCTCTCTGCTATGGCCTGGGAAGGCACTAGAAGATGGCCCAAGTCCTTGGGCTCCTGCACCTACATGGGAGACCTGGAAGAAGCTCCTGGCTCCTGGCTTTGGATCAGCACAGCTCCGGTGGTTGTGGCCATTTGGGGAGTGAACCAGTGGTTAGAAGATCTCTCTCTCTCTCTCTCTCTCTCTCTCTCTCTCTCTCTCTCTCTGTAACTCTGCCTTGCAAATAGATAAAACTTTTGAAAAATGCATTTTCCAGACAACTATGTCAAGAGTTCAAGAGCGCCCCCTGGAAACAAGAACTGCGGTAAAATACATGGACCAAATCTGAAATGGAATTGGAACGAGAAACCACAGATCTCTTGTCCGTCGGGTAGACTGCGCAGGCAGTCACCAAAAAGGCTGAGGCTCCTCCATACCGATTCTCTCACAAGGGCTCTCCCACTAGACGTTGATTTTGCACAAACTACTCGAGATTAATCCCTCTAACAAGCGTTGCCTGTCACCCTCTTCCCCCTGCTCCGCTGCTCTGATTTAGACTCACTGTTCTTAGCACGCCATCCTTCTTCCTCCCAGAACCCTCTTCACGCTGCTCTGCACAGAATTAAAAAGAAAGGGCAGCTGCTCTGTCGGGCACAAAATAAGCTCTCGGCAAACCCTTCACGAAAGAGCTGCACTTATCCTGATCCTTCCCTTCTCCCAAATGCAAATGGGATCACTTACGGGCAGCGTCCCGGGGATGGGCAGGAGAGGACGTTCTGTGGACACAAAAGTTCGTGTGAAATGGCCAAGCCTGATGAGCAAGTTGGACCCAGGAGGCAGAAGCTGGACAGGGAAGAAGGGGTGAGCGTCCCAGGAGATTCCTGGGAGATGGGTTTAACCTGCTCCACAAGTCCCACCAAAGCAGAGAGCGGTGGAGGAAGTGGGGGAGGATGATCAGACGGTTCTCACTTTGCAAATGTTGGATCCTGGGAGAGAATCAGCTCATCCCTCCCCGGACTGGCAGCATGAGTCTGTCCAAGTGCGCCAGCTGCCAGCAAACCTTGTGAAATCCCCATCCCATTTGTTTGGCCCCACAGGCCCACGAAGGCACGGAGGTTCAGCTGAAACTGATTAAGAAGCCCTAATGACGATCTGAAATGTCAAGTGCTCCTCTGTTCTAAGAATATGCATCTGGAATACTTCCCAGATGAGCAGACATGCTCCCTTTGATTTGGAGCGTGAAGGTAGTAAGGATGACAGCGTGAAGGTGGTAATGAGGATGAAAAGGAAGGCATAAGCCAGGTGACAACTTCCCATCCCACAGAGAAAGCAACAATAGGGAATCAACAAATGATGTGCGGGGTTGGCATCAGCCACATAAACAACAGTGATAACCACCTCCAAAAACGCTGATAAAACACAGCCACCTGCTATGTCATGCCCAAGCTCTTAAAGGACCCTTAACTTATCTTCAGATACAAACCTCTCGGTCCAGAATTCCAAGCTATCTGATGTCGCTGATGGTTTTCTTTGGAGATTAAAGGAACAAGCATGTTGGCCTTCAACAACAGTCATTTTTATTTCATGAAACTCAAAAAAAAAAAAAATTACAATACTACTGAACCACGTTGTACCCGGCACAAAAGCATCTCATTCTTTTGTAGTTGGCAATCTTCTCATGAGCAAGGAGCAACACACAAAGCTCCTTGAGGTCCTGGCTGTGGACCCACCCACCCTTTTCACCACATTCTTTGGGCCAAAGCAAATCATAGGTCAACTCAGATTCAGGGAGTAGGGAAATATAAAACATGTGTTTAGTTGACATAGTATTTGTATTTACGGAGTATAGTATTGTAAATGAATACACACAATGAGTAGTGATCAAATTGAGGTAATCAGCATTTCTATCTCCTCAAATAATATCAGTTCTCTGTGTTGGGAATCTTCAAAAGTTTTCCTCTAGTTTTGTAATATGGAATTAATTTGGTTAGCCTTTGGTTAACCTTTTGCACCATACAACATTAGAACCATTACTTCCCCCCCACCCCATTCTTTGGTATCCACCATCCACCCCTTCTCTCTGTCGTCCTCCTCCCTACACTTCCTAACATCCAGTGACCTCTGACCTACCCTACTTCTGTGTTACCAACTTTCTCTCTCCTACAAATGCGTGAGAACACATGACTATTGTCTGTCACGTAACATAATGTCCTCCAATTTCATCCATGTTGTCATAAATGACAGGAGTTGATCTTCTTGTGACTGAATAATATTCTACGACATCTATACACCAGGGATGGTTTTAGCCACTCATTCATCAATAGATATCTCAGTTGTTTCTACATCTTGGCTATTGTAAATAGTGATGCAACAAACATGGGTATGTAGGAATCTCTTTGATATACTTATTTCATTTCCTTGGGATATAGGTCCAGGACTGGGATTACTAATAGCTCTATTTTCAGTCTTTTGAGAAATTACCGTGTTGCTTTACGTAACAGCCATATTACTTAACATTTCTACCAAGGGAAGATTGTGCAAGAGTTCCCCTATGTCTTCATTCTCATTGGCAATTGTTTGTCATTTTGAGAGTAGCCTTTCTAACTTGGGGAGGGTGAGACCCTATCACAGCTTTGATTTATATTTCCCTGATGACTAGTGATGTTGCACATTTTTCTCTTATTTCTTGGCCATTTTCTGTCTTCTTTTGAGAAATGTCTGCTCAAACCATGTGCCCATTTTTAAATCAGATTATTTGTCTTTTTGCTGTGGAGTCTTTGAATTCCTCATAGATTTGGGATATTAGCCCTGTGGCAGATGAATAGTTTGTAAATATTTCCCCCATTTTGCTTGCTGTCTCTTAACCCTGGCCCTCATCTCTTCTGCTGTGCAGAAGCATCTCTGTTGGATAGAATCCCACTGGTCCAGTTTTCTTTTACTGTCTGTGCTTTCAGGGTCTTATCCACAGCACCTTTGTCTATCCCTGTCTATCTCTTAATGAGAAAGGCTGCAAAGTCACATCGCAAAGGGAGAAAGTGCAGAACTGCTGCCACTCTTGCAGTGGAACCAGCACAGCTACTCTGTAGATACGTGACCTTCAGGAAGTTTCTTCTCTGGGCCTCAATTTCCTTATCTGTAACACAGGGACAATGCAAGAGGCTTCACAAAGTCACTGGGGGTGTTAAATGAGATAATGGAGGAAAAACCCCGTGCAGAATGTTTGCTGTATAACAAGTATTCAATAACCCTTCCCAACCGTTGTTTATCAGCTCTCCCTGCAATGTTTGCCATTGAGACTTTTGGGTGGTTGGTCTGAGTTCTGTAAGTGTTTGTTGGACAAATTAACTATGTACTTGGCTCTACCTACCAGCTGGGTCAATGTTTTTTGTTTTTTTTAAGATTTATTTATTTGAAAGGCAGAGTTACAGAGAGGCAGAGAGAGAGAGAGAGAGAAGAGAAGAGAGGTCTTCCATCCTTTGGTTCATTCCCCAAATGGTCGCAAACAGCTAGAGCTGGGCAATCTGAAGCCAGGAGCCAGGAGCTTCTTCCAGGTCTCCCATGTGGGTTCAGGAGCCCAAGGGCTTGAGCCATATTCTGCTGCTTTCCCAGGCCATAGCAGGGAGCTGGATCAGAAGTAGAGCAGCTGGGACTCGAACTTATGCCAATAAAGGATGCCGCACTGCAGGCAGCAGCTTTACTGGCTATGCCACAGCATTGGTTCATGGATCAATGTTTTTTAGTGGCTTGAAGTTTTCCTATATCTATCACCAGCCCACACTTGTCACTCTTGGTCCCTGGTCTGTGTGAGAGCATCCTGTCCATGCTTGACACAGAGCCCTCCAAAATGCATCCTCCAGCTGTTCAAACAGGCTGTCCTCTGCGCACACACAAAGATAACTTAGGACCTCAAATAAACCAATAGTGATCATCTTTCCAAAAGAGAGTGTGCACAAAATCTACTAGTCAGGGCGTTTCAAGCCCCCATTTCCAAATGTTCAAAAATAACCAAGAGTTAGGCTAAGAGGTTCTCTGGTTGTCTTTGTGTGTGTGGGAGATGCGCTGCTTCATGGCGCCATCTTCCCTGTCTCCCTGCACTCATGTCCTTGTGCGGTGCCTTCCCACACGGTCTGCAGGCTTGGTGATGGATTTACTCTGACCAGCAGGACGACAGACAACTCGACATGAACAAAAGCTTCATCCACCTTTTCTTTTCTGGTCTTCTATCACATAGGAAAATACTGTGGAGTTAGCCTGCTGGAAGTATGTGACAGGTGCATGGAGGAGACCAAGTGATCGTCGTTGAGGCTGCCTTGGACCAGCCGGCTCCCTGTTCACAAGTGCGGGGATCAGAACAGTCCAGATCCGCCGATTCTGTCCATACCTGCAGCATTACCCCACCAATCCATGCGCTTAGTGGAAGTCAGCAAACAGCTGTTGTTTTAAGCCACTACGTTCTGAGACGCTTTGTGACGCAGCCTTAGCCAACAGACACAAATCCACGATCACTTTTATCACGGGCTCCTTCCCTTTACTCTGTACTTCTAGACAATGTAAGAGGGAAGCAGAAAGGATTAGGCTCCGATCAGTAACCCAATATGAGAACATCCGGCCTGAGAGCGAACATCGTTACACTAAGCTGGCCAAGGGAGTGATTTCACTTCCAGGCCCACAGGAATAAGTGAGCACTTAGAGCAGCCGAGTCACCATCTCACCACCAAACTGCCGCTGAGTGCGATTTACTCTGAGACAGGAGAGTGGGGGAACAGAGGTATCGGCTCGAGCTGGCACCAAGGAGACTTGCTGGCTCTGCTCCCAGGTCTATCGCTGGATTTAAATGATGACACTTAGCAATGCCGTGCCTCCGTCTACCTGGCCGGTCTACAGGGACCTAACGTTAGCATTCAGTATGAATGGGAAGACCCTGGAGTTCTAGTTAAGAATCACTGTTTGCAGTGTAAGTCACTTAGGATTTTAGGATCAGAAAGGCAAGACATATATTCAGCCCTTTATTATCTGACTAATGGATGGAAACCACAACACAAAAAAATACCAAGTAACTGACGCTTAACAACAACAACAAGGCTCATTCTGAATCCCATTATAGTGAAAAAAAAAAGAATTGGCAATGAAATTGCTTCTCTAATTATATCTCATTCAGAGGAACACTGGAGTACATTTCCTGCGTGTGTGGCACCAGGGGAGGAACGCTTTGCCCACAAATGATCCGTGAAGTTACCCGGCTGCAGGTGCGTGACTGAGAATCCACCGCTGGCCATCCCAGAAGGCAGCTCTTCAGGGAAGCATCTTTGGGTCTCACGTTGGTTATTTTCCTGCCTGAAACACTATATTCTCTCCTCATTTTCCCTTTGTCCACCTGACTGCTGTGTGTTGTGGTGCTCAAACCACTCTTCCCCTCGCTGCCTCTGTGTGCATTTCTGCCTCTACAGCAACCATGGAGAAGAGACGGAGAGTCTCATTCCTCTCTGGACACCAACTGATGTAGGATTAAAAGATTTCCCGTTCCCGAGGGACCAGTGGGAAGCTTTATATTCCCTAAATTAAATGTGCATTTCTGGAATAACTTGCATATATCTTTTAAAATATCTCAGGGGATCCATTTCCATTTACCTCATGGGGTAGCAATAAACACACAGAACTAAATTAAAGTACACACACACAAAACAAAGCATGAGCGCTCCCTCTCTCCCCCTCTCCCTCCTTCTCTCTCTCTCCCTCCTTCTCTCTCTCTCTCTCTCTCTCACACACACACACACACTCCTTAGATTTCAGCTTACATGGCACGTTCAGAGAGAATGTTCTCGAACCTTCACCAAACTTGGATCCTAACACGTCTCCAAGACAAGCATGGACGTGTAGCACTGTCCATTGCTTTCCACAGGTGACCCCCGCTAAGACACAGGATCCTCGAGGGCTCGGGTCACGCCTTTGCTTTCCCTGTGGTTTCCTCACAGTCTAGCCCAGCGCATGGCGTGCAGTAGAGGTTCAGTGGATGAAAGACAAGAGGAGTGAATGGATAACCAAGCTGCATCTTGAGGACCAGTTATGATAGACTGCAGGGGTTCAAAAAAAAGAAGCATTCTGGGGCTGAAGTTTTTCCATAAATAATTTAAAAATTAGCCTTGGCTCTAAAGCAGGGTTTCTCAAACGTGGTACTGTTGCTGTTTGGAGCTAGATCATCTGTTGTGATGAAGAGTCCTAGCACCGTAGGAAGTTTACCCATGCAACGGCCTTGCCTCTGCCTGGCAGATGCCAGCAAAGCACCTGTACCCCATCTCCCAATCCCCCGACAGTGACAGAAGCATCTCTAGACATTGTCCAGTGTCCCCTGGGTTGCGGGTGGAGCGAAGGTGCTCACCTCCCCTCTCAGTTGAGAACCACACATCAGTAGGGTAATACTGTGGGAGCCAAATATTTGCCAGTATGATAAGAAACATCATGAAGACCCTGGGATATTTGGGGGTTGGGGTAGGGTGTGGAAGGAACCCGGTCATACCCCTTATATTCCATGTAAAGATTTTTAGAGACTGTATTCTTGGAACTCTAAAACTTCTTAGGAGTCTGAGAGGGCAGAGTTTAGCTTTAGGAATGCATTGCGTGTTTATTAACATTGTCAAAACATTTTGAGTTACGTGTGGTATTCTATGTCTGAAGCCAGGTTTTAATCTTCTATCTCAAAATTACATACTCTTTTTCTCTCAATTTAATAACCCGTCAGGATGCAAGCACTCTGAAGGTCACCACCTGCAAGTAGGAAATCAATTACCCCTGCTTTGCGATGGGCTAGATGGAACAATATTTCTTCAAAAGGCGATTTTATTAAACTTAATACCTAGTTTTCAGCAGAGAGATAATAATACCCAACCTCCTAAACCTGTCTTGGTTGAGAGGAAACAATGAGAAAATGCTGATGGAAGTGTTTTGTAAACACAGAGGTGATCCGTAAATATCAGCCAGGTCCTTCTCTGAGCGTCTCCCTTCCCGGTACACGCTGGCATCAGTAGCTATCATGGCAGGGCAGTGCCTGGTTCTCCAGCCCACGAGCTCCTGAGCCCTGCTATCATTGCGATATACTCTGCTTCGCGGATGCTCATCTGCTGGGACCCCGGTCTTCTGGGGGATGATGTTGTCAGGTGGTAGAACCCTCTAGAGAGGGGCCTTGTAGAATAAAATCAGAATGGATGCATTAATGTTATCTCTGATCAGGTGCCATGGGAACAAATCAGCTCCTACAAGATGGGGTTGTTGTAAAGGAAAGCCACCCCACATGTGCCAGCTCCCTGGCCACTTCCCTGCTGTGCTGTCACTAACCAGGCGCTGGTGCCGAGCTCTTTAGATGCCAGCCACCAGAATTATGAGCCGCATGAACCCCTTTTCTTGATGCACTACCCAGGATCAGATATTTTCTTGGAACAACACAAGATGGACTAAGGCAAGCTCCTCTGGACGAGCCAACGCTCTGTCTGTGTCCCCAGACTTAATTCACAGCTGAACTGGGTGCTGAGCCACAGCACGAAGTCCACGGCTGCGGAAGGCAGAGATCTGCCATTGCTCCAGCTGCAGTGGCATCTGCCCAGCAGCTCCTCCCCCTCTGGTAGCAGTCATACTGCCCGATCCCGCAGGTGGTCCTGGCGAGGCTATCCACCAACATGCAGATCCTCCCAGGGGCCAGCGGGAAGACAGCCCAGCGGCTCTACACAGGCCATGTGGAATCCTCTGAGACTCTGAATCTTGATCAGAGCAGCACAAAGAGAGCAAAGAGTTGGAGCCAACGTGTCCCAACGCAGCATTCTGAAGCAGCTGCTATGTCATCCTCAACACTTCTTCCCTGTCTCGTCTGAGCTGTGCTTCTCCAGCTTTCTCTGCCCCATTGGCTTCCAGCAGGTGCTCCCCATGCTGTGCTAACAGTGTCCGTCTCTGTCACTGACTACCAAAGAGCCCAAACCACTTCCTCACCCCTACCTTTCCTGGTTACTCTCTGGGATCTCGTTCCTGTAAGTAGGACCATCAACTGTTGGAACAGCATAAACTCCATTTTACTATCAGTTCTAATGCATCTCTTACAACAGCCACTTAGCATCTGAAAACGCAGCATAAAATCCCTATGCTGTGAAAATAAATTCCTCAATCTCCCTTTAGCACTACAGAGATCCATGGAGGTGATACCAGCTGGATGGAGACCATGCCATCCGCACAAAACCCCTCGAACACACGTTCCTTTTCTTCGGAATACAGCAATAGAAGGGAGTCCATTGTGTCCTGAGTCCCATTCCCAGCCACACTCAAACCTGTGCTCACTAAACACGGTGAGTGACTCTGTATTCCCCCCAAACTCTACTGGATGGATTTTAAAGAACCTAGACACAAGCGTCACAGAAAGCCAGAATTACAGTCGCATGTCTCACCCTCCATTTGTTCTCGACAGGGAAAGTGATGACAGGACCACTGTGGGACGATGGGATTGCCTTGGAGCCTGGGAGTGCTTGCATTTTATTTATTACCCACCCCAGCCTCCAGAAACACCTCTATCATCACCATGACAGAGCGGGAAGTGGGCTTGCTAGAGGTAGGTAAGCAGCTGCAAGCTTCCGGCAGCTGGTTTTAGAGCTTTGCATCGGAGAACAGGAAATAAGCATTGCTTTTTCAAATGCACAGGGAATGGAAGTGCAACGGAGCTCACCGATTCCTGGAGGGGATGAGCTAAGGCTCTTTGGGATAATCAGCTTATCATTGTAGCTTTTTACTTAGGTGGACTAAACTCTTTGGTGTGCATTTACGTATTTATTGCTTTTATGACCTTTAAGAGGGGCAAACCTGATGGAATGAGTAGACTTTAAAAGACCCCGGGGTAATTTTCTTTGGCAGACAGCTCTGCCTGTTTGTCCTTGCTCTAAAGTCAGAGTTTCTTCTCTGCCTGCTATAATCAGGGGAGAGTTCTAGAACTTTCTCCACAATGATGCCACATTTCAGACGATCAGAAGAAAAACCCACCAGTGCCTTTGAGCTTCTTCAGTCAAACATCCTTTGGTGCCTCTGTCCATGCAATGTGAGGTCAAGACATCCTCTAGGGCAGTCAACCCGGTCTCATTCAAGGGCATGACCTTGAAGGCAGCTGTAGCTAGAAAGGCCAGATGACCACATGAGTAATAGCCACAGGCTCTGCCTTGACCATGACTTTGGAAAAGCACCTGGCAGAGTGGACAGTGCTAGGACCAGCACGGTCAAGTTGAAGTGGACTTGTCTCAGGTGTGAGCTGTCCAGTCCCCTTCCTGACCTCCCCGACCAAGCCAATGTTGCTCTCAGAGCCAGGCCTCTCTCTTACTTGTGGGGAGCCTGAGCCAAGGCTTCCTCTGGTCCAAACTATGCTTCCCCGTGAGGTGAGTGCGGTGTTAAGAGCCCTATCGGCTCCAACAGCTGGTCTGTGTAGGTTCAATTGGCCTAATTTTGCTAAAACCATCATAAAGCAAAATCAAACCAGGAGAGTTTGCAAGAACATTTTCTTAAAAACAGAGAGGACAAAGAAATACATCGGAATCATATTCAGTCCGGAATCCCGGCAGGGTCCCCAACCTGTCTCCTCAGTACCAGGTTGGCCCCCTGCTAAGGGCTCCACCTCCCGCTGCTGCAGCTTGGCTAAGGGCACTCAGTCTCAGGCCAACGTCCTTTTAGGATCCCAGAATACAAACAACAGAAAGATGAGTGAGACAAGAGAAGGAAGTTGGGGGGGGGGCACAAAGGCACCTGGAAGTTCCTGTTTCCACTAAGATTTCTTCTCTGAACAAAAGTGGGGGGAGAGGCTGGACACGGGAGGAGAGGGGAGAGAAGGGATGCTGGGTGGAGTAGGGAGAGAGGAGGAGCTAAAGGGAAGAAAAAGGAAGGAGAGGAAAGAGTGGGTAGGAAACGGGGCAATGCCCAGGAGAGAGCGCACCACACTGCTTTTCCGTCCGACTTCTGACGTCGCCAGGCCCAGAGCACAGACTTGCTGTGGTTTTCTGAATTCAGTCCTGGGGGAGGGTACAAGCGAAAGGCAAGCCAGCGGCTCAGCTTCTCTGAAAATGGGCTCATTCTGCAGCCCAGGGCGAGACCAAGGGCAGGAAAGACGCACGCCCCGTGCGTGCTCTGGCTTCAGGTCAGGGAGACAAGGGCCAGAAGCAGGGGCCCCCAGGGCACACGGAAAGTTCTCTGCCCCTTAGAACTCAGGCTGCTGGAGAGCCAACAGGAGATTGTATTGTCCCAAGCATTTGTCCTCCCCTTAATAATCAGCATACCAGGGTCTTTGGGGGAAGAGGGAGAGAACTGCCAATAGGCGATTTCATTTGCTGCCATCCACCCCTCTTAGCATGCAGAGTCACACGGTACAAGGCAAAGCATTAATCTCCACCAGAAAGAATGGCCTCTTGGGCTCAAGGCGTCTAATCACTCGCGAGGCTGAGTCGGCAGTTTGCATGGAGACAGAGCAGCGTCCCGATGCGCTCTGAATGGTGAACTTCATTGCATCAGGGGCTGGGGAGGGGGTCATGGACAGAAAAGGGGATGCATGGAAGTCGGGGGCTCCGCTGCTATCAGAAACCTCCACACTGGAAACATCGGGGGAATGAACAAATCTGCATGGGCCTCCCGGGCTCCCACGGGAGATGCTGCTTCCGTGATCCGTCCTCCACCTGCCAATCATCTCGGGCACCCCCATTATACCTGGGAGATGTTTGCTTGGTGCACACTGTTCTGTAATCCTCGGAGGTGGGGTTTCGCAGCACAGCAATGCTTTTTTGCCTTTGACATTCTCCACGGCAGGATTTATTGCCTCCAAGACAGATGTGACTTGAATCGATTATGGCTTTTAAGCAGTCACTCGGCAAAGAGCCCCCAGGTTCCCTGGAAGACTTTTTGCCTGAATTCATTCAACTTGGAAGCTGATGTCAGAGGATTCCATCATCATCTAATACCATTAAGAGCCCTTTGGGTATGGAACTAACTAAGAGGTCTATTTTACCACCCACGCTAAGGAACTTGGGTACCACTTAAGTTCCATAGCACACAGACCTAGAGGATCCCTCTTCACATCGCTGGGCACAGACGGAAAGCAAACACGCCCATGCAAGTGATATTCACAGCCTACCAACGTCCCCCACTGGTGACCTTGAAATAAGTATGTTCATCCGTATTAGGAAATGAAGTGAGAAAGAGCATTTAAAAATAATGAGTGCAAAATAAGTGAATTTCCCAAGACTGGCCAATAAAGATGCTCATTAAACAACAACGCACTGGTAGACGTCCACTTTAAACCTCGAAGCTGCACATCACCCCATCACCCTCACAAGCTTGGGGTTCCCAAGCATTTTCTAAGCTTGCAACACGAGTCTGAGTGGGTGCTCCAGGGATGCTTGGAGGCCCGGGGCTGGGGTCTCAGGTCGCACGATCCTCTCTGGCTTCAGCCAACAGCCTAGCATCCTAATCATAAATAACGTTCCCAAAAGTCAGTGGGTATGGAAGACATGGAGGTTGGCATTTTGAGACTAAATCAATCATAACCTACGTCATCCCTGATTAGTCTAACAAACAGGATGAGAAATCTTTGAACACCAAGAGGCAAAAGAAGAATGAGTAGCGTTTCCAACACTGTGTGACATCGGTTCTGGACTTTCTATGATGTTTGTCCTCGGAGGGAAACCCAGCCCCTCCTCCTCTGGGGAGTGTGCACCAGCCCTGCTCCACTCTCTCTGGCTAAATGAGAACATTCTGGGTGGGAGCAGGAGAGAACGAGATATTAAAATAGTGCTACTCAGTAACCTCATTATATGGGATATTTTCATCCATTACACAAAAAAGGAGAAAATTGCAATCAACACCACTAAGGATGAAAGATGTCCAATGAATTATGCATTGAGAAGACAGGATTTCCGTGTGCAATGTTAAACAGTTTTGAAGTCCAGTTTTGCGCTCTTATAAACTCAGATGTGAAGGAAGAAGGGGCGGGGCGGGGGATGAGTGGTTTTTGATTCTCTTGGATTTTACAAACTGGGGTTTACACGATGGCGTTGGGGATTCATGTAAAGGATTCCCTGAGTGGGGGCGTTAGCTATGAAATCAGGTCCAGGCACTGAAGAAAGCCAGTCCTTTCAAGAACAATTTGCTCTCTTTTATTCAGTAAATTGCTCTAAATTTCCTTTTTTTTTTCCCCTTGAGCTTTCAAATTGGCTGTTGCAGCTTCAGAATCCTTGCTTTCTGCACCAGGCAGGCTTGGGGGAAAGGAGAAGTTGAATGGGCCGCGCAGAATAAAGAGAAGAACAGGGGATCGAAATGAGCGGCTTTGCATAATTTGGGCCATTTCAACAGAGGGCTCGAAACTCCCGCAGGGCAGCCTCCAACACCAACAGGTGAGAGAGGCTTCAACGCATCGCCGGCGCCAGCTCAAGTCTTCATGGTACAAGGGCCAGGCTTCAGGAGCGATTTGAGAAATAAAACATCACCAGGGAAGAGACAAAAGCTAAGAAAACACAGTTCAAAATCTCTGCTAGAGAACAGCACGCAGTGACCACGTCCGTCTTGACCTCATGGCTCTTGAGCAGCCCACAAGCTCAGTAAGAAGACGCCAGTGCAAACTACCAGCGAACCAGCACGCCCAGGGAACATTCCAGAAGCACCGATAGAGTCCAAGTAGGTAGCAATGACAACGCGACCCCGCTCAGTGTGGTTTCCCAAATGCGGAAAACCATCCATTCTCTTACAACACCTAGCGTCTGCCTGCCAACCTACCTGGAGATACTCGGCCCCCAAGGCCAGAGGAGCTGATAGGTCATTTTTTTTTAATATTTCCATAAAATAATGTACAAGGAGAAATCTTGAAAAACAGTATCTCTACAATAACACGCCATGAGCTAAATACCTTCTGCAACAAATCCATTGCTGGCATTAAAGCAAAACAAAACAAAACAGCACTGGTCTACATACTGGGGATACATCGAATAAACCCAAATAACCATTAGCTGCTCAGAGGTGCTGTTCAGAGAAAGTATTCGCTCTACTCCGTCACCCTTGCCAGCTTTGACGCCTGCCAAGCCTGTATGTAAATGGAGTTGTACTTTTCCAAAGCTAATGGGAGATCTGGTAAACCCTCTGAGGCGACACGTATATTATTTCTCAGCCCTGTTATTTTCACTTAAAAACAAGCAGTTTTAATAACAGATCTTCAGGAAGACTTAATCAGAGCCCCAACGCGCAATATAAGCAGAACGCCGGCTGCACGGCTGTTTGTGGCAGGGGCAGCCTGCAGTAGGCACAGGAGTTGCAAGTCATTGAACCGCTAACACCGAGAACAACTTAGAAACCACCGGTTCTCCATGGGACGTCGCATCGACCTCAGTACCTGAGCATCCATTAGCAGATGTCTCATCAGCACCATGGAACTCTTGAGTGTCTCCTTCTCCGCGGGCAGAAAGGGGTCCCTGTCCTCCTCCAGAGCCTTCGACTTGGTGACGATGAAGTGGGAAATCTGGTCATTCAGGGTGTGCAGCGACTGCACGGCTGCAGGAAGAGAAAGAGAGAAACACAGGGTTATTCCTGGGAGCATCCGAGGCGATACGTACGGCTAGCGGTTCTCAGGGGAGAAGCGAGGGTCCATACACAGGTACACAGCTGGCAGGTATCCAGAACCCGAAGCCCCTACCAACGCCTTCACAGCTCGTGAGCGTTTATCCAGCGCTCTCCAAGAGCCACAGACACTGCCATGAGCAAAACCAGCCATGGGACCCTCCCTCAGGGCAGTGCAGTCCCACTGGGACACTAGAAAGGAGTGAGTTTGCAAATCAACCTGGGGCTATGGCTGTGCAGCAGGTGCACACAGACCACAGGGGCGAGCAGGGCGTTCGGGGTGAGCTCTCAGAGCTAGATTTACACATATGGAAATGGAGTTGGTTAGCCACTCGGCCCCTAAGCACATGGCCTCTTGTCATTAATGTTCAGGGAGGGACGGTGGCCATGTTTTTCCACCAGTGCCACTCATGGGCGGGAGGATTATGACGTCACTATAATTCCCACAGCACTTATCATCTGACACGGGAGAGCGTTTAAGATTTTATACTGATTGATTACGCTTGTGGACTCTTTCTCTTATTTCTCTCCCAGCACTTGATAAGAGCCGTTCTTTCTAGGTGTTAATCCCATCTCCCGTCGTCATCTCCCACAACTACAACAGCTGTTGTATCTACAACCACGAGAAGGCACCCCGTACATTGCAGACTTCATTGTCGTACGTTGTCTGGGATTAAAATCCCTCTCTTCATAGAATTTCTAGAATTTCCTGGGAAAACTATCATTCTAGACAAAGAACAAGTAAATCCTAGGAGTTCTCCAAGCCACTGCACTACAGCGCAATTCCAAGGGGAAACAAAGTTACAGAAAAGCCGGAATTGGATAGATTGGCTTTGGGACTTCTGCTTCCAGCCACAAGGGAGCCAAGAGTCCAGATTACCATTTTACCATGAGTAAGTAGAAACCTGGATGATATTTGAGACTTGGTTATTTTTTAGACATTGAACAACAAACTGTGTAGGGGACTGTGGTCATCAAAAAAGGAGAACAAACCAACTTAAGTCCCCTCTCCATGCCTTCTGCCAGGAGAGGATTTCCAAACATCAGCAAAGGGAGAGATACCCAGGGTGAGCCGAGCGATCCTGCCGCACCTCACTGATGGAGACAGGCGTGGGGCAGGGCGCTGGGGCAGAGGGAGCCACACAACCATCTCCAGATCTCTGCCATGGGCTTCCTGTGCACTGCTGGCTGTGTGTCCACACTGCACACAGCAGGGAGGAATCCTGCAGCACCAGGTAAGACGACTTCCAGGAGAGAACTGGAGCATTACAGCCAAGTAGTTCCCAGAGGTCACGTGGGCCATGATCGTTGGCATGCCTGCCTGTCAAGGCATCTCCTGAAGTCCATGGCACCCCGGTGGCAGCTCCACAAGGGCCATTGTTAAGAAGAAAGCTAAAAGACGCTCAGACTAAAGTCTGCTCCACAACTATCCAAAACTACCCAAAAAGTTGTGAAGAGATCAAACTGATCTGCAAGTAACCAAAACACTCACACACACACACACACACACACGCAAAACACCCAAGCATTTCTGTAGAAGTCTAACAATACCTATTACCCCAAAGGCATAATGCGCAGTACTCAATAAATCTCATCGCACAGATGAAGGAGGAGGAAATGTGATTCAGAGTCCAGGGAAGATTCCAGAAGGAAGGGAAGGGACAGAGCTGGCAGACGTGGCTGTCAGGTGGTGTTGTGGCACAGCGAGCTAAGTTACCACCTGCAGTACCGGCATCCCAGAACACTGGTTTGAGTCTCTGCTGCTCCACTTCTGATCCAGCTCCCTGCTAATGGACCTGGCAAAGCGGTGGAAGATGGCCCAAGTTTTTGGGCTCCTGCCTCCCATATGGGAGACCCAGATGGAGCTCCAGGCACCTGGCTTCAGCCTGGCCCAGCCCAGGCCATTGTAGCCATTTGGGGGAATGAATCAGCGGATGACAAATTCTCTCTCCCTCTCTCAGAAATAAATAAATCTTTTTTTAAAAAAAAAGACAGCTTTGTAGGCTCAAAATTACAAAATAAAACATAACTATAATAAGAATAAAACTATAATATTTAAATCAGAACCAATGGAACACCTAGGAATGAAAAATGTAGAACCTGAAATTAAATTGTCACTGATGAGGTGAATAGATTAGACAACACACACACACACACACACAATCCATGAACTTGAGATCAGAGCAATGAAATGATTGAAAATGAATTGTTATTGACAACGTGAAACTATGAAGCAGCATACATGGGATCACAGTGTAGATGGGAGAGTAGCTGAAATAAAGGTAGATTTTGTCCAAAACTTGATAAAACTAAACCCCTCAGCCCAAGAATACCCATAAACTCTAATCAAGGTAAACACAAAGGAAATTATGCCAAGGCATATTGTAGTCAAGTTACCAAGGAAGCAAACATAGGGAGGGAAAAAAATCTTAACATCAGCCAGAGGATGGCAAGGCAAGAATCAGAGAAACAAAGACGGATGGAAGTCTCATCAGAGTCTTTACAAACCAACAGATAAAGGAGGGACATTTTGAAAGGACTGAAAGCAGAAACTGTGCCAATTTAAAATTCTGTAACCAACAATACCATCTTTCAAAGCTGAAGTTGAAAGACTTTTCATAGGTAAGAAAAGCTAAGAAAACTCATCACCACTAGATTCATGCTAAAAGAAATGCTTACGGAATTTGTTCACGCAGAAGGAAAATGACCCGGGGTGAAAAATTCTATTTACAAAAAAATGAAAAAAGAAAGTTGGGAAAGGGAAATGCATGAATGACATAAACATATTTTCTCATCATTTTATTAATTTGGAAGAAAATTTTTAGTTTAAAACAAAATAATGACATATGTGGGGTTGATTGCATGCATAGAAGGCAACCTATATGACATCAACAGCACCAAGAATGACAAGGGCATAAACAGAAACGTACCTTTTCTTTACAAAAGGTGTATTTATTTATTCAAATTACAGAGAGAGGGAGAGCCAGGGAATAAGATCTCTCATCCTTTGGTTCACTCCCTAGATAGCCCCAACAGCCAGCACTGGACTGGCCAACACCAGGCACTTCTTCCAGGTCTCCCATGTGGGTTGCAGGGGCCTAAACACTTGAACCATCTTCTACTGCTTTTCCCAGGCCTTTAGCAGGGAGCTGGATTGGAAGTGGAGCAGCTGGATCTCCAACCAGTGCCCGTAAGGAATGCCTGTGTCACAGGCAGTGGCTTTACCCACTATGCCACAAGGCCAGTCCCAGAAGTCTAGCCATGTAAGGCTCATCTATTATATTTAATGTGGTGCAAGACCATGTACAGAAAGTGTTATAATAGTTTTTGAAGCCAAACTATGTTTAAAATACACATCGTCAATCCCTGAGTAAGCCCTAGATAAAAAAAAAAAATAGCAAATAATAAACACAAGGGTTTTTTTTTTTTTTTAGTAAATATAAATTTCCAACGTACAGTTTATGGATTACAATGGCTTTCCCCCAACATAATTTCCCTCCCACTCGCACCCCTCCCATCTCCAGCTCCCTCTCCCATTCCATTCACATCAAGATTCATTTTCAATTATCTTTATATACAGAAAATCGATTTAGTATATATTAAGTAAAGATTTCATCAGTTTGCACCCACACAGAAACACAAAGTGTAAAGTACTGTTTCAGTACTAGTTATAGCATTACTTCACATTGGACAACACATTAAGGACAGATCCCACATGAGAAGTAAGTACACAGTGACTCCTGTTGTTGACTTAACAATTTGACACTCTTGTTTATGGTGTCAGTAATCTCCCTAGGCTCTATTCATGAGTTGCCCAAGGCTATGGAAGCCTTTTGAGTTCGCCGACTTCAATTTTATTCCAACAAGGTCATAGTCAAAGTGGCAGTTCTCTCCTCCTTTCAGAGAAAGGTACCTCCTTCTTTGATGGCCCGTTCTTTCTACTGGGATCTTACTTGCAGAGATCTTTCATTTAGGTCTTCTTTTTTTTTCCAAGAGTGTCTTGGCTTTCCATGCCTAAAATACTCTCATGGGCTCTTCAGCCATATCTGAATGCCTTAAGGGCTGATTCTGAGGCCAGAGTGCTGTTTAGGACATCTGCCATTCTATGAGTCTGCTGTGTATCCCGCTTCCCATGATGGATCCTTCTCTCTCTTTTTGATTCTATCAGTTAGTAATAGCAGACACTAGTCTTGTTTGTGTGATCCTTTTGACTCTTAGACCTATCAGTGTGATCAATTGTGAACTGAAATTGATCACTTGGACTAGTGAGATGGCATTGGTACATGCCACCTTGATGGGATTGTATTGGAATCCCCTGGCACGTTTCTAACTCCACCATTTGGGGCAAGTCCGTTTGAGCATGTCCCAAATTGTACATCTCCTCTCTCTCTTATTCCCACTCTTATATTTAACAGGGATCACTTTTCAGTTAAAATTTAAACACCTAAGAATAATTGTGTGTTAATTACAGAGTTCAACCAATAGTACTAGAACAAAACAAAAAAAATACTAAAATGGATAAAGTATTACATTGTACATCAACAGTCAGGACAAGAGCTGATCAAGTCACTGTTTCTCATAGTGTCCGTTTCACTTCAACAGGTTTCCCCTTTGGAGCTCAGTTAGTTGTCACCGATCAGGGAAAACATGAGATATTTGTCCCTTTGGGACTGGTTTAATTAACTCAGCATGATGTTTTCCAGATTCCTCCATCTTGTTGCAAATGACTGGATTTCATTGTTTTTGACTGCTGTATAGTATTCTATAGAGTACATGTCCCATAATTTCTTTATCCAGTCTACTGTTGATGGGCATTTGGGTTGGTTCCAGGTCTTAGCTATTATGAATTGAGCTGCAATAAACATTAATGTGCAGACAGCTTTTTTGTTTGCCAATTTAACTTCCTTTGGGTAAATTCCAAGGAGTGGTATGGCTGGGTTGTATGGTAGGGTTATGTTCAGGTTTCTGAGGAATCTCCAGACTGACTTCCATAGTGGCTTAACCAGTTTGCATTCCCACCAACAGTGGGTTAGTGTCCCTTTTTCCCCACATCCTCTCCAGCATCTATTGTTGGTAGATTTCTGATTGTGAGCCATTCTATCCGGGGTGAGGTGAAACCTCATTGTGGTTTTGATTTGCATTTCCCTAGTGATCTTGAACATTTTTTCATGTGTCTGTTGGCCATTTGGATTTCCTCTTTTGAAAAATGTCTATTGAGGTCCTTGGCCCATCTCTTAAGTGGGTTGTTTGTTTTGATGTTGTGGAGTTTCTTGATTTTTTTGTAGATTCTGGTTATCAACCCTTTATCTGTTGCATAGTTTGCAAATATTTTTTCCTATTCTGTCGGTTGCCTCTTCACTTTCCTGACTGTTTCTTTTGAAGTACAGAAACTTCTCAATTTGATGCAATCCCTAATGTTAATTTTTGCTTTGACTGCCTGTGCTTCTGGGTTCTTTTCCAAGAAGTCTTTGCCAGTGCCGATATCTTGCAGGGTTTCTCCAATGCTCTCTAATAATTTGATGGTGTTGGGTCATAGATTTAAATCTTTAATCTATGTTGAGTGGATTTTTGTGTAAGGTGAAAGGTAGGGGTCTTGCTTCATGATTCTGCACATGGAAGTCCAATTTTCCCAGCACCATTTATCGAATAGACTGTCCTTACTCCAGGGATTGGTTTTGGATCCTTGATCAAATATAAGTCGGCTGTAGACGTTTGGATTGATTTCTGGTGTTTCTATTCTGTTCCACTGGTCTATCCATCTGTTTCTGTACCAGTACCATGCTGTTTTGATAACAACTGCCCTGTAGTATGTCCTGAAATCTGGTATTGTGGTGCCTCTGGTTTTGTTTTTGTTATACAAGATTGCTTTAGCTATTCAAGATCTCCTGTGTCTCCATATGAATTTCAGCATCATTTTTTCCAGATCTGAGAAGAATGTCTTCGGTATTTTGATTGGTATTGCATTGAATCTATAAATTGCTTTTGGGAGAATGGACATTTTCATGATATTGATTCTTCCAATCCATGAGCATGGAAGATTTTTCCATTTTTTGGTATCCTCTTCTATTTCTTTCTTTGAGGTTTTGTAATTTTCATTGTAGAGATCTTTAACGTCCCACAAGGTGGTTTTGAATCACAGAGACTCAGATTTGATAGACTGAGCATAGAGCTGCTCCTGCAAGCCAGACACAGGGGGAATGCAGGACAGGACATCAGAGCTGCCGCACGCGGCCCAGGCAGACTCTAACATCCTCTCCTGGGTGGGGAGGGGGGAGGGACTTGGCTAAGACAGACAAACTACAAAGCATGGGGCCTCATTCCTGCTCCCCCAAATCCCTGTTCCGGTATGTTTGGGGGCCTGACAGAAGAAGTGCCTTAACGTCTCACCCAGTGCCCTGAGCAGCCCCGTGACGGGATCTGGCAGGTGCAGGCCACTACGGGCAGCCAACATTAGGACAGAAAGGATGGCTGCACGGCACTTCATGTCAGAGATGATCAGAGAGCTCCATTGCCTGCCCCCAGCCCCCACATCTCCATCACCCCTAGTGTCACTGGGGTTGAGGATTCCTCTCAACCAAGTCCAGAAATGGCCAGGTGAGTCCATGGCCGAGACACTCGCCCCATGACAGGACAACACATCAGCCTCCTGAGAACCCAGGGAGAGCAGAAAGAGAAAGGCTAGAAAAGTGGCTTGGAGGCTCTGATATTTCCCCTGTGGCTACTCAGATTAAAACCAGAGGCCTGAGAGTCACCATCAGCAGAATGTGGGCTCCATACTCAAATCGAGTTCCATCGTGGAAAATTAAAGACAAAAGCAGCAACAACCGACTTTGGGCTTTTTAGCTACGCATCTTTTAATTCTCTGCCTACCCGCTTTCACTTACCTGCAAATAGAAAGGTTGAGAGACACCAAGCCATAAGGAGAGCACTAGGTAGGCACTCATAACTCCCATGATCTGAGACCCATTGCTTGCACAATTCATGCCCCACTTCCCTACCCCATCCTGCCTTCCCATACATGGGCATGGAAGTCTCAGATACAGTCTCTAATTTCCAAGTCCTCTGCTTACAGACTGCATATCCTTCTAGCAACAAACCCCTTATGCCAATCCTTAGGGACAGAAGAATTACTGCCCATTCTCTGTCTCTCTCTCTGTCTCTCTCTTTGACAGGTAGAGTTAGACAGTGAGAGAGAGACAGAGAAAGGTCTTCATTTGCCGTTGGTTCACCCCCCCAAATGGCCGCTACAGCCGGAGCTACGCCGATCCGAAGCCAAGAGCCAGGTGCTTCCTCCTGGTCTCCCACGCAGGTGCAGGGCCCAAGCACTTGGGCCATCCTCCACTGCCCTCCTGGGCCACAGCTTAGAGCTGGACTGGAAGAGAAGCAACCGGGACTAGAACCTGGCGCCCATATGGGATGCCAGTGCCGCAGGCAGAGGATTAACTTAGCCACGGCTCTGGCCCTTTTTTTTTTTTTCTGTCAATTCTTGCCCCTCTATCTAGAGCAGAAAACGTGGGGTTTTTCAAAACATGTCTCTGACAACACTTTCTACTCTTGTTCCAAAAAAGCTGAGGCTTGGGCACCAACACCCGCTCTGAAATTCACTTTCTTCTAAACTCAGAAGACAAATGGAAAGCATTCAGCAAAGGATGGAAAATTCCATCCAAGAACTTGCACATGTTTTGTTGTTGTTGTTGTTGTTGTTTGACAGGCAGAGTGGACAGTGAGAGAGAGAGAGAGAGAGAGAGAGAGAGAGAGAAAGGTCTTCCTTTTGCTCATCACGCATCACCAGTGTTGAGCAGGACGCACCTAAGTGAGTGCAGCAAGTGCGAGACTCCCAGCTCTGCCTGGTCTTCACTCCCACCTGCCACTCCACCTAGCTAATATTTTATTTTATTCTGCCACTCCACAGAACAATGACGATATTGATAGTTTATCAAATGCCTGCCAAATGTCACCGGCTCTTAAAGCCTTTGTGTTGCACGAGGAGTCACTGAGGATTCTGGAGTGAGAGAAGCCAGGGTTCATAGCTCAGCTCTGCTATGAAAGAATTGACTAACTGGGTGAGCTTGAACAAGCTACGTGACGGCCCACGGGGCCTGGCTCCCTGTAGGTTCTCAGTGTGAGCTGTCATTGCTGTTGGCAACCTCCCACCAATCAGGAGCCTGCGGATCAAAGAGTTTAGACAATGAAGGTGAGATCCGGGCTCCTGACCCTGCAATGCCCCATCCCATCAGGAATGACATCAACGTAGGGACAGCACCACCACCAGTGGAAGGAGTCACAGCAGAGGGGCAGGGGCTGTACCTGGAGTTTGTTTCTGTTCAGCAAATGGATGGCAGAGCACGAGCAGTCAGCACAGCACAGCTGGCCTTGAAGCCTTCCAGTGTCTTCCCTACCCGCATTTCTTGACTCTCTCTTCTTTGTAAGTTTTCTTTTTTAAATATTTATTTATTTGAAGGGCAGAGTTAGAGAGAGGCAGAGGCAGAGAGAGAGATTTCTCCTTCCATCCACTGGTTCACTCCCCAAATGGCCACAATGTCTGGAGCTGGGCTGATCCAAAGCCAGGAGCCAGGAGCTTCTTCTGGGTCTCCCATGCAGGTGCAGGGGCCCAAGGACTTGGGCCATCTTCTACAGCTTTCCCAGGCCATAGCAGAGAGCTGGATGGGAAGTGGAGCAGCTGGTTCTCGAACTGGCACCCATATGGGATGCTGGCGCTTCAGGCAGAGGCTTTACCCGCTACACCACAGCATACAGGCCCCAGAACCTCTTTTCTCTATCTCACAGTTTCTCCACTGGTAATGAAAATTATCATCATTATTGTTAATATCACAGCAAGCATCGACAGGGGAAGCGCTGTGCTATGTGTTTTATTGGTGTTACTTCATTTGATTATGACAAGAATTCTGTTGGAGGATGTGCAGCTGTTCCTGTTCCCGTTTTACAAATGAGAAGCCATGGGCGGAGTGGCCTGAGGTCGTGCACCATGACAGTGAGGAAGGTGGGAGTCAGAGCTAAGCAGCACCTACGCGTGTAGCCTGGCGTTAGACCACCCCCACCCCGCACGCCACTTCCTCCATTGCTCGGCTTGCGGTCCACTCGGCTGCCTGCCTGGGGCCCCATCCGCCCCCAACTCCATTCCTACTGCTGCCTTGGAGAGGAGTCTGCACTGATGGACGAAACTTCAACATCACGGGAAAAAAATGGAATTAAAAGAGATGTTTATTTTGGTGCACAAAAATCTGAAATCACCTATATAGCATTCCCCAAAGAGTTCCTGGAGAGGGGGGTGCTTGTGGGTGCTTAGCCCGCAGCTGAGTGCCTGCATTGGGTACTTGGCTCCGTAACTCTGCCTTTCAAATGAAATAAATAAGTCTTTAAAAACTCGTTTTTTAAAGAATTTATTTGAAAGCCAGTTACAGAAAGAGAGAGAGAGAAATTGATCGTTCATCGATTGGTTCACTGCCCGGTTGGTTGCAATGGCCAGAGTTGGGCCAGGCCAAAGTTAAGAGCTATTTCTGGGTCTCTCCCATGGGTGGCAGGGGCCCAGACACTTAAGCTATCTTCGGATGCTTTTCCCAGGCCCATTAGCAGGGAGCTGGATCAGAAGAGGAGCAGCCGGGACTCGAACCAGACTTCAGCTTCTTGCTGATGCACACGCTAGGGGGCAGCAGGTGATGACTCTGGGTCCCTGCCACCCACGTGGGAGACCTGGATGGAGCTCCCAGCCCCTGGCTACAGCCCAGCTGATCCCAGCCCATTACAAGTATTAGGGGCATGAATCAGAGGATGGGAGCTCACTCTCACCCACCCCTCCCCCTTGCCTCGCAAAGAAATACATTTTTAAACTCCATGGAAAATGCATATTATGAAAAAACTCTACATGAGTTTCAAAAGTTTTTGCAGCAAAATAAGCTTCAGGTTGTCCACCAACTCTTTGAAGAGCCCTCATGTTCTCACCCCAGGGAGCCAGATAGAGCAAACTCCCAGGAGGGCAGAGGACCAGGCTGGCCAGAGCTGGCACCCGGCAACCTCTCCCCACCCTTACAACACCCTAGCTCCTGGAAGCTGCTGGGTGCTGGAGCTGAGCGTGTGGAAGTCCCCAGGGGCTCGATCCCACCCGGCCCTGCAGCAAGATGTGTGCCTCAGGCCGGGGTTCTTAACCCTCACATCCGCACCTGTAAGGGGGACCCATTGCAGGAGCCTCTCTGAGGATGACAACGCCAGGACCGGAGCCTTCCAGTGCTGACCCTGACTCATTGTCACGGCTGGAATTGACCCCACTTATCAGCCCCTTATACTTGCAATGGGCTGGGATCAGCCGGGCTGTAGCCAGGGGCTGGGAGCTCCATCCAGGTCTCCCACGTGGGTGGCAGGGACCCTAGTACTTGAGTCATCACCTGCTGCTCCCACAGAGCCTCGGCGCCCCCAGGGCTTGTTCCGCAGGCTCAGATCCACCGGCTCGAAAGCACGCGGGGGGGGGGGGGGGGGGGGGAGTCGACGTCTTACAGGTGCAGCTGTCTCAGGCACAACTCAGGTAGCTCAGGCCTTCAGAAGTCCCCCGCCCGCGCGCTGCAGAGAGCTGCACCCCACCGCAACTCTGGAACCTTCCCGGCGGCGGCCCTCTGAGACCCTCCAGCGCCCAGCTAATCAAGATCACCAGGACGTGAAGGTGCCCCCCGCAGCCCCCCTCCCCGGCGACCACCCTAACCTCCTCCAGTTCTGGGGTTCCTCCTCTGCACCTCTGGACAGACCCCACCCAGCAGGGAGGGCCCCTGGCATGGAACCAAGCCCGGCAAGGCCTCCATACAGCGTGTGTGCGCTACTGCCACCTGGTGGTCAGTCTCCAGATCCCCGGACTTCACCCGTGTGTCGACTCGGTCTGCATCTCCAGTTACCCAAGGCTAAAGATGGACGTCATGACAACAGGGAGGCGTGTCCACCCCTCTGGATTCTCTGGGGCACATCACCTTCAAGGTAGGGAACCCTGCATTAGGCTTGTGTATTTTACATTTTTTTAAAAAAAATTATTTGAAGGGCCAGCTCTGTGATGCAGCAGGTTAAAGCCCCAGCCGGCAGTGCCAGCATCCCATCTGGGCACCGGTTCAAGTCCAGCTGCTCCACTTCCAATCCAGCTCCCTGCTAAGGCACCTGGGAAAGCAGTGGAGGATGGCCCAAGTACTAAGGCTCCTGCACCCTCGACCCATATGGTGCTACAAGTTCCTGGCTTTGGAGGGCCAGCCATTGTAGCCATTTGGGAAGTGAACCAGTGGCTGGAAGATCTCTCTCCTCTCTCTCTCTCTCTTTGTAACTCTGCCTTTCAAATAAATAAAATAAATCTTTGAAAAAATCTTTTTAAAGGACTTATTTGAAAGTCAGTTACAGAAAGAGAGAGAGAGAAATTGATCTTTCATCCATTGGTTCACTCCCCAGTTGGCTGCAATGGCCAGGGCTGGGCCAGGCCAAAGTCAAGAGCTACTTTTGGGTCTCTCCCATGGGTGGCAGGGGCCCAAACACTTGGGCCATCTTCGGATGCTTTTCCCAGGCCATTAGCATGGAGCTGGATCAGAAGAGGAACAGCTGGGACTCGAACCAGTGCCCATATATGACGCTGGTATTGCAGGCAGTGGCTTTACCCACTATGCCACAGTGCCAGCCCCATGTGTTTACATCTGGTTAGCATCTCAGGAGCTACTTCAGGAAGTTTGTGGAAGCAATGGAATTAAAATATGAGTTTATTTTGTTGCAAACTAATTTTGAAACCCATGCAGAGTGTCACAGCACACGTCTCTCATGGACCTCTTGAGACTTCTCATGTTACTCTCCTCTTTTAGTAAAAGGAACTCTTGTCTCCTTCCTGGAAACACTGTGCCCACTCATAGCTCCATGGGGGCTGGTTCCAGTCCTAGGCTGCAGGGGCCAGTGCACAGCCCAGGCCTGGCTCCTCCCAGCATCTCTTCTCTCTGACATGGGTAGAGGTTCCACAGAGGGCATGGGGCCCAGACACGGCCAGGCCGACCTCATTCCAGGAAGATTTAATAGGATGGTTAATAAAGAGACAGTGTCCCTTGTTCAGCTGGGACCGGTAAGCTGGTAGCACAGGCAGCAGCTGGCGGCCTTGGGAGCCATCCCTGGAGGCATCTCTGCCTAGGAGGAAAACCGGCTGGGTAACCGGGTGAGTAGAGAGGTGCAGGACCATGTCACAGTAGCTCGGGATTCAGCCATGGGCTTCAGCGGAGTGGGTCGGTGAGCTCCCTCTTCCCATGAACTCTGCTGCTTGGGTCTCTCTCCTCTGCAACCAGCAAGTCCTGCACGCTGCACCAGTTGTCCGTGTGGTTATTTCTTGAGCGTCTGCCTCTCTCTGGGGTAAGGATGATCTTAAACCTTTTTCTACTCCGGCCAGCGAGAGGTGGAGCCCAAATCCTGTCCCCCTGAGTCTGGCTGCCCCTCAGTGGCATGAGTGGTGCCTAGGGATCCCCAGGGCTACATCACCAGAGGCCTTGCAGCTTCTGCCCATGATGCTCGGGATACCTGCTCAGGGAGAAGCTGGCCACTGTGGGAGGAGCCCGAGACAGCTGGGCTTGGAGGAAATGCAAATGTGCACACAGCACAGGCAGAGGGAGAGATGCCCAGCCTTGCTCGGCTGCCTCAGTAGTCCAGCCCAGGCACCAGCAACCCCTCCATGTGACATTGCCGAGGCCGTGAGCACTGAGCGCCGGTCATGTTCACCAATCACATTGGTCCAGATGAGCAGAGTGGAGCTGCCCGCCGTGCCGCTCCCGAATCCCCCCTGGTCCACACTGTGATCAGCACAACAAGGTGCTGGCTTGCATCACTCCGCTTCGGGCGGCTTGCAAGGTAGCGACAGGTGACTGCACCCGGGACCTGTGACACCTCCACAGGACGTGCTTGAGGCTGCAATTTCCACAAAGACAGGAGGTTGCTTTTTTCAGCTTTTCACTCTACCTGCAGATTCAAGCACAGCACCTAGCACATGACGGTGCTTGCACAAAGAATTATCCAGGGGAGAAAAGAAAGCAGGCGGGGCCAGCACTGTGGCGCAGTAGGTTAACGCCCTGGCCTGAAGTGCCGACATCCCATATGGGCGCCGGTTCTAGTCCCAGCTGCTCCTCTTCTGATCCAGCTCTCTGCTATGGCCTGGGATAGCAGTAGAAGTCCTTGGGCCCAAGTCCTTGGGCCCCTGCACCTGTGTGGGAGACCTGGAAGAAGCTCCTGGCTCCTGGCTTTGGATCGGTGCAGCTCCGGCCATTGTGGCCAATTGGGGAGTGAACCATCGGATGGAAGATCTCTCTCTCTCTCTCTCTCTCTCTCTCTCTCTCTGCCTCTCCTCTCTTTGTGTTAACTCTGACTCTCAAATAAAAAAATAAGTAAATCTTTAAAAAAAAAATGAAAGAAAGCAGGAATAAATGAAGGCGTGGAGGAAGAAGCCCCTCCGTTCCACCTGGTCACCTCCCCCTGCCCCACCAGCCTGGAATCAGAGGACGTGCACATTCTTCTCTGTTTGGCCTAAAAACATCCCAATTAAGCAATGGTGTCCTTCTGTGGGGGATGGATTACAGAGCGGAGGGCCACAGCTGTGCCTCCTTACCTGTCCGAGTCTGGCAAATCGAGTCCTACAAGCCAGGTTATTGGGTTGGTTGTTCTGAATGTGAAATGGTGTTCAATCCATTGGCTCACAAATACGGGGACCATATGCCTCTGTATCAGGCTTATCTGTAGGAGAGGCTCGTTTGGGTTTCCCTGTACATTAACGAGTATTTATTTAGGTTTCGGATAAAGATGACACATCCATGGGCTAGCAGAAGGGGGAAAAATGACAAGTTTCAATATTCTGTGTCATTTTCAAAAGTAGAAGGAACACATATCTATTCTTAATGTTTTCGGGAGAGGAGTCCCAGCTCATCATGCGCCTCTGTTTTTAGGGATCGGATGAAGTACAGACCATGAAATAATAATAATAATAATAGGACTCCACGCACTCGTTTTAGACAGACGAGCCCAGATGTCCCCGAGATGGGCTGTGATAAGTTTTTATAGACAAACACACTGGATGAATCATATCACGAGACGCAGCCTCGCCACCAGAAGCTCTGTGGATTTTATGATCTCGTCATTTATATGGTCCACCGATATGAACTAATGATCAAATTTATCCCCCTGTGTGGAGCAACCTTCACTCTTCCCATATCTCAACTGCTGTGGTCTATTCTGCATTAAAGAGGCTCACATATTTCCACTCGTTGCTTTAATACGGTCTCGTTAAATAAATGAAGCCTAAATAATTCAAGTTTTTCCTCCTCGTTTTATAATAAAACTCATCCTGCACGTCGAAGTTGACGCTGGAGGCAAGGATGTGGAGCGGTCAGAACCCTTATCCATGGCCGGTGGGAACGTAAAGTGGGGCAGCCACAGCTGGAAGACAGCTGGGCAGATCCTCCACAAGTCAGAGGACTCCCACGAGAACCAGCAGCTTCCTCTTGTGTACATCAGCAGAAAACTGAAAGCCGGAGTTCCAGCCGCACTCGTATGCAAATATTACAGCAGCACTTTGCGTAACAGCCAATGGCAGGGACACCCTACGTGTCCATCATCTGTAGACAGACACATACAATGTGGAATATGGTCTCTCCATACCATGGAATAGTATTCAGCTGTCAAAAAGGCATGAACCAAACAGATGCACCTGCACAAGGTTCTGTCAAATGTGCTGATTCCCCAACCAGGGTCTTTCTCAGCAGAAAGATTTTTCTCTTTCTCGCTGTCTTTGACATAAATGAGAACAAGCATTAAAAAGAAAGAAAATGCCCCAAGTTGCAATGCATGGAACACCCCTGGCTTACTGCACACCCTATGTATGACAAACCAGCAGCCACGATCATACTGATTGAAGGAAAGCTGAAAACATTTCCCCCTCGGATCTGGACTGAGACAAAGATGTCAGCTTTCACCGGTCTTATTCAATACAGCATTGGAAATATTGGCAAGAGCAACAGGGAACAGAAAGAGATAGAGGGCATCAAAGTCGGAGAGGAGAAAGTGAAAATATCCGTGTTTGTGGGTGACATGATTTTGCACATGGAAAAGCCTAAACATTGCACCAAAAAGCTGTTGTAACTGATACACCGATTCAGCGAAGAGGTAGCATTTTTAGGCACCAATAATTATCTGGGAAAAAAGAGAGCAATAAAGAAATCCCATTCACAATAATGACCAAAAATTAAATATTTAGGAGTGAATTTAACCAAAAAAAGTGAACGATCTCTACAATGAAAATTATAAAGCACTGATGAAGGATGTATACACAAAAACAGTGGAAATATATTCCCTGCTCATTGATTGGAAGAATTAATAGTGTTAAAGTGTCCATGCTACCTAAGGCAATTCTCAGATTTAATACAATCCCTATCAAAATACCAATGACAGTTTTTATATATTTTTTAAAAAGCAATCCTAAAATTCATATGGAACCACAAAAGACCCAGAATATTCAAGGCAGTCCTGCGGGAGAGCAGAATCAAGCTGGAAACATCACAATACCTGATTTCAAAGCATACTACAAAGCTATAGGATATAAGACATGGCACTGGCATAAAAATCTAAGCACTGATTAGTGGAAAAAGAACAGAGCACCCAGAAATTAATCCATATACATTCAGCCAACCGATTTTCCACAAAGGTGTCAATAACATACATTGGCGTAAGGACAGTCTTTTCAATAAATGGTGCTGGCAAAACCAGATATGCATGTGCAGAAGAATGAAAAATCGATCGCTAGCTCTCACCACATACAAAAACCAACCAAGATGTAGCATATACTTAAATATAAGACTGGAAACTGCTTGAAAAAAACATAAGGGAAGCACTTCCAGACACTGGTGTAGGCAGGGTTTTGGAAAAGACCCCAAAGCATAGGCGACAAAAGCGAGACAAGACAAAGGGGATTGCATCCAACTGAGAAGCTTCTGAACAGCAAGGGGAAGAATCAGCAGAGTGAAGAGACAGCACAGAACTGTGGAGAATGTCTGCAAGCTGCTTATGCACAAGGGATGAGCACCCAGAATACATCAGGGACTCACAACAAAAACAGTCCCATTCAGAAATGGGCAAAGCACCTGAACAGACAGCTCTCAAAAGAAGAAATACAGTAGCCAACAAATATATGAGAAAATGCTCAATGTCACCGGACATCAGGGAAAGGCATTGAAAAGCCACTATGAGCTACCGCCTCACCCAGCGCTGGTGAGGATATGGACAAAGCGGAACTCTCACACACTGCTGGCAGGAATGCAAATTAGTGCAGTCGCAGCACAAACCAAACCTTAAAAGCTGGAGAGAGAACCGCCATAGAATCCAGCAATCCCATCTCCTTGCAAAAGACGTGACATGATTGTATCAGAGACACCTGCTCCACAGTGATGATCCCAGCACTGCCAGCACAGCCAAGATACGGAATCGACCAAGGCGCCCATCATCAGATGGATGGATAAGGAAAATGTGGTATCTGTGCAAATGCAATGTTGTTCAGTCAGAAAAAAGAATGAAATCCTGCTATGCAAAATGGGTGGAACTGGGACACATGATGTTGCGTGAAATAACCAGACTCAAACACCACGAATTCCCCCTCCTTTGGGAGCTAAAAACAAAAACACAGCCTGAACACAGAGTGCTGATTACTAGGTGCTGGGAGGGAAAGAAGGAGTTTGGATTAAAAACTAGGAGGGGCTGGGTGTGGCTCATCAACTGTGACAAATACGACCTACAATTCAAGCTGTTGGAAGTCGGGGAGGCTGGGTGGTGGGGGGAAGGTGATACTCTCTGCACTGCTTGACAATTTTGGTTTTGTAAATTTAAAAATATTATGAGATAAAAAGTTTTAAAAAGAAAGGCACTTTTAAAACAAGAATATGCTGGTGCCAGCATTATGGCTCAGCAGGTTCAGCCACCACCTGCGGTGACGATTCCAGAATCCCATCCCAGCACCAGGTCTAGTCCAGCTGCTCCACTTCCAATCCACCTCCCTGCTAGTGCACCTGGGAGGGCACGGAAGATGGCCCCAGTGCTGGGGCCCCTGCACCCATGTTATGGAGTTCCAGGCTCCTGATCTGGGCCTGGCCCAGCCATGACATGTGCAGCTTTTTTTTTTTTTTTTTTTTGACAGTCAGAGTTAGACAGTGAGAGACAGAAAGGTCTTCCTTCCATTGGTTCACCCTCCAAATGGCCACTCTAGCCGGTGCTGCGCCGATCCGAAGCCAGGAGCCAGGTGCTTCCTCCTGGTCTCCCAAGCGGGTGCAGGGCCCAAGCACTTGGGCCATCCTTCACTGCCTTCCCAGGCCACAGCAGAGAGCTGGACTAGAAGAGGAGCAACCGGGACAGAATCCGGCGGCCATATGGGATGCCGGCACCACAGGTGGAGGATTAATCAAGTGAGCCATGGCGCCGGCTGGAGCTTTCTCTCTGTGTGTCGGTCTCTCTCTTTCTGTCACTCTGCCTTTCAAAATAAATAAAAATTTAAAAAACCTTTTTTTTTTACAAAGGTAAGTTTTCCTCATTATATAAAACCAGAAATAAACATAAATGAATAAAACCAAAGCACATGCTTCAATAAAGTATAGTATTTGCAATTAGCATGTCAATATGCCAAAATAAGTAAAACTAAAATGCTTAAGAATGCCTAAAAAGTTGAAATCCTGCAATATGAATGCAAATGTGCTTTCAGTAATCTTCATTGTTAGAACGATGAATCTTCACTTAGTAAAAAGAGCTCTTGTTTACGGAACCATCCCTATGTTCAGGGTCCACACCTATTTTGTGCAATGCAATGATCCTTCCAGAAGGGGTAGGGGTACCCATGCGTCACAGACGGGGAACTTGAGGACAGACGAGTGAGTCAGGTGAGGTCACACAGGCAGATGGCAGCAGAATTGGCATCCAAACCCAGCTTTATCCAACCCCTAGGTCTTTGGCCTACTACATGATCTTGTTTTGAAACTATGCCCAGGCCAGTGCTGTGGCATAGCGGGTTAAGCTTCTGGCTACAGTGCCAGTATCCCATATGGCACCAGTTTGAGTCCAGGCTGTTCCACTTCCAATCCTGCTCTCTGCTATGGCCTGGGAAAGCAGCAGAAGATGCCCCAAGTCCTTGGGCCCCTGTACCTGTGTGGGAGACCTGGAAGAGGCTCCTGGCTCCTGGCTTCAGATCAGCACAGCTCCAGACATTGCAGCCAAATGGTTAAGTGAACCAGTGGATAAAAGACCTCTCTCTCTGTCTATAACTCTATCTCTCGAATAAACAAATAAATCTGAAGGGAAGGAAGGGAGAGAGGGAATTAACACTGGGTGTGAGGTGCACCGAGTTCACCTCTGCTACTCTGAGGTGTAAGTATCCCACCCTCCACACTGACCTCAGCGCTAGAAGATGCACACGGTGCTCAAACACACAGAAGCCACCTGTGCTGAAGCCCTTGGACGGCAGTTCCACAACTCTGTAGCGCCAGCTGTTTACCTGGGCTATGTCCGGAACCCTGTATCTAAACAACCGGGAAGCTTCTGAATGCTGCAGGTGCCGAGGGATCAGCCCCGGGCAGGGCCAGGACCAGGCTGAGACCCACCCGGCGTCCGAGGGCGTGGGTGCCAGCAGCCGGCTCCTCCTGCCCGGAAAGACCCTCCTGAGAGCCACCTCGCCTTCAGCAGGTGCAAAACTTGAGCCCCTGACGCTCTCTGCTGTCCACGTTTTATGACTGTCAGGCCAGGTGCAGCCTCCAGACGGCAAGCACCAGAACCACATGCAAATGAGACTGAAGACTCCCAGAGACTCACGCGGCCCTGGACAGCACGCCAAGGGGGGAGGCCAGGCCTGGTGGTAAACAGGTGCCGTGATTCTGATTTTAACAGGAGACATGGGGGTGGAGGTGGGGGTAGGGTGGGCTGCGGGTGGAATGAATTGGAAACCTGGATTTCCTGCAGTGAAGACCAACCCACTGCCCCCGGTCTGATCTCAGTATAGCCTGGTAAGGGGCTGGGGGACCACTGAGAACCAGGAGCCTCCCAGAGTCCCAAAGTCAGGGGAGAGTTTTACATGGGCAACAGACCGCAAGAAGCTACACGCATGTGACCCATAAGCCCAGTCCTGCTTGTTCTGTGATGAATTAAAGATGGTACACGTATCAGCGAGATGAAGTGTAAACAGAACCAGGCTTCCATCAAACCATCTCAGAGAGAGACCAGCACCGTGGACCATGCATCCACAACTTGCCGGCCTGTCAGTATCTTATTCTAGCAGAGCTAGTTCCCTCAAGACCAGAATGGCTACGCTTCCAGGGGAAGGGCTGCCCACGCTGAGGGCCCCTCCTCTGCAGGACTCATGGCTCCTGGGAGGTGGGGGCCTGCATCCATCAGTCTGACAGCCTGAATTCCAGTGGCACCTGCTTTGGACATGCTCTGTCCTTCCGCCACGCAGGGGTATGACCATGGCAGTGGCCAGCCTTGCCACGGAAGAGGCTGATCCAAAAGTAGTCTTTACTCCACACCAAGGCCTGGTGCCTTGCCAATTTCAAGAACCACAAGAATCAATCTCACCCATAAGAACTTTGAACTCTGCCTCTCGAATTAAAAATGCACGCACAAGTCCAGTTAGCGCCCATGCTAATGGCCTTGATAGACACCAGAGTTGGGTGTGGACTGGGGTGGCCGTGTTCCAATTACCTTGTGTTATCATCGTATAGACAAAGTAAAAACAGGTTTTCCTTTCTCCAAACGGACGGTCACGTTCTTGGGCCCATCACCTTCTAAAAAAAGTAAATAAGAACCATACACCAGATAAAGAAAGACAGAATCGGAAGAGCCGGTGCCATTTTATCTAAGTCCGAGAAACTGTGGTTAATGCTTGGCTGGCAGCAAAGGCTTGTTGGAGGGAATCTTGTTCTCAATTTTAATTACTACTTATGCTATTTCATTACTTTTGGTCTGTTAATATTTTAAACGCATCTCTAGCTGTACTCTAAAGTTCAGCAGGAAACCACTTTGAATCTCAAATAAGTTCTATTTTTGGCTTATAGATTGATGGAAGGCACAAAGAAATCAATTACCTCGGAGCCATTTTGTTCCTAAATAAATCTGTTTTGTTTGAAAGACGCTACCTTCAGTTATTCGGCCAAGAAACATGGTGGCATAGTGGTCACACATCAAATTTTTTTTAATAGTTCATTTCTTTATTTTATAGAAAGCTTTTATTTAATAAATATAAATTCCATAGGCACAACTTTCGGATTATAGCGGTTCTTCCCCCCCAAACCTGCCCTCCCACCCCCAAACCGTCCTACCTCCTACTCCCTCTCCCATCCCATTTTTCATTAAGATTCACTTTAATTATCTTTATATACAGAAGATCAACCCTACGCTAAGTAAAGATTTCAACAGTCTGCACCCACACAGACACACAGAGTATGAAGTACTGTTTGAAGACTAGTTTTACCATTAATTCTCATAGTACAACTCGTTAAGGACAGAGGGCCTACACGGGGAGCAGGTGCACAGTGACTCCCGTTGTGGATTTAACAGTTGACACTCTCACCTATGACAAGCCAGAGCCGGAAGTTTTAACTGTAGCTCTATTGCAGGAACCGCTGGGGCAGGTTTGCAAGTCACCCTGCAGCTCAGCTTTTCCCCCTGCAAAATGGAGATGACAGCACTGCCCCTCCCCCACAGGGCTGCCGTGAGGACTAAAGGAACCACACACACAGCGAGCCTGCATCAGCACCACGCCAGAGCAGGCGTGCAAGGAGCCGCCATGCAATTTTTTTAAATTTATTTTCATTTTATGTAAAAGGCAGACAGAAAGACGAAGATCTTCCTTCTGCCACCGTGAATCCTCAAATGCCCGCAGCAGCCAGGGCCGGGCCAGGCCAAAGCCAGGAGCCCACAGTTCAATCCAGGTCTCCCACACAGATGGCAGGGACCCACGTGCTTGAGTCACCGCCTGCCGCCTGCCAGGATGTGCTCAACAGGAAACTGGAATCAGAGGCAGTGCCAGGACTTGAACCCAAGCCTTCAGTTATGAAATGCAGATGTCTTCAGTGGCTTTTTTTTTTTTTTGACAGATAGAGTTAGACAATGAGAGAGAGAGAGAGAGAGAGAGATCTTCCTTCCATTGGTTCACCCTCCAAATGGCTGCACAGCCGGAGCTGCGCCAATCCAAAGCCAGGAGCCAGGTGCTTCCTCCTGGTCTCCCATGCAGGTGCAGGGCCCAAGTGCCTGGGCCATCCTCCACTTCACTCCCGGGCCACAGCAGAGAGCTGGACTGGAAGAGGAGCAACCAGGACTAGAACCCGGCACCCATAAGGGATGCTGGCACCGCAGGCAGAGGATTAACCAAGTGAGCCACAGTGCCGGCCCCTCAAGTGGCATCTTAACCACTACACCAAACACCTGCCTGGTTTCATTTTAATTACTACTGCTGCTTCTGCTAACCAGATGAGGATTATGGCTACTACTGTTGTTATTTCAGAAGTTCCAGATTATGTAGCAATGGACACCAAAAAGATAAGCCATCTTCTGCTCTCATGAAGCTCATAGTGCAAGGAGGGGCTGTCCCAAAGGTAATGAGATCTGTCAATCAGAAGACAGAAGAGGCCAGCGCCGTGGCTCACTAGGCTAATCCTCCGCCTGCGGCGCCGGCACCTCAGATTCTAGTCCCGGTCGGGGCTCCAGATTCTGTCCCGGTTGCTCCTCTTCCAGGCCAGCTCTCTGCTGTGGCCCGGGAGGGCAGTGGAGGATGGCCCAAGTCCTTGGGCCCTGCACCCCATGGGAGACCAGGAGAAGCACCTGGCTCCTGCCTTCGGATCAGCGTGGTGCGCCGGCCACAGTGGCCATTGGAGGGTGAACCAATGGCAAAAGGAAGACCTTTCTCTCTGTCTCTCTCTCTCACTGTCCACTCTGCCTGTCAAAAAAAAAAAAAAGAAAAGGACAGAAGGCCATGGGAATCCAAAACGTAGTCCCACACAGCCTGAAGTCTCACGTGGATAATTTCTTATTGGCGATCATCACAGTTTACTCATGGATCCACTGCCAAGAAATCTGAAAGAAGCACGCAGCGCATAATGTTCAATGCTTTTGAAAACATTTCTCTAATAAATCTATTTCCAGTTAGATTGTTAAAGACATGAACACACTCCTGGCCTCTCCCCAGGTCCAACAGCAAACAAACCGAAACTGAAATCCACGAGACAAAGGAAAAGGAGCCGGAGTTACAAAAAGGACACTTTAGGACTTTGAAGCAGGACGACCAGCAAACCTAGCAAGTCAGAGAGGTAGGGCCAGGGGAGCAGCCTGCGAGCCAGAGGGGAGGCAGCTCAGGACCCCATGGCCCCTGCTGCTGCCATCCGCCCTGGGGAACCCAAGGTGCTGGCCCCGCTGATCTCTGAGTCACCTTCAGGGGCCTTCCTGACGGAGAGCACACGTTCCTGACTGTCCTTCATCCTCTCCCATTTTCGGATTCCTTTGGTCCACGCTAGCAGTGTTTCTGCTGGGATAATCCCATCTCTGTTCTTGGTTTCCACTGGAGATGTTGACTGAATCTGTGGCTCCTACCCACACCAGCCACCCTATCAAATGTTTGATCTATCACATCCTTACCGTTTCCGTCATCTCTCTCTCTCTCTCTCTCTCTCTCTCGTTTTCCAAATCTTTAGGTTCTGTGTTCCCATAAAAATTCCATCTTCAACTCTTTTCTGTCTTCTCACATTTTACTATGAGAAGTTTAGAAAAACCAAGTGCCTCTTTCAACACTTTGCTTACAAATGTCCTCGGCGAGGTCTGTTATTACATTGCTCGTGGTTACAACTGCACGAGACACTGAAATACAGAGGACATTTGCAGCTAGAGGGCTAAGATGCTACCTGAGGAATTCTTGTCCCAACAAGAAAATGCAAGAGAAAGAGATGAGCTAAAGAAAGAACTTCTTTCTGGCTTTGGAAATTTCATTCTTTCTGGATGCCAAGCAGGGCTAAAATTAAGGAATGGTTTTGCCAAACAGAAAATTCAAAGCCTTCTTGGAAAAGCATAGTATAAAAATAAAGCCAAATAAACGGCTGTAAAATCCTCTTTTTTATAGCCTTGGGAATAGCTAAGGTGATGCCTCAGTTGGGCTCAGAAGGTTAAGGTTGGCCCTTAGTAGTTTCGGCAAAAACCCAGGGTTAAAAAGGGCTTATCTCAGTGGGATGTGATTGTTGGTTTGGCCTAGTGCAGTAAATGCCAACAAGATTCATCATAGACTCACAAGGTTTTTAAGACTTATATTGGCCATGAGCAGAGGGCAAAGGACAGAGGAAAAAGAGGTCTACGGGTCCCTAGAGTTACAGCAGCAAGAAGACCATGAACAATGTGCAGTGTGCAGCTATACACATGTGCTGTCTTTTAGATAACAGGAACAGGGACTCAGAGAATGCAACCAGGAACTCAGAGGGTAGCTCCAAAAACCATCAGGAATCGTTTTTGCTCTTTGAGACTTCATTAAGGAACTGTCAGCCTGTGCCAGGAGTGTTTCAGAATTTGTAGGGTCCGGTAACCTTGTGTACATTTCATTTTCCTCTTTATGAACAGCGTGTCTATAGCAGTTACACTGTGCTCGTGCCACCTGTGCACACGTGGGAGGAAGGTAACTTCTCTCTCCAGTCCCTAAGTATCTACATGGAGAGGAACGCTAGCCACAAAATAGTACTTAAGGAATTACACCCGGACCTGATTTATGGACCAGGATTCCAGGGTCTGAGCTGGTGCTAATGGGGTGAGATGCGGTGGGTGGAGCGTCTCAGGAGAGAGGGATTGTATTTTGCATTCAAATCATCAGGAGTAGAGGCAGACGGTGAAAGCCAGACCCCAAAACAGAACCTAATGATGCTCACCGCCTGATCGAGTCCTCCCCCACACTAAACAGGGCTGACCCATGTGACCAATGGTCTACTGTGAAAACAGCGGGGTTTAACTGGTAGGATTAGGCCATAATCTGTGGGTCCCATCTTGATCTCTCTTGATCTCTCGCTCTAGGAAGTCAGCTGCGACACGATGAGAATTCAAGCCCCTCTATAAAACCAAAAAGGTGCACGTGGTGACAAACCAAAGCCTCTTGCTAAAAGTTAGCACAAACGATGTGCTTGCTAGCAGTGTGAGTGCACTGCCTTGGAAGCAGGTCCCCCAGGTCTGGTCAAGTTTCCTGGTGTCCCCACTGGGCCCCCCAACACTGTGACTGCATATTCCTGAGAGCCACTGAGCCACAACCCCCCAGAAATCCCTATTCTAGAGACACAGTGAGGCAAAGATTGTCACTATTTTAAGCCATTCCACGCAGATTTTTTTCAATATGATTGATGACTACAGTGGCAAGTATCTGAGTCCTATTTACATTTTGATTTTTCTCCAACAACCTAACAATACACCATCTACTGGGCAGCCCTGTTCTTAGAGACTATTGCTTACGAAGCATTTAATCCTGCCTATGCACCCTTGGTCTTCTTCAAGGACAGTCCCACTCACCCAGGAAACATCTTCAGCACTCACGTGTTTGAAGGACAAGTCATAATACAACCACTAAGATTCCACTGAGCCACAGATAAGTCCTTTGATCAGCAGGGAATTATTTCCACTGATAACTATGGGAAAAAACACAGTCTTTTATTTGTCATCAGATGCATTTTTCTTAAAAAAAAATCATACATGGAAAAAAACCAGTTTTTTTTTCAAGTAGCAATTGAATAGCTACCCATCTACCATGGATAATTTATGCATACACCCTCCATGGGGACAGAAAGATAAAATAAATGGGGGCCCTGGGCGAACTCCCAAATACACTTACTTCCAGCTCAGCAAGGGTTACAAGGCAAAAACTTTATTAGCGCATCACAGAAACAAAACTAGGGAACCCATGAATTAAGCTGGATTTCTCCAGGACTTTATTCTCGCCCACGTCAATCACGCCATTGTGCCCCTCAAAGTGGAATCTACCATGGGGGCTGCTGCGGGAGGGCTGTGGATGTGATGGGAATGGTGACAGGTGTGATGAGCCACTGGGTCTCTCAGCCCCCAGCAGGGCCAAAGGCCCAGACAGGTCACCTCTGACTTCTAACAGCCTCATCCGTTGATGATAGTTTGCTATAAAAATAGGATTACTTTCTCTGGGGGCTAAGAGTTGGAGACCACTGGTCCATAGAAATCACTGTGGATGGTTTCACTAGACTAAAAGCTCCATGTGAAGGGGATTATGGTTTGTCTGTCTGTTTGTCTGTCTTCTTAGTATTCAGAGTGCCTGGAATGACAACAGGAGACCCAACGAGTACTAGTTCAATTCATTATTTAACTTATGAATGACATCAATATGGGAATCACGGTAATAGAAATATCAGATTGATCATTTTCATTGCTTCCAAAGAAACATGCTACTGTTTACTTTCAGAAACTGAACTTTAACAGGGAAAACAGCTAAGAAATGTCCTTTGGGGGGCACTAAATCATATAGATTGTATTCTTTAAAAAATGCATGAGTCAAAACTACCAGGGGTACCATTTTACACTTGTTCTTAGCCAAAAGGCTGAGAAGCGATAGGGGTACCATTTTAAGAATACAATTAAATCCATGAAAATTATATTATTTGACCACCCACATTCCTTCCTTTGACATTTTTTAAATAAATCATCAGGAAGCCGGATTAGTAAGTAGTGGCAAAATCCTTCCATGATGCCATGGAAGAAGTCTGTGTGTTGCAGGGAAGTAGCAATTTCCCACACTGAAATACACATTAGTAATGCAACGGAAGTACAATTATTGATTGCTCAAAATTAAAAATGGGACGGACACCAGTGAGCATGAGAAAAAACATAAGCATGTCTACACTGGGAGCTATCTCCCTGGTTATCTCCAAGAGAGGTCAAAGGGTATTGCTGCATTTTGGTGGTTAGAGGATCAACAACGGGCATGTGGAATTGTCTCTATCTAAACACGATCCCGGTAATGCATTCATGCTTGCCTGGTTTCTGATACCATCTTTTCACAGGCTCTGTCCCTATTAACACACAAATAGACATGCTTCTCAAATCACAGGCAAGATGGAAAAAACTTTCTCAGGCGATAAACTCAAAGAAAACCATCAACTCACAGCTCCGAGGGTCTGGATTTCAGGGTCACGGTGGATCTGGGTGTTCCAAGGGCATTTGGTTCTTTGTTGTAAGCCAAGTGAAAGGGTTTAGAGTTGGTTCACACAGAAACAACTTCCATTGTTTCTGGAATCTGGGACCATACAAGAGTATTCAATTGCCTCTGAGATGCTAAGCTGAGAAGCACGGATTTCAGGTTGTCTCACGTTACCTGAGCTCTCCGGCACCAATTTCAAGCTAAGCCTTTGGGGTGGTTAATTCTATGCAAATCATTAACAAACAGCAAAGTGGAGTGGCGGAGTCACAGACATCACACCAGAGCCACCATCAGCAGGGCTCCTTGTGTAAACCTGGGTAAATCCTTATCCTCTGTGAACCTCTATTTCCTTTGCTGAAAAACAGAGATAATAATGTTTACAGGAAGCATGGGAAGGCGATGGCTGTGCAAGTGCTTTTGAGAAATTATAGCCTGCTAGGAAAACATACAATCTTTTGTTGTTGCTGGTACAACTGCTATTACTGGTGGTATCAGCATCATATGAATTACAGAGAAACTTTTAGGCCAGGAGTTTGGGGGCTATAATATTTTAATTCGGAAGAATGGTTTTCCTCTGAGTCTTGTTCTTTGCTCCAAATGCAAATCACACAGAAGTGTTCACTTTGTGAAGCAGGTCCATTCCATGCTATACTCTAGCCCTTCAATTGGGCTTTCAAAAAATGATGGTATTGGTGAAGCGGATGGACCAGTATTTGTTTATCTTTCTGCATTTATCATTAAAATGATGACAGAGAAATAAAATGAGAGTTGAGTCACAGACGTGGAAAGGAGGCTGCTCACAACTTAGAGACTGAGACAGGTTGGATCTGACGTGAATCAGATGGCACAGTGCTGACTGACAAAGGATGGCCAGGAAGAGCGGGAATGAAGAGACCTGGGTGGTGAGGGCTGGGAGAGATGAGAGGAACTGCAGGAGAGTGAGAGCCCCTCTGCTCTGTGGAGCCTGGGCAGCAATCCTGTCCCACAGAAAGGGCCCAAGGTGTGCACCTGACACAAAGGTTGGTGCATATGCTGAGTATGGAACCATTGCCTCCCAGCTCCAGCCCTACTGCAGGTGGCTCCATAGCCAGTCCCTATCTGAACAGACTGGAAAACGAAAGCTAAGAGGAACTCCAAGCAAATAAACAAGGAGTGAGGAGTCCTATCTCATAGAGATGAAATACACTCTTTAAAGAGAATAAGGGTATTTGATGAGGATGTTGGAAGCCCACAGCAAAAATGTGGGACTCTTGGTATTTAGGGAGACTTGGGCATGATGCTGGGTCCCACCTGTTCACCATCAAGCAAGTCTGACACCCACATGCACACAGTTCCCCATCCGTTTCTTCATCTGCTCACTCTTGAGTATAAAGAGAGTGCCAAGGATTTCCTGACATTGAAGGAAAGTCTGAGACATGAAAGAGACATAAACAAGACAAAACAAAAATATGGCTCTAAAGCAATCCAAGAGTTTAGGAGCAGAAAACAACCTGTAAACAAAACAGAGATCCCAGACTACATTTCATCCATACAACAAGAAAGGAGTACTATGGAGAAGGGACAGCCAGGAGATTGTCACTCTTGGAAATCAAATCTATTGCCAAAATGAAAATTTAATATATAGGCTAAATGTTAAATTTGAGATTATCTTCCAGCAAAGAAAACAAAGTGTTTAGGAAAAGAGAGAAAAATAGAAGCAGTGAAGAGAAGTTAGAGACAGAGAGAGATGGAGGGAGAGAAGGAGAGAGGGAATGGATAGGGATAATGGGGAGGAAAGCAGAGCAAGAACACAAAGAATAATTCCAGCTCATGATCTTACAAATGAAAGTGAGGGGCCAGGTCTTTGGCTCAGTGGGTTAAGCTGCCACCTGTGATGCCAGCATCCCACATTAGAGCTATGGTTTGAGCCCCAGCTGCCCCACTTCAGATCCAGCTCCCTGCTAATGCTCCTGGGAAGGCAGCAGAAGATGGCCCAAGTATTTGTGTCCCTGCTACCCACATGGGAAATCTAAATGGGGTTCCTGCCACTTGAAATTCCTCTCTTAAAAATGTCTGTTCAGGTCCTGTGCCCATTTCTTAACTAGGCTGTTCATTTTGTGGTTGTTGAATTTCTTGAGCTCTTTATAGATTCTGGAAATTAATCTTTTATCAGTTGCGTAGTTTGTGGATATTTTCTCTTGTTCTGTCGGTTGCCTCTTCACTTTACTGAGTGTTTCTTTTTCAGTGCAGAAGCTTCTCACTTTGATGTAATTCTATTTGTTAATTTTGGCTTTATTGCTTATGCTTCTAGGGTTTTTTTTCAGAAAGTCTTCCCCTATGTCAATGTCTTGCAAAATTTCCCCAATGTTCTCTAGTAATTTGATGACATTGGGTCATAGATTTATGTCTTCGACTGACTTGGAGTGGATTTTTCTGTAAGGGGTAAGGTAGGGATCTAGATTCATACTTCCTCATGCAGAGATCCAGTTTTCCCAGCACCATTTGCTGAAGAGACTGTCCTTGCTCTAAGGATTGATTTTTGCTCCTTTATCAAAGATAAGTTGGTTGTAGATGTGTAGCTTGATTTCTGGAGTTTCTATTCTGCTCCATTAGTCTACATGTCTGTTTTTGGCCAGTACCACATTGTTTTGATTATAACTGCCTTGCAGTATGTCTTGAGATCTGGCATTGTGATGTCTCCTGCTTTGTTTTTGTTGTTTAAGATTTCTTTTGCTATTTGGGGTCTCTTGTGTTTCCATATGAATTTTAGCATCATTTTTTCTAAACCTGAAATGTTGTTGGTATTTTGATTGGGATCACGCTGAATGTATAAATTGGCATTGGAAGTATGGACATGTTGATGATGTTGACTTCCAATCCATGAACATGGAAGATTTTTCCACTTTTTAAAGTCTTTTTCTATTTCTTCCTTTAATGTTTTGTAATTCTGATCATAGGGATTTTTTTGACAGGCAGAGTTAGACAGTTGAGAGAGAGAGAGAGAGAGAAACAGAGAGAAAGGTCTTCCTTCTGTTGGTTCACTCCCCAAATGGCCTCTACGGCCGGCATGCTGCACCAATCTGAAGCCAGGAGCCAGGTACTTCCTCCTGGTCTCCCATGTGGGTGCAGGGCCCAAGCACACCATCCTTCACTGCCTTCCTGGGCCACAGCAGAGAGCTGGAATAGAAGAGGAGCAATGGGGACAGAACCGATGCCCCAAACAGGACTAGAACCTGGTGTGCCGGCGCTGCAGGTGGAGGATTAGCCTAGTGAGCTGCAGTGCCAGCCGATCATAGGGATCTTTGGCATCCTTGGTTAAATTTACTCCAAGGTATTTAATTTTTTGTAGCTATTGTGAATGGGATTGATCTTAGAAGTTCTTTCTCAGCTATGGCATTGTCTGTGTATACAGGGGTTACTGATTTTTTTTTATTTTTTGACAGGCAGAGTGAACAGTGAGAGAGAGAGACAGAGAGAAATGTCTTCCTTTGCCGTTGGTTCACCCCCCAATGGCCACCGTGGCCGGTGCACTGCGGCTGGTGCACCACACTGATCCGATGGCAGGAGCCAGGTGCTTCTCCTGGTCTCCCATGGGATGCAGGGCCCAAGCACTTGGGCCATCCTCCACTGCCTTCCCGGGCCACGGCAGAGAGCTGGCCTGGAAGAGGGGCAACCGGGACAGAATCCGGTGCCCCGACTGGGACTAGAACCCGGTGTGCCGGTGCCGCAAGGCGGAGGATTAGCCTAGTGAGCTGTGGCGCTGGCCAAGGTTACTGATTTTTGTGTATTGATTTTATATCCTCTACTTTATCAAACTCTTTTATAAGTTCCAATAATCTCTTCATTTTGGGTCCCCTATATGTAGAATCATGTCATCAGCCAATAGAGATAGCTTGACTTCCTCCTTCCCAATTTGTATCCCTTTGGTTTCTCTTTCTTGCCCAATGGCTCTGGCTAAAACTTCCAGGACTATATTAACTAGCAATGGTGAGAGTGGGCATCCTTTACTGGTTCCGGATCTTAATGCTTCCAACTTTTCCCCTTTCAGTAGGATGCTAGCAGTGGGTATGTCATAAATTACTTTATTTTGAAGAATGTTCCTTCTATTACAAATTTTTTAAGGTTTTCATCCTAAAAGGATGTTAAATTTTATCAAATGCTGTCTCTGCATCTATTGAGATAATCATATGATTTTTGTTCTTCAGTTTGTTAATGTGATGTATCACATTTATTGATTTTAGGATATTGAGCCATCCATGAATACCAGGGATAAATCCCACTTGGTCTAGGTGAATGATCTCCTGATGTGTCGCTGGATTCAATTGGCTAGTAGTTTGTTTCTGGTTTTTGCATCTATGTTCATCAGGAAAATTGGTCTGTAATTCTCTTTCTGTTGTTTCTTTTTCTGGTTTAGGAATTAAGGTAATACTGCTTCATGAAAGGAGTTTGGGAGGATAACCTCCCTTTCAATTGTTTTGAATAGCTTGAGAAGAACTGGAATTAGATCTTCTTTAAATGTCTGGTAGAATTCATCAGTGAAGGTATCGTAACCTGGGCTTTGCTTTGTTGGGAGAGTCTTTACTACTGATTCAATCTCTATCTTGGTTTTTGCTCTGTTTTGGTGTTCTGTGTCTTCATGACTCAATTTTGGTAGATTGCATGTGTCCAGGAATCTATCCATTTCTTCCAGGTTTCACTATTTGTTGGCATACAGCTCTTTGTAATAACTCCTGATGATTGTTTTTATTTCTGTGGTATCTATTGTTTCATTTCCTTTTTCATCCCTGATTTTATTGATTGGGTCTTCTCCCTCTTTTTTTGGGGGGGTGGGTGGTTAGTTGGGCAGATGGTGTGTTAGTGTTGTTTATTTTTTTCACAAAACCAGCATTTCATGTCATCGATCTTTTATATTTTTGTTTCAATTTTGTTTATTATTTAATTTTAATCATATGTTTTCTCCTAATAACTTGGGATTGGGTTTTTTTTAAGTCCTTGAGGTACATTGAGAGTTCATTTATTTGGTGACTTTCTAGTTTCTTGATGTAGGCAACAGTTGCTATAAACTTCTATCTTAATACTGCCTTTGCTGTATCCCATAAGTTTTGATATGCTATATTATCATCTTCATTCATTTCCAGAACCTTTTTTATTTCTCTCTTGATTTCTTCTATGACCCACTGTTCATTTAGGAGCATGTTGTTCAGTCTCCATGTGTTTGCATGTGCTCTAGAGATTCTTCAGTTGTTGATTTCAGGCTTCTATCCATTGTGATCAGAGAAGGTATATGGAATGATTTTGACTGTTTTCAATTTGCCTGCTTTACGGCCTTGTATGTGGTCGATCCTAGAGAAAGTTCTGTGGACTGCTGAGAAGAATGTGATTTCTGCAACTGTGGAGTGAACAGTTCTATAGATACCAGTTAGGTCCATTTGGTCCATAGTGTCAATTAGGTCTGTTGTTTCTTTGTTGATTTTCTGTCTGGTTGATCTATCCAGAGATGAAAGCAGGGCGTTAAAAGTCCACCTTTACTATTGTGTTATAGTCTATATCTCCCTTTAGATCCATTAATAGTCTTTTAAATATCCAGCACCCAGCAATTAGGTTTGTATACATTTATTATAATCGCATCTTCCTGTTGTATTGATCCCTTAACCATTACATAGTGCCATTCTCTGTCTCCTTTAACAGTTTTTTGTGTTAAAGTCTATTTTGTCTGATATTAGGATGGCTACACCTGCTCTTTTCTGCTCTCCATTATCATGAAATGTCTTTTCCATCCTTTCACTTTCAGTCTATGTGTATCTTTGTTGGTGAGGTATGTTTCTTGCAGGCAGTAATAGCTGGGTCTTATTTTTTAATTCACTCAGTCTGCATCATTTAACTGGAGAGTTGAGGCCATTTATGTTCAAGGTAACTACTGATAAGTAACAAGATGGCCCTGTCATTTTTCTGTGAATATTCATACCGTGTACTTTGGATTTCTTTTGTAGGTTTATTGGGGGGATTTTCTGCTTTTACATCCTTTCATGAAATGGCTTTCTATGTTTCTTTGTGTAGTACATCCTTTAGCATCTTTTGTTTTATTTATTTATTTATTTTGATAGGCAGAGTTAGACAGTGAGAGAGAGAGAGAGAAAGGTCTTCCTTCTGTTGGGTCACCCCCCCCAAATGGCCGCTATGGCTGGTACGCTGCACTGATCCGAAGCCAGGAGCCAGGTGCTTCTTCCTGGTCTCCCATGCGGGTGCAGGGCCCAAGCACTTGGGCCATCCTCCACTGCACTCCCGGGCCACAGCAGAGAGCTGGACTGGAAGAGGGGCAACCAGGACAGAACCCAGGGTGCTGGTGCTGCAGGCGGAGGATTAGCCAAGTGAGCCGCGGCACCGGCCCCTTTAGCATCTTTTGTAAGGCTGGAAGAGTGGTGACAAATTCTTTCAATTTCTGTTTATTACAGAAGACCTTTATTTCACCTTCACACATAAATGAAAGTTTTTCAGGGTACAGTATTCTGAGTTGTTTTTTTTTTCCCTTAAGAGTGGACTGTATTTTGCCGTTGTCTTCTCGTCTATAGGGTTTATGATGAGAAGTCAGCTGTGAGTCTAATTGGAGATCCTCTGAAAGTAATCCGGTGTTTCTCGCGTGCACATTTTAGAATCTTTTATGCTTTACTGTGGAAAATTTGACTACAATGTGTTGTGGTGAAGGTATTTTCTGGTCATGTCTCAGGGGTTCTATGTGCTGCCTGTACTTGGATGTCCCTTTCTTTCTCTAAATCAGGTCAGTTTTCTGTACTTATTTCACTAGATAGTCCTTCCAGCCCCTTCTCATTTCCACACCTTCAGGAACTCCTAACACCCATATGTTGACTCGTTGGATAATCTCCCAGAGATCTCCAACACTGTTTTTAAGTTTTCTAATTTCTTCCTGATATTTTTTGGTCTGATTGATTTTCAGAGATTCGTCTTCTAGCTTGGATACTGTTTCTTCTGCCTCACCAAGTCTGTTAAGGCTTTCCACTGCATTTTTTATTTGATCTATTGAATTCTTCATTTCTAACATTTCATTTTGATTTCTCTTTAAAATCTGTTTCATGGGTAAAATTTTCATTCACAGGATGTATGGTTTTCTGTAGTCTGTGGATTTGCTTCTGATGCTTTTGAGAAACCTATGTTTAGTGTTTTGAATTCCATTTCCAGCATTCCCTCCATCTCTTCATCTTCACATTCTAATACTAAAATGTTGGTGTGTTCTTTTGGGGGGTAGAAAGGTCATGGTGTCTTCCTTATTCTTGTTTCTTGAATTTCTGCATTTATTTTTAGGCATTTGTAGAATTAATTTTTTTTCTAATGGCTTTTATCTTTGAGTTACGCCTCTTTGGCTTAGTGGAATGTCTGCACTATAAGTGGCTGCCAGGACATGTGGCCAGGGAGCTCTGGTCAGTGCTCCAGAGTGGGGCGAGTATCCAGGGTTACACCCAAGTTGGGCATGGTAGCTCTCCTCTGGTGGACAGGATGGAGACGAATGGTCACCTCTGTTGGTGCGACCAACCCCTCACCTTCTCTCCTCCAAGCTGAGGAATGCCCAGGTGTTAGCTCCCAGTGTGTTCAAACCCATCCGCTCCACCATGTGAACCACACATGTGATCTGGCAGTCCTCCCCGGGAGCATGGTTCCCTCTGCTGGGAGCTGCTGCACACAACCAAGGAGCTCTGAGAGTGTGCAGCAGCGCTCTGTGATGGCCATGCCCTGCCTCCTCTCATGCAGGCACAGTGTTTCCCCAGTCAGCACGCAGGGCTCTCAAGGTCAAGGAGCACAAGAGGGACCCCTCCACCCCCTAGCCCATCCTGTCCTCAGGGACACGGAGGTGTTCCCAGAGCTGCTGCCCATGTGTGTTCTGCCGCACTGGATCAAGCCCACTCCTCCCAGCCAGGCTCAACGTCGGTGGGGAACGCAGGCTTTTCTCTCGGATAAAATCCCTGGGTCACGCTGGCTTCACAACTGTGCTGGGTGCATAGGAGAGTCCTGCAGGCAGCACTTCCCTTCTGTAGGGATGGCGCCCCCTGCCCACCTGTTGCCGGGTGGGTGGGTGCAGCTGGAGAAGTGGAGACTGTCCTGGCCAGTTGCCCCTGAACGGCTGTGTTTGCCCCTGCTGGCTGGGTGGAGAGCGTTCCTGATAGTTACTGGGTGTACACACAAGAGCTGGAGCTGCTACCTGCTTATGTCCAAAAACGGCACCAGCCCTGGCTGCAGGTCGCTGTTGGGGGTTGGGGGGAGAGACACCCCACAGTTGCCCCACTGCCCTAAGGGATCCAGGTGGGATTCAAAAATGATGCAGTCCACTAGGCTCTCCCTCCGGCTGTATCAACAGCCACACAGGTCCATGCAGTCTGACCTTACCTGGTTTGCCCAGGTGGGCACTTTTTTTTTTTTTTTTTTTTTCGGTTCCAAGCTGCTGGGTCCTCTGTTGTTTTGCTCATTGCTGTGTGTCTGCACCTTCCACAAAGGTCCTGGCTGCTTCTACTGCTACCTCCCACTGCAGCTTTACCCTGAGAGTGCACTTGCTCCACTTTTGTGCTATTAATTTTGCTTAGCTGGGATCAGATGGCCCTGTTGCTATTCCGCCATCTTTTTCTCCAGGGGACCTCTTTTTTGCCAAGGGCTATCTGGATTTTTATAACATCATTTGCGAGCCATACAAAATGACCAACTTAAAAATTAGCCTGCTACAGAGTTATTGAATTTCAAGCCCCATCTGCGGTTGCCTTGGCAGGGCCAGACCTCAGGGTTTTGTGGGCGTAACATGGCCGGTGGGCTGAAGTGTAACATGGCCGGTGGGCTGAAGTTCCCCATCCCTGCTCCCCTGATTCATCCCTGGGCTGATGCCACGGTAACAGTGGCTCCCAATGACCTCAGTGAGTCTGTCCTTCCTCTCAGAGGGACAGAGCTGCGGTTCAGCCAGAAGCCAGTAGCCACTTGAGGAATCAGGGCTCACCCGGCTGAGGGCAGGAACAGCTGGCTCGGAGCGGCTCCTCTTAGAAGCTCGGTTGTACTGGTGGCCACTTTGAGAAGATGCTCTTTGCCCAGTTGTTGGGTTGAGGGGTCCCTGGGATGGAGAAGGGATTTTTCTTATCTTAGAGGAGCAGGAAAGACCTCCAGCGTGGGGAGGGGTAGGGTGTCCCTCCATCTCACCTGACCATGGTCATGAACATGCAGGGGGCGAGTTGGGGGGGACAAATCCCATTTAGAGAACTCCTCCCATTTACCAAGTCGGTTCCCAGCTGAAATGTTTCCTTCGCTCAGGAATCCTGGCAAGGATGTGAGAAACGCACAGATCTGGCACCTTCTGCCACTGCGAATAGCACTCAGCCCCCAGCACGGCCAAGTGGGCATGTTGGACATCTTGGGGACCGCATGGCGGCTCTGAAAAAGGAAACACTCGCTCAGTCGTGTGCACGTGCGCTGACACACATCCAGAGCCACTGCCAAGAGGCGTGCTCTCCACTGGTCAGGAGCGCTCGGGCGGCTGCAGCAGCGATGTTTGTAGGCAGAGTGCTTTACTGGCACCTGAACCGCTCTGACTGTGTGTGCGTGGTGAGGTCTGGAAAATGCAGTTTGTAAAGTCTCTGGGTGTACTCGGCCAGACAGCTCAGAAGGGAGCATTTTCCTGGACTGTGAAGGGGCCTTATAGTCTGTAGCTCTACCTCCATCTGGTTTGGAGGCAGGCCGTGAGGGAGAGAGAGAGAGAGAGAGAGAGAGAGAGAGAGAGAGAGAGAAGGGGAGAATGGGGGAGGGGAGGGGAGGGGAGGAAGGGAGGGGAGAGGAGGGAAGCGGAGAGGAGAGAGAGAGAGGGAAGGGGAGGGGAGGGGGGGAGAGGAAAGGAGAGGAGAGGGAAGAGGGGCAGGAGGAGAGGAGAGGAGAGGGGAGGGGAGGAGAGAGGAGGGGTGAGGGGAGGGGAGGGAAGGAGAGGAGGGGAGAGGAAGGCAGGGGGAGAGAGGGAAGGGGGAAGAGAGAGAAGAGAGAGGGAGAGAGGAGAGAGGGAAGAGGGGGAGAGCGGGGGGAGAGAGAGAGAGGAGAGAGGGAGAGAGGAGAGAGGGAAGAGGGGGAGAGTGGGGGGAGACAGAGAGAGGAGAGACGGGGGGAGAGAAGGGAGGGGATCGAAAGGCAGGGAAGGCAGCGAAGTCTTAGAGTGGATAAATAAATAAATAAATAAATTCCCATGGGGAATTTGCCAAGAAGGAAAGAAAGAAAACACAAGGCTGTCAGTGCCCCCAGCGCAGTCTCGGCGGCGGTTCACTTCGGACTGAACTTCGCAGCTTGCAGCAATTCTCCATCGTTCGGTAACGGCCGAGACACAGACAGGTGCAGCGGCGACAAACAGAAGGCACCGTCCCCGCGCAGGGGCCACCTCCAGACACGACGTGCCGTCCCCAGGGCTTTAAAGAAAGCGGCCAAAGCTTGCTCGGTTTCCTGCCTGCTGTCCTCCTCTTCCTTGGGCTCAGACCACTGGCAGAACACAAAGAACACACAGGCGCTCCATGGGCCCGGGGTCTGAAATGCTTGAAACCGAGTTGGCTTTTGGCCCTTTTCCCTCCAACTCTGACTCCCTGAGGCCGTGGGGGTTGTGTACCCGGGGAAGGTCACACCACCCCTATTTCTCCCTAAAGCTGAGGCATCAGCCAGGACATCCGAGGCATTCGGTCCTCCTTGCAGTCGGGTCCTTTATTCCGTGCTAACCCATCAGCAAGACACACTTCACCTTGCTAAGAAAACCAAGGGGTCCGGCTCCCAGAGGGGGTCTGTGCCCATGTGCGGCCTGTGTGGCCTCACACACTCTGCTCCCAGGCCCCAGAGGCCAGGAAGCAGAGCGGCCCCTGGCTGTTATATTCTGTTTCCTTGTCATGGTCATTGCTTCGACAGCATCTCAAAGAATCAAATGCTTCATCCCCAACCATTTCCAGCTTTTCTGATTCTTTTTCTGGGAATTTAACAGGGGACTTTGGAGGAGTCTAGACACAGCTTGGCAGCCAGGTGCAGCAGCCAGAGCGGTACCCAGTGGAGAGCTTTTGGCAGCTCACGGGTCCTTGGCCCGGCTCCGGCAGGGCTGCAGGGACCCTCGGAGGTGGGCTTGGGCAACTGCCCAGAACTGCTGCGCTGAGCCTTGTCCACGTGCCACTCACACAGGCTTCAGGCTGAGCCATCATCCCCCCTCCGCCACCCGCCAAGGGTCACACAGGGAGGAGGTGCGGCCCGGGCTCAGGCTGCTGGTCCTTCAAAGTCACGGCAAGGAGCAGAGCCAAGCGAACCTTACCCAGGCAAGCCAGCATCTTCCAGGCGAGCGGGCACTGACCCCGGGTGAGACCTCAGGGGGAGCGAGGTTTAAGAGCTGCTATAGGATCAACTAAGTGCGCTCCAAAGCTAAAAGGAAGAATTCAGTTCTGTTTTCTTTTAGAAGTCAAGGAGAAAAGGGACAAACACATAAATACCAGAATGAGGGTGCAGGGCCTTCCTGCCCACTTACAACTCAGAACTCCTCTGCGTTGTCAAAAGGGGTGAAAATCCTGCAGACTGGGGGCTCCCAGTTCATGGCGTTCATCTTTATGTTTAACAAGATCTTCACTAAGGATTCTTATTATTTCATGGTTACGCATCTTCTGTGTGCCAGGACTCGTGCTGGCGCCTTAGGTATGTTATCTAATTTAATCCTCCTAGCGTATGCCTTTTTAAAAGAAAAACGTTTTTATTTATTTATTTTAGAGGTTACAGATAGAGGGAAGAAGAGACAGAGAGAGAGGTCTTCCATCCGCTGGTTCACTCCCCAATTGGCTGCCACCGCCAGAGCTGGGCCAGGCCGAAGCCAGGAGCCAGGCGCTTCTTCTGGGTCTCCCCACTGGGTGCAGGGGCCCAAGGACTTGGGCCATCTTATACTGCCTTCCCAGGCCATCAGCAGAGAGCTGGATGGGAAGAGGGGCACCCAGGACACAAAGCAGCACCTACATGGAATGCCAGCACCACGGGAGGAGGTTTAGCCTACTATGCCACTAGAGCCAGCCCCCCTAGCATATATCTTAGGTCTATTATTGAGTTGAATTCTCCTATCATACCCATTTTACCTATGAGAAAACGGAGGCTTAGAAAGATGGCACTGCCTGCCCCACATCACGCTTTCTGATTGATGGGTCAGGATGTGGAGCCAGCTCTGTGTCATTATAAAGTCCCCATATGTAAGCACCACCCCACAAATTGGCTCTGAAATGAGAAAGGTCGCTGGGTTTCTTACCTTCCTCTACGTCAGCTAGCATCATTTTAGGGAACTGTTGTGGAAGCCTCTCTAATGGGTCAAAAAGAGAGCTGAGGGGCCAGCACTGTGGCACAGCCGGTTAGGTCACTACTTGTGACCCAGCACCCCTATCAGAGCCCTGCTTTGAGTTTGAGCTGCTCTGCCTCTGATCCGGCTTCCTACGAATGCACAAATGACGGCCCCAGAACTTGGGTCTCTGCCACCCTCGGGGAGACCCATATGGAGCTCCTGGTTCCTGGCTCCAGACTGGCCCAGCTCTGGATGCTGTGGCCACCTGGGGAGTGAACCAGAGGCTAGAAGACCCCCCCCCCCTCTCTCTGCCCTTCAAATAAATAAATAAATCTTAATAATAAATAAATCTTAATCTTCCCGTTCCCACACAAGGGCAGATCAGTGACAATGCACTTTATGAAAAGTCCACTTGGCCATAAAGAATTATAGAGAAAATCAGACCGAATCTTTTCGTGTTCTGGATAAGGAAAGTTGAGGCCCAGAGCATGTCCAAGAGGGATCCCACATTCCTCTTCCCCAGAAAGGATTCCTTCCTCTCGCCCAACACTTCGTGTCCTGCTGGGCACTGAATAGGAGGGAATTATGTGTCAGCCATGGCCATGGCCACTCCCTAGATGCCAGTTATCCACAGGAGAGAAAGGATGGGTTTATAAGTCATTGAAATCTCAGATCAAGAGTGCTGAGCGGAACACATGTGAGACAAACTAACAGGGCTGGAAGGTGCAAGGGGGAAAGACGACCTTTGCAGCCAGTGGAATGTTCCAGAAAGAGACGGTGTCTGGCCCAGACTCAGAAGGACCAATAAGACATGATCATGGCATGATTGGCGGGACAGTGGCAGTGGGGGTGGAACACACTGATTCCAGGCAAACCAAAGCAACACAAACACTGGAACTCCAGCCTGGTTAGCCAGAATGGAGACACAGCAGCCGCTGGCATAGTAAGCAGCTCGCTTTTCCCCTGCAGTGTCTTGCAAGCAGTGGGCCACAGGCAAGGAGAATCTGGATACAGCAGAGGAGTGACCACTGTGCGGAAGGACTACAGCGGAGTCAGAGCAGGGAGCATTCGGGAAGTGTTGGAAATCAAGGCACCAAGGGGTCAGGGTGTTTGACAAAGGCTGTCTGTGGGTGGCCACTGAGAATGGAGAAGGAAGACGCGCCACGGGCAGCACAGCTGCTCCATGCCTGACCCTTGCCCAAGCATGGACTCCACCCGCACGTGCTGACTCCCGACCTTGACCACACCCCCTCAGCACAGGTGTGCAATTCTGCCTCCTGGCCAGGCAGGTGCTGTATTATACAAAGGTCATGCTGCCCGCTGGAGGGGCCATGCCTGCCTCGGACCACGGCAGCACGGGGGAAGGTAAGATGCTCAGAGCTCTGCCCATTTGTTCCCCGAGTGGGTGTGAAGGTGCGTGAAGAGGAGGGAGCAGGAAGCCCGCGGCGGAAGTCTGCACAGGGGTTCATCACGTGGGTGGGGATGGGGAGCTTTGAGGGGAAGCTGGTGAGGAATGAGCATGCGAGGCCCGTGACGGACACTGCTGCCTGCCCAGGCCCTGCTCCCTGACCTCCATGCTGGTCCCTACATCGCACAGGTGCGCACCGTCCCCCTACAGGAAGGACCTCACGGTGCCTCTAGGGCAGGCTGACTGGTCTCGGGAAGCCCCCTTCCTCCCGCGGCCGTTGGTTCCGGTACAGGCAGGTGATGTAGGTGTGGCCAAGGAGACCTTAGAGACATTCTGCTGGGACACTGCAGGGAATTGTCCTAACGGTGGGCCGCAGCAGGGGCTCATCTCTCCTCGATCCTGGACGTGGTGGTGTCCAGGTGTGACAACGTGGTCTGCAGAACCCATTTGCCTGCAAGCCTGGGGATGGCAGCGCTGAGACATGGAAGGAGCCCGACTCCTCCGTGACATTATTGAGCCTCTGAATCAACCAGCCCGAACCTTACCCTGCCCGGGGACTTCCTGCTAGAAGCCCCAATATGTCTCTATACAATTTTTTTTGAAAGGCAGAGTTAGACAGTGAGAGACAGAGAGAAAGGTCTCCCCTCCGGTGGTTCACTCCCCAAGTGGCCACTACAGCCGGCACCACGCCGATCCGAAGCCAGGAGCCAGATGCTACTTCCTCCTGGTCTCCCATGCAGGTGCAGGGCCCAAGGACCTGGGCCATCCTCCGCTGCCTTCCCAGGGCCACAGCAGAGAGCTGGACTGGAAGAGGAGCAATCGTGACAGAATCCAGCGCCCCAACCGGGACTAGAACCCAGGGTGCCGGCGCCACAGGCAGAGCGTTCGCCTAGTGAGCTGCGGCACTGGCCTCTCTACATTTTGTAAAATATTACTCATTGATTGGAGAAGCAGAGAGACAGGGACACACAGATACCTCCCATCTGCTGTTTCACTCCCCAAATATCCACCACAGCTGTGTCTAGGCTAAGGCCAAAGCCCAAAGCCAGGAACTCAATCCTGGTCTACCATGTGGGTGGCAGGGACCCAAGTACTTGAGCCATCATGTGCCACCTGCCAGGATACACATTGGCAGGAAGCTGGAATCAGAAGTGGAGCCAGGTATCAAAGTCAGGCACTCAAGCATGGGACGCAGGCGGCTCACCAGTGTCTTACGGGCTAGGCCATCTCCCTACCTTTATTTCTATACAATTTAAATCAGATGTGGGCAGTGGGATTAGCAATGAGCTAGAGCTGCAGTTGGGAGCCTTCTGTCTGCAAACAGGCAAACCTCAGGAGCCTCCGGCCAGAAGGCAGCAGCTGGGGAGCCCGGGTTCCCTCCCCTGCCCTCCTGGCTTGGTGTCTCCCCTTCTTTCCCCCAGAACACTTGGCACCTCGGCCAGGAAGCGCTCTGGGGTGGGGAGCGTGCCTGCCTGCAGACTTCCGTCCCATTTGCCGGACGGAGGAGGATCTTGCAACAGATCCCCCGTGGCTCAGCCACGTGTCCCGCTCGCATTTTCTTCCATGTGCGCTGTCATTGGTTAAGATCACAGCCCAGGCTCGGGCTCAGTCCTCCATGAACGTCACACACAGCATTGGGTCAGTGCCCTGGGCAGCCTGGGAGGTGGGCCAGCCAGGGCTCAGCACCATCGTCCATCAGTATCCATGGGGGTTTGGCTCCAGGAGGCCTCGCGGTACCAAAACGCACACTTGCTCAAGTCCCTTACATCAAATGAAGCCGCCGCGGTGGCACTGGGCACAGCAGTTAAGTTGCTGCTTGGGATACACACATCGCACATCAGCGTACCTGCTCCTCTGTGTCTGATCCAGCTTCCTGCCAATGCGTAGGAGGCAGCAGGTGACAGCCCAAGACTTGGGTCCTGTCACCGTGTGGGAGACCTGGAGGGAGGTCTGGGCTCCTGGCTTTGGCCTGGCCCAGCCCTGGCTATTGCAGCCATTGTGGGCAGTGAACTAGCAAATGGAAGATCTCGCTAGGTCTCTCTGCATTTCAAATAAAAAGAAAAGTAGAAATTTTCTCACATTCAATACCTAACACAACGTGTTAACAGTTGTTACAGTGCACTGTTCCAAGAGGAGTGACAAGGACAGGAGGTCCCCAGATGTTCAGGGCAGATGGATTGCTGGGGGCAGGGAGGGGAGCACTTGTGGTCAGTGTGGGCGGAACCCACAGACGCACAACCACGGACCCTGTGAGCTCACTGTAGTTTTCTTAAGGTCACAGGGAGAGGGACAAACCAGAGGGCAACCTGTTGTGTTCAGCTGGGCCTGGGGCTCTCAGAACTCCGCAGTACTGGCTCCCTCCGAGGGAAAGTCAGGGGCAAACCAGACAGCCACCTGGAAGGTGACCTCGTGCCACCCCAACGTGGTCCTGACTCTGCTCCCTGCCGCCCGCACTGGTTACACAAAGACACACCCCCAGCCCCCGGCCTTCCCCTCAGCACCCTCCGTGTTCCTGCAGTGACACCCCCAGCAAATCACGACGTGGGAACCAGCAAAGGTGAGAGCCACTCCCTCCCACGCTTGGACCACAGGAAATGAACCGTATTTGTGGGAGGAGCTTTCTCAGGCGCAGGCGTTACTTAGAGAGCAGGTTTCTTATCCCAGTCACTGTAACCCTCTCCCCAAAGATTAGCAAAACGATGCAGGATCCACCCTTGCAGCACCCCCTGAGCAATCTCCATTGGGATTCAAAATGAGAAATCAACCCACACGTGAACCTAAAGCTACAGACCTGTCTCCCGTCGGAGGAACTGCAGCGGGTCAAACAGCACTCGGTCCTCAGAAGCCCGGGGCTCAAGGAACAGAGGATGGGAAAAGCCCCCGGGGGCCTCCTTAAGGGAAACCCGAGACCCCTGCAGCCTATCAACTAATGAGAAATTAAAATGCCTTCCAGCCGGACCTTTAAAAGCTCAGAAGGGGAAATTTCTGCAGAAAAAGTCTTTGCTGTTCAAGATGCTTGAGAAAGATATCACAGCCTTCAGCCTCCAGGGCCCCAGGATTCTAGGAATCTTTGATCCTCTAAATTTAGCTGTTTTCATAAACATTTCCGACAGCAGGCTAATTTTTATTCCCCAGGGAAGCCTGTGCAATCAGAGAGCAAGTTGGGGAAGAATGTCAACTTTTAAGAAATATCTAGAGCCTCGCCAAAACGAAGAAGCAGATACCAGCTAAGTCGACCGTCTTTAAATCTGCGCGATTACTCACTGCCCTTGGAGAGGAGGAGAAAATTTTATTATGTGCTGCTTATCATGCAGCGAATGATGTCTGAACAGGGGAAGAGGCACGGGGTCTGGCTTTGCGATGGAGTGAAGGCAAGAAAACACATGCCTACCTAACAAGGGGTGTGGGGGGGGGGGGCATGTGTGCTCACATGTGCCAAGTGTGTTTCTCCCAGGGCTACCATAAGACCTTTGCAGACCCTAGACATGGCAAAGATTATGGCCACCCACCCTCACTCCCGTAAAGTGTGGGTGGTGAGAATGAAATTTGACAACATCAAAGTATAGGGACAGGCATCCGACGCCCGGTGAAGATGCTGCGAGCGACGCCAGCGTTCCATGTCAGTGTCCAGTGAGGCCTGGCTCCACTGCCCATCCCGGCTTCCTGCTAACCACTCCCTGGAGGCAGCAGGTGATGGCCAAGTGTCTGGGTTCCTATCACCCACACGGGGGACCCAGACTGAGTTCCCGAGTTCCCAGTTCCCACCTTCAGCCTGGCTCAGCCCAGTCTGGCTGGTTCTCTCTCTCTCTCTCTCTCTCTCTCTCTCTCTCTCTCTTTCTGTTTTTCCATGCAATGCCATCTTTCCCACTGACATCAGGGAAAATGGACAACGGGCAGGGCTGTAGCAGCCACCACAGAAAAACTGAAGTGGGAGGAGATGGGCTGAATGAACCCCAGTAGGGTGCTTCCCCACCTGAGACACGATCGTCCACCCCCAGCCTCGGGAGGACAGCTCAGCCGCGCCGAGGGGACGCCGGCCAAGAGCGCCTCTCCCACCAGGTCCCGTGTGGGGTGGGGGAGGAGCACAGGGCAGACAGCCTCTCCTGACACATCTAATGAGGCCTGAAGCTTGCTGTGTGTGTCCTACTATGTGCCAGGTTTTGTTCTGAACAGTAGCTGTGAAGATCCCACGAAGTCCATGCGTTCCAGGAGATCATGGCTTAGCAAAGGAAGCAGGACCTGGATAAACCATCAGGGAACAAATGTGCACACTGTTTCCTGTTAAGCCTATATGATGAGCCCCTTGAAGACAGAGTAGCTAAGTTTTAAGCAATTCAAGGCTCTCAAAAATGGCCTCTCTAGGGGACCGGTGCTGTGGCATAGTGGGCTAAAGCCTCTGCCTGCAGTGCCGGCATCCCACCTGGGCACTGGTTCAAGTCCCAGCCGCTCCCCTTCTGATCCGGCTCTCTGCTGTGGCCTGGGAAAGCAGTGGAAGATGGCCCAAGTCCTTGGGCCCCTGCACCTGCGTAGAAGACCCAAAAGAAGCTCCTGGCTTCAGACCAGCTCAGCTCAGCTCTGGCTGTTGCAGTCATTTGGGGAGTGACCCAGTGGCTGGAAGACCTCTCTCTGTCTCTCCCTCTCTCTGTCTATAACTCTACCTCTCAAATAAATAAATAAACCTTAAAAAAAAAAAAGTCTGGAAGCAGACAGCAGTCATGGCTGCACAACACTGTGAAAGTACTTAGCTTAGTACTTAGTACTCTAGCACCCAGAGGGCGGCATGCACTAAGCTGACAATCACATGTCTTGAAGATGCTGAGCCGGTCCTGGGGGTGGGGCTGCTGGCCCAGCTCCCCAGTGGGAGAGTGAGAAGGAGAGGGGGCATCTATTGGGGGCTGAATTGGACCCCCCCGCAAGCTTGCACACTGAGGCCTCCCCCCCAGTACTGCAGAGAACAGCTGTATGTGGAGAGCGGCTTTTCATAGCACAGCGGTCAGGATGAAAAGGCAGGGGGCCCCGACCCAGCGTGATCGGAGTCCAGACACAGAGTCGTGAGTGCACAGAGACAGCCACGTGGACAGGCAGTGAGGCAGCCGCCAACTGCAGCCCAGAGGCCTCCAGCGAAGGCAGCTCTGCTGGCACCTTGAGCCTGGACCCCCGCCTCCAGGCAGTGAGACAATAAACTTAGCATCGCCTCCATCCCGTCCACCTCCTGCAGAAGGCACCTGCCACATCCCCTGTGGGCTGGAGCAGCCTCACCACCCACCCCCACCTGCTACAGAGTGAGCTGGAGCCAAACATCAGCAAGGACCTCTGTGGTCCCCTGCGAGGCCGCGCTGCCCTCCGCTCTTCACAGAGGAGAACCGGGCTCCGCGTCCCACCGGCTCCGCCCCACGCTCCATCCCACCTTTGCACTCTTCCAGCCTGACCCTGAGTTCCCACTCAACCTCCCGGGAGCCCAGGTTTGACACTGGGCACCATCTTGCAAGCTGGGGCTCTGACGGAGGCCTCTCCTCCTCCTCCTCCTCCCACTCCCAAGTCCTACTCAATGTTGCTAGGGCCTCCTGGTCCTCGCCATGTCCTCAAGGGACTCAGGGACCTCTGGATGCTCTCACAGCACTCAGCACCTCTTCCAAAGTGCGCTTCCTTCCGGATGGAGCAGCTCCTCGAGCCGAGAGCCCAGGTCTCCTCTCTGCCGGCCGGCACGCCCTCGCACCCACACAAAACCAGACACCCAGGATGGGCGTGGCAGACGCTGAGTGATCTCATTTGCAGACGGGAGGCAGGCGCTGGTGCAGCAGCTGGAATGCCACTGAGGCACCTGCATCCCGTATCAGAGGGCCCGGGTCTCCATTCCAGCTCCCTGCTAATGCGCGCCCTGGCTCGGGTGTCTGCACCCACGTGGGAGACCCAGCTGGAACTCTTGGCTCTTGGCTTTGGCTTGGCACAGCCCAGCCCTGGCTGTTGTGGGCATCTGGGGAGTGAGTGACCCAGCAGAGGGGAGGTCTCTGTCTCTCTGCCTTTCACAGGAAGAAAGAAAACCTGAAATGTTAGGAATCAGCGCAGGCTTCCTCTAACAGCCGCGCGCACCCTTCCAAGGCAGCACTGGAGAGTCAAGCGCTACACTTCGGGCCTGTGCTGCGCACAGCCTCCCATCAGAGAAGAGGGGGGAGGGCTGGGGCCCCCAGAACCCTCCTGATTGAATCCAGAAACCAAGTCCCACAGCCACTGCCGATTTCCCCCCGGGTGAGAATCACCCCGGGCTGCATCCCGGCATCATCACAGCCTCAGCCTTAGGTGAACCTGGCTTCCCCACTGTACACATCACACTGCGACAGAGGACAGCCCCGGGAAGGCTGCGTCCCAGCCAGCAGCCTGCAGGGCTCCTGGGCCCCCGTGACTGCTGTTACAAGGCACGGCCTGTTTCCACCACCTTCCTCATTTTTTTCCTTTTTATTTGCAACCTTTACCGTGAAATAGCTTTACTTCTGGACAATGCAGCTGAACCTGCCCACAGGGCTCGGAGCCAGTCTACTCACAAATTGAAAGCTTTCAAGTTGAAATGATGTTGCCTGAGGCAAAGAGACACAGGGAGCTGCTTTGCAGGGGTTCCAGTCATTGCCATCACTCTCCCAGACCCCCTGGCGGCAGAAGAGGTCTCAGGGATGAACCTGGGACCAGGGGGAGGGGCAGACCCAAGATTGACAGCTCCACCACTTGCAAGCTGTGTGGCCTTGGAGAAATCCCCTCCCCTCGATGACCCTCTATCTTTTCAGTCTGAATTTCATTTTTGCATTTGTAAAATAGAAGTCATCTGTGTGTTGCAGTTTTATCTCACAGAGAGCTGTGAAATTCAAAGGAGGCCAGTGGTTAGAGGCACTGCTCTGCAGAGGGGGGAACTCAGCAGAAAAGAGCCCAGGAGCTGGGGTCCGGCCTCCCATCCCAGGTGGGGTGGAGGGGTTGAGTCCAAGGGAGGAGTCACCGCTCCTTTCAGGCTTCTGTTTCCATAACTTCAAATCCACAGACTGAATGAACCCTCTCTGGAGTGCCTATCACCTTAGAGTCAGGACACCCCAAATGCAAGGCCTCGCTGTCGGAATACTTGGAGCAGGAAGCATCTACACTGGGCTGCCTCCTCCAGGAAGCCCCCGCTCCTTCCAGCTGCAGCCAGATCCTGACAATCACAGCTTCGCATTGCTGCACGGCACATGCGACCCATACAGCCGTAGCAGGGAAGATCCACTCGCTGTCTAACCACGGTCCATCTGCAGCCAACTCCATGCCAGCCAGGACCTGTGGTTCCTCAGACGGACTCCCAGCGTCCACCGGCAAGGATTCTGACTCAGCGGGGGCTGCCTTGTCCCCTGCCTTTCTTTCCCACAGCCCCAAACCCAGCGACTTACGACGACACAAGAGTGCTCTCCCTGGGTTCGGGGGCCAGAAGCCTGAAACCAGAGACTTGCTCCCTGGAGGCCTGGGGGACTGGGCCCCTGCCCCTTCCAGCTTCCGGTGGCCGGTGGCCGGCGGCTGTCCTGCCGCTGTGTCCCTCCGAGCCTCTCTGTACACGTGCCCGTCCCCCCTGCGTCTGTCTGCTCCTCTCCTGCCCTCACCGGCCAGTGGGTCCAGGCCCTACCTGGATGATCCTCAAGGACATGGACAAAGACCCCTCCCCCAAGTAAGATTGCCTTCACGGAGACTGGGGTGTGGTCGTGGATGTATTTAAGTCCATGGCACCCCCTACCATAAGATGCTTTGGCAATGTCAGAAGACATTTTTCCGAGCCAGCGGGTGTTCACAATGCTCTCTCACAGTGTTGCGGTCAGTTATAGTCGGACAAGGCAGTGAAGAGAGAGGGCTCCCAGCATCTACCAACGTGAACACCTGACTTCCACGTAAGATGGCACCAAATCTTCATAATAAAACTGCACTTATGTGAGCCAGTACCCTGTCTCTACAATCTGTCTCCCCTGCTTCCTAGTTTTGTGACTGTGAACAGGTTACCCATTTCGAGCCTCAGTCTCTTCATCTTTAAAATGGGCTTCCTCTTATTCTTCCCCACCAACAAGGCCGATGTGAAGATTAAATTGGCTCCTACACATAGCACCCTTGGAACAGTGTCCAGCACATGGCAAAGACTCCCTGAATGTTAACGACCCTCGTGCTTATCCACAAAGGACCAGTAGCCACTCCATTCCGCACCAAGTCTCACGACACAAGACAGACAAGTGCAGCGTTCTGTGGCCTCAGTCCCTTCTGTCTTCCCAAGACCAATGTTGTCCTGGAGCGTCAGCCAGTGAGCCGTTTGCAGGCACAGTTCTCAGCCCGTGCTCCTCTGCTGGGCTCTCGCCAGCTAAAGACTTCATCCATCTAACCAGGGAATCGCCCCAGCCCCCATCTGTTGTCGGCTGACAAACAGAAGGCCGAGTTTCTAGCGATCATCGGTGAGCACAGTGGAAGATGGAAAGCAGTCTGTCCCCGAGGGCGACGGCCTTGAGGCTGGAGAGAACGTTGACATTTGCTCCCACTGCCACAGCCCTCTAGACACAGTGAGGACACACGCACCGCGAGCGGCTGTAGACCATGCTGCCCCTTTAGGTGGCCGGCAATTAGCTGTCTAATCAGGGAAAATGATTGTCCTGGCCTCGCCAGCCTGAATCTCTCATCTGCCTCAGCCCCTGTGGATGCTGCCGAGGGCGGCAGCCGGAGCTCTGGCTTTAGAGCGGCAAAAGGCAGTGGGTGGGTGGGTAGGCTGGGAGCCCCGGGGCCGAGCTGGTAGCTTTTGATCAAAGTCCAGCCCCGGGTGGGGAGGGGTCTGCCTGCTCCCCTGCAGATCCCAGGCTGGACTGCAAAAACCCAGGCCACTGTTGTGGTGCAGCAGGTAAGGCCGCCGCCTGCGACGCTGCATCCCACGTGGGCGCCGGTTCAAGTCCCGGCTGTTCCACTTCCTGTCCAGCTCCCTGCTGATATGCCTGGGAAAGCAGCAGAAGATGGCCCAAGTGTTTGGGCCTCTGTACCCATGTGGGAGAGCCCGGGGCCACTGTGGCCATCTGGGGAGTAAACCAGCACATGGAAGATCCCTCTCTCTGCTTTTCAAATAAATACAATAAATTTTTTAAAAAAGAAGCCCTAAAAATAGCCTGCAGGAAAGATATTTTTAAAGGGGTTAAAGCTAAATATTTTCACTGGTGACTCCTCTTACCTAGGGTTTGGCACTGGAAAGAACGAGAATCCCGGCTTGAGCAAAGGCTTTGGACAACGTCAGATGTTCTAAGTCTACCCAGCCATGGGAACCTGCCTGATTGTCTGGGCAGATCTGACACCAGCAGCTCTGTTTCCTGACAGCTTGATGAGAGAAGCCAGGAAATCAGTCCACCCCCTTCTTTCCAAAATTCCTAGGAGTTTGTGGGTTTTATTTTTTTTCAGGTTTATTTATATTTATTTGAAAGGCAGAGTTTCAGGGAGAGAGAGAGGGGGAGAGAGAGAGAGAGAGAGAGAGAGGCAGAGAGAGGTCCTCCATCTACTGATTCACCCCCCAAACGGCTGCAATGGCCAGGGCTGCGCCAAACTGAAGCCAGGAGCCTAGAACTCCATCCAGGTCTCCGACGTGGGTGCAGGGGCCCAAGCACTTGGGCCATCTTCTGCTGATTTCCCAGGCGCATCAGCAGGGAGCTGGATCAGAAGTGGAGCAGCCGGGAATTGAACCGGTGCCCATAGGAATGTCAGCACCGTAGATGGAGGCTTTACTCGCTATGCCCCAGCACTGCCCCCGACAAGTTTTTACTTAACTTAGAGGCCCGAGGTCTGAGCAGCAGGCAGAACCCAGTTCCACTAGAACATTCCAGCTGCAACCCTGATTACGGCTGCAATCCACCACCTTCCATGTGCTCTCCCCAGCACTCAGTCTTCCCACCTCTGAAATGGGCAGACTGTCCCAAAGAACTCTGAGCCGGCCCCTTGGGAGCACCCCCACGCCACTCTGCTTCTAGGAGACGGTCAGCATCAGCCCTTGGCACCCAGGCAGAGATCACAGGGTGGATTGCTCTCCTTGCCCTTGCAGTCCCCTGTCTTTAGGTTTTGTCGGTTCAGCCTTACACGTTTAAATTTACTCTCTCCAAAGCTTGAGACTTTACTGAGGAAGACAGAAAAGCACAAAAAGAAGTCTGCGAGCTGGCAGCCAGGCCTCCAAACCATCCTGCCTTTAGGGTTCAGCTCCAAGACAGCACAAAAGAAAGCAGTGGTTGGGGTGGGCGGTGTTGCCGCACAGTGGGTGCAGCCAAGCTTGCAATGCTGGCATCTTGTATCTGAGCAGGGCCTCCAGGCCTGGCTGCTCCTTTCCAGTCCAGCTCCCTGACAAGGCACCTGGGAAAACAGCGAAAGACGGCTGAAGTGCCTGGGCCCCTGCCACCCGTGTAAGGGTTCCTGGTTCCTGGCTTCAGCCTGGCCAGCCCTGGCCATTGTGGGCTGTCTCTCTCTCCATATGGCCCTCTCTTTCTGTCACTCTGCCTTTCAAATAAATAAAATAAATAGGAAGGAAGGGAGAGAGGGAGGGAGGGAGGAGGGATGGAGGAAGAGGGAGGGAGGGAGGGAAGGAGGAAGAACGTCTGGCGTTGCGGTGTAACAGATAAAGCTGTTGCCTGTGGCGCCAGCATCCCCTATGGCACTGGTTTGAGTCCTGGCTGCTCCACTTCCAACCCAGCTCCCTGCTAAAGGAAAGCAATGGAAGACGGCCCGAGTGCTTGGGCCCCTGCACCCATGTGGGAGACCTGGGAGACCTGGGAGACCTGGCTCCTCGCCTCATTCTGGCCCAATGCGGCCGTTATGGCCATTTGGAGAGTGAATCAGAAGACAGAAGATCTCCCTCCCTCCCTCTCTCTCTCTCCCCCTCTCTTTCCTTTCCTCCATCCCTCCATCCCCTTCCCCTCGGTAATTCAGCCTTTTAAATAAATAATCTTAAAAAAAAAAAAAAAAAAAAAAGGCAGGCTCCTAGCGGGCAGGAGGCTCCAATCCACCCGGTGTCGAAGCCTCTGAAGGCTGAGCCCTGTTAACAGATGTCTCCCACGGTCAAGATTAAATGACATTTAATGCACAACAAAGCACCTCGCACAGGATCCGGCACTGGCGGTGGGAATACATTTGGGATTTGAATCTCAATCCTGCATTGCCTTTATTCCCTGGAAAACTGTGGAGGAGACCATGGCTGTCCCCCCGCCCCCCACGCTGTCCTCCCAAGCCGGGTTTTCCTACGGTGATCAATGTGCACGACCCAGTTTCATGTCCTCTGTCCCCTGGGGTAGGGTCTACCATCAGCAGGAGAGCAAGCACCGCCACGCCACCCCAGAGCCCACGTGAGGGGTGGGGCGGGGGCTCTGTGTGCACGGGAAGCGACACCCAGCAAGCGCGAGTCGATAGTGCCTGCCTCCTGGCCAGCAGGGCCTGGCCGGACCCTCCCGTCCTGGTCCTGGTTGCTCATCAGCTAACATCTGCGTGTCCTCGATAGGCCGGCCGTGGCCAGTGACCGACCGGCCACTAGAAGCCCTTACAGCACGAGGGGCGTGCCATCCTCACCGCCAGGCCTGTCTGCTCTGGGAGCAAACAGAAGATCAGACGGGAGGAGACACTTGGCAGAGCTGCGGTGCAGGCCTGGGTCAGGGGCCCCCTCACTTCCTCACCTCCCAACCCCCAATGTGAGCCCCACAGAACCTCATCCACACGAACACAACACTATGGACTGAGCTGGACCCTCCCTCCAATTAATCCCCAGAGATAGGAAGTCATCAGGATTAGGTGGGGTCATGGTGGGACTGGTGGCGGGAGAGGGGGAGGGGAGGGAGAGGGAAGGAGAGAGAGAGAGAGAGAGAGAGAGAGAGATTGGATTGTTTGCCCCGTGAGCACACAGAGAGGCGGCGGCCATCCACAAGTCAGGAAGAGGGTCCTCACTGGGATCCGAACTGGCCGGCACCTGGATCCCGGCTTCCAGCTTCGAGAACTGGGAGCAGTAAGCGCCTGTTCTTTAAGCTGCCCCAAGCTGTCTCCAAACACTGAGAAAACAGATGGACGCTCCCTGGTTCACAGCTTCATCGCCTGCCAGTGCCAACCAAGCCAGCCCTGCCCCGCAGGACCACTGTGGGCGATGCGGTGGAAGGAGGCTCAGCACCAGCTGGGCTGCAGGAAGCTCTCCATCAATAAACCTGGGGTCGGAAAACAAGGTGACGCTGTGTCTGAAGTGACACTGTGTCATCACTTTCGGGGACCGGGGCATTGAAAGTTTCCATTTAATCCGTTTGCCCACCTGGGAGCTGACAAATCTATCGAACGATTATCATCGCTCACGGTAGATGGGAGGACGCAGGGGAGGGCAGAGAGAAGGTAGGGCTTGGAACACGGAGAAACACAGCACGGGGCTGGGGGCGTGGGGGCACCGCCTGGCCGCCGGGAATTAGGGGTTCAAGAGAGCTCTGGGCTGGAGAGGGGAGACTGACCTCACACAACTGAATCACTTCTTCTTTTTTTTTATCTTTTTTTTTTTTTAAAGATTTTATTTATTTGAAAGACAGAGTTACAGAGAGAGGTAGAGACACAGAGAGAGAGGTCTTCCATCTGCAGGTGCACTACCCAGATGGCTGCAATGGCCGGAGCTGCGATCCAAAGCCAGGAGCCAGGAGCTTCTTCCTGGTCTCCCACTTGGTGCAGGGGCCCAAGGTCTTGGGCCATCGTCCACTGCTTTCCCAGACCACAGCAGAGAGCTGGATCAGAAGTAGAGCAGCCGGGTCTTGAACCAGCGCCCATATGGGATGCCGGCGCTTCAGGCCAGGACGTTAACCCACTGCGCCACAACGCCGGCCTCCGCTTCTCCAATTCTGGAAATCGCCCACGCCACATCCTGCTCCCCCTGGGTTAAAAAGGAGCCATGGAGAAGAACCAGAGTGTAGCTCCAGAGGGAGCTGGGTACACAAGAGCGCCCTCCAGCAGCTGAAACCCACATACTCGGTCACCCCTGCGTGCTGCAAACAACCCAGCAAACAACCCCCTGATCTGAGGGCACAGGTCACCGGCCTGGCTGCTGTGTCCTGGGATTGTAGGAGGGGTCCACCATGTGTCATACATGACCTGATAGGTGTTCGTGCAAAGCGTCACACGGGGCAAGACAGGAAGCAGGTGCAGGAGGAGTCCATGGTTTCTCAAGGTCAGGGAGCAACTCCAGCATCCCATGCGGGCACTGGTTCAAGTCCCAGCTGCTCCACTGCGGTCCAGTTCTCTGCTTATGCACCTGGGAAAAGCAGTGGAAGCCAGCCCAGGTGCTCGGGTCCCTGCCACCCACTCGAGAGACCCAGATGAAGCTCCTGGCTCCTGGCTCCTGGCTCTGCCCTGAACCAGTGCTGCTCATCACAGCCATCCGGGGAGTGAACCAGTGGATGGAAGACCTCTCTGTCTCTCCCTCTCTCTAACTCTTCCAAATAAATAAAACTAAAAAAACAAAACCCACTCTCCTTTTAAAGGGCTCATGTGGCTGTATCAGATCCACCCTCACAACCTCTGTTTGGCCCTACAGGGCCACATAACCACAGGAGTGACACCTTAGCGTGGCCACAGTTCCCACACACCCCAGAAGAGGAGGGGTTATAGGATGCGGGGTCCCCAGGAGTCGTTCCCAGGGCTCCGCCTGGGAGCTGGCAGCCTCGGAGCGAACACAGCAGTGCTGTCGCCTCTGTCTTTGGGGCACTGGCTGCTCTCTGGGCCTCTAGAGCCCTGACTATGGCACCCGCCCCGCTGACGGAGTCCTGGTCTCAGAGTCCCGTTCCAATTCCGCGTCTCCATGGAACCACTGCTCCTGGGGCCATGGGGCGTCGTCCTGCTGAGCTGCAGGACAACCACAGTCCCCCTCCGCCTGCTCCCTCCCTGCCTCCCTCCTCCTCTTTCCCCTCACCCACCTCCAGCTTCTCGGCCCCGGGGGCCACGGCAGTGAACAAGGGGAGCAACCCAAAGACCCTGCCTGCGTGGACTTCACAGTCATACCAGTGATCGACCCTTTGTCTAGGGCCAGGCAATAAACACCCCCACTTTCCCAGCACCTACAGCAACTCCCAACTGCCCCTGCAGCATGAAAGCAGCCGTAGATGCTAGCAGATGAGTGACTGTGGCTGAGTCCCAATAAAACTTTATTTATAAAAACAGTCGATGGGCCACACTGAATCTGAAGACTGTAGCTTGCCAATCCTTGGTCTAGGGGATAAGACTAAGTATACACGTTTAAAAAGATGAGCAAAGTCATTACAAGTGGTTATATGTCCCCTTGAAGGAAGCTGGGTGATAAAGGAAGAAGGGTCTGGGCAGTAGGGGCAGTTAGTGCATAGGCCCTGAGGCCAGAACGTGGGGTGTCCCAGCAGAGAAGAGGCCAGGTCAGTGCCTGAGGCTGGGAAGGGTCTACAATCGGGCAGGACACCAGAGCCAGGCTGAGCAGCACAGCGCGAGGACTCAGGAGGGGAAAGCGTGAGTGACAGGATCCGATTTATCGAGTCCGAGAAAACCATCTTAGGAGAGGGAATGCATTTTCTGCCCCTGCCCACCTGAGCTGAAATGCTTTTCCCAAAGGGTGTGACAGAGCTCAAACCAGGGGCCTTGGAACCTTCAGGCTTACACCTCGAGCGGGCACTCACTCATGTCCAAGAACAGATTCCAACACAGGATTTGAAGACGTAGGCATGGGGGGCGGGGGAGGCGAGACCATGGGGTGGCGTCAGCATTGCGTGCAGAGAGCTTGGCCGCCTCCCTGCTGTGGACAACAGCTCTGCTCTCCACTCTGTGCCGACACGCTCAGTAGGGGAGCACTTACGGCGATCGAGCCAAACCAAGATGATTTAAGTCGACCTAAATGCCTCCCTCAGTCAATCACAAGTCCCTTCGTCGGTTGCATGTGCTATTTATAAAACAAAATGAACCAAAATTTAAGTCCTCTGAAAGCCAAGAGCCATCAGTATGGGTGGATTGTGATTTCAACAACCCCCGCTGAAGCTCTTAAGAACTGGGGATACTGTATTATCCACACTCTGGTCTATGACAATGGTGTCTGCTCCTGTACGCACCTTGGATTTGCTCCTGGGCAGGTGCCATCCTGAAGCCCCAGTGACTCATGGAACCTGCCTCCTCCTGAGCTATGGAGCCCCCACGTAGCAGGTGGCTTTTCATGAATGTCCGTTACACAGTCCCCTTGTCCCCCAACCCTCTGAGCTTCTGAGATCTCAAGGTGTCTTCTGTCTCCTTCTGACCATGCCCTGTGGCCCCCAGAGTAAGGATGGGATTATAAACAGGAGTTGCTGCCTGGTTTATCCTGGGTCCAGACGGCTCAGAGCCCTCTATACATACTTGTGCTATGGAGAACCTGAAAGACCAGCAGCCCACCATCCAAAGATGTGAAAACACCATCACTAGCATACCTGGGAGTAACCACACACACATGAATACTGCCCAGGTACAGGAAGCAGAAAGTGAAAGTTGAGTTCGTACCTGGCTCCAAAGGACACTCTTGGAGGGGCACCTGGAGGGCAAATGATGTGTCACTCCAGACACCTGGGCAGAGTCCCAGCCGAGGTCAGGAATGCCAGGCTATGCCCTCCTTCCGCACCTGGGGTGACCCTTGCCCTCTGGACTCCCCACGTGAGCTGAAACCAAGACCCCTCCCATGGTTCTCAGGAGCTCTCTTTGTACAAGGCACAGAACTGGGCCCTGGAAGTCAATGAAGAGTGTATGGTCTGAAAAAGGGAGGCAAGACCCAAGGCCAAGGGCACAGCAGAGACACACAGATGCCACCAGATGCCAGGCCCCTAGTGTCCACTCTGCCCAGGGACACTGGAGACACATAGGCACAGCCAGAGTCCAGTCGCCAGTGCCAATTCTGCACTCATGGTTTGGGAGAGCAGACGGCCCCCCAACCCTCCCAGCAGACTTTACTTCTTAAAGCCAGGACATCACAGCTTGGAAGGGAAATGGATGAGAACACACGTTAGCCCACGGCGAGTGACAGCTCCTCCCCCATCCCAACGCACCAGGCTTGCCCTCGGCACCGGTGGTCATGGGGCACCCAGCATGTGCTGGCTGTGTTAACTTCATGGATGTGACAGATCAGGAGCGCACGTTCCAGGGAAGGGGACCTGGGGAGGCTGTTTGGGACAGGAAGGGAGGGCAGAGAGGAAGTCTCCCTGGCTTACCTGCCGCGGGGACCTCCAAACAGTGAGCTCAGACCCAGCTCGACTGCTAGGGTTAGGTGTGGTTACAGTGTCCACCAAAGGTCCATTGTGATTGGAGGCATGGTCCCCAGGTGGCTGTCTGGGGAGGCTGGCCTTGTGGGAGGTCCTTATGTCTTTGGGAAAAGTTCTTAAGAGACTCCGCCCCTTTGCTCCAGGCTCCAGATGCAATTAATCTCACGCTCTCTTACGCTCTCCTGCCACTGCTGTCCACACCATGAGATGACGTCCTTGCCACCAAGCCTACACCCTGCTCTTTAGATTCTGAAACTCCAGGACTGAGAGCTAAATAGCCGGTGCCAGCTATCTCATTACAGGGTGAAGAGCTGACTGGCACTGAACTTGGCTCAGAAGCCGCGGTCAGACGAGGCATCAAGGCTTCGGATCCCGGAGGGTATCAGGCTCGGGCATTTGGGGCGGAAGTTGGAATCTAAGCAAAGGGATCGGGAACACCAGGTGTGGGGTGCAGAAGTAACTCAGGTGCATGAAACTGGAGATCCACCTGCTCTGTAAGGGCACAGACAGGGATGGCGTTGGCCCACAGAGGTTCCTGGACAAGATGTGGAAGTGGCACCCAAGGGGCGTGGCTTGGAAGGAGACAACCCCTTTGTAAATAGAAAAAAAAAACCCACTAGTCCCGGTCAGGGCGCCAGATTCTGTCCCAGTTGCCCCTCTTGCAGTCCAGCTCTCTGCTGTGGCCAGGGAGTGCAGTGGAGGATGGCCCAAGTGCTTGGGCCCTGCACCCCATGGGAGACCAGGAGAAGCACCAGGCTCTGGGCTTCAGATCAGCGCAGAGGGCAAGGCACGGGCTGGACTGTAGTCCACGTTTGTCCTTTGGCCGAGGGCACCGATGCAAAGCCCGCGGGGCCCATGGAGCACCCCCTTATCTCCAGCATGTCATCAATACCTGGCGAAGAGCAGGCCCTGTGCTGTGACTGGATCCTGGGTGCACCCTTCCCCGCTCCCAGCAGCACTCACCCCTCAGGGAAGCCAGGAAGCAGCAGGGCCCTCTGCCAGGGCTGTGCTCCTTCGTGCACTTAGAGCAACGCTGCCCGGCTGAAATATTCACGGTCTAGTAGGCTTCCTAGAAGTAAAGGGGCAGGGATTTGGCTTAGTGGCTGAGATGCTCCGTAAGCTGCCTGTGTCCTGTGTCAGGGTGCCTGGGCCTGAGTCCTGGCTCCAGCTCCCGGTTCCAGTGTCTTGCTAATGCAGACCCTGGGAGGCAATGGTGATGGCTCAGGCACTGGGTTCTTGCCACCCACGTAGGAAATTTGGTTTTAGTTCCCAGCTCCCAGAATGAACCTGACCTGCATCTGGGAGTGAAACAGCAAACGAGAACTCTCCTTGTTTGTCTGTCCATGTCTCTGCCTCTCAGATAAATTGTTGGAAAAAAAAAAAAAGGAATTCATTTTGATTATATATTATATATATAGGCCGGCACCACAGCTCACTAGGCTAATCCTCCATCTGTGGCACTGGCACCCGGGTTCTAGTCCCGGTTGGGGTGCCAGATTCTGTCCTGGTTGCTCCTCTTCTGGTCCAGCTCTCCGCTGTGGCCTGGGAGTGCAGTGGGGGATGGCCCGAGTCCTTGGGCCCTGCACCCGCATGGGAGACCAGGAGGCAGCACCTGGCTCCTGGCTTCGGATCGGCACAGCGCCAGCCACAGCAGCCATTTTGGGGGGTGAACCAACGGAAGGAAGACCTTTCTCTCTGTCAGTCTCTCTCTGTCTATAACTCTCTCTCTCACTGTCAAACTCTGCCTGTCAAAAAAAAATTATATATAACCCAACATACCCCAACTATTAACAGTATCATTTTATCATATAAAGTAGTCAGTATGAACTCCATGAAGCTTAGATCTAGGGTGCTTCTTCACAAGAAAGCACAGTGTGGGCTGGCCACGTTTCAGGTGTTTCGCAGCCCACAGGAACTTGTGGCTGTGATACATGAGGAGGCAGAACCAGCCCATGAGCTCTTCTCATGGTGTAAATAAAATCTCCTGTAACAAATGAATCAGGACTGCTACTGTGGCTCAGGGGGTTAATCTGCCATTTGCAATGCCAGCATCCCACGTCAGAGAACCAGTTTGAGTCCCCCAGCAGCTCCATTTCCTATCAAGATCCCTGCAGATGCACCTGGGAAGGCAGTGGAAGATGCCCAGGTGCTTGGGTCCCTGCCACCCCCATGGGAGACCCAGAGGGAGTTCCTGGCTCCTGGCTTTGGCCTGGCCCAGCACAGGCTATTAAAATCATTTGGGGAGTGAATCAGTGGATGAAAGATCTCTCTCTGCCACTCTGCCTTTCAAATAAATTTAAAAAAAAAATTTAAAGAAAAAGATGAGGCTGGTGCTGCAGCTCAATAAGCTAATCCTCCGCCTGTGGCACCGGCACCCCGGGGTTCTAGTCCCAGTTGGGGCGCCGGATTCTGTCCCGGTTGCCCCTCTTCCAGGCCAGCTCTCTGTTGTGGCCCGGGAAGGCAGTGGAGGATGGCCCAAGTCCTTGGGCCCTGCACCCGCATGGGAGACCAGGAGAAGCACCTGACTCCTGACTTCAGATCAGCACGATGCACCGGCCGCAGTGGCCATTGGAGGGTGAATCAATGGCAAAAGGAAGACCTTCCTCTCTGTCTCTCTCTCTCACTGTCCACTCTGCCTGTCAAAAAAAAAAAAAAGAGCCGAGGAGCCAGGAACAACCACCCTGCTGACCACATGCATTCTTCAAAAACAGTGCGTTTGCACAGCGCCACGGATGCAATGAAAAAGATTTGCTTTCTCCCTGCCTGTCAAGCCACTTATTAATCATAACATATTATTGCCCCGCTCGTTCAATATGTGGAGTGCAGCACCAGGAGCCAGCTGAGAGCAGAGCCGAAGAGAACAAAATTGGATGGCAAGAAAAGAGCAAAATTAACATAGGCTAAAGAGAAGGAGCAGAAAAAACCCTCCATCCTCTTAGAACAGATTTTCACAGCTCTCCGAAAAAGGGAAGCTTAAATAGAATTTTAGTGCAGCGGCTACTTTATGCTTCAATCTCTTCAATGTGAGCAGCATTTTGAGGAGAGGGTTCCGGAGGAAGAAAGGTCTGGGCTGAGCGGGATGCGTCTGCCCACCGTCTTCCCCACCAGCTGTCAATCAGAGTGCTCACCACCAGGTTCAGGTTGGGCTGAACAGGGAGCAAACGAAGTTAGGTTCCAAAACGGAAGGGAGGAGAAATACCACCGCGTGGAGAAGGGAGGGCGAGGTCAACATCACTCCACCAGGGAGAAGGGTTTCGGTGACGCATCCAAGGAGGTACCTCCTGCAACTTCAAAAGAGGCTGGGGGCTGGCGCCGCGGCTCACTAGGCTAATCCTCTACCTGCGGCGCCGGCACCCTGGGTTCTAGTCCCAGTTGGGGCACCGGATTCTGTCCCAGTTGCTCCTCTTCCAGTCCAGCTCTCTGCTGTGGCCCGGGGGGACAGTGGAAGATGGCCCAGATCCTTGGGTCCTGCACCCTCATGGGAGACCAGGAGGAAGAACCTGGCTCCTGGCTTCAGATCAGCGCAGCGCACCAGCTGGGGCAGCCATTTGTGGGGTGAACCAACGGAAGGAAGACCTTTCTCTCTGTCTCTCTCTCTCTCTTACTGTCTAACTCTGCCTGTCAAAAAAAAAAAAAAAGAGGCTGGGGAACCAACAGGAGAAGCGAAAAGGTTCCAAGGCACAACCCCCAGGTAAACGCCAAAGTCCTCGAGAAGTGGGTCCACGCACGCCGCGGCTCAAGAGCCACGCTGGAAGGGGAGCAGCTGGTTTCCAGAGCATTTCAGGCTTTGAAATGGACACAGGGATGGCCATCGCACTAAAGTCCCTGCGTCCCCAACTGTGGGTTCCTCCCCATGAAGATGAACGGGGAACACCTGGCCCACACCGGGCTTGACACTGTCCTCCCATCCAGTCCCTTGAACTTTTAAATCATCCATGCAACCTTTGGTACCCAGATTCCCAGCATCACTGGCACGGAGATGCCTCCATTAGGGGGCCTCACCCTCTCAGCAGAGGGGACTCTGGTCCCTAAGTCCAGGCCCCCCGCAGTCCTCCCTCAGCTTGCCCATCCCCAGTCCTGGTAGTGAGACACTCACGTCTGACTTTTTTAAGCATCTTCAACTCCTGTGGCACAGGCGGCACCAAGCCAGCCATGATGGAATTAGAAATATGTTGGGGTTGGCACACGCAGAGCTGTGTGTTCTCCTTCCTGCCAAGGATGGGAGATGATTGACTGAATGGGAGCAGGAAATCAGCTTGCCAGATGAATCTAAAATGGGACATACGTGCTCGGTGGAGTGTTACTGTCGTGCTTCCAAAAGGGAACAAACAGGAAAGTCCACGCAGGTCCCAACGTGTGCTGAAGATAAAGGGTTACATTGGGAACCTGTGAGAGCACAGGGAGCACAGAGTCAGATTCCACTCCTGGGAACAGTTGGGTATTTCAGGAAGTAACATGGCCAGGTCCACGCCCGGAGCATCTGTCGTGAGACACACCACCATGAGTACTGGTGGCTTGCCTGCTCCGTGCGAGGCACGGTGCTAGGACCTGGGGACATGATGTGAGCAGGACACAGTTCATCCTGCAGGGAGCACAGGACCCAGCGGGAAGGGCATAATCCCCCACAGCCAGGGCTGTGATACTTCCCAGAGCTGGAGGTTTGCTCCCTGGGCTTGCAGGGACTGGGAGCCACCTTCCCCAAGAAAAGACTTTTAGGCTGAGACCTGAAGATGAAGCCAATGGAAGGTGTGAACGGGGGTTCCAGGTCGGGGAAGGCAGCATCCCCGGGGGACTGGAGACCACAGCAGACTTGTAAATATCACACGTCCCGATATGGCTAGAATGCAGGGCCGTGGGAGGGAACAGCAGGAGATAAAGCAACAAAGCCACAAGGGCCTAGTCAAAGGGCCATGGGTGCCCAGCGAAGAAGTGGGAACTTGAAGACCATTGGGAGCCAGATGTAGCTTAAGCAGGGGTGAGCATTAGTCCACTGTGTGTTTCAGAAAGAATTTTCTGGCTGTGCTATGGATAGAGGCCAATGACCAAAGACAGACAGACTCCAAAATTCTGCAGAGAGCAGAGCCTAGAAATCTTGCCCCTCACTCAGTAAATGAGGAAATGAAGGCACACACACAGAGAGAAATTACTCAAGAACACCAGAGGTGGTTAGGACGCCTCTAGGGATGCCCCATCCTGTATCGGAGCTTGAGTCCTGGCTCCACCCCGATTCCAGCTTCCTACTAATGCAGACCCTGGGGAGCAGCAGATGGTGGCTCAAGTGCTTGGGTCCCTGCCACCCACAGAGGAGATGTGGATTGTGTTCCCAGCTCCTGGCTTCCACCGGCCCCGCTCTGACCATGCTGGGGATGAGAGATCTCTATCTATCTTTTTGCCACCCAAATAAATAAAACAATGATAATTTTTTAAATGAACATAAAGCAAATCAGATCATTTGCTTGGATGAGCGTAGGCTGTATTTATCCAACCAAGGAGGCACCACATTCCTTTTCCCCACTTGGAAAAGTGGCCAGTCAGCACGGTTCCCCTGGGGCACCCAGCCCAGCACACATGGCTCAGAAGTGCATGGACCATGATCCGGTTCAGAGGGGCTTCTACCTGCCCTGTCTCACAGGACCTGCACCCCAGCCTGCAGAAGGAAATGCATCCCTACAGTCCAGCCTCCCAAACAGCTGAAGCAATCAGCTGAGGTGGCCTTGAGTGCAAACGCAGCCAAGAACAGCAACACGGGGACAGGGAACGCCAGGCCACATGATGTTCCTCCCAAAGCCTCCTCAGTCCCCAAGCCATCAATACAAGCTTGCATGGGACTGGGAAAGGCCTTCCTTCAGAATTAAAAATGAGGGAATACCCAACATGGGAAGCAGTCCACACAGCAGACTCATAGAATGGCAATCGCTTTAAGTAACACTCTGACCTCAGAATCAGCCCTTAAGGTATTCGGATCTGGCTGAAAAGCCCACAAGAGCATTTCAGGCATGGAAAGCCAAGACACTGTGGCAAAAAATATCCTACATGAAGGATCTCTGTGAGTGAGACCGCAGTGGGGCCATCAAAGAAGGAAGTACCTTTCTCTGAAGGGAAGAGAGAAGTTCCACTTTGCTTGTGACCTTGTCTAAATACTGATGGAGTTTGTGGTCACAAAAGGCTTTCATAGCCTTGGCAGCTCATAGCAAGAGCCTCGGGTGATTACTGACATCATAAATAAGAGTGTCAATTGTTAAATCAACAACAGGAGTAACCATATACTTACTCCCCATGTAGGACCTCTGTCCTTAATGAGTTGTACTATGAGAATTAACTACAAAACTGTGCATTCATTAAACAAAAGTTTTATTTTTTTAAAAGAGGCCTTCCTTGAACAGGGAGCAATCTCCATGCAAGGAAACAAAGCAAAAGAGCTTTTGGGCACCTAGAAATGGGCTGAACAGCTGGGACATGAACAGCTGGCTTGGGCAGGTCCCTCACTGCCCCTACCCACCCCACCCTGGACCCAGAGGCTGAGTTAGGATGGGGTGGGGGCTGTCAGTGCCTGAAGGAAAGCTCTTAGGTTTGAGAAGCATCAGCCCTCTCACTGGGCCTTCCCAAGTGGACCGGGGTGGGGGATTCTGCAATGAAGACAAGTGCAGCCCTGCAACTGCCCTGTGGGTACAAGGAGGGAGGCTTCACTGTCCAGAGCAAAGGGGAATGAAGGATGGAGGGGAAAAATGGGCAGGCAGGAGCGGGCAGGAGGCAGGCAAGGGGCAGGCAGGGGCAGGCAGGGGGCAGGCAGGAGCAGGCAGGCAGGGGGCAGGCAGGGGCAGGCAGGGGTAGGCAGGGGGCAGGCAGGGGGCAGGCAGGGGGCAGGCAGGGGGCAGGCAGGGGGCAGGCAGGGGCAGGCAGGCAGGGCTGGCTGAGTGGGTAAGAGCATGTCAGAAGATCGGTACAGGAAAGGGAATTAAAAGAACATTGATTTTGGTGCCCAAAAATCTGAAATTCATAAATTTCTCATAATGCCTATTTTCTGTGAACTTTTTGAAGACCCCTCGTATTCTCAGGAAAAGTAGTGGAGGAGCATTTGTTCTGTGTGCACTGACCACACCTGCCAGACACAGGCTCAAAGCCAGAGGCTGCCAGGGTTCCAGGAGAAACCCGTCCCTTCAAACTCGGCCTCCACACTGTCCAGGACCCTACTGAAGGGACTCTCTTGGGTTAACCGACTGGGCCAAAACGAAAACACCTCTCCAAGAGTAACAGGTGACCCATCCTCAAATCTTAGCGAAGACGGACTGAAAACCAGATCATTCGACACTCAGATTGGGCCCCACTGAAAACCACCAGTGTGGATGTAGAGGGGCAGAAAAGAAAGAGGCCATCTGGGGCCCAGGTCCTTCGGGCAGGAGCCCAGAGAGTGGGGCTTTGGGCAGGGCAGGGGCGAGGAGGGTTGAGAGGACTATGGACTGTTCCAGAAGGCATCCCATTAAGCAGCCACATCAGCTATCATCCCTGGAGACTTCTTCCAAATCTGCAGCACGTTTGGGTCGCACTCCTGACTCCCACCACAGCTGTCCCTCCTGGGTCGCTGGGGACAGCATTCCTTTGTTTGCTCTGAAAACTCAGGGAAGGGAAAGGAGTTTGGGGCAGAGTTGGGTTGGGTTCTGCTGTAGGGGTCGGGGTGGGGTGGAGGAGCCATAGAAACTCCCTGGATTCCACACGAGGAGAGTTTAGGGGATTTTTGCCTGGGGTCAGCCCTTTCGGTTTCATTCACAGCAGGATGGAGAATTCATTGTGGAATATATTACTCCTAACTTCTTGATCATCTATTGCTTCTCTCTCTAAAATATTGTGTGGCTGTGTCCCAGTGCCTCAAACAGTTTCAAACATTGTCTGCCAACGGGTTGTGTAAGGAGGGGGTAGAAGGCAGTGGAAAGGGGTCATGTGTTAGATTAAAAATATTCTGGGGTAGATATTTGCCTAGCAGTTAAGATGCTCACTAGATACCCGAGCTCCACATCTAAGTGCCTGGGTTCAATGCCTGATTCCAGCTCCCAATTCCAGCTGCCTGCTGATGGGCACCCTGGGAAGCAACACAGATGGTTCAAGTACTTGGGTTCCTGCCGCTCATGAGAGAGACCTGGATAGAGTCCACTGCTCCTAGCTTCAGTCCCAGTCCAGTCCTGGCCATTGTGGGCATTTGAGAAGTAAGGCTAGTGTCTGCTAATACTAACTGATAGAAGTAAAAAGGAGAGAACAATCCAACATGGGAAGCGGGATACACAGCAGACTCATGGAATGGCAGATGTCCTAAACAGCCCTCTGGCCTCTGGATCAGCCCCTAAGGCATTTGGATCTGGCTAAAAAGCCCATGAGAGTATTTCAGGCGTGTAAAGCCAAGACATGGTGGCAAAAAAAAAAAAAAATGATCTAAATGAAAGATCTCTGTGAGATCCCAGTGGAAAGAACGGGCCATCAAAGAAGGAGGTACCTTTCTCTGAAGGGAGGAGAGAACTTCCACTTTGACTATGACCTTGTATAAATAGTTGGTGAACTCAAGAGCCTCGGGTGATTACTGACATCATAAATAAGAGTGTCAATTGTTAAGTCAATATCAGGAGTCACTGTGCACTTACTCCTCATGTAGGATCTCTGGCCTTAATGTGTTATACAGTGTGAATTAATGCTATAACTAGTACTCAAACAGTACTCTATACTTAGTGTTTCTGTGTGGGTACAAACTGTATACTTAGTATATATATATATATATGTATATATATATATATACTTAGTATATACTAAATTGATCTTCTGTATATAAAGATAATTGAAAATGAATCTTGGTGTGAATGAGATGGGAGAGGGAGAGGGAGTGGGAGATGGGAGGGTTGTGGGTAGGAGGGAGGTTATGGGGGGAAAAGCCACTATAATCCAAAAGTTGTACTTTGGAAATTTATATTTATTAAATAAAAGTTTAAAAATAAATTAAAAAACCCATAGAATGTGCAACCCCAAAAGTGAACCCTATTGTATAATGTGGTCATTGGGTGATTATGAACGTCAATACAGGTTCTTCAATTGTAACAGTTGTACCACTCTAGTGAACAGATGGTGGTAATAGCAGAGGTTATGCGTATGAAAAAAAAAGAAATAAGCCAGCAAACAAGAGGTATTTGTCTTTCTCTATGCGTCTCTTAAATAATAAAATAAAGATATCCTCTCCATCACCCCAACCCCAACCGTGGTGTTCATTACTCGGAAGCTCCTTTTGGGAGATATACCTTCTTCTGACACTCCAGACTTTGACACCAAAAGCGAACCTTAACACACATCTCTGGCACCTGAGACTCCTCCAGGCAGCCCAACGGCCTTAATCAGATGGAGCTTCATGGGACTCAGCCAGGCACCAGGTCATCGAACTCCAGGTGGTGCCCTTAACTGGGAGACATTGAGAGTGATGGATAGTCATGGACCAGAGAGGGAAGCCAAGCAGATGCTTGTCTCCTTGGTTGTGTCCACTTGGCCACTTCTGGGCAGGGGTTCCTAGGTGAAGTCTCTGGTCAAAAACCAAGAAGCTCGAGGCTGGCACTGTGGCATAGCAGTTTAAGGAACCACCTCCAATGCTGGCATCCTGAATGTCTGCTGGTTAAAGTCCTGGCTGCTCCACTTTCCAGCTAGTGCACCTGGAAAAGCAGCAAAGGAAACCGCCCATGTGGGAGACCTGGAAGTCGCTCCTGGCTCCTGGCTTCAGCATGGCCCAGCCCCGGGTCATTGCAACCATTTGGGGAGTGAACCAGTGGATGGAAGATCTCTATGTCTCTCCATCACTCTCTGCCTTTCAAATAAATAAACATTTCAAAACAAACAAGAAGGTCCGGGGATGACCACTAAATTTGCAGTTGGGACACGTGGGGTGCATGTTCCAGGTTGGCCACAAAATACCCAAGGTCTTGGGTGTGTCATTCACGTTCCTAAGGATACAATCAATCCCTCCCTTCTTTCCTTTCTATCCACCCCCCACCATTCTGTCTCTGTCACCTTTTCTGCTTCTCTTTCCCTCCCCTTCCCCCTCCTAGTCCTCCTTCTCCTCACTATCATCGTGATCAAGAAGCAAAGAGAGGGGCCAGTGCTGTGGTGCAGTGGGTAAAGCCCTGGCCTGCAGTGCCGACATCCCATATGAATGCCAGTTCAAGTCCCGGCTGCTCCTCTTCTGATCCAGTTCTCTGCTATGGCCTGGGAAAGCAGGGGACAATGGACCAAGTGCTTGGGCCCTGTACCCATGTGGGAGACCCAGAAGAAGCTCCTGGCTCCTGGCTTTGGATTGGCACAGCTCCGGCCATTGCAGCCATTTGGGGAGTGAACCAGCGGATGGAAGACCTCTCTTTCTCCTTCTCTCTCTCTCTCTCTCTCTCTCTCTCTCTCTGCCTCTGCCTCTGCCTCTCTGTAACTCTGCTTTTCAAATAAATAAATAAATCTTAAAAAAAAAAAAGGAAGCAAAGAGACAGACAGTGGTTTCCCATCTGCTGGTTTACTGTCCCCAAAACGACTTCAACAACAAGGCCTGAGCCAGGCTGAAGCCAGGAGCTAGGAATTCAATCCAGGTCTCCCATGTGAGTGGCAGGGACCCAAGTACTTGAGCCATCACCACTGCCTCCCGGGGTCTGCGTCAGTAGTTGGAAACTGGAGTCAGGAGCTAGCAACAAGTCTCAAACCCAGGTGCTCCGGTGTGGGAGGAGGGAGGTAGGAGGCGGGAGGTGGGCGGTGGCAGGTGGCAGTTGGGAGACAGGTCTTAACTGCTGGCTAAAAGCCTGCCTGTCCTCGTCCGGTACTGGCTCTCTGGCTGGATACCACAGCAACAACAAAGGCAGAGGGGACCCCTCACCACCCTCACCACCCTCACCACGCTCATCACAGCAGAAGGCAGGACACTCCCCCGCCCATCAGCTGCATCGGCCTTCGGGAACAAAGCATGGGCCTGCTTAGCTAAGGGGAACCCCGCCCCAGGAGGGCGAATGCTGCTCACCTGGTGCCTGTGGGGGGAGCTGACCTTTCAGGTACAGGAGAACGCAAGCTCCTTGGGGAAGGGTCAGGCCTGGGCCCAGGGCAGCCCAGCTGCAGGCGGCCCCCGGGCTGGGATGGGGCTCCTGGCCGGGCAGATTCCAGCCCCTCCTCCCGCCTCACCAGCTCCAGGAGCCACTCCTTTGTGTGGGTGTAGTCATAGGAGCACCTGGGCCTCACCAGGAGATTGCAGTGTCACTGTCAGCAGGTCCTTGCTGTCCCCCACAGCTCCCACCACCCTACGTGGACCTGCGGCAACACCTCCATGGAGAAAGCATCCCGCCCTGTGCGTGGGAAGCAGAGTGACGCTCCCTACTCGAGAGAGTTCTACACAGACAGGGGCTGGGTGTTGACAGAGGTGTGGGTGTGCAATAAGCAGAACAGCCGTGCTCCTAAGGGCTGTGTGCGAATCCCCCCACCAGTGAACACACCATGGTACCCGGCAGAGGGCCACAGAGGCTGCTGATCAGAGACCCCCTGATTACCTAGGGGGACCCAGCACCATCACAAGGGCCCTTAACCATGCACAGGTGAGGCCAAGTCGAGCCAGAGGACAAAGGCTATGGATGTTGGGAGGAGGAGGAAGGGCGCCCCCTAGAAGCTGGGAAAGACAAGGAAGTGGATCACGCCTCTCAGAGCACACAGAGGTACTGTAAGTACCATATGTTGACTCTGTGGGGTGGGGGCAGACGTGTGACCCCCTGAACCACAGGAGAATAGGCTGGTGTTATGTAAGCCACCGCACGTGTACTGATTTGTCACAGCAACCGGGACGGGCTGTACCACTGTATCCCCTCCCCCAGTGCTACACTGACGTCCTAACCCCCAGAGCCTCAGAGCGCAGCTCCATCTCTGTCGGGCTGGGCCCCACTCCTGAGTCACTAACGTCCTCGCTAGGAGGACACAGACACACACAGAGGCTCAAGCATGGGCGGACCAGGGTGGAGACATGGTCTCGGGCCCATGAGAGACGCCTTGGGGAAACCCCCAGGCCACGGCACTCAGCCATGGCCGCAAGCTCCGCGGGGAGCCGGTGATGCGCAGCAGTGCCCAGGCTCGCCTCTGAGGCCCTGGCGCGGCACCGAGTTCCCAGATGGAGCTCCTGGCTCCCGGCTTCAGCCTGGCCCAGCTCTGGTTTTCGCGTGCATTTGGGGAGTGAAGCATATGGGAACACATAATCCCCTAAACACGGAAACTGGGTTGCTAACGGGGACACTGAGATGGCCGCCAGGCAGGGCAGCCTGTGTGAGCACTGTGGCCACCGCACAGAGGGCGCCCACAGTGGTTTGCCGACCTCACGCCGGGGCTCAGAAAGCGAGAGCCACTCGCCCACTCCCTCCGGCTCTCAGTCGGGAGCTCCGGCCGGAGAAGCTGTGTCTAAGCCTCGGCCAGTGATTCCTCCCGAACCCAGAGCCGCCCCCAGAAGCCTCAGGGGCGGCTGAGTGCTCACCACCAGGCCTGTCCTGGGGCCCTGGTGCAGGGCCGCTGAGAGTTAGCTTCGGTCCGGCTGGGTTCCCTCTCCCCGACTCCTGTACGGAAATCTCATGAGTCACAGATGTGTGCGACACGGGGTCCGCACTGACGTCGCTAGGAATTCAACCCTACCCTTTGTCACTTTACCAGACAATGTCCTAGAGCTCCCTCTCAGACCCTCACTGTCCTCTACAAAGAACATGTGGACCCAAATCTCCACCTGGAACGTGTAGTAGAGACACAGAGTCCTAGGACCCCACGGGAAGAGCGAGTCTTCCAAAGCCCCCGCTGAGCTCCTGAGACAGATTCTCAGAGGAGGTGGCGGCTCGGCTCGGACGCACACCTGAGTCCCTGCTACAGCGCAAGTGGCCCCAGCGTCCCTTCTGCAGGCGTCAGGTCAGCCTGCGAGTCCTCCAGGTGTGCAGCACGCTCCCCACGGGTGCTGGCCTCCGCCCACCTCCCCAGGGCTGGTCTGAGAGAGAACCTAAGATGCACGTGGTATCTGGCTCCGAGCGCTTGACGAACACCCCCCTCGGCTCATCACCACTAGCGTTGTCCTCATGACTCCCTGGTGTCCTGACCACACAGCCCATCGTCGCCTGCCCCACGCCCCAGGGAACTTCTGCACACATGGGTGTTGCCCTGAGGGGGAGCCCCTTAAGTCAGGCACCCCACCTCCAGCAATGGGGAACCTTCTAGAACACTCAGCGCTCTGGGGACAGCTGCTGCCCGATGAAGGTGGTGGCCTCTTTGACATGATTGCTTCTGCGTCCGATTATGCAAATATCTATGCCCTGATTGTGGACCCAGCTTCTCCACTTTTCATCCTGCTTTTTTGCGGCCTGCTTCTATGATGAAAGGCCGGCGTCATCTCTTGAAAAGCTGCCCTAAGTAGAACAGGACTGTACGCACGTGGTAAAACACTTAACACAGAGGACATGGGCTTTCTTCCTGACTGCTGTCTTCCCGTTCCAAACTTCTCTACGGAAAGCACCGCCGTTCTCAGCATTATTGGACTGAGTCTTGAGATCGCCACGGTTCTACCATTTCCAGTCTCTGGGCTTTTCTCCGCAGTTATTAAAGGTCTCAGGAAGTGAGGTGGGGACAGTTCCTTATCTGTCTTATCAGGCAAAGAGGGAAGAAATGCACTCAAATGAACTTGGTCCAGTTAGTTTTTAGTGGCCCCCAGAAAGCAAGTACGACACAGACAGGTCCACAAAACGAGACGGCACAGGCTCTGGGGCAAGCTCTTCCCCAAGCGAGATTCCCACCTCCGGCATCAGAGACGCAACAAGACATTACTGGAGCCTGTGGCCCAGGACTCCTGAGCACAGAGCATTGGCCAAGGGTCCAGGTGCCCGAGAGGCTTCCCTGAAGGGCGCATGCCCCAGACTGGATGCAAGGATGGGAGGGAGTTGGCTGCCTGCAGTCATGAGGATCCAGTTCCCTGATGACAGGCGACTGGTGGCAGGGACAAGTGGCGGGATGCAGAAGTGGGGTGTGGGCAGGAGCGCCTCTCATGGGGGCCTGGGGGGCCTGAGTGTGGCGGTGGAGGGCAGATGTGGACCTCACGTATTTCCTACTAACAGAAGGCAAGAAGGACATGATGGCAGCCCACGGCCACGCCAAAGCCAAGACGAGGTCGTGCACCACGGACAGACACACACGCTCAGAGACACCTGAAGAAGATTGTCCCATAAACTGCATCTTTACTGATTTTAATAGCACAGAACAATGGATTTCACTGAGTTCATTACACAACACTTACTTGCAAATTGATGCAAAAATGGTACAGATGTGTGGGACGACCACTGAACCGGGAGACACGAAGTTCAGGGCAGAAAAGAGAGGACAAGAAGTGTGTTTTTGGTCAAGTAGCTGGTGACGCGGTCTGAAACCCTTCCTGAAACACAAGCTATGTGGGCCCTTGCACATAGACGTCTTGAGGGTACTTCCAAAAATTCATGGGAAATGGAATTAAAATATAAGCTCTCTTTGGCAACAAGAATGTTGAAACCCACGCATCCACACGATCTTCAGAAAGTTCATGGGGAATGCACATTGCGAAAGGAAAAAAAGCTAAGAGTGGATCTCAAGATGTCTTGCACCAGTCAACCTACGTTTTAGTTCTAGTTTCCATATTTTGAAGAACCCTGATGTGTGTGTGTGTGGAGGTGTGCATTTATATACACTGGCTTACTATAAAGGAAAAAAATCCTAAATACTATAAGAATTAACCATGGCATTTAAAGTACCACAGAAGAATCATTATTAAAAACTGTAATAACAATGTAAAAATACTTCCTTTCAATTGAATATAAGGCATGTTCAGTTTATATAATTCTGTAGAATTATTTTTGTTTCGTTGGAGACTTCTCTCTCCGCCGTTCCTGATTTTTCCTGGATTCTCTGGAATGTTCAGAGTATCTGCTAGATTTTTCCCATTGTCTTTCAGCACCATTTTGATACCTATCTTCATCACTTCTAGAACCTGAGTGTTTTTTATTCTTTTCCCTTGACTTTGATCTATCTTTTCTTCTGAAATGTTCACTGTCCTTATTTTGGTGTCTGACAAACTTTATACAGAATTCTTATACAAAGTACTAGTTTGTAAATTTTAAGAATTTTTTTTTCATTTCAACATGTTTTATAGTTTATACATCTCAAGGCCTTTTACTTAAAATTATTTGGAGAGAAAACTTTCAACTGAAAGGGGCTGTAAATCTTGCTTCTATTTTGTGAATAAAATGATCCAATGGTAAAAAAAAAAAAAACTGTAATAACAGTAATAATCATTAAAAAGTACAGTATATTGCTCTGATCCTTTTTAAGCATTTTGACATTGTCGTTGCAATTTTTTACAACAGTCCTGTAAGGGAAAGCAAAATTCTATATATTCTGATTGCCAATGGAGCAGACTAAGTTCATATGAATTAGAGCAGGAGTTTTTCACCTGGAGCCTAGATAGTCTTATAAAATCTCTGGGAACGACTCCGAATGATTTTCTACTTCCTCATTTGCATGTTAAACAGGTGTATCTGAAGGAGCACATTTATTTTCAGAGGAGGGGCCGTGAATTTAACAAACCCATAACCCTCCATAAGTTAAGAACCATGAAGAGAAATAGCTATGAATTTGCCATTAACAAAGTGTTGCCATTAATAAAACATTTTGACATTTTTTAAATGTTACAGTAAGAGGTCATAATTGATGTTTCGTACCGTAGCTGTGTAATCTATGCAAATGGACCTGCAGATACAACTTCTATCCAAGACATCACGGAGTAGTCAAGATACAACCTACCTTCCTACCTTAGACTAGAAAAAAATGCATGGAGATGGGGCCGGTGCTGTAGCATAGCAGGTAAAGCTGCCACCTGCAGTGCCAGCATCACATACAGGTGCCGGTTTGTGTCCCAGCTGTTCCACTTCCGATCCAGCTCTCTGCTATGGCCTGGGAAAGCAGTAGAAGATGGCCCAAGTGCTTGGGCCTCTGCACCCACGTGGGAGACCTGGAAGAAGCTCCTGGCTCCTGGCTTCAGATTGGCACAGCTCTTGCCGCTGTGGCCAACTGGGGAGTGAACCAGCGGGTGGAAGACCTCTCTCTCTCTCTGCCTCTCCCTCTCTCTGTGTGTAACTCTGACTTTCAAATAAATAAATAAATCTTTTTTAAAAAAAGAAAAAAGAAGAAATGCATGGAGATGCACATTATGAAAAAGCTATACATGGGTTTCAGAAAAGTTTTTGTGAGAGAGAGGTGGGGGGGAGTGCCCATCATCTGATTCACTCCTCAACTGCCCACAGTGACTTGGGCCAAGCCAAAGCCAGGAGCATCAACCCTGGTCTTCCCCGTGGGAGGCAGGGACCCAACTACCTGGACATCATTTGCTGCTCCCAGGCTATGCATTAGCAGGAAGCTAGAAACAGGAGCACTGAGGCTCGAACCCAGGCACTCAGGGGTGGGATGATGATGTTCCGAGTGGCATCTGAACTGCTACACCAAAAATGTTTTCAGTTTTCAAAAATGCACCAAAATCAACTTTCCTTTTATTTCCATTTTTCCATTAACTTCTTAATGTACTCTCATGTCTGTCTGTCTCTCTCTCTCTCTCTCTCTCTCTCTCTCTCACACACACACACACACACACAACAGTTTTCAATTATTATACAGCAATTTGCATAAAGGAATCACTCAAAAAAGAAAAGAATCAAACAAGAGGAGTCCCCCCCCATTTATTTGCTTATGGCAGCGTGAATATTTCTCAGACCAGAGTGCAGTGAGAGGGACCCTAGCATCCAGGTAGTTTGGGGGGTTGAGGAGTTTCAGTTGGGAGAGGTTCAACCAGCCGGCGTGTGCATGGCGACAGCTCAGCAGGAGGGGTCTGTGTGGGCAGGGGTCTCTGAGAACCTGCAGAGCGCCCCCTCCTGTGTTTGGCTGAGTATCGATCTGTTCTCAGATGCAAGAGATTACCGGAGGTGAGGAAGAAGCAACAGAGAGGAGTGGACAGGGCGGTCACCTGTGCTGGTGCAGACCTGGGAACAACCCGTCTCCATCAGCCAGGGTAGAAATGCAGAGCACTGGACAGAATTCAGGGCCAGGTCTTGCCAGCCGTAAAAGAGCCCTAGCTGCTCTGACTCCATCCTAACAGAGGATAGAAGGCAGCCTGGGAAGAACCAAGACGATTTGGAGTCATTTATGTCTGTCCCAGGACAACAATCAACAAACATCACAGAACAAAACCCAGCACCAAGCAACGTCCTATTTACAATGTTGGACACACAATAGAAATTAGGAGGAATAAAAAGAAGTGAGGAAAAATAACTCACAATCAGGAAATCTCAAAGAGAACCATAAATGAGAGACCCCGATAGACAGTTATGTTAAGCTCAATACACTCAAGTGTCCAAAAGGCAAAGGGAGACATCAGAGAGAAACAGGAGCTCTATAAAAGTTGACTTGGATGTCTGCAGGTAAAAAACACAAGATCTGAGATGGAAAGTATGTGAGATGGAACAAACAGAAGATCTGACGCTGAGATTAAAGAAATGAGGGATTAGTAAACTGGAAGACACAGCAACGGAAATTTCCAAAAGGAAGCACAGACCAAAAGGAAACCAGGGGCTGGCGCTGTGGCATAGTGGGTTAAAGCCCCAGTCTGCAGTGCTCGCATCTTATATGGGCGCCAGTTCCAGTCCCAGCTGCTCCACCTCCAATCCTTCTCTCTGCTACAGCCTGGGAAAGCAGTAGAAGATGGCCCAAGTCCTTGGGCTCCTGCATCACTGAGAGAGACCTGCAAGAAGCTCCTGGCTCCTGGCTTCAGATCGGCACAGCTTCGGCTGTTGCAGCCATCTGGGGATTAAACCAGTGGATGGAAGACACCCCTCCCTCCTCCTCTCCCTCCCTCCCTTCCTTCCTCTCTCTCTCTCTCTCTCTCTCTCCCCCTCTCTCTCTCTCTCTCTCTCTCTCTCTCTCTCTCTCTCTGCCTCTCAAATAAATACATAAATCTTTGGTTAAAAAAAGAAATGAATAGCAAGATGGTATAAATACACCAATACTAGTAGTTAGACTAAATGGAAATGGTATAAAACAACCCCTACTGAAACACAGATTTTTAATACTGGATAAAATAGCAAGATTCATCTATATTCTAATGATTAGAAAGATGCATTTTAAATATAAAGATATAGGCAAAAGTCAAAGGGTAGAAAATCAGATAGAAAAAATAGAGAGCTATAAGGGAGGCTGTTGATACTGCAGGAGGCTACACACGTGCAGGGCTGGGTTCAACTCAGATCCTAAAGACAGCATAGGCCACCCACACCAGGCAAAAGTATTATAAACTGCAAGCCAAACTTCTCAAGAATATAGATGCAAAAACATCTCATGAAATTTTAGCAGGTCAAATTCAGCGACACAATCAAAGGCTAATACATCATGACCAAATAGGGTTGATGCCAAGATTGCAAGATTGGTTTAACCTTTGAAAATTCCTCAATGTGATGTGGATATTTAAGCTTAGCAATTAAGATGCCCCCATCCCACATCAGAGTACCTGCATTCCACTCCCAGACCTGGCTCCAGGTTTTAGCTTCCAGCTAAGGCAGACCCTGGGAGAGAGGATGAGGGCTCGAGTAACTGGGTTCCTGCCACCCATGTGACTGCATTTCTGGCTCCTGGCTAATGCAGGCATTTGGAGAGTGAATCAGCCTGTGGGAGCTCTCCTCCTGTCTCTCTGTCCCCTCTGTCTCATAAATAAATATTATTATTTTTTTAAAAAAGACTCCTGCATTCCACATCAGAGTTCCTGGGTTCACTCCCCGGTTCAAGCCTCTGATTCCAGCCTCCTGCAAATTCAGGTCCCAGGAAGCATCAGTAATTGGGTTCCTACCACCCATGTAGGAGTCCTGGACTAGGTTCTTGGCTCCCAGCCTCAGCCCAGCCCAGTCCTGGTCATTTTAGAAATTTGGGCTGTGAACTAGTGGATGAGAACACTCATATGCTCTCTCTAATAAAAATAATTTTTAAAAACCTATCAATGTAATTCATTATATGGTCCACTAGATGTAAAAAAAAAAAATAAGTATTTAAAAATTTAACATCCTTTGGTGCTCAGTTAGTTGTCGCCGATCAGGGAGAACATATGATATTTGTCCCTTTGGGACTGGTTTAATTCACTCAGCATAATGCTTTCCAGATTCCTCCATTGTGTTGCAAATGACCGGATTTCATTGTTTTTGACTGCTGTATAGTATTCTATAGAGTACATGTCCCATAATTTCTTTATCCAGTCTACTGTTGATGGGCATTTGGGTTGGTTCCAGGTCTTAGCTATTGCGAATTGAGCTGCAATAAACATTAATGTGCAGACAGCATTTTTGTTTGCCAATTTAATTTCCTTTGGGTAAATTCCAAGGAGTGGTATAGCTGGGTTGTATGGTAGAGTTATACACCAAAGGGGAAACCTGTTGAAGTGAAATGGACACTGAGAAACAGTAACTTGATCAGCTCTTGTCCTGACTGTTGATGTACAATTTAATACTTTATTCTTTTTAGTATTTTTTTTTGTTCTAGTACTATTGGTTGAACTCTGTAATTAACACACAATTATTCTTAGGTGTTTAAATTTTAACTGAAAAGTGATCCCTGTTAAATATAGGAGTGAGAATAAGAGAGGGAGGAGATGTACAATTTGGGACATGCTCAATCGGACTTGCCCCAAATGGTGGAGTTAGAAACATGCCAGGGGATTCCAATACAATCCCATCAAGGTTGCATGTACCAATGCCATCTCACTAGTCCAAGTGATCAATTTCAGTTCACAATTGATCACACTGATAGGTCTAAGAGTCAAAGGGATCACACAAACAAGACTAGTGTCTGCTAATACCAACTGATAGAATCAAAAAGGGAGAGAACAATCCAACATGGGAAGTGGGATACACAGCAGACTCATAGAATGGCAGATGTCCTAAACAGCACTCTGGCCTCAGAATCAGCCCTTAAGGCATTCAGATATGGCTGAAGAGCCCATGAGAGTATTTTAGGCATGGAAAGCCAAGACACTCTTGGAAAAAAAAAGAAGAAGACCTAAATGAAAGATCTCAGCGAGTGAGATCCCAGTGGAAATAACGGGGCCATCAAAGAAGGAGGTACCTTTCTCTGAAGGGAGGAGAGAACTTCCACTTTGACTATGACCCTCTCAGAATAGGATCAAAGTCGGCGAACTCAAAAGGCTTCCATAGCCTTGGCAACTCATGACTAGAGCCTATGGAGATTACTGACACCATAAACAAGAGTGTCAAATTGTTAAGTCAACAACAGGAGTCACTGTGTACTTACTTCTCATGTGGGATCTGTCCTTAATGGGTTGTCCAATGTGAAGTAATGCTATAACTAGTACTGAAACAGTATTTTTATACTTTGTGTTTCTGTGTGGGTGCAAATTGATGAAATCTTTACTTAATATATACTAAATCAATCTTCTGTATATAAAGATAATTGAAAGTGAAAAAAAATTAAAAAATAATAAAAATTTAACATCCACCCCTGATTTAAAAAAAAAAAAAAACTCTCAGCAAATGAGGAGTAGAAGAAAACTGCCACTAATTGCAAACCAAGCTCTTCCGCTGTAAGACTTGGATAAGATAAAGGTGCCCATGTCTCTATTCCATTCCACATGGCACTAGGAACCCAGCCAGCACAATCATGCAAGTCAGGCAAAGAAATGTGCAAATGAGTGAAGAGAAAAACTGAAAGCCAGTTCCATTTGCCAGATAACTGACCTCCTAGGTAGAAAATCCTAAGAATCTGCAAAACACCTATTATCGTAAGTGGGTTCAATAAGATCAAAAAGATTTCTACAGGGCTAAAATACAAAATAATTTATATTTCCATATATTGACAAAGTTGAAAATTGAATCTGAAAAAAACATCCTATACAATAGCTTCAAAATTGGGGAAACTTTCTAGCAAGTGAAAGACCTGCACATTAAAAACTCTAAAACATTGTGGAGAGCGATTACAACAACCTAAATAAATGGAGAGATAAACCTTATTATTGATTAGAAGATTCAGGAGGAGGTAAGGAGGAGGTCAGCTAGCCTCAATCAAATCCTTAGCAATTTAGATCTTATATTTTTGACAAATCCACCAACTCATTCTAAATCTAATGTAAATGTAAGGCTTTAGAATAGCAAAAACTGTTTTTGAAAGAGGAGAGCGAAGCTGGGGGGTTTCCATTCCTCGATTTCTAGATGCTGCGAAGCTTAAGTTATGGGATCATGTAGCGTTTCACAAAGGTGCAGATCAGAGTGTGCATCAATTGACCCATGCACCCATGGTCGATTAAATTTTAATAAAGGTGTCAAGACAGTTCAATGGAGGAGGGATAATCTCTTTAACAAATGAGCCTAGGAGATGGGCTGCCCCGTGCAACGCAGTGAACGTGGAGTCCTCACTAACCCCATGTGTAAACCCTTCACTCCAAATGGATCACAGCCCTAATGGGAGCCAGCGTTGTGACAGTGTGGGCTGTCACAGCCTGTGACACTGGCATCCCATATGGGACTGCGAGATCAAGTCCTGGCTGCTCCATTTCCAAACCAGCTCCTGCATTTGGAAAGCAGCGGCAGATGGGGCAAGTACTTGGGACCCTGTCACCCACATGGGAGACCTGGATGGAAAATCTCAGATCAGGGCCAGGGTGGTGGCATAGCAGTTCGGCTGCCACCTGATACACCGGCATCCTCTATGGGCGTCTGTTCAAGCCCAGGCTGCTCCACTTCCAATCCAGCTCCCTGAGAAAAACAGTGGAAGATGGAAGGGTTTGGGCCCTGCCACCCACGTCTCAGACCAAGAAGCAGCTCCTGGCACCCGGCTCATCCTAGTCCAGCTCCAGCCCCAGCTGTGTGGCCATCTAGGGAGTGAACAGGCAGATGGAAGATTCTCTCTCTCTCTCTCTCTCTCTCTCTCTAATTCTGACTTTCAAATAAGTAAATCTTTTAAAATAAATAGAAAATAAAAAAGGATCATGGTCCTAAATGGAAAAGTTAAATTACAGTTTTTAGGGAAAAAAAAAAGAGAAAAATCTTAATCCTTTCAGTACATTAAAGTCTACTAAAATAGGCTTAGATTATTTAAGTCATTAGAATTTAAAAACGTAAAGCTCTTTAGAGTAAACATGAAATATAAAAGAAACAATTGTTAAGTTAGATTATCATAATTTAAAATTTTTAAGCTTCAAGACACTGATAAGAAAAATGAAAAGATAAGCCAGAAACTGGGAGCAAACATTTGCAAAATAAATGTTTGTATCCCAAATATACAGAAAACATTTCATATTTAATTACATGAATTCAGACAACCCAATAGACATGGGTCAAAGACTTGAACAGACACTTCATACAGGTGTGATAAGGAGATGGCAAGGGGCCGGCACTCGGCCCAGTGGGTTACGCCGCCACGTGCGATGATGGGGTCCCACATCAGAGTGCCAGTTTGAGTCCCAGTTACTCCTCTTCCAATCCCACTTCCTGCTATTATACCTTAGAAGGTCGCAGACCGCATCCACGTGCGGAGACCCCAATGGAGTTTCTGACTCCTGGCTTCCACCTGGCCCAGCCCTGGCTGTTGAAGCCATCTGGGGAGTGAATCAGTCATGGGAGGTCTCTTTCTTTTTCTCCTCTCCCTCTCTCCCTCTCTCCTTCTCTTTCTCTGATGCTCTACAGTATATCAATCTTTATAAAGATGAAATGGCAAAAGAGCATTTGATGGTCAATAAGATCTTTTTTTTCTTTTTTTTAATTTTTATTTATTTATTTTTTTATTTTTGACAGGCAGAGTGGACAGTGAGAGAGAGAGAGACAGAGAGAAAGGTCTTCCTTTTGCCGTTGGTTCACCCTCCAATGGCCGCCGTGGCTGGCGCACCGTGCTGATCCGAAGGCAGGAGCCAGGTGCTTCTCCTGGTCTCCCATGGGGTGCAGGGCCCAAGCACTTGGGCCATCCTCCACTGCACTCCCTGGCCACAGCAGAGAGCTGGCCTGGAAGAGGGGCAACCGGGACAGAATTCGGTGCCCCGACCGGGACTAGAACCCGATGTGCCGGCGCCACAAGGTGGAGGATTAGCCTATTGAGCCGCGGTGCCGGCCGGTCAATAAGATCTTAAGAGTTACTAGAAAATGCACGTTAAAGCCACTAGGAGATATTCGTAGTATCTGAAATGTAGAGGCAATCCGGATATCCACCAACATGCGGATAAGCCCAAAGTGGTCTGCACCCACAATGCAACATTACTGAGCCTTAAAAAACAATGAAATTCTATAGCATGCTGCGACCTGGGTGGACCCTAGGACACTGTGCTGAGTGAAATAAGACAAGCACTGTACGAATCCACTTACACCAGATGTTGAGAGTGGTCCAGGGAGTAGAGTGTGGTTGCCAGGGTAAAGAAGAGGGAAGGGCAGACGGGAACAGGGGTTCAGTTGTACAGGATGAGGAGTCCTGGGGTGGTGGCAACAGGTGCACATCACCTGTGGACTTAGTGCCACTCACCTGTATGCTGAAAACACTTAAGATGTTCTATGTCTTTTCCCACGATAGAAAGAATGGTTCATCACCATGAGATAGCACGGATAGAAAGAATGGTTCATCACCATGAGATAGCAGGCCACCCCATCTGGAACAGCCATCACTTAAAGGCATCGGAGAGGATGAAAAATGGGACAGCCTCTTATGGCGCGACACACATGCCCACCACACGTACACGCCACATGTACCACCACGTGAGTCAGCAATCCTGCCCCGGGGCCGCGGGGGGGGGGGGAGGCCTGGAGGGAGGTGGGGCATGGTGGGGCCACAGCAAGCTGGAAAGACCTCATGCCCACACATGCCCGGCTGTGAGGAGGGGCTAAGAGGAAGGGGCTCCTGATATACACGCACCAGAGGAGGCTCTCGCAAGCGTCATGCTGAGCGACCTCACGTTCATAAAATCCTGCACTCAACGAAACCAGCAGGACAGAAAGTAGACCCAGGGCTGTCTTCGTCAGGGGTGGGAGGAAGGGCTTGGCTGTAAAGGGCCTGAGAGAGCTCCTTGGGGTCATGGAATGTTCTAGGTCACATTGTGGTGCTCGCTAACCATACCTCTGACAACGCTCACTGAATCACAGGCGTGTAAAATGCACTTCACTCAAACTTGTCAAAGATTACACCAAGACGGTCAGCCCAGCTTACAAAGGGGGACGTAATGACACTGAAGCAAACAGCTCGGCTCTCACAAAGCCTGCAGGGCTCAGGGATGAGCGGTTTATCCCGAGCCAACAGCGCCTCTGGCCTTGTGCTGGGAGGACTAGCAGTACAGTGAGTGCAAGAACCCAGGGGCACCCCTGAGCGTGGACAGCAAGAGACCTCTCCTCCTGCAGGAAAACCAACCCACACACCCGCACACACACGCGTGCACACACACACACCTGCACACACCCACATACACATGCACACACACATGCACACACCTGCACATACCTGCACACGCACACACACACCTGCACACACCTGCACACACACCTGTACACCCGCACACACACACACCTGCACACACAATGCACACACACCTACACACACACCTGCACACACACGCACATACCTGCACACGCATGCACACACCTGCACACGCATACACGCAATAGGCATGTGCACCTGTGTATGCGCATTCACATTTTTTCCGTGGACTGCTGTATGGAAACAAGATGGCCAATCGGGAAAACTGGGGACCCGGAAGGAACAGTCTCACGGCTAACGGATGGAAGCCAGCTGCCTGTGAATCCACTTCAAGACGCCAACCCCATCCTCATGGGCTGCCACACAGCAAGCAGGGATGGGAGTTTATTCCCGACGAGTGCAGGAGTTGAGGAAAGCATGTCCTCGACATACGTGTGCACATACAGAGGTCAGGGGACCAAGGATGCACCTGTTCACACGGCCAGGCTACGTGAGACAAACAGCCAGAATTCATCTGCTCCCCGGCGGTCACCGAGCTGGGTGTCCACCACACACTCTCACAACCCAGCCCCTTCTCCAATGCCACAAGCCAGAAACCAGGGGCCACCCCATGCATCTCCAGCTCACATCCAAGCCTCTGCCTTCTGGATTTTTCCTTGTAATCACTCCTCACGTCCCCATGTCTCTCCATCTGGCCACAGTGTCCCTGTGCCATCGCCACCAGCTCCCCGCAGGGGACCACGCTGGCCTCGGCATGGGTCCCCCTGTTCCTATCATCACCTCCCATCTGTTCTGCTCACAGCCAGACGGGTCTTCAACAACACAAATCTCTGTGCAAAGACTGAACTAACGCAGCCCATGCTTGTTGTCACGGGTCCTGGGACAATGCCCAGCACACAGGAGGTGGCTATGAATCTGTTAGGTGAAAGAAAGTGGGGGGGGGGCTTGATTTCATGTGGATAAAGGAAACATGCTGAGGGCCTCTGGGCAGCACCAGCCAGGGACGCTGCGAGTGAGGTACCAGTCATCCCCAAGCACACTGGCCTCAGTGACACCAACATGAGCCCCTTCTCAGCTCCTGGCTCCCACAAGCTCCTAGGCTGCAGTCTCTGATGCTGTGTGCTCCTGGGGGTATAGACAGCTAAGCACCTCGCACAACAGAGATGCCCTGTGGCCTGCTGCTATGGACGGAGCACCTGTCTGGGGCCAGGCACTGCGCTAGCCAGCCACACGAATCACTTCCTCTTCAATGCCCTTTGCCAGATGTCATTCCTCAACCCACTTTTCATACGAGATAGCTGAGGTCCAGAGAGGTTACTAAACTTCTGCAAAGGCACACAGCTGGCAACAGTAACAGAGCTAGAATTTGGTCCCAGGTAGCTGCTTTTATATTTTAAAGATTGTTGCTTCACATGTTTGTGTTATACTAAAATGCATCCATAGCACATGCATCAGTGTTATTTGTAGACACACACAGGGCAAATTGATAACTTGTGAGAAAATGCTATGTGCACAGAAGAATTGAGAACAATCGAGATGGCCATGGGTGCATGGGGGCAGTTAGGTTTGGTCCCATAGGAGAGCCTGGTCCCTCAAAGTCTGGAGCTTGCAGGCCAGCCAGGGAGTCACGAGAAAGACAAGCAGCATGCTCGGATTCCTGAGTCCAGGTAGAGGAGGTCTGGCAAAAACACATCAGCCACGCCCCAGGGTGCTGGGAGTTGGTCCTCGACTCACACGTGCTGGCACTGGGCATCACTTCCTCATTTGCCCTGGGCAGTGCCTGGAACACACCAGTAACCCTCCCCACCGGGCGCCATCCCGGGCTGCCTCGGGCTCAGGACAGCCCCCTCCCTAAGACAGCAGGCAGAGAGTGAACTCGCATTTCCCCACATCTTGTGATCGTGGGCCTTGTGGAGCAAGGGGGCAGCCGCTGGCTTTCTCCTCTGGAGGGAAGAGCCCACGCAGTAGGAGAGAAAGGGGTTCAGGGGGCTCAGACAACCCTGAGAGGTCGCAGCTGATCACATCTGGCACACCTGGCACACCTGCTTCCGTTTCTAAAACTCACTTCTCACCGAACTGCAGCTCATGGAGAAACAGATGAGTTCCTGGGAACACGCCTCCCTCCCTGGGAACGACCACGCCATGGAATGCATGGCGGCCAGGCAGCCGTATAGCAGAGAGGCTAAGAGAAGGGACAGAGTGTGCACTCGAGTATGTGTGTCCCCAAGCTGAGCACGAACGTCATAGCAATCACACACACCAGGGGTACCAATAAAACTTTATTTGTGGATACTAACATTGCAATTGCATATAATTTTTATGTGCCATGAAATACTATTATCCTTTTGATTATTTTCAGTTGATTGAAAACGTAAGATCACTCTGGGCTCTCGGGCCAAACAAAAAACAGGTAGAGGAGAGGACTGGATCTACGGGCCACACCCCGGAGCTAAATCCTGCTAGGATGTGGTTCCTTATGTTGGAGAAAAGAAGAGAAAACTCATCCTTAAGCCTTCCCTGGAGTCCCGGGGTGGTACCGAGTGGCCTGTGTGGGCGACACACTGCAGTTTGGGATCATCTTCAGCAGGGGCCCCATGTGACTCACGAATCCCTAGGACTGGCTGGGCATGGCTGTCTTAATTAACACACCTCAGAGCTCACAAGCCTCTCTGCTTAATAAAGTAAACAAAGGATTAAACACAGCTGCATGCGAGTCCCTAGAGAGAAGGAAAGAGATGTATCCACTGGGTCATTTTTAATTAAGGTGAACGAACCCTGGCTCGCTGAAAGGTTTTCTTAGGGGAAAGGTCCCCGACTGTTAGCACATCAATAGTTTCTGTCCATTAGCTTTCCCCAGGGTGACCACCAGGGCCCCACCAGGGCAACTGCAAGGAAGCTTCCTTCTGGATCTTCAGGGCTGTGTTGTGATAAGGTCTTGGAAACCATGGAAACTTCTCTGGGGGAGGGGGTGTCTCGCTTCTACCATAGCCCTCAGTGACAAATTGTTACCTGGAGTTGTAACACAATTGCACAAGCCAGCCTTGTGCTGTGCCAGGATTCAGAACAGGGGCAAGACGTCCAGAGCTCGCAGGGGCACACAGGAAAACAGCTGTGGGCAGGAAACACACCGGCAGCACAGACCGCATACATGTGTTACACATGTTGTGCTGTGTGCACAGTATCTCACTTAATTCTCGCACTGATCAGTGTAGCTGGTCCCAAAGGAAACCAGAACATGTCACCCCCAAATACAGTCCTGGGACATAAAAATTGCTTTTGAGCTGAAGGCCACTAAGGAACAATGAACGCAGGAAAAGCTCTCCCTTGTCTGCCCAAAGGGAGGATACAATTTCTCCTTCACTGGAGAGGACTGTAGATTCTGTCCACCCCAGGAATCAGCCCGCGACCCCTCCACCACCCGCTTCCTCTCATGCATCCCCTCTTTGGGAGCCCGAGACGCTTGCCTTTGTCCTGCCACCTCTCCATCATCCCTTCTGAAAGACTGTAGCCATCCTTTTTTCATGACTATAATAAAACACTCGAGGCAAGCTCGCTTTATACATAAAAGAGGCCTCTTTAGCTCACAGAGTTGCTGGCTGGAAGTCCCAACAGTGTGGTGCAGGCCCTGGTAGAGGCCCCCTGCTGCCTCCCCTCCTAGGGGGTGGCCCTCTTGCTAGAAGAGTCTTAGGGGGCACAGAGCGCCCCACACAAGTGACAGGGAGCACACGTGTGCCCACATGTGTCTCTCTCCCTCCATCTACAAAGCCATCGGGATATAATCACAGGGCTCCACCCTAATGGTCCTATCTCATCTGAGCCTCTTTAAGGCAGGCTTCCATCCTCCCAATATCTGCAGTTAGGATTAGATTCCAACACACGAAGGCTCAGAGGACACTCAGACTATATCTAAACCGGAGCAAAGATGCTGCACAAGGCAACCTCGGAGGCGAGTGTTGTGATGCTCTGATCCAGCTCCCTGCTAACGTGCCTGGGAGAGCAGCAGCAGACGGCCCAAGCGCTTGGACTCCTGCCGCCGACAAGGGAGATCTAGATGCAGCTCCACGCTCCTGGCTTCAGCCTGGTCCATTTCCAGCCTTTGTGGCTGTTTGGGAGCTGACCTGGTGAATGGGAGATCTCTTTCTGCCTCTGTGTCTCACTTTCACTCTGTCTCTCTGCCTTTCAAATAAATATAGGATTTTTTTTCTTTTTTCTTTTTTTTTAAAAAAGATTTATTTATTTATTTGAAAGGAAGAGTTACAGAGAGGCACAGGCAAAGAGAGTGAGAGAGAGAGGCCTTCCATCCACTGGTTCACTCCCCAGATGGCCACAATGGCCAGAGTTGCATATATTTGAAGCCAGGAGCCAGGAGCTTCCTCCAGGTCTCCCACGCAGGTGCAGGGGCCCAAGGACTTGGGCCATCTTCTACTGCTTTCCCAGACCATAGCAGAGAGCTGGATCAGAAGAGGAGCAGCCGGACTTGAATCGACGCCCATATGGGATGCCGACACGGCAGGTGGCAGCTTTACCCGCTAAGCCGTAGCACTGGCCTCAGGTTTTTTTCTTTTAAAGTATGCTTCAAAGAGTTTATGAAACACAATATTAAAAGATCTGCATACTTTGGTGCAAAAACATTTTTGAAATCCCTGCATACAAGGAATCTTCAAAAAGTTTGTGGAAAATATATAATATGAAAAAAAAACTGTGCATGGATTGCAAACATTTTTCATCAAAAAAACCTTATTTTTTCATCTCACTTTCCTTTGAGCTTTCTGAAGTACTCTCCTATAAACTGGAGTGCTAAGCCACTGTTTAATTTGCTCACTCCCTGGGTGTCTCCCATGCATGTATGAGATACATATATTAATAAACGTATGAGTTTTTTTCTCTCGTGTTAATCTGGTTTTGGGGTACCAGGGTCCAGCTGAGTGCTTAGAAGGGTAGAAGGCGAAGGATTTTCCTGTGGTCTGAATCTCTGTGTTCCCCCAGAACTTGGATATAGAATCCAGTCTCCAGGGTGATGATGTGAGGGGGTCTGCAGGGGAAGCTGGGATCCTGAAGGTGGCGTCCTCATGCATGGGATTCCTGCAGTTATAAAAGACCCCAGAGAGCAGCCTAGTTCCTCCCACCACTTGATGACACAGTGAGACGCTGCTGTCCATGAACCTGGAATCCGGCCCTCACGGGACACCACATCTGCCGGGACCAAGGCTGGGGACTCCCAGCTTCCACACAGGGGGGTGGGGCGGGGGAACAAGCTCCCGCCACTCATGACCTGCCCAGGACACGTTCTGTTGTTCCACCAGCCAAACCAGCTAAGGCAGATTACTGCTCCGCTCCCCCGTAACACCAAGGACACGGTGTCTGATTTTCTGATGGGTAAACAGATTCAGAAGTGATCCATGATCTGCCTGAAGTCTTTCAACAAATACTTATTGCACGTTGGTGGTGCCAGTCATGGAGCTCAGATCTCGCGAGAGAAGCAGATCATCAAACCACAATGCAGACACAGGAATCGTGACGAATGGTGGCACGAGCTGGGCAGGAAAAGTATAAAGAACAGTGAGTGTGTAAAAGTTCCCGCACAGCGTCTGGACCGCGAAGCCACTCGGTTGCTAAGCCAGGGCGAATGCCGTAGATGCAGGGGTACCCAGTCTCCATGCTGATCATGGCCTAAGAGTGCCAGGGCTGCCTTCAAAGCAACCATGGCTGGCCTATGACACAGCAGAGATGCATCACCCTAAAGTTCTGGAGGCCAGGAGTCCAAACTCGATGTGTCAGCAGGGTCAGTTCCCTCTTGGGGCTCAGACCAGGGCTCCATGCCGAAACAGAGGCACGGATGAAGCCAGCAAACTGAGGGGCCTGGCTCTTAGATGGATCGTACCCACCTCCACAGCCGTCTACACATGGCTGTCTCTCTGTATGTGGCCTCGGTGTCTGCTCTCCGCCTCTCTAAGACGTCCACCTAACCTAGGCCACGTTCCCAAACACCACTCCACCGTCACAGGTGCCACCCGTCCAGGACTGCAACGTCTCATCTGTCCAAGGACAGGATCTCGATTCAGCCTTAGCAACTGTCAACGCCATCGTTGTCGCTGTTGCTTTGTTTTCCAAGTTTTCAGTACCGCCCGGGGAGTCTGAAACGAATCATGCCCACCCCGGATGAATGGGGCACAGATTCACGCGGCTGCTGAGGGCAGAGAGACAGAGAAGCCGAAGAAAGGTCTTTGGCGCCGCCTGAGCCGTTCTCTGTGCCCCAGCCAATCGCGTGTCCTTTGCTCACCATTGCCACAAGAACCTGCAAACCCGTCACAGGGACAGACCATTCCTGCCTGCCGTGGCGCAAAGACTAAAGTTTGTTCAGGAAGGAAGATCCTCACCTCTCACATACTGCTGCCCTGTGGACAGGCACGGGGGCAGGTCAGTGATGGAACCCACACCAGCGTTCAAGGAACTGCCCAGAACAAAGTCCGAGTGGGGATAATAGAAACCCACCCTCTGGGCGACACAAAAAAATACTTTGAGACTCTGCGGACCTTCCCAGCAATCAACAAGTGCTCAAGAAAGCAACTGGTCCAAAGAGATCCATCGCAGACAGGAGAGCTGGAGAGGGGCCAGCGCTATGGCACAGTGGATAAAGCCACCACATGCAGTGCCAGCATCCCATGGAGGTGCCAGTTCGAGTCCCGGCTGCTCCACTTCCTGTCCAGCTCCCTGGGAAAGCAGCAGAGGATGGCTCAAGGGTTGAGTCCCTGACACTCATGTGAGAGACACAGGTGAAGCTCCTGTCTCCCAGCTTTGGCCACTGCAGCCACCTGGGGAGTGAATCAGCATACGGAAGACCCTTTTCTCTTTAATTAACTTTCAAATAAATAAATAATTCTTAAAAAAAAAAAAAACCAATCTCTTACTTTAAAGAGAGAGAGAGAGAGAGAGAGCAGAAGTACACTCTGAAGTCAGGTCGTAGGTTGGGTCTGACCCAAGGCCCAGGCTGGCTGGCGCGTGTCCCAGGACAAGCCCCTGGTCTCCTCTGCATGTCCTCCCCTGATGCTCTCTCCTTGCACCCGTGCTCCCAGCAGTTGCTGCTCCTGGCCCTGTCCTGCAGGGCCCAGGCTGAGCATAGGGGGCCTCCGGCCCCTAGGCAAGCTCACGGGGAGCCCCCAGCAGCCTTTTACATCAGGGGCTGCAAATGTTCCCTGAAAAGGGTCAGGAGGTAAATATTTTAGACTTGGCAGGGTCCCTGTCACAGTCGCACAACCCTGTCACAGGATGGCAGGCGGGGCAGTGGGAAGAAGCTGTTCCTTGCCTCTGCCTCCCTCCCCCAGCTTCTGGGGGCTTCCTTGGCTTGCAGACGCCTCACCGTGATCCCCGTCTACATGTCCACCTGCTGTCCCTGGCTGTGTGTGTCAGTGTCCAAATGGTCCCTTTGCATGGAGTCCATCCTACTGACCTCATCTGAACAAGCTACAAGGAGCTGATTTCCAAACAAGGTCGGGTTCTGAAGTACTGAGGGGTAGGACTTGAACTTGGAGGGAGGGTGGGTAGCAGGGACACAATTCACCCTGTAACAGAGCGCTGCTGTCACCTGGTGGACAGAGGCCGGGGATGGCGCCAGACACTCACAGTGCACTGGGCAGCCTGCATCAACCAAGACGTGAGCCCAGACATCCTTCAAGCCAAGGTGGAGAAGCCCTGGGAAAGACCAGTCCTGGCTGGGTCCCTTCAGGACAAGACAGCTTGTCCAGCAAGGGCCAAAAAACCTCTTATAAAGAAATTTTGCATTTGTGCTCCGAGCCTGCCTGGGTCCAAACGGTTTGGTTATGTCTCTAAAGGGCAGCCCACATCGATTTTTCTTAGAATACAGGACGCCTCTCCCCTCCTCGTGTTCCGTACCCAACCTTATCTGCACTGCTCCCAGCTTCCGCGCTGCTGGAGTTTCATTGTCTGTCCCCTGACAAGTGCCGGGATGGATTCACACAGCTTCGAAGGAAATTCATTTTCTCCTCTCTCGCGACAAAGGTGATTTGCAGGCGAAATGAATCAGAGAAAACAACGAGGAGTGTCAGACAGCTCTGCCGGGGCCGGCGGCTCGGACCTCGGCTGCTGTTGCCGTAACTTATGTGCATTTCAGCATCAAGGCCAAGTGGTAAATAAAAATTAAAATGAACGTTTAAATGGACTCTGATTGCATTTCATGTTTCTGTTAATTGCATACATACACGTTAGATTAAATGTCAAAGTATTTCTATTTAACCCCCCATTATAGAACCTGTATGTAAAATAATTAGCAGTAAGAATCTGATACTTCATCCCTGGCACGCCATCACCCCAACATCCCCCTTACCCCTTCGGTGACCAAAAACCACAAGGAAATTGCTCTCAGATGAGAGATAAAATTTAAAATTACTTCCCCTCCTGACTTCGGCACAAAGTCAGTTTATCATGAGTCAACACACATGAGAGCAAACATGCTTCATTTCAGGAGGTGGAAAAATGCATCCCAGACAACCTCGTCCAACATCTTCAACTCACGGATGAGAACATTGAGGCTGAGAGAGAAGCAATTTGTCCTTAAGACGCAGGGCAAGTCAGTGGCAGACGCCAACTCAGAACCCAAGTCCCAGAACCTTGGTCCACTGCTGCAAAAGCTCGTGCACTTGCGATTCTGTCAGGTACCTCATTAAGGCCTCGGATCCCCACAAGGTCACATCTGATCCCTAACCTGGGCTCCAGGGTCCTGGGCTGCTCACTGCACAGCCCTGCGCTGACCTCATCCAGCTATGTCCCCAGCCACTCCTATAACCCACTCCCCAGCCGTCCAGACCACCAAGTACCTGGGACCCCAGAATTCCTGCTAAATGACCTCAATCCACCTCCCAAGGCTGGAGCAGGCTCTCCCCAAGTCTGTCCCCAGGACATGGTCCCATCACTAATCTGTGCCCACTGCCCCCAGCCCAGCCCAAGTTATGGCTGAGTGGTGCTGGTTTGCAGAGGATGGCAGCTGGCTTCGGGCATCCTTGTGGACTGGCACTGGGCAGGGCTAAGGAGATGGGGCTGGGGGCTGGGAGTGACAGCGGACCCTCCCCCACATGGCTGCCAGTCAGCCCAGGCCACGAGGAGCTCAGGATCCTAGCTCCAAGCTGGCTGTCCTGGTCTAAGCAGGTGCATTTGCAAGGCAGCTGGATGGAACTCATCTCACTTCAGGGTTGGTTAGCTTGATGGGCAACGTAAAATATCTAGATGAAGAGCGGGTGGGTGCTGATCCGTCCTCGTGTCCAGGGGCTTCCCACGTCCTGTTCCAGTGTTAGGGGTGAGCCCACTGAGACATGGCAGCAGCCTCAGGGCTGAACTGCGCCAGCCAAAGGGTTTTCTTCTGTTTCCTGAATATTCACCAAGATAAACAAATAAGTAACACATAGCCAAGGACTCCACCAGCTCCCAGTCCTGAGCCGCCTTAGTCCACTGCACACGTGTCTTCCTGGTGCACCAGAGTTTGTGGCCACTGCTTAAGCCTTTGGCTCTGCTGGCAAATCCAGGGTTAATCTCACCAGTTCCTGTCTTGGTTCTCAGATTTCAGAAAGCAATAGGAATGTAGCTATTGACAGCCTTATTGACAACCTCTCTCTCTCTCCCGCCCTCCCTCCCTCTTCCTCCCTCCCTCCCACCCCCAGCACACAGGAGCCTCGGCTGCAGGTCCCCACCCTCCACCATCTCTCACTGAGGCATCGCCCTTCCTGCCATGGCCCAGAGAAGAACAAACCCTGCAGACTCAGAAGCCGCCCTGGCTAGGACAGGCCCCCATCAAGGGGTCCTAATCGGTAGGAAAGCGGCCTCTAGACCCCATCCCCCCCGACTCCACCCCTGCAGGAGGGCCTGCAGACAGGCAGGTGAGTCTCTGCACAATCAGGTGACCAGAGAGTGTTCTGGATGCCTGCCAGATGTGGCCACGGGACGCACACCATCTCACTCCATCCTTGCACATCCTGGGAGGCAGGCGCTCTTGGAAACAAGAACCCAGGGAGGCGAAGCAACTGTGGTGGATCCCACAGCCAACAGGAAGAGGAAGCAGGGTGCAGACCTGGCTCAGTCCAACTTGGGCACATACGCTCATCCTGTGTCTGTCACTTCTCACGAGTGGGGGATGCTAGGGGGCTCTGCGATTCTTATGGAAAAATGTTTCACTCACAGGTTCCCACGTTTGAGCTTCATAACAACCCTGGGAGATGAGTCCTGTTATTGGCCCATTTTACAGGTGAGTAAGTGGAGGCACAGAGCAGCCCAGCCAGCTTGTCAGTGCCTACCCCCAGCTGGTAGGTGGGGAAATCTCCAGCCAGGAGAAGGTTCCCATCCTTCCTGGAATATACAGATGGGGGAGCTCCACCACGGGGCCTGCCCTCTCGCAACTCATTGCTAAGTCCTCCTGATCCTGGAGAACAAAGGCCACGCAAATAGAGCAGTAAACACATCTCACAAAACGGCCGTTACCCTACAGCATCGTAAGTCTCCTCTGAGACCCACCACGTGGGTCCTCTGCAAACACTCAGCCCTATCGGGTGAGACGTCATCCTCACAGCCGCCACCAGCATCTCCCTTGTTCCCAGGTGAGGAGAGAGAGAGGCAGGAAGTGGTCGGAGGACTTCCTCACGGCAGCACCGCTCGGATCGAGAGAGATGGAAGTGTCCCCAGATACCACAAATGTGGGCGACGAGACTGAGACCAAGCCCCACATGGGTCCGAGGACCCCCCACACCTTCTCGTTTGGGGCACAGAACTGCGGCCACTCAGGTCTTCCTATGGGCTTGCTCCACCTGTCTAAGCAGAAGCACCAGCTCCTGGCCAGCACCCCTCACCCTCCACCCCCACCACGAGCATTCCTGGGCGTCCTCAAAGGCTCCCCAACCCGGGTCAGCACCACGTCCTCTCTGCCCTCCCATTACAGCACCTGCCAGAAGTCGCTACCAGGAGGCGCCCATTGAGGTCACACAGGATCCGAGCAGGGATCCCAGGTTCCCGGGGCTGCCCGTCCTCACCACGCCAGCCTGATGCTGAGTTTCCTGCAGAAGTCAGAGAGTGAGCCCCACACACCTGCCCTCATTATCCTGCCAGAGGAGCCCAGTATCCGTCCATTTTCTGTTGCCGGTAACACAACAGACTGAGCGAGTTAAAGGAAAAGAGGCTTATTTGGGGGTACAGCGTGGTGCAGGGGTGAGAGACCCCTCTGGGGATGTGTGGCCCTCTTACTGGTAGAAGAAATGGCACTGAGCATCAGAAGGCAAGCGACAAGGCACATGTCACTTCTGGTCTCTCCCCTCCTCCCGAAACCACTGGGCTGCAATGGCAGGGGCTCCATCCTGGTGACCTCACCGAACCCCAGTCACTTCCCAAAGACCTCACCTCTAAGAAGCAGCATCAGCATTGAGCTCCCACTATCAACACCTTCCACCGGGGGTTAAATTTCAACACGTGGACCCCGGCGAACCCTCCCAGCATATCTAAATCCTAGCAGCCTCCACCGCACAGTTGTAGAATCAGGAACGCTTTCACAGCCAGATCTCACGCCTGCACTCCGCTGGGACCCACAGGATCAGGCGACGCCCTGGTGCCCGTCCTGCAACTCCTCTCTGCTCCTTAAGCCAGACAGCACCACCAACTCCAGCACATGGTACCTGAAGCAAAGGCGCAGGGCGTCTACACCTACCTGACCCCAAAACACAAGCACCCTGAGTCCCAGCCTGGGTTCATCTAAATGCACGCAAGAGTGGCTCCCGCAGTTAGAGCTGTGTCCTGAGTCCCTTTGCTACAAAGCCTTTAGTGCAACTTTTCCTTTATTTTATGATTGCACCTATGGGCTTCAGCTTGGCCCTGGGAGGAAAAGAAATCACACACACACACACCCCAGAGTTCTCCCACTTGATGGGTCCACGCCAGCGAGAATCAGCTCAGGGAAACAGAAGCTGTCCATGGGCTGCAGTCAGGAAGAAGGGGCTTGGGTACTTAACCTAAGCACTCTGGTGCTGGGAGACCTTGGGCAGGTGCTGAGTGTCTTCCATCCTTCTCTGTTGTGCAATGGGATGACCACACCTGCCTCCAGGGATCTGCAACCTTCAGGTAAAGGATGCGCCACAGGTGCCGTAGTGTAGGTGACTCTAGTGCAGTTCTGTGACACTTTGGTGCCTGCGGAGAGCAGGTGACTGTCCAAGGGCGTGACCGCTCAGAGGAGCAGAGATACACTTCCTGTGAGGTCCCGGTCATGAAAGATGTTCAAGGTCGAACATTGCTTCATCCTCCTCAGCAGTGGCCACAGAGCGGTGGAAGCGGCTTTTCACAGTGGAGCAGGAGGGAGGCACGTCTTTCTGTTCATCGTTAAATCCTAACGTCTTCCCCGCTCGGCTCCACTTGCTGTCTTCAGATGATGCTCGCTGATAAAAGTGTTCTCTGACCATGACCGAGTATCTGATTCCTTTCTCATCCAAGTGTCCAGGAATAGTGCATTTGTGAAATTCCATACAATATAAGGCTATTCCTGCAATAAGCAGAGGGTGCAGTTTTTGTGTTCAGGATTCAAAATTAGCTCATAAAGAATGATGTAGGTGTTGGTACTGTGGTGTAGCTGGTAAAGCCGCCACCTGTGGTGCCAGCATCCCATATGGGCACCGGTTCAAATCCTGGCTGCTCCACTTCTGATCCAGCTCTCTGCTGTGGCCTGGGAAAGCAGCAGAAGATGGACCAAGCCCTTGGGCCCCTGCACCCATGTGGGAGACCCAGAAGAAACTCCTGGCTCCTGGCTTCGGATTGGTGTAGCTCCGGCCGTTGCGGCCAATTGAGGAGTGAGCCAGCGGATGGAAGACCTCTCTCTCTCTCTCTCTCTCTCTCTCTCTCTCTCTCTGCCCCTCCTTTTCTTTCTGTGTAACTCTGACTTTCAAATAAATAAATAATTCTAAAAAAAAGAATGATGCAATGTCTTCATTGACAGTTCCCACCTTGCCTCCTCCTTCCCTCTCTTCTTTATCCCATGGGAAAATCACCAGGAGACAGAACCCCCACCCCGCGGGACACTGCAGTTTTCTCTTAGGGTGACCTTGGCTTTGGTTGAAGAGGAATAAACAGAGAGTCGCAGCAAACCTGAAAACCTTTTCCTCTCTTCCCGTCAGGAAATCCAGGGGACATTTTTTAGAAATACGAATGGCAGAGTTAAAGAGATGGAGTGGGCTGCACTGAAAATACGGGGCGCTCAGCATCTCCCCGGGTTGCAACTGGGTCTCGAAGAGGCAGCTCCGTCTTCCAGCCAACACAGGCAGGGCCCGAGATAACAGATCATTCTCATCTGGGGGCGCTTCGACAGCAGAGACGACTCGATCGTTGTAATTACATCGGCTGGGAAGAAGTAAACAGGTCTGGTTTTGAGAGCTGAGTACAAGCTGTGGAGTCCCCGGCCAGCAGGCGTGCACTCCACCTGCCAAAACGTCTCACCACCTCTTCTGCTGGGTAATCATCAATCACGAGGGCAGCATTGAGGGGCAAACTGCTCGTGGTGGAAGCTGCTAGCAACATGGCCCAACATCACGGAATTAGTCCACTTGGTATGCCCGAGGGAGAAGTCCTGATGGCAATGCATGATGGGATACAGGTAACTCCCGCTTCCTGGTTCCATCCTGTCCCAGGCACCCGCCTTAGCTCCTGGGTCAGGGATGGAAACCATTAGCAGACAATTAGCCGGAGACCTTGGTTGAGAACTCGGCCGCTTCTCGCTAGCCTGTCTCTCGTCAGATGTGAAGTCTCCGTGCTGGGGAGAAGACAGTCGCATTTACCAGGGCGCCTCAAAAAGTTCACGGAAAACGGAAGCAAAAGGTGTTTCTTTTAGTTCCAGGCAAAGAATGCTTGAAATCCACAGAGTCTCTTCATAATACACATTTTCATGAATTTTTAAAGACTCTGCATAGTTTTCAATTTCCAATTTGGGTGGCTTTTTTTTTTTTCAAGATAACTTTGTTGGTTAATTCCACTTTCCATGAACTTTTTGAATCCTGCTTGTTGAAAGGAAAACAGAAATCTTTGAAGCCCCCAAATGTCTCTCCCATCAGCCCACCAGGTAGGCAGCCTTTCCCTCGTCTGCACCGGAGAGAGACCATGACCGTCACCAGCAGGTCCAGCTGCCGGTTCTGCAGCCTGGCTGCGTGCTGGATTTCTCTGATAAGATTCTGACCATTTGATGCACACCCCTGGCCCACTACAGACTCAGACTCGTGTAGGGTGCCGTCTGGGAATCAGATTTAATGACGTGTTCCAATGGGTTCTGAGACAACTTGCTGGGCACAGGTCCTCACCAGTGTTGGGGGCCCATGGGCTTAGAAGCAAAGAAGACAACACCGTCTGGGAGAGTTAGGGGGTTGCTGCTTCCCAAAGCTCATTGCACAGATTACTCACTGGACAGGACACACGGCCGGGGGCTGCTGGACCTGAAGGCATGCACAGTACCTCTGCTCCCTGTATCCACCTGTCTGGAAATCGCATCTCAATTTTTCTTTCGTGACCACCAGCCTGGCTTGTTTCCTCTCTTGGAAGTGATTGAGGTGGGTTCCACCTGCCCCCAGGCCCAAGAGTGGCTGTGAGACCCAGGTGTGGCCAGTGAGAATGTTCCAGGCCCTCGAACAGACCGACTGGGCCAGCACTGAGTATGTCAGGAGTTCGGCAATCCCAGACAATGTTCCTGGAACAACAGAGTGACGTCTCCTCTCCCTGGGACACAGAGTGGCATCTCCTCTTTCTGCCAGGTTCGCTGACTGCAAGGAAGAAGCCGTGGGCTTCCTCCCTAAGTGGGTCTGCCTGGAACGGACCCGGACACGGACGAACAGAACCGGAGCACACCCCAGGCCTGAGGTCGGGGCCTGGTCCAGCTGTGGTTGCTCCCGAACTTTGAAGGTTTGAATCAACCCATCCCTCCTCCTCCCTCCTCCTCTCCTTTATTCTTTGGGTGGAGCTGGATTCTAGTCACCCCAGAGAGTTTGGAAACGCAGTGAGAAACATCCAGAAGCCAGGGGGTGCAGGGAGAGCCATGGCAGTGAACACACACTGACTAAGTGTGCACGGGGCATCAGGTACTGGAAATAGGAACCCGAAGCAGCCCAAGTCCCTTGGCAGACAAGGCTCCCAGTCCAGCAAGGGACACACACGCAGTCAGGCAGTTTGGGAAGAGGCTGGACTAGTGCAGAAGCCTATATCTCCATTCCTCCGCGCATCAGGAAATCATTGTCAGATTCTCGTCTCCACCAGCGCGGCTGAAGCCGCTCTCACCTCTTCCCACAAAGACGGCGCAAAGTGTCAGATTCCTACCCAGAGAGAAGGGAAAGAACGGGCAAGAGGCTTCCATTCATACCACAAACACGTGCTGTCAGGCACTAGGCTGTGTGGATACAACCGCCAACAAGGCAGGCAAGGTCCCTACACTCATGGATCTGACATTCTTGGGAGAGAGCGGACATAAACAAGAGCACAAGTAGGGAATATTGGACAGTAATTCCCTAATATGAAGGCAGAAACACGGGGCAATGCAGTACTATCCAGGGACCACGGTGCGGGAAAGCAAGCCGTATGAAATAGGGTCATCACGACAGGTGTTTCCACTAAAGTAGAGTCCAATTATTGCTTCTCCTGCACAGGAGGGAAACTGAGGCAGGGTTCTTATCAGGAGCACAGCAGACAGTGAGCAGGGAGCTGGCTGTGCCTGGCTGCTGAGACATTTTGGTCTGCAACCCGCTTTCCTATGACAAAGCAACCTTTTTAGGAGGTTGTAGGGCAAGGAGTATAGATAGTGATAACCTGTTGTTAACCGCGGACTAAGGAGCAATTCCGTTGTCTCCCTCACTAGGAACAAGTACAGAGAGGCAACTGCTGGGCCAGGACCACCGCTCGGCACCTTGGCAAGTACGGGTTCACGGCCAGAGAACCAAAACCATACTCACATGGTAAATGGAGACGCGGCACTCCTGCCTGGGAGAGTAGGCAATGTCCCATCTCCATGGGGTGGAAACACCAGCGCCCATCCCCAAGAAGGAGAAAGGAGATCAGAGCCGCTTTGCCTCCCTTCTTGGAGACGGTCGCCGGCATATTCGCAACAGAGATGCAGGCCGACAGGCAGGTGCCGGCCACCCTCTTGTGTATCGATTTTCCACCGAGTTCAGAGGACCGTGGATCCGGCGGCCGCCCTGGAAGCTGCTAACGTAATTGGGAAATCAGACGGTGGCTCTGATGTGCTGTTTGAAGCTGTCTTCCTCCTGGGGCTTTCTATTTTAATGCGTGTTCTGATTCGGCACAGGATTTTTAGAATAACGGTAGCTCCTGTGTGCTTAGAAAGATAGGGAAAGAAAAACAAAAGATTCGAATCGTGCTCTTCGTTTTCAAAGCTGCGCAATCTTTTTGGCAGTGCCTGTTTCAAAGGCAGTAGCCTCTCTTCCCCTAGCCCTGTTTCTCTCGCTGTTCTTGTCTGCTTTGCGTGCCTGTGAACAGGAACGCGGGTGCCTCCTGTTCTGAATTCCCCGGCCTGCCAACACCATGCCAGCCCAAATTCACCCAGCACGTTGCCTCCCTTTCCATCCGCAGGTCTTAAGAAGCTTTCTTGCATAACACACGTAGGGAGAGCTGAACAGTTGCCCCTGGTGAGCACTGTGCAACCCTCTTCACAACAGTGCATGAACTGCTACGGCTGTGGTTCCATGGGCGGAGTCCATCTGGACCCAACCTTTGCAGGGCCTAGGACCAGACCACAAACACAGCCAAAGTTATGGTCAAGATACACACAGGGCCTCAGAGCTTATGCCCAAGACACATCCTCTTGACTTGGAGCTGAAGAGGGCCCACTGTCGCTTCATGGGCCACTGGTGACCCAGGAGGTGCTGAGGATTTTCAGGGCAGGTCAGAGCTAAAGCCGGGGTGGGAGGAAGCCAGGGCTCCCTGCGGCAGGGCCTGGGTCTGCCCAGACCTGGGGTAGGGACTGACTGGGCAAACTCCCCAGACGCTAGGTCTATAGGCTCCCTCTCTTCCCAACCTGCACCAGGCACCCACAGCCACCTGGCCTGGGGGGTGCAGGGCAGCCGGCCTTCCTCAAAAGCACCAGAGTTTGCCTTGGCTCCCAGGCAAGGTTTCCAACTGTGTCCTTCCCCACCCCACGTCCACCCCGTGCCCTCAGTTCCACACCCTGCACCCTGGAGGCCCCAGGCGGCCTTCTCAGCTCTCGCCCTGAGCATCCATTCGCTCCGATGGGTACCAGGCACTCAAAGTGCTTCCTTCCAAAGCCAAACCAACCAAGCACACAAGCAAAGTCATGCGTCAGAATGTCTTGGAGGTTCAGAATGTGGGGCCCTCTGAGCCAGGCCTGAGCCGTGGCAGCCGAGAGCTCTGGAGTGGCTGACGCACTGGCTAAAACCCACCAGTGGTCCCAGGTGGACAGCAGTGGGCGGTGCCTCTTCTGGTGTCACTGTCCACCAAGAGACCCTGGCATCTCGCAGCCTGGAGGTGAGCCACTCGGCACTTGCTCCTGCCGACGCGACCACAAGAGTCGGTGCTGTAGGAGACACTGCACCCGGTGGGACCCCCCGAGGGAGAAAGCCTGGGGGGGTCCTGCTTCCAGAGTGCTGACAGCTCCCCCAGCTTCTGCCTGTTCTTAGCATCCTCTTCCGCTCCGCGAGCAACCGCACAACTTCCAACAAACTCCCTCCTATTACGTTCCTCAGAGTTGGTTTCTGCCACTGGCATCCGAAACACCCTAACAGACACGCTGGTCATGCAGCCTCCCAGACGCAGAGAGCTGAGCTCCCTGACTCCTGGGGCCGGTGCTGTGGCATAGCTGGTAAAGCCACTGCCTACAGTGCTGGCATTCCATATCAGCACCGGTTCAAGTCCCTGCTGCTCCACTTCGGAGCTATGGCCTGGGAAAGCAGTAGAAGATGGCCCAGGTCCTTGAGCTCCTGCACCCACGTGGGAGACCCAGAAGTAGCTTCTGGCTCCTGGCTTCGGATTGGCCCATCTCCGGCCACTGCAGCCACCAGCCACTGCATCACTCCATGCTCCACTGCATAATCACATCATGAGGACCACTGTGGCCACAGCAAAGCCCACCGGGTAATCTGGGATCCTCACCCCAGTCCAAGGTTCTTCCCCTAGACACACCTGCTGAACCGCTTTTACATTTTCGCGGGCCCAGGGTTCAGGATGAGGACACATGTAGGTGACCGTCACTCTGGCAACCACAGAGTGCCAATAAAGGTGATCTACTTCCCCAGGGGAGGATACTTTGGGGCAAACCAGATCTCGAAGGAAGGGAGAAGGCAGATTCCGAGTCCCTGAGCCAAGTACAACAGGTGTCAGTTTGGATCAAGGAGGTGACAGAGGGGGTACAAAGCAGCCCAGCGTGGCTGGGGTGGAAATTCAGGACAGGAATGAAACAATGGAGACCCTGGACAAAAACCAACTCCAAGGCAACGTCTTAGCCCTGCACAGTGAGGGGTTAGCGTTCTCTTTTGCAGAGTTCAGTCCAGGACATGTCCTGGAGGCTGATTTCTGGTCACATGCCTTTCCTTTGTCCTGCAGACCTGGAGAGCAGAGACCGCAGGCAGCTGAGCCAGCTCCCCCCACCACCACCACCACCATCCATGCTCTGACAATTCCTGTTCTTGGAAGAGGAGCTCTGAGCCGTCCTCATGGGGACCACAGCCCTGTATGGTTGATGTTTACAGGGAGCTGGGAGCTGAAACGCCTGTCTGCTGATCCAACGGAGGCCAGAGAGCCTCCCAGGAGGGTGCCTGGGAAACCTGGGTTCCCCACTAAGCACAGCCCAGACACTCCCGAGGGGTTCAAGCGTGTGGTTTAGCAGTTAAGGCCCCGCTTGGGATGCCTGGGTTTGAGTCCCAACTCCGCTTCCAGGTCTATGTCCCTGCTGATGTGCACCCTGGCAGGCAGCAGGTGATGGCACGAGCACTCGGGTCCTTGCCATCCACATGTGGGAGACCCGGACTGAGTACCTGGTTCCTGACTTTGGCCTGGCTCAGCCCCAGCTGTTGTAGACATTAGGGGGATGGTTCAGTGGATGGGAGATCTCACCCCACTACTTTCAAATAAGTAAGTAATTTAATTTTTTTATTATCTCCATCACTTCTTGACTCAGAGGATGATTTCTTCCTAGGGCAATCAAGGCTTCCAGAATCTTCACTCACCTGTCAGCATGCATGGGTCTCACGTCCCAAAGCCCCCTCCACACATGTTGTACACACACATCTTTGTGCAGGGCCGGCTCTGATCCAATCCAAACAACACGTCAGAGCCCTTCCACACAATGTCACTAACGGCCACTTACATTTATTGAGAACTTACTGTGTGCCACCCAATGTCCTGAGCATGCTACACAGATCAGCTCACATAACACGCCTGTGACTTAGGACCCATTCTGCCCTATCTCATAGATAAAGAAACTGAGGCATCTACATATGAAATAACTCACTCCAAGTCATGCGGTAAATTCTAGAGTGGTGGTTCCTGATAGAGGACAAGTCTCCCCACCCCACCCTGGGGACACTTCTGGCTGTTACAACTGGGGATGTTTTCACCAAACTGCTGGTGATTTCCAACTAGATAACTGAAACTATTTTTTTTTTTTTTTGCAAATTCATATGAAAGGTGCTTCTCAAGAAACAGAAATATCAGGGCACACGGACCTTGTCTGTTCTGTTACTGTGAAATAAAACGTCCAGGTTTTCATTCCGCGGCGTGTTTTTCTGTCTTTCCCCCACGGTTTCACGCCAATAGTGGAGGAGGCGGCAGTGACTGCCCAGGAAGGGACGTGTGCTGTTTCCTAGGTGTCCTGGGTCAAGTCCCTCACACAATCATTACCACACACCTGCTCAGCAGCAACTCTGCAGCCGACATCCCCACTTACCGGATGAGAAGAGTAGAGCTCTGTGCTAAGGAGCCTGTCTTTGGAAATGCAAACTATGAAGTAACAGAGCCTAAGTAGGAATCTGTGAATTCCACATGCACACACGCGCATACACACACACGCACGCACACGCACGCGCGCACACGCACACACATGCACACGCACACAAACATGCATGCGCGCACACGCATGCGCACACACATACACACATGCACACGCACACACGCACACATGTGTGCACACACACGCACGCGCGCACACATGCACACACACGCATGCATGCACACGCACACACGCACGTGCACACGTGCACACACATGCACACATGCACACACGCACGCACACACACACACACACACACACACGCACACACACACCCCTCTACAGAGTGGCTCCCTGAGCATGTATCAGAGTGGGCTCAGGGGAGAAGGATCCTGATGCGGGATCTGCTATCCGTTATTAATGCCAATACTAACCACACACGTCGTCTGAGTGACTAAATCGTGCTAAGCCGTTTTCAAGTGCATCATTTCATTCAAACCTCACAGCTGGATTCTGGGGTTCAAGATCAGAAATATGGCTCAATTTGCAACAACTGACAGAGCTCGGATCCTAATGCAGGCAGCTGAGTCTCGAGTTCCTACTTTTAATTCTCACCCAGAACTGTCCCTGTTGGGGTAACGCCATGGAGTGCCTTTCCTCTCTAGACCAGGGCCTTCCCATGTGTACACTGTTGGATGTAATTCCTGTTCCAGTTTCTATGGTGGTGTTACAAACTGCCCACCAAGCCTAGTGGATTAAAACAACACTTTTATCTGGCACCTGATGTTGAAGGTCAGAAATTCAGGAAGGGCTCTGCTGAGCGGTTTTCTACTGATCCACAGCGTGTCGGCTGAGATGGCTGGAGCTGAAAGATGCTCCTTCAACATGGCTTTGTCATCTCCAAAACTGGCCCTTTAGGGATCCTTGGCCTCTCTCTTTCCATAACTCATCCTCAGTAGCCTTTCAAGTGGCTTAGGTTTCTCCAAGAATGGTGGTCCCAGGATAAGGACCTATATCTACCTACCTATCTATGTGTGTGTGTGTGTGTGTGTATGGTGACTGGGGATGGGGTCAGAGAGAGAGATGGATAAAGGGAGAGAGGGGGTGGGGGAAGAGAGAGATCTTCTCTGAGCTGGTTCACTCCAAAATGGCCACAACAGTCATATCTGGGCCAGGCTAAAGCCAGGATCCAGAAACTCCATCTGGGTCTCCCAAAGGACAGCAGAGGCCCAACTGCTCCAGCCATCACCCAGTGTCTTCCCAAGTGCATTTGCAGGAAGCTGGATAGGAGGCAGAGCAGCCAGAACTCAAACCAGTGCTCTAAAACAGGATGCACATGTAGTAGGTGACAGCTTAGCTCACTGCGCCACAACACCTGCACCTTGTGTGCTTCCCATATGGCCTTTGGCTTTCTCCAGAGCAGGTGGCTCAATCCACCTGGGTAGAAGCTGCACGGCTTCTTCCGGCGTGGCCTCAGAAATCCCATAGCCGCCTTCCTGTTGCTCTCTATGGTCAAGAAAGTCACCAAAGCCAGAATAGCTTCTGGGGGGGGGGAGTTACCTTCCAGTGGGAGGAATTGCAATGACTTTGCAACTGTCCTCAATCTAGAACATTGTCTCATCTGTTAAACTGAGAGCATCTATCACATTCACTGGCTACACAGTTAATGGATGGGAGAGGAATCACATTTACCAATTCACACTTCAGAGCATCTCCTGGTTTATCTCATGTTACTCACCAGTCTCAGTAATAGCAATTACAACAAATGATGATAATAATAATAATAACAACAACAACAATTTATTCAGCCTTTCCTCCATGCCAGTCCTGTTCTCACTACTTACATATAGTAATTCATCAACTCATCACACTGCCCTGTACTAGATATTACTGGTGTTAATTTTACATATTACAGGGTGGAAAATTGAGACACATGATAGTTAAATAACTTGTCCAAGGTCACATACAGAGCAATGAATTTCCATAAGCTGTGCATTATGGAAACTTACTATAAACCTAATTGCCTGGCAACATACCATCTGAGAAAAGCAGTCAACATTTTTTTAGAAAACCACTGGACCAGGTGATCCCGACTGGTTCTACTTCTTTGGACTTTGACAACCCCAAGAGTAAAGATAAACCAACAGAAACACAATATCGGGAGTGGCACTGTAGCATAGTGGGTAAAGCTGCTGCCTGCAGTGCCAGCATCCCATATGGGCTCTGGTTCAAGTCTCAATAGCTCCACTTCTGATCCAGCTCTCTGCTATGCCTTAGGAAAGCAGTAGAAGATGGTCCAAGTGCTTGGGCCCCTGAACCCACATGGGAGACACGAAAGAAGCTCCTGGCTTCTGGGTTTGGATTGGTGCAACTCCAGCCATTGCAGCCAACTGGGGAGTGAACCGGCAGTTGGAAGATATCTCTTTCTCTCTTTCTCTCTCTCTCTCTCTCTCTCCCTTTCCTTCTCTTTCTGTGTAACTCTTTCAAATAAATAATACATCTTTAAAAAAGAAAATAAACACAATATCACAGTGTTCCTGAAGGAGGCTGGAAAAGGCTCAGGTCCTGACTGTCCAAGGCTGTCTTTTCCTAGGATGATGACACCAGTGCCTCCCCGTCTTTGGTGATGTAACTTCTCTGCTCCCCCATCAGGGGATGGCATCTCCTGCATCAGCTGGAATCTCCATGGGGCCAGAGTGTGACAGACATGGTGCTGTGCAAGCACCTGGCACAACCCCTAACTGACCTGGCTGTTCCTGCTCCTGCCTCTTGGAGGCCAGAGCCACCAAGTAGCCCAGGCTACGCTGCCAGAGAGAGGGACCATGTGGAGGAGCAGAGAGAAGCAAGCGTGTGAGGAAGGAATGCATTTGAAATTGGGTCCAGCACAGGCATGCTCTCAACAGACCCCAGCCCTGGTCACCATCTGGCCCAGCCACGTGAGAGATGTGAGTGAGAACAGCCCAGAAGAACATGGCCGACTCACACACCTGTGAAGGATAATAAGAAATCCCTGAACTGCCATTTCTGAGCCCCTAGGTTTTCGGGGCTTGGTTACACAACAGTAGGTAACTGGAACTCTGGCTCTGGCTCTCAGTCTGTTCACCACCTTGGGCAAGTCCCCTGGCCTCAATGGACACAAGTCTTTCCATTTAAACAATGGGGGCAGTCATTGGGCCTCCCTCAGAGAGTCGGTGAGAGGATTAAAGGAAATCAGGCACCTCGTAAAAGTGAGCGTGACTAAGTTATAGTCACACCAGGAGTGTGGTTATCCCTCAAACTAAGCAGAAAACACAAGAGTAGTTGAGGAGGAGGAACTGGGACTTGTGTGTGACTGGTGGGAGTGCAGAGGGTGAGCTTCACAGGAAACAGGAGGGCAGCTCCTCAGAAAGCTGACAGGATAATCACCAACCGATTCAGCTCTTTCATGTCTTCCGCACCCAGGAGAATGGAAACCAGGGACAGGGATACTTGTACCTTCACAACTCTACAGCATTACCACAAGAGCCAAAAGGTTGAAACAGCCCCAGTGTCCTTTGATAGCTAAGCAAAATATGATCTATGCATACATGCAATGCTAGTCAACCTTAAAAAGTGAGCCACGTGGATGAACCTTGAAGACATCATGCCAAGAGACATAGGCCAGACACAAGAAGACAAACACAGCACAAGTCCACAAGGGTGAGGTACCTGAAATAGTCAAATTCAGAGACAGAAGTAGAATGGTGGTCGCCAAGGATGGAGATGGGGTAGGACAAGCATGGGGAACTCCTGCTGAAGTATACACTTTCAGTTTAGGGAGATAAAAATATTCCAGAGATGGATGGTGGTGATGGCTGCATAGCAGTGAGTATGTCCAGAGGCTACGTCCAAACATCTGTGGAAAAATGGAACTAAAAGGAAAAACGTTTTGAAACCCATGCATGGTTATTCATAATATGCCTTTTCCAGGAAGTTTTGAAGTATCCTAATATTTAATGCCACTGAACCATAAACTTATAAAGTGGTTGATGGTAGTAAATTTTAGGTTATATGTATTTTTACCACAATAACGGAAAACTATGTTTTTAAAAAGTCAATTGTAGGGGCCGGCACTGTGGTACAGAGGGTTAAGCCACTACTTGTGATGGTGATATCCCATACAGAAGGGCAGGGAAGAGTCCTGGCCGCTCCACTTCTGATCCAGTTCCCTGGTATGCACCTGGGAAAGCAACAGAAGATGGCCCAAGTACTTGTGTCCCTGGTACCCACATGGGAGACCCAGATGGAGTTCCTGGCTCCTGGATTCAATCTGGCCCAGCCGTGGCTGTTACAGCCATTTGGCGAGTAACCAACAGGCAGAAGATCTCTCTCTCTCTTTCCTCTTTATCCTCCTCTCTGTTGCTCTGCTTTCAAATAAATAAATAAATATTCATTTTGAAAAGTTAAGATCACGTGGTGAGAGATGATTGAGGCCAGTTAAGGAAGCAGGAACACAGATGTCATTCACTGAGAGAATTTAGCAACATGCAAAAGTTTTGGAGGGCTGGCACTTCAGGGATGTTGTTTGATTTTTAAAGAAAGCTACAATACTAATAAACATAACACATACTCACAAGATGGTTACTGATACATAAAATGACCTTTCACTAATATTCCTCAAGCTGCTCTTTACGAACACTTTGGATGCTTGACTTCCAATTTCAGGATGGCAGAACAAAGACATCTCTGTCCTCAGCTCCTCTCAACAATCAATTTACAACAAAAAGGAAGAAATAAAGAAAGACTCAAATGTACCTTTGGTGGAACTAGACGACACCTGTATCATTAAAACGCAACGTGTGAAATGGAAAAGTAGATTGAGCAGAACAAAGCTAGGCTTGGGTTCTGGTGGAAGGGGCCAGGTTGTTTTGCCCTGGGCATCCTAGAAATGAGGCACCAGGGAGAGCAGGGCTGAAACAGGAAGGCTGTTCTAAAGCATGAATATGAATAAGGAGCCCTTAGACTCCTCTTTGTCTTGCCCTTCCTTATCCCAGCACAGGGAGGAGACCACCCCCCTTTTCTGTGCCTATAGTAGATGTGAGTGTATTTTCCCAGGAAGCTGAACCCTGAGGGCTTTAGAATAACAGCATTCAGATACAGAAAATTTCTCAAAAGGGATGGGAGAAAAGAAAGGAAATAAGAGACAAAAAAATTAGGTCAATCCAGGAGGTCCTACAGGTGACAGGAGCATCTCCAGAGAAAGAGAACAGAGAAGATGGTAGAAAATAGATACACCAAGAAATAACACAAAAGCATCCCCAATACCAGACATGAGACCAACGCACACTAAAATTCCAGAACCAGATATAGAGACGATCCTAAAAGATAAAAAATCACCTTAATCTTGTGTGTGAACGCAATCCACCTGAGAAGAACCAGGTATCTGCATGGCACTGGGCTTCCCAACATTGATGCTGTAGAACAATGTGCCTGCAAAATTCTGAGAGGCAATCGAGAATTCCATACCCAGCCAAACTATCCACTGAGTGACTATAAAATAAAACACTGCAGATGCACAAAGCCACACACAAGTTACTTCCCAGCAGGAAACTATAACAGAAGGAAACCCAGGGATGAGGGGAAGTAGACTAAGGAGAAAAAAACAAACTTGGGCTCATGGAACAGGAATTCCAGGATAGTGGAAGGGTCAGCCTCAGGTGAAATTTGCGCAGGAGCCCAGGACAGGTCCCAGACCAGAGGGAAGACAATAGGACAGGTAGATGACCTGACAGGTGCAGCTGAGGGAACAATGCTACTGAGAAGCATTTTATAGGGAGCTCTGGAGAATATCAGGGGCTTCAAAAAGTGCATGGAAAAATGCCTTACCTTTCCTTTAAAATTTATTTATTTGAGAGTAAGAAAGAGGCAGACAGATAGAGCTTCCATCTTCCGAATTACTCTCCAAATGCCCACAATAGCCAGGGCTGGGTCAAGCCAAAGCTGGGACTGGTAACCCAGGTCAAGTCACTCACCCAGGTGGCAGGGAGCCAATACCTGGGCCATCACCTGCTGCTCCCAGAGTGCATCAGAAGAGACTGAAACTGGGAACAAAGCCAGGTCTCAAACCCAGCATGTAGATGCCTCAAGTGGAATCTCAACTGCTAGACCAAATACCCGCTCTGAGTTATCTTGTAATGTCACCTTTCCACAAACATTTTGGAGAGCTCTTGTATAGGAAGACTAGAGTACAAACCCAGGAAATGGGAAAAATGAGATATTTCAGCAGTGAGTTGGGAATAAGGGAAATGTGATTACAGAAGTACGTCCTCATTTACTGCCTGCCACAGCAATAAACAATATTTGTAACAGTCATGATAATGGAAACAATAATTACAGGAAAACGTGGAATTATACTATTGGGGGCACGGGGAGACGGAGAGCATCAGAAAGCCAGAAATAATCACAGAGCACATCACGAATGCATCCGGCACTGTCTGAGATCACTCACTCATGTGATTCCACACGGATAGGATTCGGAAACGTGGAAGCAAATGCCAGGAGGAACAGCACAAGAATCCAGAGGCGGCAGCTGCTCCTGGCTGCCGCTGCATGGAGGTGTGGAGGGAACGGGCCCCTGCTGGTTTCTGCTTGAAACCTGCCAGCATCGTTTGATGTGTAAACTACTCTCAGGTGTTACTCTGTTAAAAGCAAAAATCATTCTGGAAAAAAAAAAATTAGCTTCCTTCTGCACTTTAAACATGTGAGTTGGTTTTCCCATCCATGGTATTGACTCCGAATATGTCAGAATCCCAACTGTCCAAAGCAAGCGAGCAGAGCAAGGCTTCCGTAAAGACCCTCAGCAAACTTGCCCAGTCTTTTGTGTCTATCCCAGTCGGCTGGAAGGGGCCCTCGGCCACCCCCAGCCAGGTGGACTGGGATGTGACAGCTGGGAGCCAGCTCCTTCCACCTCCTCAGTCGGCCCTTTTCTCTTCCAGAAGCTTCCGTTTCCTGCCAGGAGTCAGCTGTTTTCAAACTGAAAAGGTCAGGTGTGAGGGCTGTTTCAGAGCAGGCACATTGGGTGGAAATGATTCGGACAGATTTGGGTTTATTGCCTGGAGCAGGTAAATAAGAAATCTCTCCAGATCCAAATATCACAGGCAGGAGAAAAGCCTCTCTCCCTCTCCCCTCCTCCCTCTCCCTCTCCCTCTCCCTCTCCCTCTCCCTCTCCCTCTCCCTCTCCCTCTCCTTCTCCCTCTCCCTCTCCCCACCTCTCTCTCTCTCTCTCTCTCTCTCTCTCTGTCTCTCCCTCCCCCACCTCTTTCTCTCTCTCTCTCTCTCTTTCTCTCTCTCTCTCACACACACACACACTTTTCCATGTAGTGTAGCCAGCTAGATTTATTGCCCAAGATTTCCCTAACGTTTTTGTGAAAGCCCCTAGCCTAAGGGTGACACGCGCATCGTCTGGTTGCCAGCAATCGGCTGTTGAAAGAGATTTTCTGTACAAGCCGTTCTATCTGGATTGATTGGAAACAGGCACACATGGCAATGTAGAAAAATCTAGATAATCCACGGTATCTGCCCTCCTCTCCCTGGTGCAGAGGAAGGCTGCAGAGGCCGCCCAGCGTGCTGAGTGAGCCGGTGTGAGCGTTTGTTCTAAATCTCCAGGATGCAACAGCAAAAGGTGTTGACATCGATCAGCAGGGTGCATGAAGCTAACACAAATCAATTAGCAAAATGGACGCACGGCAGAGATTGCTAAGCCAGACTGTGTAAATCATACGTTTCAGTAAAAAACAGCCTGGCAAATTCTGTGCACCCATGTTCAGCCTCGCCAAGTAATTTTGTGACTTTCAGCAGCAAAACATTGAGCTGTCACTCAGAGGCCACGACCAATGAAAGTGGACAATCTCACCTCCCTGGTTGCCAGGGTCAACTCAGACTTTAATCCCGAATCCCATCTGTGAAGACCCAAGAGCATTTGTATTGCACTTGACTGGCCAGTCCCTCTCACATCCTTTCTTAGCCAGCGTGGTCCTTCCTGTAAGTCCAGGCAGTTTGATGAGAGGTTGGGAGGTAAGGGAGGTGACTGGTCAGGCAGAAATGGGTCAGGTGTGGCTCTGAAACTCACTCTGAGCTGGAGACAAGGCAAATTGATCCCCCAGAGATGGGTACACTGTTCTCAAATAATTGCTTCTTTCAAAGATAAGTGCAAAGCACAGAGCTTGCAACACAAAGCTCTTTGTCTCTGCCCCGGTCCTGGGCTCTTACCCTGCATGTATTGTGCTATGGATTCCTCACTCTACCTGCACAGTTACGACACAGGGGACAGGTTGACCTGTGTCCTTCCATGGCCCCACAAGGACTCTCTTCAAAGGAACCCAGGGGGAAGGCACTGAGGTCTGGCGTGTCCCTTGGCTCCCAGCATCCCATGTCCACCCCAGCAGCCACTACCCTGCAGCACAGGTCAGTGGGGGAGGGAAGGAGGACATGGAATCCTGTCCTCAGACCTCAGTTCCTGTGCAGTCTCTCAAGTTCATGCACCTGCCCCAGGTTAACTGTGTGGGATGCACCCACTTGGGGCCTTTGTTGTGGCTGCTCTTTGCCAGAGACTTTGTTCTTCCATGTATCCATGTAGCTCACTCCTCACTCCTTCCCATTATTGCTCAGGGGTTAACTTTGCAATGCCTACTTTCACCTTCGACTTAAAATCACAGCTGCAAATCCTCCTTCCCAACTCCCAGGTTCCCCTCCCCTGCTTTTCCCTTCTTGCCTTAGTACCTTCTAAACGCCACATAACTGATTTACAGTGCTCGCCAGACACAAGTTCCACAGGAGTGGGGATTTTTGTCAGCTTTCTCATTGTCTAAAGCAAAGCTTGGAATATATAAATGTCCAACAGGTCTTGTTGGAGGGATAGATAAACAGATGGGTGGATGGATGGGAGGGCAATTGGACAGGTGGAAGGGTGGGTGGGTGGATGGACAGATTGGTAGATGGACAAATTTGAGGGTACACAGGTGGGTGGGTGGATAGATGGCTGAGTAGATGGGTGGATGGACTGGGGTGGGGTGGGGGTGGACAGATTGGTGGGTGGATGGATGGAAATCAGACAGGTGGACCTGAGGGTGGGTTAGTGGGTGGGTAGGTGGATGGATGGAGGGACAGATGGGTAGGTGGACAAGAGCACTTGGTACAAGGGTAGGAGAGTGGAGAGATGGATGAATAGATGGGTGGATGGGTTGGTGGGTGGGTGGGTGGGTGTATGGATGAGACAAGTGGACCTGAGGGTGAGTGGTGGACAGATGGACAGACTGATACATAAAACGGACAGATGATGGACGTCTACTTTCTCCAAGGTAGACCTCCCTTCACAAGCTCCTCCCTAACGGTCCCATGGGCATCAGTGTCTCAAGTCCCCCCTTAAGCTGCTTCCCCATGCAGTCGGTCTCCCCCTCACCCCACACCTCTGCCCCAGGAGCCAAAGCCCTCTGGGTCTGCACACGCCAGGGTGCACACACAGAGCAGATCCTCAGCCAGCAGCCCACACACACTCAGCGGTGCAGGAATCCTATTTTACTTGCCAAGGTCTGCAAATGAGAAAACCAAAGCCAGGCCATGCAGCTGCGAGACTGAACCTCGTTTCCCCGCAACGTCGGTGACTTGTGTGTGGCCAGGCTGCCACCACGCCGACTGTACCACGACAAGATGATGGCCGCCTCCGCTCTTGGAAACAGCTGAAGGAGGCGGGGACCAGAAGCTTCTAAGTCAAAGGCCCTCACTCCCCACCAGCCAAACTCTGGCTGCAGCCTCGGGAGCCAGGCTGGGCCTCGCAGGACTCAGCTTCTACATGCGCTCCCGATTCCTCCCTTGGCTGACAAGGGGAGCACACGGGCAGGAGAAACAGCTCCAGCAACAGTCAGGGCAGAGATGTCTCTGCCGGATTCCAAAGCGTCAGAGACAGTTTTCCCGCACCGGTAGGGGCCTGCTTTAGGCGGGCTCTGAGAAGCGCGCAGCAGCAGGCACACGGAGTGGGGACAGAGGAGACGGCGGCCTGTCGTGCGGGCTGCATGTCTGATACAGGTGGTGGCTAAGAGGGAAGCGTGCATCGATCGAGGGGCTGCTGGGAAACCTAAAGGAAACATAAGACAGGGTTGTGGGCATCGAGGGGTGTTTCTGATGAATTCAGTATGAACAGGGGTTCTCAAATCACCTGCACTTTGCTCCCTCCTTTTGACTCAGAGCTGTGTTCATTATCCACAGACCCCCAGGATCACCAGCCGTTCCCTGTGGCTGGTGGACTTCTCGGTGCCTAAACACCTGCTTCACTGCCTGTTCTCAACTTTCTGCAGAATAGAACTCTCTCAGAGGGAGTCCACGATGCACGGTGTAGATGATGCACTTGTCCTTCCCTGTGCAGAACGGGAAGAAGCTCCGCCCACGGACGTGCCACCGGATCAGACCATGAGCAACCACCCACGTTGACGCTGGAAGCTGAGCCGATTTCTCCCACCCGAGACTGCTGAGGTCCCCACATGCCTGGGACCTGAGCCGACCCAAGTGAGGACACGAACCCCTTTCTCCATCAGTTTTGTCTCCCTCCATGAGCTACGCCAGCCTGTCCCAAAGGAGCACCCCTATGCCTGCCTCCTCCTATCTGCCTGTGCCATTTCCCCCACTAGGGGTGCTCCTGCCTTCCACAGTTTGCCCTAAAAACTTCTTGTCCTGCTTCAAAACCCAGCTCACATGGCACCTCCCTGAGGAAGCCAACCCCAGCCCAGAGAATCACTTCCTAAGACCTCTCACCTCCAGCTCAGGTTGAGCTCAGCCAGGACTGAAGTGTGCACCTGCTGAAGGACACTCCCAGGAGATGGTTCCCTCCCACTCACAGGAAACACACTGGAGAGTTGTTTGTGGGAGATATTTGCAATTGATGAGTGGGCAGATACACAGCAGAAACCCGAGTTGAAGGGTGAAGGGGGGGATAAAAGATTCCAAAAGATACCAGGAGGATGGCAAAGAAATTGCACCCCCTGGGTGACATCCTGCTGCAGGCAGGGGATTCACCCGCAGCCATGTCCCAGGCCATCTGCAGAACCTGGTGAGCCTCGCCCAAGTGGGAGCACTCCTGTCACTTCCTGCTGTGTGAACCCAGAGCCTTGGCACTAAGGACACTAAATCCTCAAGTGGGGTCTACTGGCAAACTGTTGTCAATCACAACGCACTCCTCGGTGGCAACCACAGCCTGCCAATCACAACGCACTCCAACCACAGCCCTCCCCATCGCCTTGGAGTGATCTGTGCTGCTCAGCCTTGGCCATCAAAGGATGCTGGTGAGACTCGAAGGAACAAGGTGCTGGCACCTCCTGGCGTCCCTGTAGAATGAACAATGAAGGTGTGGGTCGGGAAGGGGTTAGCCAAATGTAAGAATGTGGCTTCCGTGGTGTCGCCTGCACAGACATCCCCTGAGGGTGCCACCTGCTGGGTGAACAGCCCCATTGGTGTCCCCTGCCCAGCTCTGCCTTCGGTGGGTAACACATCCCCCAGTCTTCCTGGGGCAGAAAGTGCAGCCACACCAAGCCTCATCTCTTAATTACACAGAGTAGGCTGATAATCAAGGCGTTCTGCTTTTCCAACAGGCACTAACAGTTCCAAATGAGCCATGAACTCGCCTCTGTCCTCTCCCTGTGCTTGACTTTGCCATTGGTAATCTGTAGCATTATGTGTATAATCAAAGGAAAAAAAAAAATGTGTTGAAGCCCGTCGACGAACATTAATAGCCACTAGAATTTTCAAGTCCAGCACATTTAATTCCGGGTGGAAATGGCAAATGCCTTGTTCAGTTGAAAAACAAAGCAGCAAATTGTGCGTGACCCAGCTCGGCACCTTTGAATCAAGCCATGTGTTAAGTAGGCCCCACGTGCATATCATTAATCCAATTTGGCTCCATGAAAAAGAGATCGCTTCCCTTAATGATGCAATACTGGAATTAACCAACGCAGTCCTCAGCCCCACGCTCTCTTGTTGGAAGCAGCCTTACTGGATCCTCTCTCCTGGGGGCCTCTGGGAAGTCTTTGCAAAACCATAGTGGGTAAAAAAAAAAAAAAAATAGCCAAAAGGCAGCATCAACTTCTTGCATTTCCCTCCATGCAAACTGGCTTGTGATAATGAGTACTTATTTTTCCGTTCTCCTGCACTGTAGCCTCACCCTTATGCACCTTCCCCTGATACAGGCTGTTTGAAAAATCAAGGCAAAAAGAAGCATGTATTTATCTAGCACTTGTAGAAGAGTTTTACATTTAGATGGCGTTTGTGCACACCGAATCACTCAGTGCAGCAATCAAAGACCCATCCAAACAACAGCCTTGCTAGGCCCGACATCATTCCAGCCGAGAGATTTCTGTGCACTTCCCTCCCAGGTCCGTGCCTGGAAGGCTGTACACATCTCTGGCACCAGCTCCAACACCAGCTGGGTTAGCAGAGAGAGAAGCACTGCTTCCCAGGTTTATTTCCCACTGCAGACTCTGCATCTCCCATGCATGGATTTAAGGAGAAAAAAAAAAAGTTGCTAGATGATTCCAATTTCAATCTCACTGCTTAGCTGGTCATAGGCTTCTAGAAGTTTCCAATGGCTACTGTGATCAGGTATTAAGCTAAATGTCAGGGCAGGCTGCGAGGCCTTACGTGACTCAGAAGATTTGGTTTCTGTCCCACTCATGAGAAGAGACGGGATCAGAAGGAACGAGCAGGCAGACCCTCCCAGGGACTCTGAATAGCTTACAAAATAAACTCACCGGTTCTCTGGCAAGGCTTCTCATGAGCCTACCTGACTGCCCATTCACCATCGTCTCGCTGAGTGCTCACACCGCCAGGAGACAGGGACGCCTGCAGTCTACTTAGTAAGTGGAGAGAAAGCAAGTCCTTGGGGTCTCTGACATTGTCTCCAGAAACCTCATAGCAGCATCACCCCAAAGCCTTGTGGTTTGACCTTGACCCCACTGATCACCTTGCCGCCTACTTGCAGTGCCACCCCTCAGGTTGGAGACAAAGCCAAGCTGCCCACCTGTGACTCCCGAGTGCTGGCCCTGCCCACCTCGTGTCTCTCCTGCACCCAGGTCACACCGTCCACCATCGCATCCCCAGCTCCTTGCTGGCTTTGTCTAATTTTACCGATTTGTTAGTGGCAGCCACGGACCGTGAACAACGTGACGTCTTCCGGGACGTTTTCCCATTCATTCAGCAAACACCTGTATGTGCCAGGCTCAGGGGTCAGGCAGAGGCTGGAGGTGACAATGTGCACGCCCCTCAGGGAGAACACAGCTGCTCTGTACCCCCAGGGTGTAGAAGACACAGGGAGCAGGGAGAGGTGGCTTAAGTAGTGGCCAGGCTCTGAAATCGTCTGCTCTTGTCTGAAGGGTGTCTGGCCTCAGTCAGCGTTGCTGGGAGGATTCGGAGAGAGGAAGCTCACCACGCGTCTGGCCCTCGGAGCATGCTCCGTAAAGTCAGCTCCGGCCATTACCCACGCCGTGGTCATCTCACCATCATTTTGGGTGGAGAACAGAACGAAGAGGAGGCATGAACTCGTTAAGGAGTTAGGATAACATCCCTGAAGGTGTGGAGGGTCCATCGAAGGAGGAGAGTCAGGATGGGAGGTGGTGCAACGATGCTGGACGTTCTGAACTCTGGTGGTGTTTGTTGTGCCTGAGCGAGTGCAAACAAAGGAGCTCCACCCATCGATAAAATCTGATGGCCCTTTATTGCCGGCGGTGGAGAGTGGGCTCATGGTCTAAGGAACTCTCGACCCTGAAGCCCAAAGCAACAGGGTTTATAAAGGCAAAAATCACAAAATCAGAGAGGAATTCATGGTTGCTAGGATCGGGGGGAATACATGGCTACCGGGTCAAGCTGACCTAGAACCTATGGGAAACTAGTATCAATTATAATCTTGACAATACCAGTTACAATCTTATAATCCTGACATTAATCCAGGTATTAGTTTTAATCATATGTAGGACATAGACAAATTACATTTTTATCATTAACCCAGGTGTAGCCTATCCACTTCCAAGCTTGAGCGATCATGGTAGGGGTTTCTATGCTCTTCCAAGTGTGATGTAGTGGACTGCTATTGTCCAACTGTTTTAGATCATAGTCTCAGACCAGAGTCTCACGGTGTGGGGGGGCACCTTCCCAGAATGGAGTCTCAAGTGCTCCAAAATGGAGTCTCTACGGTCAAGGTGTTATTTCAGTGGCCGCGAGCAGAGTGGGATGGAAATGAGCCAGACAGAGAGAGAGGGACAGGGCAGGAGGCCACTGCAGTGACGGCAGCCACAGACAGAGACTGGTGGATTAACACAGAGAAGCAGACAATGAGCGAGGCTCCAGGACCCTGGACAGGGTCAAGAGCCCAGGCCCTGGGGCCGTTTGTGCTGCCACAGCGCCAGCCCCTCAATGATGTTCTAACAACATAGCATACAAGGTGGCAAAATTGGGAAATGGTTTTGTTTGAGAAGAAGGAGGCTGGCCCCAGCAGTTCAGGCAGACGTTAGGTCCATGGAAAGGCTTGTGTTCAATGGCAAAAGTAAGCTTCCCGAGCTTCTCTCTCGAGCCCGGAATCTTGCGAATTCTGCTCTGTACACGGCACCCAGGAAAGGTGAGCTAAGCGTGTGCTTTGTGAGTCATCTGTCCACCCTCACGCCCTGGAAACACGGCCCCGAGAAGCTTCCCGCAACTCCTGGGGGTAAAAGCAGCGTGGAGGAATCGGCCGTAACAGTAAAACAGCGATGCGGATGTGTTGCCATGACAACCCTGTGCCATTATTTGCGAATCCTGTGATCTAGTCAGTAACAGAACTGAATGAGGGCAGAAACTTTCTGACTTTTTCTCATTTTTGGAGGCAACAGGGTATCCTCCCATTTTCCTGGAAAATAAGACGAAGCCAAAGCTTTTCCTTGAAAATTAGACAAACCAACTTCCCCTAAGAGTTGCTGCAACCAAAAGACAATTCTCTGTCTACGCAGGCTGGGTAATTATGCCGGCTGTGGTCAGCAGCCGTGGTCAGCAGCCGTGGTCAGCCACTCTGTAGGAATCATCTCAAGGGGAGGAAACAAGAATTTTTTGCCTGTGCCACCACTCAGCCTGTGTCCCCATTGTATTCCCATGGGATCTTCTTGACGTCTGTCTGACGTGCTGACGTCCCTGTGTGTTTGGACAGACCTCTTTTTGTGCTTCCAAACCCAGCTCCACTCGACAAGTGGTCGTTGATTTAATGAAAACATCCAAGAAGAGCTTCTTGGGAAGGAAACGGTTTATTTCAGCTCACAGCTCACAGCTCAGGGCTTCACAGTTCACGAGGTCCCCTCAGCCCGGGCTCTGGTCGAAGCTGGCAAGGGCACCCTGGGATGGTCGCATAGTGAGCCAGGGAGCAGAGAGAGAAGCTAGGACCCGCTCAGCCTAAACAACCAATACGCTGGGGAGAGCCACTTCCTATGCGAAAGTCCCCAGAGACCCAAAGACCGCCCACTGGACCCACCTCCTAGGCACGCCATAGTTACATCACTCCCCACCCTCATCCATCAAGCCTGGGCATTAATCCACCGTCAACACCAGGCCTTGGGACTCAGACATCTGCGTGAGTTTGAGAAGCCAAGTCCTGTTTAATCCACACCCACCACCATATGATAGAAACGCCTGTGAATTACAGCTGGCCTGTAAGTATCAGGTCCCAAACATCAGTACTACAGGTTGGCATGCCAAGCAGCACGTGGAAATCCCACAGTGCCATTTCCACCAACTCCTGGTGTATTTTTGAAGAAGGAAGGCACCGCATCTATTTCCAAGTCAGGAGGAACTGTGGCTGCAAACTAGATTAGAGGTTCGTACAGAGACATAAATAAATTCACAACCTTAAACTAAATATTCATTAAAAACCCACGATGTGGCAGTTGCTAGATCAAGAGCTGCAGCTGCTGGTTTAAAGGGGACCATAAATTCCATTTTCCTGCGTGCATGAAGCAGGCAGTTCCCCCTTAGACTTGGGACGCCTGCAAAGTCATTGGATTTTAGCACCCTGTCCTTAAATCCTTAGTCACTTGTGAAACCCTTCTTTTTGCAACTCTTTCCCCTGGTAATAAACATCCATCTGCCCAAGCTGGAGAAAAAGGCTGTAACTCAAGGAAAATGGATAGATTGGCAGGCGTGTATGTGTGCGTGTGTTTGTGTGTGGGCATGTGCATGCATGTATGTGTGTGGGTGTGGGCATGTGTGTGCATGTATGTGTGTGGGTGTGGCCACATGTGTGTGTGCATGTGGGGGTACATGCATGCATGTGTGTGGGTGGGTGTGGGCATTGTGTACATGTATGTGAGGGGGTGTGGGCATGTGTGTGCATGTATGTGAGGGGGTGTGGGCATTGTGTGCATGTATGTGTGTGGGTATAGGCATTGTGTGCATGTATGTGAGGGGGTGTGGGCATTGTGTGCATGTATGTGAGGGGGTGTGAGCATGTGTGTGCATGTATGTGTGTGTGGGCATGTGCGTGCATGTATGTATGTGGGGGGGCATGTGCGTGCTTGTATGTGTGTTGGTGTGGCCACATGTGTGCATGCATGGGGGTACATGCATGCATGTGGGGGGCATTGTGTGTGGTTGTGGGCATTGTGTGCATGTATGTGAGGGGGTGTGGGCATTGTGTGCATGTATGTGAGGGGGTGTGGGCATTGTGTGTGGGTGTGGGCATTGTGTACATGTATGTGAGGGGGTGTGGGCATGTGCGTGCACTCATGTGTCTGTGGTTGAGTCTCTTCCCTTCCCTTTCTTCCATATCCCAAGGCAAATCTTTGGAAGCGATGGGCAGGAGCTAGCTCTTCCAGGACATTCTGACTCTGGAAGACAAATGTCTTCAGTGATTATGAAAGGCCATAAAGGGTCCCCACGCGCCAAAACCAGAAACGATAAAACTGTAGTAGTTCTTAACCTGTAAAAGAACTCACAGCTAAACAAGGGGGTTGGCCATGTCAGCTCCAGGCCAGCTGGACTTTGGAGAACATCCTTAGCGCCCTCCCAATCCCCCCTGCTAACTCAGAGGCAGGCGCATTGCAGGAACACGCCGGGTTCCCGTCCAGCTGGCCGGCAGGATGTGTGCAGGGAGATGACCAGAAAGCACACAGATCTGAGCCGCAGAATCCACCAGGCTACAACACGTGCAGGCCTCTGGCATGCTCAGCCTGCAGGGCGCAGCAATGGCCCATTTGTAGACATCTGTGCACATCCAACCCCCTTCCAACACCACCACCTTCTGCCAGAACAAAGAAGCCATCCGGAGCAGGAGTGGCGACGGCCCACGTGTGGCTTCCCAGACACAGTTTGTTACCGTGAATAACGGCGCTCCCAAAGCTTGGAGGAAAAGGCCAGTATGTGCTACACAGCTGTGCGGTCAGGGGAGACAGAAGCCGCTCCAAGGAGCTTAGCAAAGCTCACACTCAAGTGCGGCAGTGTCCCCGCCTGGCCACCGAGCAGCGGATTCCAGAAGCTTAATCTCATTGGAAGGAACCCCCATTTCCCAGCATCTCTACAAAGACAGAGAAGAAAGAAAGGCAAAAGCTGGCTCTCCGGGAGCCAGGTAAACCCACTGGCACGCCTGACCGTCCTGCAGGACCACCTCCACCGGGGCTGGCAGTGGCTAACACCAGCCATTCCAAAAGCTGGCAGAGTTGCAATGGAGTCTTCTCCAGCCTTAGCACATTGGGGATGGAGGGAAGAAACCTGCTTGCACAAGTCATGATATTAACAGCCACTGCTTGTCCCTCCAGTATTTTGGCTACGTTTTTTTATTTTAAAAATCCAAATGGTTACAATTATAAGTTAACTATCGGACAAGACAGCTGACTGTAGGCCTGTGAAAATCAATTATCCTGACATTGATTACCGTCTACAGAGGAGCAGAGTATTGTAATTGTAGTTTGCTGGAAGCTATTGCAACCTTCCTGGACGTGCTCCCAATTTGGTTGGAAATAATTAATGGGTGTTGGCAGGGAGGGGAGGGCGATGCTGGCGTGCGGCTTAACATACAAATTAATTGACATGAAATAAATTAATATGTTTAATTTGAATGTTATTAATTTACCAAACAGAAACAGGCACCGGTGTTAGAGAGCTCCGGTGTTCACATCAGCTGCGGGGATGGCACCCGGTTACCGTGGCAACTGCTTCATTAGGCTTCCAGGGGAAGCCAGCACATCACATGGGGCTGAGGAGCAGTGGGCAGACGATTGCAGACATCAAACGGGAAATCAGAAATATCAACCAGAAACAAGTGGTGCTTGGAGGAGGGCGCTCAGAGGCGGCTCTACCCGCAGGTGACCTGGGCTCCAGCCTGCAGCCAGGAAAGGCAGGTTTGACATCCAGCACATCTCCCACCCCCGGATCAGGTACTGACCGTGTGAGAAACAGTAGGAGGTCAGGAGGGTTTTCACTCCCCCAGATGCCCACGCTGGCCCTGGCTTCCCATCGTTGGCACACACTGTTCTCTCCTCCTGGGGCATACCTCCCTTCCTCTCTGCCACGCCTGCTCAGGCCTCAGCGTGGATAGCAGACCCCACCCTCCCCACCTGGTTGCCCCTGATGAGTCCCATAGTCCCACATGCATCCTACCAGAGCACCTGTCTTCAGGATTCTCCCGTCTTCCCTCTCCCCAGACTGTGAGCTTCCTGAAAGCAAGGCTGTGCTGGTCCAGTTCCAACTGCAGTTTTTGGAACAGCTGCCTGGGCATCTCCAGGAAGTTGGTTAGGAAAGCAGGGTGTCAGGCCCACCCCAGATCTGCAACATCAGAATCTCAATGTTGGGGCTGGCGCCATGGCGTAGTAGGGTAATCCTCCGCCTGCAGTGCCGGCATCCCATATGGGCGCGTTCTAATCCCGGCTGCTCCTCTTCCAATCCAGCTCTCTGCTATGGCCTGGGAAAGCAGTAGAAGATGGCCCAAGTCCTTGGGCCCCTGCACCCGCATGGAAGACCAGGAAGAAGCACCTGGCTCCTGGCTTCGGATCAGCGTAGCTCCGGCCGTTGTGGCCATTTGGGGAGTAAACCAATGGAAGGAATACCTTTCTCTCTGTCTCTCCCTCTCACTGTGAAACTCTGTCAAATAAATAAATAAAATCTTAAAGGAAAAAAGAATCTCAATGTTAATAAGTTGCCTAGAGTATTCATGTGCACAGGGAAGGTACACACTACTCTATACAACTGCTTCCCAGGATGAGGCACATGGAAGGCCCTTGACAAATGTTCCTTAAAAAATGATTTTTATTATTTGTTTGAAAGCCAGAGTTACAGGAGGGAGGGGGAGAGGTCATCCATTGGCTGGTTCACTTCCCAGATAGCAGCAATGGCTAGGGCTAGGCCAAGCCAAAGTCAGGAGCCAAGAGCTTCATCCAGATCTCTCACATGAAGACCCAAGCACTTGGGCCATCTGCTGCTGCTTTCCCAAGTCTGTTAGCAGGAAGCCTGATCAGAAGTGGAGCAGCCAGCACAGGAACTGGCGGCCGTGGGAGACACAAGTGTCTCGGATGGCAGCTTCACCCGCTACACCACAATACCAGCCTCAATAACTGTTTTTTAAATCAAGATTTCTCTCTGTCCAAACCTCACACCTACCTCAGGTGGCAGAGATGAGTTCAAAGAAATGTGCAGTTTAGTCGTCATTGATTACTGCAGAGAAACAGGCTGGCTGTGTGTGTGTAGTGCAGACTTAGGCTCTGCAGTTCCCACTGTGGAGGCTTAAAATCCTTGCCCTGATACCCTGTGACCTCAATCAAAGTACTTAACCACTTTGTGCCCCAATTTGGTCATTGATAAAGTGGGAATAGAAGTGCATTCCATCGACGGATAGTCACCTGAGCCTCTGTGGGTGTCACCCACCGTTGCAAGCACTCAGGCATCATCTGTGAACCCACAGTGCTGGTCTACAGTGTTTCGACAACCTTGAGGTATGCCTGGAAGTCCCAAGAACTTGTTGAACGTGGATTCTGATCTAGTGGGTTTGAATTCTGCACTTCTGCTCCCAAGGGATGCTGAGGCTACAGTTGGAGAATCCTCAGCGGAGAAGATAGGAGGTCATAGCAAAGACAGGAAGGCAGAAAGCTAAGGGATTTCCAAGTCTTAGGTGGTTCTGGGTGGAGCTCCCTCACAGGCCCTGGACACCTGGGCACTGAGAAGTGGTGACCTTCATAGGAACAGCCAACATCTAATGATGGATGTTGAACGGGACCCGTGAGATTCATGTCCTTGACCATCTCCATCTCCCCAAATACAAATGTGAAACATATCTTCCCCATGGGCCAACAATCCCCACCAGTGATTGTTCTGCTTGGAACTCAGGAAAGAACCAAGACAAAATTTAGTAGAACCGAGAAGGTGTCCAAATGATGTTAACCCTAAGACAAAACAAGATACGCTTTATCTGACCTAATTTTCCTTGAACGTAACAACACTAAGTCACCAATCTCGTTTGGGACATGCCCTAAGATGCTCCATCTCACCGTGGATAGCTTGGCCTTCAACCCCAGGTGTATGATACAATCGTCAGGGAAGCCACTGGCTTTACTGGTTATGGGATAGAGCCCAGACATCAGTGCCTTTTTAGTGTTCCACAGTGTATTCGAATAGTTGGCCAAAATTGAGCACACCAAGTTTGAAGAGTCCCACAGCTTCCTCTAGTTTATCCCACATGTTCACTGACAACTCTACCGGCCTGGGTTTGAACTCACTTTGAACTCCACACGTCCTGGCCACCCACAGTAGATACCTACGTCCCTGCCCTTGTTCGTTGACCATCATCACCAAGAGAGGGAAGGGACATATCTTTGATGAACTTCATTAAGCAGACAAGACACCAGGGGACAGTTTCCAAAAGAAGTAACTCATCTGCTTTTTATCTGCTTCCTCTAAGTCCACACACATGTGCACAGGTGATTGTTCCAATAGTTTTGATATTCGGAGGGAGTTTTATATTAACAACCGCTCCCGTGAGGCTACATAGCCTCACGGCCACCCTTTGTAATGGCTGCATAAAATGAGACGACTGATCATAATTTACCTCCATGTTGTTGGACGTTTGGGTGGCCTCCAATTCGTCACTGCTGATAAACAAGGAAGCAATGAGTTCCCTCTCTGCATCGAGATTTCAGGGCTGTGGACCTGCAGGTCTCTGTCTGCAGCCCCAACTACATCCCCTCCTGCAGCTGCCGCACCCTTTCTTTCTCTTCCCACCTCTCTAATGAGACGAGACTAAGCAGAATCCCCTTGCTGATGCTCAGTGGGGTGCTCTTCGCATTTGGGTGGGAGGAGGCTTTCCTGCAAGAAGTTTTGGATCCTTGTCCTGTCCATGAGATGCCAGTAACATCCCTCATAGTCATAGGACAACCCAAAGCCCCCCAGTAGACTAAGAATCTCTGCACACTCCCTGTGGGCTTCTATCGTGATTTCTTAGACTCTGGTCAGGGTGTCTCAGTGGAAAATCTCATCAAAGAAAAGGTCTTGGGCCCAGCATTGTGGCACGGTGGGTTAAGCCTTGGCCTGCTGCACTGGCATCCCATATAAGCACCGATTCGAGTGCCGGCTGCTCTACTCCAAACTAGCTCCCTGCTAATGGTCTGGGAAAGCAGTGGAGGATGTCCCAAGTGCTTGGGCCCCTGCACCCACATGGGAGACCTGGATGGAGTTCCCAGTTCCTGGCTCCTGGCTAATGGCTGCTGTGGCCACTTTGGGAGTGAACCAGTGATGAAAGGTCTCTGTTCCTCTCTTTTTAACTCTGCCTGTCCAATAAATCAATGAAGAGGTCTCAAGAGTCAGCCCCATCTACAGATCAGCTCTGATCCCCACCCATCCTCACTCACCCACCTCCCCTCCTCCAACTCAGTCACCAGGACACTTCCTGGTGGAAAAGGAATTTACACTCAGACCTAACACCCCCCAACCAAGTGTCTTCCCACCAAACCACTCCACCAACTTGCAAGAAAATCTGGGAACCCTACTACTGTCCACTGTCACTACCGAGATAAGCCATCTGGAAGAAAGGCTGTGCTCAGGAATGGTCTGGCCCTGGGGAGACGGAGGGGACAGCTCTGTGTTCACTCCGCCTGACGGCCACTCGAGTCTCAGGTCTGCAAACACAAAGACAATATTCAAAACTCAAGCAGAAATGCTGCATCCTGACACAGCAGAGCCACCCTTCGGTTTGGTTTGATTTTGCTTTAAATAAATGAAAGTTAGAACACACCGTGGGCTTTTCAAGGCCTGTCCCCTGCATAGGTCAAAGGCTTCTTAACCAAGATTGCTGTCATTCTTCGTGTCCTTGTGATTCTCTGATAATTGCAGTCTCGGGGCTATCATTTATACAAAGCTTAAAATGGATTTGCAAAGGTGAAGTTATCAAAAAAAGATTTTAAACCACTCGGATTTAGATATAAACACCATGACTGAATTTAATGAGCTGGAATAAAAGGTATCTGTCTTGTAGAAAGAACAAGCCAGAAAAAGCAAGAGTGCACACAACACACAACAGATGTACACACACATGCACAACACACATGTACACACAGAAAACATGCATGTAAACACACAGCAGACACACAACACACACAACAGATGCAGATACAACACACACACAATGCACAACACATATGCACATATGCACACCAACACAACACACATGTGTACGTACAATACACATGTGTGCACGCATGTACAACATACATGCACACACAACACACACGTGCACACACAACAAACACAGCACTTGTACATACACACATAACACATACACAAAACACATGCACACATACACAACACACATGCACACATAACACACACTCCCCAAAGCAAAGGACCTGGCCACTACTCAGTCCTAGCCCCTCCCACCCCCTACCACCACTCAAAAAGATATGGAGTCAATGGTCTTTCTCTCCATTTATAGGTACAACATGGGCAGTGTGGCTGCCCTTGACTCTTACCAACTCAGAACGGACTGATACATGACATAGCTGGTTAAGCCTCTGCCTGTGGTACCAGCATTTCACGTGGGCACCTGTTGTGTCCTGGCTGCTCTTCTTCCTATATGGTCGTCTATGGCTCTCTGCTAATGGCCTGGGAAAGGTGGAGTGCTTGGGCCCCTGCCACCCATGTGTTGGACCCAGCAGAAGCTCCCAGCTCCTGGCTTTGGATCAGCCCAGCTCCGGCCATTGCAGCCATCTGGGGAGTGAACCAGCTAAAGGGAGACCTCTCTCTGTGTGTAACTCTGCCTCTCAAATAAATAAATGAACCCTTTAAAAAAATACATCCAGGAGCCCAGAACTTAATCTACATCTCCCACATAGGAGGCAACACCCAGTTACTTGAGATACCACCTGATGCCTTCCATGGTGCGTGTTAGCAGGAGGCAGGAATCAAAAGCATTCCAGTATGTGGGTATCCCAAGAAATGTCATAACCGTTGGGCCAAATGCCTGTTCCCTGAATGTGTTACTTCCTATTCTGATATTACCCAAATCGTGTAAACTCACAAAAGAAAAACCCCACTGGAAATCAGATTTCAAATGAGTTGAACTCACTAATTAAAAGGGAAAACTCAGGAAGCCTAGACACACCACGGAGAATTACGTGCCCTCCCTAGATTATCCTAAGAAACAACCCGGGGGGCCGGCACTGTGGTACAGTGGGTTAATGCCCTGGCCTGAGGCGCCAGCATCCCATATGGGCACCGGTTCGAGACCCGGCTGCTCCACCTCTGATCCAGTTCTCTGCTGTGGCCTGGGAAAGCAGAAGATGGCCCAAGTCCTTGGGCCCCTGGGAGACCCGGAAGAAGCTCCTGGCTTCTGGCTTTGGATCAGTGCAGCTCCAGCCATTGCAGCCAGTTGGGGAGTGAACCAATGGATGGAAGCACACGTGTGTGCTCTCTCGCTCTCTCTCTCTCGCGCTCTCTCTCTCTCTCTCTCTTTCTATATATATATATATATATATATATATACATCTCTACCTCTCTACCTCTCCTCTCTCTGTGTGACTCTGACTTTCAAATAAATAAATAAATCTTAAAAAAAAAAAAAAACCCGGACCGTACTGCATGTTCCCAGCATAGCACATTTGGACCCCACGGCTTCATTACATAGGACAGTTTGCTGGGGACCTCGACCCACCCAGCTCAACAGCAAGAATCATACCAAGGTCTGGATTCCCCAACCACGTGGTAGAGAAATGAGATTTTCTCTTCATCCTGTCCCAGGGTGGAAATGGGCTCCATCCTACAGACAGAGGAGGCGCGGAGTGAGACAGGGGAGGCTCAGGGGGCCAATCTAGTCTAAGACATTTCAAGAAGTAGCTGGAACCTCCTGCCCAGGCCAGAGAGAATCCCGCAGGGCAAAGAACGGGTGCCCATGACCTTAGGACACCACGCTCTGTCCTGTCCCCTACCTTGTTAGAGTAATATGCAGGAAACAGCTATGGTAGAGGGGAATGAGTTATTCTAGAAAACACCAGGAAATGCCTCCATCAGGAATGGGGCCACTGGCACCCTGTGGCTAACCAGAGTGGACAGCAGTCCAGTCAGGTAAGGAGCTCGGAGGCGCAGTTCTCAACGACCGTGCAATGGGCGGGTTTGGGGCGCTGCCCATCGCCAGGCGGAGGCACTGCAGGGGGAAGTGGTGGCGGCCACGGCAGAGGAAAGGGAACCGTGGTGGGGCTGTGCATAGATGTGTGTGGACAAGAGAGTGAAGAGGGAGCAGCCAGGAGAAGAGTGAGCACCTCATGGGCGAGCTTCGTGGTGCAGCAGCTAAGCTGTGCTTGGGGCACCTGCATCCCACACTGGGCGCCTGGTTGAGTCCCCACTCCGCTTCTGACTCCACTTCCTGCTGACACACACCTTGGAGAGCATAGGTGGCCACTCAAGTGCTTAGATTCCTGCCCCCTCATGGGAGTGAGGGAGACGTGGACAGAATTCTGGGCTCTTCTCTTCAGCAGCCTGGCCCAGCCATGGCCATTGCACGGTTTTGGGGAGTAAATCAACAAATGGAAAATCTCTCTCTCTCTCTCTCTCTCTCTCTCTCTCTACCTTTCAAGGAAAAACAAACCCCCTAACTCAGGACAAATGAGCTGTAGCCCCTGTGGCCCAGGAAGAATGGTGGTTTCCTCATTTGTGTTCCCAGCAGGCCTTGGTGCTCCGGGCTGCTCACAGAGCTTGTCACAAGTATTGACACTGAATGTGTATGTGTGTGAGTGTGTGTAAGTATGTGTGTATGTCTGTGTGTGTGCATGTATGTGAGTGTGTATGTGTGTATACATGTGTGTATGCTAGAGTGTATGTGTGTGTATGTATGTGTGTAAGTATGTGTGTATGTATGTATGTGTATGTGTGTATGTGAAAGTGTGTGTAAGTATGCATGTGTGTATGTGTGTGTATGTATGTGTGTGGAAGTGTATGTGTGAGTATGCATGTGTGCATGTGAGTGTGTGTATGTGTAAGTATGCATGTGTGTGTATGTACGTGTGTGTGTGTGTTTGAGTTCTCAGTGATAATGGCCCTCACCACATGACCTTTGAACCTACTGCAGCATCCATCCCGATGGCGTGTGCTCAACAAATACCTGGACGGGGAGGACATCTCGGAAGGCAGCAGTCACAGGGGGTGGAACGCACCACAGGGGCATCAGACCCAGAAGTCCAGAGGGCTGGTGGAGAGGTCATCTGCTGTTTTTCAAGTCCAGAGACATTCCTGCTTACTCTAACAGCACACGCCACACACATACAGACACACAAGCATATGCACACATTTACACAGACACATGAACACACATACACACAAACACGCATATATATACATATACACACATGCATATACACACAGAAATTCACACATATACACACATGCATGCATATACAGAGACAAACACATATACACACATACACACATCATATACACAGACACACACATATACACACAGACAATTATATGCACACACACACATACTCTCTCTCCTTTTTCTCTTCAGAAACACAGTTCCCAGTCAACTTGGCCCAGCTACCTTCTCCCCTTGAGCTCACATGGACCAAGGCGGGCCGATCCCTGGACCCCACCCACCTAGGCTCATCAATCACTTGGAAACAGGCCTGTAAGCCAAGCCAGACCAGCAGCCCTGCAGTCTGGGCCATGTTGGAAGCCCTCTCCCTGCTAGGTGGCCCTCCCCGCAGAGACTGTCCAGGGCCTTCACTGTGGAGAGTCTGCCTGAGGGTGTGGCCAATGGGCAGGAGCATAGAACCGACAGCTGAGGAGAAACCAAGACCTGAAGACATTGCTGGGCCCCTAACTACAGCAGTGCCTGAAACCTGCTCGGATTTCCAGAATCATCTACTGGCACGAGCCAGCATCCTTCCTGTTCCTGCTGTAAGCATTTAGAGCTACACTTGCAACGAATAGGTTTGAATAATACTGTCAGGAGTACACACAACCATATATACACATGCATATACACACACACAAGATACACACATACACACATATATCCACATAGACATACACCTACACACATGCACACACAGTCGCCTGCCTCTGGAGAGCACAAAACAATGCAAAGTCCAGTCATCTGTCACTGGGCTCTAGGACCGTCAATCAAATGGCGGAGCTCTAGCCAAATGAGCTTGGGTAATGCCACCCCAGCACCCACCTGCACCAGGTGTTCACACTGCAGTTCAACTCTGGGAACAACCGGCATCACACAACACCCCAAGCCACCTACCACCAGCCTGGCTGTGTTCCCCACCACTGTGTAAACCAGGCTACCCTCTAAGCAGTGGCTGCAGAGACAGGGGTACACTTTGCCCCTTGGGGCAAAACAGATCCAGAGAAGCATGCTAACATTATCAACTACAGTATCACTCAGTATCAGAAGGGGTGGTTCCCATTAAACCAAAACACCAGGAACACGGCAATTAATACAATAGCTGTGATATATGGTATTTTCTCAAGCATCCAATATAAATTTAAAGTCATGTTCAATAAAACAAGTCATTTTAACCTGTAAGTTGCAAGCAAGAATTAGTTTTTTCTTGACCTATGCTTGTCAGTACTAATTAACTCTGCAAACAAGAAAGAACTTTTTGAAAGCTAAAATGCTACATATGCGCAAAGTTTCACAACTCTCAAATTATAGCTGGTATTATGACTTACACCGTGTATCTCAAAAGAGCTAAGATCATCAGGTTCACATTTGAGGATTAGTAAACACACATACACACTCTCTCTGACTTGATTTTGCTTGTCAGTAAATTTTGCCTAGAAGCAAATATCATCAAATCACAATGTCAATCCATTCATGTTGGGTCACAGGTTACCAAAACAAACTTTACACTGCAGAAAAGCACTAGAAAAACTGAAAATAAAGTCCAGTAGAGGAGGCAGAGAAAGATGGAAGCTGAGCAAGCTCCTCCAACAATCGTCACTGCACAGAGGCGAGCATCAATCTACCTTATCAAGAGCCAGGAACACAGAGGAGACATCACAATGCCTGGTGTTAGAATCATGGAAAGAAAAGAGGCACAGAGAAGGCAGGAAGGGAAGAGTTGCCCACGATACCCCTCTATCAGCTCCAACCTTCCTGCTTGGAGTGGGGGAGTCCCATGCCTGGTACCAGACTCCCCATTGTAAAATGCCCACAAAGCCAGGCACAGCCCACAGCCTCTGTGCCCAAGACCAGTGCCCATGGACTGAGCCTAGGGGACCCCATTAGGCAGGTGGCCAAGCGACTACCTCCACCAACACTTCGGCAACCTCAGGGAGTGCTGCCTGGAAGAAGCCCCTGCCCACCAGGGACAGGGGCAGGGCAGTGAGCACAGGACCTGATGTCACGATGGCCTTAGAAAGGAGGAGCTAAGCACATAGTATCTGCTGTTCCCTGTCCACCCCAACCCTGTACCAGGAATGACTTTGCCTGGCAGGAGGAAGACCAGCAGGAGACCGCCAGCCATCACCATTCACAGCACAGACACCTGAGCCGTCTACAGCTGGAGAACCCCACGGCCCTCGCAGGCCCCGAGCTCCATCTGGAAGCTGCTGGGTTACCACGCCACTGCATTGCCCCAGAGACAGAGCCCAGCCCACAGTGCACCCTCCCCCACCCAGGCCTTTGCTGCAGGAGCAAGCTCGAGACCCCGCCCACCTGGGGTCCTGTGACTCAGCCCTGTGAACTCTGCCAAGAGCCCCCCCCCCATCCTCCCACAGTCCCAGGAAGAACCCGGATGGCACACCCTGAGCAGCTCAGCCTGCAGAGGCCCCAAGAAAACACATGAGCAACCCCCCACCTTCTTCTGCCCTGAAAATAGTCAGGTGGCTGGCCTTGCCTGAGTGGCTCTGCCAACCAGGGACCCTGGGAAGCAACAGGGCAGTCCCACCCATGCTGCTGCCATCCCAAAAGCAGTTGAGCAGCCCCTTATCAGGTTGGCCACCGGAGGCCCTCACGCCTCAGACACGGACCAGTGCCCGGTCTGGGCATACTGGTGTGGCCCAGCCCCTATTTGACCCTCAGACACTGACAGGCACCCCACACCCGCAGCTGAGTGCAGGACACCTGAGGGAGCTGCCTCCTCTGGTGGTGTAACCCCATAATCCCTGCAGCCTAGGATGCCGAGACACCTGCAGATTCCATCATGGATCACAGCTGAACAATACGCATGGATAAAGTGCCCACCTGGATCCAAAGCCAACACAGCCTTTCCAGCAACAACCTAGCACACCAGAAAATCTTTCACTGTGCCAGCCGCCCAATAAAATCCAGAGGCACAAAAGCCAACACAGAGACAACAACAAGTAGGACAAATGAGGTTACCTGGTACCCCCAAAAGAACACACAGCTCTCTAACAGTAGACCTGAAGAAATGGATGCTAACTTCTCTAGAATTCAAAGTAATAAGAGAATAAGATTCAAAGAATAGGATAGAAAATTCAATGACATTAGGAAGACAATGTATAATATGGCTAAGAAATTTAGCAAACAGATGGAAATCATAAAAAGGAACACATCAAAAATCTTAGAGCTAAAGAACGCAATAAATGAAATAAAAATACTATTGACAGCCTTGATAGCAAAAGCAAAAAAGATTTTCTGAGCTTCAAGATGGGTCTTTTGAAGCAGTGCAATCAGATAAAAGGAATGAAGGAAGGAAGGTAAGTAGCTGGGTTGGTTAAAAGGATGAAGAAAGACCTATGGGACACCATAAAATGAGCAAATATTTGCATGATTGGTGTTACAGAAGGAGAAGAGAAAGGAGAAACTATTTAAAAACATTGAATTAAATATTTGCTAAACATTTTATAAGTCGTGTGAAAGATGTGGACATCCAGGTCCAGGGAGTCCAAAAGGCCCCAAAGAGATTGGACTAAAAAAGATCCTCCTGGAGACACATTATGATAAAACTGTCAAAAATATAAGAGAGAGAGAATTCAAAAACAGCAAGAGAAAAGCATCAAGTCACTTCCAAGGAAACCCCCATTGGGTTAACAGCAGATGTCTTGGCTAAAATCTTACAAGCCAGAAGAAAATGGAATATAATATTCAAAGTCCTGGAAGAAAAAATTGGTGGCCAGTATTGAGGCTCAGTGGGTTACCATGCCACTTACCGCACCATCCTACATGGGCTCTGGTTTGGGTCCTGTCTGCTCCACTTCCAATCCAGCTCCCTGCCAATGTACCTGGGGAAAGCAGTGGAGGATGGCCCATGTGCTTGGGCCCCTGTCACCCCCGTGGAGACCTGGATGGAGTTCCAGGATCCTGGCTTCATAAGCACGTTTTGTAGACACACAAAAGAGAAAGAGAAAAAAATCTAATGATTCATGTTTTGTGTTTACTTTTCTCTAGATTTTATTTGCTATATACTTAGCTAAGAGCCTTTCAAAATAAGGACTATAGGTCTGATTTTTAAAAAGATTTTTATTTATCTATTTGACAGGTAGAGTTACAGACAGTGAGAGAGAGAGACAGAGAGAAAGGTCCTCCTTCCATTGGTTCACTCCACAAATGACCAGGTGCCTCTTCCTGGTCTCCTTTGCAGGTGCAGGGGCCCAAGCACTTGGACCATCTGCTACTGCCTTCCCAGGCCACAGCAGAGAGCTAGACTGGAAGAGGAGCAACCGGGACTAGAACTGGCACCCATATAGGATGCTGGTGCCACAGGCAGAGGATTAACCTAGTGTGTCACAGTGCCAGCCCCTGAACTTTTTATTTTTAAAATATTTTTATTAATTTCAGAGAAACAGGGACAGACTGCCAGAGCACCCATCAGCTGGCTCACTCTGAAAATGCCAAGAGGGGCCAGGTCTGGTTGGAGCCAGGAACCAGAAGGGAATACAGGTCTCCCATGTGGGTGCAGGAACCCAATCAATGGCGCCAGCATCACTGGTGCACAGGGCCTGCACCATCAGGAAGGTGGGGTTAGGAGCCAGAGCTAGGAATTAAACTCAAGTGGAATGCATGCACCTTAACTGCTAGGCTGAACACCAGGTCCTCTGTAATTGTTTTCTGGTACTCATTCAGTTTGGATATCAGGGTTATATTGGTCCCTTAAAATGAGCTGGAGGGGCCAGCACTGTGGTGTAGCAGGTAAAGCCACCACCTGCAGAGCCCGCATCCCATATGGGCATTGGTTCAAGTCCCAGCTGCTCCACTTCCGATCCAGCTCTCTGCTATGGCCTGGGAAAGCAGTGGAAGATGGCCCAAGTCCTTGGGCCCCTGTACCTGTATGGAAGACCTGGAGGAGGCTCCTGGCTCCTGGCTTCAGATTGGCACAGCTGCAGCTGTTGTGACCATCTGGGGAGTGAACCAGCAGATGGAAGACCTCAATCTCTCTCTCTCTCTCCCTCTGCTCTCTGTATCTCTGCCTTTCAAATAAATAACTAAACAAATCTTTTTTTTAAAAATGAACTTAAAAGGCTTCTATTTTCTGAAAGAACATATTATTGCACTATTATTTCTTCTACAAATGCTTAGTAGAATTAACCAAATTATTTAGACCTTTAGTTATCTCTGGGGAAGATTCTTTTAATGAATTTCTTAAATACATATGAGGCTATTCAAATTTTTTCTTTCATGTCAGTTTCTGAACTTCAGTTTTTGAAGAAATGTGTGCATTTAACATAAGTTGCCAAAATCATCAAAATTGTTTAACATCCTTTAAAGAATTAATTAGAACTAGAAGTACTAAATGATCCAGCAATTCCACTTGTGGGATATATCCAAAGGAAATTAGTCTATTGAAGAAACACGTGCACTCCCACATTCACTGCAGCACCAATCACAACAGCCAAGACACGGGATTAATCTAAGTATCTATCCACAAATGAAATGGAAAAGAAACTGTGTTATATAGTAATAGAATACTACTCAGCCACTAGAAAGCTTGAAATCCTGTTATGTGCAACAATGTGGATGAACTTAGAGGACATTATGTTAGGTCAAATAAGCCAGGCACAGAAAGACCAATCCTGCATGATCTTACTCACATGTGGGTCTCTGAGAAAGTGGATCTTAGGATAGTTGAAAAGCAAATCTGGTAGCAGACTGGGGCCACACAGGGATCGTCCAGGCAATCGATACAATGTTACAGCTGGTTAGGCAGAACACATTCTCGAGTTCTATTGCTCAAAGTCACTGTAGTTACAAGAAGCATCACACATTTCAAAATATCTACAAGAGAGGACTTCGAATGTTCTCACCACACAAAATTAATAAATGTTTGTGACTATAACTTTATCATTACAAAAATGTATGGAAGTACAGAAACATCACAATGTACCCCACAAATACAGAAAATTATGTATCAACATTTTTATTTTTAAAGGCCATTCAGTTCAGGCACATCATAAAGTCTCTGCTTAATTCTACATCAATTAATTAGAGTAGACAGACCCACCTACACCAAATCAGAACCCCTCTCCTCACCTCTTCTGTGAGTAAAACACCTCAAAGGGCTGCCTTAAAAATGTGTCAAGTGTCCAGTGTTGGGGTGCAGCAGCACCTGTGTGCCCACATCCCACATGAGCACTGGTTGGTGTCCCAGCTGTTCCACTTCTTATCTAGATCCCTGCTAACACACCTGAGAAAGCAGGGGAAAACGATCCAAGTCCTTGAACCCCTGCACCCATGTGGGAAACCCAGACAGAGTCCCTGGCTCAGCTTAGTCCAGCCCTCGCTGTGGCCATTTGGCGAGTGAACCAGAGGATGAAATCAATCAATCAATCAATCAGTCTCTCTGACTTTCCTCTAACTCTGCTTTTCAAATACTTACATACATACACACACACACAAATAAATCTACCTTTAAAAAATAACATGTGTCTTGGAGTGAGGGTTGCATGCATGTTTTTAAGTGCACGTGTGCACATGTGTGTAGGAATGGAGGGGGTACTAGAGAGATCTGTTGCCCCAATCTCCCCAGCAGGTGGAATCTTGCTCCTCTGAGCATAAGCTAAGTGAATTCTTAGAAAGTGAGTTTATCTGCTTCAATGAGTCTTGTCATCAGTCCCTGGGAAACAACTCCATCTGTGTGATGAGATCTGCCTTCCGCCTCCCCTGCCTTCAATGTTCTGCACAACCTGGATGTCTCAGTAGAAGATTTCCTAGTGGGTGTTTGGTGCAGCAGTGACGGCGCTGCCTGGATCACTTGCATCCCATGTCCGAGCACCTGGGTTCAAGTCCCTCATCCGCTTTCAATCCCAACCTCTGGCTAGCGAGCACCCTGGAGGCAAAAAGTCAAGGCCCTGGTAGTCAGGAACTTCCCACCTGCTTGGGAGACTTGGACAGAGTCCAGGTTAGTTGAACCAGCAAATGGGAGGTCTCTGTGTGTCTCTGCTTCTCGAATAAGATAACCAATGTTTTAAATGTTGCAAGCATGAAGGTCAAATAGGCTTAAAGCAAGCTCATTTAGTTTTATTTGTAGAATGCTTTGGTGTGTATCTTGAAGGGGTTTTTGTTAATCAGCCAAAATCAACTGACAGGTAAGAAAATAAAAATGATCTAAATGATCAATGGAAGAGGGGACGGAAATGTTCACAAAAATGAATATCAGCAAAAGATCGGTGACCTGAAGAGCTGATTTAAAAAAAAAAATTATATACTGTTGGCCCAACTAACCAAAGGGAAAAAAAGGAGAAAACTAATAAAATCAGAGATGAAAAAGGAGCTGTTGCAATGAATACCACAGGAATAAAAAGAATCGTCAGGATTTACTACAAACATCTATATGCTAACCAAGCTGGAAAATCCAGACAAAACGGAATTTCTGGACATAGACAATCTACCAAATTGATTCGTGGAGACTTAGAAAACCTAAACAGACCAATAACCAAGACAGAGATTTAATCAGTAATAAAGACCTTCCCAACAAAGAAAAGCCCAGGGCCAGATGGCTTCACTGCTGAATTCTACCAAAACGTTAAAGAACTAATTCCAATTCTTCTCAAACTATTCAAAACAACTGAAGGGAGAGAATCTTTCCAAACTCCTTCTATGAGGCCAATATCACCTTAACTCCAAAACCAGAAGAAGATACAACAGATAAAGAGAGCTATAGACCAACATCTCTGATGAACTTAGATGCAAAAATCCTCAGGAAAATACTAGCTAATTGAATCCAACAACATCTCAGAAAGATCATTCACCTGGAACAAGTGAGATTTATCCCTGGTATGTAGCGGTAGCTCAACATATGCAAATCAATAAATGTGATACATCACATTAACAAACTGGAGAACAAAATCCATATGATTATTCAGTAGCTGCAGAGAACACATTTGATAAAATACATCCTTTCATGATAAAAACCTTTAGCAAATTAGGTATGGTGGGAATATCCCTCAACATAATCAAGGCAGTGTATGACAACCCCACAGCCAGCATCATATTGAATAGGGAAAAATTGGAAGTATTTTCCCTAAGATCCATAGCCCACAAGGATGCCCACTCTCAGCATTGCTATTCAATATAGCTCTAGAAGTTTTATCCAGAGCTATTAGGCAAGAAAAAGAAATCAAAGGGATACAAATTGGGAAGGAGGAAGTCAAATTATCCATGTTTTCAGATGACATGATCCTATACGTATAGGGGAACAAAAAAGCTTCCCCTATATGTATAGGGGAACAAAAAAGCTCCTATATGTATAGGGGAACAAAAATAGCTAAGAGGCTATTGGAACTCATAAGAGAGTTTGGTAAAGTATAAAATCAATGCACAAAAATCAATATATAAAATCAACACAGAAAAACCAAAATCCTTTGTAGACACAGACAATGGCATAGCTCAGAAAGAACTTGTATGATCAGTCCCACTCACAATAGCTACAAAAAATTAAATACCTTGGAATAAATTTAACCAAGGAAGTGAAAGATCTCTACAATGAAAATTACAAAACATTAAAGAAAGAAGAAGACACAAAAAATTGAAAAATCATCTCTGTTCATGCTTTGTAGGAATTAATATCAAAATGTCCATACTATCCAAAGCAATTTACAAGTTCAATGCAATTCCAATCAAAATATCAAGGACATGCTAAAATTAATATGAAACACAGGAGACCCTGAATAGCTAAAGCAACCTTTAACAACAAAAACAAGTCAGAGGCATCACGATATCAGATTTCAAAACATACTACAGGGAAGTTTTAATCAAAACAGCCCAGTACTGGAAGAAAAACAGGGATGCAGACCAATGGAACAGAATAGAGACCCAGAAAGTAGCCCAGCAGCTACAACTACTCTTTGACAAAGGAGCTATGACAAATCCCTAGAGAAGGGACAGTCTCTTCAACAAACGGTATTGGGAAAATTAGATCTACGTGTGCAGAGTATGAAACTAGACCACTACCTTACACCTTATACAAAAATCAACTCACCATGGACCAAGGATCTAAATCCATGACATGACAGCATCAAGTTACTAGAGGAGAACATTGGGGAAACTTGGCAAGACATTGGCATAGGCAAATGCTTCTTGGAAAAGACCCCAGAAGCACAGGCAAGCAAAGCCAAAGTTGACAAATGGAATACTTCAAGCTACTCTGCACTGCAAAGGAAACACACAATAAACTTAAGAGGAGACTAAAAGAACAGGAGAAATTATTTGAAAACTATGCAACTGATCAAGGATTACTATCCAAGATCTATAAAGAACTCAAGCATCTCAACAACAACAAAACAAACAATCCAGTTAAGAAATGGGCAAAGGTCATGAACAGGCATTTTTCAAAGGATGAAATACAAATGGCCAACAGACACATGAAAACATGCTCAGGGTCACTAGCCATCAGGGAAATGCAAATAGAAACCACAATGAGGTTTCACTTCACCCCAGTTAGAATGGGGTGGCACCACAGCTCACTAAGCTAATCCTCCACCTGCGGCACTGGTACTCCGGGTTCTAGTCCCGGTTGGGGTGCCAGTTCTGTCCTGGTTGCTTCTCTTCCAGTCCAGCTCTCTGCTGTGGCCTGGGAGTACAGTGGAGGATGGCCCAAGTGCTTGGGCCCTGCACCTGCATGGGAGACTAGGAGGAAGCACCTGGCTCCTGGCTTCGGATCGGCGCAGCACACTGGCTGCAGCGGCCATTTGGAGAGTGAACCAACAGAAGGAAGACCTTTCTCTCTGTCTCTCTCTCTCACTGTCTAACTCTACCTGTTAAAAAAATAAGAATGACTGTCTTCCAAAAGTCAAAAAATAATAAATGATGGTGAGGATGTGGGGAAAATGGTACCCTAACACACTGTTGGTGGGAACATAAACTAGCACAGCCATTGTCAAAGAACGCATGGAGATACCTAAGAAATCTGAAATAAATCCTCCATATGATGCAGCCATCCAACTCCTGGGAACTTATCCAAAGTGAAATCAGCATATAAAAGAGTCTATTTGTACCCCCATGTTTATTGCAGCTCAATTCACAATAGCTAAGATATGTAATCAACCCAGATGTCCATCAACTGATGACTGGATAAAGAAAATATGGTATATATACAGTATGGCATACTACTCAGCCATACAAAGAATGAAATCCTGTCTTTTGTAGTAAAATTAATGCAACTGGAAACCATTACGCTAAATGAAATGACTCTCCTAAGAGTTTTGTGGTGATGTTATGCTGATTTATGCTCACTTTCCCTGCCTTTCTTGCAAGCAGGAACCGTGACCTTCAGGAGGAGTGCAGTGGAGACCCCATTCCACCAGGGGGCAGCCTTCTCATCTCAGCCTCCCCTTCCATTCTGATTCTGGCCAACGTCCACTGGGCAGGGCCTCCCACTGTTGGAATTACTGGCACGTTCCCCTGTGCAGAATGCGGGTGTCCACTGGGAAGCCCCAGGCGTGGCAGACAGGAGCAGCCCCAGGGAAGCATCTCTCTTCCCTTTCAGATGACCTGGGACTACAGCTCAGCTCTGACAGTGCACCTGCTGCGCACCCAGCACCTCTCTGGGCAGTGGAGCACAGCCACGGAGCCTATCCTCATGGAGGCTGCACCCTGGGGGAGACAGACCCATAAAAGCCCAGACAACGATGAGTCAGCAGCCATGAGGCAGACTTGACTTCTCTACGCCCCGGTTTCCCTGGACGGTCCTTCGTGGAGATGTGTCCAGGACACAATGAGTGAATTCCCAGAAAGCACCGAGATCAGCACTGGGTGCATCTGTTCTCCATGGATGCGAGCCATGATTGTGACATCATGATCCTGGCTGCCCCCAACAGCTCAGTGACAACGATTGGCTTCCTGGAGCCTTGGCACCCAGCAGTGACAGCTGTGAGTGAAGATAAATTCCACCTTGCTCGTGCTTGGCAAGCTGGAACAGAAAAGGGACACAGTTGTCTCCTACACTGGAGAAGTCCCACATGGCACGCTCATCGCTGTTTCAAGTTAGGAGGGAAAAAGGATCAACGGGGAATTCTTTTCCAAAGATGGATTTATTCATTTGGAAGTCAGAGTTACAGAGAGAGACAGAGACAGAGAGAGACAGAGAGAGAGAGAGAGAGAGAGAGAGAGAGAGAGAGAGAGAGAATGTTCCATCTGCTGCTTCACTCCCCAGATAGTTACAATGGTCAAGACCAGACCAGGCCAAAGCCAGGAGCCAGGAGCTTCATCTGGGTCTGCCACATGGCCCAAGTACTTGCACCATCTTCTGCTGCTTTCCCAGGCCATAGCAGGGAGCTGGAGCAGAAGTGGAGCAGCCGGGACTAGAACTCGCACCCATATGGGATGCCGGCGCTGCAGGAAGTGGCTTTACCCACTACGCCACAGCGCTGGTCCCGCAATGGAGAATTTTAATTGAGAAGATCAGGGCTGCACTGACCCTAACAGAACCTGTGCAGCCTGGTGAGGACCAGGATGTGGCGGATGACCCCTTGCAGTCCCATGGGCTGGTTTTCAATGTTACTGATTATGGGATGCCATGGGGTAGGCCACTTTTCCCACCTTGTGCCAATTATTTAAATCAGGTGAAGAGGCCATAGGGAAGAGAAAATGCAGGTGTCCAGAAGGCAGCAAGTGCTCAGGGAACACAGGAGCCCCTCTGCGTCTCCTTAAAGGAGAAGTGATCGGTTCCTATGTTGAAATCACAGAGGCTATACCATTACTTTGCGAATCGGAAGGTAAATGTCCCACATTCCTAGACAGACTTAAGGGCATTCTTCCCCAGACAACTCAGAGCTGGACAGTAGGGAGCAAAGCCCTCGTGTCGAGGCAGGTGTGCAAAGGCCGGCATTGGCCGTGGAAGACGGGAGACGCGGTGAAGAGTGAACGGAACCCAAGAATCTACTGCACAGCGGCCAAACATCACCAAGAGAATACAGGGGACAGATCTATTTCTGCAAACATCCTGCCTACCACCCAGAGTGAGGAGGGAAGACACATGGCCTACGTGCCTCCCACCAGAGGGACAGGAAATAGACCAGAAGCACGGCCAGCTCATCTCAGAGAGATGCTTTTTAAAGAAACTGTACAACGAGACAAGCTGACGAAGACAAGATCATTCCAAAACTGCCGAAGCTGCAAAGACGATTTTATTCAAGTTAGCTAACCCCAAAGTCACCCTGAAAATAAAACCCCAAATGCAGACATAAAAACAATAATACAATCAGAGGCCGGCACCGTGGCTTAACAGGCTAATCTTCCACCTTGCGGCGCCAGCACACCAGGTTCTAGTCCCGGTTGGGGCACTGGATTCTATCCTGGTTGCCCCTCTTCCAGGCCAGCTCTCTGCTATGGCCTGGGAAGGCAGTGGAGGATGGCTCAAGTGCTTGGGCCCTGCACTTGCATGGGAGACCAGGAGAAGCACCTGGCTCCTGGCTTCGGATCAGTGTGGTGCGCCGGCCACGGTGGCCATTGGAGGGTGAACCAACAGCAAAAAGGAAGACCTTTCTCTCTGTCCCTCTCTCTCTCACTGTCCACTCTGCCTGTCAAAAATAATAATAATAATAATACAATCAGAGTGAGACGGGGTGAATCTCAGCATCTCTAGCCTGTGTACATGTGCATGTGTGTGTGCACATGTGTGTGCATACGTTCATGTGTGTGCACATGTGTGTGCATACATGCACGTGTGTGTGTGTTGTAAAACATGCATGCTCAGTGACTCAGCCGCCCTGAGAAGCTAATGAAAAAACAGACCATTAACACGAGGGCAAAGGCCGGGCGAGCAAAACCTTCAGAAAATCTATGAGGCTCAGCGACGGAGGCCTCTAACAGGAAACTAGGAAAAGGATCCCATGTGAGCCTCTTAGCCACCTGAAAACCCCCGGGCATCCACAGTGGGTAATGAGCTCGTGAGCTTGGCCCAGACCCCAACCCTCTGGGAGGCAGGAGGCTCATCGCACAACTGCACCATTTCAGCGGCCTGTGCCTCAGTTTCCTCATCTGTCAAAGGGGTGTAAAGGCGACCTGTGAGGCGTTTACACAGCATCACGGTCATGAAAATGCTTTGTAAGCCGCTGCGTCCTACACTTGGGCAAGTATTACGTTATCACACCCGCAGACATGGGGAAGATCCTCTTGCTCTTCCCCAGTGCAACACGGAAAATGTACAGCGTCTAATAAATACAGCGATGGTTCATCTCCGTGCCTCAAAGTGTCCTTTTGACTGAACACCGGGCTCCGGCAACACTTTGTTGAGAGAGAAGAGAAACGAACACCCCACCCCACGCTGTGCAAACCAAGATGTGCTCTAATTAGCTCGCCTGGAAACACAGCTGGCCTAGCACGAAGCCTCTGGCTCACCCTGCTCTTAAAGAGACAGGGATGTGCAGGTGGGAGCGCCCGTGTCCTCTGATGCCCCAGGGTCTCTGGTCACCCGCAGGTGCTTTAGGGAGACCCTGAGTCCCAGGGCAGAAAGACCCCTGGAGCGTGGGAATCAGATGGTTTGGACTTGAATTCTCCTTGCACAGCTCAGCAGCACTGGGGCCCGAGTCAGCTCCTTCTCCAAGCACCCAATATTCTTCCTCTGTAGACAGAAAGAATCCCACCTACCTGCCTGGATAATACAACGCCATGGAGGTAGCACACTCGGCTTTATAAAATAATTTAGGGCGACAGGGAGCCACTAGAGGGTGCTCACAGCAATGTCAGTGGGAATGTGAGATTCCTGTCCAGAAGTTTTCATAAAATCCAACAGGGGGAGGTCTTTGGGGTCTCTTAGTCTTCCTTCTTAAGCCAGAAGGAGAGAAGTCACGATTTCAAGGCTTACTCTTCTGTCGGCTCACTCATGGCAGTGTCCACCAGCAGGAAGGTAAAATTATCATTATACATTTTCTCCAAGGTTGGTTTCGAAAACTTCAAACTGCCTTACAACGTGGACTTTGTCCAAATCAAGGAATATCTTCAAACGTGTGAAACAGAAAAAGAGATTATAGTAAAATCAATATTGGCCAGAGTGAAATTGCAAGAGGCAATAAAAACCATTCCCAAGCCAAGAGAAAGAGACCGCATCGTAAAATTATAATAAATTATGTGAGCTTTATCACCGGGTAGATCGCTTGAATGCTCATCTCTCGGGGGCTTCATGTCCTTCTAACAGGGGACGTATCTCAGCCCCGGCTGGGTGCCCGTCAGACCGGAGCCAAGCCGTGTGGACCATGTTCTCGTATTCAGTGGGCAGCAGTCAATATTTTAAACAGCACTCCCTCCTCCCTGCCCTCTCAAACTTCCTCCAAGATGTCCCCTTAAATTTGGATGCCGCATCCTGGTCCTGCCAAGGAGACTACTTATAGACAGAAATATCTGAATTCCACATTGTTCGCACATGTTACAAAATATTATTCTTTTGATTCCTCCCCCCACCCTAACCAATTTATAAACGTAAAAACCATTCTTAGCCTAGAGGCTAAGAACAGTAGGCAGCGAGACAGATCCGGCCACCAGACCTCCGTCCGCAAACTCTCGCTCTGCCTTCTGAGTGGACCCATGCTCGGCCCCTCCCAGGGGCTTCAGGAGCTAAGGGTGCTGCCTCCTCTCCTGCCCGGGCCTTGTCCTTTGCTGTCATTTTGGGAGAGGTCGCTGGATGACACTTCCTGGTTGTTGCTCGGGCAGCCTGGTCCGCAGGCTCTCCAGGGTTCTCTGAGTCACACCACTCCTGGCTGGCTTTGCTTGCCCAGGAATTCCCAGATACACCTGGGCAAGTGCTGCAGGCAGCTACATCCCACTCCAAGCCTTCATCCCATGCAAATCCTATTGCCTCACTGTGGTGTCGTGAAAAGGACCCTGACAGTCGGGTGGCAGGGTGGACAGTCGTTATGAGAGACACACGGAGAAACTACAAAAGCAAGGGTGAAAGACAGTCACCTTGGCACCCATGGGGAGCTGGTTCCCACTCTCCTCCCCCACAGGTAATGAAATCCTCAACGCTCAAGTCCTCCCTGGTACAAATAACACAGTGTTTGCATCCGAGAGTGCTTCAAAAAGTTCACAAAAGTGAAATTTTTAAATGGATACATTTATTTTGCTGTAAAAAATTTTGTTTGAAATCCGTGCTCTTGAGGGCTGTTCAGAAAGTTCCTGGAAACGCATATTACAAAAACATTCTGAATGGATGGCAGAAAGCTTTGTGCATCAAACTAAACTCACTTTTTAATTCCACTTTTCCACAAACATTTGAAGTACCCTCAGCTTGCTAATACATGTCATCTCGGATACTTTAATCCTCTCTAGGACATGCAATACTTAATGCAACGTCAACAGCGGTCACACCACACTGTGCAGGATGTAATGACAAGATAGAAAGCTAGTGCACAGCCAGTAGAGAGATCATTTTTCCCCCAATTCCTGGCCCACAGTTGGTTGAATCCATGCATATGGAACTGGTGGATGTGGTGAGCGCTGGCTGTTCTGGTGAGCACCGGCTGCTTTTCAGCTGGGCAGCCTGGACGAAACCAGTCCCTTCCCTCCAGTGCCCCCCCAGGGACCCTCTCAGGAATGCCCTTGTTAGGGCCGGTGCTGTGGGATAGTAGGTTAAGCCTCCACCTTCAGCACCGGTAACCCAAATGCACACCAGTTCAAGTCCCAGCCACTCTACTTCCGATCTAGCTCCCTATTAATGACCTAGTAAAAAATCGGAAGATGGACCAAGTGCTTGGGTCCCTGCACCTGCAACAGAGATTCGGATGAAGCTCCTGGCTTTGGATCAGCCCAGCTCCAACCATTGTGGCCATCTGGGGAGTGAATCAGTGGATACAAGACTCTAACTCTGCCTCTCAGATAACTAAATCTTCAAAAGAAAGAAAAGAAAAAAAAGAACTCCCTTGTTAAAGGGACCACATTTGGATGGGATACCACTGGACCACTCCTAGTGAGCGAGAACCCCTCTACCCCAGAGCTCTCACCATGGTGATCTGCAGGCTTCCAGAGAACCTACTGCTTGGCCAAGTCAGAGTTGTGGCTCACTGGAGAGAACTTTCCAGAATGACAGCTTCTGTTTCAGCCAAGATGACGGAGGGGTCGGCACCATTGGGCGTGGACCATGGTGTCATGGAAACAGGATCATGACAGAGGCCCAGGACTCCCACTCTACATTCCCCACGCGGTCACTCTCCAAAACCTTCAGTGCAGGGGCCGTCCTCTGAGCTGCCCATGAATCCATGATCTGGCAGTGGGGTGCCGTCTCAGCCGTCCTGACAAAGATGTGGTGGCCAGCCGCCGGCTCCTGGCAGCCAAGGAAGACACACAGCACGGCAGACGGCCTCTGGGGTACGGGCTGTTTTTGTTGTTGTTGTTGTTGTCTTTCTTGTTCTCTTGTCTCTTCCTCTCATTTTCATTGCAAAGCTTCCTTGTTCTGCTTGATGGAATTCCCAACCACGGCTACTGCACAAACTCCTAGATCTGGGTCCAGCTGGGCTCCTGTTGAAAAACTCCTGCATCTTGGAAAATACATGCTGAGCAGCCCCAACCCAAAAATCAATGCTCCAAACTCTGAAACTTTTGAGCACCCGGAGAACACCACAAGTAGAAAATCCCCACTTTGTTCCATGAAATTATTTAAAACATCTGCTGGCGCCATGGCTCACTTGGCTAATCCTCCGCCTGCGGCGCCAGCACCCCGGGTTCTAGTCCTGGTCTGGGCGCCGGATTCTATCCCAGCTGCTCCTCTTCCAGTCCAGCTCTCTGCTGTGGCCCGGGAAGGCAGTGGAGGATGGCCCAAGTGCTTGGGTCCCTGCACCCGCATGGGAGACTGGGAGGAGGTACCTGGCTCCTGGCTTCAGATCGGCACAGCACTGGCCATAGCAGCCATTGGGGGAGTGAACCAACGGAAGAAGGCTTTTCTCTCTGTCTCTCACTATCTGTAACTCTCTCTCTGTCTCTCTCTCTCACTGTCTAACTCTGCCTGGCAAATAATTTTTTAAAAAATTGTATGAAATTATTTCCCAGTTATAAGGTGTATGTAAGACATCAGTGAAAAGATCTCTCCTATATGCAAATATTTCAAAATCTGAAAAATTCCCAAATCTAGAACACTTCTGGTCCCAAGCATTTCAGATCACGACTGGAGGGATGCCCCACCTATTGACTTTGCCCCACCTGTCGACTTTGCTCCACCTGGAGACTTTGCAGGTTCTAGCTACTTGGCTTCTTTAGCAAATGGCATTTAGAGAAACAAGAGAAAAAGCTGAGGAAGGGAAACCAGAATCCTGAGGGTCTTAAAGCCACATCATCAAAGAAAAGGTTGAAGGAATGGGAGATGTTTATTCTGGAAAAATGAAGAATCAGATAGGATAAATGGTGTGACCACCCCCAAGTGTCTGAGGAGCTGTCACTGGGGAGAGAAATTTAGAAATGGATCTAAGACCAACCAAGAAGTCCACAGGGCAAGGATGCTAATCTCTGTTGGACCCAAAGCTCTCTTTTTATTTTTTATTTGACAGTTAGAGTTATAGACAGTGAGAGTGAGACAGAGACAAAGGTCTTCCTTCTGTTGGTTCACTCCCCAAATGGCCACTACAGCTGGCGCGCTGCGCCGATCCGAAGCCAGGAGCCAGGTGCTTCTTCCTGGTCTCCCATGCAGGTGCAGGGGCCCAAGCACTTGGGCCATCCTCCACTGCCCTCCTGGGCCATAGCAGAGAGCTGGACTGGAAGAGGAGCAACCAGGACTAGAACCCAGTGCCCATATGGAATGCTGGTGCCGCAGGCAGAGGATTAACCAAGTGAGCCACAGCGCCGAGCCCCCAAAGCTCTCTTTTTCTACCATACGTTGAAATTCCCATTTTACTACCCTGGTTCAGAGAAATAAATGACAAGACCATCTGATCAATATAACATGTACCTTTAGAGTTAAGCCGTCAGGCAGGGTGAGAACAGACGACAGGTGACTCTGGCAAACACTTGCCCTTACTCCAACCCTGATTACATTTGGTGTCAAGAGAGAAGCAGTTGGGGCCAGCTTAAGCCACCGCCTGCAGCACTGGCATCCCATATGAGTACTGGTTCAAGTTCTGGTTGCCCCACTACCAATCCAGCTCCCTGTTAATGCCCCTGGGAAAGCAGCAGAAGTTAGCCCAGGTGCTTGGGATCCTGCACTCATGTGGGAGACTCAGATGGAACTCCTGACTCCTGGCTTCTGCAGGTGCAGCCCTGGCCATTGCATTCATTTGGGGAGTGAAGCAGAGGATGAAAGACCTCTCTTTGTCTCTCCCTCTATCTCTGTAATTCTTTCAAGTATATAAAATGAGTCTTTAAAAAGAGAGAACGAGAGAAAACGGTTGAATACTGCTGACCTTGCTCTCTCCTGTTGGCATTTGAGGATAAGAATTAAAGAGTTTCTCTGTGCAACTCTGAAGGAGCACCAGGGTTGCAAGAAGCACACGTTGCTCACTGACTCACGCAGTTGTTGAATTTTTTTTATTTGACAGATAGAGTTAGACAGTAAGAGAGAGAGACAGAGAGAAAGGTCTTCCTTCCATTGGTTCACTCCCCAAAATGGCCACCACGGCCAGCGCTGTGCCAATCTGAAGCCAGGAGCCAGGTGCTTCTTCCTAGTCTCCCATGTGGGTGCAGGGGCCCAGGCACCTGGGCCATCCTCCATTGCCCTCCCGGGCCACAGCAGAGAGCTGGACTGGAAGAGGAGCAACCAGGACAGAATCCGGCACCCATATGGGATGCCGGTGCCGCAGGCGGAGGATTAACCAAGCGAGCCATGGCGCCAGCCCCAGTTGTTCAGTTTTAACCCGAATTCCACGGGGTGGGGGTTGTGTCTATGAAGATTTTCAGGATGGAGACAACTGCAGGTAAATTTTCAAATAAACAAGACACCGTGCATCTTCGTCCACTTCCTGTTGCTGTAACAAGACACTGAGCCCCGGTGATTTCTATAGAATAGACATCTATTGAGCCCGTGGTTTGGAGCCACGAAGTCCAAGAGCAGAGCCCCAGCGGCTGCTAGGCAGTCTCTGAGGGCACTTGTGCCACATCACAGTGTGGCAGAGGGCATCATAGAGCAAGACAGAGACAGGTGCTGGCTGGGGTCTCCCTTCTTATAAAACCATTCAGGCTATTGCTGGGGGTAGGGGGGAGAGGTGGGGACATGGTCATGACCTCATTGAATCTTACAGACCTCCCAAGGCCCCCTACCAAATACCCCAAACTATGAATTTAGAGATTTAATTTCCAGCACATGAGCTTCTGGGCAACACATCCCACCCCTAGCACAGTCTGTCTTCAGTTTACATTCTGGTGCATTCCTCAAAAAAGTCCAGTGTAAATTCAGCCAGCGGAGAAAAAGAGTCTACAACCACATCCTTGTAACTGGGCTCCTCGCCTGCGTGAGTATCTGGCACATGCCAGATACCTTGCCTCCATGAACATCCAGCACGTGGCTCACCTCGGTGAACAACCAGCACATGGCTCATATCCGTGAGCATCCGGCACGTGGCTCACCTGTGTGAGCATCCAGCACATGGCTCGCCTGTGTGAGCATCTGGCATGTGGCTCACCTCCGTGAGCATCTTGCAGGTGGCTCACCTCCATGACCATCCAGCACGTGGCTCACTTGTGTGAACATCCGGCACATGGCTCACCTCCGTGAGCATCTGGCAGGGGTAAGAGACATGCAATTCTTCCCTGGGAATCGCAGGGCATCTAACCTTGCTTCTCACTCACCCAGTAAATGCCTGTGGGCCCCCACCGTCACGGTGAGCAGCAAGCACCCCACGCACATTCCCAAACACCCCTGAAAGAGGAGCGCCATCCCCAGTGGGAACCACTGCTGCAGGACACAGATGGGATTTCAGCATCGCAGTAGGAATGCCTGCTGGCTTACATGTCACTGCTCCCTGCCAGGAAACGCTGTAGCACTCCACGTGGATTAACTCAGGGAGTCCTTGCGCCAACCCTATGGGAGTAAGCTCTCCGATCGCTGACTGTCATCCAGAATGAAATACCAAGATTCCGAGAGTTTAACTCACTTTCCCAAAGTTGCACAGCTCAAAGAAGAACAGGCATTCTGGGTCCACAGCCCAAGCTCATAAACCCCACACTGTCCACCTCCCTGTAAGGGGTCTGAATTTTACAACATCCCGGCTAAGAAGCTGCCCAGAGACACAAAGCTCTTCCTTAGGGAGTGATGAGCCCGCTGTCTCCAAAGGCATTCAGGGAGGGAATAAAGGCCTGTGGTGAGTGTGACCATGGCATGTAGGGAAATGGAAAGATCTAGAACTGGAGCACACTGAAAGAGGGAGAGGGTGAGGAGATGAGTATGGGCGGGGGGCAGCCTGAACACGCAGGGTCTTTTGAGCCACGAGCAGAAACCTGGACTCATGTGGTATAAATTCCATCCTAGGACTCCAAGTGCACATCTCAGATCTTGCCCCTTGGGCTGGGGCTCGCACAATGGGGAGAGAAGGGGGAGATGCTGGGCTGTAGCCATGGAGACTGCGGTGGGCTGGGGAGCAGGAGCGAGGGGACAGGAGGGGAGATAGAAGCTGAAGGAGGGACAGAAGCCTGAGGGGAAGAGGAAGCATCGCTCAGGCCATGGGCATCACAGGACATTTCTACTCGTGGCAAAGATCACATTCCATATTCTCTTTTTAAAAAAGATTTATTTTCTCTATTTGGAAGGAATAGAATAGTTAAAGAGAGAGGGAGTAATAGAGAGAGACAGACAGACACATCCTCCATCCACTGGTTCACTCCCCAGACAGCTGCAACAGCCAGGGATGGGCCAAGCCGAAGCCAGGACCCAAGCACTTGGGCCATCATCTGCTGCTTTCCCAAGCACATTAGCAGAGAGCTGGATCAGAAGGGGAGCAGCCGGGTCTTGAACCCATGCTCATATGGGACACTGGTGTCCCAGATGCTGGCTTCACCCGCTGAGTCACAAGCCCAACGTCAAGAGTCATGCTCTTAAGAACAGTCCTTGGCGCACAGATGTTCTCCTCTGGCCAGGCGATGCCTAACCTACCCTGGGGAACGGGGCTTTTCCCATGAGGCTGCCGGCCTTGCCCAACCATGGGAGCCTACAAATCCGTCTTCATTGTCGTCCGCCCTGAGCGTATGTTCCACAGCCAGGCATCAAAGTCTACCTTCCGAGGCATCACCAGGATGCTTCACAAACAATGACAGCGACATGTGGGTCCCAGCCTGCTCGTCAGGGAGCAGGACGAAGCCCGAGACGTCAGCTGCCAGCCCAGGTGTGAGGCAGGCTGTAGGCAGACAGGCAGCTCTCAGCTACAAAGAGTGGGCACACTCAGACCTGGAGGCCAGCAAACAGAAAAGGACCTCCCACGGTGGGCACCTTCCTGCCTGCTCTCCTTTCCCCAGTACCTAACTCGGGTGAGAAATCACACTGGTTATGTTAGAATCTCAGCACTGTTACAGTCTTAGCTGGCACCAGGCCTTCTTCCTGGAAAAAGTCAAAGCCCAGAAGATGATGCATCATTGGCAACACAAACAGAGGCAATAAGAGCCGAGGGCACCTCCGTGGCAGGCCCGGCCTCAGGGTGATGCGACGTGCAGCAGGGGTGCACGGCACATAATAAGGCTTTTACTTAATAATAAAGCTTTTATTTAATGGGTACTAATTTCATAGGTACTGCTTTAGGAATATAGCAGTTCTTCCCCCCATACCCGCCCTCCCACCCCCACTCCTGTCCCATCTCCTCCTCCCTCTCCCATCCTATTCTTCATGAAGATTCATTTTTAATTACCTTTTTTTTAATTTTTTTATTTTTTTTTTGACAGGCAGAGTGGACAGTGAGAGAGAGACAGAGAGAAAGGTCTTCCTTTTGCCGTTGGTTCACCCTCCAATGGCCACCGCAGTAGCGCGCTGCAGCCGGCGCACCGCGCTGTTCCGATGGCAGGAGCCAGGTGCTTATCCTGGTCTCCCATGGGGTGCAGGGCCCAAGCACTTGGGCCATCCTCCACTGCACTCCCTGGCCACAGCAGAGAGCTGGCCTGGAAGAGGGGCAACCGGGACAGGATCGGTGCCCCGACCGGGACTAGAACCCGGTGTGCCGGCACCTCAAGGCGGAGGATTAGCCTAGTGAGCCGCAGCGCCGGCCCATTTTTAATTACCTTTATCTACATAAGATCAACTCCATACTAAGTAAAGATTTCAACCATTTAGGGGTGCATTTATTTCAATGTGGATTGGGAACAATTGTACTTGACACCTCCACCCCATGGGGGGATATGTCCAAGTAAAAAATAATGTGTGGTTGATTTTTAGAACTATGATTTAGATAACCATCTAGGTGAGGCTGATACGACAAAGTGTGGCTGTGTGTTTCTGGCATGCCTGCAGCACAGTCCTGGGCTACAGCGTTGCCCAAAGGTAAGAAGAAGGGGAGGAGGTGTGTTTCTGGCCACTGAGGAAACCATCCAACCGTCACGATGTATACGCATTGCGCACAAGGGTTCACACACAATGTACACGCCCTGCTACATGGGCATACAGAATGGACTGTCTCAGCCGTGACGCTCCGGCCATCTGCCTAAGATTCTCCTGGTGTAGACTGAACATGCTCCTTACCTAGGATGCCCTCACCCTCCAGCCCATAGCCGATGGACAGTAAATGGCCACTGAATGAGCAGCTCTATCATGGTGGGGGAGTGGCCAGGAGCTGCCCAGGAGACCCCCAGCCTTCCCACGTAATAGCTGTGGGAGCTTGAGCAGGTGCCTTGCCCTCTCTGTGCCCTTACATTCCTCAACTTTAAAACAGGAATGAAAAGAGGAAATCAGATGAGTTCTCCCCCTTTAGGATGGCTGTGGCCATGGTCTGGATGTGGTTTGTCCTCCCCCAAACTCAGGCTGAGGCTCTGTGCCCCATGCCAGGCTCCCGAGAGGTGAGGGGCCAGCAGGTGACTGTGTCTGGGAGATGAGCGAGGTCTCCTGGGACTGGATTAGTTACCACCGGAGGGCGCTGTTAGGAAGTGAGCCAGGCGCCTCCGCTCCTGTCTGTCGCGCACCAGTTCCTCCACTGTCTGCATCCTGTCCCGGCCTCCCCTCCTTGACACAAGGCAGAGCAGGGCCCTCGCCAGAAGCCAAGCAGATGCCGGCACTTCTCGGCCTCCGGAACCACACGCCTCTTTTCTTCTTTTAAGATTTTATTCATTTATTTGAGAGGCAGTGTTATAGAGAGAGGGAGAGACACAGAGAGAGGTCATCTATCCACTGGTTCACTCCCCAAATGGCCGCAACAGCCGGAGCTGGGCCAATCCAAAGCCAGGAGCTTCTTCCAAGAGCTGGATCAGAAGGGAGCAGCCGGGACTCAAACCAGATTCCACATGGGATACTGGTCGGCGCTGTGAGCCTTAACCGACTACGCCACAGCACCAGCCCCTAAACCTCTGTTCTTTACAACTCGTCCAGCCTCAAGTCTGCTGTTGCAGCAACAGAGAATGGAGGGAGATAGCTACCATTAAGAAGCAATAACGGGGCCAGTGCTGCTGTGTAGTGGGTAAAGTGGCCACGTGTAGTGCCGGTTCAATCCCAGCTTCTCCACTTCCCATCCAGCTCTCTGCTGTGGCCTGGGAGGGCAGAATAAGACAGCCCAAATACTTGGACCCCTGAACCCACATGAGAGACCCAGAGGAAGCTCCTGGCTCCTGGCCTCGGATTGGCATAACTTGGGCCATTGTAATTATCTGGGGAGCGAACCAGTGTTCAGAAGACCTCTCTCTCTCTCTCTCTCTCTCTCTCTCTGCTTCTGCCTCTCTATAACTGTTGCTGTGGGTTCATCCTGAGAGGAGGAGCGTGGTGGGGGCAAGAGGCGCAGAATCACCACACAGACCCCTGGAGTCTGGTGAAAGCAGACCAGAGGCAAGCAGCCCACAGACTCATTTATTTCAGTTGGTATAGCAGCTTATATAGCCAAGGCAGCCAATCCGGTCAAGGGGCGGTCTATGCCCTAACCAATCACAGCGTGTTGCCAGGCAGGCTCTGAAGCCATCCAATCACAGCCTGTTACCAGGCAGGCTCCGTTCCAGGTGGGTTTCCAAGCCACTCCTGAGTAACTGATGCTCGCTTGCCAGTGGCCATCTTGGCATGGCCTTCTCATTCCACCACATCTCTGTAACTCTGCTCTCCAAATAAATAAGTAAATCTTGGAGCCAGCATTGTGGTATAGCCGGTAAAGCTACCACCTGCAGTGCTGGCATCCCAGATAGGCACCGGTTTGATCCAGCTCTCTGCTATGGCCTGGGATAGCAGTAGAAGATGGCCCAACTCCTTGGGCCCCTGCACTTGACATGGGAGACCTGGAAGAAGCTCCTGGTTCCTGGCTTCGGATTGGCACAGCTCCAGCCATTGCGGCCAATTGGGGAGTGAAACAGTGGATGGAAGAGCGCGCTCTCTCTCTCTCTCTCCCCCCGCCTCCTTCCTCTCCTTCTCCCTCTGTGTAACTCTGACTTTCAAATAAAAAAATCTTTTTTAAAAATAAGTAAATCTTCAAATAAAAAGTCAATGAAACACAAAGCTAGTAACACATTTGACTTAGAAAATACGTATAATAATTCTATTTTTAAAAAAGCAACAACAAAAACAGAAAAGAACAAATGGTGGGGAGTTGTACAGAAAATGCAACCCTTGTGCACTGTTGGTGGAATGTAAAATGGTGCAGCCACTATGGAAACCAGTTCTGTGGTTCCTCAAAAAAATAAAAATAAAATCTCCCTACGATCCTGCAATTGCACACTGAACACCCAGAGTCACGGTGGCGTTCTTTGCAACAGCTAAGGTGCAGAGCGTCCATCCACGGATGAATGGATTGAAGTCTGGTCTACACATGCTAGGGAATATTATTCAGCCTTGAAAAGGAAAGAAATGCCGGGCTCCACTACAACACGGAGGACTCTACGAGGACCTTGTGCCAGTCACAAAAAGACAGATATTGGCCAACTCTGCCTGCATGCGGTGCCGAGAGCAGTGAACGTCAGAGAGAGACGGGAGACAGTGGCTGCTGGGGCTGCGGGTGGGGACCAGGGAAGCTCTTGCTTGTTGCGTGCGGAGTTTCAGGTTCACAAGAGGAGAGCAGCCGCCCAGACGGACGGTGGCGATGGTGACACGGTCAGGACGTGCTAATGCCTCTGCACAGTGCCCTGAAAACTGCTGGGAGGGTAAATTTAGCCTGTGTGCTCCAACACTATGAAAAACCGGGGCAAAGCAAGTGAAATGAAATAATACGTGTGAAGCTCACAGAATGGTGTCTGGCTACCTCGGCACCACCATCCTTGCTAGCTTCTTCGTCTTCGTCTTCCAACCAAAAGAAGGCGTGTCTCTAAGGTGGCAACAACCTCAGTCATCTCATACGTACACATAATCAACCCCTTATCTGCCTGCCCCACTAAACTTTATGTTCCCTAAGCCTGAACCCCCTTACAGAGATGCACCCCCAGGACTCAGCTCTGGGTGTGATACACACTGGGTACTTAGAAAGAAGAGCATGAGCCGGCACCGCAGCTCAATAGGCTAATCCTCCGCCTTGCGGCGCCGGCACACCGGGTTCTAGTCCCGGTCGGGGCACCGATCCTGTCCCGGTTGCCCCTCTTCCAGGCCAGCTCTCTGCTATGGCCAGGGAGTGCAGTGGAGGATGGCCCAAGTCCTTGGGCCCTGCACCCCATGGGAGACCAGGAGAAGCACCTGGCTCCTGCCATCGGATCAGCGCGGTGTGCCGGCCGCAGCGCGCCTACCGCAGCGGCCATTGGAGGGTGAACCAACGGCAAAGGAAGACCTTTCTCTCTGTCTCTCTCTCTCACTGTCCACTCTGCCTGTCAAAAAAAAAAAAAAAAAAAAAAGAGCATGGTTGATATTTGAACAAATGAATGAACAAACATCCCTCGCCTGCAATCCTAGGGAGCTCCGTTTTAATATCATGACATCACAGATTTGGGATCAAGCAGCTGATACAGCCCCCGGGCTCCTCTTCCCAAAACGCGCGTTGGCAGGCTGTGAACGATTCCCCCTGCTAGGACAACAGGGAGAGTGGCAGAAGTCCTGCGGGATCCGAGGGTACTAACACACGTTAACCGGTCACCCTGGAGAGGGGCACAGGAAGCTACCGTCCCCCCCAGATGCTTTTAGGAGCAGGAGGCTCTTGCATGATCAACTCAAACTTCAGGTCTGCCAATGAACATCACACTCAGGGTCCAGAGCTGCACGCCTCGACCTTGCTACAGGAAGTGAAGCAGGCTGTCCGTCCAAAGACTCCCAGCAGAGCGAGAAGCAAATGCACCGTGTGGATTTGGAATCAGAGAAGTTTATCACCAGATGAAAGACTGAACCATGTAAACTTCTCCTATGTCAGACGAAGCGATGGAGGACCAGAGGGAAGTCACTGGACCGAAACACAGGGACCGTGGTGGGTAGAATTGGGATTCACTGCTCCCCCCCGCCCATCCAACACCTTGCCTTGACTTCCTGTTGACTGAGAGTTAAAAATCATTCTCTGAGGATGTGGGCAGCAAGCCGCACGCGTGCTACCTGTCCATGGTTAAAAGGCGGGCGTTGGCATTTTCACGCCAGTGAACTTCAGCCTGACCTGGAGACCAGAGTGATGGTTTTACGGAAGTGCAGGAAGGCGACTGCAGACCCGGTCAGAGGGTGGGGCATTACCTTTGTAAATTTTAGTGCCAGACACAGACGTGTTTGCAAAGCTAAGCAGCAGTTACGGGTCTGCCTCACTTTCTACCACCTGTGCCATCCCTCCCTGTTGGCTGTGCAGATGCGCTTACTTATGCACGTATTGCATTTAAATCTACCGGAAGCAGCTGGCCACCCGCAGCGGATCCACAATGCCTATTCTCACCACTCTGTTCAACATGGTACTGGAAGTGCTAGCAAGAGCAAATAGACATGAAAAAGAAATTAGGTAACTCAGAAAGGAAGAAATAAAATTTTCCCTATTTGCAGATGGCATGATCCTGTGTGTAGAAACCCCTAAACACTCCACATGGCCACCAAAACACCCCGTGAGTACTAACAGACAAATCCAATAAAGTTGCAGGATACTAAGTCAACACACAAAAATCAGTTGTGGGGCCCAGCATTGCAGCATAGCAGATAAAGCTGCCACCTGTGAGGCCGGCATCCCACAGGGGCACTGGTTTGAGACTCAGCTGCTCCACTTCTGATCCAGGTCCCTGCTAATGTGCCTGGGAAGGCAGCAGAAGATGGCCCTAGTGCTTTGGCCCCTGCACCCATGTTGGGAGACCTGGAAGAAACCCCAGGTTCCTGGTTTCTACCTAGCCCAGCCCCAATCACTTGGGTAGTGAGCCAGCGGGTGGAAGATCTCTCTCTCTCTCTCTCTCTCTCTCTCTCTCTGTGTGTGTGTGTGTGTGTAATTCTGCCTTTCAAGTAAATAAATAAATCTCTTTTTTAAAAAAAAGTATTCCAGGGCCAGCGCTGTGGGGCAGTGGGTAAAGCCATCACCTGCAGTGCCGGCATCTCATATGGGCACCGGTTCAAGTCCCAGCTGCTCCACTTCCAATGCAGCTCTCTGCTGTGGCCTGGGAAAGCAGTAGAAGATGGCCCAAGTCCTTGGGCCCCTGCACCCATGTGGGAAACCCGGAAGAAGCTCCTGGCTCCTGGCTTCAGATCTGCACAGCTCCTACCACTGCGGTCAATTGGGGAGTGAACCAGCGGATGGAAGACCCCTCTCTCTCTCTTTCTCTCTCTCTCTGTCTCTCCTCTGTGTAACTCTTTCAAGTAAATAAATAAATCTTTTTTTAAAAGGAATTCTTATTATATATATATCTCAAATAAATGGGGTTTATTCCATCATAAGTGTATCTTTATTAAAATTTTACTATTTACTGTTGCTAGCATATAGAAATGTATTGTTGCATATTGCCCTATATTCAGAAACCTTGCTCAGTGTACAGATTAATGCAAATTATCTATCGATTCTTTCAGATTTCCTACATACAAGGGGACTTCAAAAAGATACATTTATTTCGGTGCAAACAAAATGTAATTCCATACTTAGTTTTTTTTTTTTTTTCATAAAATGCATCTTCCACGCCTAATCATTTCTCCGGTAAATCTTACAGATCCCTTCTTCCTCTCTCTGATCTCTGCTGCTTTTCCTTGCCTTACCCTAGCACCCAGACTGTCGCAAAGCAGGGACCAGGGAAATCCCTGTTGTGTCCCATCTCCAGGCAAGGACTTTGCATGTTTCACCAGGGAGTTTGAAATTTGCTGTGGCTTTCTGAGGGTAACACGCTGCTCTCTAAGCAGAGGCCTGACTGTGCCGCCCCTTCCTGGGACGGTCATTGTGCCACCTGTCTCCCAGGGCTGCCCCTGCAAATCCTGTGCGCCCAGCTCTCCACCCTCCACCTCCATTACTTTTGAGTGTCTTTATTTGTATTTATCTGGAAGGCAGGGATCAGAAAAGAGGGAGAGACCGAGAAAGAGAACGATATTCCACCCACTGGAATAGCCACTTCCCAAATGGCTATAACACACAAGGCTGGGCCAGATTGAAGCCAGGAGCCTGGAGCTTCATCCGGGTCTCCCACATGGAAGACAGGGGCCCAAGCACTTGAGCCATCATCTGCTGCTCTCCCAGGCACATTAGCAGGGAGCTGGGTCGGAAGTGGAGTAGCCAGGACTTGAACTGGCACTGACATGGGATGCCAGTGTTGCAGGTACAGCATCACCTCTGCACCCCAACACCAGATCCTTTCGAGTATCTTCAGTAGGTTCTACTGCTCCCTGCCAGAACCCCTTTGGGTATGCTCACCTGCTGCCTTGGAAGGTTCTCCCAGAATTCTCATCACTCGCCCTTCCTCCTGTTCAATCCACACATGCTACAGACCGCTGCTTTAGGGTCACCTGGGCAGGGAAGCCTTCCATGACCACCGCCACTGCCCTCCGCCAGGCCAGATGAGGCTACTTAGGGACAAGTTCTCATAGAGTCTGTCTCTCCTCCTCATTCTACTCGCTAGCCTTGAACTTCTTAGGAAGTAGGACTATGTTGTTCCTCCTTGCCAACACCAGCTCCTGCACACGCCCCAGCTCCGAGCGAGATGGTGCAAAATCAATATTTGTTGAATACGTGAATGAAGTATCTCAATGCCTCTCGATCTCTCTTGGCTTCCATGTCCACAACCACAAAGGGATCAGCTTTATCTCCTTCGCCCTTGACATCTTACGGTGGTGCCGGGAGAACGGAGTCGTGGCAGAACGCGCCTGTCAACCCCTGACCGTGTGAATCACCCTCTGGACTTTGCTGGGCTCGTGGGCTTTGCTGAGTCTGAGGACCCAACAGGCAGTGGGCTGCTGTGGTCACTGTGACCATGCTTTCCCTGAGCTCACCCCCAGCTCCTGGGAAGCGGACGGCAGCTCTGTCCACACAGCAGCCCTGTGTGTCCTAGAGGAGAGGCTCGGTGCACATACGGAGCCTTAGCCACAACCAAGGCTCAACCACCTGCCTCTGCCTGGAGTCCCCGGCTGCTTCAGAAACCACGACCCCTCGGGAGCCATGCAGGAAGAGTCCTTGGCAACACTGGGAAGAATCCTTCTACGGGGGAAAACCCAGACTTAATGTCAGGTGAATTCACAAAAAGAATCATTGTAAAACAAAACGGCTCTTTTTTACATTCACCCAGTGAGCGTGTTACAGGGATTGCCAAAAAAAAAAAAAAATTATGATTCCATTAAAGGAATTATTTGGGCCTAGTGCTGGGACAAAGTGGGTAGAGCTGCCACCTGTGATGCCAGCATCCCATCTGGGCGCTGGTTTGAGTTCCGGCTTCCCGTCCAGCTCCCTGCTAATGCACCTGGGAAAGCAGCAGAAGATGGCCCAGTGCTTGGGCCCCTGCACCCACGTGGGAGACCCAGAAGAAGCTCCTGGCTCCTGGCTTCCGTCTGGGCCAACCCTGGTTATTGTAGTCATCTGTGGAGTGAACCAGTGAGTGGAATATCTCGATCGCTGTCTCTCCCTCTCTCTGTGACTCTGCCTTTCAAGTGAATCAACAAATCTTTGAAAAAATGATTTGTACATATCCGTCCAATTTCTCTGTAGCGTGGAGCATAAGAAATCAAAATGCTCGGAGTGCCCCAGCCTTCCCCTGTCCTCACAGTCACTCTCCTGCTCTCTCTTTCTTTGCATTTGCAATCCAGTCACTTTCTAAAATCACTGAATCTGTTATTTGTCTTTTTATTTTGATTTTAATTTGCCTAACCCAATAAAAGGGACAGCTGATGAGTGCTGGGATCAGGTGAGTTCCATTCTCCTCTATGACCTATGACCTAGCACGGAGCTGGCTGACAGTGAGCACTTGGGCCATGATCGTTGAAAGAATGGCCAAGACCAATCACCAGTCAAACGCCTGCAGGCACAGGAGATGGAATGCCAGATGAGGGATTATTGTAGAGAGGAAAACTCGCTTCTTCATTATAGAAAAATGCACTTCTCTCTAAAATGAACATTGGGTAACTTAATGGCAACTAAAGATTTTTTAAAGTCAAGGCTGTCCCTTCCTTTCTTTATGACATCTGGTAAACTCCTTTATGTGCCCGTGTGCATCAGGCTGCCCAGACCCGCAGGCACTAACACCTCCTGCTCAGTCATGCTGCAGGCGCACGCCAGGCCAGCTTCAGCTGCCCACCCCCCAGCGCCTTCACCCTGAGATCCAGGAGAGAGAAGGAAGTGCAGCAGACTGTGCACTGGCCTTGACATGACACAGGTTACCCCTCCCCACAGTGCCTTCGCAGAGGCGCGTCCCATGCTCAGGCCTGACGACCTTGGAGCAAAGGAGGAGAACGACCATCTTCGGTTGTCCAGGTACGTGCTCTGCCACTGAGGCATCAGAGGTGGGAGTTGAAGGGGGGTTGGGGGGCAAGGGGAAAGTCCAGGTCCAAACTGAAAAAGAAAAATCAGAAAGAACTGTTCTCATTTTGCACAGGGAAGCCACCTGGGGACCACACCTGCCATTCTGAGTGCACAGAGAAGAGCAGAAGAGAGGAGCTGGTCTCTTCTCCGACCCCTTCGGGGGCAGCCCTGGGAAGACCGCATTGTGCACCTGCAGTCAGGAGGCGCCCGTAACCCGCTTCCCCCAGCTCTTCCCCTTCCCTGGGAGCTCAGCGTCCTTCCTGGAGGCGTTGCCCCTCACCCCTTGGACAGCTGCCTCTAAGAGAGACACAGAATTCTGCAAGCCTTGAATTCCCAGTGGCGTCATTGCATCATCTGCTGTTTTCAGAGAAGGGGGCCTGAGCAGAGTCTACACGTAACACAACAAGGATATGTGACATCAGTCCCCCAATAGCCGTCTCAGCTAAGCTTACCTCCTACCCAGCTCCACGCACAAGGGCATGCACACACACACATAGGTGCACACACACATACGTGTGCGCACAACCCCATGTTTCTGGCCCGCTGAGTTTCTCATGTTCACTGGCATGGCTTCACCCTGGAATGCACTTGGCAAGTACTGTACCCTCAGCCGTTCCCCCTGAGAAGCCCCTTTGTTTCTGCACCACCAGGAATCGCTGACCTTCAGTTTTCTCTGCTAACACGGGAGGCTTAGGTAAGAACATCCCAAGGGTAGTATGAAAGAATTGGAAAACCATCCTTGTAAGTGCTACCACCTGACCACTTTGTAGAGTTCAAGTTACAACATTCCTTCATGGAACATAAGACATGTGCCAATTCTGTCCTCACCGTGCAGGCGTACCAGTACGTTTACTGGGCTACCCAATCGTTCCGTGCCTCAGTTTCCCCTGTAGCAAGTTCACCCCTGTTCCTGTCATTGCCTCTGTCCTCAGCACCATGCCTAGTTGGGTGGAACCACGTGACTCATTTTAAGGGAGGTTTCAGACACTCGGAGTGCCTCCTGGGACGTGACTGCACCAATCTCTGGTTGTGTTGCCGCTGGGAGGCCGTGTCCCAACATGAATGCTGGGTGTGATATTCCAGGCTGAGGGTGTGGAGTCAGGGTGGGGTCTAAGATCAAGGCACTGCAGGATGTTGAGAAGTAGGAGGATAGTAGGACCCCACCCCTCGGTATGCCAGGGCCCATCCTGCTTTATCACACTCTCAGTTCTCCAGCCATCTCAGCAAATTACGTACTTCAAAAATTCAGGCATCGCTACTCATTACTACAGACAATTCAGGGTACCTGTCATTAACCTAAGGCTTGTTTTTTCTTCTGAGATAAAATTTACATAAAACAGGGGCCAGCATTGTGGCATAGCGGGTTGAGCTGCCACCAGCAATGCTGGCATCCCACACGGGTACTGGTTCACGTCCTGGCTGCTCCACTTTTGATCCAGCTCCCTGCTAATGTGCCTGGGAAGGCAGCAAAAGATGGCCCAAGTCCTTGGACCCCTGCACCCATGTGGGAGTCTCAGATGAAGCTCCTGGCTCCTTGCTTTGGCATAGCTCAGCCCTGTCTGTTGAGGCCATGTGGGGAGTGAACCAACAGATGGAAGAGATCTGGATCTCGATCTCTCTCTCTCTCTCTCTCTCTCACTCGCTCTGCCTTTAAAATAAATAAATAAATTTTTTAAAAATTTACATAAAATGAACTATGAAGGGTCTTCAAACAGCTCATAGAAAATGCATATGGTGAAAAAACTAGGGGTTGGCATTGTGTCACAGCGTGGGAAGCCAGCGTCCCATAACAGCACTAGTTTGGGTCCTGGAAGCTCCACTTCCAAATCGGCTTCCTGCTAATTCACCTGGGAAAGCAATGAAAGATGGCCCAACCACTTGATTCCCTGCCACCCACCTGGGAGACCCAGATGGAGTTCCAGGCTCCTGACTTTGTTTTTATTTTTATTTATTTTTTTTTTATTTTTGACAGGCAGAGTGGACAGTGAGAGAGAGAGACAGAGAGAAAGGTCTTCCTTTGCCGTTGGTTCACCCTCCAATGGCTGCCGCGGCTGGCGCGCTGCGGCCGGCGCACCACGCTGATCTGATGGCAGGAGCCAGGTGCTTCTCCTGGTCTCCCATGGGGTGCAGGGCCCAAGCACTTGGGCCATCCTCCACTGCACTCCCTGGCCACAGCAGAGAGCTGACCTGGAAGAGGGGCAACCGTGACAGGATCTGTGCCCCGACCGGGACTAGAACCCGATGTGCCGGCACCGCTAGGCGGAGGATTAGCCTATTGAGCCGCGGCGCCGACCCAGGCTCCTGACTTTGGCCCAGCCCAGTCCAGCTGTTGTGGTTATTTGGGAAGCAAACCAGCAGGTGGAAGATGGATCAATCCATCTCTCCCCCTTCTGTCTGTAACTCTGCCTTTCAAATAAAAATAAATAGCAAAGAAGAAAACTCTGCAGGGATTTTAAAAATATTTTGCACCAAGAAAAACTTACCTTTTCATTCCATTTCCCAGTGTCCTTGCACACAAATCTTAGATGTATCATTCAATTGTTGTAACTCAAGCCCTTATCAAATATAGAATGTCACTAACACTTTAGAAATTTCTTGCTGTTCCTTCCCAGTCAGTCCCAGACCCCAATCTCATCTGATTTTCTACCACCATAGATCAGCTTTCCAGCCCAGAATTTCAAAAACAGCAAACCATACCATATATCTTCTCTGGCATTTCACTCAACATAACATCCATGTTGCTCATCCACGTTGTTGGCCTACATGGGCGTGTGTGTCTGTTCATCACCGAGTAGACTTTCTTTGTATAGATACAACCCCGGTCTCTTGCTGACGTACACCTGGCTGTCTCCAGTGCATGGTTACTGCTAATAAAACCGAACCAACAGATGGATGAATGAATGAATGAATGAATGGCCTGCTCCATTTCTACTTTGTAACCCAACCCTGAAGAACTCACTTTGGCATTGGCCTCTTAACTACATAGGCTAAAGCCTCCACTCAGGCCCCTACCTTGTACCTGTAGCATAGCTTTCAACATCCTTGATCTACTGGGATCTTTGCTCCTCTGATTTCTGCCCAAGGAGGGAGAGGTTCTCTAGGACACAGGCTTTGTTGGTTCATCTGTGTGACCCCACAGTATTCAGAACTGGCCCTGCACACAGTAGGCAATCAATCAATGTCAACTTGGTCTCTGCTTCCACATACACCAAGGGACTGCACCCACCACAAGACTGCAGGAGTGGCCTGGATTCCTGAAACCACCCGCAAACGTTTCACAGGGATTCTTTATAGAGTGAGTTTAGTAATATGTTCTCAAAGGCACTAGTGATTCAAAGCATGTTAAGTGGGGGCCAGCATTGTCATGCTGCAGGTTAAGCATCTATCTATGGGGGCCGGCACTGTGGTATAGCAGGTAAACCCACCACCTGCAGTGCCTGCATCCTGTATGGGTGCCGGTTCAAGTCCTGGCTGGTCCACTTCCGATCCAGCTCTCTGCTGTGGCCTGGGAAAGCAGCAGAAGACGGCCCAAGTCCTTGGGCCCCTGCACCCACATGGGAGACCAGAAGGAAGCTCCTGGCTCCTGCCTTTGGATCAGCCCAGCTCTGACCGTTGCGGCCATCTGAGGAATAAACCAGCTGATAGAAGACCTCTCTCTCTTTCTTTCCTCCTTCCCCTCTCTGTAACTCTGCCTTTCAAATACATAAATGAATCTTAAAAATATAAAGGTATCTACCTACAATGCCGGCATCCCATATCAGATTACTAGTTTGAGCCCCAGCTGCTCTGTTTCCAGTCCAACTCCCTGCCAATGTGCCTGGAAAGACATCAGAGATGATTCAAGTCCTTGGGCCCCTGCCACATGGGAGACCCGGGTGGAGTTCCAGCCTCCTGGCTTCAACCTGGCCCAGCCCCGGCTCTTGCAGCCATATGAGGTGTCAATCAGTAGATGAAGATCTCCTTCTCACTCTCTCTCTGTCTCTTCCTCTGTTATTTTGCCTTTCAAATAAATAAATCTTTAATATAAAAACAATAAAAATAAATAGCACGTTAAGAACCACGGAAGTAAATTTCTGACAAAAGCTATTTGTTTTCCTTTATTAATAAATGACATGCCAAACCTGATGACAGGCTCACTGAGCTCATTTCCATGGTTTGACTGCATGTCCCAGCCTCCCTGGTGATCAATGGAGACCAAGCAGTTGAGTCCTGGCCAATGGAGTATAGAGGAAAGTGACATCACCCCTTCCAGATTCGAGCCCTGACACCTCCCGGGGGATCCTCCATCCACGCTCTCTTCTCCCCTTGACTTCCAGTCCTGAGAGATCCACAGAGGTCCTAGGAAAATTGTCCCCTTCAAGGATGGCAGAGCCACGAGATGCCCGAGTCCCTGAATTGCCACCTGGAAAGCTACCTACTGAAAAGCTGTTTGGACCGTGACTTGAGCAAGAAATAAAATCTTACTGTGTTAACTGTACAGTGTATTAGGAATTTGCAGTTCCTCTGACCAACACAGCGGAACCAGCCATTTTTATTTCTAGCAGTTACCTAAAACAGGAAAGCTCTTATCTGGCAGTCTGATCTTTCTCACCATTTCCTGTCTTTTCCAAATGCCTGTGACTAGGACGTCACAGTCTGGATTACACTGATACAAAATTCCCTCCCATGGTAGAATTCTGCCCGCTGAGCACTCAAGCACTCTCCAGTTGACGGAAATGCCACCACGGACAGGAGGCAGAGGCATAACTACCACCGTGCAGAGCACTTCCCCCTTCCTAGCGCTTGTAGGGAGATGTGCGACCTAAACGTGGTCCACCGAATGCCCTCAAGGTCGAGGAAGGAAGCAAAGGGACATCAACCACAGGTTCTCAGCTCCCATGTGCTTGGCTCAGGACAAATGCAGTGTCCGGCCCTGCAGGGCAGATGTAAGGACTCCAGTGGCTGCCTCCTTTGTCCTGCAGGGTCATGGCGATACAGCTCTGCCTCAACACTATTGGCTGTTGATTGCTTTCCAAAGTTGAATCTCCAGACACCTGCAACCAGTCAATACCCTTCAGTCCCTTCCTTCTCTGCTGAAGTTAACTGGAGTTGGTTTCTTTAATTTACTACACACAGCCTTGACTGATGTACAATCCCAGCTCCGACATTCACTCGGAAACAAGCGAAGATGATTGAATGCAGTTCAGTGCAAGCAACACCTTGAACTCAAACACCATTGCCTTTAAGACCTTCATTCCCAAGACAACTTTCTCTCCTCTCTGATACACTCTCCTACAAAAAAAGTCACTTTTTTCTTATGTTAAAAACAACATTTGTTCACTGTAGCAAGTTGGGGAATGCAAAAATTATCATGAAAAATTTAATTACCCTTAAACTCATCAAACCATAAATAACCTACTATATTTCCTACAAGACTCATTCCTAATGCAAATTTTTAAAAGAAAAAATGCAATTATAGAATTTTATCATCTTATGTTATGATCAAATGTTGATATTATTCATTTATTCAGCAAATATTTACTGTATGCCAAAGATGTGGAGAAATTGGATCCCTTACACACTGCTGCTGAGAATGTGAAATAGTACAGCCACTCTGGGAGTTCCTGAAAGTTTGAACATAGAGTCACCATATGACCAGGAATCCTGCTTCCAAATACGTAATCCAAGGGAAATTAAGAGCTATGTCTACAAAAGCTTGTACACAAATGTTTATAGCATCAGGATTCACAGGAGCCAAATAGTTGGAAACAATCCAAATATTTATCAACTGATGAATGTGTAAACAAAATGTTTCAGCCAACAATGGAATACTGTTTGGTGATTATCAAGAATGACATATTGATTCATGCTACAACACAGATGAACCTGAAAGCATTATACTAAGTGAAAGAAATTAATCACAAAGGACCACACATTACGTAATTCCATTTATAGGGAGAGTCCAGAACAGTCGATTCAACAGAGATAGAAAGTAAATTACTGGCCGTCTAGAGCTTGGCCAGAGGGAAAATGGGGAGTGAATGTAACAGGGGCTCTTTTTGGGGTAATGAAGATATCCTAAAGTTGATTGTGGTGATAAATCACTTATCTGTGAGTGGATTCAAAGCTGTTGAATGACACACTTTAACTGAATGAAGAAAATTAATATCCCTGATGAAAGTAGAGAAAAAAATTTTCAAAAAAAAAATACTAGCAAATAAAATGTAACAACGCATCAGAAAGATGATTCGTCATGATCAGGTGGGATTTATCCCAAGGATGCAGGGTTCAATATATACAGATCAATACAGGTTATGTATCACATCAATGGAATCATAGCTAAAAATCATATAATCATCTCAACAGACGCAAAATAGGAGAATCAATAAAACTCAACACCCACTCACGACAGCAAACAACAACTCTCAACAAATTAGGTACTAGATGTGAAAGCTTGGGATGATGATGGCAGCATTAGAGGTGTGTATCAGAAGTATTGAAGCAGATGGCTTGGTCTGGGGCTCCTCTAAACTAGTTCCTGTGGGGAACAGAATTAAGAAACTTCAAAAACAGTGTGTAGTTGAAGATGACAAAGTTGGAACAGATATACGGGAGGAACAGATCACAGCTTTTGAAAACCATGTGCAATCCATGGATGTGGCTCCTCTCAAGATCTAAAATCCATCCTGGATTAAAAGCTTAAAAGATTAAAAAAAACCTTACAAATGCTCTCTGTGGCAAACCTACAACCACTGAACGGGGGGATCATTTCCACTAAGCCCCGAAACCAGACAATGGATACCCATTCTTCCTGATTGCATTCAGTATAGCACTGTAAGTTTTAGCCAGAACAAGCAAGCAAGAAAAAGAAATAAAAGGCATACAAATAGGAAAGGAGGAGTCAGATCACCCCTGCTTGCAGATGACGTGATTCTATGCATAGAAAAACTGAGAGATTCCACCAAAAGACTATCAGAACTGACAAACGAATTCATCAGAGCTGCAGGATGCAAAATCAGTGCATGGAAATCAGTAGTGTTTCTACACACCAATAAAGAACTCACTGAAAAAGAAATCGTAAGAGCAATCCCACGCACAGTAGCTATAAAAGAAAAAACTTGGAATAAATTTAGTTTAGGATGTGAAGGATCTCTACAGTGAAAATTACCAAGTATGAATGAAATAAAGAAGACCCCAAAAAATGGAAAGGCCTCTCATAAATGAATAAGAATCAACGCTATTAAAATGTCCATACCGTCACAAATCATTTATAGATTCACCACCATCCCCATCAAAATAGCAGTGACATGCTTCATAAAATTATAAAAAAAAAACTAAAATTCATATGGAAACACAAAAGACAATAAGGTAATATCTGATTTCAAGACATACTACAGGGGCCGGCGCTGTGGCATACCAGGTAAACCTGCCACCTACAGTGCCGGCATCCTATATGCGCTCCGGTTCAGATCCAGCTGTTCTATTTCTGATCCAGCTCTCTGCTATGTCCTGGGAAAGCAGTAGAAAATGGACCAAGTCCTCGGGCCCCTGCACCCAGGTGGAAGGCCCAGAGGAAGGTCCTGGCTCCTAGCTTTGGATTGGCACAGCTCTGGCCGTTGTGGTCATCTGAGGAGTGAACCAGCAGATGGAAGACCTCCCCCTCTGCCTCTCTGTGACTCTGTCTTTCAAATAAATAATCTTTCTTTAAAAAAAAAAAGGCATACTACAGAGCCATTGGAATCAAAACAGCATGATACTGGCATTAAAACAGTCACACAGACCAGTGAAATGTGACCAAGATCACAGAGTGTATCCAGGCATCCACAGCCAACAAACTCTCAACAAAGGTGCCTGAAACTTACACAGAGAAAGCACAGTTTCTCCACTTTGGTGCTGGGGGAACTGGACCTCCACATGCAGAACACTGAATCTCCACCCTCTACCTCTCCTCCCATACAAAAAATAACTTGAAATGGATCAAAGACATAAGTGGCAGGTGTGGAACCGTGAAGCTACTAGAAGAAAACATAAGGGAAACATTTTATTGTTTTTAAGATTTATTTAATTATTTGAATGTCAGAGTTACACAGAGAGAGGAGAGAGAGAGAGGAGAGAGAGAGAGTGTGTGTGTGTGTCTTCCATCCTCTGGTTCACTCCCCAGATGGCCACAACGGCCAGAGCTGTGCCAATCCAAAGCCAGGAGCCAGAAGCCTCCTCCGGGCCTCCCACGCAGGTGCAGGAGACCAAGAAATTGGGCCATTCTCCACTGCTTTCCCAGGCCATAGCAGAGAGCTGGATCAGAAATGGAGCAGAGTCTCCAACTGGAGCCCATATGGGATGCCGGCGCCTCAAGCCAGGGCATTAACCCACTGCGCCACAGCGCTGGCCCCTGGAAACACTTTAAGAAATTGGTATTAACTACACTTTTTTAATTAAAAAAAGCAAAGACAATGGGATTTTTTTTTTTTTTGGACAGGCAGAGTGGACAGTGAGAGAGAGAGACAGAGAGAAAGGTCTTCCTTTTGCCGTTGGTTCACCCTCCAATGGCCGCCGCGGTTGGCACGCTGCGGCCGGCGCACCACGCTGATCCGATGGCAGGAGCCAGGTGCTTCTCCTGGTCTCCCATGCGGGTGCAGGGCCCAAGCACTTGGGCCATCCTCCACTGCACTCCCTGGCCACAGCAGAGAGCTGGCCTGGAAGAGGGACAACCGGGACAGGATCGGTCCCCCGACCGGGACTAGAACCCGGTGTGCCGGCGCCGCAAGGTGGAGGATTAGCCTAGTGAGCCGCGGCGCCGGCCGACAATGGGATTTTATTAAACTAAGGAGTTTGTGCACCCGCAAAGGAAACATCAACACAGTAAACAGAAAAATGACAGAATGGAGAAAATATTTTCAAACTCTTTGTCTGATAAAGGATTAACATGCAAAATAGCTAAGAATCTCAAAAAAAAAAAAAAAAAAAAAACCTCAGCAACAAAGAAACTAACAATCCAGTTAAGAAATAGGCAAAGATGGCCGGTGCTGTGGTGCAGCTGATAAAGCCGCCACCTGCTGTGCCAGCATCCCATATGGGTGCCAGTTCAAGTCCCAGCTGCTCCACTTCCCATCCAGTTCTCTTCTAATGGCCTGGGATAGCAGTGGAAGATGGCCCAAGTGCTTGGCCCCTGCACCCTTGAGGGAGACCCGGAAGCAGCTCCTGGCTCCTGGCTCCTGGCTTCGGATCGGCGCAGCTCTGGCCATTGCGACCAATTGGGGAGTGAACCATCGCATGAAAGACCTCTCTCCCTGCCTCTCCTTCTCTGTGTAACTATGACTTTCAAGTGAAAAATAAATAAGTCTTTAAAAAAAAAGACCTCTCTCTCTGCCTTCCAAATAAATTAATTTTTTATAACCTTCATAATACCAGTTGAACTGTAAGATCCATGAACTTAGTATTTAAAAAAAAAAAAAAATAGGCGAGCTCTCTTCCACGGCGCCTCGGAGGGAATCAGCTGCTTCAGACTGAAGCTGAAGTCTCTTCCCAGCCACCCGTGGCAGAAGCTCGTTGATGTGGACAATGAACGTAAACCGCAGGCTTTTTATGAGAAGTTGCTGCCGACACTCTGGGTGAAAAACAGGGGGGGGTACGTGGTCCAAATCAGTGACGGGAATGACGCACAAGGTTTTCCCATAAAGCAAGGTGTCCTGACCGTGGCCAGGTCCGCCCACTGCTGACTGCAGGGCATTCCTGTTACAAGAACTGGAGAAAGCAAATGCAAATCTACTTGGGGATGCACAGCCGATGCCAATTTCTGTGTTCTCAACACGGCTGTTATAAAAAGAAAAAAGGAAAGATATTCCCGCATTGACGCATACCACGGTGCCTCATCGGCAGGGGCCTGAAAGAGCCGGCAGAATCCACGAGCCTGCAATCTCTCTAAAGAACATGATATGTGCCTGTGTATTGTAAGAACGCCCTTAAACAAAGGCGGCAAGAAACCTAGACCAAAGCCCCTAAGATCCGACATCCTGTTACTGCGCACGTCCTGCAGCACCTGCGCCCGCGGATTGCTCTGAAAAAACGGCGTGCTCAGATGATCCCAGACCTTTGGCCAAGAGAAGGAAGGAGGCCAAGGAAATGTGCCAGGAACAGATCGCCAAGAGTGGAAGCCGTCTTCCCTGAGGGCGTCTACTTCTAAATCTGAGTCCAGTCAAAAACGCGGTTTAAGAATAACAAAGAAGGGGCTGGTGCTGTGGCACAGCAGGTTAAAGCCCCGGCCTGCAGTGCAAGCTCCCCTTATGGGCGCCGGTTCAAGTCCCAGCTGCTCTTCTGATCTACCTCCCTGCTAATGCACCTGGGAAAGCAGCAGAGGATGGCTCAAGTCCTCGAGCCCCTGCACTCACGTAGGAGACCTGGAGAAAGCTCCAGGCTCCTAGGTTTGGATCGGCGTAGTTCCAGCCATTGCAGCCAATTGGGGAGTGAACCAGCAGATGGAAGATCTCTCTCTGTCTCTACCTCTCTCTGTAACTCTTTCAAATAAATGAATCTTTAAGAAAGAAAAGAGGGGCTGGCACTGTGGCTTAGCAGGTAAAGCCGCCACCTGCTATGCCAGCATCCCATATGGGCACCAGTTCTAGTCCCGGCTGCTCCACTTCTGATCCAGCTCTCTGCTATAGCCCGGGAAGCAGTGGAAGATGACCCAAGTGCTTGGGCCCCTGTACCCGCATGGGAGACCCGGAAGAATCTCCTGGTTCCTGGCTTCTCCTGCCATTGCAGCCAACTGGAGAGTGAAGCAGCAGATGGAGGACCTCTCTCTCTGCCTCTACTTCTCTCTGCGTGTAACTCTGACTTTCAAATAAACAAATAAATCTTTTTTAAAAAGGAATAACAAATAAGATCTCAAAAAATAAGCAAAGAATTTGAATAGGCATTTCTCAAAGGAACAATAACATATTGCCAATAAATCTATAAGAAAATGCTCATCATCACTAACCATAGGAGAAATGTCAATCAAATAAGCGGTCACCTTACTCCAGTTAGAATCGCTATCACAAAAAATACAAAAAGTAACAAATGATGGCAAGGATGTGGGATAACGGGAATACGAATGCAAATTTTGCAGCCATCCCCGAGACCAGCATGGCGGTCCTTCAAACACTAACAAAACAGCTGTCGTGTGGCCCAGCTGTCCCACTTCTGAGCAGACGTCACAAGGAAACGCACCTGCACGCCCATGTTTATTGCAACACTGTTCACTATAGCCACACAGGGACCCAGCCCCTCAACAGCTGAGCAGATACTGTGGTGTGTGTACACAATGGATTATTATCTGGTAGCCAAAGGGAAGGAACTGGAGATCACTGTGTCCGATGAAGTAAGCCAAACACAAAAAGACAAAGACTGCCTGTTCTCTCCTGTATGTGGAAGTTTAAAAAAAAAAAAAAAGTCAGTGTGTACTCGGAAGAGTAATGACTGCAGGCTGGGAAGGGCGGGAGGAGGAAATTGGAGGGGGTTGGACAGTAGGTTCCAAAGCACAGTCGTGGAGAAGTACCAGGCTCTGGTGCGCCTCGCACAGTGGGGTGAGCGTAGCTCCAAGTAGTGTGCACTATCTTCTGTAGAAAGAACTGGAAGGAAAGAGCTGACAGGCCCTACACACCCAGAAGAGAGAAAGAAACAGAAAGGTCCTTTGCCAGTCTTGATCAACTTACATTGTAGCTCTGTGTCCAAATATTGCACTGTGCCCCATCAACATGGACAAATGTTATAGGCTGACCAAATCATGAGATGTGAATTGATTTCAATGAACTCCTACACCCCTCCCCCAAAAAACTGTACTGCACTCATAAGCCAATGCTCTGTGCTCATCCCTAAAACTACAACTAAGGCAAATTCTGCCCAGCCTAGCGTTTCCAGTTATATTTAACCTTTTACACAAGTTCCTCATCATTGCAAAGTTAGATCGCATCCACTTTTTTATATTACAAGTAATACTGGGATGAGCACCCTCACAAACTTATCTTAATTTAGAAACAGAATTTGGAACAAAAACTGTTAGGCCAAAAATACCAATTTATTGATGCTTCCATTGTTTTTTTTTTTTTTTCATTTTCAATTCTCTTTATATACAGAAGATCAATTTAGTATAAAGATTTCAACAGTTTGCACCCACATAGAAACACAAAGTGAAACATACTGTTTGAGTACTAGTTATAGCATTAAATCAAAATGTACAGCACATTAAGGACAGAGATCCCACATGAGGAGCAAGTGCACAGTGACTCCTGTTGTTGACCCAACAAATTGACACTCTAGTTTATGGTGCCAGTAACCACCCTAGGCTGTCGTCATGAGTTGCCAAGGCTATAGAAGCCTTCCAAGTTCGCCGACTCTGAGCATATTTAGACAAGGTCATAAAAGACAGGGTGAGGATAGTAACCAATGATCCTAAGAGTGGCATTTACCAGGTTTGAACAATTATACAGCATTAAGTGGGGAAGAGGACCATCAGTACACACAGGTTGGGAGTAGAGCCATTGGTGGTAGAGTAGAGGTTATGATTACAAAGGAATGAGGCCCAAGTGCACTAGACAGGGCCTAGAACAAAGGACAGAGTCATTATTAGAGGAGCTAAGAAAGGTGCTGTCTAAGCTACAATTAAGTTTTCTGATTGAGAGGCAAATAGAACCTGACAGAAGGGGCTTGATAATAATCTGGTGGGCTTTAGGCCTTGTAAGTTAAGAGGCCCAGACCTATCTATCTCTTCACATGGGGTACATCCTAAGGGAGGTGTGAACCTCCTAGGGGAAGGCACTCTGTTGACTTTCATTACTTGGCTGGCCTGGGAGGAGAGCTGGCCAGGTAAAGGCAGGGGGCATCTCTAACAAGAAATTTACAGTTCTGCCTGCAATGTTGCTGACCCTACTTGACCATCCCCTCAGCTGCAGTGGTCCCTTTGGAAGTTGGGCTGAGTGAAGGGCTTTTCAGCTTAGAGCCAATAAGATCTGTGGCTCTGACCTGGGCATCCTTCAACTCCAGGGCAGGCCCATTTCCAGTGATCCAACTCTTGGCAGAGCTGCCAGGGCTCTTCACAAGCTGACTTCTGCTGAAGCCCAGGCTTACCACATTGAAAGCCACTGCAGTGGACTGGCCTGTTGGGTCTCCTTGAGGGCAGATCACTGTACAGATCAGCCATTAATAGGCCTGCCACCCATTGCTTCTGATGCCTAGCTTTCTTTTCCTCCTGGTTTGTGTTAAAGCAGACCAGAGGATGCAAGTCAAGGGAGCGCCCAAGTCCCATCTCTAATCTTCGGTGGCCTGAACTACAAGTCTATAGTCACAGGCATGTTCTGTAGTAGTTTTTCTAAGGTAGACAATGCCCATGAGGAAAATTATATTCTCACTTTAAAACTTCCTTTCCCTTTGGTCTGAAAGGGAGGTTTTTTCTACTTACTGTATACTTCACTGATGGCGAAGTAAATCTAGCTATGAGATTATTATTTAAGCTCTTATTTTGGCTATTCTATTACAGAAAAATGTTAGCCATCTCTTTTATAAGGTCTAAAGATTAAATTGTGCATCCTACAGATTCCTTCATAATAGAATTAGTTTCCTACCTTGAGGAGAATAGAGAAATGAAAGAACAAGTTGGGCTTAGAATAGAGAAATGAGGGAGCAAGTCCTGGATCGCTTGCTGACAATAGCAGTATTACATGAATACTTAGCAAACAGTTTCAACCACTAGATAACAACTTAAGAAAACATTTACCAGAAGGTAGACAGCACCTTTCTTAGCTCCTCTAATAATGACTCTGTCCTTTGTTCTAGGCCCTGTCTAGTGCACTTGGGCCTCATTCCTTTGTAATCATAACCTCTACTCTACCACCAATGGCTCTACTCCCAACCTGTGTGTACTGATGGTCCTCTTCCCCACTTAATGCTGTATAATTGTTCAGACCTGGTAAATGCCACTCTTAGGATCATTGGTTACTATCCTCACCCTGTCTTTGATGCTTCCATTGTTGTCTATGGAGTTGGCCAAATGACACTTGCATGCCCAATGTGGGAGAGAAACACTCATTTCTGTTGACAATTCCCGTACACAGCAGCCCACTGACAACTTCCCAGAGGCTTCCTGGGTTACTTGATCAATAATCCAAAGAAAGACAGCCCAAAGCAAGACATTCCATCATCATTCCCCAAGTTTATTGAGGTTGGGCCATGCTAACCCTGAGAAGAATAAGACCCCTCCCCACCTTCCCAGCTCCTGTCCTGTGCCTTCAACCCACACACCACTTTAGACTATAAACAGCAAAGGGAGCAGGTGTTTAACCTGGCCCTTAAAACACCAGTTGAGACACCTGCACCCCGTACCAGAGTGCCTGGAGTGGATACCCACCCCGCCCCCTGACTCCAGCTTCCTGGTGGTGCAGGCCCTGAGAAACAGTGGGGGTGGCTCAGATGATCGGCTTCCTGCCACCCGTGTGGGGGGCCTGGATTGAATACCCCAGTCCAGGCTGCACCCTGCCCATCTCTGGCCACGGTGGACATTTACGGAGTAAACCTGCAGATGGGAACATTTTCAACTTGCGCTCGCTCGCTCTCTCTCTCTCTCTCTCTCTCTCTGCCTCTCAATTAAATGGGGGAAGAATTAACAGGAAAGACAATTTTTTTTTGAAAAGGAATGAGGAGGCCCTAAGTGGGTGTGCGTGTGTCCCTTCGGAAGCAACACAGGTCACGGGTGTTGCAAGGCAGAGACAGAAGGTCAAGGGCACATGCAGACGTCAAGAGCAGAACAGGGGCCGGCGCCGCGGCTTAACAGGGTAATCCTCCGCCTTGCGGTGCCGGCACACCGGGTTCTAGTCCCGGTTGGGGCACCAGATTCTATCCCGGTTGCCCCTCTTCCTGTCCAGCTCTCTGCTATGGCCTGGGAAGGCAGTGGAGGATGGCCCAAGTCCTTGGGCCCTGCACCCGCAAGGGAGACCAGGAGAAGCACCTGGCTCCTGCCTTCGGATCAGCGAGATGCGCCATCCACAGTGGCCATTGGAGGGTGAACCAACGGCAAAAAGGAAGACCTTTCTCTCTGTCTCTCTCTCTCACTATCCACTCTGCCTGTCAAAAAAAAAAAAAAAAAAAAAAGAGCAGAACAGGAGGAGTTCTTAGAAGAGAGCCAGAGATGCACCCGGGGTCCACCTGAGCAGGGCCCAGGGCTCTCAGCCCTGCCCAGATTCAGACCCTCGTGTGAGCAGAGCCCCTCTGGGCCTCAGGTCTTTGCCCAGTTACAGCTGTGACCACGATTCCCTTAGCTGTTCTTGGAGGCGTGGGAACCTGCGAGCCAGGGACACAGTGTTCCATCTCCATGTGTGAGTTCCACCCGGGGGAGGGAGGGGGAGCGGGAGTCAGCAGAGGTCGACCCGGGCCCAGGGCCTCCCTCAGCCAGTCCCATTTCTCTCTTGTAGATTTGTGGAGGTCAGCCTTTCACCCTGAAACGAGGCTGTTCATCCCAACCACACCACCAAACTTGGCGGCCGACTCTCAATCCACAATGCACTCAGCCGCACGTAACAGCTCATGACCACTCCTTTCCAAATGTCTCGGTTTTATAGTTTTCTGTGTAGGGATATTGTCTATCTCTTTTTTCAAGGTTGATGTATTTATCTGAAGGAGTTGCAGAGAGAACGAGATCTCCCATCCACTGGTTCACTTCTGGGATGGCTGCAACAGCCAGCATTGAGCCAGATTGAAGCCAGGAGCCAGCAGCTTCTTCCAGGTCTCCTACGAGGGTGCAGGGGCCCAAGGACTTTGGACAGCTTTTGGCTGCTTTTCCCAGGCCACCCGCAGGGAGCTGGACTGGAAGTGGAGCAGCTGGGACACAAACCAGCACCCATTTGGGATGCCAGTGTTGCAGGCGGCAGCTTTACCCGCTATATCACAGCGCCAGGCCCATATTGCATACCTTATGTTAGGTTTATTCCTAGATATTTAGATTTTTAAATTTTATGATTGTTTGCTTCTAGTATGTAGAAAAACAATTAAAAAAAAATATTTATTGATTTGAAAGGCAGAGTTAGAGAGAGGCAGAGCGGAGAGAGAGAGGGAGGTCTTTCATCTGCTGGTTCACTCCCCAGATGGCTGCAACAGCTGGAGCTATGCCTATCCGAAGCCAGGAGCTTCTTCTGGGTCTCCCACGAGGGTGCAGGGGCCCAAGCACTTGGGCCATCTTCTACTGCTTTCCTGGACCACAAGCGGAGAGCTGGATCGGAAGAGCAGCAACCAGGACATGAACCGGTGCCCACACAGGCTGCCAGCACTGCAGGTGGCTGCTTTACCAACTATGCCACAGCACCTGCCCCAGAACAATTAATTTTTGTAAGTTCAGTTGTACCCAGCAGCCTAAATAAATGCATTCATTAACTCTAACAGAATAGCTGTGGATTTCTTAGGATTGTCTGCTTATATGACTCTGTCTGCGAGCCAGGACCATTTTATTTACTTTTCTAAATTGGCTAAAACTATCAGTACAACATCACATAGAGGTGCTGGTGGTAGACGCACTTCCAATATTGCACAATTAATAGAGAATTTGGCCCTAGTGGATGCTCATTATCAGACCAGGAATGTCCCTTCTACTCCTATTTTCTGATAATTTGGTTATAATTAGATGTTGGTTTTATAAAATACTTTTTTTTCTCTACCTATCAGAATGAACTTGTGGATTTTTTCTTTATTCTAAGAATGTGGACTTTAACAACTAAATTGAATTGTATTTTTGTATTTAATAATTCATTGATTTTTAAATGTTAAACTAATTTCATTCCTGATATAAACCCAACTTGGTCATGATACATTTTCCTTTTTGCACTAGATTCAGTTGGATTAAATTTTAAGATTTTTTTAAAAGATTCTATTTATTTATTTGAGAAGAAGAGTTACAGAAAGAGGGAGAGACAGAAAGTCTTCCATCCACTGGTTCACTCCCCAAATGACCACAATGATCAGAGCTGGGCCGACCCAAAGCCAGGAGCTTCTTCCGGGTCTCTCACAAGGGTGCAGGGGCCCAAGCCTTTGGGCCATCTTCTATTGCTTTCCTGGACCACAAGCAGAGAGCTGGATCGGAAGAGGAGCAGCCAGGACTTGAACCGGCGCCCATACAGGATGCCGGCACTGCAGGCAGAGGCTTACCTACTGTGCCACAGCGCCGGCCCCAAGATTTCCTTCCTTTTTTCTTGGTTAGTCTTGCTGAGTTGTTACTGATGTTATTGATCTCTTCCAAGAATCAACACTGAGATTTACAGATATTTCAACTGTACATCTGTTTCCTATTTTACTGAATATTTATTTTTGTTGTTCCCTCTTGCCATGTTCTTTGGTTCTTTTTAGAGCTTCTTGAAATGGAAACCGAAATCATCAAATGTTCATCTTTCTCTGACATAGGCATTCTGTGTCATAATTTTGCTCGAACATTGCTTTAGCTGCATTTTAATGGCGTAAAAAGACATATTCCCTGTCAGTCTAAAATATTTCCTAATTGCCATTATGTTTCCTTTGATCCGTGGGTTACTTTGCAGTATATCGCTTAACTCCTAAGGGTTCAGGAACTTCTCCCTGTGTTTCCATTATTGAGTTCTTTCTTCACGCCACTGATCAAGAGAATTTATATGATTTCAATCCAGTGAAATGTACTGAAATCCTTGTAAAGGCCAACTATTTGTTCTAGTTTGGTAAAGGTTCTGTGTGTTTTTTAAAAGAGTGTGCATTTCATAGCTATTACTATAATATGTTACATATGTAAATTAGGTGGCTTGTTTATTGTTTTTTCAGATATTTCATATCTTTCTTCATTTTTGTCTTCTCTTTCTATCAATTACAGAGTGAAATACCTTAAAATCTCCAGCCACGATTGTGTGTTTTTCTATTTTCCCTTTTAATTACATCTATTCTGCTTCATGTTTTTGGAAACTACATAGCTAAATACGAATTTAGGTTTGTTACATATTCCTGTTGAAAAGACCCTTTTACCATTATAAATCTTTACCTTTATATCTAGTACTTTTAAAATATTTTTCCAAAATATACTTTGTCTGATATTTTCTGTACACTAGCTTTCTTATGGCTGGTATCCTCATGGTCTGTGTATTTCTATCCTTTTATTTTTAAGTATCTTGATTTTTTTCAGCATCTTGATTTTTTAAAAAATATTTATTCATTTGAAAGGCAGAGTTACAAAGAGAGAGAGGAGGGAGTGACAGAGAGAGAGAGAGAAAGCAAGCGAGCGAGCGAGCTTGGATCCACTGGTTCACTCCCTAAATGGTTGCAACTGTTAACAGTTGAGCCAGACCAAAGCCAAGAGCCCTGAGCTTCTTCCAGTTCTCCCACACAGGTGCAGGGGCCCAAGCACTTGGGCCATCTTCCACTGCTTTCCAGGCTATAGCAGAGAGCTGGATCAGAAGTGGAGCAGCCGGGAGTCGAACCAGCACCCATATGGAATGCCGGCACTGCAGGCAGTGACTTAACTCACTACACCACAGCACAGGCCCCATAAATTCCACTTCTGACATGAAAATCTATACACATTTTTCTTTCTTAAAAACTAAATGAACTCTAGTTTAAAGCCTGTGTATAAAAACTCCCGTGTTGGGATCACTCAACAACAGACTGTTCTTAGGATTCTCAGCCCTTGGATTGCATTTCCTAGTGTGGGCGGTGATTTATTAAGCGCCAGGCATTGTGAATGTAAAAATCGTATAGGCTCCAGCTAAGCTGTGAAAACGTCTGCTTCGTTGGCTTCCTCGCACCGGCTTTGCACTTGCTGAGTCCTGCCCCACCCAGGTGCAACCTAAGGAGCTGGCAGCTGCATTAGTGAGACGTGGTAGAGACTTGGAGCTTGTTTCTGTGGTTTCTCCCAGCTAGAACATTATTCCTTCGAGCGCCAGTTGTCTCAGCATCACTTGAGTCTACTCTCTAACTCCCCGTGCCGGCAGGACTGCTGGGAAAGCCACGTCATCTCTCTTCCCCAACCTCTGTTCTCCTTGGCAAATGCCCCCCAAGGGCCAAACGTGGGGCTCACCTGAACGACGAGAGTTCTCCTCTCCAGGATTCGGCCCCTCGAGCCCTGGCTACTATGGTTGCTCTCTGATGTCTTCAAACAGCTTCCTCTGTGTGGTCTATTTCATCTGTTCTATAACTGGTTTCAGAGGGAAGGAAGAGTGTATCTACCCAAGCTACTCCAACAGAACTGGAAATTCCTCCTCTCTTCTTCAAAACCTCCAGGCATCCTCCCTGTGTGATGGGGAAATTTATCCCCATTTTGCAAATGAGAAACTGAGGCACAGAGATTTCAGTTGCTTCATTAGGAAAAAAAAACAACAGGAAGTAGCAGAGCTGAGTTGTGTGTCAAGCTCTGTGTTCCTTGTGGTACACGACTGATGCCTCACCAACAGCTCTCTTCAGGCAAAACACCTAGAACAAAGGAACCCGGTGGGAAAACAAAGCTACAGGGTGACGTCTCTGGGTCCTAGGCTGTCTCCTTGCATAGGTAGGGTTCTGTCTTTTTCTCTGATATCCACTGACAGTAGAGAGCCGACCGGTGTTTCCAAAGCGGGAAGCTGTTGAATAATTCATAGGACGGTGGGGCTCCCAGCTCAATTCAGCCTTGGATGACTTGTCTCCGTGGCCCTACTGAGATGAAGAAAAATATTTCCCTTGTGCAGTGAATGTGATTCAAAGAGAGGACCCGTTAAGTAAGATGCTACTTAAACATGCAGGGTTGTGTGGCTGGTGTCGCACTTCAAACAGAAGGTGATGCTTAATAGGGTAGGGGTGCTTTAATCTCTCCCTCCACTGACTTTCTAAATCTAAAAAACATACAGCATTGCCACTAACGTTTTAGGGAAGATGGGTGGATGCATCCGTACACTTCTTAAGTGCCTACCCTTGAAAAGGCACCTGTTATTGGTTGTAACAGTAGAAGTCGTAACAGTTGCATTTATATTCATGTAGATGTGCTCTACGCAACCGCAGGCATTCCGGTGTAATGTACAATTGCCTAATGAACCTTTAAAATAAAACGCTGCCAATGAGGACTGAGTTTGCCTCTAATATAAAGAAAATGAACTCCATCAGGCTGGCAAACAGGAAACTCGGCCTCCTCAATATTTTTTAATATGATAGCTTCCCTACTACAATTTTGGCAGAGAATAACATATAGAGAAATGATGTCTGTCTTTTGTGATTGCATTGCCACACGGAGTGATTTTTCTAGACGGAGAGGTCATTTGATCTGATGAGTTCTTGAACAGAGAAATGGAAACTTGGTTCTCTGACAGCAAAGGACAGACTGACTTATTAAAACTGCCCCATTATGGAATTTTATTAGTCCATTTCACATTGGCTCTCTGAGGCTCAGAAGCAGGCATACACTTGGAATTCCGTAAGGAAATATTAAGGATAAGAATTAGAACGGTCCTTATTACAAACAGGAAAAACGTCTGGAAACAGAGACTCTAGGGGTCGACAGTGAAAAGTCCCACAAAGACATCATTGGGAGAGCAGAGCAGATGGGTAACAGGTACCAACGGGGGCATCAGCCACACCAGCTGAATGGCTGATGTTTAGAAAAATTACCCAGGCACCTGGATTCAGGGTGACTGGCAATGGATGGAGCAAAATTAAAAGCCCTGGACTCCAGAACCCAGAGGAAAGATAGCCCAGCCCTGGGCGAGGCTTCCCAAGTGCCCTGAGAGCTGAGACTAGCTTCTTCACCAGAGCATCTTGCAAACGCTGGATGTGTGGTGCACGTGCAAATGCTGGGTGTGTGGTGGACGTGCAAACACTGGTGTGTGGTGCATGTGAAAACACTGGTGTATGGTGCACGTGCAAACACTGGTGTATGGTGCATAAGTTCTCATTTCAGACTCAGGATCAGGATATCAACCTATGAATGTTGAGGGGGGATACAATCCAACCCATAATAAGGTAGAAATACAAACTTCACGAGGGCAGGAACTTGTTTACTGTCATATATCCCACATACTTAGAAGATTCCTAGGCACACACTGAATAATATACATTGAATATCTGAAGGAATATGGACAATCGGTGGAGATGGTGTAGGAGCAAGAATGAAGTGTCTTCTAGGCTTCCTGCCTGCTTAGAGTGAGATGCTAACTAGGAACCCAGGTACAGGTGTCAAGGAGGCAATGGCTACACGATCTCAGCCGGCCCAACACGGCTGCATTTGAAGATTCGGGAGTCTTTGGCAAGTGCTGGCTTTTCAAGCCATGGGACCTGGTGGTGGTCTACCTCCTGAGGGGACAGAGGACCCACAGAGCAGGCGCTCACGGGGAAGAGGAGGAGCTGGCACACGAGACTGGGCAGCAGTGGCCAGATGAATGCCCAGGAAGAAAAATGTGACAGCAGGTGCCTTGTAAGCTGGGGGAAGAAAGCTATTCAGGGAGGAGACGCCCACCTGTGCCCAGCTGGCTGTGAGCTCAGTGAATGCAGTGACCACAGAACTGGCCCCATGAGGACCCCCGACCCAAGTGGAAGGGGCTGCAGACAGAATGGGTGCTGAGGGACAAGAGGCAGGAGATAGAAGCTCATCTTATCAGAAGCTCTGCGGGCAGCAGTGAGGAGAGCAGCAGCCTGAGCCAAAGGCAGCCCTCAGGCAGCCAGCAATGGTGGCTCCGTGCGGCACGCTGAGCACCGGGGCCCTGTGGGAGAAAGGAGCTCCAAGTCCATTTTGGTGCAAAAAAAAAATGTTTTCTTCTATGTATAGTGTTTTCATAATATGCACTTTCTTTTTTAAAGATGTATTCATTTCAGAGAGAGAGAGAAGAGAGAGAGAGAGAGATTTTCCACCTGCTAGTTCACTGCCCGGATGGCACGAAGCCAGGAGCCAGGAGCTCCCTCTTGTTCTACAACATGGGTGAAGGGCCCAAGCACTTGGGCCATCCTCTGCTGCTTTCCCAGGTTATTAGCAGGGAGCAGCCGGGACTCCAACCAGTGCCTAAATGGGATGCCAGCATCTCAAGCAGCAGTTTTGCCTGCTGAGCCACAGTGACGGCCCCCAAACCTGCATTTCCCAAGTACCTTGAACACCTCTCACACAAGCTCCAAGGACCACAGCCCTTACAGCCCAGCAAGCCATCCTGGGGTTGGGACAGAGAGTGGTGTGGCCATCTGCAGGAACCCGTGCAGGTGTGGCCTGGTAAGTACCATAAGAGGCAGCCCACAGGCCCCTGCTGCCCTAAAAGACCAGGCCTCCCTGGCAGCCAAGCCCAGTGCCCCCACTTAACAGGTTAAACACTGGGCTCAGAAACCAGCCATTTGCCCCACAGGAGGGGGATTGTTGGGCCTAGAGACCTGGGATTGGGGCGGAGGCTACAGAGGGCCCCCTGGTGTCCATGGTTTCTGCTCATCAGCTCCCCCACCGGCTGCTGAGAGGCTCAGGCCTCAGGGCCAGGGCCAGGACCAGGGCCGCCTACCCACCCCCATGCCCCTTAGCAAGTATGGCAAGTGCGGGGACCCAGAGCAGCCCCCACCAAGCACAGCCCATTGTTGGGGCTGGGCACCCAAAACTGGCCAGGGTGAAGCCTCCACCGCCCACCCCCAGCCCCACCCCAAGAGCAGGCACGAGGCCCTTTTGCATCCACTGTCACCCAAAGAACCAGCCCCAAGGGACACAGCCTCTGTTGGGTCCATTCCACAGATGGGGAAAATGAGGCCTAGGGTCCCAGGGTTGGGTCCAACTCCCTGGCCTCTGCCTTTCCCCAGGGCCATGCCACCTTGGGCCCACACCACTTCTAGCCAACAGTGTAAATCCCAAAGGGACAGCTCCACTGTCACTGGATGCCCAGGGGAGGTGGCCGAAGCAGGTTCCCGGTCCTGGAAGAACTGCCATTCCAAGCAGGGGAGGCAGGAGAAGGCATTGGATTTGTTCACTCTTGAGTCTGCACCCACGTCAGCCAAAAGCCTGCTGCTACCACATGCAAAGTGTCAGCAGGGAAGCTGAGTGGCCGGTACCTGGGACCCTCTGCTGTACTTCCGCTCTATATAATGACTTCAAAACTAAACGCTAGAAAACCCAACTTAGGGAGCAAGCATTTGCCACATCCAGTAGGACACCACATCCCGCATCCCAGTGGCTGGGTTCAATTCCCAGCTCTGGCTCCTGACTCCAGCTTCCTGCCAATGCAGACCCTAGGGGTAGCAATGATGGCTCCAGTGATTGGGTTCCTGCCACCCACATCGGAGACCTGTTCCTTCCTCTCTCAAAGTCTGTGTTTTGTGCTTTTTTTTTTTTTTTAAGAAAAACCAACTTACTCTGTGCTACATCCCTTCTAAGGGGCCAGAAAGGGGTGGGTTAGCCCCAGACCCTGCCTTGAAGGAGCCTGAAGGCTAGCTGGGACAGAACAGCAGAATTCGAAGATTTAAAACTTAAGTTCCACATAAGTAAGGTCCAATAGAACCATAACGTGAATCAAGTATGTCATTTTAAGTTTTCCAGAGGCAAAATGTTAAAAAAAAAAAAACACAAAGAGAGGTGCAGGTATTCAGCACAGTAGCTAAGACACTGCTTGGGATGCCTCCTGCACCCCACGTCAGAGTTCCCGAGTTTGGGTCCAAGCTCGGCTTCTGATCCTAGATTCCTGCCAGCGTGCACCCTTGGAGGCAGCAGGTGGCAGCCCAAGTCCTCGGGCCCCGGCCACCCACGTGGGAGAGCCACACTGAGTTCTAAGCCCCTGGCTTCAGCCTGGCCCAGCCCTGGCTGTTGCAGGCATTTGGGTAGTGAACCTACAAAAGACTGGTCTCTCCCCCTTTCCCTCCCTCAATCTCTTTCAAATAAATTTTATAAAGAAAGGAAAGATTTACAAAGAAAAACAAAACACTACTTGGGACACCTGCATCTCGTACTGGAGTGCCTGGGTTTGAGCCCTGGCTCCACTCCCAATTCCAGCTTCCTGCTGGCGCCACCACGGGAGATAGCAGGGCTGGCTCATGTTCACTCCCTGCCTCCTGCCTGGGGGACTCGGATTGAATTCCTGAGTCCCAGCTCCCGCCTAGCCCAGACCGGGCTGTTGTAGGGATTTGGAGAGTGAACCTAAGGATGGAAGATATCTCTGTCTCTCTCTTGCTCTCTTTCAAATAAATAAATTAATGAAAAGAAAAAGGTCCATTAATAAGTGTATTTGACCTGATATAGCAAAAACATCCATTAATAAGTAACCAACACAAAATAGTAATATATCACACTCTGTTTTTATTCTAGCTCACAGATTTATTTATTTACTTAAAAGGCAGAGTTAGAGAGAGAGAGAGAATCTTCCATCTTCTGGTTCATTCCCCAGATGGCAGGAAGTCAGGAGCCAGAAGCTTCTTCTGGGTCTCCCACACGGGTTCAGGGGCCCAAGCAATTGGACCATCTTCCCCTGCTTTCCCAGGTGCATTAGCAGGGAGCTGGACAGGACTAGAACCAGTGCCCATATTGATGCTGGCATCACAGGGGCGGCTTTACCCACTATGCCACAGCTCCAGCTGTTTATGCCACAGTTCCAGCTCTTTAAGATCCGGTCTGCATTCCACACTTACAGCTCATCTGAGTGCAGACTGGCCACACCTGAAGTGTCGAGCAGCCACCTAGGACAGGGGCTTCCGCATCTACTCTGGGACCTCCTAGGTTTTCGGCTTTACCGCCCCGCAGCTGTGTGGCCCTGGAGACTCATATCAGCCCCCTGAGCCTCGGCGTCCTCATGGGGGACCCCAGCCACCTCCTTGAGTGCTGTGAAGCAGGAGATAAGCTTTGCGTGTCCATTGCAGGGGACCCGGCATGTAGGAAGCGCTGTGGGGAGCTCCTGGCACCATGACTGCTGCTGTGGGGCTGAGAGGAAACCCCAGCAGAGTGGCGGGATGCAAAATATGCACAGGACGCCCTGTCCTTGCCCCAGCATGGTGCCTGGGAGTGTGGTCTTCCCTGTCTCCATTCCCTACCCTTTCTTCCAGGGTCCCTGAGCAGCCTCTTCTTGGAGAGCAGCTCAAGTGTGGTGAGGATGAGGAAGAGGAGGTAGCAGGGAGAGAGAAGTAAAGGGAAGAGAGGGGAGGCAGGGAAGGAGGTGGGGAGAAGAACAGGGTGGGGCTTAGGGGAGCCTGGCCCTGCACCGGTGTTCTGGGCAGCTGCCCCCCAAAGGTCTGATGGAAACCAGCAGGAGCCAGGCCAGTCCCCACAGTTGGTGCCGTTTCGGCTGCACTCTGCCTCCCCCTCCTGGGCTCTGAGTCAATGGTCTTAATTCTGCAGGGCAGGAGAGATGCTCTGCGCAGTTTGTTGAGCCTGAGCTTGGCAGGAGAGCAGCTGGCATCATGAACCCAGCAGGGCTGGGGAGAGCTCGGATACATTAGGTGATGACACAGAAACAATGTAAGTCAACCAGGTAGACCTGCAGCTAGGGGGAGATCATCAAGACACACACCAGCCCCCCTGAGCTCACAGCCTGGGCCCTCACCCCATCCACCCTGGGGAACATGACGCTGGCAGTGGGGGTGGGGGAGGTCAATGCCTTTCTTGATGCCGGGGAGCACCCCATCTCTCCAGGGAACCGCTGTGCAATTAATTAAACACCCACACTGCACAGGGGTGAGCGCCACGCCCACGGGCCCAAAGTGTCAGAAAGCCACTCCTTCTGAAGTACCCCCCAAAATCAAAACCACCACCTCCTTCCAGTGGCTCAGCCCTGGCCGCCTCCCAGGCACGGAGCCCTGCACTTGACACCATCGTCTCTTCAAACCTCAGGCCAGTGCTGGGAGGTTAACACTCCCAGAGTGCCTGGCGGGCAGTGGTCTGATTTTCCTTCTGAGCCACCGTTTCTTCTCCAAGAGCCCCCCTGCTAGGACCCTTGCCCACCACAACCTTCAGATGCTTCTCGACTTTCACTGTGTGGGATACAACCTCACCCGTCCATTCAAGAGGTAGACTCAGACTCAGGAAATACAGTGAAAGTGAGACTTCATTATCCATCTCGCGAGATGGGTGTCTAACGAGAGGCACAGCTGGAGCACTCACAGCAAGCAGTGTCTATCCTGGCACACAAGTCCCTCCCCCAGTTGCTCATTGGCTGAGTACAGTGGGGTTACAATCTGCCCGGATGTCATCTAAGTTACAAAGTCACCTTCCTCTCTTCTCTGTACTTTAATTTCCTCTTGCAAGTTGCCTACAAATAACATCCTGTTTGCTACATCTGCAGTTTTACATTCTGTGTTAAAAATGGAACACCAGATATTTTCTTACAACTGGGTTACATCCTGATGCATCTATCATAAGTCAAAAATATCATAAGTCAGAGCAGGTGTTGTGGCACAGACTATAAAGTTGCCACCTGCAGTGCCTGCATCCTGTGTGGGGGCCGGTTCAAGTCCTGGCTGCTCCACTTCTGACCCCGCTCCCTGCTAATGCACCTGGGAAAGCCACAGAAGATGGCCCAAGTACCTGGGCTCCTGCACCCACGTGGGAGACCCAGAAGAAGCTCCTGGCTTTGGGTGTAAACCAGTGGATGGAAGACCCCCCCTCCCACTCCCCCCCCTCCAACTCTTTCAAATAAATAAAATAAATCTTTTAAAAAATTATAAGTCAAAAATGCACCTAGAACCAACACCATCACTTAGCCTGGCTGACCCTAAATGTGCCGAGAACGCGTACAACGGCAACACCACCCGACACAAGGCCTGTTTCATCGTGAAGTGTCGACTGTCTGGCCGAGCTTGTGGGACACTGCAGAGTGGCCTCGTGAGTACACTTTTGCACCACCACAAAGTTGAAACATCCCAAGTTGAACCACCATCTCAGACGCCAGGGGTCGTGGAGTTAGCTCAGACGCCAGGGGTCGTGGAGTCGTCTTCGTACAGCGCATGTCACGCAGAACCTGTCCTCCTTCCTCTGAAGCCCCTCCAGCACCCACTCCCACCCCTGGCTCTCCGGGGAGAAGAGAGAGTCCCTGGAGGACCGGTCAGCCTGTGTGGACCCTTGCTCCTCTTCTGCTTCTCTCCCCTGCCCTCCAGCCTCACTGTCTGCTCTTCCTGGGGCGCCCCAGGCGCACCCCTGCCTCGGGGCCTTCGCTCCAGCCTGCCCTCTGCCTGAAACCCTGCTCTAAGCCACCTGCTGCCTGACTCCCACAAACCCGTGCCCCAGGAGGCCTCGCTCACCACCCTGATCAACGCCGCAACCTGCATCCTTCTCACCACAGTTGACTGATGGGGAAAACGGCCACACCCACGGCCCCTCCCAGACCCCCCCCCCTTTTTTTTAACAGGCAGAGTGGATAGTGAGAGAGAGAGACAGAGAGAAAGGTCTTCCTTTTTGCTGTTGGTTCACCCTCCAATGGCTGCTGCAGCCGGCGCATCGCGCTGATCCGAAGCCAGGAGCCAGGTGCTTCTCCTGGTCTCCCATGCGGGTGCAGGGCCCAAGGACTTGGGCCATCCTCCACTGCCTTCCCGGGCCACAGCAGAGAGCTGCTAGGCCCCATTTTGATGCCTCCCACAGTGGGACTCCCTGGCTCCTCCCCTCGGGGGTGGCTTGCTCAGATCTGCAGAACTGGCGGCATGCCTCCCCACCCACGAAGCTTCTGGAAATCTTAGGTATTTTTCTCTCACAACCCTGGATCTGCCGGGAGAGCCAGCATGGGTCGCCCTGCTGGGGGAGGGGCGACCACGTGGGGTGCAGCAGGGTGGTCCTAACCGGGGCCGTCCTAGACCAACAACCACAGGCCTGAGAGCCGGCGTGGCCAAGTGAGCCAGCACCAGGGGTGCCCAGTTCCAGTGCTCTGGAGCTGAGAGCCACACGAGCAGCCGTCGTGGGAGGCCCCTGGATTCTGTGGTTGCTTGTTACCCAGCAGAACCAACAGCTGTCCCTACCCCCAGCACTGTGACCGCCTTACCACGCTATCCTATTTCTTTACTTTTATTTATTTGAAAGGCGGGACAGGAGCCGGGGGGAGGGAGAGAGAGAGAGAGCGAGAGAGCGAGAGCGTGCGCTTCCATCTGCTGGTTCACTCCCCAGTCCTGGTCTCCCACAGGAGAGGCAGGGACCCAAGTGCCTAAGCCATCACCTGCTGTCTCCCAGAGTGCGCATCAGCAAGAAGCTGAACTTGGCAGCAGACCCGAGACTCGAAGCCAGGAGCTCTGATATGGGCGGCAGGCGTCGCCAGCAGTGTCCCAGCCACAGCACCAAACGCCCGCCCCTTCTTATCACATGCCCATCCAGCGCACAGTTTGCGGTGGTCACTGTTTCCTGTCTCTCTTTACAACGGCAGCCCCTCCAGGGAACACACACCAGGGCATCCCCGAGGGCCTCTGACAGTGCACGGCACAGAGCAGACACCCGCTTAATAATTAGAGAAGGAACCAAAAGCAGGTGGCCGGCACTAACAGCCCGGGTGACACATGGCGCCACACTCCGGGATGGAGGAGCTGATGGAACCCGCCTGACAGGTCGACGGCCAGGAGCTTTGGTCTGGTTCCACGATGAGAAAGCCAAGACTCGGAGTTGATGGAATCAGCTCAAGGATGCACGGCTCACACCTGCAGAGCTGGGAATCGAACCCAGAAAAGCAGGGACAGAGGAACTTCCATGGAGAGGGCGGCAGGAGAGCTGGGCTTTGAAGAGAGACGAGAAGTAGTCGCTTACTCGGAAAAGTCTGGACTCGCCCAGACGATGGGCTCGTCCCTACAGGAGCCAGGGCGACGATCGGCTCGTCCCTACAGGAGCCAGGGCGACGATCGGCTCGTCCCTACAGGAGCCAGGGCGACGATCGGCTCGTCCCTACAGGAGCCAGGGCGTCGGCAGCTAAAGCAGTGTCTTCCGCCCCAGCTGCCCGGCAGGTAGAAGCCGCTGCCAGCTTTGGTACAGAGTGGATGTGGCGTCACCACTCCTGTGAACCTGACCAAGGAGACAGCCGGCCACGTGGCCGGAGAACCTCAGCCCAGCAAGTGCATCCCTGGTGACTGCCACGCTCCCCAAACAGAGCAGAAGGTTCTAAAGAATCCGCGACCCCCGGCTCTCTTCCAGCTTTCAGTCTGTTCCTCCTCTCTGCCTCGGAGGGCCAACCACCTTCCCCTGGGTTTGGTCCCATCTCCCAGGCCCCCACCCCTGCATCCTGGGGCCCCCACCCCCTCTGTTTCACTGCCAGAGACGTCAGGGGGTCTGTGAGCCGCAGGTGTCGCCCCGCCCCTCCCTCCCATGACGTTCTGCCAACAGCAGGACCAAGCCCCTGCTCCCCACTGCCACCTCTGAGGCCCTGCGCGTCAGCTCCATTCATCTTTCACTCCAGCCCCAATCCCACCGAGAGTTACGCCCATCCCCGGGATCCACCCCCCCCCCAACGCCCTCCACTCAAACCGCCTGGCCACCGACGACCCCCTCCCCCCTTCTCTGCACCTCCGTCTTCTCAGCTCGGCACTGGGAGGACAAGGCCCAGCCCAAGGTCAGTGTGAAAGTCAACAGAAATGACACCTGCAGGGACTGCTAAGGACGCCCAGCCCCAGACAGCCCCGAATGGCACTGGGCCTCCGAGTCAGGAGCTTAACTCCTGGTTTCTCTGTGTGGGCGAAGTCGCTCAGAGTCCTGGGCACCGGGGTCAAAGCACTGCTCAGCACCCCCTCCCCGAGTGACCGTCACCTCCTCACCACTCTGCCTCCCCTCCCAGCCCTCCCCTCCCGCTCCCCTGCAGCCACACCCGCCTCCTCTCTGCTCCTCGAGTGTCTACCCCAGGACCTTCACACCTGCTTGTTCCACTGCCCAGAAGGCTCCTCCCCAATGCCCACACAGTCCACATCCCCAAATCCCTCGTGGCCTCCTCCACAACAGGACACGTGGCACCTCGGCTCCCGCGTGGCAGCCACTCCAGGGGCAACAGTTGCTGCAGCTCTGCTCCGAGTCGCTGTCTGGAGCCCAGGATTGTCCAACACACGCAAACATAGCTGGCACCGCCGTGTGCACCCACACCTGGAGAGGTCAGGTGCGAGAGAGGCTGAGAGCAACAGACCCAAGGCAGGACCTCGGTCTCTGTTTTCGGCTGGTGGAAGCCGACCTGCCTCGCTCGATGTGCGCACTGACTGCACACGTGTGCAAACCCCGAGAACTAAACCGTTACCTGAAACCTGGAGAAGGAAGACGGGGGCGAGTGTGGGCGTGCAGGACAGGGAGGGAGGAGGGGGAGGCAGGGCCTCGGTCTCCTTTGGTCTCCACCTGACATTCACCGGGGGCTCAACAAACAGGGAACGGTGACGTTGTCCGCCTCTCATCCAGGGACACCTGGCCTGCAATTGTCTCCCTGTGCACCAGGACAGGGCCCACCACTCCTGTCCCCGGGCACCAGGCCTGGGGGACCCAGAAGATCCAACTCCGGAATCTCCCCAGGACACCAAGGCGCAGACCCCACAACAGCCTCCAATCCTGAAAGGCTGCCAGGGGAGACTTCTCTCCTTCCGTGTGTCCTTGGAGACAGCACAGGGCCGAGGACCCGGGCCAGGCCTCAGGAAACACCAGGCAGGACTGGACTTTGCTCCCCGAGCTCACAAATATGTGCCATTCACACGTTGACCACAAGAGGTCACTGTGGCTGCACTTAGCAGTTCATCGCCAGCCAGTGGACGGGCAGGGGTGGTGAGATGTTCTGATTTTCTACTTTAATCTTTGTGGCCCCCTCAGTCAGGGAAAAGCCTGTCCTAGGTACGCCTTGGGGGCTGACTGTAGCCTCGGCAGATCCCGTAAGACTTAGGGTGAGTTACATAAAGGCCATAGACATACTCAAAGCAGGGCTCCAAACCAGGTTCTCCCAGATGGAATCCCAGCTCCACCTGCCAGTGTGACCTTGGGAAATGCTTCCTGCCTCAGTTTCCCCTTCTGCTGGGACTGTGTGAGGATCAGGAGAGTGACTCACACAGAGCCCTCTGGCTCACGCTCAGCAGTTGCCGCGGTTGTAAAGTTAACTTTGGTGATGGCTTTTCCCTGCCTCTCTACACAGGATTTCAAAGGATCAATTTCATGACTGTTGATTTGGTGGATTTTTTTTATTTTATTTTATTTTTTATTTTTATTTTTATTTTTTGACAGGCAGAGTGGACAGTGAGAGAGAGAGACAGAGAGAAAGGTCTTCCTTTACCGTTGGTTCACCCCTCAATGGCCGCTGCAGCCGGCGCACCGCACTGATCCGAAGCCAGGAGCCAGGTGCTTCTCCTGGTCTCCCATGCGGGTGCAGGACCCAAGCACTTGGGCCATCCTCCACTGCACTCCCCGGGCCACAGCAGAGAGCTGGCCTGGAAGAGGGGCAACTGGGATAGAATCCGGCGCCCCGACCAGGACTAGAACCCAGTGTGCCGGCGCTGCAGGCGGAGGATTAGGGTGGCTTTTTGTTCTGCACTGCACTGTAACCCTTTAGACCCTTATTAGGAAAAGTGCCAAAGATACATGGAGGGAGCAGGAGCAGCCACGACCTTGCTGTCCACACATCAGCACCCCATTCCCAGCTCCCGCCTGGCTCTCCCTGGGCCTGCAGCAAATGATTTATTCAGGAGCTGCCATCAGCCAGGGAGGGAGCCAGGCGGCTGGGCTGAGAGAGGGAACACACCCAGGCCCTGTGCTCCAGGAAGGCACCCACAGTCCAAGGGACACGGCTGACCTCAGTTGGCCCTCTGCCAAGTGGGAGGTGGGGAAACTGAGGGTGTGACGGGGGCGTCTCATGCAGTCAGGTGAGGCTTCCTGGAAGAGGCATCTACGCTGAGCACTGAAGGATGCACTTATGCAAATGAGGAGAGAAGGGAGGAGGGAATGATCCCAGGTAAAGGGAACCACACTGGCCAAGGCTCTGCAGGTGCAAGACGGCACAGACATGTGCAGCAGCATCATGGGACCCACGGCCACCGCTGACGACACTCCCACAAGTTCAGACTCACGCTGTCTGGGCTGGAGACCAAGGTTAAAGAGAATGAGACAGTTCCCGGCGGATAATCCGTCCCCACGGGCTTGCAGCTGATCTGAGAGAGAGACCTGACCCAGGGAGGCCATGCACAGCCCTTGTCTCAGTCCACGCAGGACACGGACACTGCTTCACACTGCCCCCAGGCAGCGCTTCCAGACCCTGGGAAGTCCAAGGCGGGAGCCGCCTGCCACAGGGGTTGACCTGAGGCCCCCCAGCAGGGGGCAGCGTAGACGGTGTGGATATGCTAGACAAGGGGGCACCGGGTCCTGGGTGGGACGAGACTTCTCCACACTGCTCAGAACGGCACTCGGTCTACAGCTTACGAAATGAACGCTGCTGGACTTTTCCACGTGGTGCCTTTGCCCTGTGGTTGATCGTGGGTACCGAAAAGTCTGGAGAGTGAAGCTGCAGATACGGGGGGCGAATGCAGCCATGCGTGAGTGACTCGGTTCTGTCTCCCCCACTGTGCTGCAAGCCGGGTACACACACCATCGGGCTACTGCTTCCCGCGGTGGATGCTGGACCCCTGAGAGTCCAGGGCTAACGGAACGTCTCCCCAGGACGTCGTCATCATCGCGATCAATATCATTGTCATCATCGCGATCAATATCACCATCATGGCGATCACCATCATCACCGTCGCACTTTAACAGCAGCAGCCATTTCTACTCCATTAGAAACATGGCTACTCGATCCCAAGCCACCCCATGGTAGACCCACGCCTCAGCATAGCCCCTGTGCCCCGAAAGGCACCTATTACCATCAACTTATCACCACTACCTGCTTGCCCACTGGCTGTCCACCCCTTCCCCAGAAGAGCAGGGGCCTGGGGTGCTTGGTCACTGCTCACATCCCCAGCATCGAGAACAGCACCCGGCTTCCAGAAGGAGATGACCTCAGAGTCTGCACGTGCATGCGTATCCCTCTGCACGTCCACACACCTGCCCTGCGGGTGAGGGGACACAGACCAGGAAGGCCACCTGACGGGGGTCTCTGAGACACCGACCAGGAAGGCCACATGACGGGGGTCTCTGAGACACCGACCAAGAAGGCCACCTGATGGGGGTCTCTGAGACACTGACCAGGAAGGCCACATGACGGGGGTCTCTGAGACACCTTGCAGGTCGGCACACTACACAAAGAATCAGCTCACATACTGACATCAGTGACCAGAGGGCAGCTCGGAGAGGAGATACAGGAGACAGAACCGGTGCAAGACGAGGTCTCCTCTGTTCATTAGGAGGGAGCACATTTTCTAGCTCCTCAGCCCCCTCTGTCCCCTCCCAAGGGTCCCCCCAGGAGGACTTTCGTGTGGTGTTGGCATGGGCTGCAGCCAGTAAGAGGCCACCTCGGGACGTTCTGGTCATTCGGGAACTTGAGATTTCTTTGTGAAACACTGACCTGAGTTGACCGATTAAGAGCACGTGTCTACCGCTTCCTCACGTTCCCAAATCCCATGAAATAAACAGGGAAAATCCTTTCTTAAGCCCAGAGCTCACAAAACTCTAAAAGACAAAAAAATGAATATTGTCAGCAAGCCACAATTAAAGGAAAGTTTCTAAAGGAGAAGAAAAGTTCAGGTGAACGAGAGGAAGGGAGGAAACCACAATGCAGAAAGTGTCGGGGTAAAGGCTGGGACCGAGGTGGGAGCAATTTTCCGAGGCTCTAAGCCCCCAACCAGTGGGCGCAGGAGCGGGAAGGGGCTCAGGAGCAGCCACCAGGTGCGTGAGTGGGGACCAGAGAACCTCGGCGCACCAGCCCCAGCCGCCTGCCCTGTGGGTGCTGCGCAAAAACAACGCATCCCACCTGGGGCTTCAAGTCTGAGCTGTGGGACCAGTGGCCCAGGGAAGCAGCAGCAGACCCCCAATGGGGCACCTGTTTCCCAGGTGCGTCAGTAGGAAGCTAGAAACGGAACGCAGGCATTCCCATCTGGGATGCAGGCGCCTCAGGCGCATCTTCACTGCTGTGCCACCCACTCGCCCCTAGAGTGAACGTCTCCTAACCTGGAGCGCGTTCTAGGCCGAGAGTCGGTCTCCTCTCAGACTCACTGTCTGCCGAGCACTCGCTGGTCCCGGGTGTCTGCAGGCTGCACTTTGCACACAGTGCAGCTAGAACAGACGCTCCGGAAGGAAAGCAGTGCCAAGGCAGGAGAGGCGGTGAGAAACCAGCGGAAGACCTGAATCCTCGGCTGGACGGAGCCCCCGGAGCCCCCGAGCTCACACAAACAGACCCACATCGAGAAATCTGAGAACGCTCCAGAGGGCTTGTGGAAAAGATACTTGAACAATACGCTTCCTTGGGCACAGACTGTTTTTTTCTATCCATGCACAGCTTTTTCGTCACACACACTCCCCGTGAACTTTTGGAAGCGCCCTCACTCACGGTGAACTTTTAGAGCAACACAAATAGAAAATTCTGAAAGCTTGTGAGGAAGGGGGAGGGGACGTGGAACGCAGAATGCACTGGAGACCGGAGTTAGCGGCAGCGGCAGGTGCCAAGGGGCGCACTGCGCACCGGGACAAGGACTTCCCGACTCAGAGAAGCGATCACTCAACACCAAGGTGGAAAGAAAACACAGACACCCGGATCCTCACTCGGTTCCCCAAGGCCCCTTCTGGACCACGCAAAAGCCTCTGTCACACTCAGGCCTGGCTGGGAGCCAAGCTCGGCTTTTACAGCCGCCAAGTTTTCCATGAACCAGAAAGGACGTGGAGCTTCTGAGAGGTGAGTGTGGACGCAGGCGTCCCAGGCCCTCGGATTGGCCGCAACCCCTGGCTGAGTTAAAGGAACCCACAACCCAGCTCCGGCATGGGAGGGGTGAGAGAAGGGGCCCAGGCAGTTCTGGAAGAACCAGGGGACCCCTGAGCCCTCCCAGACAACTATCCGTCACGTCCAGGAGGCCTTTCCAGTTCCCGGCAGACCCCTGCTCTCACCCGCACACCGCCCTCCTCAGCAGCCCACTGCACGGACCACTGGGCAACTCTGGCCACGGAAAGCACGTTCTGTCGCATTACAAGTGCGTCCCCCGGAAGTGGGCATTTGGCACCGCGTGGGACACACGTATCAGAGTGCCGCCACCCAGGTCCTGGCTCTGCTCCTAACTCCATCTTCCTGCTGGCCTACACCCCGGGAGGCAGCAGGTGGAGGTTGAAGTACTCCTGTCCTTGCTACCACCACGGGAGACCCAGATGGAGTCCTGAGCTCCAGGATTCCGCCTGACCCAGGAGTGAACTGTAGAGGACAGATCTCTGTGTCTGTCTGTCTACTTACCAACCTGTAAAATAAATAAACAAACATTTTAAAAATACCTGTTAGAAATCATACCATAGCATTAGGAAAACCTCAGACAGAGTTGATTCAGTCCCCTACAGATGAAAAAGTGGAGGCCGGAGAAGGAAAGGAGCATCCCCAAGCTCACGCCCGCCCTGATCCAGCTGCTACTGCTGGCATTTGAGCTCTGCACACGGGTTGCCCAGCTGCCTTGCAACATGGACAGCTTTCCTGATGATGCGCTGGAGGGACCGGTCAAGGTCAAGGTCAAAAAAAAAAAAAATCGGGATGCCCTGTGCATCCTGCAGCCCTGAGGTTGCCTTGATCCACTAACGTGTTCTGGGCTGAAGGCGCTGCCCAGAGAGGGATGGAGAGGATTCTGTCCCAAGAAGACATTGCCCCTGCTGGCTCCTGTGGCTTCTCCTTGTTTCCACTGGCAGGCCCAGCATTGGGTGCTTGGAGGCCAAGAGGCAGCGCCGGGGCCGGGAGAGCAGCTCCAAGGAGCCTGACACCCTTTCTGCCACTCGGAGAAGGAGCTGCTGGGGGAAGATCGCCCCTCCAAGAGTCCCCGAAAATCGACAGCTCCCAGATGCCCACGGGGATCTGGGTTAGGACACTGCCCTTCGCTGACAGCTAACAAGGGGACCTGGCTCAGATTTCCTGGAAAAGCTACCCTCCCGATCAGGTGACAGCCGACAGGGTCCCGGGGCTGGGCCCACACCTTCAGGCACCATGCTTCTCACCATGTGTCCATCTGAGAGATTTTAGACACAGAGAAACTGGGCTGTCAGGTGCTGGGGGGCCCGTCCACCTGCCAGTGATCGCCTGGACTCAGCCAGGGCCCCCCAGCCAGCATCACCACCCAGCACCGCCCCATCCTCCAGAACCAGTCCAGCCAGGCAGGCGCCCTTGCGACCCCACCCCAGGGCTCAGGCTCCGGGCAGTAACACAGGTGGTCCACACACTCCGCCTTACAGCCCCTCGCCCTGCGTAAGACCTAGCAGTGGGGACAGCACTGTGACGTAGTAGGCTCGGTCACTGCCTGCAGTGCCAGTTCACGTTCCAGCTGCTTCTCTTCCGATCCAGCTCTCTGCTATGGCCTGGGAAAGCAGTAGAAGATGGCCCAAGTCCTTGGGCCCCTGCACCCACGTGGGAGACCTGGAAGAAGCTCCTGGCTCCTGGCTTCGGATCGGCACAGCTCTGACTGTATGGCCATTTGGGGTGTGAACCAGCAGATGGAAGACCTTTCTCTCTGTCTCTCCCTGTCTGTCTGTAACTCTACCTCTTAAATAAATAAATAAAATGTTAAAAAGAAAGAGACAGACCTGGGATCTATCTCCAGAGCAGAAGCCCAGCAAGAGGGAAGCTGCGTCAGCCGCACTGCTGGGGGCTGGTCACGAGCTCCCCGAAGAGTGTGGTCTCCCGGCTGTGAGCCAGGCACGGTTCCAAGTGCTCAGCACGTATTAACTCATCTCCTCCTCGTCCACTGTTAGCCCATTTGACAGATGGGAAAGTCAAGGCACATCACTGTGAGGTGCTGGCCCCTAAGCCTAGGACTCAAACCCACGCAGGCCTACCCCTAACCAGAGAGCCGGGATGCACACTCAAATGTGGCTGACCCCAAAGTTGTGCTCAGGCCATACCCTCACCCCCGCCTTCTAGAGTCCTTGGATAAAGACCCCCCCAATCACACAATGGGGCTGGGATGGCCTAACTCATAGTAAGCTCGGTGCAGAGCCAGGTGTAGGCACGAACCATGGGGAGGAAGGGACAGCCCCAGGCGTCCAGGCAGGGTCACGTCCCAGCCAGAGCAGCAGCGGCCTGCTCGGCGTTCTCCCAGTTCCTGGACGGCAGCAGTACCAGCTCAGCTCTCGGGAAGGCCACGCCCTCCTGGGCACACCCACTGCACACACACTGCAGTGGGCAGCTTCGCCCCTGAAACGCCCCAAGATGCAGACCCAGGCATGATGCACCTGCGCACCCCTTGTCCTCCCGCTCCTTGGAGGGGTCAGGAGGTCAGAGGGCGAGAGGCAGATAAGGCTGGGTGTCCACCCCTGTGCCCTCTCCATGCCCAGCCCCGGGCCTGCTCAGAGCTCCTGCCCCACCCCACCAAGCAGCTTCAGTCCACCCTGCCTCTCTACCTTGTAAGCCCCATCTTTGTTAAAATCCCACTGTGAACACGCCAACTACTTCCTGCCAGTCTATTGAGGAAACCGACAAGCAAGTGGACTGTTTCCTCCTTCGGAAAACAGAACGCATTTTGGGTGTGGGTGTTTGCCAGGCAGCGCTCTACGGGCTGGGGAGGCACAACCAGCAAAAGCAGACGTGGCCCCGTCCTCCTGCACTCCCAGTGTGATGGCAGAGACGATCGAAGCCCAAGGACAGGTGCAAAGTGACAGCCGTAAGCATCCAGGGGACCAACCAGGGGGCCCCGAGGGAAGGGCCCTGTGAGACCCCACTGTGCAGAAGCCAGGAAAAAGGCCTCAGCGCTCCTCTCGGGCACGGGCAACCCAGGTAAAGCCTGAAGCAGGAGGATCGTGGGCAGAAGCCAAGAGGAGCCTGGGGGACGGCGGCGCCCAGGGGCATTGCAGAAGAAGAGGTGCAGAGGGGCTCAGGCTGAGACTCCCAGGGCCCCTCCAGGCACAGCCCCCCGTGCTACTCGGTCCCAGCATCTCCTTGGCTGGGAAGCCCCGCCTGACCTCAGACCTCGTCTTGCAGTGAAGGGCAGGTCCGCAGCCCAGAACCGTGCTGGCTGTGCTTGGAGCACAGCGGCCCCTTACCTGTGACCTTGGTGGAGGGGCGCTGAGAGTGGAGGCTTTGGGCTCAGCCTCTCTGGGCTTAGATTCTGATCCCCCACTTACCAGTGGGGTGGGCTTGGGCGAGTCGACTTCTTGGTGAGCCGGGTTAGTTCTCTGCAGTATGGGCAGGATGACCTAGGAGGAGACTGCCATCCTCATGTCCATGGGGGATGGGTTCCAGGACCCACCTTGGACACCAAAATCCACAGATGCTAAGGACCCTCGCATAAAATGGCCTGGTGTTTAGATGCAACCCATGTGCGCCCTCTAGCGTCCTTAAATCACCTCCAGACGACTTAGTGCACCTCACACAGGTTAACCGCTATATGAATATGACACTGGGGGCTGGCGCTGTGGTATTGAGTGAAGCCTGCAGTGCCAGCATTCCATACGGGCACCAGTTCAAGTCCCAGCTGCTCCACTTCCAATCCAGCTCTCTGCTATGACCTGGGAGGGCAGCAGAAGATGGCCCAAGTACTTGGGCCCCTGCACCCACCTGGGAGACCCAGAAGTCCTGGCTCCTGGCTTCAGATCGGCCCAGCGCCGGCCACTGCAGCCATCTGGGGAGTGAACCAGCAGATGGAAGACCTCTCTCTCTCTCTCTGCCTCTGTCTCTCTATAACTCTGCCTTTGAAATAATAATAAATCTTTTAAAAATATATGATAGTACTTCACAAGGCTCATGGAAAATGGAATTAAAAGATAATCTATTTTGGTGCAAAAAAATCCTGAAATGCACGCATATGAGAGTTCATCAAAAAGTTCACAGAAAGTGGGTGTCATTAAAAAGAAAACTATGGATGGATTTCAAATTTTTTGGCACAAAAAAAACCTTTCAATTCTATTTTCCACAAACTTTTTAAGCCCCCCCATATTATCATTTGCATCGCTTAAGGGATAATAACAAGAAAAAAACCTGAGTGTGTTCAGCACACATGTGATCTGTGTCGAATGTTTTTGACCCATGAACAGGGGCCTGGCAGATACGGAGGGCGAGGGCCGACCGTACCTGCCACGTGCCAGGGCCCAGGCTGAGTGCTTTGCTTCCATTTACTGGTCTCAGTGCCGCAAAAATCCCAGCAGGCCTTTGCCTGGAGGGGCCCTGGGCCTCTCAGTCTGAGTCGCTCTGCACCTCCTCTCCCCCGATGCCCCAGGGCACCGCCATCCCCCAGGCTCCTCTCCCGGCTCTATGCCACAGATGCGGACAACCGAGGCAGAGAAATGGCACATGAACCACCAGGGTCACGCAGAGGGAAATGGGAACACAGGTGGCCCGCCTGCGAGACTGGGTCATAAATGACACCCTACCCAGATGCAGGTGGGAAAACAACAGATTCGACCCAGAAGATCTACTTACTGAGCAGGCAGTACGTGCAAGGTGCTGTGTGGGAAACTCAAATGTGATCAAGTTCAAGGAGTATCTGGAAGGTTCACTGGACACAGGGCTCGGTGGGTGTGAACTGCTGGGGCTGGGGCTGGGGCGTAGCAGGTAAAGCCGCTGCTGTGGCACCAGCATCCTGGATGGGCACCAGTTCAAGTCTTGATTGCTCCACTTCTGCTCCAGCTCCCTGCTAATGCGCCTGGGAAAGCAGTGGAAGATGGCCCAAGTGCTTGAGCCCCTGCACCCACATGGGAGACCCGGAAGAAGCTCCTGGCTTCAGATTGGCCCAGCTCCAGCTGTTGTGGCCATTTGGGGAGTGAACCAGCAGATGAAAGACTCCTCTCTCTCTCTCTCTCTTTCTCTCTCTCTATTTCTCAACCTGCCTTTTTAAATAAAATATTTAAAATAAAAAGGATGTGAGCTGTTATGATCAAAGACACAGGAGAACCCTGCCCTAAAAATACCTCTACACCCAGAGATGCTCATGGGGGCCAGGCAGGTGTCGCCCAGCCTCAGGGAAGGACACAGCCGGTGCTCAGAGGCCTCACCTGAGCCACCTAACTAGCAACAGCTGCTGCGCCGGGAGGGACTCCCGCGGGCCCTGGCTCTGCACAACTCCTGTCTCTAAGCTCAAGCACTCACAAGGCGTTCTTGGAAAGGGTTCAGGAGCCAAACTGCGTTTTGAGCCAGCCGATGTTTTTCGGTAATTAAGTGTGGTCCCCGAACCCGAGAACCAAAGCTGCTGGAGATAACATTCTGGAGGAGAACTGCAGTTTTGGGGACAGCTCCTCCCTCTGGGGTGCGGTGAGGGGGACGATGTGCTTACCCAAAAGTTGGCTGGAAAAAACAACAGCCTGGATCCAGAAGGCCTGGATCTGAACTCTGCTTCACTCAGCATTTATTAGGCTACGTGCCGGATGCTGCGCCATTCAGAGCCCGTACAGGAACCCTCGGGTGCAGGGACATCGGAGTCAACTTCCCGAGTCCGGTCATTATTTTGCCTCTTGCTACCTGAATGACCTTGGGCAAGTCACTTAGCTCCACAAGTCTCCACATTCCCACCTGTAAAATGGGCACAACAGTCACCAACCAGGAGATGTGGGTGGCATCACTCAAACAGGAAGGAGATGGTTCTTCGGGCAAAAGGGATGGTTCCTGATGTCAAAAGCTGCAGGAGGGGTGGGTGTTTGGCTAAGACACTGCCTGTATCCCCACATCCCACATCAGAGTGTCTGGGTTCGAATCCTGGCTCCACTTCCGGTTCCAGCATCCTGCTAACGTACACATGAGAAAGCAGCAGACAGCCCAAGGCGTTTGGATCCTGCCTCTCACATGGGCGATCTGCACTGAGTTCTAGGCTTCCGGCTTTGGCCTGGCCCAGTGTCCTGGCACTGGGGGAATGAACCAGGACAGGGAAGATCTGTGTGTGTGTGTGTGTGTGTCCCCACCCCTCCAAATAAACAAGTAAAACGTTAAATATGCTACAGAGACATCTTACAGCCTCAAGACGCCAACACTGGGGCAGATGTTACAGCACAGTGGATTAGGCCACACCCAGGTCACCCACATGCCATCGCCGAGTGCCTGGTTCGAGTCCTGGCCACTCTGCTCCTGATTCAGTTTCCTGCTAATGCACCTGTGAAAGCAGTAGATGATGGTCCAAGTGCTTCAGTCCCTGCCCCCCATGCCAGAGACCCTGTTGAGTTCTGGGCTCCTGGTTTCAGTCTGATCCAATGGACCAACAAATGGAAGCTCTCTCTCCCCTCCCTCCCCCTCTGTCTCCCTCCCCATCTCTCTCTCTGCCATTCTGCCTTTTGAATACAAACATAAATTATAACACACAGAAGACGGCACCCCTGGATTTCAGCAGGGGAAGGCTCCGTCATGCACACGGCACCAGCTGCCCTCTCTTGGATCTGCGTAGCTGTCAGTAGCCTGATCTTCCCACAGGCCTTTGCGCCTTCTGTTCCCCACGCGTCAGAGGAACAAGGGCCATTCCAAGAGACCAGGGATCCCCAGGCCCTGGGATCTGTGGCCCTCACATATGGAAAAGCCCTCTTTGCAGGTGTGACAAGGGGAAGGTTACCCCAGATTCCCCCAGAGGGGCTTGCTCTGACCTGTCCCCCCAGACGCACACGTAGACTTCCTAACCCCCAGTCTCTCGGGCTGTAGCTGTGCTTAGTGAGGTCCTCAGGGTGGCCCTAACCCAATGGGATCAGTGTCTGGGTAGGAAAAGGAAATGCGGACACAGACCAGCACTGCGGAAGCACACAGGGAGAAGCCACCAGGAGCAAGGGGAGGGGCCTTGGCGACACCAGGATCTCAGACTTGTGGGCGACACATGCCTGTCACTGTGACAACCATGTTGGAAGTCCAACAGACTAATCACAATCCCAGCTGTCCTCCTGCGAGGGAGGCAGCAGGATGGACACGCACGAGGGGAGGGGGCGATGTGACCACAGGACAGAGAGTGGCACAGCCATGGGTCAAGGAATGTGACAGCCGCCAAAGCCGGAGGAAGCAGGCGCCATGGTCCCCAGGGCCTCCAGCGGGAGCGCAACCTGCCAGCACCTGACTCTGGCCTCCAGAACTGTGAAAAATTGCACTTCTGTTTAAAGCCCCCGGGTCAGCGGTAATTTGTTGCCATGGCCTGCAGAAATCATTGCAGGACGTAACTTCAGCACACCAGGCGTCCTTAGCAGGGCAGGGCCAGGCTTAGGAGACGCCATGATGCGTTACGGCAGGTGAAGGGAGCGTTCTGTTACCTTCAGGAGTAACCAACCTTAGCCGTTTAGGATCTGTGACACGAGCCCCAGGGCAGAGGCAGGCGATCAAGGCGGACCAAGAAGTTATTTATTAAAAACCAACTGACGCCGAGCGCCGTGCCGGGCTCTGGCAGGACAGTAACGGGACGGTATCGAGGGTGCTCTTCAATGAAGCCGTGCTGCCAGCCTTCCACAGTGAGGATGGAGCACAGTGCTTGCTGTTCCCATAAGGGGCAGAGTTGGGTGTTCACCATCTCTCTCGATCCTCAGGGCTGCTCGGTAGCCAGGGAAAAGGAGAAGGGATTTGCTCCAGGGTCCACAGCTCACAAGGCGAGCTCCCTAGTGTGGGATCCGGGAATGCCGGCTCCAAGAGCCGCCCTGGGCCACCCCGATGCGACGCGGAGCCCCATCTTCCAGGTTTCTCCTCGTCTGGCCGGAGGACTGTGGGAGGCAGATCAGGGTGAAGCCCTTCCGTTGGGACAGGAAGGGCTGTGGCCGGCCAGAGAAGGCACCTCTCAACAGAAAAGCACGGGAAACCGTTACCGGGGAAGGAGCGCAAAACAGATCATTCTGGATTTGCTGACAAATAGGAGCCAGTGCACCGAGGGACGCCCCCCCCACCCAAGGGCTCGGGGCGGGGAGGGCACCCTGCTGTCTGCTACCGTCTGCCTCTCCTGTTCTGCTGGGAAGACCCCTTGCATGGAAACAGTCCAGATCCACTGCTGGGATCCCTCCGCAGTCGGGCGGCGGGGTCCCCAGGGTGACAGCAGAGCCAGCACAGGAGCCATCCGTGACCCCTCTGTGGCCCAGGCCAGCTGCCCAGGCCAGACCCACGTTCTGCTCAGCCCACCCGCCAGGCTTCAGGTCCATAAAGCCCACGAAGAACCTAGGCTTAAACTTGGTCTCTCTGTGAGACTACACCACTCCAGGAAAAAATCTTGTTAAAACAGTTCCTGAGGGGGCCGGCGCTGTGGCACGGAAGGTGAACCCTCTGCCCGCAATGCCAGCATCCCATATGGACACCGAGTCCCGGCTGCTCCACTTCCGATCCAGCTCTCTGCTGTGGCCTGGGAAAGCAGCGGAAGATGGCCCAGGTCCTTGGGCCCCTGCACCTGCGTGGGAGACCTGGAGGAAGCTCCTGGCTCCTGGCTTCAGATCAGCCCAGCTCCGGCCATTGCAGCCATGTGGGGAGTGAACAAGCAGATAGAAGCTCTCTCTCTTTCCTTCTCTCTGTATCTCTACCTTTCAAATAAAGGTTTTAAAAAAACCTCCTGAGACACAGCTGTATTAAAATCTCCCACCGTGAATGCAGTCATTCTTAGTTCTTCTGCTCATTGCTATACATGTTGTGAGGCAACGTTCATGGGGACGTGGTTTTTCTTTCTGTCCTTTGGGCGTTATAACTTCTAGGTGGGCTGAGACTGCTGTTGCTGGCATTAGGAAATGATTGTCCTGCAACCTAGTAGTGCTTAATGCCGACTTGGTCTCACATGAACAAAATGTCACTTTCTTTTGGTTGGGGTTTGTATGGGTTAACTTCTCTATCTCTTTACTGTGAATTTTCCTGGAGCTCATATTTAAGCTATGTTGCTTCTCAGAGTATGGCACTGGATTTTTCACGTCGTCAGCTGGACAGTCGAGTCTGTCTACGTAGTAGAGAGAGCAAGTACTGACACAGGTGGGTTAAGTCCACCGCTTTGCGGCATGTTTTCTATTTGTTCAAGCGTTTCGTATTGCTGCTTCCTTTTGGGGCGCCCCCTTTGCATCTTTTACCCTGTTCGTCCCTCTGGTAGCTTTGTACTCCTATATTTTTCATGCCTATAAGTGGTTGCCATACAGATGATGGTGAGCACCCTGACATATGTGGTTCTAATATAAATTACCACATCTACCACTTTGTGGCCAAGTCGTTGAATTTACAACACTAACTCCCTTTAATTTTACTTGTCTATGCTATCGAGGCTACCTATTTTAATATTACATGTTTTTGGAATAACTTTATTGAAGTTTATTTTACATTTGATAGCATTCACTCATCTCCTGGACATGAAATCCTCTCACCCCAGGTCAATGATTTTTAGCCAATTTCCCCAAGTGGTCTAACCATCATCGTAAATTATGTCTGCAGCATTTTATTATGCTATGAACTACCTCACGTCCACTTACAGCTAATCCCCACTCCCTTCCTGCCCAAGGAAGCCACTAATGCACTTTATTTCTCTATGAATTCGCCTTTTCTGGATGTTTCCTGCAATGGAATCACAGCGCGTGGCCTGCTGGGTCTGGCTCCCCTCACTCAGTGTTGCTAAGATTCCCCCACACAGCAGCACAGGAGCCCTGCTTGGTTCTGAGACTGCTACACGACGCCCCACACTCCGTCCACCCACCCATTCGCAGGCTGGCGGACCTTTACGGCCTTCGGACGCTGGAGCTGTCGCGAACGATGGGCCTGTACAGCCTTCAGATGCTGGAACTGTCGCGAACATCACTGCTGCCAACATCTGTGTGGACGTTTGTCTCCGTTTTTCTTGGGGAGCTTCCTGCCAGTGAAGCTGCTGCACCCTACCATAGCTTTATCTTCAGCTTTTTGATAAACTGCCAAACTGTTTTTCTTTTTTTTTTTTTAATTTTCTTTTTTTGACAGGCAGAGTGGACAGTGAGAGAGAGACAGAGAGAAAGGTCTTCCTTTACTGTTGGTTCACCTCCCAATGGACACCACGGCCGGTGCAACGTGCTGATCCGAAGCCAGGAGCCAGGTGCTTCCTCCTGGTCTTCCATGCGGGTGCAGGGCCCAAGCATTTGGGCCATCCTCTACTGCCTTCCCCGGGCCACAGCAGAGAGATGGCCTGGAAGAGGGGCAACCGGGACAGAATCCGGCGCCCCGACTGGGACTAGAACCTGGTGTGCCGGCGCCGCAGGTGGAGGATTAGCCTAGTGAGCCGCGGCGCCGGCCGCCAAACTGTTTTTCAAGGTGGCTGTGCCTTTACATTCTGATCCACAATTATGAAGGCTCCCATTTTACTGTCTTCTTTGTTGTAGGCATTCTTTTTTTTTTTTTTGAACTTTTTTTTTTTTTCCATTTGAAAAGCAGGGTGACCAAGAGAGAGGGAGAGACAGAAAGAGTGAAGTCTCCATGTGCTGGCTCACTCCATGGATGCCTGTCAGTGGCCAAAGCCAGGAACCTGGAACTCCATCCTGGGGCCCAAGCCTTGGGTCATTTTCCACTGCTTTCCCTGGTGCATTAGCAGTGGACTTGAAAGCAAATAGAGGGGCCAGCACCGTGGCACAGTAGGTTACTCCCCCACCTGCAGTCCCACCATCTCATATGGGCGCCAGTTCTAGTCCCAGATGCCCCTCTGCCAATCCAGCTCTCTGCTGTGGCCTGGGAAAGCAGTAGAAGATGGCCCAAGTGCTTGGGCTCCTGCACCTGCATGGGAGACCCAGAAGAAGCTCCTGGCTCCTGGCTCCTGGCTTCGGATTGGTGCAGCGTCAGCCATTGGAGGCCAATTGGGGAGTGAACCAGCGGATGGAAGACCTCTCTCTCTCTCTCTCTCTCTCTCTCTCTGCCTCTCCTCTCTCTGTGTAACTCTGACTTTCAAATAAATAAATAAATCTTTAAAAAAAAGGAAGGAAGTGGAGTAGCTAGGATTGGGAATAGCACTGATACGGTGCCAGCGTCCCAGCTGCGCGTTGCACCATGCGCCAGGGCCAGCCCTGCAGCCGCTCTCGCGAACCTGAAGCAGTGCCTCCTTTAGACCAGGACTCAGTGGTGCCGAGCGTCTTCCTGCACTTGTAGCCATTTGTACATCCTCTTCTCTGTACTCACACAGGCCCCCTTTTTGGTCGGGTTCTCTGCCTTTACAATTGTTTATTTTACAGAGTGGGTAAATTTTTTGGTTTTCCAATAATTATCCTTTGTGGTGATCTTTAACCCTGCCTGCATTTCTGTTCTTCCTTCTAGGATCGCATTTCCTCAACCTGAACACTTTTTGGTTGTATTTATTTTAACATGGTCTGCTGAAAACAGATTCTCTAAATTTGTTTGAAAACATTTTTATTTAACCTCTTTGTGTTTGAAGATGGTTTTCTCTACACGTGGAATTCTAACTTTTTTTAAAAAAAGATTCATTTATTTATTTGAAAGTCAGAGTTACACAGAGTAGAGGCAGCGGCCGGGGGGGGGGGGGGGGGGGGAGTCCTCTATCCAATGGTTCACTCCCCAATTGCTGCGCTGATCCAAAGTCAGGAGCCAGGAGCTTCTTCCAGGTCTCTCACATGGGCACAGGGGCCCAAGGACTTGGGCCATCTTCTACTGCTTTCTCAGGCCATAGCAGAGAACTGGATCAGAAGTGGAGCAGGCGGGCCTCGAACCAGTGTCCATATGGGATGCCGGCACTTCAGGCTGGGGCATTAACCCACTGCGCCACAGTGCAGGCCCCATTCTAACATTATTAATGTTTTTTCTTGTGTCATCCATTGTCTTTTGGCTTTCAGCAGGACAGTGGAGAAGTTGGCTGTCCATCTTGTTGCTCCTCAGAAGGCTGCATCTTCTCTCCTCTGATTCCTCCTCCATTCCCCCAAGTGTTGAATCTCCCCATAGTTACTCTGCGTGGAGTTCAGGGAGCTTCTTGGGTCAGTGGCTCAATGATGTCCATTGGCTTTAGGAAATCCTTGGCCAGTTAAAGACTACTTCTGCTCCCCGTCTCATCCTGCAGCTTCCACCACTCTCAGTCGGTTCTTTCACCTTGTCTCATGCTCCTCTTCTCTGTATTTTCCACCAGCTCTTCTCATTACACCCCAAGGTCTACACCACCTGTTGCTAACCCTCTCTTCTGCTGTGTCTGATCTGTTACTGAATCCAAACATGACATTAATTTCTGTAAAATATTGAGTTACATAATTTTTTATAATTTTTTTGACAGGCAGAGTAGATAGAGAGAGAGACAGAGAGAAAGAGTTACATAATTTTTAATAGATGCTATCTCTCTGAAAAGTCTTTCCTTCTATTTTATTAAGCATATTAACCACAGCTCTGCTACAGTCAGTTTCTAAATAACTCCAAGTCTTTGCCTTGGTTTTTGGTTATCTGGTCCTGTTTCCTCGCACAGTCTTCCAAGTGCACTAATGTCTGTGTATGAACAAACACAGGCACAAGCTGAGGCTCTGGCGAAATGTGTCTTCCTCTAGAAAGGACTTGTTTTGCCTTGGGGTAGAGTGGAGGCAAATTATCTGAATGCCACTGAGGACGGAAGAATTTAAAGCTGAGCTGGGATCTGTTCTGAAGGTGCTGTGTTTCCCATTCATTCCAACTCCCGAAATCCAGGCGCTGCAGGGCACCAGCTGAGCTACCAGAGGCAGACCCTGAGCTCAAGACTCCAACGCTCCTTGTTCCCCTGTGCTCAACTTCCTGACCACTCAGCTGGACACAGCTTGCAACACTCAGACTCTTAAAGGTGAAGACACAGCGGAGCATGAGGCCAGCACCACCGGGGTCTCCTCCTTCCCTGCGATCGGGCTCACCTGGTAGCTCTCTGATGCCCTCAAACACAGGTAAGTCGTTGCTGGTGGTCGTGGTGGGTTTGGTTTTATCTTTTTCTAGTTGTCCTCAGCGGGGACATTTGTCGACAAGAAGTCTCTCTTCCACTGCTGGGAAGAAAAGTCGGAACACAGCTGTGCTTGCCGTGAAGTTCCATCTGCTGCCAAAACTCCAGAACTCAGAGCACCCAGGAGGGGACGCTTCCTGGGAAGGAATCCACAAATCCCATTTGCTTGTCTTAAGCGTTTGCCAAAAAAAAAAAAAAAAAATCAGTGTCGCTGACTTGCCTGCCAGGGTTCGAGCCGCTGGCGTGAGGGCTTAGCAGTCAGGAGTCAGCCCAACCCAGCACCAGCCACAGTGTGCAGCTGGGGCCCCGAGCTCCCCACACAGCTCTAGCACACAGTGGGTGCCCAGCAAATGTCTCAGAAAGGGGAGAGACGCGTGTGTGCAGGAACGAACGACTCCAGTCTTCCCTGCACCGCACTCGCTGGCCGTAAAGGTTTTCCCTAACTTCACAGACACATTCACAATTTAGGAAATTCATGTTCATTGGATATTTCAAATAAATGCCATTTGAGAATCTTTGCAACAACTCATTCTGCAAGGTAATAATAACTGAACCCAAATAATCTTCCACTAAGAGTAGCAGCAAAAATTATTTCTGCCCATCACATTCAAGACATTACACATGATTTTTCCTATTAAACATTCAGCTCACTAATTCTTCTACTGTGTCTAGTTCATATGTAGAATTAACTCCAGTTACAGCACTTTTCCATCCTAGAGTTGTCATTGTTTCCTTTGTATAGGTTCTACTTCTCTGATAAACCTTCTGACATTTATAAGTCACAGAAAGCTAGAAGATATCATATGTGTGATACATATACATCAGATATACTGATATATACATAGCAGGCAATTATATATATATATATATATATATATATAGTAGTTTTCCAATGATATACATATATCAAATAATTTAACTGACTTTTTATTTGCAAATACATAAATACGTGTTTATATGATCTTATCTACTCTTCACGATTTTGACAGATATAGGTAATTATCCCCATTCTAAAGACAGGAAAACTGAGGCAGCACAAAGGTGAAAAGTGGCTTGCCAAACACTGATAATATTGTTATGGTCAGCTTTTAAATTCAAACCTGACTTCAAAGTTCATGTTCTATTATGCCACGCTATAAACTCCAATATTTGTATATTGGCTTTTCTTACTTCAAGGTGCAACTACACACAAGTTTGGAGCTCACGGGCCAACACCAGTGCTCTGTCCTGGACACACAACTTCCCAGCAGTAGCTGAAGACCAGCACGCCAGCCCCCAGGCCATCCACACCTCACCTCTACTGCTGAGACTTAGAATGGCTTTCCCAAAGGCAAGAGTCTTGGAAAAAATCCGAAATTCTCTTACATAGACGGATGGGAGCACAAGACTCTGCTGTCAGATTTCCTGGGTTGGAATCCATCCCTCCCCTTCCCAGCTACCACCTTGCCCAAGTGTCTGCTTCCTCTGAACCTCACTTTCTATATCAGAAAATAAGGATCAAAATAGTGCAGCTCATTAAGATTACACAAGAGAATGCCATAAAATGCTTGGCACACATAAATGTGGAGGGATTATTCTTAGACTAATTTTATTATCACAAATACAAACACTGAGTATTTGCAAAGGGCAGCCCTGAGCTGGGTTTGGGGACTGGGTTGCTGAGTGAGACCCAGTTTCCACTCTGAGGAGCTCTGGTTTGCTCAGAGGAGCCAGCAGGAAAACACAACCCAAGTAGACAGAGGGAGTTTCTCGCCACGAGTGTCAAGGCAGTGTCAGGGAGCCCCGTAGTGAGAGCAGCTCCTTCCAGCACTGGATGGTAGAGGACTGGAGGACTTCCACTGGTGGAGGAAGAAAAAGGGAGAGAAGAGAAAGGGAGGGAGATGGAGGGGAAGGAGGGAGATGGGAGAATAAGGAGGAGGAGGAAGAGGAGGGAGAGTGGGAGAAGGAGGCACAGTCACGGGAAAGTGCAGACCTTTGCGTCTTGATGACCCGGGAGCACGAAACAGAAATCACCATCTAACGACCCCACGGTCTCCCCAGCAGCATCCACTACTGCACTCACTCAGCCCACAGGAACGCCGTGGACCTCAGCAAAAGCAGAGCTGACACCAAACCTATGGGAAATGAACTTGCCACCAGCTAAGGAGCAAGCTCACCTTTCCCACAGCCTGTGCTACGTGGCCACTTCCGGAAGCTTCTCTGGGGAGCAGCATCTCAAGGCTCCTCACACACACTTCGTCCTTCCACGTGGTCAGTCTGGTAGGGAGCACCAGCTGCTTTGGCTCCTGGGAGTCAGTGATGTTTCACGGCCGTGTCTCAGCTCCCACGCGTGGGCTCCACGCCCTCACCAGACACCACGCCCTCACCAGACACCAGCTCCCACGCGTGGGCTCCACGCCCTCACCAGACACCAGCTCCCACGCGTGGGCTCCACGCCCTCACCAGACATCACTTCACGCATGGGTTCCACGCCCTCACCAGTCACCAGCTCCCACACGTGTCCTGCACACCCTCACCAGACACCTGCTCCCACGCGTGGGCTCCACGCCCTCACCAGACACCTGCTCCCACGCGTGGGCTCCACGCCATCACCAGACACCAGCTCCCACACGTGGGCTCCACACCATCACCAGACACCACGCCCTCACCAGACACCAGCTCCCACGTGTGGGCTCCACGCCATCACCAGACACCAGCTCCCACACATGGGCTCCACGCCATCACCAGACACCACGCCCTCACCAGACACCAGCTCCCACGTGTGGGCTCCACGCCCTCACCAGACACCAGCTCCCACACGTGGGCTCCACGCCATCACCAGACACCACGCCCTCACCAGACACCAGCTCCCACGCGTGGGCTCCACGCCCTCACCAGACATCACTTCACGCATGGGTTCCACGCCCTCACCAGTCACCAGCTCCCACACGTGGGCTCCACGCCATCACCAGACACCAGATCCCACACGTGTCCTGCATGCAGTCACCAGACACCAGCTCTCACGTGTGGTCTCCACGCCCTCACCAGACATCACTTCACGCATGGGTTCCACGCCCTCACCAGTCACCAGCTCCCACGCGTGGGCTCCACGCCCTCACCAGACATCACTTCACGCCACGCCCTCACCAGTCACCAGCTCCCACACGTGTCCTGCACACCCTCACCAGACACCTGCTCCCACGTGTGGGCTCCATGCCCTCACCAGACACCAGCTCCCACACGTGTCCTGCACACCCTCACCAGACACCTGCTCCCACGCGTGGGCTCCATGCCCTCACCAGACACCAGATCCCACACGTGTCCTGCATGCAGTCACCAGACACCAGCTCTCACGTGTGGTCTCCACGCCCTCACCAGACACCAGCTCTCACGTGTGGGCTCCACTCCTTCACCAGATACCAGCTCTCACGAGTGTCCTGCACACCCTCACCAGACAGAGGAACGCCTGTGCTCCGGGAAGGGACCGGGGCCAGCTCTCACCTCTCACCCAAAGGTGGAGGACCCATCCTTTGCGACTTTGCTTTCCTTGTGTTGACCTCAGACTGGCCTCCCCGTGAAGACTTCATCTTTCATTCATTCCCAAACAGTGAAGAGCATCGACCCTGCAGGGCAGACCGACCTGGGGCTCGAAGATGACCAGCCGCTGATCAGACCGCAGGACAGTTACTCCACCTCTCCGGGCCTCGGGTCCACCACTGGGCCATGCTGTCCAGCAGTGCGCGTAGCTCTCTGGGGATTATTGGCTCAGTGGAGCCAGGCTGTCTGGGCTTGAATCCTGGCTCTCGGATTTACAGGCTGTGCCACTGTGGCCAACTAACACAGCCTATCTGGGCCTCATTTCTTCATCCATAAACCGGGGCCAGAATCAGCGCCAATCCCACAGTGATCAGAGGAGAGCCCATGCAGTTACGTGTGAAGGGTTGAGAACTGTGTGTAGGACAGATAAGGAATCACCAGAACGTTCATGGACAACGTATGCTACGAAAAGACTAAGCATGGATTCCAACATTTTTTTGTAGCAAATTAGCGTCTCATTCTATTTTTCCATGAACTTTTTGCATCTCCTGACATGACTGAAGGCAAACTTGCTAATAATCTTAGCTCTTCTTGTCGAGAGGTGCTATGAAAAGTGAGCCTAGAGCTCCAAACCTCTGAAGCGGCTCCAAGAAACACATTTAGTCATTCAGAGTGAGACATCTGCGTACTGGTTTGTGGCTCAGTTCAAATAGCTCAGCCTAAGTCACGTATGCGAAGGAGCATACATATGCCAGGGACCAACTACACGCACATGCACGCACACACACACAGGCACACACAGGCACAGGCACACACACGCACACGCACAGGCACAGGCACACACACAGGCACGCACACGCGACAGCCGCTGGGGTTGTCTGTGTTTTCGATCATCTGTGCCCTTGACCTTCCCTCCCAGTCTGAACAGCGGTAAAGTCAGCACACGGGCATCGTGGGCGATCGCTTCAGCTTTTAGTTTTCCTGAGTCTACGATGCGAAGCCTCAACTCGGCAGAAAGAGATGCCCGAGTGTGTACACACACACACACGTACACACGCACGGATAAATGCACACATCCTTCTGGCTCAAAACACTGACAGTTCCCAAAGAAGCGATTTGCTCCAGTCACACCCAGCCAGGTTTTCCTGGACCACAAAGCACAGCATCGGGGAAGCTGCACGGCTATTTGGAGGCGAATTACCAATTTATGCTTACAGTTTACAAATCCAATCCCGGCCGTGTACTTGGACCACGAGTGTCGTGTCATAAAAACACGGTGGCTATGGTAGCAGACGCGCCGTGCCCTTAGATTTCGCACTAATTAGCAAAAGGGGATTCTGCCAGCACAAATGCAGATGAATGGCTCCGTACTGCATAACGCGGAGAAAACCCAGGGCTCTGGGCACAGACGCTGTGACCACAGGATGTGACAGGGAGCCTGCGGGGGCTGCTCTGGCTTCCTTCAAGCCCAAGTCAGACGAGATTCACAGCGGGAGAAGAGGTGCTGGGGTAGAGAGACGTGGAGCAGGCTGCAGGAGTTCCTGAAGCCCGGAGGTCTTCCAGGACCCCTGAGGACCCTCAGTGGCTTTTTGTTCTAACCCACGACCCAGGGCTGTCACGGGATGCCCAGGGATGCAGGTAAACCCAGATCTGCTCTGGAATATCAGCTCTACCAAACTCCTATGAACCCCACAAAACCCAGGCCAAATGTTACCACCCGGATAAAACCTTTTGCCAACTCCCAGGCTGAGTCGATGACCCTCGTGGTTTGCTTATGCTTTAGTTCATGTGCCCATCCACAAACGCCCCATGTGACTGATCCACGAGGACTTAGACTTGTCACACAGATGTTCAGTAGAAGAGGAGGCAAGAGGAAGGCAAGAAGGGGAAAGAGGAAACCAGTTTAGCAGATCCCCTGCACCAAGCGGCAATGGCTGTGCCAACACTGTGCACTGACGTCCAAACCCAGGCGCTTCTAAGGAGCACTTGTTCTGGGGCTGGCGCTGTGGCGTAGTGGGTAAAGCTGCCACCTGCAGTGCTGGCATCCCATAAGGGTGCTGGTTCAAGTCCTGCTGCTCCACCTTCCATCCAGCTCTCTGCAATGGCCTGGGAAAGCAGTGGAAGATGCCCCAAGTGCTTGAGATCCTGCAACCATGTGGGAGACCCGGAGGAAGCTCCTGGCTCCTGGCTTCCAATTGGCACAGCTCCGGCCGTTGCAGCCAATTGGGGAGTGAACCAGCAGATGGAAGACCTCTCTCTGCTTCTCCTTCTCTCTCTGTGTAACTCTGACTTTCAAATCAATAAATAAATCTAAAAACCAAGCATTTGTCCCTCAGGCATGCGTCTGTGCAGGCTGCACGCTGCTGCTGTGCCTTGCTTTGGCTCCTGGCTGCAGGTCAGGTTCAAGTCCACCCCGTGGAGGAATGGCTTCCCAGGCGCACTCTCTTCGTGGTGGTCACAGAAACAGGAGACTTCGAGCTGAATCAGAGCAGCAGGATCAAGGCATCTGCTTGGACTATGTCATTGGCCAAACGCAGTCACAGGGCCAAGTCCAATATCAAATGAGGGAGAGGGGGCAGGATTTTCCCTCTGCTCCATGGAGATACATAGCAGGGGGGTGTGGCTGGATCAGACACAGAGGGTGATGAAGCTGTGTCAACAGCAGAGGTCAAGGTCAAGGTTAGGAGTAGGATTCCAAAGCCAGATGATTCACATTCAGATTCTGGATCCGTCCCACCACAGCTGTGACCTTGGAAAGTGACTCCAACACCGCTTTCCCACCTGCCGAACACACACAGCAACCACCACCCCCTCCAGAGGGTTCCTGTGAGGCTGTTAACACAAGGGCCTAAGAAGGCTGGTGCCGCGGCTCACTGGGCTAATCCTCCACCTGCGGCACCAGCACTCCGGGTTCTAGTCCCGGTTGGGGCGCCGGATTCTGTCCTGGTTGCCCCTCTTCCAGGCCAGCTCTCTGCTGTGGCCCGGGAGTGCAGTGGAGGATGGCTCAAGTGCTTGGGCCCTGCACCCCATGGGAGACCAGGAGGAAGCACCTGGCTCCTGGCTTTGGATCGGCGCAGCTCCAGCCGTAGCGGCTATTTAGGGGGTGAACGATTGGAAGGAAGACCTTTCTCTCTGTCTCTCTAACTCTGCCTGTCAAAAAAAAAAAGGGGGGGGGGGGTGTCTAAGAAGAGCATTCACTGCAAAGTCTGGCCTGAACCAACGGCAAAGGAAGACCTTTCTCTCTGTCTCTCTCTGTCCACTCTGCCTGTCAAAAAAAAAAAAGAATTCTACCTGCGCATTCATTCTTCTCCCAGAAAACACCAGGCCCTCCCCAGCCTCCGTGCACTGTGCACGCCAACCCTCCGGTGTCCCCCATCATTTGGGCCAGGCAGGCGCCCCTTTTCTCAGCCCCGAGCACGTCTGCAGTGGCTGCTCAGATGTCCTTGGACATCAGGTTCACAGCCAGCACCACAGCCCGGGCTGACATTGACGCGAGTGTCCCCAAAGTCACTGTGCCCATAAAGAAGGTGTCTCGGTGATGGATGGCTGCAGGCTACTGAGCCGCAGCGGGCCTCCCAGACAATCCATCTCTTCCTAGGAAGCCAGTGCCCCGCCAGGAAGATGAAGGTGCATGGCGGGAGCGCACGGGGTCCGCCTGCAGCCTGAGCTTCCACAGGATTGAATCAAGGCAGTGATGGTCAGGGCAGATCCGGGGTCGGGGCCCATCAGGTGCCACTCCTGGCTCTGATGCCCAGCCACAGACCTCCGCCATCAGCTGGCCCAGCTCAGGTTTTCAGCTCCATTCTACAAACCGGAAAGTTTGCTCCCAGGAGGAAAAATCTCGACAACCCCGCCCCCGTTAGTTTGAGGATTAAAAAGGCATTAGAATCTTCCTCCTGTTGGAGCCCTTCCCCCAGTATTAGCATCAGAAAGAAAAGGGGCGCGCGCACTCACCCAGAAGCTCAGGGCCACAACATTTCGCCAGAGCGAGCACCCAGCCCAGCCTGAGGGAGACTCCTGCCTTGAGCGTCACCCCTCTCCCAAACACGGGGGCTCTTCAAGTGGAAAATGAGTCTTATGAAAAATTATGCATGGATTTTAAAGCTTTTTGCACCAAAATAAACTTATCTTTTCATTGCATCCTTTTTTTTTAAATATCTTTATTTATTTGACAGGTAGACTTACAGAGAGAGAAAGGTCTTCCTTCCGTTGGTTTACTCTCCAAATGGCTGCAACAGCCAGAGCAGTGCCGATCCGAACCCAGGAGCTTCTTCCTGGTCTCCTATGTGGGTGCAGGGGCCCAAGCACTCGGGCCATCCTCTACTGCCTTCCCAGGCCATAGCAGAGAGCTGGACTGGAAGAGGAGCAGCCGGGACTAGAACCGGCGCCCAAATGGGATGCCGGCACCACAGGCGGAGGATTAACCTAGTGCACCAGGGCACCAGCCCCTTCATTGCATCTTTCCACCAACTTTTTAACGGCCCACATATGCCCCAACCATGGCCATCGCACAAAGCCTGGGTGGATAAATGTTTTATTTGGAAAAAAAACTGTGTTTTCTATTTTTTTTTTCTTTTTTTTTTTTTTTCTTTTTGACAGGCAGAGTGGACAGTGAGAGAGAGAGAGACAGAGAGAAAGGTCTTCCTTTGCCGTTGGTTCACCCTCCAATGGCCGCCGCGGTAGCGCGCTGCGGCCGGCGCACCGCGCTGTTCCGATGGCAGGAGCCAGGTGCTTATCCTGGTCTCCCATGGGGTGCAGAGCCCAAACACTTGGGCCATCCTCCACTGCACTCCCTGGCCACAGCAGAGAGCTGGCCTGGAAGAGGGGCAACCGGGACAGGATCGGTGCCCCGACCGGGACTAGAACCCAGTGTGCCGGCGCCGCAAGGCGGAGGATTAGCCTGTTGAGCCACGGCGCCGGCCTTTTTTTTTTTTTTTTTTTTTTTACTATCTCAGTCACAGCCAGGACAGGCGGCAGGGTCTCAGACATGGTGACTTCCTAAACTCTATTTCCAAACTCACTTCCTCCTCATGTGCAGGTCAGAAAACAGACGACAAGCATGGCTCTTAAAGCTGTAGCCAGTCTGTGTGACCCCGGGCAAACCCCTTACCCTTTCTAAGCCTCAGTGGCACCAGAAAAAGAAAAGAAAAATACAAGGGCACCCAAAAAAACTCACGGCAAAATAGAATTCAAAGACAAGGTTACTTTTGTACAAAAAAATAAATAAAAAATCGAATTCCCGGTATTGTCTTCTCACAGCACCCGTTTTCCATGAACCTTTTGGAGATTCCTCGTATGCATCGATTTCAAAGTTTTTTGCACCAAAATAAGCTTATTTTTTTAATTGCATGCTTCCGTGGCTTTGTTGAACTACCCTCATTTTTCCCCCTTTGAGGAGCTGGTTCGCTGAGTGACAGGTGTGTAATGAGCCCTGGGAGACAGCGGCTACCGCGGACATGGTCATCATGGTCCGTGTCTTCATCATTATCTGTGATCCCGGAGGACCAGGTCACGGAAGTGACACAATGGCGGCGTCTCACCCAAGCTGGTCAACAGCGTGGGAAAGCGAGGTGGGAAGGAGCCCCAGGGCTGCAGCCCGAGCAAGGGGACTTCCGGCAGTGCCGTGTGAACCTGCCCTCGGGTTCTTGTGGTGTGTGCAGCCCAGCTCCACGATGGAGAGTCTGGTGTAGAGTCAGGTGGAGCAGGCTGGGATCCCAGCTCTGCCATGGACAGCCGCTACAGCACACACCCAGACTCATCCCACCACAGTGCCTTTGCACTCACTGCCCCTGCCCAGGATGCCCCCTCCATCTCCATGCAATCCTCTCCCATCACTCAGGTCTCAGCCCAACCAGGGCCCCTTTCAGGCAGTCTCAGAGCACCCTGGCACTGTGACCCCTGCACCTCACACACCCTGGGTACCATGACTCCCCGCACCTCACACACCCTGGGTGCCATGACTCCCCGCACCTCACACACCCTGGGTGCCATGACTCCCCGCACCTCACACACCCTGGGTACCATGACTCCCCGCACCTCACGCACCCTGGGTGCCATGACTCCCCGCACCTCACGCACCCTGGGTGCCATGACTCCCCGCACCTCACGCACCCTGGGTGCCATGACTCCCCGCACCTCACGCACCCTGGGTGCCATGACTCCCCGCACCTCACGCACCCTGGGTGCCATGACTCCCCGCACCTCACGCACCCTGGGTGCCATGACTCCCTGCACCTCACGCACCCTGGGTGCCATGACTCCCTGCACCTCACACACCCTGGGTACCATGACTCCCTGCACCCCCACACACCCTGGGCGCCGTGACCCCCCATACCCCATGTACCCCACGCACCCTGGCACTGTGACCCCTGCACCCCACATGCCCTGGGCACCGTGACCCCCGCACCCCATGCACCCTGGGCACCATGACCCCCCGCACCCCACGCACCCTGGGCACTGTGACCCCCCCTGCACCCCTCACACCCTGGGCACCGTGACCCCCTGCATCCCCCGGGTGGTCTCCATGTGTTAACCTCTGTGCCTCCTGCTCCATGTCTGAACTGGAGTTGATCTTGGCTTCCCCGCTCCAGGAGGGCAGGGACCCTCTCTGTCCTGCACCTGCTCCATCCCTGTTCCCAGGGAAGAGCTTGCACCTCAAGGCAGAGACTCAGCCCGAAGCCACTGAGTGAAAGCAGACAGCAGAGTGGGGATCAAACTCCAAACCCCGACCCACGGTCCCCGGCTCCTCGCTCAGCTCTCCTGCCCCTCCCTGGGATGTGACGTCCGGAGCGAAGGCCTTCCTGCTGCCCCAAACCCGGCAGGGGCCTGCCAGCAGCTCCGGGCTCCAGCTCCAGGTCCCCAATCCATCCTTTCCACTATGGACCTGCACCTGCAGCTGTGCAGAGAGGGCTCCAGACCCGCCTCGTGGCCCCCGGGCGCCCCCCAGCTCCTCAGGGTCCTGCTCCAGCTGCACCAGGCCTGGGTGTGACAGGGGACGGCGGCCTGACCCTGCAGTGGCGCTGCGACCTTGCAGCGCGATAGCGAGGCCCACAGCCACCTTTGCTTGATCTGAAAAGGCTCCCGGGAGGGCTTCACGGAACCGGGAAACTGGGTCATACGCCGAAAGAAGAAACCACAGCAAAGAAACCATGGCCTCTCTCTCTCTCAGCACGGCCACCGCGCTGCAACCAGAGCCCAGCGTGAGGGTTCCCGTGGAAAATGAAGGGTTAAGTGACCTGGGGTTTCTTTTTAACCACGGTCACCCAGATGCATGTTTAAAACATATATTTTTGCAAATGTTCTTCTTTAAGCCAGCAGCAATATTAGCCTTTGAAAGGCAGTGGAAATCTGACATGATAAATGTTTCTTGTCTCCCTAGCTACTCCCTTCGAAGCCCTAACTTTAAAAAAATAGCAAGTGAGGAGGATGCTATTTTAACTGTCACCTCAATATTAAATATAATCTGTCACTCCAGCCCGTGTGTTGTCACCCTAAGACACCGATGTGTGCTCGGGAAAACATACATTTATTGCAGTCACGCACAGAAATTCCCGAGTTTTTTTTTTTTTAACTCTTAAAACAAAGATAAATCTTCCTCTCTCATCTTCAGAGCCTGCTTATTTTCACTCATTAATCAGAGGGACCTGTCAGCGTCGCTGTCATCACAACAATGTCACTTCCTGAGCGTGCCCAGGCCTTGATCTGGGAAGAGGTTGTGGGGGAGGGGTGCAGAGGAAAGCCCTCCAGAGACATCGTGGGCGGGGGGCTGGCCTCCTTCTTGTCCTCAGTGTTGAATTAGAACTTTCCAGAATGAAAAAGAAAGCAAAGCGCCTGGATGAGGGTCCTGCTCCTGGCTTCGGCCAGCCCTGGCTGTTGCAGCCATCTAGGGAGTGGAAGAACCTCTCTCTCTCTCTCTGTATGTGTGTGTGTGTGCGTGCACGTGTGCCTTTCAAATAAACAAATCTTTAAAAATAAGTGACTATAGGCCAGCGCCGTGGCTTAACAGGCTAATCCTCTGCCTTGCGGTGCCAGCACACCAGGTTCTAGTCCCGGTCGGGGTACCGGATCCTGTCCCAGTTGCCCCTCTTCCAGGCCAGCTCTCTGCTGTGGCCAGGGAGGGCAGTGGAGGATGGCCCAGGTCCTTGGGCCCTGCACCCCATGGGAGACCAGGAGAAGCACCTGGCTCCTGCCTTCGGATCAGCGTGGTGCGCTGGTCACAGCGCGCCAGCCACGGCAGCCATTGGAGGGTGAACCAATGGCAAAAGGAAGACCTTTCTCTCTGTCTCTCTCTCTCACTGTCCACTCTGCCTGTCAAAAATAAATAAATAAATAAGTGACTATAATTTCTAGAGATGCGAGTCTAGTGATTTCAAGAAGGTGAACGAGACTCCTTGGAATGAAAATTGCGGTCGCGCGAACGTTACCGAAGCTGAGCCATGGATCTTCCCCACCACCCACCTGCCCCTCCTTCCTCTGCCAGCAGCCGCGGCAGCCCTCCCGGCCCAGTGGGGCAGGCCCTGTGGGCTCTGCCTGGCCACTGCCCTTGCCCCGCACCCCAACACTTAGCCCCTCAGCAAAGGCCGCAAGTGCCGCTTTGGGGGTACATCCTGGGGTCTAAGTCCCAGCCACACTCTCTCTCTCTCCCCACATTGGAGACCTGCCTCCACCCTCTGGTTCTTTGCAGCCAGAGGGGTCTGAACTTCCGCCCTGCAGAGGCATCTCTGGGTACAAAGCCTGTTCAGAGCTCCCCTTTCCACCCAGCAGAAAGGCCAAACTCCCATCACGGGGTGTCCTAGGCGAGCACCAGGACCAGCTGCAGCCCCTCTGACACCTCACTTCTCGCCACCTCCCCCTCGTCCGCTGCTCCCCCGGACACTCCTCCAACCACCCCAGGTCTTGGTGCATCTGTCCCGTCTGCCCGGGGCGCCTCCTCCCAGAGACCCAGGGCCCTGGCAAACCCTTTCCCCAATGCCACGGACCTGCGGAGGTCCTTCCCAGCCATCAACTTGAACCTGAGCCCAGCTCCCTGCTCTCCCAGCCTCGGTTGCTGCTTTATTGAGCTCTCACAGGTAAGAACACAGTAGACGATCTCTCACCAGGAGGCAAATGTTCTTGACTATCCAGAAAATGTACACCCGTCCCAGCCACAGAAGGGACACCTGCACCAGCGTGGCTGGACCTTGAAAAACTTCATCCAAAGAAGCCAGACATGAAAGGTCACGCATCGCGACACAAGAGGTCATGCATCGCGACACAAGAGGTCACGCATCACGTGACTCCATCTAAAGAAAAGGTCCAGAGGATGGAAATAAATGGAGACAGAAATCAATTAGTGGGGCCGGCGCTGTGGCGTAGCAGGTAAAGCCACTGCCTGCAGTGCCGGCATCCCATATGGGCGCCAGTTTGAGTCCCGGCTGCTCCACTTCCCATCCAGCTCTCTGCTATGGCCTGGGAAAGCAGTAGAAGATGGCCCAGGTCCTTGGGCCCCTGCACCTGCATGGGAGACCCGGAAGAAGCTCCTGGCTTCAGATCAGCCCAACTCCAGCCAATGCGGCTATTTGGGGAGTGAACCAGCGGATGGAAGACCTCTCTCTCTCTCTCTCTCTCCCTCTCCCTCTCCTTCTCTCTCTCTGTGTAACTCTGACTTTCAAATAAATAAATAAATCTTTAAAAAAAAGAAATCAATTAGTGGCTGCCAAGGGCTGGCGGGGCTGGGGCAGGGAGGGGGGAGGGCGTGGGGCGGGAGGTGGGGTGGTCCTTGGCGTGTCCCGGGTTTTGCAGTAGATGATGAAGATGCTCTGAACTTGACTTTGGTGATGGCTGCACCCACCTGTGAATGTACATCACCGAATTGTACACTTTAAATGGTGACATCTCAATACGGCTGCTGTTTAAAAAGAACGATACCAATGAAATCATGATCATGTTGCCATATTTGCTTCAGGTGCAACTTTTTAATAAAAGAAAATATTACTGAGGTAGAAGACTCCTCCGTATCCTCTCCCCAGCTTAGGTTTTGTTACATCTAAAAACAAACTTTCCCAGGAGTTTTAACTTACCCAGCAGTTTCAACACCAAAGCCTCAACCTTTTAAACCCTAGCCCTGGGGCAGGTGTCGCGGAGCACCTGGTTAAGCTGCCCCGTGAGTAAACAGGTTCAAGTCCCGGTTACTCCACACTTCCCAGCCAGCTCCAGGCTGATGCCCCTGGGAGGCCGCAGACGATGCCCAGGTACTGGAGTTCCTGCCGCCCACACGGAGACCTGGATGGAGTTGTGGCTCCTGGATTCAGTCTCTTCCAGCCTTGGCTGTTGCAGGCTTTTGGGGAGTGAACCCGCTGACGGGAGATCTGCCTCTCCCTGTCCCTCTACCTTTCAAATACACAAACACACAAATACATACACAGATACACACACATATACAGACATACACGTACATATATGCGTAAGTAAATATTTTTAAAAACTTCCAATCCGCCATTCCCTTTGAAACTTTGGTCCTCGTTTGCACGGATTTCTTTGAGGTCCTTTTCTAGATCCACGTGTCTTTGGATGGCCAGGATCTCAGGCAACCTCAGAAGCTTTGTCAAGGGCTGGCTGTGGTCTGGGGAGCAAACAGCACCCAGAAAAGTTACCTGTTGCCAACCAGATGCTGTGTTCTCGTCCCCTGAGCTGGACACCTGGCCTGGACAGCTGCTCACCCACCCACTGACCAAGGCTATCGGCACTAAATTACAGCAACACGGTGGTGCAGCCTTCAAAAGAGGGGGTAAAAATCACACGACCTAAAATAAGGTGGCAAATAATGGGTGAAAAATATCACACAGCCGGAAGTAGGAACATGGTAGCAGCCTGACCCAATGGTTAGGATGCTCACCCCTCATCAGGGTACTGGATTGCAGCCCTGTCTTTACTCCTGTCACCGCACGAGGCACCAGTGACGAAAGCGTAAGTGGCTAGATCCCCGCCAACGATGCGAGAGCCCCGATACAGTTTCTGCCTCCTGGTCATCACGGATATTTAGGGAGTAAACTAGCGGATAGAAGCACATTCGTGCAGGCATGCGGTCTCCATCTCAAATAAAACAATAAATAGATGTAAAAACGGAATGGAAATTTTTCCAAAGGAGAATTCTGACCCGAACCGGGAAGTTCTGGAATGTGGCCCTGCCACTGACGATGCAGAATAAAGTGTCCACTCGGGCTGGACAAGGCGTCCTCGGGACAGCTGCCCAGATGGCCCCATCGGCTTCCAAGGCTGCGATCTGCTGAGTCAGGTCTGCTCTGGGTGACCAGTGACGGTGTGTGGGAAGCCGTAAATATGGGAGAGAAGGTGACCCTAGGCTGTGTTCAGCCGTGGTTCTCACCCATCCACGTAGGGGCAGGACACGGAAAACCCCCAAGCACAGCACACTCACCCAGCTGTGCCAGATGGTGCTGAAAAAGCAGCCCCAGGAAAGCTCTCCTAGGCAGCCAGGTGCAGGGTGCAGGCACTCGGAGAGGAAGGCGATCCCAAGAGACACGAACCAGGGATTTCCAACGAGAAACAGAAATCGCACCACCTTCTGCCTCTGCTAGCCATTTACTCAATCAAAACTCAGGGCCACAAGATAGGCAAAGTGGGTCTGCGTCTCAGCTGGACCAAAGTCTAACACAGATCTAGCTGTCCAAAGATCTAGGACTTTCCTGGAAGCACAAAGGGTGGGGGACGGGGTCTGGACTTGTGGCACAGCAGGTTAAGCCATTGCCTGTGATGCCGGCGTCCTATGTTGGAGAGCTGGTTGGAGTCTAGCTCCCTGCTAATGAACCTGGGAAAGCAGCATAAAATGGCCCAAATGCTTGATTCCCTGTCCCCTATGTAGGACACCGGGATGGAGTTCCAGGCTCCTGGCTTTGGCCTTACCCAGCCTTGGATGCTGCAGTCAGAGCTGGGTCGGAAGTAGAGCAGCCAGGAATCGAACCAGTGCCCATATGGTATGCCTGCACTATAGGCAGCGGCTTTACCCACTACGCCATTGCACTGAGCCCCAAAGCTTTCTTAAACAAGAGACAGAAGGCACCATCCACAAAGTAAAAGGTTAAATTGTGGGAAAAAGAGGAATTTCTACTAGTCAAAAGTTTCAAAGGTTTAAAGACAGTGCACAGACTCAGAAAGATGTGTCCACCGTGTGCTCCAAAGATGGGACCCGCGTTGTGTAGGCACTTTTACAGGTCAGCAAGAAAAAGACACATGCCCAAGTTCTAGAAAAATGGACAAAACCCTCGAGCAAATGCTTCACAAAAGATATCCAAACGGCCAATTAAAGATGTTCACCTGAGCTGGCGCTATGGCATTGCGGGTAAACCTGCCACCTGCAATGCCTGTATCCCATATGGGCACCGGTTCAACTCCCAGCTGCTCCACTTCCAATCCATTTCCCTTCTAGTGCACCTGGGAAAGCAGGAGAATATGGCCCAAGTCCTTGAGCCCCTGCACCCATGCGGGAGACCCAGAAGAAGCTCCTGGCTTTGGCCTGGCCCAGCTGCTAGCCACTGTGGCCATCTTGGGAGTGAATGAGTAGATGGAAGATCACTGTCTCTCCCTCTCTATCTGTAGCTCTTTCAAATACATAAATATTTTTAAATAAAAAATAGAGGCTCACCCTACAAGTCATCAGGGAAATGCAGACTACACAACCACTAGAATGGCCATAATGGAAAAGACAAAGCCAAGGGTTGGCAATGATGTGTCACAGTGGACTCACATAAATTTAAAAAAAAAAAATTTACGTATTCATTTGAAAGGCAGAGTTACAGAGAAGGCGGGGGAAAGAGAGAAAGTGAGCTTGGTCATCTGTCTACTGATTCACTCCCCAGATGACCGCAATGGCAGGCACTGGGCCAGCTCCTGAATCCAGGAGCCTGGAACTCCATCTAAGTCTCCCACGTGGGTGCAGGGACCCAAGCACTCAGGCCATCTTCCGTTGCTTTCTCAGGTGCATTAACAGGAAGCTGGATTGGAAGTCGAGCACCCAGGACACGAACCGGTGCTCATAAGGGATGCTGGCACTGCAAGTGGCAGCCGGACCACATGGACACGAGATAAGCCCCTATCTCTCATACATTTCTGATGAGAGTGTAACTTGGTACAACCACTGGAGAGCGGGGTCAGCATCTGAAACCCAGCATGAGCCCACTGTGTGATCCAGTTCTGGCCTTGGAGATGTGTGCGCCCGTACACACCAAAAGACACTCACAGCAACACAGAGTCATGCACTTTCAAAATGCCCGGATGTTGACAGTAACACCGAGGCTCAGCAGTACAGCACACATATCCCTGCATGGTACACACAGCGGAACACTATGTAGCAATGAAAAAGAAGCCACTGTTGCTGCACACTACCACACGGATGAATCCCACAGTTGGCTTGCACAAAAGCCACCAGACAGAAAGGAAGCGTGCAGTGGTCACTCCCACAAAGTCAAAACCAGGCAACACTGTTTTGGGAGAAGATGACCCAAGTCCTTGGGCCCCTGCCACCCATGCAGGAAACCCAAAGGGAGCTCCTGGTTCCTAGCTTCAGCCTGGCTCAGCCCTGGCCATTGCAGAGAAAAAATCTCGCTCTCTCTCTCCCTCATTACTGTGCCTTTCAAATAATATTTTTAGAAGATTATATATATTTACAGCACACGGCATGCTTTTCTGATATGTTTGTATACATTGTGAAGTGATTCATCTAATTAACATACCATCACCTCACCTGCCTGTTTTTTTCTCATGAGAACATTTAGAATCTACTCTCTCAGCAACTCTCAAGAACACAGCACAATGTTGCTAATTACTACAGGAGCTACTCCACTTTAAATGATCATGTGTATGCTATACGTACATTACCCATGTGTACACTCACATGCACACAGCTACTTTAAACAAATTATATATTACACATATGTACATAACTACTTTGAATAAATTATATATACACAATTATATATATGCATATTTTACACGCACTCACGGGGAACTGAAATTCTGGCTGCTCTTAACATCCAGAGGAAATTCAATTGAATATTCATAGAAATCAAAAGTGATTCCCCCCTCCCATTCAAAATCCTCCCTAAACAAACTGATATGATTTGTTATGTGAGCTGTGTTAGATACAGAGTTTCTATGCAGTGGACATTCTTAATTTCTAAGAGCTGTAACTGCCAGGGCTAAGTATACACAACATCTACATTTTGAGTAATTTTCCACTAATTGTAGAAACTTCTCCTAGAGTTTGAAAGGTAATTCCTCATGTCTTAAAATTTTGTAACTATTAGGTAGAGCTATTTTTAATCACTGATAATGTACTGTAACCATTTTCTTCTGTCTCCTGTAAACGTTAAATAAGATCATCTTCATGTAGCTTTAGACTGTTATAATTTCTTTATGTTTTTAAGATTTATTTATTTGAAAGGCAGAGAAACAGAGAGGCAGAGGCAGAGGTGTGGGGGGGGTCTTCCATCCACTGGTCCATTCCCCAGATGGCCACAATGGCCAGAGCTGCACCAATCCGAAGCCAGAAGCATCCTCCAGGTCTCCCACACAGGTGCAGGGACCCAAGGACTTGGGCCATCCTCCACTGCTTTCCCAGGCCACAGCAGAGAGCTGGATCGGAAGTGGAGCAGCCAGGACTCAAACCAGCGCTGACATGGGATGCCAGCACTGCAGGCGGCGGCTTTACCTGCTAAGCCATAGCACCAGTCCCTAGTCCGTTATAATTTTTAAGCACTCATTTATGACTAAATCTATCATGCATTACAAATGAAAGACTTTCTCTTTTATTTTAATGTGAGTTTTTTCGTTTATACAGAATTTACGCATTGAAAACATGACCCTGCTCTGTTTCAAAAAACAATCCCCAGTAGCCACCGGGGGAGCTGGCCCCCTGCTCCCCAGGTGCACAAAGCCACCTGCATCGTAGCCACCCCGCCCCCACCCATCTCCTCCCCTCCAGCTCCCTGCTCACTGCACCTCGACCACTTCAGCCCTTCTGGGGCCCCAGCCAGGCCACCTTCCCAGCAGCCTCAGGCCCTTGCCTGCACAGAAAGCCCTGCTCTGCCTCCCCAGGCCTCTGGGATGTGACTCTACCTCCCCCTCAGGTCCACACCCCTAATTACAGGCCCAGCCGCCCCTCCCTGGCACACTCATGGCTGCCATCTCCCAGCTATCTGTGGGGTCCGTTCATATCTGAGTCCCTCTACTGTATTCATGAGCTCCTGCTCATGGCTCACGTGGAGAACCTGCCCCACAAACCAAGTAAGAAGTGGCAACAGTGGCGGCATCTGTGGTCTACACCAAGCAGAGTGGGTGATATGGGTCAGGCTAACACCGCCTCTCTGGGGCTGGCAATGCGGCTCAGCAGGTTAAGCCACCACTTGTGACAGCAGCATCCCATATACACAACAGTTCAAGTCTGGGGTGTTCCGCTTCTAATCTGCTCCCTGCTAACGCGCCTGGGAAAGCAGCAGAAGATGGCTCAGGTGCTTGGGCCCCTAGCACACACAGGAGACCCAGATGGAGCTCCTGGCTCCTAGGTTGGACTCGGCCCACCCCTGGCGGTTGCAGCCACTTGGGGAGTGAATCAGCAGACGGAAGATCAATCTCTCTCTCTCTCTCTCTCTCTCTCTCTCTCATATTTCTCTCTCCCTTTCAAATTAATCTTGGTAAAAATAAAGACACAGCTTCTATATCCAAATGCTTTAAGTCTCTGTGGGGCTCTAAGACACAGATTCAACTGGAAACAGAACAGAACACAGAGCAACACCTGCAGCTCTGTGGGGATTTTTGTCCAGATCCCACTCTCCCATCAGAACAGGTGAGGTCATGACCACGGCGCAGGGACAGGACCCTCGCTCCTGGGGTCCACATCTGACCTGTGGCTGAGGCTGACGGCTCCAGCAAAGGCTCAAAAGCATTGCTGCTGTGTCTGGGTCCCAAAGTCCCCTCCACCCCAGGGCTTCCCTGGACCAGTCCGCCCCAAGCCTGCTCCTCCACCTCCCCTCGGATTCTCTGAAGTCTTCCGGAGGCCTTCTGAGATTCCTTTTTTCCAGCTAGAACTGGTTCACGTGCCTCACAACAAGAGAGTCCCCAGCAAAGCAAGGAGGCACAGAAGGTGTGGGGCAGGCATTCTGGATGGGGCAGGCGAGTGGGGCAGGAGGTGGAGCCAGCCCCAGCCCAGGCCTCTCTCCCAGTGCTAAAAAGTGCACCTGGCTTAGCTGGTTAAACCACTGCCTGCAACACCAACATCCCAAATGGGCACCAGTTCGTATCCCGGCTGCTCCACTTCTGATCCAGCTCCCTGCCAATGTGCCTGGGAAAGCAGCAGAAGATGGCCCAAGTGCTCGCATGCAGGAAACCCAGATAAAGCTCCTGGCTTCTGCTCGGCCCAGCCCTGGCTGTTGTGGTTATTTAGGGAGTAAACCAGCAAGTGGAAGCTCTCCTTCTCTCTCTCTCCTTGTCTTTCCCTCTAACTCTGCCTTTCAAATAAATAAAATATTTTAATTTTAAAAAGTGTACATCAAGGCTGGCGCCGTGGCTCACTAGGCTAATCCTCCGCCTTGCAGCGCCGGCACACCAGGTTTTAGTCCCGGTCAGGGCACCGATCCTGTCCCGGTTGCCCCTCTTCCAGGCCAGCTCTCTGCTGTGGCCAGGGAGTGCAGTGGAGGATGGCCCAAGTGCTTGGGCCCTGCACCCCATGGGAGACCAGGAGAGGCACCTGGCTCCTGCCATCGGAACAGCGCGGTGCGCCGGCTGCAGCACGCCTACCGCGGCAGCCATTGGAGGATGAACCAACGGCAAAAGGAAGACCTCTCTCTGTCTCTCTCACTGTCCACTCTGCCTGTTAAAAAAAAAAAAAAAAAAAAAAAAAAACCTTAAAAAAAAAAGTGTACATCAAGGCACACACCCTCGGGTCCTGAGTCCTCTCCCAGCTTCCTCCCCCATCCAGATGGGAGAGACCCAGTCAGGGCACAAGAGGAGCAGGGTGGGGGTGGGGGGGCAATTGCAGAGTACCATCCCCCAAGCTGGGAGGGAAGGGGGATGAAGAGACAGCACCCAGAGAGGGAGGACACCTGCCATGTGCCTGGGCCACTGTAGGATTTGCTCGGGCCCTCGCACCCACGTCGGAGACCTTGAAGAAGCTCCTGGCTTCTGCCTGGCCCAGTGCCGGCCATTATGGCCATTTGGAGAGTGAACCAAGGAATGGAAGATTCTCTCTCTCTCTCTCTCTCTCTCTCTCTCTCTCTCTCCTCTCCCTCCCTCTCCCTCTCCAACTCTGCCTTTCAAATAAATACATCTTTAAAAAAAAAGAACCCCAGTTACTTCCTGATGGCCCCACCTCCAAACGTCACGTGCACAGGCCTCGAGGATTACGTTTCCAACACTTGGCCATAGAACACAGGACAGTGACACCCCAAAATACTCAGCAGGAACTGGTTCCTGGGCCTCTCTAGCAAAGCAGGGCCAATGCAAACAAGCGCCCTGCTTCTCAGGCCCGCGGCATTTGGTTCCCCATCACCAGGAGCAAATAGTGCCGTTGGCTTATTGCAAACCCTCATGCGCTGTTCTCACACCCCAGCCCCCAGCCCAATCCCCAGGGGGCTTTGTCAGCACCCAGAGGAGTCCTGGGCCCCCCCGCCTCCCACCGCAGGTCTCAGATGGGAGCTGAGAATCTGCACTCTGACCAAGTTCCCGGGTGATGCCGGCCCGGGAACCCCTCCGGAGACGTCTGTGCCAGGGAAATGATTCTCCAGCCCCTGAAGCGGGAGCAGCTCAGGTCTCCTGCCGGGCCAGCAGGGCTGCCCCGCGACTCTGCACGGGTAACGCTGAGAGCGAAGCCCAGGGAGCACAGAACACTGGGATCAGAAAACCACCCGAAAACAGCCTCCCCCTCCCCGGCCTCTTGTTTCTCCAGGGCGGCCTTGCACTAGAGGAGAATAAGAACCCCAGCAGAGGGGAACGGGAGCAGACACAGCCCCAGAGGCCACAGAAACCCGGGCCTGCAAGTCCCCAAGGATGGCCTTGCTGGAGGAGGCGCCGCCCTCAGGACAGCCCGTTCCTGCCCGCACGAGGCCCAGAACCCGCGACCCAGCCAAGCAAGGCCTTTGTGCTGGCAGGGACAGCTCTGGGGAGCCAGGGCTGAGTGCAGCCGGCGCCACTGCAGGCCTGGGGCCCGAGATTGCTACCAAGGAAACAAACCCCCAGAGCAGCACTGGGAAAGACCCTCCCCTCACCCCCATCCTCCACCCCAAAACACATAACACACAAAGACACACACACTCAGATGCACACATAGACAGAGACACACATACACACACAGATGCACACATACATAGAGATAGAGACACACAAACACAGAGACACACACAAATATACATACACAAGTACACACACATGCACACAGAGACACAGATACAGAGACATATACACATACTCACACATGCAGACACGTATGTACACACACTCAGAGACACATATGCACATACATATACAGACAAACATGCATACATGTACATGCAGACACACACAGGATCACAGAGTCTCTCCCTGGCCAGGGGCCACACAGATGGTCCCTTTCATGTGCACAATGACAGCGTCTCCCTCCCGCTCCCACAAATCCTCTCGCTTCTTCCACTTCTGAGCTGGACAAGACTCCGCCTCCCCAGGGTGTCCTGATGTGTCGTTGGGGGATCTCAAGAGGCTTATGCGAGCCTCTGACAGTTCTCACAGCCCCAGTAGAGGCAGCCTTGTGGTCAGCAGCACAGCAGGGGAGAGCCCCAGCTCCATTTAAGTCTATCCTTCCTGGACGCAGCCCGGCGTCTCCTGTTTCCATGATGCACGGCCAACAGGGATCTCACTGATACAGACATGCAAACCCAGGTCACTCCTCAACCATGGTATTGTCTGATCTGTTCTTTAAACTGCGTCTCCTTGTCTGCGCTCTGCGCGAGGTGATCCTGCAGGTGTGGGCCCGGCTCCTGCCCTGGTCTCAGCCTCCCCCGCCAGACTGTGAAGGAAGAGCAGCTCGGCCCTGGCCCTGGAGGTCAGTTGATGGCAAATGATTAACAGCACCTGTCTGTGCCATCAGGTGGCACACGGCTTCATATGACCTCTAATCTAGAGTGCCCGGGCTGGGCCCTGGTGCAGCAGTTACACCTCTTGGAGGCCACTCAGAGTGTCTGGGTGTGAGTCCCAGCTTGGTCCCCAATTCCAGCCTCCTGCTAATGCTCACCCTGGGAGGGAATAGTGACAATTCAGGAGTTCATTCCCTGCCGTCACGGTGGGAGACTTGGATTGACCGGAGAACACAAATGTGAAGCCATGTTACACGGCAAAGGTGACAGGACACAGTCACTCAAAGTGTGTCTGCCCGGCCCTCAAGGTGACTGTGTTGCAAGATGGATTTTAAAGTGAGGTTTCCGGGGCCAGCATGGCCTGCAGCACCAGCCTCCTGTATCAGCCCTGGTTCAAGTCCCGGCTGCTCTACTTTCAGTCCAGCTCCCTGCTAATGCACCTGGGAAAGCAGCAGAAGATGGCCCCAAGTGCTTGGGTCCCTACAGGCACATGGGAGACCTGGAAGAAGCTCCCAGCTCCTGGCTCCTGGTTTCTGTCTGCTCCAGCCCCAGTCATTGCAGCCATTTGGGGAATGAAGCAACAGATGGAAGACCTCTGTCTCTACCTCCCTCTGTAACTATGTCTCTCAAATAAATAAATCTTTAAAAAAAATAAAGTGATGTTTCCAAATGGGAGAATTAGAGACTAAGGATGTTCCACTCTGGCCACAGAAGCAGGAGAATCCATCCCACCAGGGTTGCTCGGGACGGCTTATCATCTCTTCACTCTATAAATCTTATTACGGAAAAGCCCTTAGGAACTGGGTGGGACTCAGACCTTACTGTGGGTGACCATCGAGGGGCAGGTGCCTGGCACAGTGGCCGAGATGCTGCTGGGGATGCCGGCAGCCCATGTGACAGTGCCTGGGTTTCCGTCCCAGATCTGCTCCTGGTTCCGGGTTCCTGCTCACGCACCCTAGGAGGCTGTGGTAATGGCTCAAGCAGTTAGGTCCCTGCCACGCATATGGGAGACCTGGACCGAGTCCCCAGCTCCCAGCTGTGGCCTGACCCAGCCCTGATCATTGTGGGCATTTGGGGAGTGAACCCGCAGATGGGAGAGCTCTTCATCTCTGCCCCCAAGGTATCTAATAAATAATAAGGTTGCCAGTGCCAGTGTCCACTTTGGGGAGCACCAGGGCCCTCCCTGGCTGACCTCTGTCCTCGGATTGAGGCTGACCACCACCGCCTGGGTTTCACCAAGGGCTTCACATGCGAGAACTCAAAGCAGACTTCCCGAAGCCAGGCTAGGACCCGGGGGCTGGGGCTGCCTCTGGCCTCCCTCCCTCGTCCCTGTCCCTGCCACCTGCCCTACCCACGGTCACAGACTTCCGCTCAGACGAATCTCCAGATACAGCTGCCAGGAGTCCCACCACACTTCCACTCCAGGCTTAACCCTAAGACACCTCCCAGACACGCCCAAGCACCGAATATTGATCGTGGGTCTCTGAAAAAGTGGAGGGAGGAACAGGTGGGCAGGCAAGCAGGGTGCCAAAAAAAAAAAGACTGAAACAGGACAGATCCCAGCCCATCCCCTGCACTCCCAACCTCTCCAAGACACAAGTTCTCCTCCCCACCACCGAGGACAGACAAGAGACAGAAGGAGCTGGGCTGATCCGAAGCCAAGAACCAGGAGCTTCTTCCGGGTCTCCCACATGGGTGCAGGAGCCCAAGCACTTGGGCCATCTTCCTCTGCTTTCCCAGGCACATTAGCAGGGAGCTGGATCGGAAGTGGGGAAGCCGGGACTCGAACTGGTGCCATATGCGACGCAGCTGTTGCAGGCGGTGGCTTTATCTGCTACCCCACAATCACTGGTCCCTTATACTATTATTATTTATCAGGCATCCTAGGATACACACAGACCCAACAGCAGAGTCATTACCCCTTTCTGGAATCATGAATTCACCCCTGATATTGTCTGGACTCTAAGTTTGTGCTATCATCCTCATCCACTTCACAAAGTCGTGGGAAAACAGCATTGCAAGGTAAGTTTTAAGGTGCGAAGAATTTGGAACCACATAGCTTTTTCATAATATGCATTTTCCATGTCCTGTCTGAAGTTCACAGACAGATGGATTTCGATTTATTTTGACTGCGATACACGCCTCTTTCCTACCTAAACTCCACTCAAACAGCCACCTCGTCTTCTGTGGAGTCATCTTGTAGGGATAAGAAAGCAGCTCCGTCCTGGTCCCGAACCCAGGGACCTCGCATGTCCTCGTGTCCTAAGAGGAAACGGGAGAACAGCAGTGGGCAAGCCTTGCCCGCTTTGCCAAAGGCACGCAGGGATTGGTGGGTACTTTGTCCTCGGCCTGCAAAAGCACAGGTGCGGTTCACGTTCCCCTCCAGTGTCCGGCATCCGCCACAGCTCTGGGGCCTGCTGTTTGGGGTGAGCTCAGATCCTGAAATTAGCTCCCTGCACAAACAATGTCCAAAGCTCGGTGTCCTCGTCAAGACCCACTGTCCCTCTTGAGAACTCTGTGCCCCCACAAAGTGAAGCAGCCCCCACCCCCCAGTTCCCTCGTCTGCCAGGGGACAAGTCAATAGCACAGAGGTCTTCTTGTGCTACATCTGGGCTCCCGGAACAGCAATGCCCCACCCAGAGGAGCCAGGCGGGCTCTGCCGGCTGCCCTCCGGCCTCAGCTCTGAGGTTCTATTCCCAAACGTCAGGGGCCACAAAGGACCTTGTGTTTCTTTCCAGGCCAGCCAGGGCAGTAGCACCTGACAAACCGGGTTTTTCTCGGACATTCTGTTCTTTGGGGATGGGGGTGGGAGTGGGGGGGGGGGGGCGGGACAAGGCTATGTTATCTGGAGCATCCTTGGCCTAAGAATCTCCAAGGCCAAAGATGCCAGCTTCGACCTCCAGCTAAGCGGGCTCTGTGCGGGGAAGCGAGCGAGTCTCAAAGCCCCCTTCCTACGACCTTTCCCGCCCTCTCAGAGGAAGGCGGGGGGCCTTTTGTGCTAGAACAGGTGACAGACTTTCTGGGCCACGAGGCCACACGTGCACAGCCAGGCCCGCTTCTCTGGCTCCAGGCTCTCTGAGGGCCCTAAGGAGAAACCAGGCCTTCAGGTATAAAGCAAAGTCCAGGAATATTCTATTTCAAGCAGAAAAACTGAGCAGCTGCTACAGTGTGGCTGGAGCCGTCCTTGAATTATTAACGGTGTGCAGGCCGGGAGAAGGCAAGCTCTCTCTGCCCGCCCGGCTGCTCCCGGTGCAGATTATATGCTGCGTGCTGGTGCCATGTTCTCTGGGCTCCCATTACTCCAGAGAGAACCAGCTACAGCGGGGACAAGCAAGCTCCCTAGCTCTCTGTGGACCACACAAGCATCTAACCTCAGCGGGTACAGGCACTAGGATCCTCGTGCCAGCCCCAATTCAGGATGTATTAGGAAAGTTCTCCTAGGGGCCAGCGCTGTGGTGCAGAGGGTAAAAACTGCCTGCAGTGCCGATCCCATATGGGTGCTGGTTTGAGTGCCGGCTGCTCCACTTCCCATCCAGCTCTCTGCTATGGCCTGGGAAAGCAGCAGAAGATGGCCCAAGTGCTTGGGCCCCTGCACTTGCATGGGAGACCCAGAAGAAGCTCCTGGCCCCTGCCTCCGGACCAGCCCAGTCTGGCCACTGTGGCCATTTGGAGAGTGAACCAGTGGATGGAAGACCTCTCTCTCTGCCTTTGTAACTCTGCCTTTCAAATAAATGAATAAATCAGAAGGGAGGGAGGGAGGGAGGGAGGGAGTTCTCTAACACCACCCAGAAGCTTCTCTTCAGGACGCTGTGTTTTCTTTTGGAGGATGTGGTCTTGTCAGAAGGCTGCTAGACTAACTTCCCCAAACATTTGGAAACTGGGTAAGGACAGCCTGAGTTTGGTTTGCTTGTGCAAAGGTTGTTGGACCAGGACATAAAGACCAACAGCTCTGGGTCTGGCTACCTCTCGAGTCTCCTCCTGGATAAGAGTTGGGTCCTGAGGATGGCAGGGACCAGATGGTGCCAGATGACGTCATTCCAAGACCCTCCCCCAACACAGCGCACACCTGATCCACACCCCTGCACAGGCCTCACCCAAGCCCTCCCGCTGCTTCTGCAAGAAGACAAGAGCGACAGGAGAGAGATCACTTTTAAAACAATACTCGGGTTGGCTGGCACCGTGGTTCAACAGGCTAATCCTTCACCTTGCGGCGCCGGCACACCAGGTTCTAGTCCCAGTCGGGGTGCCAGATTCTGTCCCGGTTGCCCCTCTTCCAGGCCAGCTTTCTGCTGTGGCCAGAGAGTGCAGTGGAGGGTGGCCCAAGTCCTTGGGCCCTGCACCCCATGGGAGACCAGGAGAAGCACCTGGCTCCTGCCATCGGATCAGCGCAGTGCACCGGCCACAGCGCGCCGGCTGTGGCAGCCATTGGAGGGTGAACCAATGGCAAAGGAAGACCTTCCTCTCTGTCTCTCTCTCTCTCACTGTCCACTCTGCCTGTCAAAAATAAAAAAAAAAAAACAATACTTGGAATATGGGGCTGGCGCTGTGGCATAGTAGGTAAAGCTGCTGCCTACAGCTCCAGCATCCTGTATGGGCACCAGTTCGAGTCCCGGCTGCTCCACTTCCAATCCAGCTCCCTGCTATGGCCTAGGAAAGCAGCAGCAGATGGCCCAAGTCCTTGGGTCCCTGTACCTGCATTGGAGACCCATAAGAAGCTCCTGGCTCCTGACTTCAGATCAGCCCAGCTCCAGCCGTTGTGGCCATCTGCAGAGTGAACCGGCAGATGGAAGACCTCTTTCTCTCTACCCCTCCCTCTCTGTAACTCTGCCTTTCAAATAAATAAATCTTTAAAAAAAAAAAAGTACTTGGAATATTTGTGAGCTACTCAAACAGAACTCATAGAGGTTAAAAAAAAAAAGGTACTCCATGAAAAATGGGTTGCCAGACAGCTAGAAAGAAAATTCTTGTCAGAAGATAGTGTCTAAGCCATTATCTAGCACGCAGCAGAGAGAGGACGAGGGAACATGTGAGGAAGAATCCAGGTGGAGACGTTCAGTGCAGGTCACAGAAGAAAGGGATGGACAGAACGGGAGAGAATCCGCGTTCACAAACAGCAGCTGAACATTTCCAGAACTGAGGCCCAAACCCTCAGATCCGGGAGCACAGACCCCCAGTGGAGACATGAAACTGGATCCCGACCTGGACACGCTGTCATGCAGCTCCACGGCTGCCAGGACCAAGACGCTAAAAGCAAACCCACAGGAAAGGCAGGTGGCCAGCAGGAAGACGGCCCAGGATCGACAGAGCCAGGGAGAACGGCTCCACCCAGACACCCGCATCCCGCTGACCCCACTCTGCGGCAGCAGCCGGGATGGAACAAGACACGTCAGAGCCCCGGCGGTGGCTCTCTTCTGGAGCTGGTCCCGGCCCCACGGCAGACCCCCCCACCCCACCCTTCGTGACTGTCGGCTGGGACCGGCCTGCCTCCTGCAATGGGACCTTCACACTCGCTCCAGTTTTCCCTGCGTCACAGGCGGGGCCGGGGTGCCCACTGGAGGTGAGGAGGAGCCGTCTCCTCCAGAGACGCTGTTGTCTGGCACCTGCCGAGGCACTGTCATCTCCTCTGTGCTGGCGAAGCTATGTCCCAGCCTCAGCATCCCAGGCGCCTCCCAGCTCTGCCTCCATCTCCCCACTCCCCCCGCCCCCCTGCTCTCTGGTGGTCCTGACGCTCCACCCACCCATCTTGAATGGGCTGAAGGCTGCTGAGCCCGCCACTGACTCCACACAGATCTCACTCATGTTCCCCCGCAGACCTCGGGTCTACCAGGGCCCTCCGAGGGGTGGCCCGTCTCAGTCTTTCCAACGAAAGGCCAGGAGTCCCGCCCACTTCCTGCAGACCCATCGTCTCCTGTGCATCTGTTGGAGCTGTGGTCACCCAGGGACTCCGGAAATCCCTTCTTAGAGTCACTTCTCACCACAGAAACGAGGCTAAGACGTCTGGCCCATCCACGAACCCAGGGGACCCTCCTGCCCAGAGTAGCGTGGAGTCGCTTTAGCTGCCTCTGTGAAGTGCCCCTCCACCCCCTCCCTGAACTGAACCCCTTCTCTCCTCCCCACCTCCTCCCTTGACACCTGTCCCCCACCCACCCTCTCTCCAAGAGGCCTAACCTGTCCTTACTCTCGACAACTGGACTGACTTCAAGGTCAGGGGGAAGATTTCCAGGTTCAGGAACCCCGAGCTACAAGTGCAGCCCAGTGCAGCCCATCTGGTTGCTGTCTGGGCTCCGTCTCATCTCCATCTTCACCCTCTGACGGGAGAACCCTGGACTTGACCTTCTGTCTGGCTCCCTCCCAGCCACGTCGGTGTGAGGCACTATGGATCAAAACAAAGGTGAGCAGAGGCACTAGGGCGAATAGTTAACAGAAAGGAACCAAGACAATGCATTCACCTCCCAGAGAAAAGCCCAGGTTCCCAGTCTGTCTCACCGGGCTTACTCCTCTCGTGCTCAGGGAGGTGAGGCCTGAACTGGGCAATGGAACTGATGTGCAGATGAAAGAGGGAGTCCAACACCAGGATGAGGGACTCATCAAGGTGTGACTGTCCCCCTAACAGGTGGGGGAGGGGCAGGCACTCCCAGGACATCAGGAGCTCGTCTTCTCCACAATTCAGTCATTTACAGCAAAGTGCTTATAATTATCATGTTATCTATATTATTGTATATTATGACTACATTGTAATTATTTTATTATTTTATTAATATTTATTTGAAATGCAGAGAGAGAAAGAGACATCTTCCACCTACTGGTTCAGGCCCCACATGCCCACAATAGCTGAGGCTGAACCAGGACAAGCCCAGGAGCAGAAGCTCCATCTGGGTCTCCCCCATGAGTGGCAGGGACCCAAGTAGTAGAGTCGGCAACTGCTGCACCCCAGGTGCACAGCAGCAGGAGTCTGGATAGGAAGCAGAGTAGCCAAGACTCAGATCCAGGGGCCGGTGCTGTGGCGCAGCAGGTTAACGCCCTGGCCTGAAGCACCGGCATCCCACATGGGTGCCAGTTCTAGTCCTGGCTGCTCCTCTTCCGATCCAGCTCTCTGCTGTGTCCTGGGAAAGCAGTGGAAGATGGCCCGAGTGCTTGGGCCCCTGCACCAGCATGGAAGACCCAGAAGAAGCTCTTGGCTTCTGATTGGTGCAGCTCAGGCTGTTGTGGCCATCTGGGGAATCAACCAGCAGATGGAAGACCTTTATCTCTGTCTCTACCTCTCTCTGTAACTCTTTCAAATAAATAAAATAAATCTTAAAAAAAAAAAAAAGACTCAGATCCAGAAACTCCAACATAGGATGCAGGCATCCCAAGCAGCTTTGCAAACCACTGCACCACAACACCTCCCACCAAGACAAACAGCCACTGCATTTCACTTGGGAAGAGGTGGGGAGCGGTCTGGTTAGAGCTTTGTCCCCCGTTTCCATGGTGACCTGGGGAGGGTTGGGAGTGAGGAGAAGCTGTATCTTTGGGCTTACTGAAAACAGCCCACATGTAGTCAGGCTGATCCACCAAGCACGTCCAAGACAGACCAAACCGAAAGGCCAACTCTACAGCACCCACACACTGGAGAAAAGTCCCTTCCTTATAGGGCAGCCAGCCTGGAGCAGGACACCCGCTAGGTACTGGATCCCAGCACTTTCTGCAGAGAGCCCTGGGGAAGCACGATCCCTACCTCACTCCCCACATGCACCCCTTTCCTTCCCTCTCAGCAGGGCCCACCATGACCTGTCCAGTTGTACAGGCATCCCTTTGCCCCGCAGGGCTGCTGACCACCCTGGGGCTGTGGGGGGCTCGGGCATCGAAGGCTCAGTTAAGACTTCACATTCCACGACGCACTCACCTGCTATGTCAACCCCTCTGGGCTGACAGACCCTCGGGACAAAGACTGGTGTGCACAGGCAGGCGCTCAGCCTGTGGCTAAGACAGCAGTCAGAAGTCTGTGTCCCACTCAGGATGCCTCGGTTCAACACCTGCCTCTGGCTCCTGACTCCAGCTTCCTGCTAACGCAGACCTGGGGAGCAAGGAGGGCTAGTGTGACTGGGATCCTGCCACCCACGGGGGAGCCTGGGATGGCGTCCCCTGTTCCCTGTTCCCAGCCCTGGCCCTGGCCCAGTTCCAGCGTCAGCTCTAATCACATGGGCATTTGGGAAGTGAACCAAACAGGAGCTCGCTCACTCGCGCTCTCTCTCTCTGCCTCTCTCTCCCTCTGCCTCTTGAATAAATGAAGAAATCAGAGCACCACGGAACCTCAGCTCCACCTCTTCATTTGCTTCTACTCCCCATCCCCTGCCAATCTCTCCAGGTACCCACGACGAAGGGGAACTCGACAGCCGCTCAGCGAGGGGCACTGATCACAACTGTACCGCACGCCCTGCCACGGAGGTCGGCGCACGCAGCGTGGCATGGACTCGGAGACGCTGGCCCCGCTGGAGGACACATGTGTTCACATGTGCAGCAACCCAGGAATGTACCGGGGGGGGGGGTGGAACACCTCACACACACGTGTAGGAACCCAGCCTGAAAGCCGGGAATCTCGCAGAAGATGCTGGAAGCTGCCTAGAAACTGGCCAGGAGACCTGCAGACCGGCACTAAGCACGTCAACTCGAAACTGCAGGAATTCTCAATCTCTCACTGGGGACGACACATCCACTCCCCACGGGACAAGGGAACTGTGGAGGATAAGACCCGGCCACACCAGTAGCCGCCCGAGGACCCCGGAGAGCAGCCCCAGCGCACCCGGCCTGCTGCCCTCCACATCGGATCAAACATTCGCTTCTTCCAGTGACCAGCTTCTTCACCCTAACCTGCTTCCTCCAGGCTCAGACGCTCTGTGTTCTGTGTAATTTAACAGGCAAACAAGAACACATTGTAGCATGAATGTGGATTGTTACACCAGCAACACACACACACAAAACACACACACAACACACACACATACACACACACAACACACACATACACACACAACACACACATACACACACAACACACACACAAACACACACACATACACACAAACACTGGCCTCCCCCAGGCAACTGGGGTCCAGGGAGGACCCTTGTCACCACTTCCTTTTGTGATTGATGGGTGGAAATTTATTTTTGTACCTCTGTTGACTCCCGCCCTAGGGAAATCAAGGCAAGAACAAATACTGAGTTTTATTTTCTTAAACCTCAGTGATGGACCGTAGAAAGGAAGCAGCAACTTTAGACATAGACCCAGGGACTCTTAGTTCCCGGTGTTACTAAACTTTGTCTCGCTAAACAAGATACAGCAACCGCACTCATAAGAAACAGTGGTAGCAAATGCTTCTGTATACTACATCCTGTGCCAGGCTCTGAGATAAACACCTTACACAGCAACTCACTGTCAGACCCCATCTACAGCCCTAAGAAAAATAAACAAATATCCTCATTTTATAGATGAGGAAACTATGCTCAGAGAGGTTAAGGTACCTGCCCAAGGACACATAGCTTGGGAATGGCAGAAATGGGATTTGAACCCAAGCTGCAAGAGCTCTTAATTGCACTCTACAACCACATGCCCAGGATGCTGGGGAAGCTGCTACCCACAAGCTGGGCCAGCACCCACCCTGCTTGTTCCAGCGCCTGAGGACCCACCCTGGCCCTGTTGCTTTTCCTCCAATCAAACACCATTGGTGGGAATCAGGGTCACATTGTAGTCCAAGGGGGTGTCAGTGATGGTGCATCACCAGCTGCAGTAGCCCAAGAAGACCACCAGAGAGTGGCAGAGCTACTCCATCTGGAGGCTGGAGTGGGAGCAGGGCAGGGGGCTAGTGGCTGGTGCCCTCCACTGGGTCCATTATGCCCACCCTAGGGGCAGGCCTGCAATTTGATCAGCCCATGGGACCAGTGGGATAAGTTGCTTTCCCCACAACGCTCGATTCTTGCAGCCAACATGGGGATTCCAGAAGGATGCTCCTAAGAGAGAGAATGGGCATCCCTGCCATTTTGCATTTCCACATCCCGCCAACACAATTTTATTATGCCAAGGGCTCCTCCCAAGGCTGCCGGTCATGCTGCAAAAAGGCCTGGCGATCGGGTGGGCGACAGACACGGCAGCACCTCGCCCGTGAAAGCCGTGAGGCTGCCAGCGCCGAGGAGGTTTGGAGGACCCAGGGATGACCAGGGTAACAGCTCCTGACCCTGGGAAGCTCAGACTCTCACGCAGAAATCACAACACAGCACAACTCATCCCAAGAGACACCGTGAGCCCGTGACGGCAGGTTCCACTTTCATTCAGCCAACATTCATCGACTGTGCAGAAGCTCAGCCAGCACCTCTGGAGGTGACTTTCTGGAGAGGTGTGCTGAAGGAAGAGGTGTGAATCCTGGCCCAACCACCAACTAACTAGTGAAGGGAAATACTTCCCAGGTGGGCCTCAGTTTCTTCACCTGCAAAATGGGGTGACTGCTTGCCTGGGGTGACTTTGTTCACCTGGGGTGACTTTGTTCACCTGGGATGACTTTGCTTGCCTTTCGAGGGTGAGACAGGCTGAGATAAGGTGACAAGGAAAGCACTTAGCACCCTGACCACTCCAGAACAGCACTCAGCGGGCGTTAGCTCTGGTGTGCACGACCATGGGCAGTATGTAGAGTGGGAACACAGGCTGTCCCCACTGGGGACACAGGCAGGCCAGAGGCACAGATCTGCAGGGAGCCTTCACACCACGGCCCTGTGCCCTGGCTGGAGCCCGGGGGAGCACCCCCTTTCTTCCTTGCTCGTCTTCCTCTGTCGCACTCTGGCAAAAGCCCCTGAGGTGCTCAGCTCGCACAGACGCCGCAGATGTTAGCTCGCTCCCTTCCTGGTCACAGATTTGGCAAGTGGCTCCCACGTGCACACATGCAGGCTGTGTATTCAGAAAGACCCCTGCATGTCCCTAACGGCAGGGGAAGGGTGTGTAGCTGTCAGCCTTCAGAAGAAGCAAGATAATGAAGTCACAAGGCGACCAAGCCCGGCTCCGGGTACCAGCAGGACAGCTGAGACAGGCACACACAAGGCTTGCATACGTGTGAGTGTCCACGGGTGCAGGACATGGGGCCACCCTTTAGCCAACCTTGCCGGTGAGGGGTCTCACGTGGCTTCTCAGCTGCAACCCAGGAACGGAGCAGAGCACCAGCAGTGCAGGTGCTGAAGCCGCGTCACTTCCCATCCCCTCCTCTCTGCCTCTCTCCCCCCGAGCCGGGCCTGGACCTATGCAACCTCAGCAGACACACGGGACAGAATGACACGAGTGATCCTGCTCAAGCAAAGCAACCCCAATGAAATGCTTTCGGTCCAAATGAGACAGACCGGGAATGAACTCGAGTGACCCAGGGCCAGTTTAGCAAAACCAGAGCCTGACCCAAGAGATGAAGCGCCCCGGGGTCACCCACCCAGAAGACATCCAGGCCAAGGAATGAGTCAGAGCCCTCGGGGGAGATGCAACCAAGCACCAGGTTGGAAGGGTGCTTAGTCAAATACTTGGGGAGCCTAGGAGAAGATGGAGAAGGGGCCTTTCTCTGCTCCACTGAGGGCCATGGGAGAGCAGCTCAAGTCTGGCTGCTGCGCCCCTCCCTCCTGCCCCCAGCCCCAGCTGTTCCTCCCAGCAGCCCCTGTAAGGCATCGGAAACCACTTTAGCAATAGCCATGCTGATGCTGTGGGCCGGCCAGTGCCCTGCCTGGGAGGGCGGCCCCAGCTCCCGCCTGCAGGGGATCAGGCCGGAAGCCTGGGGAATGCCAGCCACCACAGGTCACATCTGTGCGAGCCCTGCCATGGGACAACAGGAAAGGGAAGAAATTGCGGCTGGGGTTGGAGATAGAACAAGACTGACTTCTTTATAGGGCTAACCATTCAGGACAGGGACTAGGACCATGGAGAATGGGGGGGGGGGGGGTGACAGCAGCCAAGCCACGGAAAGATCCAGAAGCCTGCTGTCTCCACATCCTTGAGCAACACCACACACAGGTGTAGAGCCCTCCGCGGAATTTGTAGACTGCCTTCTTCAGGGACAGGCTTTGGGGTCAGGCCCAGCTGGGCCAATGACAGCTCATCACCTAGGAACCGCACCTCTGACCCTGCAGGGTGGCTGTGAAGATGGGACAGCAGTGACCTTGTCCAGCTCGGGGCCTGTCGATCTGGGCACAGTCAGGGCTCCTGATCTCACAAATGCTTCCTGAAGCAGCCCCTGGCACGCATGTGCGAGGTGACATGGGGGGCTGCAGGCGAAGGGTGAGAAAGCCCAGGTACCGAGAAGCAAAGGCACCGACGAGGAAGCAGGAGCAGGAGCCAGACTCAGCCGTGAGCCATGGACACCACCCCGAGCTATGCTGTCCACCAGTCTGTGCTCTGTCTATGGCTCTAGGGTAGGGCTCACCTGCAGGGAGCCAGGTGCTAAACATTGCATGGGCCACGGTCTGTTTGGCATAGACCTTGCTTGGACAGCCACATCCTGTATTAGATGCCCATGCAGGAGACCGGGACTGACTTCCTGGCCCAACCACCTGTGGCAGGCCTGTGGGAAGTGACCTAGCAGATGGGAGCTCGCTCACTCTGTCTCTCACATAAATGAATTTTAAAAATATCTTCAGCTTTAGAGGCCATCTGGTCTTGGTCCCAACTACTCAACTTCACCACTGTAGTACAAAAGCAACCACAGACAAATGTACAGGAATGAGGGATGGCTGTGTGTCAATAAAACTTTATTTACAAAAGCAGTGGGCCACATTCTTTCCCGGGACTGTCGTTTGCCAATCCCTGGTCTAGGGCTCTCGCATTTATGAAGCCCACACAGTCAGCAACAGCAGAGGTGGCTCTGAATGAAACAGAACCCCATCCTCTTCCCTCCATGGCCCCACTGCTGCTAACTGGGTCAGATCTGGGCACAGGCGGGGGCTCCTGCTCTCACCCATGGCCAATCTCACCCTTGCTGCCAGGAGCCTACGCCTGCCTCTCCACACGCCAGGTGTCCCCCAGTGCTCACCCCCCCTCCCACCCACCCCACATTAGGCACCCACTGCTGCACTGTCAGGACCCAACCTCTCCTAAGGCATGAGATGTTCCCAGATGCAAAAGATGAACCCAATCAGCGCCAGGGACCACACACTTCGGGAGTCGAGAGCTCAGACCACGGTTTACCTTCCTGAGTGGCGTGAACGTGGGCGTGCAGGCAGCCCTGCGTGTTTGCTTTGCCCGTGGAAATCGGTTAATGTTAATGTTAATTCACATGTTCATGTTAATTCACATGTAAGTGAAGCACACAGGAAGGGTTGGTTGAAAGGTCACATCACGTGTCATTTCCTTAGCTGTCAGTCACACTGGCCTCCCCCGAGGACAAGCTGTAAGGGACTCTCCACCCCCAGAGCCTGTGGTTCCTGGCACTGTGCAGAGCACATAGTAGGTCCTCAATGAGTATGCAGGATCGCTACCTGCCTCTCTCTTGAGAAGAGACACATGGGACCCGACTTTGAGTCCCTGGAGTGCGAGAAGCACTTTGACCAACATGGAGGGCTCCTTCGGGTGTTCGCTGGGGTACACAGGGCTCAGAGCTTGCACCCCATCCCTTCCGCCTCCCACGGGAGCGCGCTCTCTGGACTTCGAGGTTAATATTCCTCTGCGTGTCTTCTGGGAGCGTGCTCTCCCTAGAGACCACTGGGCATTATTCTTCCACATTGCATTGCTCTCGTGACATAAAGGACGGGTTTAAAAGAGAGAGAGAGAGAGTGTGTGTGTGTGTGTGTGTTTCATGGCCTGATTTAGGCCCGGGTGCTTCCAAAGGGAAGAGAATGAAGCCGCAGGGGAGACATTCTAGAAAGCCAGTCTGCCTTCACCCAGCAACCCCAGGGGAGGAGAACTGTGCCGGGAGCCCAAGTCCAGGGCCTCCAAGCTCTGCCCCTTTGCAGAATGGAGCCTAAGCCGCTCCAGATAAAACACTGTGCCCAGAGAATGGGAGGTTTGCAGGCCGCGGGCGTGTGTAGGGGAGTTCAGAGCGTCCATCTTTCATCCTAAAAGCGTCTAAGGCGCCTCTCCTCAGAGGCCTGACCGCCACACAAGCTTATCCAGGCTTTGCCTACCATCACCACTCCACCAAGGACCAATGCAACGTGCAGTCTAGGCCACTGGCCTGAGGCCACACAGCTTGCAAGTGAAGCTGGAACCCAAACCCAGCCAAGTCCGGCTCCACAGCCATCACTCACCCTCTCCTCCAGCTGCCCCCGGGGGCGGACACATCCCATCTAAGAAGCCAGCTAAGAAGCCAGCTCGAGCCTGTCACCCCCAGGAGCCGTGCTCCCCTGGGCTCATAGCACCAAGGGCCTGCGTGGACCGTGCAGCCCCCAGGCCACGTCTCTCGTTCTGCAGCCAGAGGTCACCCTAGGGAAGGGGGTGGGGTCTGCAACTTCCACAGTCAGATGACCCTGGCCCTGGCCCCCAGACTCCCAATACACTGCTCTGCTCCTCACCAACCTGAGACACAGAGCCAAAACGCACCACTAACACTTAACACCCGCCGGAGGAACACGCGGGCCTATGAGACAGCGATGAGCTCCAGAAAGGCCGGGAAGCAGGCACCGTGCACACAGGTGGGCTCAGTCCCGGAGCCCCAAGCCACACGCCCACACTTGGCTCTGTGACCAGACGCGCATCCCAGCAAGATGGCCGGCACCACTCGGCAACTTTCCCCTCCTGTAAAGAGCACGAGCCATTGGGAAGACAAATCCACGGGCCAAGACTAATGAGGAAGTCATACCGCGAGACAGGAGCCGGCAGGCGCTGCTCGGAGCGGCCCCGGGGAAGACTTCAGGGTGCCTCTACGTTACTCCAGCAGCCGCCGGCGAGGCCCCCGCGTAACCCAGAAGCAGATGGACAGACTGGCACCTGCCTGGACAGACGGCCACAGTCGGATCATCAGACCCCTCCTGGTGTACCCCCCACTTCCTCTGGCTCACCAGACACCAAACAGCCTGCAAAAGCGGGGTGAACCCCCCGCTCACGGCGCCCCAGCGGTGCGCTCAGGCCCACGACAAGTTCTAGAAACTTTACTATTGCCACGTCTCTGGCTGGTCGAGCCTCGCTCCCCAAATTAAATCAAGAAAGAGACGAAGCAGGCAGGAGGAAAGGGGACAGTACGCAGACAGCTCCTACCTGCTTCCATAAGCTGGCACTGCTGACCGAAGACGTGGGAGAAGGTGACGGGGCCTGCGGCAGACCCGGACGTGGCCACTGTGGACTCCATGGCTCTGCCGGGCTCCTGGGTGCTGGCCCTGTGGCAGCCGCGAGCACCTTAGAGGGTCCCAGGCCAGGACTCGGGGCTGGCCCAGGATCTGCTGGCCTGAGGCTGCGCAGTTGACGGCAAACACCAGTCAGGGTAGAAATGACCGTGGCTACAGCAGCACCAGTGGGGTGCACCGGAGAAGCCACCGCAGTTGTTTCGGCTTGTCCAGCAAGGGTGAGGGGCACTTGCTGGCCGCCCCCTCCCCACCCCGAGTCTGCCTCCCCTGGGGTCACCTGGATCAGAGTCCACAGGAGCTGTCAGCCCCCCGGCTGAGGTCCAGGGCTCCGCTGCGGCTCCTTTCCTGGGAGCCAGGCCGGGAGCGAGAGGTTGCCCCCGGGGCTCCCCTGGGGAACTGGCCTCGCCGGCGCCGCCCCGCTGCTCCCAGCGCCCGATCGCCGCTCTCCGGTTCCCGCGCCGCGGGCCTGGGTCCAGAGCGTCAGGGGCCGCGGGCTGCAGCGCGGGGCGCCCGCCCGGGGGCCCTGGTTCTTCCTTCACTCCGCCGCCGCGGATACCTTCGCCTTCCGGCTCCTGCCCCTTCCCCGCGGGGCCGTGGGGGCGCCCAGCACGACGCAGTGCGGGGCCCCCAGCGCCGCGAGCCAGAGGGCCGCTAGTTGGAGAGGAGATCCTGGATGCAGAGGGAAGCGCTCGCTCAGCCCAGCGCGCTCCGGGCCCGCTGTAACCTCTTCGTGCCCACAGCTCAGGAAGTGCCAGCCGCGGGAGCCCTGACTGCTGGCGGCGGCGGCGGCGATGGAATCCAAGCAGGCGGAGAAAAACGCCACGCGTCCCCCGTGACGCCGCTGGGACCCGGAGCTGAGCCGCCGGGCGCGTCCCCGGAGCCACCCCAACCTGTGCTGTGTGCAGAAGGCTGGGGCCCCCACTCTCCGATGAAGGCCGGTGGATAGGGAGAAGCGCCTTTCCCCGCGTGACAGCAGCGGCCTCCGTGGGTGCCACGTCTGCCCGGGGAGCCACAAAGGTGCCAACCTGGGAGGCGGGCGGTACTGTCTCAAGCCGGCCCTGGGGGTCTCTGGGAGCTCCGACAGGGACAGGAAGCAGGCAAACACCTGGTTAGGCAGCACCAGGAGTCCCAGGAGGGAGAGCCCAGGTGCAGCCGCCCAGGGCCCCTTGTCTGACCTCTGACCTCCGAGAGCACGTGCCCAGGTATCACCATTCCAGCCCTTGTGCCGTCACAAGGGCCCTCGAGCAGGGCTCCTGTGCGTGAGAGCTCTTGGCCAGTAAAGACACACTCAAAGAGGTGTTGAGGATTCCCTGAGCTGGTTAGGGCCCTCCAGAGGGAGCCTAGCAATGACTCCAAGAGCTCAATTCAAGTCTGCCTTCGTGTGTGTGGGTTAAGGGGGCTCACACCTTAACAAGAGTCATCAAAATGCCTGTTGTCCAAGCACCCTGGAGGCCATTGTCTTTGATAACAGGGTGGGGGGATGGGAGGTGTCAGACCATCAAGGACCCAGGTAACTAGGGAAACAGCCCCACCCCCTGCAGGAAGGGCCCTGGAGCAGCTTCCCGGCTCTGAGTGGCTGTAGAGGCTGCAGTGACCTTAGCAACGGCCACTACGCCACCGCTGATGCAATCCAAGGTAACCTTCCCGTGCTGGCTCAGCCTGCAGGTGTCTGGGCCACCCAGCGCACTGCTGCCCCGGCACGTGCTGTTTCACAGGTTACACGTCCATACGTGACACTCTCCCCATTCTGTTCTGTCAGCACCCATGCTGTGTGGCTGCAGCGACACAGCGATGACGCCACCTGACGCTGAGGGTTGCCAAGGACGGATGGTCCAGATCAGGACACTCAGAAAGGCACCATGGGTAATTACACCACGCGGAGGCAGCGATCGGTGCAAGAATTCCCCCGGCTGCATACCCGGGAGTTAGAATTGCAGTGCTCAAAGAGGCGTGCAAATTTGGTTTCAGTAAATGCTTCCAAGGAGCACTCCAGAGTGGCTGTGCTGGTCTACACTGCCACTAGTGTTGTACTGGGTGCTAGGGTACGCGTACTGGTCCTAAAAGGGCACGCGGTATGAGCACCCCCCTTCTCCCACAGCTTTGCTGGTAACCGTAGTGGGCAAAACTTCCAAAGCTGGGAAATCCCACAGGCACGGCTCATTAGGGTTCATTGTTGCTATTTGCCTTTGCTTAGTGACTGACAGGTGAGCACCTCTAAAGAATGCATTAACCAGGACCAGTGCTGTGGTGCAGTGGGTTAAAGCCCCAGCCTGCTGCACCAGCCTCCCATATGGGCACCAGTTCGATTCCCAGCTGCTCCACTTCTGATCCAGTTCCCTGCTAATGCACCCGTGAAAGCAGCAGAAGATGGCCCAAATGCTTGCGCCCCTGCACCCATGTGGGAGACTCAGAAGAAGCTTCTGGCTTCAGCCTGGCCGAGCCCTGGTCATTGTGGCCACTGGGGGAGTGAACCAGCAGATGGAAGACTGCTCTCTCTGTCTTTACCTCTCTCTGTAACTCTGCTTTTCAAATAAATAAATCTTCTTAAACATGTGTTAACTTCTGAGGTTTCCTCTTCCCAAAATTTCCTTTTCATAGCCTTCCCCATTTTCCCAGTCATTTTTCTATGTTTCTGGCTTCCTTGAGATGTACACGAATTCTTTTGCTTTGCTTGGTGTTAACCCTCACCTGTTTAGACTGTTGCCAATGTTTTCCCCCAGTTGGTCACTGGTAACTTTGCCCGTGGTGTCTTTTCTCATCTGGAAGTACAGCCCTTAATGATGCTCAGATCCTTTGTTCTTTTGACTCAGTCTGATTTGGGGGTCTTGCTTTGAGCCCCTTCCCTCCCACCCACGGCAGCTTTCTGGATAGTGGTGCTTCCACGCTCAGGATGTGGGCAAGTCCAGGTTTTTTCCATCTGTGAATCAGGTTTCCCCCAACCATATTTTTCAGAATGTCTGTGGCCCCTCACAATTCCTGTATGACAATAGCAGCCCCCCAGATGATGCTGTTAGGAGGTAGAGTTGGGGGAGGGGAAGAGCTGGTTAGATCACAAGGCCACCCCTGGAGCCCTTGGGGGCGGGATCAGTACCCTCCTCCAAGTGACCCCAGAGAGAGCTCCTGCCCTTTCCCCTCTGGGGAGACACAGCGTGCAGCCCGGAACCTCACCAACACTCAACCATGCCGGCATTCTGATCTCAATGGTAGCATCCAGAACCACGAGATGCTGATGTCTTTACAAAAAAAGAAAAGAAAGAAAAAAAAAGATTTATTTAGTTATTTGAGACAGAGAGAGGGAAAGACAGATCTTCCATCTTCTGGTTCACTCCCCAGATAGCCACAAAGGCCAGCAGTGGGCTGATCCAAAGCCAGGAGCCAGGAGCTTCTTCTGGGTACCCCTCGTAGATGCTCGAGCCATCCTCCACTGCCTTCCAGGCCACCAGCAGGGAGCTGGGTCAGAAGTGGAGCAGCCGGGACTTGAACCAGCATTATGGGGTGCCGGTAATACAGGCAGAAGCTTAACCTAGTACGCCACAGCACAGGCCCCGAGACACTGACTTCTGTTGTCTATAAGTAGCCCACTTGTGGCATTTTGTTACCACAGCTGGAACTGACTGAGGCACCTGCTCATCCCCTCCCCACCAGAGTGCCACTGGTGTGGTGGTCTACTGAGCTTGCACAGGCATGGTCTGCTCTTGTTCTGCTCCCTTGTTCATCAATTCCCTCACACCACGCTGTGTTCTGTTGATTCCCTGTGCTCTCAAGGTTGAAAGGCAGACAGAGAGAGGGAAGAGCAAGAGCAAGAGCAAGCGAGCGAGCGAGAGAGCTGGAGAGAGCTGGGCAAGGGACCAATACTTGAGCCATCATGTGCTGCCTCCCAGGCCAAGCATCAGCAGGAACCAGATGGAAAACAGAGGCAGGACTCAAACCAGGCTCTGCACTGCACGGTGCCGGCATCACAGGTGGCATTTGAAAGCTAGTGGCCAGCGTTTGAAGAAACCTGGATTTCAGGGGCCAGCACTGTGGCACAGTGGGTTAATCCTCTGCCTGCAGCGCCGGCATCCTATATGGGCACCGGTTCTAGTCCTGGCTGCTCTCTTCCAATCCAGCTCTCTGCTATGGCCTGGGAAAGCAGTAGAAATGGCCCAAGTCCTTGGGCCCCTGCACCCACGTGGGAGACCTGGAAGAAGCTCCTGGCTTCAGATGGGCGCAGTTCCAGCTGTTGCAGCCATTTAGGGAGTGAACCAATGGAAGGAAGACCTTTCTGTCTCTTCCTCTCACTGCTGTAACTCTACCTCTCAAATAAATAATACAATCTTAAAAAAAAAAAAAAAGAAACCTGGATTTCAGTGTTGTCAGGACAAGTCGGATTTGAAAATGTTGCACCTGCGCGTCTCCTGCCAGCACCAGCAGCAGCAGCCCGTCCATTACCCCAAGCGCTCCTCACAGCGATGTGCTCAGGTATTGAAAGCTTCGCCAGCGAGTAAGGCCAGAGGAAAGCCGGAGTAGAGCCCTCGGCAGCTGACTTAGGGGCTCTCCTTATGTCTCTAATAATGATGACCATTTGATAAACACCTGCTTGATACCCAGAAAGCTGAGTGTTGGGGCTGGGGAGGAGGAAGAGACAATGGGAGAAGCAACTCATTCTATCTAGAAAACTCATGAAATTAGATACACAAGCACCAAGAACGTTTACCCACACAAGTGGATGGCAGTCACCGAGGTAAATCCTGGAGCATAAAAGTCCTCCGGTCCCCAGCAGGTGAGGGCCGGAGGCTACAGGGGAAACCCAGGGGGCAGTAGGGCTGGGTCTAAGGAGGGGAAGCGGGACTTGCATCAGTGGGGGCTGGGGGGTGGGTGCCTCGGCTGGGGCAGGGGTGTCGGGCAAGCAAGGCAGTTGGGCAAGGCTCTGTTCAGGGCCATGTGATGCTGGGATTCTCAAGTCCATGTAGGGCTCTTTAGATTAGGAAGGACGGACACTCTCTCCAGCTGGAACCCGGATCATGCTCATATTTGTAAGAACTCCCTGGAAGTGTTTAGTCCCAGACTTTATTTTTTTTTAAAGATTTATTTTATTTGACAGGCAGAGTTACAGAGAGAGGTAGAGAGAGAGAAAGAGAGAGAGAGAGAGGGAGAGAGGTCTTCCATCTGCTGGTTCTGTTAGGAAACTGGTGCAGTGTTATCTATGGCGCGATCTACACCCTGATTTACGTCCCAAGCTCTAGCCCCTGCCGCCATTGCTGGAAGCCAGGTGGCCACATGGCCCAACCTCTGTGCTCAGGCTCCACCCCCATCCTAATGGGATTCGCTGCTCCTGCTTCCCTGCCCGCCCTCGGGCAAAGTTTTAAAAGGACCTGTTCCTGAACATGTGGCTCTCTTGGCTCCTCTCCTCCTCTCCTGCTCACCCTCTCCAGCCTTCTCTCTTCTCTCACTCCCCTCTCCCTCTCCTCTCTCCTCTTTCTCTCTTACTCTCCTTCTCCCTCTTCGCCCCACCCCTCCGGTCTGTTGGGTGTTCCCCCAATAAACCTTTTCCCTTACTCCGGTGTTTGATGTGTTTTGTGATGGCTAACATTAATATATAACTGTTACCAGAGAATGGCAGGGTTCTTGTCTTTGCGCAAGAAAGAATTCAGGTGTGAGACAGAGTAGTGGGAGGTAAAATAGCAAGGTTTATTAGGGCAGGGACATCCATAAGGATGGATGGGCACCTCTCCAGACAGAGCCTGAGAGGGTGCCCAGTCGCTCGGACTGGGGTGGGGGGGTGAGGTTCCATGGTTGAGTGGAGAGAGTACACCTGGGCAGGCAGGCAGGTGGGCGGCTCAGCAGAGAGGCAGAGGGCTGAGCGCGTAGTCCGGTTTGGGGGGGGGAGGTGTTTAAGGAGATGGGCCTCTGTCTTCACACATTTCCTCCTGAAACAAAGGATTTTATGGCTGTAAATATTAAGAAGCTCCTATCTGAGTTTTCCCTTGAAGGTATCAGACAGGAGGAAGCCTAGCTGGCGCCATCCTGGGTTCAGAGGAAGGGTGAGCAGGACCCCCTAGAGAATGGGGATCCAGAGCAGGGCGTTTGAAATGCAGATGCTGGGCTGCATCTGGGAGATTGTGGAAGATTTGTCAGGCAGAAGGGGCGGGGACCTCCACCTGGCAGGTTATCAGGTAGAAGGGGGCAGAGCAGGGTGCGAAGGTCAGGCTGCCCCTGAAACATTATCAGGATGACTTTGAGATGCAGATGCATATGCTGGACATAGATGTCTTCTCTCTAGGCCTGTCATACACACATAAGCTCACGTCTAACTTCCTACCTAACATAACAGGTTCACTCCCCAGATGGCCACAACAGCCTGAGCTGTACCAATCCAAAGCCAGGAGCCAGGAGCTTCTTCTGGGTCTCCCATGTGGGTGCAGGGGCCCAAGGACTTGGGCCATCTTCCACTGCTTTCCCAGGCCATAGCAGAGAGCTGGATCGGAAGAGGAGCAGCCAGGACCAGAACCGGTACCAATATGGGATGCCGGCGCTTCAGGCCAGGGTGTTAACCCGCTGTGCCACAGCACCGGCCCCTAGTCCCAAACTTTAAACTGACCTGCCCCCCCCAGGGGGTCCTTTGAATTTACACAGACTGCTACGCCTGCAGGAGTTAATTGCTGACTCCAGAGGTCAAGCCGGGCTCCACACAGCCAGCACTGTCACAGACAGCTCCCCACAAAGGTGCGCAGTGTCCCTGGTGGGCAGCGTAGACAGAGGTGAACAGAGGGCACCTCCTGTGCTGCCTCATTGCCCAGAGCGGAGGTCCAGGACGTGGAGGCTGCCGGGGGCCATGAGCCAGCACGCTGTCACCTCCACAGACACTGGCGTGCAGTAACAGAGACTAACGTGCCCCCGTCCCATGAGGTGGGATTCCTGTAGAGACGAGACACTGAGGCCTTTAACGGGGAGTCAGCTTTTATTATTGTTTTTGCCAATATAAGGCCTAGAAGGATTTTTATCCAAAAGCCTGGGCCCCAAAAACAGAGGAGGTATTTCCTTATATAATGTTTTCGCTTCTTTGTCTTCCTTACGTGGCTACATGCATACATTTGGTTGGGTATTCTGATGTTACATGGCGGCCACAGGCGTTGATACAGCACTGCACATGCGTACATAGTTACTGATGAGGGTGTTTTCCCAAACACATACTGAGCTGCCCGGCAAGGGTTAACACCATCCCTTAGTGCTAACACACAGGAAGCCGAGCAGATAGCAACTCCACCTGCGAGCAGATAACAACCACATTTCATTTCCAGGACAGTCCCCCCTCCGTTCTTCTTCTGCCCTTGGGAAGCCTTCTACCACAACTTCAATCACATCACTTAGAAACAAATTTAATTAAAATCCCCAGGCCTCTGCCACACCCGGAGGAGGAAACCTGGATGCAGGAACCCTCTCCTGCTTTGCCCAAGATCACACAGCCGGAAAGTTACAGGACCACCAGTAGGTAATGCACAGGGAGCACGGATCTGTTAGTTCTCTGGAGATCAGAAACCCTGTTTCAGTGAGAAATTGTGCTGCCTGCCCATAGTCCACAAGGGCTTCCATATTCTCAAGTTCCGAGCAGTCACAAGAAATGTCTTTGCTAAAAAAATGTTTAACAGCTTTATTGGGATATAATTCACCTGCCTTACAGTTCACCCATCTAAAGTGTAAAATTCTAGTTTTTAGTATCACATAGATTTGAGCAACCGTCAACACAGTCAATGTTAAAATATTTAAAATAGTTCTCACATAGTAACCTGTAGTTATCATCCCATCTTCTTGTACCCCTTCATCCCTAATCAACCACTAATCGACTTTCTATATCTATTAATCCCCTATTCAAGAATATCACAAGAGGAGCCCATGCTGTGGCATAGCAGGTAAAGCCACCACCTGCAGTGCAGGCATCTTGTATGGGCGCCAGTTCAAGTCCTGGCTGCTCCATTTCTGATCTAGCTCTCTGCTATGGCCTGGGAAAGCAGTAGAAGGTGGCCCACGTCCTTGGGTCCCTGCATCTGTGTGTGAGACCTGGAAGAAGCTCCTGGCTCCTGGCTTCAGAACAGCACAGCTCCAGCCGTTGCGGCCAATTGAGGAGTGAGCCATCAGATGAAAGACCTCTCTCTTTCTCTCTCTCTCTCTGCGCCTCTCTTCTCTCTGTGCAACTCTGACTTTCAAATAAATAAAATAAATCTTAAAAAAATAGAGTATCATATGAGCAGAACCAAGATGTGGATGTTTGTGTCTGGCTGCTTTCACCTAGCACAAGGTTTTCAAAATTCTCCCACTTTGTGCCACAGCTCCATATGCCATTCCTGTCTGTGACTGAATCCATTGTATGGGTAAACCACATTTTGTGTATCCACGCATCTGCTAATGGACACGTGAGCTGCTTTCCACATTTTGGCTATTCTGAATAATTCCGTTATGAACACTCGTGCAATTTTTGGCGTGGGCACTTTTTGCCATTGCTCTTGGATATAGGTCGACTTCTCTCCGTCACACCGGCTGTGTATGGCAGCTCCAAGCCCTTCATATTCTCCCCGGTACAATAATGTGTTGATGCAATGCTGGGTACCAGGTCACTTCAGTGACCCACAGGGGTCGGAAGCCAAAATAGTAATTGGCTCATAAGGAGTTTAATTAAATTTCTCAACACATTCATTTATAAAGTTAATCATTTCTTTTGCTAGAGAAATCATGGATCAATATATCCAGGCCAGAACAACATAACACTGTCTTTTATTCTGTCACAACAGAACACAAAGCAATAGACCCAATGTTCCCCTGGAGGAATACCATCATTATCACCTCCGTCATCATCATCATCTTAAATGATTGTTAACATCATACACACTGCCCAGCTCCAAATCAAAAATAATCACCTATCTACTTTCCTTCCTGAGTAACTCGGCTCCATGGGAAATACTGGGCAAGTGAGGCAGAGAAGTGGGTGGGGCAGCCCAGTGCTGAGTCAGAGGCTAAGCAAGATGAGGGCGTCTCTGGGGCAATTCCTCAGGGCCGACGCCCAGGTGAGATGAGCAACGCATTCATCCAAGAAGCAGCAGCAGCGGGAGACTGGCTACATCCAGGATGGATTGAGCAAAGAAGCAAACACAGGGAGGATGCCAGAAGCCAGCGTTCTCCCTGTCTGGGAAATCCATGATGTTGAACGGCAACTGTAACTATTGGTGTGACTACAGGCTTTGTTAATACATGGTTACAGGAAGAAGTTTAGGTCTCAGTGTATGTGTGTGTGGGTGGGTGTGTTCACGTGCACTTGTCACATCCCCTAAGGAGAGGGCACCTCAATCGCTGTGACCTCTTCTAGAAACAAAGATCTGGGTTCTAAATACCACTCCGTCACCCAAAGGGGCCAGCACTGGTTGCTCTAGGGCTGGCGCCAGAAAAACACAAGGAGAACGGAGAACTTGACATCTTGTTCAGCCAGAAAGTGAGGAAGTGCCCCAAGATGGATGGAGACTTCCCAGAGGCAGGCAGGTGCCAGACTTGAGCCTGAAGAATGATGATAATGAAGGGTGCTCTGCTGACAGACATCAATGAGTCCACGTGGATGCACAGATGTGTGGATGGCTGTGTGGGTGGATATGTGTGTGTACACATACATGCATAGATGTGTAAATAAATACATCAATAAATGTACGGAGATACCCAAGCAGACAGAAAGTCCTCCTTCCGTTGGTTCACTTCCCTAATGGCCGCTATGGCCGGCGTATTGCGCTGATCCAAAGCCAGGAGCCAGGTGCCTCCTCCAAGTCTCGCATGCGGGTGCAGGGCCCAAGCACTTGGGCCATCCTCTGCTGCCCTCCTGGGCCACAGCAGAGAGCTGGACTGGAAGAGGAGCAACCAGGACAGAATCCGGTGCCCCAACCGGGACTAGAACCCAGGGTGCCAGTGCAGCAGGTGGAGGATTAGGCAAGTGAGCCACGGCGCCGGCCTCCCAGAAGGATTTCTAACAGAGTGAGCCTCCTCTGGGCATCTCTGCTCTGCTGGCGTCTCTGTCGTGTTGCCATGAGGGAGTCGGCTCCCCTACGCTTTCTCCTCGTCTGTGACTAAGTGTGGCTCCTCGGGCCAACAGCACATCCCCTTAATCACGGAAGCTTCGTGATCCATCTGGGTAATCTGCTGGAGGAAGCACTTGTGTTTTGTTCTTGTTTCTGGTGACCCTCAGCTGAGAGGATTTTGCTATTCCTATTACAATTTTCGAACCATCTGATAAAGTTTCATAGAAACTATGGTCAAATTCTGAAAAGATTAAAGCAATAGATCGATTTGGGAAGAACTGGTATATTTCTTCATTTTTTGGGGGATTCCTTTACTTTCTCTCCATCTTTTATAGTTTTCTGCAGAATGGTGTTGGGTGATTTTCATTAGATTTATATCTTATTTGAAATGTTTGTACGCTATTATTATGTTTAAAACATTTTATGTTGTTGTATATTGTGTGTGTATTTGTATATTGCTGAATTTATTCTAACAATTCATCAGAAAGAAGGAAAGAAGGAAAGAAGGAAGGAAGGAAGGAAGGAAGAAAAAGAAAGCCCTTCTGGGAAAAAAAGAAGTGGCACTTGACCCCCACGTCACATCGTAGACAAAAGTCAAGTATGGGTGAATCACAGATTCCCGTGTGACGTCAGCAATGCTGGGGATAGCTCTGACTGTGGGTGGGGGTGCGGTGGGGTGGGTACCGACTTCTCAGACACAGAAGCACTGACCACGAAGGAAGGGATGGGTGCGTTAGAGCCCCAGGGGGGCACCCCCACCCTGTGATTGTCCTGCCCTCTGACTGGTGCTCCTCACCTGTAACTCAGAGTCCCGCACAGAAGGAGCCTCCTCAGTGCGGGAGACAAGAACTCCACAAACAGGCAAGCAGCAAACACGTCACACAAAAGGGCATTGGAAACGGCCAACGTGGAAAGAGTCTCACCTGCACCACTCGCTGGGAAAACAAATTGAAGGCACGGTGAGCTCTGAACTCGCGTCCACCGTGACACACAGCATTCAAGACTGGCAACTCCCAGCGCTGGCCGAGGGGCGGCGCCGGCCGGCATTCTCTGCACTCTCCGTGGAGCTGGCCTAAGGTCTGACCGTGTGTCCCCTGCACTTAGGATTTCAGTCCTCAAATGTTTCATCACATCTGTAATATTTTACATTTTGGATTAATGTAATACTTGCATATTTTATGGGCTGCAGTGTCATATTTCAGCACACGCACATTAACCATTCCATTTCCTTTTTCATGAACTATAATTACCCCCACTGTCCTGTGGGACACCAGAACATGCTACCTTCACTGGACCGTGTCTGGGTACCCGTTCTCCCATCCCCCAATCCCCTCCTCCCACCCTCCCCAGCTCCTATTCTTCACTGCTTCAAATTTAGATTGGGGACCGTGTTGTGGCTCTGCAGATTATGTTGTGACTTGTGACACCAGCATCCCATGTCGGAGCGCCAGTTCAAGTCCTGGTTACTCTGCTTCCAACCCAGCTCCCCGCTAGTGATCCTGGGAAGGCAGCAGAAGATGGCCCAAGGGTTTAGGCCCCTGGCATCCATGAGGGAGACCTGGATGGAATTTCCAGCTCCCGGCTTTAGCATGGCCCAGACCTGGCTGTTGCGGCCATTTAGGGAGTGAGCTAGTAGATGGAAAATCTCTCTCTCTCCTCATCCCTCTATTGTTCACCCTTTCAAATAAATCTCTAATTAATTAATTAATTCTGATCAACTACATATACATATACAGATTCAGATACGCTTACGTACTTTAAAAAGATTTATTTATTTGTTTGAAAGTGAGAGTTACAGAGACAGAGATCTTCCATCCACTAACTAGTCCACTTCCCAGATGACTGCAGTGGCCAGAGCTGGACCAAGATGAAGCCAGGAGCCAGGAGCTTCATCTGGGTCTCCCATGTGGGTCCCAGGGACCCAAGCAGTTGGACCATCTTCCACTGCTTTCCCAGGCCATCAGCAGGGAGCTGGATTGGAAGTGGAACAGCCGGAATATGAACTGGCACCCATATGGGATGCCAGCATTGCAGGCGGCGGCTTTACCTGCTCTGCCACAAGACCTGCCCCTGTATGTATTTTTTAATCTTCCACATATAAGAGAAAACATGCAGAATCTGTCTCTCATGCCAGGCTTCTTTCACTTAACATAATGATCTCCAGTGCCCTCCGTTTTGCTGCAGATGGTGAGGTTTCTTTGTATGGCTGTGTAGTAGTCAGTTGTGTGTCTGTGCCACATCTTCTTTATCCACTCACACATTGATACATGCTTAGGTTGATTCCAGGCCTTGGATACTGTGTACAGCGCTGCAATGAACACAGAATTTCAGGTAGCCCTTTTTTTAAAAAATTTTTTTATTTGAGAGGTAGAGTTACAGGTAGAGGGAGACGGAAAGAAAGATCTTCCATCCACTGGTTCACTCCCCAGATGGCCACAACAGCCAGTGCTGGGCCAGGCTGATGCCAGGAGCCAGGAGCTTCATCCATGTCTTCCAAGTCAGTGGCAGGCCATTAGCAGGGAGTGGAGCAGCCAGGACATGAACCGTTGCCCATATAGGATGCTGGAATCACAGGTGCAGCTTAGCCCACTGGGCCACACTGCTGGCCCCCAGGAGCAAATTTTTCATCAAAGTGGACACTACTCTACCTTGGTGATGTCCTTTTTTTTTTTTTTTTTTTGACAGGCAGAGTGGACAGTGAGAGAGAGAGAGACAGAGAGAAAGGTCTTCCTTTTGCCGTTGGTTCACCCTCCAATGGCCGCCGCGGAAGGCGCACTGAGGCCAGCGCACCGCGCTGATCCGATGGCAGGAGCCAGGTGCTTCTCCTGGTCTCCCATGGGGTGCAGGGCCCAAGGACTTGGGTCATCCTCCACTGCACTCCCTGGCCACAGCAGAGAGCTGGCCTGGAAGAGGGGCAACCGGGACAGAATCAGTGCCCTGACCGGGACTAGAACCCGGTGTGCCGGCGCCGCAAGGTGGAGGATTAGCCTAGTGAGCCGCGGCACCAGCCGGTGATGTCCTTTTTTATCCTTGTTCTGCTTAAGCTTTTTCTGTTTTTGGTTTTTTTTTTTTTAAGATTTTATTTATTTAAGAGATAGAGTTACAGACAGTGAGAGGAAGAGAGAGAGAAAGAGAGGTCTTCCATCCACTGGTTCACTCCCCAAATGGCAACAGCCAGAGCTACGCCAATTCAAAGCCAGGAGCTTCTTCCAGGTCTCCCACGTGGGTGCAGGGGCCCAAGCACATGGGCCATCTCCTGCTGCATTCCCAGACCATAACAGAGAGCTGGATCAGAAGTGGAGCAGCAGGGACTCAAACCGGCGCCCATATGGGATGCTGGCGCAGCAGGCAGAGGATTAACCGACTGTACCACAGTACCAGCTTTTTCTAAGTACAATAGAACATCTGATTTCAGATCAGAGGAAGCCTTCGGGCCTGGTGCTCAGAGCAGTGCCTGATATGGCCGGGCCCTTGACACCAGTGGAGGAAGAGGCACCGCCGAAACTTGGTGCGTTTTTTACATTTGTCCTTGTTTTTATTTCGCTGTGATTTATTTTGTTGTTGGGGTGGATTTCTCGAAGGAGCTGGGACGGAGCCACATCGCCCCGCACGGGCTTGGTCCCTCGGTTCTGCACCCTAGGGTGACCCTGTTTAGTGCCCGACTTGGGGCACTGGCAGGTAAAAAGAGTGTGCGGTTATTAAGATGTTGGAAGCCGGCGCCGCGGCTCACCAGGCTAATCTTCCACCTGCGGCGCTAGCACCCCAGGTTCTAGTCCTGGTCGGGGCGCCGGATGCTGTCCCGGTTGCCCCTCTTCCAGTCCAGCTCTCTGCTGTGGCCTGGGAAGGCAGTGGAGGATGGCCCAAGTGCTTGGGCCCTGCACCCTCATGGGAGACCAGGAGAAGCACCTGGCTCCTGGCTTCGGATCAGCGCAGCGCGCTGGCCGTAGCGGCCATTTGGAGGGTGAACCAATGGAAAAGGAAGACCTTACTCTCTGTCTCTCTCTCTTACTGTCTAACTCTGCCTGTCAAAAAAAAAAAAACAAAAACAAAAACAAAAAAAAAGATGTTGGTCCACGAGGCATAAACCAGGGTGACAAGCTAGCTTGGGGCAAGGAGCTAGGAGCTCACTCGCTGCAGAAACCTCAAAACCTGGAACACGGGTCCCCAGGAAACTGGAGCTGTGTCATCGGCCATGTGATCATAACAGGGTACTTGCTTCTCGCACTCTACACGAAGCTAACGCTGCTAGGCCTGAAATAGAAGCCTGTGCTCGATGCATCGTCTGTAAGACTCGAGGCCTTTTGTACTTTTCCTGCCGTCTTTACCGGGTGCCCAACACCCTTCCTGGGAGGAAGACTGCCCGGGGCCACCTTGCCAACACAGCAGAGGCACGCCCAGACCTCACCTGGGTACCGGCTGCCTCTCTCAGGCACACCCAAGTCACCATGGGGGTTGAAATTCCAGGTTGTTAAATGCCAGGGGACCCCAGGGCTCACTGTGGGAGCTCAACAGATAGCTGTAAAAGGGGTCTTCCTGGCCCTCCCGTTTGCCACGGCCCCTCCAGGTCCTGATATTTTCCACCTGCAGTTCCCTCTGTCCCCTCAGCTCCGTGTGACATCACAGCCTCGTAATGACCCTGAGTGACCAGGGTCCCTGTCACACCCTGTACCACCCAGACCCCCTGCAAGGATCTGCAGCTTACAAAGCCTTTGCTGGCTCAGGCGAGGTGAGCAAGACGTCCACTTGAAGGACATCAGTGAAGGAGGCACCAAACCAGTCACCTGGACAGATATCTCAGGGCAAAACAACGACACAATGATGCAAATCAACATTTTATTTACTTTTTCCTACCGAGGGTCCAGCCTCAGATATTCTCGTTGAATTGGTCCAGAGGGAAGCCTGAGTATTAAGAGCTTTTATTCTTTCTTTCTTTATTCATGTATTTTTCATTTTCCTTTGAGAGACAGAGAAACAGAAAGAGCTCTACCACCAACTGGGTCACTCCCCAAATGGTTGTAATAGCCAGGACTGGGCCAGGCCAAAGCCGGGAGCCCAGAACCCACTCTGGGTCTCCCACGTGGGTGGCCGGACACAAGGCCATCACCTGCTGCTTCCCGGGCTGCAGGTTAACAGGAAGCTGGACTCCAGAGTGGAGCCGGCTCTCAAACCCAGGTACTCCAATGTGGGATGCTCAAGGCTGTTCGATTGATTCGAAAGACAGAGTCACAGAGAGAGAAAGGAGAGACAGAGAAAGAGACAGACAGAGAGGCAGAGAAAGAGATCTTCCGTCCACTGGTTCACTCCCCAAATGGCTGCAAGGGCCAGGGTGGTCCAGGCAGAAGTCGGGAGCTTGGAGGTTCATCCGGGTCTCCCACATGGGTGGCAGGGGCCCGAGCACTTGAGCCATCTTCTCTTGCGCTTCGCGGGCCATTAGCAGAGCTGGCTGGATCAGATGTGCAGCAGCCGGGACTGGAAGCAGCGACCACGCTAGATGCTGATGTCGCAGGCCGCGACTTAACCGGCTACACCGTGACCACGGCCCGCAAGTAGTACCTTTATCGATGTGCCAAACACCCACCCACAATTCCACCACTTCAAATAAAGCCAGGATGGCGAGGCGGGGCTTGCTGGGGCACCCACTGCTGAGAGCCTGCCCCAGTTTCTCACTAGGGGCCTAGGCTGGGGCCTGAGGATCTGCAGGCTTATCGGGACCCCAGACAAAGCAGCCACTCCTGCCTCAGGGTCTCGCCTGAGGACTGGTGCCCTCCGGACCCCACAGCCAGCTCTGGTGCGGCTGGCGCCAGGACACTGAAGGAGACAAGGACGTCCCCGAGACAGCAGCCCCCTTCCTGGGCCGTTTCTCCTTTCTGGGGTTTCACTTACCTGCCACCAGCCACAGCCTGAAAATAGTCATGGAAAATTCCAGAAGCGAGCAGTTCCCGACTTTTCAATTGCTGGTCTGAGCAGCGTCGGGAGAGCTCACACTGTTCCGATGCGACCCCCCGCCCCCGCCCAGGACGCCCCTCATTCCTATGTTCGCATAGCCATGTTCTACGCCCTACCCGCCCCGTGCCGGCTCACAGACGAAGGCCGCAGCCGCACGGTGTTTATCACAGCTGATTGTTCTGCTTTGTTATTGGTGTTAGGAATCTCTACGTGTCTCACTGTAAATTCAGCTTCACCAGGGGTAAACACAAAGTCGATAGAGCGTTTCCGGGGTCTCAGGCATCATGGGGGGGTCGGGAGGACCTGTCTCCACGGATGGGGGAGGGGGCCTGCATGTCATTCCTGTTGTTCCTTCCAGTGCTCTGAGCTCCTTCCTGCCCCAGGGCTTCGTGGTGCTGCTCCCCTGAGCTGGAACGTGTGTGCCAGGCCCTCAATCCGGGACCTGCACACAAGCAGCTGCAACAGCAGCCTGCCAGGGCCTTGCTCTGCAGCCCTGGAGAAGAACCGGGAACGAGACCCCCACTCACGGGGCGTGGGTGATGGGGGGATGCATACCCACAACACCAGTCCCCACGTGGGAGTCAGAGATTGAACTGTGGCCCCCAAAATGTTCCCAGGTGGAAGTCCTGCCACCCCAGGACCTTGGAACATGACCTTGGAGGCAGGGGTCTTTATAGAGGTAACGACTTAAAATGAGGTCATCAGGGTGGACCCAAAAGCAACATGAGAGAGGGGACCCAGGCAGACACAGGGAACGCCCTGTGCCAGGTGAAGGCGGAAGTCAGCATGGCTTTTCCTCAGGCCCAGGGCTGCCAGAGATGGCTCACAAACCAACAGAAGGCAGGAGAGAGGCCAGGAAGAGACCAGCCCCCCCCACCAGTCCTCAGACCACACCTACCCCGCCTTTGCTCACCCAGCCTCCAGCCCGTGGGTTGCAGCGTCTGCTGTGTGGGTCTCCGGCTTCGCGCTGCTTGGTTCCCGCAGCCCCAGCAGATGGACGGATACAGGAGCGCAGACCGACAACACCGGCACCCACGTCTCCCACACTGGGCAGCCCCCAGTGAGTCAGCGCTGTCTCCTTAGGATGGCAAGACGCTGCCAGAGCCGGGTGATGGGCAGTCCAGGAGAAGGAGGCCGAATCCTCCCTTGAGTATCTTGTGGAGGGGTAAGAAACACTTTCCGGAGTCCCTGGGACACTTCTTGTTGCATCTCACTGTCCAGCGAGCGTCCCGTGACTAAGCCAGATCAGCTCTGACAGCAACAGGGCTCCTGCTGGAGCTGGGAGGAGGTGGCCCCTCCCGGCTCGAGGCGGCAGAGAGTGGACCCCAGGCGACAGTGCCCTGAGCACAGGAGGCACAGGGCTTGGTGCCAGCAATCCTTTCTGGCGCTCACAAAATACTTCAACGGGCATGCACATCACAAAAACCAAAAGTGCCAAGGACTCACAAAAATCACAAGGCCCCCTGGGCGGGCAGCCCTGCCAGCCAAGGGGAGGGGCTGAAAGGCTCTCAAGGGGCAACCTGTTGAGTGTGCTGTGGCCCGACACCTGGACACCTGGAGGGAAGACACAGCCAGCAGCGACACCAGCTCCTTGCAAAGTGAGAATGGGGCGAGGGGTGATTGTGCGTCTGGAGCTAATTAAGGTTCATTGCAGTTGTCAGGTGATCCAACGCGACTCCTGTCCTTGTGAGAAGTGGGAGAGACCCCGGGGGCATCCAAGCACAGAGAACAGGCAGAAGGTGGCCCAGGGGGAGAGAGGCTGCCCCAGACACCAGCCCTGCAGGCCCCTCAGTCTCGCAGCCTCCAGAGAAGGGTGCTGGCTAAGCCACCCGCTCCGTGGTAGTCTGCTAAGGTAGCCCATGCTGGCTGGCGACAGCATAGCCATCTGGTCCAATCCTTTCACTGCGCAGCTCCGCCACGGAGGACCGCTAACTTGCCCAAGCTGAAGCGGAGCACGGCCTGGAATCCAGTCCAACCTGGGTTCTTGTGTCTGTCTGTCTGCCTGCCTCCCGCACGCCGCTGAAGAAGTCGCGGCCCTGGCGCTGTTTGCTCATCACCTGCAGGTGCGTCCTGGCTTCAGCCCACCTGGGAGCTGGCACTGCTGCGGGTCTTGTTTTTTTTTTTAAAGATTTATTTATTTATTTGAAAGTCAGAGCTACAGGGAGGCAGAGAGAGAGGTCTTCCATCCACAGGTTCACTCCCCAGATGGCCGCAATGGCTGAAGCTGCTCTGATCTGAAGCCAGGGGCCAGGAGCTTCCTCTGGGTCTCCCATGTGGGTGCAGGGGCCCAAGGACTTGGGCCATCTTCTACTGCTTTCCCAGGCCACAGCAGAGAGCTGGATCAGAAGAGGAACAGCCGGGACTTGAACTGGCGTCCATATGGGATGCCGGCACTGCAGGTGACGGCTTTACCCGCTATGCCACAGCACCGGCCCCATGCAGTGGGTCTTGTCCTTGCTCTCTGGGCTTGATCTATTTGGGTGTGGGTTGTTAAGGGATGGGCCAAGTGCTCCCTGAGTGGAAGGAGAGCCACAGGCCTCCTCAGGGCTGCAGGGTCATTAGCATGGAAGGAACAGGGGCGGGGAGGGAGGAAGGAAACGCACCAGGTTAATCAGAGAAGCGCAGACGCAGGAGACGTGCTCACGCATCACAGCGCTGCACCACGAGCTGTCGCTCTACCATCAGCACCCTGAGTGCAGCAGAGGCACAGAACGCCAAGTCCTGCCCAGGAGGCTCCACACGAACCAAGAGGGGCCGGATCATCGCAGGTGGAGAGTCCGAGCAGCTCTCCACCTCAGAGGCACACGCGTGATCCAAACCGGATGGTGCTTTCCCCCTGTCCAAGTTCCAGAACCTTCTTCCATCGGACGAAGGGCAAGAAAGGACAGACTTCTAACAAAGCAGCTCCTCGCTGTCTCAGCCCCCTTCCTTCTCCTGAACAATCGATAGCGTGGGGCTTGCGGCTGCTACAAACGCCAAGCCACCGTGTGTGACTCGGCCAGTGCTCCATCAGTCTGGGCTGCCCGGGGCCCGAGGCCTCCCCAGCTGTAGCAGAGACAAATGACAGCAGAGCTCCAGGCTGGGGCAGCATTTTTCTTCCAATCCAGTCTCAGGGCAGGCGGTTCCAGGTTTCATTTAATCCTGCAGACCCCCTGGGCTGGAAGGAGGAGGGGAGTCACAGCCTGAGGTTTTCCAGGGAAGTGCAAGGACTGCAGGGGGTGGCGAGAGCATGGGCTCTAATTTTTAAAAGGACAAGTCCAGGCCGGCGCCACAGCTCACTTGGCTAATTCTCCACCTGTGGCGCCGGCACCCCGGGTTCTAGTCCCAGTCAGGGCGCCGGATTCTGTCCCGGTTGCTCTTCTTCCAGGCCAGCTCTCTGCTGTGGCCCGGGAAGGCAGTGGAGGATGGCCCAAGTCCTTGGGCCCTGCACCCGCATGGGAGACCAGGAGAAGCACCTGGCTCCTGGCTTCAGATCAGCGTGCTGCCCTCAGCGACCATTGTGGGGTGAACCAACGGAAAAGGAAAGGAAGACCTTTCTCTCTGTCCCTCTCTCTCTCACTGTCCACTCTGCCTGTCCAAAAAAAAAAAAAAAAAAAAGGACAAGTCCTTCCTGTGACCTGTCACTCTGTCACTCTCGTTCCTGCCTCGCGCCCTTGCACCTGAACTTCCCTTAGCCTGTAACGGTTTAGCTCCTCCCCTCGTCCTCCTGGTTTCAGCTGAGCTGTTTCTTCCTCCAGGCAGTCTCCCCTGGCTGGGCTGGGCTTTTCCTCTGTGTTCCCAGTTTGTGGACCCTGCCTGGCTTGCGCTTGCCCAACAGCGCCTTCCCATTCCCCTGCAACAGAATGCCACTGGTGGACGGCCCACCAATGGTCCTGTCCATCATAGCTGAAGTCAAGTCCAGTCTTCCTGATGAAGCAACCTGGCACTGCTTGGGGACAGAACTTTGGGATAAGAACAAACTTGTCCCAAAGGCACAGATTCCGGACGAGACTGCCGATCTCTGCTGCCCCGGGAGGCCCGGCTGCCCAGCGTCCCCTCAATGCCATGAACCATCCTCGGCCTCCCAGCCAGAATCGGCTTCTGCTGCTCACGCCCCGTGCGCCCTGAGCGCCTCTAACATCCCTGCCTCGGAACAGCACCAACCCTCACTGGCGTCCCCTCCAGGGCTGCTGGGGCAGAGCCCGGTCCCTGGCAGCTCCTCGCTCGCTCATTGAGTGGAAACTCAGGTGCTAATCCCTAAGTGACGCTGCTTTGATCCGGTCAGGGTGACAGGTGCCCCACGTCCTGACAAAGCCACCGAGGGACGCGAGGCCTGGGAGAAGGGCGTGACAGAAACACGTCAGGCGTGGGGATGGGGGCTCCTGGGAAGAGCGCTCACTCCTCACAGCACAGCTGACTCACGGGCACCCACGCGGCTCTCAGCACCCAGACACAGAGCTGGACTGGGGGCTGCGTTGGCCTGTTTCCCATCACTATAACGAAGCACCTGAGGCAGGCTAACTCCTGCAGAAGAGAGGGTCTCTAGCTTCCCACCAGGGAGGCTGCAAGTCCAACAAATCACAGGTTTTCTAGGGGGTCCCTCTGACAGCGTCACCTCCTGGTACATGGGGATGATGGGAACAGGTGACAGGAAGAAATCAGGTCACAGGCTCCTCCTGGGCCATGCCCCCTATTGACCTAAGGACCTCCCCTGAGCCCCGCCTCTTAAAGGGACCATCTCCCAACATTGCCAAACAGAGGACCAAGATCCCAACGCATGAACCTTTGGGAGACAAACAGCGTGCCAACCACAGCAGATGCCAAGCCCAGAGTTTGCTAGCTGTCACTCAAGGGCGTGAAGCTATCTGTGTACTCACAGCACTGGACGTGCGCCTGGGCAGGTGAGTCGGTAGAAAGTGAGTTTGGCTGTGTGACACCTGCTAGCAGAGCCTTGCCTCTTGCAGGAAGCACCACAAGGAAGAGCCAGGTGTGTCCTCTCTAGGCTATTAAACCAACACCAGGTAAAATGCATAACACGGAGCTTGGCACGTGGTCACTGGTCAGTGGTCAGCGGGCATTCGTTCCCTTCGGGGATCAGGGGGCGTGTCCACCTGCTTCCTTCTCCCCAGGGTGTAACCGTGGTGTGCAGGAAAGCCCTGGTGTAGACCTGACCTGCTCTCTAGTCTACAGCTTTCCCCTCTGCCCTCTTAGGTTCTCCAGCTGGGGTCTTGAAAACAAGACTGATGCAAGAAAAACAAGAGGAAGGGCCGGCACCGCGGCTCACTAGGCTAATCCTCCGCCTGCGGTGCCAGCACCCCAGGTTCTAGTCCCGGTTGGGGCGCTGGATTCTGTCCCAGTTGCTCCTCTTCCAGTCCAGCTCTCTGCTGTGGCCTGGGGAAGGCAGTGGAGGATGGCCCAAGTGCTTGGGGCTCTGCACCTGTGTGGGAGACCCGGGTGGAGCTCCTGGCTCCTGGCTTCAGCCCTGCCCAGCTCCAGCTGTTCTGGGCACCTGAGGAGTGAACCAACAAATGGAAGATCTCTCTCTCTCTCTCTCTCTTCTCACTCTGCCTCAAGTAAATAAATAAATAAATAAATATTTTCAAAAAGAGAAAAACAACTCGAACACATGCAGTTCACACACAGGTGGGAACAGTTCAGGGAGGAGCAATCCGAGGAGCGGCTGGAAGTTGGGGCCGACAGAGTCATCCAAAGGACAATGTATGTGCAGAGACGTGGCAGACAAGGGAACGGGGCGCAGACTCTGGGGCGGTCACAGGGGAAGAGGGACCACGTGCAGAGCTAGATAAGGACCAGTTGGTCAATTCTGCCACACAGATGCCGCTGCTGCCTTCGGCCTGACACGGGTCTCGAACACTCTCCAGCAATAAGACGCGTCCCACTGCTCCTGCTGGAGAGGGGAGGGCAGGGAGTTCTCGTGTCTGCTTTTTCTAGGTTGCCTTCGGCTCAAAGCACTCCTTCCAGCAAAGTGGCAGGATCTGCATGGCACGCGCCGAGCAACTGGTGCCACACACAGAGCTCTGGCCAGTTAGGCTCGTCACAGCTGCCCCGGCCTGAACAGTACCTGGGGCGCCAGGATCCCTGTTAGAGCAAAGCAAGTTCCAGAACCAAGCAGCTGTCGTTCAACTGAGCGACTTGGTAGCCCGCTGCCCTTTTGAAAGCTGCCCTGTCTCCTCCTACCTCCCCAAAGAGCTTAGGAAATCCAGGAGATCAAACATATTCTTTCTTCTCAGGTCAGAGGTCAACATACATTTTTGCCAAGAGGCCAGGAAGTAAATACTCGAGGTGTTGCCAGCCCTAGGGGGGGCAGGGGGATGGGACTGCAGCAACTCAGTCACCTTTGCCATCAAGGAGCCGAAAGCAACCACTGGGAAGCAAACGAGCCCGGCTGCCACCCATGGAGCTTTATTCGTGGACACTGAAGTTTGTGTTTCTTGTTATTTTTAAGCGTTATTAATTATTATTCTTTTTTTTTCCACAAGTATTTGAAAAGCCAAGATGCATTCTTAGCTCACGACCTGGGAGCCCTATTTGGCCAACACCAACACTGGCTAGGCTGCGTGTAGACTGTCGGTGAATTGCACCACGATGGGGTCTCTGATTCCGGCCTGCACTCCTGCCATGATAGCGTCTCCATGACATAGCCTAGGGGACCCCACAGTGGCTGAGCACAGGGTGCTGCCCAGTGAGACCTCTGTGGACCCTCCGGAACTGCAGGCTGAGGAAACCTCCTGGGGCCGGCGCTGTGGCACAGCAGGTGAAGCCGTGCCTGTAACACCAGCATCCCATATGGGCGCCAGTTCGAGTCCCAGCTGCTCCACTTCTGATCCAGCTCCCTGCTGTGGCCTGGGAAAGCAGAAGATGGCCCAAGTGCTTGGGCCCCTGACACACATATGGGAGACCTGGATGGAGCTCCAAGCTCCTGACTTTGGCCTGGTCCACCCCCAACTGCTGTGGCCCTCTGGGGAGTGAACCAATGGATGGAAGATCTCTCTCTCTCTGTCCCTCTCTCTCTCAGTAAATCTACCTTTCAAATAAATAAATCTGGGAGTCGGCACTGTGGCATAAAAGCCACCACTTGCAGTGCCAGCATCTCATACGGGCACTGGTTCGAGTCCTAGCTGCTCCACTTTTGATCCAGCTCTCGGCTGTGGCCTGGGGAAGCAGCAGAAGATGGCCCAAGTCCTTGGGCCCCTGCGCCTATGTGGGAGACCTGGAAGAAGCTCCTGGCTCTTGGCTTCAGATGGGCACAGCTCTGGCCGTTGCAGCCAACTGAGGAGTGAACCAGCGGATGGAAGACCTCCCTCTCTCTCTCTCTCTCTCTCTCTCTCTCTCTCTCTCTCTGCCTCTCCTCTCTCTGTGTAGCTCTGACTTTCAAATAAATAATCTTTAAAAAAATAAATAAACCTTAATAAAGAAAAGAAGCCGTCTTTCCCATAAAGCACCCAGCCTACAGCTCACGGACAAGTCTGCATAGCCACAGTCCCGCAATCGGGAGTCCTGGTCCACAGCCAGTCCCATGTCCCCTCTGCCACACGAGCCAAGGGCCTCTGGCCCTCAGGGATGATGCTGTCTAGAAGTTTGGGATGGTGCACCTGGTCCACCCAGTTTACCTTTGTCATGCGTCAGTCACCTTCAAAGGAGACTCAGGAACTCCAACAACTCCCTAAGGAGGGGAAACGCCACTTAGAGACCAGAGGAGGAAGGGCTCAGGATTGGCCACAGAAAGAAGGGGAGCCGGAAGTGGGTGTGCAGCAGAGAGCAGGGTCCCTCCGCCCAGGAAGGACTGCCCGCTCTGCTGCTGGCAGCCACCAGGCCCTGCAGGTTGCCTCAGCTGCAGGGAGGCCCCAGGTCCCCTGCTCCCTGGGCCGGCCTCCCCACGACCTGGAACAGTGGAGATGTGAAGGTCTGGCCCTCTGGCCCCATACGGGATGGTCCAATGGGGCACTTCATCTTCCAAGGCAAGCTTGAGTCAGCCAAGAGTGTGGTGCCTGCATCCTGGGGTGATGGCTCCCTCGCCCAGCCCTGCTCCTAGCTCCTCCCCCAGGTGGCCCCCAAGAGCAAGCACTCCCCTAAAGCCCCGCTCAGCCCTAACGCTGGCTCAGAGCTTCCCACAGAGCTCAGGTGGCGATGGCATCTGCAGGATCGCACATCCTGGCCGGGGTGCAGGCATTCGGCCCAGCCTGAAGACACTGGCGTCCCACATCAGAAGGCTTGGGTTGATGCCTGGCTCCTGGCTCCAGCATCCCAGCAGTGCAGACCGTGAGAGCTCAAGTCATCAGACTCCTGCCACCAGCAGGGGAGACCCGGATGGAGCTCCTGGCTTCCAGCTCCAGCCCAGCCCGATAGGGCTGTTGTGGAGACTGAACCAGGGGATATGCGAGGGTCTGACTCTCAAGTAAATAAATGAATCAGTTAAAATTTAAAAACAACTTCCTGGGACAGAGCTGGCTGGGCCCTACCTCTTAGCTCAGGAATCGTTAGTGCCTCGTTCTGGGGTTAGAATAAAATACACATCAACGTCTCCAGACAGCGCCTACACTGAGAACAGAAACTGGCAGGCCAGGATTCCAGAATAAGGTGCTCGGGATCCCAAGCTGCTGCTCCTAGGGCTGCCCGGAAAGATGGTGCAGTGGTCCCAGCGTGAGATTATCTCCGGAACTCACACACTCAGTCCCCAAGGTCATGCGTTGATGGTCCTAAGAGGAAGGAAACGGAATCCAGGTGTGGTTGTAAGAGGTAGGGCCCAGCGGGAAGCCGTGAGGGCACTGGGATGGTGACACTAACAGTGGCCTTGGTTATCAAAGCGGGGCTGGGCCCAGCCTCTCTCTCCCCCCGTGCTGACTCGCCCCGGCATGCTGTGCTCCACCATGGCTGCCGTTGGCCAAGCCCAAAGTGCTGGGGCCACCCACTTTGAAGCTCGAAAACTGAGAGCTCCATAAACTTCCCTCTCTGTGCAGCGCATCTTTCTCAGGTGTTTGGTTGTAGTAGCGACACACTGACAGATGGCCAGTCTGAGAGCCACGTTCTGGGGCATGCAGAAAAGGAGAGGCGGGGGAGGGGGCCTTAGCCACGTGGGCCTGCAGCAAGGAGCCGGCTTGTTCATCCTTTCTTTAAAAAAAAAATTATTTATTTATTTGAAAGATAGAGAGGGAGATGGTGGTGGGGTGGGGAGATCTTTCATCTGCTGGTTCACCTCCCAAAATGGCCAGAATGGCCAGGGCTGAGCCGGGCCGAACCTAGGAGCCTGGAACTCCATCCGGGTCTCCCAGGTGAGCGGCAGGGGCCCAAGCACGTGAGCCTTTCCTGCTGTTTCCCCAGCAGCTGTAGCGGGGAGCTGGATGGGAAGTCTTTTCTGCAGTCGGAAGCCTGGTTCCAGCCAGCACAGGGAGGCGGGCACAAAGAGGAGGAATCCAGACCCAGCAGAGAGAAGAGGGTGGAGCCAGGTTCCCTCTCCCCCTTCCCTTCCCTCCCCTCCCCCTCCCTCTCTAACTCTGCCTTCCAGATATATATATATATATATATATATATATATATATATATATATTTAAAAGGACTCACCCTTGGGGCCGGCGCTGTGGCACAGTAGGTTAATCTTCTGCCTGCAGTGCTGGTATCCCATAGGGGTGCTGGTTCGAGTCCCAGCTGCTCTTCTTTCAATCCAGCCCTCTGCTGTGGCCTGGGAAAGCTGTAGAAGATGGCCCAAGTCCTCGGGCCCCTGCACCCATATGGGAGACCAGAGGAGGCTCCTGGATCCTGGCTTCGGATCGGCGCAGCTCCGGCCACTGCAGCCATTTGGGGAGTGAACCAGTGGATGGAAGACCTTTCTGTCTATCTCTCATTGTCTGTAACTCTAACTCTCAAATAAATAAATAAAATCTTTAAAAAAAAGAATTTGAAATGGAGATTTACAAAAAAATGAAAATTTAAAAAATAAAAAATAAAGGACTCACCCGAGCCTTCCGAGGGAGAGGGTCCTTCTGGTGTGAGTCAGGATTCTGAGCCTCTGGCCTTGTGACCGACAACCCCAGTTTATGGTAGTTTGCCCTGGAAGCCCTGGGACACTAATACAGAACGTGGAGGGAGCTGTGTGCGAGGATGTGTCCACCAGGGACACCAGACCTCCCCTCCTGATCGCTGGGCACGCGTGGCTCCATCCACCCCTAGACAGCCATGGCTTCCTCTCCAGCCAGTCCTGATGCCGTGGCCATTGGAGAAGTCCCCCTAACTTCATAGAACTCTGGGTCGCAGGTGTGGTGCGTGTCCGGGAGCGAGCGACAGCACAAAGAACTCGGAGTGCTAAGTGAAGGGATAGGAAGCTGGGGGAGGACCCCGCACCACTCTGCAGGGCCACAGAACGACCCCTGGAGACAAGGGCAGAGGAACCTTGACAGTCGAACAGAGGTTGGGGGAGGGGAGGGACCCTGGGCAGGAAGTCCCCACACACCCCAATTCCAGGACGAATGCCAACATGGTGGACCAGGGAGGACAGAGGCGTGGGGCCATGGGCCAGGGTCAGAGGGCCACCATGTGGGGTCACAGGCACAGATGCCACGTGCTTGTGTTGGGAAGCCAGCCAAGAATTGGCCAGGATCGGGTCAGGGTCAGACTTGAATCCCGTGGGAGGTAGGCCCCAATCATTGCTTCCTCCGTGGTCCTCCCAGGGTCTGACGCGACCTGTGGGCCTTCAGGTGGGGCCCAGGCCAGTTCTCCCCTCTGCTCTTTCTTCAACTTCAGCACAACAGTCCCAACACCGCCTCTGCCAGGTGCAGGGGGCCGGGCGCCAGGGTAGAACGGAGGGCCATTGGGAAGCTGCCCAGGCCTTCTCCCGGCACCAGAACCACCACAGCTCCCGGACAGCCAGAGCATGCACGTCTCTCCCCGTCAGAAAATGAGACACACGCCTCAGTCTGCGATTAGAGGTCAATCTGGCCGGCGCCGTGGCTTAACAGGCTAATCCTCCGCCTTGCAGCGCCAGCACACTGGGTTCTAGTCCCGGTCGGGGCGCCAGATTCTATCCCGGTTGCCCCTCTTCCAGGCCAGCTCTCTGCTGTGGCCCGGGAGTGCAGTGGAGGATGGCCCAAGTGCTTGGGCCCTGCACCCCATGGGAGACCAGGAGAAGCACCTGGCTCCTGGCTTCGGATCAGTGCGGTGCGCCGGCCGCAGCGGCCATTGGAGGGTGAACCAATGGCAAAAAGGAAGACCTTCCTCTCTGTCTCTCTCTCACTATCCACTCTGCCTGTCAAAAAAAAAAAAAAAAAGAGGTCAATCTACTCAGAATTTCCACCAAGTGACACCCCTGGGGTGTCGCCCACGTGTTCCATAAAAACAGGCAATTCCACACAGTCACGGAGGGCCGACAGGGAGCCCGTGGCCCAGGCAGCCCCTAGCTCCAGGAGGGGTTGTGTGCTGTTTCAGCAGCTCTTCTGATATGCGCTACCAACCATTCAAGTCCCCACCTCACGTGAGCAATTTAATGGTTGGGGACGGCAGTTTGTTAACCATGACCACCCTCTGAAAGCTCATTTCAGGCCGGCGCCGCGGCTCACTAGGCTAATCCTCCACCTTGCGGCACCGGCACACCGGGTTCTAGTCCTAGTCAGGGTGCCGGATTCTGTCCCGGTTGCCCCTCTTCCAGGCCAGCTCTCTGCTGTGGCCAGGGAGTGCAGTGGAGGATGGCCCAAGTGCTTGGGCCCTGCACCCCATGGGAGACCAGGAGAAGCACCTGGCTCCTGCCATCGAAAAAGCGCGGTGCGCCGGCTGCAACGCGCCTACCGCGGCGGCCATTGGAGGGTGAACCAACGGCAAAAGGAAGACCTTTCTCTCTGTCTCTCTCTCACTGTCCACTCTGCCTGTCAAAAAAATAAAAAAAAAAAAAAAAAGAAAGAAAGAAAGAAAGCAAGCTCATTTCTAAGAAGCTCCAGGGGCCGGAGCTGTGGAACAGTGGGCTAAGGCGCTGCCTGCAGCACCAGCATCCCATATGGACACCAGTTCAAGTCCCGGCTGCTCCACTTCTTATCCAGCTCCCTGCTAATGCACCGGAGAAAGCAGCAGAGGATGATCCAAGTGCTTGGGCCCCTGCTACCTACATGGGGAGAAGCTCCTGGCTCCTGGCTTCGGATTGGCTCAGCCCCAGCCATTGTGGCCATTTGGGGAATGATCCACAGGATGGAAGATCTCTCTGTCTTTTTCTGTGTCTCTCTCTCTCTCTGTAACTCTTTCAAATAAATGAAATAAATCTTTTTACAAAAGGGCAGCTTTCTTGTCTAAAAAATTAAATTAAATTAAATTAAATTAAATTAAATTAAATTAAAAACAAAGAAATAAGAAGCCCAGAATTCAGGACACAAATCAGCAACCCGGGTATTGTGGACCCCTGCAGGCTCCTGGGAACCACGGGCCCTTTCCTCCAAAGAGTAGGCATGCCGGTCTACACAAGTGTGCATCTCACACACAGCTTCAGGGAGTTCCGATCCCCCAGAGCGGGCCAAGTCTCCCTCGCCCAACCCCGGCAGGGGACAAAGTGGTTTTGTGTCCATTTCCACTCCATGGGGCCTCCCTCCCCCTGCAATAATGAATCCTTGAAGAAAGCATTCAAGCCCGACTGTGCCAGAGGAGCACGGATCGGCCACGCTGAGTCGCTTCACAGCCCCGGAGCCAAGCACGGGCGCTCCGGCACAGTCACCGACGCTGGCGCCTGGCACCTGTTCTTCTGGGCCGGTCCTTGCTGAGCTGTGTCAGCAAAAGGTGTGCAGGCCATTTGCTTCCCTACAGCCTGGAATCAGTGGACGGGAATTCTCAGGTCTCCGGGTACGCACAGGTCACTCGGGAGCAGGAGGCAACCTTCAGCCAGGGGTCCTAGGGTGGGAGACGCAGGAGACAGACAGAGGAGTTTGTTGAGGGAATCTGCAGAACCCGTACGGAGCAGGGAACCTGGCACGGAAGTCAGGGGCGGGGCAGGCCGGCCCCCGTCTGCTGGCCCGAATCTTTCCTACTCGGGGGCCCCTCCCCCTGCGCCTGGAATTGGCTGCGTAACCTTTAGCAACGGAAGCCAAAGAGGGGGTCTTCTCTACTCACCTGAAAATTGCTGGGTGGGCTTGTGACCCCGTCTGGGCAAACCTCACCCTCCCAACTGAGACTGAATCTGGAGAGTGGCAGGGGCAAAGGACACTTGGGGGTGACCGCAGGACAGCTACAGAGGTGGCGTGGTGACGGAGCGGCAAGCCCCAGCAGCTGCACATCTGTTCCGGTGGTCTGTTTTGACTAACACACAATTTTCACGCTTTCCAGTTCTTGGAACTCCAGGCCCACTTCCCACCACGCTCTGGCTCCCACATCTCTCCAGTACATTCCTGGCTTTTCCATAAGAAAGCTACAGCCAGGGCTGTGGCTCACAACCAGATCCCGACCCGAGACAGGGACACAAGCAGCCTGCAGGCATGTGGAGGTGGGGGCTGGAGACGCACAGCTGAGCCACCCGACGGCCAGGCACTCTGTTCTGGTGCCAAGTCTCCCTCTTAGAACCCCAGCCTTGGACAGGAGCCCCACGGGGCGCAGTGTGGCACCCCCACCCTGCTTCCAGACTGTTCCAGGAAGGGCAGAGGCAGGACACAGCCCATCAGCATCTACCCAGCAACAGAACACACACTACTGGCTCTCCTTGTCCTCGGTCACACACACAGGGCAAGAAGAAAGCCCTCAAACCTCGCGATGCTGTCGGGAAGGGCGATGGGTGCTGAGCCGGCAGAAGTGCGAGAGCCCCTCACACCCAGTGAAGGGTCAGCCGTCCACACCCGCAAAGCTGCTCCTCTCCGAGACACAGGGGTGCTGCACCTGCCGGGCACCTCCACGCCGGAGACACACTTCAGTAGCTACAACACAGGACAAGTGATCTCACAGACCTACAGCACTCCAGGCGTCTACCACAGCCTGCCCCTGAAGTAGGTACAACCTGGAAGAAGCAGAATTTTGTAATTCCTACGTGTCCCCGGTTTGTTTCTCGCAGCTCGCACTCCCTGCTGAGCCTTCCTAACGAGCGGACAACTTCACAGAGAAGACAGGACCTGCTCCCAGGAGCCAGGCACCAGACGCCCAGTTGCCTTGATTTCCACTGTGTCGTCTTCTTAGAGGCATTGCCACCTGCTCTGCTTAGGTTGGGATTGTTGTAGGCATGAGTTCTTTCCTTTTAAAAGTTTACATGGGGGGGCAGCACTGTGACGTAGCAGGTAAAACCGCCCCCTGCGGTGCTGGCATCCCATGTGGGCACTGGTTCTAGTCCTGGCAGCTCCACTTCCCACCTAGCTCTCTGCTGTGGCCTGGGAAAGCAGTAGAGGATGGCCCAAGTGCTTGGGCCCCTGGCACGTCCCCTGCCTTCCTCTGCCCCAGCCTCCCACTCTACAGCTCAGAGAGCCCCACGTCCTCCTGTTAAGGAGAAGGGCTCTTCCAGCCACAGCTGCTCCTACGTGGATTGACACCATCCACTGGGGACCTAGGGAGGGAGATGTTCCAGAGAGACGTTCCAGGGAACAGGGCTGGTGCCAGGAAGAGGAGAAGGAGCCCCGAGGGGCTGGCACCAGCCCAGCACCCCATCTGGTTTGCAGGAAAGATCTAACTCGAGTCTTCTCCCAAGCAGTGTCTCAGCAGGCCACCAGTGAAGAAGCCACGTCCAAGGATGGCAGGACCTGGCTGGGAGCAGAGCCCAAGGCAGCTGGCTGGCGCCTGGAGCCCACCTGCGCCAGGAGGGCCCTGCTGCCCATTGCCTCGCAGCAGGAGCTCTGCAGCTGCCCCTGACGGTGGACGGGGGGCTGGGGCGGCATCAGGGAAGAGCTGGGGGGCTGCTGCGTGGAGAGGCGGACGGGGCCATCTTCCACCTGACTTTTGTGGTGTTTAAGGGCTCACACGGGCCTCGGGGCTGAGGCAGCACACACAGGCTCTGTGCCCACCGGGAGCCGGGCACACCCGGGCCTAAGGCGTCACGCACGGGGGTGGAGCTGGCCCACGGTGCAGGCCACCTCTCCCCGGGTCCCACCATGGTGTCGCGTGCGCCTCACCCCTGCTCTCGCTCTGCTCTGTGCCTTAGCCCTGCCGCCGGCACCTAAGGACACCCGACTGAGGCACAGCAGATGGAGGCCACACCACGGGACAGGCCCAGAGGCCCTGGGCGACGGCTGGTGTGAGAGCACCCACGGCACGTGGCCCAGGAACGCCCTTCCTGGCCCCCAAGACAGGCTACTGCACAACATCCCAGCAGCCGAGGCCCGGCCCGGCCCGTGCAATCTTTCTCATCCCCAGCAGGCAGGGCAGGCTGCTTATTAAACAAACAAACAAAAAATGATAGCAAACAAAGTTTTGTCCTCATGCGTGAAGCAGAGGTCACGGCCACAGTCCGAAGACGGAGGCGGCACTGAGAGCCGCGTGAGCTCTCCGCAGAGTCCTCAGGACCACGTGAGCCAGCTGACCTTCGAATGCAGGGCCGGGGAGCAGCTGCCGGCTGCCGAGCGCCAAGTGCCACGGGGCCCAGCAAGGTGCCCCGGCTCAGGGAGGGGACTTGGTGAGGGCAGGGAGGGAGGTGGGGGGCGGGGGGGGGCGGGGGGGGCGGGGGGGGCGGGCCCTCCCTCCCAGCCCTCCCGCAGAGCTACCGGGTCTCGCAAACAACAACTGGAAATTCAGGTCAGGGTAAGCGTGCCCAGGGCAGTATTTGAAGCATAATTTTTTAAAAATATTTTTTATTTAATTGAAAGGCAGAGCTAGAGAGAGAGAGAGAGAGAGAGAGAGAGAGGTCTTCCACCCACTGGGTCACTCCCAGGATGGCCACAGTGGCAGAGGCTGGGCCAGGCCAAAGCCAGAAGCCAGGAGCTGCTTCCAGGTCCCTCAGGTGGAGGCTTAACCTTCTGTGCCACAAGGCTGGCCCCAGGAGCATACTGAATACTTCAAAATGATTTCTCTGCGATTCAGGCAGACCGTGTGGGCATCAAGTCGAGTCCCGGCTGCTCCACTTCCAATCCAGCTCCCTGCTAGTACACCTGGGAAGGCAGCGGGAGATGGCCCAGTGCTTGGGCCCCTGCACCCATGTGGGAGACCCGGATGGAGTTCCAGGCCCCCAGTTTCAGCCTGGCCCAGCCATTCGGGGAGTGAACCAGTGAATGGAAGATCTCTCTCTCTCCCCCCGCCAACCCCATCACTATGCCTATCAAATATATAAATAAATCTTTAAAAAAATTTCACCCTGCAATTCTTGCGGAACTAGACGTCCTGCCTCTTCCTGGCTGTCCTCCCTCTGACACAGCAATAAAAATCCCCTCCTTTCTCCCAGGCCCCAGAGACGATCACAGAGCAGCTCTCCCCCCCCACCCCCAACATAAAAGCGGCTGAGAATGGGGCAGGACGTTCTGCTCGGCCTGCACCCCCCTGCAAACCCACCTCTTCCACCCCACCAGGGCTCCCGCGAGGCCAGACGACCCCCCCACCCCAGGAGCCCCTCGGTGCATCCTGGAGTGGATCCTGAGAGCCTTCTGCGTGCGGGTGCGGTCGCCGGTGCTGGATGGAGCCTTGAGCCGGATGGATGTGGGCCCTCTGCCTCCACGGGCTGACGTTCGAGAGAAGCTGAGAGGCCAGAGAATCTCACGGAGTGGTACCTGCTGAGATGAGACGGGCCCGCGTAACGGCACGACAGGAGCTACTTTCCACTGAGTGGTCAGGGAAGGACGCTAAGGAGACAACACTGAAGCCACGTACCATGTGACCACTGGGGAGGACGTCATTGCGAGTGGAGGAGGTAGTTTGTGCAAAGGCCCTGTGGCAGCAGGGAGCTACTGTAATACAGGAATAGAAAGACAGCTGCTGTGCTTGGAGCAGAGAGGAGAGGTGGGGGTGGTGGCGAGAGCCAGAAGGTCTTCCAAACTGGGGGCGGGGGGTCTGCTCCAGGTGCACAGGGCGGGGCTTGGGAGGGCTTTCAAATGACATTGTCAGGTCCAGAGTCCTGCCGGGACTCAGGGAGCCGAGGAAGGCGTTTAGGGCCCAAAGCTGGGGAGGCCCCAGTCTCAGATCCATGTCCGTGCTGCCTCTTCCTGGGCCCAGCCCGTGTCCCAGGCCCTGCGTCGAAGCCCACTGCTGGGCCAGTCCCAGGGGCGGGTGTGGCCTCCCACCTGCCCTTGGTGTCTGGCTGCTGGAGGAGGTGGAGAGAGAAATCCACTCTGTGCTCCACCCCTGGGTCAGGCTGCAGGCCCCGCTCCACGCCGGCCTGGGTGCTGCCTGCCGCCCTCCTGCTCCCTGCCAGCCCTTCTCAGGGCTCCTCAGTTCTGTCTCCCCAGGGCCAGGGGGCTTCTGGCCACCCCCAGCTGCACCCCTGCGGGGGTCCCGGGCCTGCCTCTGCAGAGCCCAGAGGTGGGGGATGCGGCCCCCTGCTGAGCGCACCGATGTGGTCCCCAGGCTGTTTCTGACTTCAGCCCAGCCCCTTGCCGGTCCAAGGCCTGACTTCCTGGAGCCTGGACTCGGGGGAGGGCCCCACCTGCTGGCAAGAAGCAGCATTGCAACCTCAGGTGAGCGCGGCTCTCGCTCCGGCCGGCACCCAAGCAAGGTGCCAGGCCGAGCTGTGTTAAGGACGCCCTGTGCATCAGCTCCTCTGATGTCCTCGTGTCGCCACTGTAGACCCAGTCTCTCTGCACTTTGCTAAACCCCAGACCCCACCAGTTCCTAGGCTCCCCACTCAGTTCTGCCGACCTTGTCCCAGGAATTCATTCTTGGTGCTCCTGCCGCGGAGCCCCGCCCCCAGCACCCCTCTCCTCTCCTCAGACCCAGGCTGCCAGGTCGGCAGGTGCATTTTCAGAACCCATCTCCCCTCTCCTAGCAGTGACCCGGTACCAAGCCCAGCAGTTGCTCAAAGGACTCCGATGGATGCCAGCTCCGAGCTCCAGGCGGGAACTCTGACCCAGGGGCAGGCTGGGGCCAGGAGAGCTTATTGCCTTCGGTGCAGTGGCTACGACCCTCAGCCCCAGCAGGCACTAGACCTGGTGGCTCACACGGAGCTTGCTGGCCACACAGGTAGCCTGCAGGGGTCCAGGACTTCTGTTCCTCTCCCACACCACCCTCCAATCACACCTTTAAATTCAGCAGGTGCAGGGGTGGGGTCTGGGGCTTGCTCCACAGTAAGAACAGGTGGCCCCAGAGCCAGGTGTTGACTCGTGGTTGCTAAGGTGTAGGAACCTGGGTGTGATCATCCCCCTACAAAGAAGGAACCAAGGCCAATGGCCAGCCCGAAGTCCGAGCCACAGGGCGAGGGCTGGAGTTCCTCCTGGGGCTGCTGCCCCCTCCCTCAGCCTGTGCTTCCGACATGGCCCCGGATCTGGGGCAGACCAAAGCCCTGGAGCCGACCTCTGCAGCCCAGGGGCTGGGGGCCTGGCCTGTGTGTCCACCTGAGAGGGGCAGAGATGAGTGAGGGGGACACACTCAGGCCGCTGAGCCCTGCAAGGCCTGCGTCCAATGCCTCACCCACATGCAGCAGCTGTGTGCCGCCGGCCAGGCTGCTCAACATCTCTGGGCCTGAGTCTCTATGTGGAGCGGCTGTGGAGACACCTGTGGGCTGCTGAAACGTGGGCGTGAACGTGGGGGCGGGGCGCAGTGAATGGGGCCCTGGGGCTGGAGTGGAAGCTGGCTGGGCCCCGGGGCATGCTGGGAAGACATGGCCCGGTGAGCTGGCTGGCTCCCCCTACACATGGGGCACGTGAGACGCCGGACCTGTCCTGCCCATGGCGAAGCTCGCTGAAAGAACAGGTCACAGCCACGGGCGTGAGAGCACCCGGGGAGCCGGAAAGCGGTGTCTGAGTGGCTGCCGTAATTCCAGGCTACTTGCACAGTGAGGCCACGTCTGGAAGCATCTCTAAGGCCCAGTGTGGACAGTAGGCAGCCACTCCCGGTATACGGGAGTCTTGTGTGTCCCCTCCTCCAGGAAGCCTCCCTGTTGGCCCACCTCTGTGCTGTCAGTGCACACAGGACTTCTCCTTTCCTGAAATTGTCTAATTTCTCCTCCGTCTGCTCTCCATCTCACCCCTCTCCCCACTGAGGCCCCAAGCAAAGCCTGTGTGCGATGTCTCTGCAGCGCCCAGGCGAGGGGCCAACCAGCATGGACGAAGTGGATGCAGGCACCCCTCCTCCACGCCCACACTGGAAAGCACCCGTCTACAGGGGCGGCAGCGCGGCTCAGGGGGCTACGCTGGCGTCCCCATCACACACTGGTTCCAGTCCCCGCTTCTGATCCTGCTCCCTGCTAATGTATCTGGGAAGGCAGCAGGTGACGGCCCAACAGCTCGGGCCCCTGCGCCCCCGTGGGAGACCAGGGTGCAGCTCCTGGCTCCTGACTTCAGCCTGGCCCATTTGTTGCAGCCATTTGGGGAGTGATCCGGAGGATGGAAGATCACTCTCTGCCTTTCTCTCAGTCACCCTTTCAGATAAATAAATATTGTTAAGACACATCATCTTCAACCCTTAAGTAGGTGAATTGTGTGGGGTAAGAATTAGACCCCAGCAAAGCTGTGTAAAGGATCTATCTGTAACCACAGGGCACCTGCCCACCAGGTGGGAGTCCCCACGCTGAGTGTCCTGGGAACCTCGGGCTTCTACCATGGCTGGGAGGGAGGCCCCAGCCCAGCCCCCGTCCCCCAGCCCAGAAATCCCCCAACACGAAAGACTGAGCGGGAACCCCCAAATGATCACCCCCACGCATGTTCCTTGCAGTCTCTCTCCACGCTTTTATTGTTCATCTCTTCATATGGCAGACACAGCGAGCACCGTCTTCTCCCGCAATCCCCTCACCCCACCCCACTGTCACCAGCCACACGGAGCTCCTGGGCCGGGGGCGAGGGCGGCCACCACGCCTGCACACGCAGGACACAGTGCCCCCAGCGCCATCTTCCTGGGTTCACCTCTGGCCAAACAAAGGTGACCCCGGAAGGCTTTGGGTCCGGGAGCTTTCCTTAGTGCTGAAAGGGGAGACGCCTTCCAGGACACAGAGGGTGGACGTGTCCGGCATGGAATCGGATGGTGAGGGGAAGGAGCGGCCAGCACCTTCCATGCCTGCGAGGTGGACGGGAACAGTGGGCCCAGCAATTCCAGTTTGTGACAGAAAAACCAACAGCGGTTCTGAGCGGAGCAGGGCCCAGGAAGACGGCGACGCCGGCCAAAGACGCGTGCACCTCTCTGCCCACGTGGGGATCCCACAAGTCCCTTGTCCTGGACCATGACAGACCCCACTCTGCAGCCAGTCGACCGATTCATTAAATAACACAAGTTATAAAACTTTATAAAGGGGGCATTTACAGTGGGGGACATAAATACGTGCTTTGAAAAGTTGTCTACGTACATATTTACAGAGTTGTGGGATCAACCGTAGTAGCCCTGAAAGAAAAGCATCCCTTCCACACTCAGGAACTCCTGCCCCGCCCGCCCCGAGTCCCCTCCTCCCACGCCGGGCTTCGTAAGTCACCGAGGACGGCACTGAGAAGACAGCCCCAAAGTGGTCTCGGACATCCTCGCTGGGGTCTGCCCCAAAGGCACAAAACCCACGGACCTCACTGCACTGGATCCGAACTCAGCGCACCTGTGTCTCCCAGACACGCAGGGCCCCGCCTGTCCCTCCCAGGCAGGCCACACGTGGCCACCATCTTCCTCCCCCTGTGCTTTGAGTCCTCCCAAGTTTCTCATTTCCCTGATGTTCTAGCTGCTTCCCTTTGCGGTTGCTTTCCAAAGCTCACTCACAGGTGTCCAACCCAGATGGGCAAGCGATGGCCCAGGAGATGCCCTCCCCCCGCCAAGGTGAACGGCAATGAGATTTTGTTCGCGGATGCACCTGCTCGTTTAGGGGTTCTCTGCAAAGATTCAAGAGCGAGGAACCGACTGGAACTTCAAATCTGGAAATGACCCAAGAGCCAGCAGCTCGGGTTGCTTGGGCAGCAGACGGGGTTTTCCAAGGGCTCAGACCAAGGGTGTGCACTCGGCCTAAGTGGCGTGCTGCCTCCCGTGGGTGCTGCAGGGAGAGGGAGGGGGCCCTGGGGATTGGCCTCCTTGGAAAGGTCGGGAGGTCTTCCTGGGACGGGACCGGAGCTGACCCCCAGGGCCGGACCGGAGTCCCTGCAGTGGCGAAACATAACTTGAGAAGCAAAAAACAAGGTCAAGGAGCTCTTGAAAAATTGCATAGTAGGAGAGGCCCCGCCCTGACGGGAGGCAGAGCTGCAGCCACAGTCCCGGGGTCTCCCTAGAGGCTGGTCACCTCCCTGCCTCCCCGGGCTCAGGACCCTTCGAAGACCACGCACCCATGCACCCACGCACGCACGCACAGCTGAGCGGTCAGCACAGAGACCACAGCACACGCACACGCACAGCTGGGGTAGGTCGGTACTCCCTGCAGGGCAGCCTGCCGGTCCCTTTGGCTTCACTGATTCCAAGTCACTTCCGGTGCTGGGGAGAGAGAGAGAAAGCAACAGTGACAATGGTGGCCACGCAGTCAGCGCCCGCCCTGGGCTGCCCACGCACGGACAGCTTGGTTTAACAGAGTGTGCCGGACCTACAGCAGAGCGCTCCCGTGAACACAGCTGCGTGGCCGCGAGAGCACTGCCCGCCGCCCACCCTGGTCCCTCTGAGGATAACCTCCAACCCTCTCCACTCCGGGAGTGACCGCGACCCTGACCTTGACCACCTCACACCACCTCACGCTGGTTTGCCTCTTTAACTTAAACCAAAGCGATCAGTACGTAAGTAACCCTTTCGTGTCTGGCTGCTTTCGCTCGGCGTGTTTGCCAGAGTCGCCGGCCTGAGCACACCGCCCCGGTCCTTGCAATCATGCGCATTCCACGGCGGGGACACGCCACGGTTAGCCGTCCCGACCGGGGCCATTCTGCGGAAGGCCGCTGGGACCTTCCTGGACGCGTCTTGACGACACGGCCGGTGCGCGTATGCACACACGCACCCCACGGAGTCACTCTGGCCGTGTCTCCCGGTGGGCAGCTCTGCCCTGCACATCGCCCAGCAGCCCTGCGGGGCCTGAGACGCCCGGCCGTGCAGCCTGGGCCTGCTCTGCCGTCCCCCCGCTCACACCGCACCCACAGGCTCGGGAGGAGCGGCGTCTACACCGGCAGGGGCAGAGCTCCTGGGCTCCCCGGGGACAGCTCTGCGGCCCACCTGCTCCACGCGGGGTGTCAGGCCGCGCGCGCGGTGAGCGCGGAGTGGCACCTGTCGCTCTGGGTGGACTAGGGGCCCGGACCTGGACCGGGCCCCCACCCGCGAGCAGCAGCCATTCCCACGGCCGTTCCCACGGCCGACTCACGTGCTAACTCAGAGCCACAGCCCCGAGGGAGTACCGCCATCAGCCCAGCCTACAGGCGGGCGGGCCGAGACCCGAGGGCCTCCGACTCCGGGACCGCGCAGGGCACCGGCGTCACTCCCACCCGCACACCCCGCCACGCGGCCGGGAGAGGCCGGTCTAGGCCGGGGTGGAGCGGCTGCCCGGCGCCGACACAGAGAGGACGACGTGGACACGGCCCGGCCAGAGCCCGAGGCGCCAGCTGCCGTCCCGCGGGGCCCCAGTGCCGCAAGGGGACGTGCACGGCCTCCCAGCCCGGGACCCCGGGGCTATGCCGACGCCGCGTGCGTCATGACGTCATGTGCGTCGCGACGCCTTCCCCTCCCCGAGGGCGTGCGTATCGCGACGTCACACGGCCATGTGCGTCCGGTCCCCATCCCAGGTACGTCAGGCCGTCCCCACCGCCCAGACTGCGTGCGTCGCGTCGCACCATGTGCGTCACGTGCGTCCCTCCGTCATCACCAGCGGACGCGGCCCGCGTGTCTGGGCCAGCGCCCGGCTGGGCCCCGGTGCCCGTGCCCTCAGAGGTCCGCTCGGCGGCCACCCGCGTTCCCGAGGCTCTGGGGAGGGCGCCTCTCCCACCGGCCCGGGCGCAGGAGGCGGAGTGTGAGGGGCAGGGGCCCTGCTGCCTGTCCCGCCCACCCGTGCCTTGAACAATCGAATTCTCATTCCAGATGACCCTGGCCAGGGGACTGACCCCTGCCTTGCGTGAAGCGGGCGCCCCGAGCCGGGGGCCACCTGGCCACGCCTCCCGGGCAGGCTCCCGGGGTCTGCGTTGGCGCCTGGAGCCCCAGTTCTTCCCGTGTCCGCCGCCGTCTGGGCACTCTGGGGTGCTGACCTCGGGGACAGTGAACGCAGGGAGGCCCGGGCCTGGCACCTGCTACGGCCCAAAGCCCCCCAAAACGGGGAGTCCGGCTTCCGGGTTTTGCCATCAGAAAACCTGGAGAGGGGCTGCGTTGGCCCAGGGTAAATCTGGGTTTTGTCCTCTATGGGGTGGTGGGACTGCATGGTCTTTTCTGGACCTAAAGCTAGCGAGAACTGAGGGCAGCCACAGCGATGCCGGCCTCACCTAGCACCACCGCGGGCCAGCCGCGCCTCTCCGGGCACTGCTTGTATTTGGCGCGTCCTAGCCGGTGACCCTACCGTAGTCCCATTTCACAGCTGTGCAGACCGAGGCTCAGGGAGAGAAAGGAACCTGCTTGAGGCCCCACAGCCAGCGGGTGGCAGAGCTGGGTCTGAACCAGCTGGTCCGGGCGTCCACACACTTGGCCGCGGCTGCGGGATGGCCCCGCTGGGCAGGGCGTCCGAGCGACCCTGAGTCCCCACGGAGCCAAGCCTCTCTCTCCTCCCCGCCCCACCCAAGCACAGCCCCTCGCAGCCCCCAAGCAGCGCCGGGAGCCGCTGCGCCAGCTCCTACCTGTCAGGGCACAGGTGCAGCGCTAATCCTTGAAGAAGGGTCCCTGGAGCTGGGCTGCAGCCGGGGCCTTGAGCTTCCTACACTGCCTGGTGATGTACGGGGCCGCGGCGGGGGCGCACCGCGACGCCACGCGGAGGCTGTAACTGTGGAAAGAGGAACAAGACGGCGGTCATCAGGAGCCCAGCCTGGGCCCCAGGCGCGGGCGGGGAGAGGGGGGACACTTGGTGGTCAGTGGCGAGCACGCCTCCCGGGCCCAGGCAGGAGCCCCTCCTCCTGGGCACCTCAAAGCCTCCGCCAACCCGAGTTTTCACCACCACGGCGTGCTTGGCTCTGCTCCATCCAGCACGGTCTGTCCCCATCCCAGGCGGCTGCAGGAGCACAGGCAAGAGGTGTCCATCGGCCTGGCTCTGAGACGGCACGACGGGCAGAGCTGTCCTGGTGACCCCAGAGGGCACGCAGGTGCGGGGGATGACTCCTCTGTGCCCTGCCCTGATCCTGTGTCCCCCCCTGCCCACCCTGCCCCTCCCTCCCACCAGGCCCAGCAGCCATAGGGCAGAAAGCTTCTGAGAAGCTCCTGTGTGTGCGGGGAGGGGGCGGGTCCCCTGCATGCCATGAACCCCGACACTTGGCCTCCGTCCTGGGCCTCACGTAGGCCAGGCGCTCCCGTGTTGGGTCTCAGAGTAGTTGACAAGAACTCCGGATCCTCCCACGTGGCTTGGCCGTGGTCATTACTACAGCCCACAACATTGGATCTGTGTCTTCAGAATTCCTCCCTTTGCTCACCCAGCAAACTTGTGCTCATCTTTCAGGGTATAGCTGCAATGCCGCCTCCTCCTGGGTGCCCTCCTGCCTTAACTCCCGAGTGAGGGGTCCCTCCTGCGGACCCCCACTGTCTCCCTGTGTCTCCCCGGCTCAGCGCTGGTTACGCTGGACTGCACTCACAGAGCGAGGTGTCTGCTCTCCTGAGCACCAAGACCTCAAGGTCGGGCCTGTGACCTGTGTGCTGCTGCAGCCCAGCTCGGCACAACAAAGGCAAGTGCTTCGGAATAAGGACCCCCGTGCTGACCGCACGCCCAGGACCGCGTGTTTCACCCGCACCGACCGTGTCACTCCTCATCCGACTACAGGGTGGACGCGGCTTTGTCCCTGATTCTCAGACGGGGGAGTGGAGGCTCGGGGAAGCCTGTGCGACTTGTGCTGTGTCTCGAGTAGCACAATGGAAACTGAGGCCGGCTCTGGCCACAGCGGCCTGGGCGGGGCGAGGTGGAAGGGGGGGGAGGGCGGAAGCAGGCAGGGCAAGTGCTTCTGGGAGTTTCACCTGGGACCCCCAACGCCAGCGCTGCCTAAGTGGGGAGGGATGGGTCTCAGAGCAGCAGAGAGGGCAGCATCAGGGCACGCGTGTGGCGGTGTCTGGGGACATTTCTCACCACAACCGAGGGGAGAGGTGTTGCCACTGGCACCTGGTGGGTGTGACTAGGGGAGCTACCAAGCATCCTAGGATGCCCAGGGCAGCCCCATCCCCATGACAGAGTCATCCAGGCCCCCGTTAATCACGGGGACCACGTTCCAAGGCCCCCAGTGGGTGCCTGCAGTGTGGTTAGGATGCACCCGTATCTACTGCGTCTTCCTATCCATATGTACCATCAATGAGGTGAATTTATCTGCTAGACACAGCATGAGAGTAGCAGCAGTGACTAAAAGAAAATAGAAGAATCACAACAATACACAGCAATGACAGCTACGTGAACCCTGTCGGGGGAATGCAGACCGGTGCAGCCACCGTGGAAGGCAGCATGGAGGCCCCTCAGAAGTCTGCATCTAGACCTACCATGTGAGCCAGCAGCCCCTCCTGGGAATTCACCCAAGGGAAATGAAATCAGCATATGAAAGAGTATCTGTAGCCCCGTGTTTATTGCAGCTGAATTCATAAAATATCTAAGATATGGAATCACCCCAAATGCCCGTCAACTGAAGACTGGATAAAGAAATTATAGGATACATACACCATGGAATACTACACAGCAGTAAAAAAGTGAAATCCTGTTGTTTGCAACAAAATGGATGAAATGAAATCATACTTAGTGAGATAAGCCAGTCCCAAAGGGCAGATACCATACGTTCTCCCTGGCCTGTGATAACAGAGCACCTGAAAGGCAATCTATAGAGGTGACACTGACACTCTGAGATGCAATGACTTTGAACAGCCCTTGTCTCGACTGTTAAGGAACTGGTTTTTTTAATACTACTTGCTGAACTCTTTACTTAGTATAGAGTCAATCATATGTGTATAAAGTTAATTGAAAATAGATCTTAGTAGAAAACAAGAATGGGAATAGGAGAGGGAGGAGGAAGAGGGGTGGGAAGAATCACTATGCTCCTAAAGTTGTATTTACGAAATGCATGAAGTTTGTATTCCTTCAATAAAAGGGGGAAAAAGTAAATAAACGCCACATGCATCCCTTCTCCCTCACCCCTCTTCCACCTATGGGGGCAGCGCGTGGCTTCCCTCTGCCGTATCTGAGACGCCAGCATCACCGCTCGTGCCCTCGGCTACTGTGACGTCGAGCGCAAGGCCTAGACAGCTGAGTGCGCACGGCGTGGATGCAGGGCACAGGGGTCGCCTCCCGTCCTGGGCAGGGTACCGTGGGATGCTCAGAGTACACTGTGTGCCTTGAGATTTTCCGCTTCACCTTTTCACGCCATAGGTGGGCTGAGGGTGATCCCAAACGCAGAAGGCAAATCCGCGGACCGGGCAGCCCGAGGGAGGGCTCTATTAAAATGCACAAGGCACAAAGAGAGACAGACAGGGCTGCGGCTGCTGTCACGGGGAGACCACTCCGAGAGCCCAGCTCTCAGTCGCGGCCAAGGCTGCCCCTCTGAATCCCTCCCCAGGCTGCACAATCGAGGCCGGGTCAGCTCATCACACTCGGCAGGCCCCTGAGTATTCAGTGTTCAGAGATGGGCCGCCATGGCCTGCTGAGCAGGGGGTCGCTCCGCAGCCGGCGGCACCCCGGTGCTGGCTGATTCCAGAGTGAGCACGGGCCCCTCAGCCAGGAGACTCGACCCTGGAGGAGATGGTTAGCCTGGGGGGCTGCCTGGAAACACCACGGCTTGTCCGCCTTTTCCCTGCTGGGGCCCAGGGTGAGGCCCCTACAGCGCCCCCTCCCAGCTGTAGCAGGATCAGCATCAGCTTTGGACACAGGCCTTGCGCCATCAACTTCCGGCTCCTCCCTCTCCTGTGCATCTGTTAAGTATTCAGAAAACAGACCGGCCAAGAAGTGACTCCCCAGCCTCACAGCCCTCCCCAGCTCCACCTGCTGGCCCCGCAGCCACAGCAGCCGCAGGGTGGACGGCAGACGGTCAGGGACAAAGCCCTCACAGCACGGTCCCTCCGCGCACTGCCTGGCCTAAGGAGAGCCACAGCGGCTAACGTGCACTGGCCTCTGTGCTGCCTGAGGACTTTCTCGGCTGCCTCGGCTGCCTCTCTGGTCCTTCCCCACAGCCCAGCTGGTTGGAAGAACAAGAGCTTTCATGCCTGCCTCACAGATGGAGAAACTGAGGCAGAGACTGTTCCTGGGCGAGCAAAGCCCAGGCCTTTGGGCTCCTTGCAGGGCCACATCGTGGGGGGGGGGGTGTGCACTGTGTCCCCAGCTTGGTGTTTCCCCCTAGATGTGGATGCAGGGGGTGGGCAGGGATACCCTGCAGGGCAGTCTCCTTCCTGATCACAAACTCCTGAGAGCCCAGTGGCCACCTGCACCTGCAGTGCTAACGTGTCCCCGAACCCACGTGCGCCTAGCCTGGAGCCATCAGTCAATGCGCATGCCCCATGATTCTTGGGCTCCACCGGCTAGCTGTGTGGCCTCGGCCAGCCATGGGGCCCTGGTGGCTCCAGGCCCACCCTCTGCAAGGTCAGAGTGCTTATGTGGCCAGGATGCTGTGCCGATGAAGTCTGGAGAAAGCGCTCAGCCCAGCTCCCCCGGCCCCACTGTGCCCACTTGGCCCAGAGCTGCTGCTGATGGGACCCCAGGATGGAGCGGTGTGGTCAGCAGGGGGAGGGGACAAGCGCCGACATCCACGCTCCTTGCTGTCTGACCGCCCCTTTTGGCCTGGGCACCTCCTCGGTTTCCTGCTCTGTAAAAATGCAGACGGTCCCTGGAGACCCTGCTGACTCAGAGCAGGGCTGGGAGGAGGAGCCCCGGGCCCTGGAGGCAGAGCACTGTGCGCTGCTGCCTGGAGGAGTTCAGCACCCGGACACATCCAGCAGGTGTGACGTCCGCGGCAGGAGGCGAGCCAGGGCCCCAGCCTGTCCTCGAAGCCTGACGTCAAGCAGGCTTCTCAGCACAAGGGTTGGGCCTGGCTTCTGTCCCCAGATCCCCGTGCAGGGCTTGGCACTCACGCACCCGGCTGCCTTCCGGGAACCTCTGCTTGGCTGTCTGACAGGCGTGTCAGCTTGAACACGGCCCAAGTGGGCGATCCCATGGCTCCAGCTTGCCCCACCCCTCCAGGCTCCAGCCTCAGCAAACGGCATCACCAGAGTTGTCACAATCAGGGCCCAACAGGCCTCCCTGCCCTCGTCTGTTCTGTTGGTGGGGGACTTGGAGACCTCCCAGCCACTCCCAGGGGGACTGTGTGTGCCAATCCAGCAGCGCGCACTGAGTCCGGGGCCGCAGGGGCCTCCCTGTGTGGCACCCGCCTGCAGGTCAACCCCTGGGTCCCTTGTTCCCCCTCCCCACGGCCATGGCCAGCAGGGGCACGGTGGCGACAGCCACTCCACTGGCCTCCCCACATCCACGCTTATCCCCTCAGTCCGTTCTCCACCCAGCCAGGAGCCTGGGCTTGCTGCAGAACACAGGACCACGTCGCGGCCCCTCAGCCCGGGGCTTTGGCCACGGCGGGGAAGCAGGGCACCCTGTCCTGCCGCCCGCTCCCCTCGCCCTCCCGCTGCGTCCCGAATTCCTCGGTAGGGCCCCGTTCTACTGACCTTGGAACCTCAGCCCCGCATTCCCTGCCCCGCCCCCACTTCCCGCAGCCTCCGTGTCCCTTCCTTCTCTGTGCCCCCTAGCCTGGCCCCGGGCCTCACCAGCACGTCACCCTGTGCACATTTCATTCTATAATCCTTCTGGATCCTTCTGGACCTTTCTGGATCTTTCACTCACAATCACTTTGCCTACTGCATTGCGTGCTTCTTCACTGTCAGTCTCTACCACCAGGGGCAGGGCTGAGCCCCCTGTGCCTACCCTAGGAGCCGGCTCAGGAGATGTGAGGTTGGAGGGATGACGCAGGAACTGGGTTACCACGGCCTGGTCCAGCGGGATGCTGAATGCATGCATGAATGAATGAACGGCAGGAGAGGGCATGCTAAGATGGACGCTGCAGCTGGAGGGCCACGCCCCTTCCTGGCCAGCCCCACCGCCCAGAGCAGCAAAACCCAGAGACTCGGCACCGGGACCCTCGTGTTAGGGACGGGGCCCAGCAGCCCAGGGGGCCAAGCGCAGTCATGACGGTGCCCCCTGCTGGCCACCGTGATGTCAGATGCCCCACCAGTGATGTTTCACAGCGGGTGCCTCGCTTCTCCAGGAACCCCAGAACCCCACAGTCCCGGGAGCAGCTGGGACCCCTGAGCCGTCTGTGACCAGTGCCTGGGGCCTGCAGCTGGCCCTCACAGAGAGAGACAAAGTCACGCGAGACTTGAGTTTTCCGGCCACACACTCAGTCCGCACTGTTCCCACTTTACACACAATTCAAAGCAGCGTGCTGGACGGTTCCCCAGGTCCACGGCCAGCCAGAGGCAGCCCGGTGACGAATCCATGAGGGCGAGCAGGGCTGTCAGATGGAGCAAACGCAGAGTGTGCAGCTCTGCCATCAGACACGTCCCTGGAACCGGAGAGGAATCGTGGCTGCCCTGGGCTGGTGGGGGCCCAGGCTTGGCCCCAGGAGCCCTGCTGAGAGGCGGTGCTGTCCAGTGCGGGGAGTCCAGGGTGGCCAGCCATAGCTCTGTGTCCCCCAAGGTCACAAGCTGACGTGATACCATCTGGGGGAGAACTGGGGTTGGACGGGGCCCTCGTGGTGGCATCAGTGGCCTCGCACCAGGAGCCCGTGGCCTTTCTCTGTCTCCATTTCTCCAGACACACACGCCTTCCAACAAAAGGCCACGTGAGCACAGCAGAAGCGGCTGCCCACAAACCAGGGAGAGGGCCCCCCATGGGCCCCGCTGGCCCCATCTCAGCCTCGCAGCCTTGCCCAAGCCCCCGCCTATGGTTACGCCTATGGTTACGGCCACCAGAACTGGCTAGGACCAGCTGCAGAGCGCACACCTGGTGAGACGGGGATGCAAACCCAGGGACTGAACCCAGGCCATCATCTTGGAGCACGGCGCCCCCTACCTGGACGACCCCCTCAGCGCGGCCGCGATCCCCAGTGCCCATGCCCAGCCCCCAGCTGCTTCCCACTGCGGGCCCAGGCAGGAGGCAGTGCATGCTGATGGGGCGACGGGAAGGCCCCTTCACCCCAGGTCCCACCTGTGACCCGGCCACCACCCCACCGCCTTTCTTGGTGAGTGACCCGGCAGCCCACGTGGTCCTGCCCTCTCGGCTCCTGCCGCACCCGGGCTGTCACTGTGCCCTCTGGCTGGCCCCTCTCTCCCTCTCACCACCACTGGGACACCCTCCCCCCCGTGAGGCCCCTCCTCGCTGCACTGCCTGCCGCCCTGCTGGCTCCCTTCCCGTCTGTTCTGTAGAAGCAGGACTTTGTCCTAACAAGCAGGCAGGCAGGCAAACTGGGTCAAGACGCGCCCTGCTGTCCCCGGCACTCCTGGGCACCCAGGACAGGCCCCTGCCGGCCTGCCAGCCCATCGCTGTCCCTTCCCTGTGGCCTTCAGCCCTGGCCACTCACAATGGTCACCCGGAGGGGCCTGGGACGCACCAGGACATCAGAAGTTCAGGGGCAGAGATGGGGCGTCTGTGGTTGAGCCCCCTAGGGATTCCAGCGAGCAGCCTGGGCTGAGACTTGCTGCCCTGGGCACGCTTGAGGCCAATGGCGCTGTGTCAGCTGCGCGGAGCACCTGTCCCTCCCCACACACACACACACTTCTCCCCCACTGGCAGCTCCCGAGCGACTGTGCTGTCGCCTGCCTGGGGGTCTCCCCAGGAGCCCCGATGGGCCAGGGCAGCAGCACCTGGCTGTACTCTGCTCTTCACTGAACCCTCAGCACCTCATTTATAACGAGAAAGCAGAATGCGGGGAGAAATGCGGGGCTCCAATGCCACCAAGAAATGTCACTGGGTGTGCGGTACAGGAGCCACCCAGATACCCCAGGACGGACACGGGCATCGGAAATTGGAGAAACACCAGGGAAGCCAGGGTGGGGAAGGGGAGCAGGGAGGAGGGTGTGGGGAGGAGGATCCCCAGCAGACAGTGCGATCCAGGAGCTGGAAAGGATTGAAGTCGGGGTTGCTGGTCCCCCTGGGCGTCTCCCATGGGCCAGGAAGTGCCCCTGCCCCCCTCGGTGGTGAGCCTGGCGCTCGGTGCCCACCAGGCTTTGGGAGTCGGGGAGGGTGACGTCCCTTGGCGGGGCCAGCAGCCAAGGCTCTTGCCTCTGGAGCTTGACTCCAGGACAGGGGACGGCTGAGACCAAGGACAATAAATGGAAACAACAAGAACAAAGCTAAGAAGTAATGAATTTTTTTTCTACAATGGGCAAAGGATATCCGCTTCATTGAACCCCTGGTCTAACGCCAGGAAGAGCTCGTGAGAGAGCAGCAGACAGAGCTGCCCGAGCCATGCTCCGCGGTGCTGTGAAGAGAGGTGGCCACTGCTCGGATGGCGCTGGGGAGGGAGCCTGTCCAGGGAGGACCGTCCCCAGGGCCCCACCCCTGGGAGGCAGTGCCCACCTGTCCCAGTGGTGCCGGTGGCGGGCAGTGGCCAGCACTCAGAACAGGGGGCGCTCTGGAGACGCGGCAGAGAGCGGGAGACCTAGCAAATGGGGTCTCCCAGGCTTCATCCCTGCAGGGCACAGGCCACACCATGGCGTTGTTCAGGAAGAAGAGGAGGTGGAGGAGGGGGGCGGGGCAGGTACGGGTTGCAAGATGGATGGGGAAGCCCTCCGCAACGGCAGCGCACGAGCTGAGATCTGAAGAGAGGATCGGTGGGCTCGGACATCCAGGCCCTGGTGTGTGCCAGGTGGTGGGAGCAAGTGCAAAGGCCCTGTGGTGAGACGCACCTGGAATGGCAGAGGTGAAAGGGCAGAGGGCGGGGCCTCGAAAGCCCTCAGGGAGATGGGAGCTCAGCTGCCCCTTCTGGGAGGAGGAGTGACAGGACCTGACGTGGTGCAAGGTCCTGCAAGGTGCAAGGTGCAAGGGTGACTGGGGAGACCAGTCAGGAGGTGATGGCCGCCCTCCGGGGTGGGGAGGAGGGCCATGGTGCGGCCCCTGAGGCAGCTGAGGGGGCCAGGGGTTCCGGATGCCTCGGGGAAGTGGGGCCAAGGGGACCTGCTGGTGAGGAAGGCATCAGGTGCAGAGCAGCTCGGCGTCCGTGGCTCTGCTTGGGCAGGGCCCAGTGGAAAGGGTCACTGGACACCCAAGGGAGACGGCAGGAGTGTGGCTGAGACGAGACAGAGAACAGGAACTTGGATTTGTCAGCAACCAGGGGGAGCTGAAGGAACCCGCTGGACCTGATCCTCCGGGGGAGCGGAGCCCATGGACGAGAGAAGCCGGGAGAGGGGGTCAAGGGGCCAGGATCTCCAGGAGGGGGGTTCATAGCACCCACCCCCAGGAAAGGTGATGACGACGGAGGACCGACCACTGCCTGGCGCATCGGGCAGGCTGCCTGCTGTAACCTTGGTAACAGCTGGTGCAAGGGCAGAGACAAACATCTGAAAGCGGGTGCAGGGAACCCCGCCGGGGCTGGAGGGGAGGGGCGGGCCAAAGCGCTCCTCCGCGCTCCCCCCAAGGCTGCAGGGGTCATCCAGGGCTGTGACCGCCTGCCCCAGCCCTGCCTTGCCTCTCTTCCTCAGGGATCTCCGGGAACAGTAAGCCCGGGGCTGGCTGGGCCAAAGGGCCTTGCGCAACTGAGTTCTCACTGTGTGTTCTGCACTCGCGCCGGAGGTGGGGGAGAGGCAGAGGGCGTGGGAGCTGGCGCTGAGGTCAGATGAGCCCGGGGCCAGGAAGGAGTTCCCTGCAGCCTGGGCGGAGGGGCGGGCACTGGAGGGAGCCCAGCCCTGGTCCTAGCTCCGCTGCTGCTGTGTGGCCTCTGCAAACACCCGCACCTCTCTGGGCCAGGGGGTCTCCCCTGTGACGCGAGGGGGTCCAGCAGGGAAACGGAAACGCCAGCACACCCCCTCACTCCCTGAGCATCACGAGGCACAGGGCGCTACTCGTGGGAGCACCTCCAGCCGGGGCAGGGCCTGGGACGAGGCCAGTTTCACAGAGCAAGAAGGGGAACAGCCAAGACTCCAGGCCAGGACCACCGGACCCCCCAGCCTGTGCCCCGCCCCGCCACAGGGCTTGCAGTCACGGGGGTGGAAATTTCAAAAGCTGACTTGGAGCTCAATTGGGTCAGACCCTTCCGCTCACTGGACGGAAGGGGCCCAGCCCAGCCCGGTGCATCCAGGTTAGAATCCGCATTCCGAGGACCCTGGGAGAGGCGGGGCAGACCTGTGCAGAGACCCTGACCCGACAGAGACTTGTGCACACGAGACAGCAGGGGAGGCTGCCAGGGCGGGGTGGGGGCAGTGACCCCCCCAGTCTCCTCCCGTGGGGCTGGGGAAGGAAGTGGCAGGCGCCCTTGTGGGGCAGGGGCACAGGGCCGGGGGGGAGGAAGCGGCAGGTGCTCCTTGTGGGGCGGGGGCACAGGGCCGAGGCTCCTTTAAATACAGACAGAGCCCTCAAGGGGCGCTGGGGCCTCTCTACCTGGTCTTCTCTTTCACTCGTGCAGGTGGACGTGCAGCGTGGAGGCTGGGCGCCTCGCTGACGGTCACAGGGACAGGTGCACAGAGTGGAAAATGGGGAGAAGGGGACGCAAGAGTCCCACCCAGATGGGGCTCTGGGGCCGCAGCCCGGCCCTCAGATGCACTTCCCTTCTCTCTCCTCGGCCTGGAGGGAGGCTGCTGCCCCAGTGCAGCCCCAGACTACGCACGCCCTGGCCAGGCCCTGACGTCCGCAGGGGCTGGGAGCTCCCCAGACCTGTTTGGCTTGAGTTCCAAATACGCAGCATCTGATGAGACAGGAACACCCGACCCGGCTAATAGGCACTGGCTGGCCTGTGGCCAGGCTGCAAAGACAGCCTAAGGGAGCTGCGGGCCGGGAAATCCCTGCCCGTGCTGCCCCCTGCCTGCCAGGACAGGAAAATGCAGGGGGCCCGAGCGGCCGGAGCCTCAGCCAGCAAGAGACACGTTTGTGCAGTCACACAGCAAGTGCCTGGGAAGCAGCGAGGAGACCGAGCCGCTCATTGCCTCTGTGGGGACACAGTGGGGATGAAGGGTGGGGGTGGAGCCCCAGGCCACTTGGCAAGGCGCCTTGGGAGGCGGGGCCTTCCCACGTGCCACGTGGCGCGAGCCCTGGGCTCCCTGTGACAGCTTCTTCCTGCCTCCCCTCACCACACGGGACAGGAAGCCCCCGGGGCCCGAGCCCAGCTGCTCCCCACCATTCCCCACCATGGAGCCTGCACCTAGCCTGGCACAGCAGGTGCTCGGCAAACACTCCCCAAGCAAACACATGGCAAACGGCGGGCGCGTGGGGCCCTGACGCAGTCCAACCCCCAAGTGTGCCACCCGCACCTCCAAGGAGGGAGCACCCATCCAGCGGCTCTCACTGCCGAAGCCCCCAGTTCACACCCGCTCTCTGAACCCAACTCCCCAGCCCTCAGTGCCCGCCCCGCCTAGACATCTCTGCCCAGCGCAGGGGGAGGTGTGGGGGGCGTCACCCCTGAAGGACACTGTCGCCGGCCTCTGGCTTCCCAGCTCCCCGCCCCCTCATCTCGCTTTCTGCTGACAACCACGGGTTCCTGCAGGCCTCAGATCCCACCAAGAGGAAACCTGAACACATCCAAGTGCGTCCAGGCCAGCGAGTGCAGGAGGAGCCGGTCCCTGGCTCGGGACGGCAGGAGCCGGACGGACCACCCAGGGGTGCAGGTGCGGCGGCTCTCTGGAGTGCCGGGCTTGGGGAGGTGCTGAGACACCACTGTCAGGACTCCTCTGGGATCTTGAAGATGATCGTTGGCCAGGAAAATTAAAAAGATGAGAGAAATTTCACAGGCAGAGCAAAAAGCCCTCTTTAAGCTTGGAGCTGAGCCTTGGCGTCTGGTGTGGCATCTACCCTGGGCACGGGGTTTCTAGCACATAGTGCCCGGGTCGGAAGAGGCTGTACCTTGGGAGCCAGACGCCCCCTGCAAGGCTCCTGCCTCCGTGGGGAGGACTTGCGGGGCCTCCTTTGCTGCCCAAGGGTCTCAGCCTGCTCATGCGGGCGGCCAAATGTGCCTGGCTGGCACAGCCACGGGAAAGGCACGCGTGCGGTGTGTCTGAACAAGCGGCAGCCACCCCAGTGCCTGCTCACGCTCCCAGCTGACCTCACACAGGCTGGAGGGTGGCCGGGGCTGGGACAGTCCAGCCGAGGCGGCCTGCACACGTTGGATGGCCTGGGCCCAGGCCGTCTGCCTGGACTCTGGGCTGCTTCGAGCTCATGTGCACCTGCGCTCCATTTGGTTTGGGGACCACTGGCTCACTGAGTGGACAGACACTTTTCTCAGGGGCTCTCTGCCAGTGGGGATGGAGCTCCGGCCCAGGACACTCAGCTGGCTCCCAGATAGAAGCCTGCCTGCCGCTCGCCATACACGCTGCGCACTCGACGCCGGGGGCAAGCCGAGGGCCACTATGGTGGGAATGTCCCTGCAATAAGCCGGCGGCCCATCTCACCTGCTGCATGGGCAGTGACGTGGCAGGATGCAGCCACGCCGTGCACACAGCACCCTACCTGCCCGAGACGGCGCACCTCCCGCACACAAGCCATGAGCCCCGTCACCTCTGCCAGATGTCACGGCCACCCTCAGCCACCTCAGCTCCCCTGCTTCCCCCAGTGGTCTCCACCGGAGCACTGGACACACGGGGCCTTCCTAAGAGTCTGGTAGCTTGGTGCTCCTGGGGAGCACAGGGCACAGGCTTGGAGGGACAGTCCTGGTTGCACCACCTGCAGCACCCACAAGCCAGCCCTGTCTCTGCGCAGGGGCTGTGAACAGGCTGAGGCTAACGGGGAGGCACGGGTGCCCCGGCCTGCGTGGTGTCTGGGGCAGAGCGGGAGAGGATCTGGCAGCCCAGTACTTGGTCCCCCAAAACACGGTATCAACGAGACCGGGATCAACAAGACTTAAGCAGCTCTTGAAGCTCACGTAGGAACATGAACAGAAAAACACACGAGCCTGCTACCGCTTCTTCCCCACCACCAAACACCCGATATTGTCTCTTCCACCCTAAAATGAGGAAAACCTGCTCTTGACCCCACTGCCTCCCTGGACCTCCTGCAGGGTGCCGGACACTCTGGGCGGGAACGTCCTCTCGCCTTCTCTTGGTGAGGCTGCTGCCTGCCTTGCCTGCTGCTCTCCCCAGAGCACCTGGGGCAGCTCCTCCACTTCTGATCCAGCTTCCCACTCACGTGCACCCTGGCAGGCGGCAGGTGACGGCCCAGTAGCTGGGTCCCTGCCATGCACACGGGAGACCTGGATGGATGGAGGTCTTGGCTGCCTGCTGTGGCCTGGCCCAGCCCCAGCTGCTGTAGGCATCTGTGGTGCCAACCAGTGGATGGAAGACCTCTCTCTCTCTCTCTGTCTCTCCTCCATTCTGCCTTTGAAATAAAATAAAAATAAATCACTCCACACTCACACATTCTGAATTCCGCCGCTCCCCACCCCGGCTGCCACAGCCAGCCGTCGCCATCACCTCCCACCAGGGCACACTGTGTGCTTCCTAACCGGCCTCCCTTCCTACCCCTCTTTCTCAACAAATCAGAGTTTCCCGGAAGAGGCAACCCATGCTCTATCAGCCCTCCCTCAATCCCCCAGTGACCCCCATTCGCTCTGAGCAAAAGCCAAGTCTTTACAACGGTGCAATACCGGATACCAATTGGCCCCACCCCTGCCACTACCCGCACAACCTCCCCTCTCCCTCCCTGTCTACCACCAGCAGCCACACCAGCCTCCTCCCTGCTCCTCAAGCCTGGGCGCCACCGCCTTTGCACCTGCTTTCCCCTCGGCCCGGGGATTTCTCCCTAGGCCCACAGGCTTGGACACCTCCAAGTCTTTGCTTAAATGTCCCCCTTTGGGTCAGGGCACCCCTATATTCCCCCCTGCACTCCCTTCCGCTTCTGTTTCTCTCCAGAGCATTCGCCGTCCAGAGCCACAACTTCCGCTGCCGCTCGCTCTCCCCGCCAAGGAGGGTGTAAGTTCTACAAGAGTAGCGAATCTTCTCTGTGCACGCTGATGTTTAATCAGTGTTTAATTAAGCCACGGAAATACCATACTCAGTGCAAGTCGCAAGGACAGGGTTGGGACAAACACAGCTGGCCTGCGGTGCGCGTTGAACTTGAGTGCTGGAGCCGAGTCCCGAGCAGTGGCCGGGATTCCCAGACGCTAAGGACACAGGCCAGTCTCGTTTTACACACCGTTTTCTAGGCGGGACTCTGGCTCCGCCCCACCCTCCCAGCCCGATGCTGGCACAGGATGCAGCTGGCACCCAGGTGCCACTGGCTCTAGAAGGGCCCCACGGACATGGCCGGTCAGGTGCGCTCGGCGACAAGCAATCGGGCGGCTCTAGGAAGGGGGCTTGCCACTTGCAGGATGTGGACGGGAGGTCATCCACTGCCCGGTTTTCTAGGGGTCTCTACTACGGAGCGACCCCTCGGGAGCCAGCCGGTGTCAGGAGACGGAATCCAAGTTGCCGCCACAGGGAGGGTGACCCTAGTTTCAGATCCACAATGCAGGGGGAAGAAGAATCTAAAAGCCAGGATCCCGAAGAGCTGTGCTCCATGGGGTGCAGGCCGTTCGGTTAGTCGACGGCAGCCTGCGAGGGCTCGGGTCTTTGCCATGTGCCGGCGTGAACTGGGAAGGAGGGGACAGCATCTCACCAAAGCCTCTGAAGTCATAAGCCAGGCCCGCTGTGGCTGGATCAGCGCTCGTTACTTGTCCTTGACCTTGAGGGTAGGAACCCCCTCCTGATGTTGGTTGTAATTGGCCAGCACCAAAAACAAAACAAAACAAAAAAAACAAAAATACCAGACCCCTTCCCTTCACCTTGATCTTAATTGATCACGTATTTACTGAAGGACACTCTGAGTCCTGGCCGCTCCACTTCCCACCCGGCTCCCTGCTCATGCGCCTGGGAAAGCAGCGGAGGATGGCCCAAGTCCTTGGGCCCCTGCCACCCACACGGGAGACCTGTGTTTCCCTTAAAAAGGGAAAAAAAAAAACCTTAATCCTAAAAAAAAAGATAAGGATACACACAGGGCTGTGACGGACAGGCCGGTGGATTCCCAGTGCCATCTCCACTCGGCCACTGCCCCTGGCTCCTGTGTCACTGTGGGGGAGGGGGTGTTAGAAGGGTGGAGGAGACGCTGTTCTGGGAGCTGGAATAGGCCACCGAGAGCCCGCAGAGAAGCCAAGGAAAACAGCAGCTCGGGAACAAGTTACGCGATGGGACGAGTGACAGCCGTCCCTTCGTTTTTTTCTCCTCCTAAGACTGCAAGGAAAACTCCGAGGGCAGAGTGCGCGACTCTGGAGAAGCTGACGACCAACATGGAGACGGCCGGGTCCCACCCCGAGGCGGAGGCTTCCGGGTCTGGAACGCAAGCACCCAGCGGGTTTCGATGGCGGTGATGCTCTGTGCCAACGTGGAGCTGACACAGACCGGGGGGCCTTCCCCACGGCCCGGGGACGGCGGCCGGGACCATCTGCTCAGCCAGACCAGCAGAAAAGGCACCCTCCCCTACCGCGGGTCACACGCCACTCACGGCGCCTCCTGGACACAACACCTGCCACCGATGGCCTGGATCTATCAGCTGACTCTACAGATAGTTTCAAAGGACATAAATCTATCATTGATTACAGTGACAAGGTCGCTTGACGTTTGACCCCATTCCTGGAGATGGACAGCTGCACTCACTCCCAAGACTCAATCAGAGGCGCCTACAACGGCCATTAGCGAAACTTCCGAGTCCCCACGCGATCAGGAGGTCAGCGACAGGTCCAGCAGCCTCTGCTTCGGGCAGTGACGAGACGAAGAGGCACACGCAGGCACCGCCGCGGTTCGAGGGCCGTGTGCCCACGCCCATCAAGACGCAGCTGCCCGCCAGCGCCTGGCCGGCACCACGCAGGCTGTCTACCCTACAAGGAGACCAAGGGGGCGGGGATGAATGACGACAATGACACAACAGCGAACGGTGACTCCCGAGCCAGACGCAGCCCTTGCCTGAGAAGGCGTGGGGTGCATTTTCACCCCAACCTCCACGCCCTCCTCTCCATACAGCGCTGGTTTCAGGTTTGAGGAGCTTCACAGGGAAGTGGCCGCCTCGCGACCTACAGGGGGCCTGTCTAGCTGTCACTCAGCAGAAGGAACCACGAGCCAAGACCACGAGGGGGCGCACCTGCTGGCTGGCGTGCGTGCACTGGGCATACACGGGTGGTCCCGGCAGCTCCCTCAGGCCCCCCGCCTCCTGGGCCCCCAGCCCACGGACAGCTCACAGAGGCGTAAGCTGAGGCCAGTGGGGAGTGTGGACCACACCCGTGACAGGCAGACGGGTGAAGGCCCTGGGGAGCTGGCATCTCAAAGACGACCCGCTCAGACTTCGGCATCCTTGCACCCACATGCCAGAGGCACCCCAGGGTATCGCCGCCCACAGCCAAGCGTTCACTCGTGGCTTCCTTGAAACTGCAGGGCTGTTTCACAGCGCGGGGAGGCGGCAGACACAATGGGATGCAGGCAGCCACTGCCCTGCTGCTTCCGAGGCTGGCCCGGGGCACCCGTGCTGAGCAAGGACCCAGATTCTGAACCCAGCCCAACGTGGCACCCAGCCGGCCACCTTCCCTGCACAACCGCAAGCCCCTTGCCAGAGTGGCTTGGAAAGACTTCTGGGGAGGCGGGGCCAGGGAGCTGAGAGGGGGAGCAAGGTGCCACTTCCTCTCCCAGCAAAGCCAGACACAGGCACACACACCGGGCCGGAGCGAGGCCGCTCACGGGCTGGTGTCCAGCAACACACAGAACCGACTGGTCCCAGGCAGGACCACACACCTGCCGATTCCCCCAGCACCATCAGCCGGCACTCCTGGCCCACGCTGGGACAGGCGCCTCCAGGAGCCAGCCGAGTGTCCCTGCCCCTTAAAAGAAGAGGCACTAGACCACGGCCCCTCCTCGGGCAGAGGCACAAGTGATGACTAAGAGACGGGCCAGCCTGCCGGGACCGATCCCCAGCTCCACTCCTAAGAGCTGTGACTTCGACAGGCGGCCTCCATTTTCCCGGCTGTAAAATGGGAGTACGCAGAAGTACTGACTTTGTGGGGTTGAAGATGGAATGGGATCGTCCACGTAACGCCCTTCAGACGGTGGCTGGCACGCACGTAAGCAGGTGTTCACGCCCACTGCGCGGTCAGGGCTCCCGGGGCAGCTCTGCAGGACGTCACTGAGCTAAACCCCGTTTTCTCCTGAATCGGGCTTTCACGCAGCTACGTCTGGCTCTGTCACTTAAAACCAAGAGGAATCAGCTACACGGAGGGGTGACAGAAGAATGGACCCCTTTTCCTCCTGTCACCTTGGGAATGACTTTGTCTTACGGTTCACTTCTTGGTTCTGATGGGGGAAACGCACCAGCTGCTAAAAGGCAACAGCTCTGGCCCGGCTGTGTCACTGGCGGCAGGACCCAGGTGAGTCCCTGGCAGGACAAGGGATGAGGGTGTGTCCACTGCGGCCCAGCGACCTTCGACGAGCTCTGAGCACCAGCCATGGCTTCTGCCCAAATCGAGGCCTGAGAGGGTGACAAGAGCAGCTAAGACAGCACCGACCACAGCAGGTGGCACCTACCGGACCTCACAGGCCTCTCTGCTGTCTTCACAGTGGTCCTCTGTGCGCACACTATGGCCACGTTCCAGCAAGGACAACCGAGCCCCAGGGAGGGTAAGCAGCCACAGAGGTGAAGGGGGGAGAACTAGCCGGGGATCAAGCTGGGGTCCAGATACTTTGACACAATCGCTTACTGAGCAACCGCCACCTGCCGGGCTCCGCTTCTGATGCCGGACATGAGGCAGTGGGCAAAGCTCCCGTCTGGGCGAAAGTCTCATTCCAGGAAAGGCGCACACAGCCAATGCAACCACGCACAGACTCCTTAGACACCACCAAGAACACAAGGGAGATCTCGCGAGGAGAGGGTAAGGGCGGCGTTTCAGACAGGACAGTCAGGGAAGGCTTCTCAGAGGAGGTGACAAGTCCAGAACCAAGGCCCTCACCTACACTCCACTGCTCGTGACAAAATCGCAGCAAGATCTCCACCCTGGGCCAGTGCCGCTCGCCTCTCACCATCTCCCAGGGAATTCCTGGGCACAGCTCCCGTGAGGGCCCCTGAGGACAGGGTCCAGCACTGCCCTGGCTCCTTAGCCCCACCCTGGCCGAAGGGAGAACCGTCAGCCCTCAGAGCCGTCAGTTTTTTCACCCTTCTGACAATATGGGGCCGATCTGGAGCAGCAGCCCAGGCCGCCGCCTGCAATGCCAGCATCCCAATCTTCCAAAAGCTAAAATTCTGACAAGAGTTGAAGCCTCCCCAGAGGGCGTGCCCACCCAAGCCGGGAAACCGCTGCCGGCGGATGCCCCTCGGCGTCCAGGAAGGAAGGGCTTCCCATCTTCTCAGGGCCTCCGAGAGGCAGGAGCAGCAGCTTCCGCAGCCTCCTCCCAAGTTCTCCATGGTCGCCAGCACTCAAGTCCACCGCCTGCCCCCCAGGGCAGGGCACGAACCCTGGCGTCCGCTACGGTGGACCCCTGTGTTGATCCGGTGTAGGCGTCAGCAGCCACCACCAGCCAGCACACCGCCCGCTGCCTGAGGACTCACAGGCATGAAACGGGGAGGGGGTGCCGGAGCCCACTGCAGACCAGGGCGCCGTGTGCCCTGCTCACCGACCAGTAGGAGTTCAAGGTCCACACTTCCCCCCGCTGTGCTACGCAACCTGGGATGGCAACAGCATTGCCGGGGCACGATGGACCTGGAAATGGAAGTTGTTCTCACACCAGGGTTCACGCAGCAGGTGGGTGTGACAGCGACTGGAAGGCTGTGCGTGGGGTCCCCCAGTGAGCGCTGTGGGGCACTACCCTGCTGATTTGGGTAAGCGAGGAGACTGCCTTCCTCAGGAGTGGGGAGCGAGGTAAGCGCTATAAAGCGCTCGGAACACAGCCCCGTGCACAGGAATTCCCTCCGGGGGGCAGCGTGCCCTCTGGCCTATGTAGGGCAGGGTCGGCCAGATGCACAGCCCGTCTAGGTCCAGTGTGTTCGGCCAGGGCTCAGAATAGCTGTCTGGCTGACGTCCGGCGGGAGAAGGCGCCTGGCTCAGCAGGTCCAATAGCAGCCCGGGAGCAGATACGACCTGCCCAGGCCCTCCAGTTGGCTGTGCAGAGAGGAGAAAGCCAAAGCCACTGCAGAAAACTGGACCCACACTGAGTTTCCAATAGCTTCATTCCAACAGAGAACAGCAAGGCTTGACTGGGCGGCAAGACTACAACAAATTCAGCCGCTTTAAAATGAAATTGCTTTTAAGTAAAAAAAAGAGAACGAAGTTGCCCTGTGTCCTAAGGCCTGAAGTCCCTTTTGTTCCTGTGCAAGACTTCAGGTCTTTTTGAAAACGAGTGCTCTCTGAAGTTCACATGGGGACTGCACGCCAGGCCCGGCGAACAGCCGAGTGGAAAGCCGGATTCTAGAGCGGCTCCAGGCTGAACGGATGTGGTATCGGCTACAGCTTAAACACGTCCCTATTCGGAGCATAACCCTGTCCTTCAAAGTCCTGTTGCTTCTGTCATTAGCTCCAGGTCTCGGTCCCCTAAGTGACGCAGGGAGCCATTCATGCACCTGTAAGAGCCGACAAGAACCCGGGCTGGCAGCGGTGAGGCCCTCCGTGGGGCCAGGTCTGTACTCATGGAGGCACTCCCAGGCCCCTCTGAACGGCTTCCGGTTCAACACATCATTTTCATAATTCTAGCAAGTAACCTAAGGCAGAGCGTCTTTCCCCAGCTTCTTGTTAACTCTTTGCCAAGGAAACCTCCACATCCCCCCAACCCTGTGCTTTATAACAGCGCTATTGGCAGAAATGTCCCCTGGAGGCCTAGCATGCTACGGCTGCAGACAGCGATCTTCTGGGGCCACGGTCCAGGTCCCCCAGCAACACTGGGGGCCTCCTGATGAATCCAGGGGCCCCCTGTGGGGGCATCTGAACGAGCTCAAAAGTGGAGAAGTGGATGGCTCTACAGAGCCGGGGTGACTGGCCAAACCGCTGGGTCCCTAGAGGAGCAAACAGATACCCAGGGCCGGGAATAGGCCTCAAGCAGGCCTGGCAACAGCTCCGGCAGTCAATGTGCCGCTGCGCCAGGCTCCTTAACCTGCTCTGCTCGTTCGCCGACACGGGGGCACCTTTGCCAGAGAGGCTGCCCAGGCCTGGGCTCTGCACTCACCCGGATGACAGCCCCCTAGCGTGACCCCGGCACTGTAGCTTGGAGGCAGCTCCAACCCCAAATTGCCACCTGAGTCGCATGTCCTGTTTCCCCATCTGTAAATGACAGATCACTGCCAGCAGGAAGTGACACGGGGCAGGAGGGGGTCAGAGGTGGAGGGAGGGGAAGCGGCAGCTGACCCGCGTGGGTGAGTGGGCGTGGCGGGCTGGGGGCATATGGCCCCAACAGCAGCCGTCTGATGATCTTCCCTCTATGTTGCACTTCGTTCTATTTTTCCCCCATACTAGGTGTTTTTTGCTTAGTTTTAATGGTAGCACGGACGTCACCACTCCCACCATCAGGAATCCTTTTTTTTGTTTAATCCCATAGCACTGTGTATTTAAGGTCCTGTTTGTGAGGGCAAGACAGACACAGGAAAGGAGGGGCCCAGTGGGGCTGGGACCTTGGAACAAACACCAGTGGAAAGAGGGGCACCACGGCTGGCCATCAGCTCCTTCAACCCGGGGACCCCGCCCCCGGCGTTGCCCAGGGCCCCGGACCTGCCCCGTTGTGACCACTCCCGCATCAACCCCGGGGTCTTGGGCCAACGGGAATGAGCCCAGGGCCTGCTCTGCCGGGTAACTGGGCTACTCCGGCATTCAGAGCCACATACATGTGTTATCCTTCCGGTGTCAATCCAGAAATTCTTACATGTCCCTGCCAATTGCCTGGGAACTGCCCAGCCCCACCCCAGGGTCTAATTTAAGACTAGCTACAAGGCCGCGAAACCAGCAGTTTGGACAAGCTCTGTGGCCAGGGCTGGGCCGGGGCTCCCCATCTTTGGCCTGTCCACTCTGGACGCTCCTGAACACACCCTCAGCAGCACCTGACCACGTCACTCCCCCGCAGACCATTCTCAAGGGGACGGCCACAGGGCTGGTGCCACCAGGAAGGAGGGGCCTTGGGCTGTGGGGCCCAGGAACGCCAACAGGGCAAAGCCAACTCCGTGCTGTCAGCCTGGTCCCGGAGCCCTCGAGAGGCGGCCTCTCCTGCCAGGTCGGTCCTTCTCCCCTGTACCAGCGCTGTAACCCACTTCCTGTCTGAACTGCCCCTGAGTTCTTGAAGGTTTGATTTCTAAAACCCACATGAATAAAATCTCAGGGCAGAAAGTGAGCTGTGACTCCAGCAGTCACCTTGACCTGCAGGTCTGTAGCTGCCCAGGTGACACCGGACTCAGCTGGAAGCATCTTCCCGCCCACCTCGAGGGCTCTGGGTATGAAAAGGATAAACAAGGAGGTGGGGTGGGGGGCTGGTGTTGTGGCACCGTGGGCTAAGCCACCGCCTGTGATGCCGGCATCCCATATGGGCGCCGGTTCATGTCCTGGCTGCTCCTCTTCTGATCCAGCTCCCTGCTAATGCACTTGGGAAAGCAGCAAAGATGGCCCAAGTGCTTGGATTCCAGACACCCAGGTGGGAGACCCGGATGGAGTTCTGGGCTCCTGGCTTCAGCCTGGCCCAGCTCCGGTCCTTGTGGCCATTTGGAGAATGAACCAGAAGATGGAAAGTCTGTCTCTTCCTCTCTAACCCGATCTTTCAAATAAAAATAATCTAAAGAAAAGGAAAAAGCCCCACACCAATATAAACTCCACAGAGGCTGGGACTTTTGTCCACTGATGGATCCCAGTCCCCTAGGACACAGCCTGGCATACAGCAGGCACTCAACCAACCGATTCTCTAAGACATCCCGTCAGAAAGCCCTGGTGACGCCGAGCTGCAGCCGTCCGGAGAGGGACTTAGCTCAGACAGCAGCAGGGACGTGGGCTTCTACCAGCTTTTTTTTTTTTTTTTTTCCTTAGTAAGAAGGTACTCGGTTTATTTTATTTGAAGGGCACAGTTACAAAGAGAGAGGCAGAGGGAGAGAGAGGTCTTCACCCGCTGGTTCACTCCCCAAATGGCCACAATGGCCAGGGCCAGGCCAGGCCAAGGCCAGGAGCTTCGTCTGGGTCTCCCACGTGGGTGCAGGGGCCCATCCTCCACTGCTTTCCCATGTGCATGAGCAGGATGCTTTTCAATGTTTAAAAACATGTTTAACTTTGCAAAGAGTGGAAAGTTAAAAAAATTAAAACAATGGGGCAGCCCCTTTCTGGGAGATGGGTGTTAAGTGACCTCTTGGGGACCCCGGGGAGACTGGGCATGCACTCAAGTGCCTGATGTGCACCAGGCACTGTGTCGCGGCGGGGACTGTGTGGAGAACGAGACCTCGCGGGTGCCTTCCGCCCGGTGCGGGTTTGACAGCAGCCGTGTGCTCACCCCGGAGGGCACTCAGAGAGCAGCCAGTCCTGAGGCAGAGCAGGAGCACTTGTCCAAGGCTAGCCCACCACAGCCAAGGACGCGGGGCGGAGTTACAGGCCCACTTACTGCAGGCACCAGGGACAGAGACTGGCAGCAGAGGGGCCAGGAAGGAGAGACAGCTCTGCTTCCCAGACCCGTGCTCCCCCAAGGGTCCCACGGGATGGTGGGCACTCTGGCGAGCGCCTGGAACTGCCAAGGCTGCGGGCCATTCATTCCCAAGCCCTGGAAAGAGGACCCTGGCTAGGCAAGTCCCTGCCCTAAGGAGGAACGACACAGACAAGCAACGGTCGGGACACAGGCGACGACGCAGGACTACAGGGAAACTGCTGAATCAGGCATTTTTTAATGCACTTTCACATCAACGTTAACACAAACAGCAACGTTACAATTTGTTGCATTCCTTGGAGATTCATAAAAAGAAAAATCAACCCACAAACCAAACTGTCAGCGAGCTCTGGGGGAGCTGAGGCCTCACGACACGAATTCTCGATTTCCCTCTTACCGCACGCGTCTGCAAGGCACTTCTCGGCAGCGCCGTCCCACTACCTGTCCACCCGCCCGCCAGGAAGCAGCGGCTGGAATGCGCACACACTCACGGTCAGGCCCAGAAGAGCAGGCGCGGGGCCCGGGCGCATCGCACGCCGCGCTTTCTAATCACAGCGCAGCTTGGAGCACTTGCGTCTTCTCCCTCGGCTGCTGCTCCGGGTCACGTACAAAATGCAGTCCTCTCGCCAGTGCTTACAAAGATTTTATTGGTTACAATGATATAAAAGGCATCAGGTAAGTTCTTCTGTAGTTACCGTTTGCAGCAATAGCATAAAAAATCTTTTTTTAAAAAAATACATCTGATAAGCTCCACTGATTTATTTCCTGCTAGAAGGGGAACAGAGCAAACACCACTCTTGTCTGTCTACAGTTTAACTTTCTCTCTCTCTCTCTCTCTCAAGGCTACATTGGTTAAAATCAACGGACAACCCCTTTTGTATGTCAATCGTAAATTTTAATGTTTTCATTAGAATTTTTAGAGCACTCTCCAACAAGAAGCAATAAAGTAACTGACAGCAAACTTCAATACAGGAACACTCCAGAGTAACAGCGCAAACAGAAATGTAGAATGTGAATCACATACAATACAATTGAAGCGTCCAAAACAATTTAAATAATTTTAAATATTTTATTTTTAGATGGCTACAAATGCTTTATACAGTATTTCAACATAAAGTCCCCATAACAGAAATGTAACAAAATGGGAATGATAGTGAAAGGGTTAAAGTGGCACAAACTCACCAAACAAATATTAAACTACAAATTTCAAGAGGTAGATTACTTTTGAAGTCGAGAACAAGGAACAACATGAATAAAACCTAACCGTTCTCCACCAACTCAGTCGGCAGTCGGGGAGGCATAAAAGCCCATGGAGGAACCACACTCAGGTCCTCAGCACGAGGCCCATGGCTGGGTGGTTTTCATCTCTTACTAGAGAGTGAAGTGTGAAACCTGGTGTGTAAACACACTTATATTCCTGTGTAGACACGGATACACGGCTACGTAGTCTCTGATAACATAACTGTTATAAATTAGTGCCAGACACCATCTGAGAGGCCAAGTCCGTGTGGACAGATAAACATGTCGCTGGGGGAAGAGGCATAAAAAAGAGTCCATATAGCCCACCTCGTCTCCTCTCCATGCCACTGGCAATCTGCTCGTGATAAAAAACAAAACAACAGAGAAAAAACAAACCGGGCCGGAGGTCAGCTAAATGCTTCTCTCTGCCTCTAAGTCATTTAAAAGAAAGGCATCAAGAGCTGGTAAGTGACCAAAACATTTTAAAATGAGTGCATCCGAATTTGTCATCCCTGAAATCTACAACAAACTACAGATAAAACAGAGATCTTGCTTTGCAAGGTTAAGTTCAAATCATTCCTTTCTCGGCTATGTGCCAAAAACAAGGGCCACACTCAGATCTGAGTCACCAGTCCCGAGACGAGGAGCCGGCCAGCTAGCCCGTCATCTCACGGCCAGCGCCCTCTCTTTGGATCTCAATCGCACGGGAGCCCAGCACGCGGGCCGGCGCCGCCGAAGCAGAGGTCTGACTCTGACCAGGGGAACAAGAGGCCTGCCGGCAATCGGCTGCGCTAGGACTTTTGAGTCAGCTTCAACTGGTCTTGCAAGCTGGGTAGTTCGTGTCCTTGCCGTAGTGCTTATCCTAAGTTGAGCATGCAATAGCTTTAAGTCAGTTAAGTTTGTTTTGTTTTGGGGGCTTTTCTACAGGAAGTTCCTAGAAAATAAGAAAACTGAAGATAAATGACAACGTAACAAAACCTTAAATGAATTGACCACGTTAAAGGAAAAGGTGAGGAGACCGAAAGACAAATGTTACCGAGACAGTGACACACGAGGGACTGGGGAGGTGCTTCAGGGACTCAGGTGTCCTGCTGGAGAGGCTCCCGCTGGGCGGGCCCCAGCAGGTCCACGCCCGCAGCAGAGAGGAGAGGTGGGAGACCAGAGCTGCAGTGTCCACTCAAGTCCTTGGCAAACGATAAAACTCGGCCTGGGACTCCATTTCTTCACGGAGTGCAGTGAGAACTCAGCAGAAAAAGATCTGCTCTAAAGGAAGCTTAAAGAACTCTGGAAACACCTGGGAGGCAGGAGAGCGAGCGCCGCCTTCCTTGTCTCCTGCCTCACTGGGACCCACAGCAACGACTCCTCGGCCACAGATCCCGACCCGGTGCAGCAGCAAGGCGCAGGCGTGTGCGGCAGGCCAGTGACTCTGAACACTGGCTGGCCCGCCTGGCCCGCCTGGCCCGCCTGGCTGCTCTGTCCTCAGGAAAGGACAGGAAGTCTGTTTTGCACCCTCACTGGCACAATGGAGAACTGCACCCTAAATCTTAAGCAGCAAACTCTGCTCGTGCCACCCACAAGGCTGACGGCGGACACTCTCCTGAGAAGCGTGGCACCTGTCAGGCATCTGCATGTCGGGGGGCCGCTGGCCAGTGTGGGTTGTTGGAAAGGAAAACAGACAAAGGGTGTGTGTGCTTCAGCAGTGCATCCCTGGTGTGGGACAAGGTCTGGAACGCAGAACCACTGCAAACGGCAGAGGCCTGGCATCACGGATCACCCCTAAACCAAGCTCACAAGCAGCAACACACGGGCGTGGGAGCACAGCTGCTGCCCAAGGAACTCAACAAGACAACGCACGGGCTCGGAGGACGAGGACTAGCCTGCACAGCCCTGGGCGAGACCGTGACGACCGTCACCTGACTGTAGGAACCCTCGTTCTGTCCTACTCTGCAGAAACGGCCACTCTTATGTCCACACAGTCAACACGTGAGGTCCCAACGCACACTTGTTTTTTAATTCCCCAGAACACTGGGTAAGTTTCTGGTCGCTCGGGAAGTGGACCGCTGGACCCCAGCACAATCCAGCGACTCACACACAGAACCGCCACGACCGACGCCTGTGCCGAAGGTTCCTGATGAGCTCCTTCTCTGCCGCCAGCAAGTTAGCCCCCGGCGACCACCAAACGAAGAAAGTGAGAAGTAACAAGAGCAAAGACAACAACTGTTAGGCACTTTAGCTCTCCTGTTTTAAGGGTCCGTCAAAAATCACAGATGGGTAAGGGCTATCTGACTCACTCTGTAAAGGCACAGGTCCCCGAGAGCTCTCCGGGACGGACTTGACTTCTCACGCTGACTTGGCCCTCCAACTGGAAAAGTGGGCCTCAGGGTAATGGAGGAAACCCTTCTGGCTAACCTCGGGGGCAAACACCGGCAGAGCACCTTCTGGGGCCCTGACCACTGGGAGGCGTTTGTTGGCAACAATCCACGCAAGCGATGTGGCACTCGGTCTGGACAGAGACAACTGGCCAGGACTCTGAAGGAGGACGCCCTGTTGCTGTGGTGACCCACAGCCTGGGAGGAGTGCGCACAGGCACGTGGTGACGCTGACAAACAGGTGCTTCTCACCCAGGCTAACCTCCAAGATACTACAGCCACGCCCGTGCTGAGCCAGTGACGGAGCACTGATCAGATCTGGGGCAGACAAACATGTTCGTGGAGTGGCTTTTGAACATCTGATCCTTTAATCCCACAGTAAATCACTCCTTGGCCAACGACTTCTCTACCTCTTCCTTCCGCCGCGCTGAAGGCACTGGGCAGCAAGGCTTCCACCTGCACCTGCACCCACGTGTCCTCAAGACCTCGACAAAGCAGCAGCCACGCCCCAGCCATCCCTAGTTCTGTGTGGCCGAACACAGGGAGGACTCTTCAGACACTGCAAGTCGCAGCCACGAGAGCCGAGTCAGGACGGGCAGCACGTGCTGGCAAGACCAGGTTCCAAAGCGGTCTGCAGAAATGCTACCTGCTGACACATCCTCCCAGGAGCCGGAGCCACGGGCATCATTCCCGAACTCCCAGGGCAGGAGAAGCCACACCACAGCGTGACTTCTGCTGTCTCATCTTAGCTGTCCCTAGCAACCGTTCTCAACACAGAACACGAGGTCAAGTGGAAAAGCCCCCTCAAGTCTTCAGAGGAACCCTTCCACCCGTACTGGGGAGACGCCAGACAACTGACCACGGAGGCGGCCATGGGACCCTCGAGGGCCTGCCCCCTCTCTGCTCCTCCAGCACCTCGCTTGCCGACCGAGTACCCGACAGCTGCAGACGGCTGGGGGGGGGGGGGGGGGGCCTCTAAGGTACTCCTGAAGCAACATGGCGTTTGCTTTGCTTGAACCACTGTGGCAACAGGCGAAAGCATGGAGGACAGGGCAGTGCCGACCGCTGTGTCCGTGCTACACCCCAGGAACGTTAATCACGACCGCTCTGGGCCTGGCCAGTGAGCTCAGCACGCCAGCTGGACCTGAGAAACGACCTGTGATGAGGAAGTCACACAAGGGACCCCGAGACAGGGCCCAGACATGCAGGGGGCTGGGGAGAAACCCACCCTTCCGGACTGGGTGCTTCCGAGAGCTTCCCCACGGCTTCAAGTTCAGGCCGCGCCTGGCCCTAGGACAGAAACGGCACCACGCGGTGAGTGCCAGGTCTGAGATAAACACTAGCTACTTCATCTCCACAGCAGCCGAAGCAGCGACCCTTCCTGCCTGCGGCTCACATCGCCAGCCGAGTCCTCTGAGCGCTCAGGTGAAAAGGCTAAAGAGAAAAGCTCCCGTGGGCAAGTCTCTGGGCTGCTCCCCGGTCCTGGCCCCCCACGCTGCTGCGCTTACCTGAAGTCCTTCAGCTCCTGCCTGGCGCTGCCGTCCTCTCTCCTGCCGTCACCGGAGTCGGCGGCAGCGGCCAGCTGCAGGCTCCTGGTGATGGGCCCCCCGCTCCGCTCTCTGCACTTCACGGCGAAGCGGTCTGTTCTTTTCTTGCTCGCCAGGGCGGATTCGCTTTGCAGCACAGCTTTGCTTTTCTGCGCCCTCGCGTGCAGGCTGCGGGACGCCTTGCCGGAGAGCTGAGCAGAGTGATTCTTGGCCACGGCCCTGGGTTTTCTGGCTTCCACGTGGCTTATTTTAGCCATCCTTATCGGGCTGGAGTTCCTTAAAGATGAGGAGGTCGGCTTCTTGGACTTCACAGAAGTGGCGAACTTGACGTTCTGCTTGGCCCGGAAGGACGAGGAGGGCAGCGGCACCTGGGCGGGCCCCGAGCTGCGAGCGCGCGTCTTGCCCAGAGGCGCCTGCGTGCTCTGCATCTTGATCTCGGTGTCCGCCGTCCGTCGCCGGTGGCTGCCGCCGCCCTTGTCAGCCCCTGCGGGGGACGAGTGGCCACCTTTCTTGGAGGCATGGGAAGCTTTTTTTTTGGAGGGAGAGAGGGGTTTTTTGGGGCAGCTGAAGGCGGCGTGCTTGTTCAGGCTTCCGACGTAGGTGAACTCGCGGCTGCAGTGGGGGCACACGTGGGCGGCGGGCTCGGCGGCGCCCCCCAGGCCGGCCTTCTGCCGGGCCGACTTGTTCTTCTGCAAGATGGCTTTCTGCACCAGCTGGTTCTTCCTCTTCAGCGCGTTCAGCGTGAGCTTGCTCGAGGCCGCCTTGCTGAGCTCCACGCTGAAGTTCAGCCTCTTGGGCTGCCCCATGCGCCGGAAGGCATTTTTCCCCGGGTGGTCCAACACGACCACACCGTTCTTGGGCTGCACGGTCTGTTTCAAGGGCACGGGGTTCTTCTTCGGGGTGTACCGCTTCCTGTCACTCGCAGAGGCACAGGCCAGGATGTGCTTGTGCAGCTCGGGCATGTTGTCGACGCCTTTGCCACACTTGGTGCAGCGGATGGCCGTGGTGAACGTCTGCGGGATGTTGTGCGTGGTGAAGTTGGTGGCCGTCACGCCGATGCCCATGGGGTTGCGGTGGTGGTACTGGAAGGGAGGCGGCTTGAAGCTGGGGTAGTGCTGGTTGAGGCCCAGCCGCACGTCGGGGTCCTTTGTCTTGATCCCAGAGGCCATGATCTTTATGGTGGTGTACAGCTCCTCAGAGGAATCATTCAGCTCCTCCTCCTCCTTGGCGGCGGCCGAGGGCTCCTCGGGCAGGCTCCGCATGTGCTCCGCGTGGGCCTTGCTGGGGTCCGTGAAGTTGTGCGGCCGCAGGGTCCCACTTGCAAACTCGTGGTGCGTGCACACCTCATCCGGGTGCAGGTCCCGCTGGTGCTGTTGCAAATTGCACAAGAACGCAAACTCCTTTTTACAAACGGAACACACAAAGATATTCCCAACTCCGTGGAGCAGGAAGCGGTGCTCGGACAGATCTGATTTATCCTTAAAAAGCTGCACACAGAATTCACATTTGAAGGGCCACTCTTCAGCATGGACAGATAAATGTTTGGTGAGGTCCTTAATGGAGAGAAAAGGCGATCCACAGACATTGCAGACAAAGTTCTTGTTGAATGTCTGCTCCGGGGCGGCCTGCGGCTCTTCCCTGGGTTTTGGACCTGCACCCTCCAGGTCCTCCTGTTTGAAAGTTACCAGGGGGAGAGAGGCCTCCAGGTTGTCACCAGAGGAGACAACAGACGACACGGCCGAGAGAGGTGGAGGGGAAGGGGAAGAGGAGGAGGAGGAAGGCGAGGAAGAGAAGGATGAGGAGGAAGAGGAGGAAGAGGAGAGCGTGGGAGGCCCGGGTGACGCGGCAGACGTGAGAGGCCCCGCGGGGGGGACGGGGGAAGGCGAGGGCGACACTGTCGGGGACAGGACAGGCAGTGGAGACTGTGTGGTGGCGCTCGAGAGTGGAGAGGGGCACGGATGAGGAGATGCACTGGGAGGGGCGGCTGGGAGGGGGGCGGTGGGAAGGAGGGGAGGGGGCGGGGGTGGCGATGGTTAACACGGGAGGACAGGCTGGAGGGGACGAGGGGGCTGTGGGCGTCAGGAGAGGTGGCAGCTGACTCGAGGGCAGGGAGGACGCCTGCAGGGCCGGCGACGACGGACAAACGTCAGGCGGGGGCTCAACAGGAGGGGCAGAGAAGCCAGAGTCAGGGCCGAGGTCGGGGTCTGGCTGGGCACCGAGGGATCTGCAGGGACTTGGGCTCCTGGCGGCGGCGGCGGCACCGTCTGCCGGTGCGTCACTGCCACTGTACTCGTTGAGGAGGACCCTCTGCAGCATGCGGGTGGTGGGCTTCTTCTTCCGGGCGGCGCTGCATGTGGGCTGCACCACGTGATTTTCTTTGGATTCCTTGCCTTCGGGGTCACTGCCAGGCTTTTTATGCACACTGAGGTCTAACACCGATTCCCACGGCACTGGGGCCCTGCCCGCCCCATCGGCCTTCTGTTTGACGCCACTGGACAAGTCCAGTGGCTGCTGGTTGCACACGTTGCTGAAAGTGGAGCTGGCCGCCCACTCCTTGGGGATCCTGTACTCATCAAGGCCCGGGGGGCTCCCGGCTTCTCTCTCCTCTCTCCCAGACAAACTCCACGCCGGGGAGTCGCTGCGACCTTCTAGCTTGGACTTCTTGGACGTCAGAACGGCGTCCGGCCACACGGCTTTGCCATCGCCCGGCTTTCCGAAGTCTCGAAGGGCCGGGCTGTGCTGTGGGGAACTGGGAGGAGAGCTGGTCCGCCTCTTAAACCTACTCGCGCTCACGGGCAGCATGGACGCGGGGGCAGACACACAGATGGGGCCTAATTTGGGGATTTCTGTGGCTGAAATCCCGGCGGGAGGAGCCAGCTTCTCCTGCGTCTGCAGCAGCTGCTTGAGCTTGGACGACAGGTACACGCTCCTCTCTTTATGGAAGGACACCGCCGCCGTCTCCGCGGTTGCCACGCTGAGGGGCAGCGTCAGGGAGCACGAGGGGGCCACGGGCTCGGCGTCCGTCTCGGCTTTGATCTTGGGTAGCACCGGAGGACTCGCGGTCCTCCGCTTCTTGGCCTCACAGGCCGTGCTGCTGGACGGCTCTTTAGAAAGATCATCCGTCACGGGGACCTGCGTGGGCTTTATGCTCTGCGTGATCTCCACCGTGACGGGCGTGAGCAGGCAGTTTATACCGTACAGCTCTGCCGAGTTCGACTCCATCTCGATCACGTCACAGTTGCTAGTGCTGTTGCTGGTCTGGATCTTACCATCGATGTAGTAGTTCAAGTTCTCAGAGATATTGCTGGAGACATCCATGATGTACACGTCATCCGCCTCCCCGTCCTCCTCGGGCTCTGTGCTGGGCACGTAGACGCTGGGCGTGGGCGGGGCCTGCTCGGCCGGAGGCTGTGGCTCCTCCTGGCCCCCTTTCCGCCGCACGCCTTTGGGAATCAGGTGGCGCTCGTGCACCCGACGCTGATGCCGCCTCATGTTGGTGTGAGTTCCGAAAACCTTCTTACAGTATTTGCATGGATGCAGTTCTTTAACTTCCCCGTTCTCTTCCGCTACAGAAGAGTTCGCTGTTTCTTGGGCAGCTTTTTCTGAGTTCAAGACGGGACAGTCCTGCCCCAGGCGGGGAGGAGGCGCCTCGTCCGCGGGAGCAGCACCGTCTCCGGACCCTCTGCCATCAGCCAGCTCCTCCAGCGGCTGTGGCGTCAGGCTGGGCTTCCGCTTGAGCCCTGCCTCGTGGCGACGCTCGTGCCGCCGCCTGTTGATCTGCGTGCCGAAGGCTTTCCCACAGTACTTGCACTTGAAGGCGTGGCTGACCGTGGCCAAGTGGATGTGCATGTGCCGCTCGAGGCCCTGCTTGGTCGTGAACTTCCTCTCGCAGTGCTGGCATGGAAACATGAACACTTCCAGCACGTCACCATTGGCCTCTTCTCTAGTTCTGGGGGTGCTGCTCACGGGCGTTGCCTCTGGAGAGTCTTCAAGAGTTTCTGCTGAACTGTTTTTTGGTTCATCTAACAAATCTTCCGGCTTCTCATCACACCGTATCTCTGGCTCCTGCCCAGAACTGTCATTTGGCATGTCAGCTTCTTCCTCCCCCTCTTCCTCTAGCTCCTCCTCCTCCTCTTCCTCCTCCTCCTCCTCCTCCTCCTCTTCTTCCAAATCCTGCACATCACAATTTGTGGCTTCTAGTTTCCCGTCTGGCTCTGGCTGCGGCTCCCGGGCAGGGGCAGGGCCGGTCCGCTCTGGAAGCGCATCGTGACACGCCACCTCCACGAGGACAGCTGGGGGCTCGAGCACGGAGGCCGACGGCTTCTCTTCCTCCTCTTTAGGCCCTAGAAGTGCACACAAGCAGAGGTGTGGACGTGAGGGCAGAAACCAGGCACTCTGGCACCCACTCTTATGTTCAAGCTACTTCTGGCACCTAAAACGCCTAAGGGAGATTACAATGGACAGTGGGCAACCTTGACTTCATGTGCCTCGCTCACAGGCTGCACTGGACAGGAACCAGGCTCGTTCGCTGCTTCATTCACGCACGGAGTGTCCAGAGAGCCTGCTCTGCCCTGGTATCACGAGCACGACAGACAGGAACGCCCCACAGCTTGCAGTCCTGTGCGTGTGCCTTGCCCGTGGTCGGAGCGGCCAATGTGAAGCCTCAGGAGGCTGCTGTCAACTGCAACCCCACACGACTCCCGACTGGGCGCCGCCCCCACCCAGAGTGCAGTGGGTTCTTGGTGGTCTCAGATCAAGTTCTCTCTCCTGCCTAACACTACATATTTAGAAGCTCGAACACCTTCCAGAATCACACAATCAGCAGTTCTTCAAGTCAAAGAAACTGTGGAGACGCCCCCTTCGAAGCCTAATCAGAGTGCCACGACCTCAGGACGCCCTCGTCAGTGTCCACGCCCAGCCCAGCCTGCAGCAGGTGTGACAGAGTGACAGCTGCACAGCAGCCTGAAGATGCCTGGGGGAGGGGAGCCCATGCACCAGGGAAACAGCAGGGCCCACAGCAGGGCGAGGGCGATGGGTGGGACAAGGACCAGAGGGGTGACCAGGGACCCGCGTCCTCGCCTCTCATAGGCTGCTGGGCTTTATTCTGAAAAAACAGGAGCTACCAGAAAGTTCAAACAGAGACGTGATCCGGTGTATACTTGAGAGTCACCTGTGCTGCTCTAAGGAAGACAGAACACCGTGCTGGACAAGGGTGGAGGCAGATGGACGCACGGCCTGTGCGTCCCACAGAAGGGCAGGCGGTGACACGGAGTGACCGTGGGGGAGGAGGTGGCCATGGCAGGACTCTGGATATATTAATGAGAAGAGGCTGACAGGGTGCCCAACAACACCCCCAGAAAACAACAGGACAGGCGGTATGGGCTGCGGGAACCCAGAACCCGCCCCAGGGGCCTGGTGCAGGGACCCCAGGGAAGGTGTAGCTGGAGAGTCACACACGCGTCTCCATTTGCTGAGCCCTGGGACGGCCGAGTGCTCAGGGAAGAGAAGCGTCCCGAGTAACTGCTGGGGCAGACGGCAGAGGGCTGCATGGCAGGGAGCGAGCGCTCTGGTCCAGACCAACCAGTAAGATGACTAGACTGGGATGCTCCATTTCCCGTGGCGCAGGTCCTGTGGCCGTGGAGCAAGGAGGACAAGCAACTAGCAGAGTGTGGGGAGTGGGGGTGGGGGGTTATAAGCACGAGTTGTTGGAAGGCAGCACTGGGACAAACAGGCCCCTCCGGGACAGGAGCTGCCAGGGCAGAGGTGGGCGGACGGAGAGGGATCAACACCGCTTCCCTTACAGCCCCATCTGCTGGAGACACCGCTGACTCCAGGCCACACCATCGGTCGGTCCCGCCATCGCTGGACGGGCACTCAGTGGGCAGCACTGAGCCAAGTGGCTGTCAAGAGCCTTAGTGCTGGCTCAGTAAGCCAGCAACAACAGAGCAGCTTACAGAAGCCCGCATGAGCATCCTGGGGGCCCTGCTCATGGGGAAGGCTCTCAGACGAGGCACCCGGTGGGCTGAGCCTGAGGGCGCAGGAATCAGGACATAAGTGGAGAGATCTGTCTACAAGGCGGGGTGGAGGAGTAGGGGAAGAACCTGATTGGAGGCTGAACCAGGACTGATCCACTGCCCACACCGTGTGGGGACACGGAAAACAGCGCCAAGGCAAAAGAGGCACAGCTGTGGAGACAGCGGAGGCCTGCGGGCAGGCGTGGGGAGGAGACCCCTGTGTGCAGGGAGAGGCGAGGCACCAACACAGGCGCGGGCACATGGGCCTAGCGCTGGCTCTGAGGGTGCGCACCCCTTCTTCCCATCCGCCCTGGCGTCCACCAGCAGCGAGGCCCCTGCTCCTAACAAAAACCAACTTCTCTCCCAGACAAACCTCCTACATTCCATGAGCCACCCACAAACTGCGAAACCAGTCATTTGACGGTACAGATCTGGAGCCAACTCTCTTTTCAAATACATTTTCAACAAAGACTCAGAATACTGCCAAAGAAGTTGAAATAAGGCAACAGAAAATGCATCGCTAAGGCTCAGAAACTTCTCTGTCAAAATCTGTGGTTTCCTTTGATGGAAGAAAAAATGTTTTTCACCATGACTGGTAAACAATCCCAGATTTAAACTGTGCAACGTGAGCCGAGCCACAACGTGGCCATCTCCACGGAGCAGCCAGGCCGTGCCAGAGTGTCACACACACCACGTGGTCTCTGCAGCTTCAAGCACGCATGTCTGCTCAGAAACAGGAGTCTCCACCACCGGCTCCAGACAGGCACAGGCGGCACACACTCGGCCATGCCCCGACCACTGGCTCCAGACACAGGCGGCACACACTCGGCCATGCCCCGACCACCGGCTCCAGAGGGACACAGGCGGCACACACTCAGCCATGCCCCGACCACCGGCTCCAGACGGATGCAGGCGGCACACACTCGGCCATGCCCCGACCACCGGCTCCAGACGGACACAGGCGGCACACACTCGGCCATGCCCCGACCACTGGCTCCAGACACAGGCGGCACACACTCGGCCATGCCCCGACCACCAGCTCCAGGCGGACACAGGCGGCACACACTCGGCCATGCCCCGACCACCGGCTCCAGACGGACACAGGCGGCACACACTCGGCCATGCGGCGACCACTGGCTCCAGACACAGGCGGCACACACTCGGCCATGCCCCGACCACCGGCTCCAGACAGACACAGGTGGCACACACTCGGCCATGCGGCGACCACTGGCTCCAGACAGAGACAGGCGGCACACACTCGGCCATGCCCCAACCACCGGCTCCAGACGGACACAGGCGGCACACACTCGGCCATGCCCCGACCACCGGCTCCAGGCGGACACAGGCGGCACACACTCGGCCACGCCCCGACCACCCTGGACAGAAGCCGCAGTGCCAGGATGAGCTCAGAGGTCTACGCCCAGGGCCCCATTCACAGCACCTGGGAGTGAATCAAGACATCACGTCCTGAATTATGGAAGAGGGTGAGGGGAGCGCGGGATTCTTAGCCATTTTACTCTGCCACCAAAGGTGGAGAGGTTCTTCGGTAACTACTGTCACTGTCGTTCCAGCAACGCCTCACCAAACGGCTGAGGCAGATGCACTCCCAGGAGGTGCCGGCACAGGAACCTGTCTATTCTCACTTCATCAGAGGGCCCAGACATCACAGCCCTTCGTGAACACCACCTCCACAAACGGGCCTACAACAAAGCTACAAAGGCATCCAACATGTTCTTGTTCCTTTCTCTACAAACGTTTCCTGAGCGTTACCAGGCTGCCTCCTGAAAGTTGCCTATTTGGGTAAACTGTGAACAACTCTTGAGCAAGGGTGGCCTGGCTGTGCACGTGTAACACACCAGACAGCCCCAGTTCTGCACCAAAAGTCTCAAAAGGTAGCTGGGCCACAAGGAGCACAGAGCAAGCTGTCTTTCTGACCAGTGTCCACCACCTGCCTCTGTGTGTTCCCCCGCGACACAGGCCCGGAACGTCAATCTTCAGAGGGACTATCGAGGAGAAATTCGGGGGCCGGCGCGGTGGTGCAGCAGGTTAAGCATCTGCTTGTGGTGCCGGCATCCCATATGGGCGCGGGTTCTAGTCCTGGCTGCTCCTCTTCTGATCCAGCTCTCTGCTATGGCCTGGGAAAGCAGTAGAAGATGGCCCAGGTCCTTGGGCCCCTGCACCCGCGTGGGAGACTCGGAGGAAGTTCCTGGCTCCTGGCTTTGGATTGGCCTTGCTCCGGCTGTTGTGGCCAGTGGGGGAGAGAACTGGTGGATGAAAAACCTCTCTCTCTCTCCCTCTCACTGTCTGTAAATCTACCTTTCAAATAAATAAATTCTTTAAAAAAAGAAAGGAAGGAAGGAAGGAAGGAAGGAAGGAAGAAATGTGGGATAGGAGAAACACAGAGATGAAATAAGTCTAACAACAGACAGCAACACTTTTACCTGGACACTTACCATCTGTCCTATGGAACCAAGCTGTCCGGTATTTTTAAGTAAATGTTGAAGCATGAAACCCATATGCATGAACATGTACAAATCTCATGTACAGAGACAGAACGTGCAGACTGAGCACACCCACAGAGCCACGCCAGTCACCAGTGCCACCGGCACCCAGCGGCTGCCTGTCCCTGCCAGTCTGGCTTCTGTCACCACAGATTGGTTTCCAGGGTCTTGAACTTTGTATTACTTAGAACGCAAAAGTCTAGTACGTTCCATTATATTTTGACAACAGGGTAATTTCATTTTTAACAAGGGAGTTCTTCAACCATTTTCTGAAGGGGAATTAGGATGTGGTCAGCTCCCTTCACCACACTTGATCTAGAAGGATTCTCAAAGGGACTCAGTGAGCCACAGGGCTAAGCGACGAAGCTCCCAGGCAGTACGTACCCAAGCGGCCGAGCCCAGCGCCGCACGCTTACCTTCTGCAGAATCTCTCATGCTTGCAGAGCTGGGGTCCGGCTCACTACTCTTCAGCTGTGTGTCTTGGGCTTTGTTCCCTTTGTTTTTATTTTCCTGGGACTTTTTCTTCCCTGAAACAGAGTATCCATTTATTCATTCTATCATCTGCTCATTATCACTCTGAATTACTGAAGGAGACAACACTTTTATCCAATCAGAGCAAACTGGTGTTTCTAGGCAATGATCACTTCAGATCCCTAAAGAAAGAAAGGAAAGGAAAAGGAATATAAATACTTTCACGTCAGGGCTGGTGCTGTGGCATAGTGGGGATAAGCCTCTGCCTGCAGTGCCAGCATCCCATATGGTTCAAGTCCCGGCTGCTCCACTTCCAACACAGCTCTCTGCTGTGACCTGAGAAAGCCCAAGTCCTTGGGCCCCTGCACCTGCATGGGAGACCCAGAAGGAGCTCCTGGCTTCGGATTGGCGCAGCTGTGGCCTTCATGGCCATCTAGCGAGGGAACCAGAGATGAACGACTTCTCTCTGTCTCTCCCTCTCTCTGTAACTCTACCTCTCAGATCAATAAAATCTTTAATAATAATAATAATAAATGAATACTTTCACATCAATCAAGTCAGAAAGAAAGGAATCTACAAATCCCACATTTCTGAGGATCTGGGGCTTCGTTCACCGCTACAACAGATGCCAAACCAACAGTTAACACATTGCAAAAAGTTACCACTGACGGCATAGCACAGCCACAGCAGAGACCAGCACCACACAGGGCAGGGGCTGACACCGAGCCTGGCTATTTCCAAGAAGTACATCAGAGAAAACGGCACACAGAGGCGGAGCCAGAGGGAAACAGGCAGAGACGCACTGACTCACCGGGGACCTGCATGCACAACGGCCCCGCATCCAACACGGAGCAGGAGCAGAAGTCACTGCGGCCGGCGGGATCCGCCCCGACGTGTGGGGCTGTAGAAGACGACAGTGCGAACATGACCCATTTCCGCTCTGCTGCAACAAGTGAGCCCCCAGGGCCCACGTCTCCCCACGGAGGCACTGACACGGGGTCGGCCCTGTCTGGAGGACTGCTCTTCCACTCCATCCCCCGCCTCTTTCCCTGGTGTTTCAGACCCAGAGCTGCCTCCGCCCCCCCCCCCCCCACATCCCTTCTCCTCCGTAGGTGATGCTCTCAGAGCTGTTCGCTCCAGGTCCCTTTGGAGCAAGCCTCCCGCCACCTGCGTTAGCAAAATGACCAGAGCACACGGACAATCACGCTCCCCGCGGCAGAATCGCCGGAGCGGAGCGTCCTTTAAGTGCACACGACAGAGGAAGACGAGGCCAGAGCTAGAAAGGGGCATCTCTGAAGGGCTCAGTGGTCAAACACAGAAACAGCAGTTACAATCTAAAGCAAATACTAACCTCGAAAAACACCAGATTTTGATAACAATCTGAGATGCAACAAGAAAAAAACCAGAATATTTAGTCATCACTTAGTCTGTCTTAAAAAGTAAACCCTGAGAGGGCAGTGGAGGATGGCTCAAGGCCTTGGGCCCCTGCACCAGCGTGGGAGACCCGGGGGAAGCTCCTGGCTCCTGGCTTTGAATCGGCGCGGCTCCGGCCGTTGCAGCCATCTGGGGGGTGGGCCAGCGGATGGAAGACCCCTCTCTCTCTCTTTCTCTGCCTGTCCTTATCTGTGTGTGTAACTGTGACTTTTGGACAGAATGAATAAATCTTAAAAAAAAAAAAAATATATGGGGCCAGCACTGTGGCACAGTGGGTTAAAGCCCTGGCCTGAAACGCCAGCATCCCTTATGTGCGCCGGTTCTAGTCCCAGCTGCTCCTCTTCCCATCCAACTCTCTGCTACGGCCTAAGAAAGCAGTAGAAGATGGCCCAAGGACCTGGACCCATGCACCTGCATAGGAGACCCGAAAGAAGCTCCTGGCTCCTGGCTTCGGATCGGCACAGCTCTGGCCGTTGTAGCCATCTGGGGAGTAAACCAGCGGATGGAAGACTCTCTCTCTCTTTCCCTCTCTCTGTAATTCTTTCAAATAAATAAAACAAAATCTTAAAAAAAAAAAAAAAAAAAGTAAACCCCGAGTTACCATTTTAAACGTCTAGTTCTTCAGACTAGAAGAAAACATTTGTTGCAACTACACTGTAAACAGAACCCTGACAGAGGCCTGTGGTTCCTCTCCAGAGGCTGTTCCCACAGACGCCTTCATCACCTGCACCACGGGGAACAGAAGCTGCGGCCCGAGCGCCTCCACCAGGACCAGGACTCACCAGCGACCTGCATGGGGTGCCTTCCTCTTGCGGTTCTGTGCACATCATCAATCGCACTTGGCCTAAATCTGACCATGCAGAGCCTCTGCAGGGGCCCGGCTGTGCTGACGAAACCTGGATTCAGTTGTCTCATCACCCTGTGTGTGCAACGCGAGGCCCACGTCTGAGTCCCAATACCAAACTAAATGCCTGTCCCCCACACCTGTCCACCTGAGCTGACATAGCTGCTCCAAGGCTGTGTTTGGGGAAATCCCAGCTTCTTCCATTATCACAGAAGGGGCCCCGGGACAGGCTTCAGATCCTTGACTCAGAAAAGATTTTCCTGAATCAAAGCCACGACATTTTTCCAAGTTGTCATGACCGCCTCATGGCGCCCCACACAGGTCAAGGGTGGTCTTACTGACCACTTACTTTCTACTTTTTACCTTCTTCTTTGTGGGAGTTTTAAAGACAAATTAAAAGGGACAGGCAGGGCCTAAACTTTATTAAACTCTGCAAGTGTTGCTTGTCTGACTAAATTTAATAGCAAACCAGGTGTTGGGGCTGACACTGGCATAGCAGAAAGCCTCCCTTGCAGCAACAGAATCCCTTATCTAAGCTTTCGGTTGAGTCCCAGCTGCTCCACTTCTGATCCACCTTCCCGCTAATGTACCCCAGAAAGCAGCAGAAAACAGCCCAAGTACTTGGGCTCCTGCACCTAGGTGGGAGACCTGGAAGAAGCTCCTGGCTTCTGGCTTCAGACTGCCCCAACTCCAGTCGTTGTGGCCACCCGGGGGAGTGAAACAGGGGATTGAAGATCTTCTGTCTCTTCCTCTCTCTCTGTAACTCTGCCTTTCAAATAAATGTCTAAAAAAAAAAAAAAAACAAACAAACAAACAAACAAACAAAAAACAAAAAAACCCACATAGGTCAACTTGTAACAATCCTCTGCAAAGCCAACTCAAAGGTTTTCTGCGACTTCTCAAGCACTGTACCTACCCATGACATCACACGGCAAAACAGAGTACACTCCGCCGGCCTACAGGAAAGAGCGCGGCCTAAGTGACATTTCTAGGTTTCTAAGAAAACAGAACAACTGTAGCAGCACCACTCACCAAGATGCACTCAAAATGAAATTGTACAAGCTGTGTAAAAGTTAAGAGGAAAACCAAACGGTAATGGGGACGTGCCTAAGATGGCACTGCACCAACTATCCAAGAGAGAAGAGGCCGTTGCTTTATTCCCTGCCCCAAAGAACACTGGACCACTTGGCTGACCCCAATGCCAAACACCATTTGTGGACTCCTCCAACCCCCCGGGGGCTCCGTGCCTCCTCTTCTACAGCCCCGACGCTGGAGCCCTGCCACAGTGGGAAGAGAAGCCAGCTAGAGCAGCTGGGTCTCCTGCAGCCTCGAAGGCTATCAGGAGAGTCTGCCACAGGCAGTGGCAGGACAGCCGCTCAGGGCCAGGTCCCTCCCTGCGACAGGGGCTGTCCCAGCCCTGGAAGGTGTCCAGCAGCTCCTGTGGCTACAGCCACCACATGCCAGCAGTTCTAACAACTCCAGTTCTCAAGAAGTGACCAAAGGCCCCTCCTCTGGAGAAGAAGCACGGGGCTGGACCAACGCACTGTATTTCTGGGTCAGCAGAATCCCTGCAGTGCATGAACTAAAAATCACAGAAGATACTCAACAACACTAAATACCAGCTCTAAAAACACAGGAATGAAACAATCAGGTTTATCATCAAAGTAACTCTGGTGAAGACTGATGGCTGCTTATGATGGGTCCAGTCTGTCTATTGTGACCGGCACCTTTCACTCACGAAACTGAGATTATCTGACACACGAAACAATGTTCTCATTGTCAATCAGAATCGCCTGTCAAGCTACTTCTGACTGGGGCCTTAGACTAGAGATGAAAGGGCTGTCAGTCACGTGCCCTGCCTGCAACTTTGTGGGAGGAGCAGAAGGCTGGGGCCATGGACTGATCAGCCTAGGGGAGGCCAGAAATCAGAACCTGGGGGCCTGCTCCCACTCCCAGTGCCAAAGACGACAACAAGCAACAAGCAGTGGACCCTGCTACACCTCCTTCCCCAGTCAAACTGTTTCCTGGTGTTTGGTTCCCATCCATCATGGAACTGAAAGAAACCACGGAAGACTTTACCAAGGGGAGGGGCGCGCTGGGCTCTGAGGCCAGAGGAGCTGCTGGGAGCCTGGTAAGCACAAGTGCACTGACCATCAGGTTCCTCAGGGTCCTGCACGGCACTGCTGCCAGCTGGCCGCTCCGCTCAGTCTAGACGAGAGACAGAAATGAAATACGAGGAAGCGGAATGGAAACGGTGACGCGAACAGCTAGAAGGACAGGACCCAACTCTGGGTCTGCAGGGAAAAGAAAGATGAGGAAGCATGGGCCACACAGACGGGACACGGCAGCTACCTAGGGCCACAGGGGCCCACACATGAAGAATTCAGCTTTTTTTTTTTTTTGACAGGCAGAGTTAGTGAGAGAGACAGACACACAGAGAAAGGGCTTCCTTCCGTTGGTTCACCCTCCAAATGGCTGCTACGGCCAGCGCGCTGCACCGATCCGAAGCCAGGAGCCAGCAGCTGGGTGCTTCTCCTGGTCTCCCATGCGGGTGCAGGGCCCAAGGACCTGGGCCATCCTCCACTGCACTCCCTGGCCACAGCAGAGAGCTGGCCTGGAAGAGGAGCAACCGGGACAGAAGCCGGCGCCCCGACCGGGACTAGAACCCAGAATGCCAGCGCCGCAGGCGGAGGATTAGCCTAGTGAGCCGCAGCGCCGGCCAAGAATTCAGCTTTTAACTGTGTGCTTGGTTGCTCAGACCAAGACCAACGCAGTAAACTCATCCTGGAGCCTGGCTGTGAGCAGACGCCTGGACCACATACGGGCCAGACCACGAGAAGGCCCCAAAGACCCAACCTATGCCTCTCACTTCACGGGAAACACAGCGGGAACGCAGACGGCAGCAACGGACTGCAGTCACGTGACCGCACAGCTCTGCAGCAGAATCAGAAGTCAAGGGTGGTGATGCCAAGAGAGCTCTCGCTCCGACAGTCCCTGCTGTCCACGCACACCCTCACTGTGTAGCCAGCCCCTCACACAGAACGCTGTGTAAAGATTCCCAGGAAAGGGACCACAATCAAGTTAGAATGCAGTTTTCTCCTGTTTCCAGAAACAAGGATCAGCAAGAGCACAGAGTTTGATCTGAACTAACAGGATTCGCCACTTTACTGTGTCAAGGGAACTCGATTTTCTAGTGCAACTGCTGCCACACGGCCACGAGCCGCCGCACGACCGCTCCCTGGGACAAGGTGGCATCGCTCTGTGCTGTGGTGCGAGCTGCAAAGCCAGAAAGGCCCACAGCTCCACGCGGCTCGTTCAGCCTGGGTCTGGACTATGTTCTCGCCGTATAATGAATGTACAAATACTAGGAAACTCTAGAGAATTAATGCAGCACGCAAAAATGTTCACGCAACAGAGAATGCAAGGATACTAGAAGGTTGCTTGAGTTACATTAAAAATTCATCCCAACAGTGACAGCTCCTGCGTTTGGCTATTTAAGAGAATTACACTTCCCATCACGGGGGACGACGTGGAGGCTGCCTTCCCAGGGGGGGCTGGCCAGCCCTCAAGTCTCTTGCAGGATCAAACGGAGCACACAGAAGCCAGGTCACCTGCCTTGGTCTCCCCACCTTCCCCCAGACGCACAGCTGATTCCTGTGACAGTTCTGCAGCTAGACCACAAAAGGTCGCTATGGACACGGGCTCCCCAAACAGGGGCAACAGTGACACCCTAAAGCAGGGATGGGAAACGTCGGGCAATCACAAGGCAAAGCAGGTGGGACTTGAAATTCAGTACGTCTACAGTAGGCTCATTTTTACGTTTGTAATTTTTATGGCCTGCAATGTTATAAATATACAAATGGCCCACGCCAGAAGGTTTCCATTCCTGGTCTAAAGGGTGGGCTGTGCCTGCTGTGGGGAGCCCATCCCACTCACCACTGATCTCAGGCCTCCCGGGCTCCAGTCTCTCCTGCACCTGACACTGTAACCCCGCTTCGTCTCTCCCAATTCCTCCCCAGCCCTAGGACACCCCTCGAGAAGCTCCTTTGGCACAACTCTCTTCTTCCTGCTCCTAAATGAATGGACCCCTGGCAGGAAATCTGAAGGTTCCGGAACCAGGCTTTCACACAGGTTGGAGAAAGGTGGCAGCCCACGCTAACAGGTGAGGACACGGAGCCACAGAGAAGAGTGTGGACATGCGCAAGGAGCTGGAGGTGAGAGAGCCATGTGAAGAGGCCCAAGAGAACAGGATGGCAGAGCAGGACCAGCCCTGAAGACCATCTCCACGGCCTCCCATGCCTCACCCACACATCACTCTGGCTTTTAGGTCAGCACGCGGATTGCCTAAACCCCACCAAGTCCGGAGCAGACCTGGGACTTCACCCCTATCCAACTCACTACTCTGCCCACTGGTTCTGGCAGCCATTACTGACACTGCGAGGTGTCACAGGCAACGTGAGAAATCTACCGAAGGGGCTGAGTTCACATCCACTGTCCCCAGCTGCTCAAAGGAAAAGTGTCTTCCTGACAAGGGGCCAGCCCTGGCCCTGGTGCCAGCATAGCCGGGACAGCCAGCTGCCAGGAAAGGCATAGCCCAAACGCAACACAGAGAGGCCCGGCCAGGTGAGACGCATAACACACAAGTACATGCTAAATGACCTTCTTGCATGGTGTTCTGTTTTTTTTTGTTTTTTGGGTTTTTTTTGACAGGCAGAGTGGACAGTGAGAGAGAGAGAAAGGTCTTCCTTTTGCCGTTGGTTCACCCTCCAATGGCCGCCGTGGCCGGTGCGCTGCGGCCGGCACACTGCGCTGATCCAAAGCCTGGAGCCAGGTGCTTTTCCTGGTCTCCCATGGGGTGCAGGGCCCAAGCACTGGACCATCCTCCACTGCACTCCCGGGCCACAGCAGAGAGCTGGCCTGGAAGAGGGGCAACCGGGACAGAATCCGGTGCCCCAACCAGGACTAGAACCCGGGGTGCTGGCGCCACAAGGTGGAGGATTAGCTATTGAGCCACGGCGCCGGCTAGGGTGTTCTGTTTTAAAGGCAGACTGACACACATACCCACGTAGCAGAGGGGAAGGGAGAGACAGAGAGACAGACAGACAGACAGACAGGAATATCAAGTGATCTTCCATCTGCTGGTACACGCCCCAAATGCGTACAACAGCCACGGCTGGGCCAGGCCGAAACCAGGAAATCGATCAGGATCTCCCACGTGGGTGGCAATGACCCAGTACTTGAGCCATCATACGCTGAGTGCCAGACGTGCGCTAGCCGGAAGCTTATGGGGGGCAGAGGTGGGACTCACACCCAGGCACCAGGATACGGGATCTGGGCTACGTCACAATGCCTACCCCGCAATGTAGACAAAAAGCTAAAATCTGACAGACAGCATTAGAAAGGAAGGGGGGCTGATGATACTAGCAGAGTTGTAACCCTGAAGGACAGTCCAAAGACGTCACATGTGAGCTCATAAAGGGGACAGACAGGGTCGGACCTCAGCGCCGCTTAACGTGGCAGTGGCTGAAGGTCCTGCAGTTGGTGTGATGATGGGGAGGAGCGGGGCCGCTAGAAATGGTATGAAACGCAGTTTTCTACAAGGACAAACTGGGCACTTCAATGTGCAGAATGTATGTGTGAGACAAAGACAGGGGCTTGGTGCCCTGAAATCCAGAGTCAAAGGCAGAGCTGCGGGGAGAGGAGCACGCCGGCAGCAGCACACTGGGACCGCTGCTCAGGGAGGCCCCGAGGTCGCCCACTGGGAGAGTGACTGTGCCGCGGCAGGCCAGGCTGGGCTCGGCCGGGCCCCAAGGTCACCCAGTGGGAGCAGTGACCATGCCGCAGTGGGCCAGGCTGGGCTCGGCCGAGCCCCAAGGTCACCCAGTGGGAGCAGTGACAACGCAGTGGCAGGCCAAGCTGGGCTCGGCCGGGCCCTGAGGTCGCCCAATGGGAGCAGTGACAATGCTGCAACAGGCCAGGCTGGGCTCGGCCAGGCCCCGAGGCCGCCCAGTGGGAGCAGTGACAATGCTGCAACAGGCCAGGCTGGGCTCAGCCGAGCCCCGAGGTCACCCAATGGGAGCAGTGACAATGCTGCGACAAGCCAGGCTAGGCTCGGCCGGGCCCCGAGGTCGCCCACTGGGAGCAGTGACCGTGCCGCAGTGGGCCAGGCTGGGCTCGGCTGGGCCCGAGGTTGCCCACTGGGAGCAGTGACCGTGCCGCAGTGGGCCAGGCTGGGCTCGGCTGGGCCCCGAGGTTGCCCACTGGGAGCAGTGACCGTGCCGCAGTGGGCCAGGCTAGGCTCGGCTGGGCCCCGAGGTCGCCCAGTGGGAGCAGTGACAATGCTGCGACAGGCCAGGCTGGGCTCGGCCGGGCCCCGAGGTCGCCCACTGGGAGCAGTGACCGTGCCGCAGTGGGCCAGGCTGGGCTCGGCTGGGCCCGAGGTTGCCCACTGGGAGCAGTGACCGTGCCGCAGTGGGCCAGGCTAGGCTCGGCTGGGCCCCGAGGTCGCCCAGTGGGAGCAGTGACAATGCTGCGACAAGCCAGGCTAGGCTCGGCTGGGCCCCGAGGTCGCCCACTGGGAGCAGTGACAATGCTGCGACAGGCCAGGCTGGGCTCGGCCGGGCCCCGAGGTCGCCCAGTGGGAGCAGTGACCGTGCCGCAGTGGGCCAGGCTGGGCTCGGCCGGGCCCCGAGGTCGCCCAGTGGGAGCAGTGACCGTGCCGCAGTGGGCCAGGCTGGGCTCGGCTGGGCCCCGAGGTCGCCCAGTGGGAGCAGTGACCGTGCCGCGGCAGGCACTTGGGCTGATGAAAGGAACGCACCCACGTTTTCCACAGACTGCTTTTTCACTCACTAAAAACAACCTGCAATTTACCTGACGGTAACCAGTTCAGTCCCTCTGGCAGGATTTCAAACCCTTCTGTGCAGTGCAACTCCCAGGAGCTGTGTGTGATCCTGGAGGCCAATCAGAAAAATAAGACTTCTCTGGTTTTAAGTTACTCCTGGAATTAAAACAGGACCCAGGCTTTCCAACAGAAACAATGGAAAAGTTCCGTATTCTGCCATCCTGCAGCTCAGATAAATTCCAGACATGCCTGCCTCCCACCAGGGGGTTGTCGTGTGGCCCCCGCGGAGGCCGCCTGCCCGCTACAGAGGCTGAGAGCACACTGCCGGACCCGTGCAGCCCTCACGCCCACAGGAGACGCCCAGGGCGCGTGGCTGGAGGGACTGCCAGCTCTCATTCTTCTTCATAAAAGGCAGCTGCACAATTGCAGTCCTGGGAAGCCCCCAAATGCACTTCAGCAAATTCAAATCAAGAAGGCATTAAGCTGCCTTGCACTGCCTGCAATCACAGAGAGCCTTGGGCACTGATGAAATCCCTCTGGGAAACACGCTGCCAGCCCGCGGCTTGATCACACCTCGGCTTCCAGAAAACTTTACTTGATGGGGCGGGAGGGGGGGAGGGTGTACTGTATGTAAACTCTGAAAATCTGACACATAAACAACTACACAGCACAGAATCTGGTTCAAGTTCAGGTCTCTTTGCCTGTGGCCAAACACCAATGGCCTGGGAGCTGCTGCAGAGGTGCCCATGCCCAGCGCCTGGCAACTCAGAGAGCAGAGGGGTGTGGCCGCGCCCACAGGAACTGGTTCTTCTTTGCACAAAGGAAATAATCCCCACCCCCCACCCCCGCATTCAAAGCCTATGGTAAATCCTGCAACACTATAACCTGAAGAATTAACTACAAAACTTACTCTACAAATATTTTCAGGAAGTGAAACTCCAGACACAAAGCGGGGATGAGGTACAACTGGAACACGTGACCAACAGTCAGGCCCAACCATGAGTTACAACATCAGGCTGCACGGCGCCCAGGGACGAACCTCCAGAAAACCTACCAGAACGCGTGCTTCCTAAGATGTGGCCAAGCGGCTCCTCACACAATTATTGATGAGGATATAATATTTTCCCTTAGCTGATCATCTTTTCTAAGATGAACATTTGGGTTGTATTACGCAAAAGAGCAAATAAATAAATGATTTTTAAAAAAATAAATGCCAGGCTGGCACTGGGGCTCAGTGGGCTAAGCCTCCACCTGCAGCGCTGGAATCCCACCTGGGCGCTGGTTAGAGTCCCAGCTTCTCCTCTTCTGGTCCAGCTCTCTGCTAAAGCTGGGACAGCAGCGGAGGATGACCCAAGTCCTTGGGCCCCTGCACCCACGTGGGAGACCCAGAAGAAGCTCCTGGCTCCTAGTTTTGGAACCGCGAAGCTCCAGCTGTTGCTGCCAACTGGGGAGTGTACCAGCGGATGGAAGACCTCTCTCTCTCTCCCCCACCCCCTTCTCCTTCTCTCTCTGTGTAGCTCTGACTTTCAAATAAATAAATACTTAAAAAAAAAATGCAAGAAGGAAGACCCAGGAATCCTTTAAAAATAAATAAATAAATGCCTACAAATGCCAAATTAATGAGAGAATTGGAAATATTTCTATGGCTTAACGTGCAACTGCACAGAAGCCCAGTCTGGAAAAGACCTGCACTTTCCACCTTGCCTGTCCAGCAGAAAGCACTGCGTAAGTGTATCTGTCCACCTCCTGCTGTACACACCAGACTAAAACTGCTCAAAACAAAGCACTCTCCCCGGACACATCACCTCCACAAGGACTGAAGCCCACAGCTACAAAGCAGCCACAAGCCTCATCTTTTCTCTGGTTTCATTGTGCGTGGTTGGGTTATTATTTAAATAGAATAATTTAAACAATTGTGCTGTGAGCCCACCAGTATTAGCCTGAGGGGCGAGGTCTTGGGCAGCAGGTGGGAATAATCCTGAGAGCACTGCCCATCAGCTTTTACTGGGTTCCTCCTAAAAACGTAAGGATTAGGCAAAGGCATTTTGGAAGAAGCTTATAAAAATAAGACGTTTGCAGGGCCAGCACTGCGGCTCACTAGGCTAATCCTCCGCCTGCAGCGCCGGCACCCTGGGTTCTAGTCCCGGTCAGGGCGCCGGCTTCTGTCCCGGTTGCTCCTCTTCCAGGCCAGCTCTCTGCTGGGGACCAGGAGGGCAATGGAGGATGGCCCAAGTGCTTGGGCCCTGCACCCGCTTGGGAGACCAGGAGGAGGCACCTGGCTCCTGGCTTCAGATCGGTGCAGCGCCGACTGTAGCAGCCATTTGGAGGGTGAACCAACGGAAGGAACACCTTTCTCTCTGTCTCTCTCTCTTACTGTCTAACTCTGCCTGTCCAAAAAAAAAATAGGACATTTAGCAAGACACTGAACTTGGGATTGCTTGGCCCCCTGGGAAGCGCAGCCCCTTCATCGCAGCGTGATTGCTAAGGCTCTGATAGGTCTGTGACCCTGACTCTTGCCCCCATCTCCACTCCAACACGACAGACCTGGGGGAGGACATGGAGGCTTCTGGTCCACACAGGCTGGCACAAAAGTCATCCACTCTGACACACTAAAAAAACACTGTTTTCACACTCAAGCAGAGTGGAAACTCAATTGGTTCCCCCATATTTTCTAAATCATTACATTTATTTCTTTTTTCTTAAGATTTATTCATTTGGAAGGCAGAGCTACAGAGAAGCACAGGCAGAGAGAGACAGTGTGAGAGAGACAGAGGTCTTCATCTGCTGGTTCACTCTCCAAATGGCCACAATGGCAGGAGCCGGGCCGATCCGGAGCCAGGAGCCAGGAGTTCCCTCTGGGTCTCCCACATAGGTACGGGGCCCAAGCACCTGGGACATTCTCCACTGCCTTCCCAGGGCGTAGCAGGGAGCTAGATTGGAAGTGGGGCAGCCAGGACTCGAACCAGGACCCATATGGGATGCCAGCACTGCAAGTGGTGGCTTTACACCCTACGCCACAGTACCAGCCCCACAAATTACATTTAAATTCAGCTCTAGACTTTTTTTCTCCTAATAGATCTCCACTTAAAACGCCACTAGCCTATTCAACAGCCAAGCTCATTCTCAGACGTGGCTGCCTGTCCCTGACTCCTGTTCACACTCAGCACAAGCAGGCATGTGACACAGCAGTTACGACGCAGGTCGAGACACCTGTATCTATCAGAGTGCCTGGTTCGAGTCCCAGCTTCTCTGCTTTCTATCCCACTTCCTGCTAAGGCACACTCAAGGTGGCGGCAGGCAAGTCCCAGGTGGAGTTCTGGGCTCTCAGCTTTGGTCTGGCTCAACCCTGGCTGTTGCAGGCATTTAGGAAGTGAATCAGACGATGAGAGATCTCTTGCTTGTCTCTCCGCCTTTCACATAAAATGAAAATAAATAAAAATTCAAATTTAGCACAAGCTCATTATTCTTGCCAGATTGGGGGGAAAAAAACCAACTCTAATATTTTGTAAAGTTTCTGGAATAGTGGTGAAGCAGAAGAGGATCTGAGTGTTCTTCCCGGGTACGTTTTAGCTGCGGGACATTCCGTCCAAGACTGCAGGGTCAGAATGTAAGCTCCTAGGAAGACAATCTGCCCGGAAGAACGTTAACTGTGAAGACCAGGCCCGCTGTGGAAAGGCCCGGCCTCTGGTGGCAGATACTTGGAGAATGTGTATTTCATGAAGAACAAACGGGGTGGAGGGAGGAGGACACACAGGAGAGGCAGGGAGGACTGATATGAAGAGCCAGGGAGCCAGCCCTCCCCGTCAGCCCCCGCCCTAAATACGATGCCCTGCTGTCTCCAGGGACTGCCTCATGTCACTCTGTGCTGACACCTGCTCTCCCTGTCACCCACGTCAGGGTGGAAGGATGCCCACAGGGAACACACGAAGCCAGGGGCAGAGCTCAGAGGACAGGACCCGAAAGGCAGCAGGAGAGAAGGTCTCACTGCAGACAGCCGATTCCCACGTGGTGACGCACAGCCCTCGGGACAGAGCAGGCCCAGCACAGAAACCCACACAGCGCGACCACGCGACTACCGCGCAGCCCTCGGGCCGGGACTTGATCAATGTGAAACAGCCCTGTTCCAGGCAGATCGCCTGTCCTCAGGGCGAGGAGTGAGATAACGTACGTCAAAGATGCTGCCCAGCGCCTGGCACAGACTCAATAAATGGAATCAATTGTAGGGGTGCCCACAGCAGATTCTGCTGAACAAACGACAGAAAGCCCAGCCACAAGGCCAAGCTGTCAGCATGTGTTCCTTCTCAGGAAGGCAATGCAGTGCTGCTCCCACTAACAATGCCTAATTCAGCCATTTGTTTTCTACGCTGACTCACAGGATCCCACCCACCCAGATCTCCTGTGGGCAGCAGGAGAGGAGAACCCTGTCGCTCACTCAGTGATGCTCCACCAACGTGCACTCACGTGAACAGGGTTCAGCTGTGAGTTCATTGAAGTCCGACCCCAACACTTCACTGCTTCTCACCAAATGCTCAAACGCTCACACCTAAGTTTTAAAATTAAGTATACTATTTTGGTGGCCCAAACTTTCGGGAAGGAGACCCTAGACTCTCTTGAGAACCAGCCAGCACTTAAGGCCCCTCTCCCCCAGAGAGTCACCAACACACGTTAAATACGACACGTGGTAGACAACGCCAGGGCTCGGGGGCTGGGAGCCTACGTGGGCACTGTGCACCACAGGAAGGGGGCGCCAGTGGGATCCCTGAAAACGACAACAAAGATGCTGCACAGACTATCTGGACATCAGCGTCCTTACATTCACTGTGGCATAGCAGGTAAAGCCTGCAGCGCCGGCATCCCATATAGGTGCCAGTTCCAGTCCCACTGCTCCACTTCCCATCCAGCTCCCTGCTTACGCCCCCAGGACAGCAGAAGATGGTCCAAGTACTTGGGCCCCTGCACCCACATGGGAGACCAGAAGAAGCTCCTGGCTTCAATCAGGCCCAACCCTGGCCATTGCGACCATTTGGGGGAGAGCACCAGAGAATGGAAGACTCTCCCTCCCTCCCTCTCTCTCTCTCTCTCTCTCTCTCTCTCTCCAGAGAATGGAAGGCCTCCCTCTCTCCCTCCTTCTCTCTCTCTCTCTCTGCCTCTCCCTCTCTCTAACTCCGCCTGTCAAGAATCACAGTACAGATCAGTCTGCACACAGCTCTGAAGAGGCTCCCAGTTCCTTTCAAGGGTGTCTGAAAACTAAGAGGATATATCAGAAATGCATGCAAAATGTCACTTACACAAAATCCGGTGGTCACCAGAAGTGAACCACACAAAGGTGAAGACAGGAAAACAGGAAGAAAATACTGAGCCCTTCACTTGGACAATGAGCAACTTGGTAAGAGGTCTACTCTGTCCAAGCACATGCAGCAAGTCGAATTCCAAAAGTTGTCCAACCCACCGGCTCTGCACCCACAGGCGTCCTATACAGTGGCTGGCGAGTGAACCGAGACAGCCGCCAGGGGCCAAGCAGGTCTGGCTCTGGAGGAGTTCTTCCGTGCTGGGATGTACATGCAGCAGAGACCCAAAGAAGCCCCTTACTCTCCCCTCATTCAGAATCCATGTAATTCACTCCACATCACCCAAGCAAAACCTAAGCTACTGGCCCCGTCATGTTTCTGGAACTGTGCTAAGCCAAAGGATGACAGAATTCTCACGGAATGGACTGTCCTGTTGCCTACGGTGACAATGTCATGAACCAAAGGTCACTGTGCCAGCCACGCTCCACAGAGGCACCTGATGCTCACAGCAGCCCTGCAGGTCTCATCCCCAACTTCACAGGTAGGTAAACTGCAGATCAAAGCACACAGAGTAACCCAGAGCTGGGATTTCAACACAGCCTCTTCCCTCCAAGGCTACGTCTCGCTTGCCAAGACAAATTGCACACTGCACACCTCGTAGCTGGGTCTGCAACCCTCACCTTCTCGCCTCCACCACTTCCAACAAGCTATCTGTGTGCAGGGTACATGTCTATTAGTATTTCGCTCAGAGGCAACAGTGAAGAATGCCCAAGCAGTGTATTCCAGCCCTGGCTTAAAAGAATTTTCGGCAGTTTTTCATTAGCCATTCACCATGACAGCAAAGCTCATCAATTCCATACACTTTTTTTTTTTTTAAGATTTATTTATTTTACTTGAAAATCACAGTTACAGAGACATAGGAAGGAGAGGCAGAGAGCGAGAGAAAGTGGCCCTCCATCCGCTGGCTCACTCCCCAGTTGGCCACAACAGCCAGAGCTGCGCTGATCCACGGAGCTGCTTCTACTGCCTTCCCAGGCCATAGCAGAGAACTGGATCGGAAGTGGAGCAGCCGGGACTCCAACTAGCGCCCATAGGGGATGCTGGCACAGCAGGCGGTGGCTTTACCTGCTACGCCACAGCACCGGCCCCTACTCACACTGTTTTAAATTAAAAATTTAAATATTTATTTCAGAGGCAGAGAGCGAGCACATTCCTATCTGCTGGTTCACTCCCCAAGTCTCCACAACAAGCAGGACTGGGCCAGGCTGAAGCCAGGAGCCGGGCTGGAGATCAAGGTCTCCCACCTACCACACTGGTGACAGGGACCCTGTCACTTGAGTCACCTCCACTGCCATCTGGAGTCTGCACCAGCGGGAAACAAGTCAAAGGCTGGAGCCGGACAGTGAGCCCCGACAGGGTGGTGCGGGACACAGGCGTCTCACGTGGCGTCTGCTCAACAATCACTCGCGGAATTTCCAAGACCTGTTTCTCTACAACTTCAGAGGGTCGGAACAGCACTTTAATCGTGTGCACACTCCACTGTGATCACAAGTTTGTCCTGGCAATGAGTCATCTGTATTACTTTCTATTCTGAATTCCTAACTTTACCATTTTGAAGGAATCCTAACTGCAGAGACATTTACCAATCTAACAGCACACACTCCTAGGGCCCACCTTCCACGGGAAGGGTACTTCATGGGGTAGCATTCAGCAGCCAGCCAAGGTCCTAAGAGCAGAAGACTTGGAATCCCAAGCCTCTTACTAGAAAACCCAACCAGGACAGAGACTGCTGATGGCGTGCCGGTCATTTTTACTCATTTTGTGGAGGTCAGGGTGAAGCAACTCTGACTTCTGTTCCAGTGTTAATCCTACACAGACTAAAGCACATCAAGTGTTGGCAGACAACCAGGCTGTCCCACGTGTACAGCAGGTCCTACCCGGCACGGCCGGGAGCACGAGCCTGCACCACGAGCCTGCACCAGGAGCACACGAGTCAGGGCTCTGCAATGGCCAACGCGAATATCCAGGCAGCCAGAGACCGCCGAGGCCCTCAACCTCACCCTCACCCTCTCGGGGGCCGCCGAGGCCCTCACCCTCACCCTCACCCTCTCGGGGGCCGCCGAGGCCCTCACCCTCACCGGGACCACAGACACTGCTGAGAGCCAGCACGCCCTTTATTCCTCTGAGAATCGCATCCATGAAAAAACAAAATAGAGCCAGAAAGGCGCATTCTATACCCAGGACAGGCTGGGGAACGAAAACGGAACCGGAGAAGCTGAACCGTAAAATAAACAAAAGGTCCTGAAACTGCGGTCGCCCTTTCTAAATGTGCTGCAGCTGCAAACATGGCACAGGAACTGTTCTGTGCGTCTACACACAGGTGAACAAACCAGTTCGCCTTCATTTTTGTGGCATGTGGTGTCTTAGGAAAGCTCCGAAAGACTGCACCAAGAGGTAGGATTATAAATACAAGAAGAAAAGATCCTTTATCACTGTAGCTTTAGTAAGAAAAAAGGGGGAAGAGGGAGTTTAGTCCAAGCTGTGTTTGTTTTCTTTTCACCCAAAGAAAACACAATCTTCTGCCACGACACACACTGCAGCGTGTAACTAATTCATTAAGGGTGAAACTGGGCTTTGGTTGTTCAGACACTGATAAGCTGATAAGACCACACACAACTGGAAGTTTTGGAAATATCAAATTAGTAAGAATTTTAGATGTTATAATCTTATTTTAGAAACTGTGGCTATTCTGATAAACCACAGACACAGTACGATTATTGTGTCATTAGAATGGATGCCCTGCAACAGCTCTCTGGGTATTAACACCAGTGTGTTGCTACTTTTAACACAGAACATTTAAAATGCACATTTATCAGCTTATTAAAACTTCCATCACAAGCATATTTCATTTCAGGATCATGTGAGTGGGGACAGTTACAATAAACACTTAAGGGGGCCGGCGCTGTGGCATAGCGGGTAAAGCTGCCACCTGCAGTGCTGGCATCCCATCTGGGCACCAGTTCAAGTCCTGGCTGCTCCACTTCCGATCCAGCTCCCTGCTATGGCTGGGAAAGCAGAAGAAGATGGCCCAAGTGCTTGGGCCCCTGCACAGAGCGGGAGACCCGGAGGAAGCTCCTGGCTCCTGGCTTCGGATCAGCGCAGCTCCGGCCATTAAGGCCCTCTGGAGAGTGAACCAGCGGATGTTAGACGTCTCTCTTTCTCTGTCTCTAACTCTGCCTCGCCAATAAACAAATCTACAAAAAAAATTTAAAAATAAACGCTTGAGAACACAGAATTTTCAGAATCCCTCAGGACGTTTTGATCTCAACATAGGCCTGAAGTTTTTAACTTTAAAAAAAGTTACTTCCTCCTAGTTTTTGGAGAAAATGGACAATGGAAAACACCTGAGACACCTGAAGACTGAAAACGGATTCCCCAGCGGCAGGTGCCCGGGCGTGGCGCTGACTGCTCACTAACTCCTCGAGGACCAGTGCAGCAGGCACGCTCGGCCCGAGTCTCAGTAGAGAAAGCACGTACATTCCACACAATTTCACATGTTTTATTAAAATCTTACACACATCCCAAAGAATGGGCACAGGTAATGAAAAGTCAACCCCCGCCCCTTTTGAGGAAAACCCAAGTATGCAACTGTGGGGTGCGAGGCCTCACACAGAGAGGCAGCAGACAAAACCTCTTTAGAAGGCACTGCTTCAAGTCCTCCCACGGCGTGCCTTTTAAAGGAAAACAAAAAATATAAAAAGCTGTACAGTAGGGCCGGCACTGTGGAATGGTGGGAAGGCCACTGCCTGCAATGCCAATATCCCATTTGGATACCGGTTTGAGTCCCAGCTGCTCCACTTACGATCCAGCTCCCTGCTGATGGCCTGGGAAAGCAGTGGAAGATGGCCCAAATACTTGGGCCCCTGGACCAGCATGGGAGGCCCAGAAGAAGCTCCTGGTTCATAGCTTCAAATTGGTACAACTATGGCCGTTGTGGCCATCTGGGGAGTAAGCCAGCAGAAGACAGACCTCTCTCTGTCTCTCCCTTTCTCTCTCTCCGTAACTCTGCCTTTCAGACAAAAAATAATAAAAAAAATTTTGAAAACGGGGGGTGGCGCTGTGGTGTAGCAGGTAAAGCCACCACCTGCAGTGCCAGCATCCCATATGGATGCCAGTTTGAGTCCAGGCTGTTCCACTTCCAATCCTGCTCTCTGCTATGGCCTGGGAAAGCAGTAGAAGATGCCCCAAGTCCTTGGGCCCCTGTACCTGTGTGGGAGACCTGGAAGAGGCTCCTGGTTCCTGGCTTTGGATCAGCCCAACTCCAGCCACTGCAGCCATCTGGGGAGTGAACCAGCAGATGGAAAACCTCTCCCTCTGCCTCTGCCTCTCTGTAACTCTGCCTTTCAAATAAATAAATAAATAACCTAAAAAAAAAAAAAAAAAAAAAAAAGCTATATGCCCCAAATTAAACATTTTGGCAAAACAAAACCTTCAAGACCCTAAACTTTGGTGTCACACCCTAAAAACAGGGAAAGACTCACCAAGGATCTCACTAAATCACATCCACCAATAAATCAGAGCTGCACACGAAACTGAAGCACGCATGACCCACAGCACTCAGCTCAAGGGAGCACCGGAACGCGGTTCACCGGTGAGCAGCCAGTCCCTGGCATCAGAAAGACAGCACTGCTGAGGGCCCTGCGCACCGGGTCACCTAGAGCTCACCAGCTCGCCAGCAGCCTCCAGCCTGTCCACACGGGCACGGCGGGGGGGGGGGGGGGCGGGGGGGGGGGGCACGATGCCTCTGTTTTTGCAGTTCTGAAACTGATGGCAAAATCATGTAAAACCTCAAAGGAAAGATTCATAAAAAGCTAAAATTGACATCGTCAGATAACCACTTCACAGACAACAGGTAGCAAGGAGTGTAAATACAGTCTGTGTTTCTAACATCCACTTACTGGGGTAATCAGAAACAGCACGTACAGTTACCCAGAAACACCCGAGGCAGAAACACCTGAAGGCACCAGTTCTCGATGGGATTCAGGCTCAGTCTACAATGAGCAGTGAAAATTCACCCTGGCCAATTAGTAAAGCCAACAAAACACCCCTACTTCTACCAAGTGACCACCCTACTGAGAAGTACCATGAACAAAAACCAGATTTAGGCAGGGTAGAGTCGCTCACTTGATACCCCAGCAATCGCAGACCACGCACATCACCCCTCTGAGCATCACCTCCCATACCCCAGCAACCGCGGACCACGCACGTCACTCCTCTGAGAACCACCTTCCGTACCCCAGCAACCGCGGACCACACACGTCACCCCTCTGAGCACCACCTTCCATACCCCAGCAACCGTGGACCACGCACGTCACCCCTCTGAGCACCACCTCCCATACCCCAGCAACCGCGGACCACGCACGTCACCCCTCTGAGCACCACCTCCCATACCCCAGCAACCGTGGACCACGCACGTCACCCCTCTGAGCACCACCTCCCGTACCCCAGCAACCGTGGACCACGCACGTCACCCCTCTGAGCACCACCTCCCATACCCCAGCAACCGCGGACCACGCACGTCACCTCTCTGAGCACCACCTCCCAAACCCCAGCAACCGCGGACCACACACGTCACCCCTCTGAGCACCACCTCCCAAACCCCAGCAACCGCGGACCACACACGTCACCCCTCTGAGCACCACCTTCCGTACCCCAGCAACCGTGGACCACGCACGTCACCCCTCTGAGCACCACCTCCCATACCCCAGCAACCGCGGACCAAGCACGTCACCTCTCTGAGCACCACCTCCCGTACCCAGCAACCGCGGACCACGCACGTCACCCCTCTGAGCACCATCTCCCATACCCCAGCAACCGCGGACCACGCACATCACCCCTCTGAGAACCACCTCCCGTACCCCAGCAACCGCGGACCACGCACGTCACGCCTCTGAGAACCACCTCCCGTACCCCAGCAACCGCGGACCACGCACGTCACCCCTCTGAGCGCCACCTCCCATACCCCAGCAACCGCGGACCACACACGTCACCCCTCTGAGTGCCACCTCCCGCACCCCAGCAACCGCGGACCACGCACGTCACCCCTCTGAGCGCCACCTCCCGTACCCCAGCAACCGCGGACCATGCACGTCACTCCTCTGAGCGCCACCTCCCGTACCCCAGCAACCGCGGACCACGCACGTCACCCCTCTGAGCACCACCTCCCGTACCCCAGCAACTGCGGACCACGCACGTCACCCCTCTGAGCACCACCTCCCGTACCCCAGCAACCGCGGACCACGCACGTCACCCCTCTGAGCACCACCTCCCGTACCCCAGCAACCGCGGACCACGCACGTCACCCCTCTGAGCGCCACCTCCCGTACCCCAGCAACCGCGGACCACGCACGTCACCCCTCTGAGCACCACCTGCTCTTCTCCAAAGAGGACACTCTCCAGTCTGGCATCAGTGGGAGGACATCAGGACGGTACAAAGCTGAGCACAGGGCCACACACAGCCAGGCCCTGGTTCATCACACGTGACATGACGGCGGAGAAGCAGTAAATCCTGCCGCGACCGTAACAAACGGCATCAGGATGAACGAATTCAGTCGGGAGCTCCTGGTACATACGGCACCAGCCTGGCCACTCCACCTGAGCCCACATCCTCAGTGTTTACTGATGTCCACCTCCACCCTGGTGCTCTTGGGGTGTTCATCCCAGTCCTCGGTCCTTCAGAGGCAACGTCACCCCCACAAACTGCAGCCTTCTCTCAGAACGCCGAGAACACCGAGCTCACGTTCTAACGGCCATCTGTGAACTGGAACGTGACACTGCCCAGGGAAGGAAACACCATAGGAATTTAAAAAGCAATGAAAAACACAATCTGTAATCTGGAAAAAGAATCTCGTGTTCATGTTTACAGAAACCACAGGACATTATCTTTTTTATAAACTTTCAAATGACAAGTGGATTTTTTAAAAAACCGAACTAAATTATTTTAAACTCACTGTCCTAAGGGTCTTGTTATATCTTACCTTCATACACGTCACCATATTCCAGCCTTTTTTTCTGTGTTAGGCAAGTCTCACCTTCTAATTTACATACAACAGAACCACAACAGCTCCTTAAGAACAGAGCCCAGCACTGCTCCTAACACACGCCAGCACCGCCTTTCAAAGTTTTCAACCAGAGCATATGTGAGGATTTTTGCAAATTCATCCAAATACAGCTGAAAATTTTTGTAAAAGGTTTTGAAAAAGTTTAATTAATCCACATAATTTCCCTGTGAACAATTTATATGTAAGCAGAACTCAAGCGCACAAAACAAAAATCCTGACCGACAGGGGACGTGCAATGCTCCACTGGAAGGCACAGAGCAATGGCAGGGACAGGCCCCTCCACACCTGGCCAACCAGGTCACCGCTCCCGTTCCCCTCGCAACAGGCACGCGAGCCACAGGACGAGCCACGGAACGCCATACCGAGCTGCCCCATACGCTGCTCCCACAACTGCACAGGACCGCAGCTGAGTGCCCGGCAGGTCAGTGGCCACGGGAGGGGGCTCCAGACACCCCAAACACCGCGGTTGGGCCTCCGTCACTGAGCGTGGGAGGAGCCTGAGACGGAGGGCGGCCAGCTGCTGAAAAGGTCAGGAGCTCCTACCCCAGGGACGCCCAGCCACTTCTAACTGTAAGAGGAACCGGCGTTGTCCCTGGTCCTGCTCCTGTCCACCGCAGGCGGCCGCCTAGAACAGCACACGGAAAAGGCACGGGAAACCGGGCTTCGCGCTCTGACTGTGACACTCGCTGGCAGAATGAAGTGGGGCAAGCTATCCATCCTCTGGAGCTGGTAAAAACCCCAAGTCCAGACCTAAACGAGAAAGCTTTTGGGGGTGCTCGGCACGCCACAGGACCCCTGATCCTGCCGGGCCGCAGCACCTGCCACCTGTGTCGCCTCAGAACTTCCCTCCACACCTCTGTCCACCTGCTGTCAGGCAGCTGCCTGTGGCCTGCCAAGTCCCTCTGGGGGGTGGGGGGGCAGCTCCAGGGCTGCTCATCACTCCTCTCCTTCCTCCATTTCTGTCTCCCATGCCCGCCCCCAGCACTGCCTCCTGCCCACCCCAGACCCGCAACCCAGAGCCCCCACTGAGCGCGGCTTGCCCTTGCTGCAGGGACACACGCTGGACTCTGCCAGGAGGAGTCAGCGCCTGCTGTCGTCACCTCTCCCAGGGCCCCAGCCGGCCCAGCCACGCAGGGTAGGGCCAGGCAGAGGAGGGGCCGGCATGACCACCCACGGAGCTGACTCCTAACTCAGAACACTTGTGTGGGTTCCCACGCAAGCAGGACAGCTAATAGGTCGCCAAGCTGGGTCCCTTCTTCCTGGGGCACAGCCTGTGCCCCTAGACATTCCTCAGACAGGACCTCTCTGAGGAGACCACACCCTACCCCCAACCCCCACCCCAGAGACACGCTGACATCACAAGACCTGTCTCCTCTAGCCGTCGTCCTCCACTCCAGTGTCACTGCACACAAGCTCTCCACCAGCACTCAGAACAGAGAGCCCGGCCAACACCGCATCAGTACATCGGGGAGCCTGCCACGGCCCCTCCGGCACCTTCCTCCACCCACAAACACTCCATCTCCCCACGCTCCCTGGCCAGCTCAGCCCAGCAACCTCTCCTCTGCCTCCCGGGACGCAGCCGCCTTCACAGCCTGTGCCTTTCAGGGAGCTCTACCCCAGCCTGAGTCATCCCTGCATTCGGCTCTTTCACCTCGGTCACTCAGCACAGCTGGGGAAGAATTTCAAATATGTGCAATTTCAAAAACCTGGAGTGTTTCGCACAGCACCGGGATTTGTACTGGAACACTGCTGACTGCACAGATGGGGGAAGCATTTCCTTTTAAAGCTGACTCTGACGTCACTGTGTCGCCACCTTTGTAAAGACTTACAAACAGGCCGATATTCTCAAGCACTACACCTAGGGTTTGCAGTGAGGATTACCTGCCTCCAGTATGTGACATGAAGACCTCTGCTACACAGGGCACTGCTGGTTTTGTCACAAACTCTGTCTTCTTACTGTCTGGCTATCAGGTATAAGCCATCTGCTGCTATAAATAACTCTGCTCGCCCTCTGATTTGCTGTGAACAGTGAGGTCAACAGGATGGACTGGCCTACAATGAGAGAGAACAGAGAGTGGGGCTCTCACATGGGGGAAGGCAGGGGGACGGGACCTAGTGCTTTCTAAATCTTTTATTTATTGAAACAGAGACAAGAACGCCCACCGGCTGGCTCAGTCCCGAAATGCTCACTATGGCCAAGGGGCCAAAGCTGGAAGCCAGAAACTCAATCCAGATCTCTTGTATGGGTGGCAAGAATCCCAACCACCCACTGGAGCCACCACCACGGGCTCCCAAGAGCCCACCTCACTGTGCTCACCTGGAGCTTACACAAGTACCCCGTAAATGCTGACAGGTTAAACAAGCCACAACTCAGCTGCTCCTCAGCAAGATGGGGGGAGTGGGGGTGCTCGGAGCTGCCGACACAGCCACCCTGAGAGGTGGCCATGTCAGAGCCAGGGGAACCGTGCCTCAGGAGGCGACACGACTTGCCCGGAGTCACACGGCTGGCAGACACCAGGCGTGCCGAGTTTCCTCCCTCCCACGGAGCACGTGTGCAGCCCACTGGGGCTTCCTCAGGGTGCACCAGCCCCAGGAAAGGCTCTCCCGGAGCGGACAGCGGGCAGGGCTGCATGCTAGGAGAGCGTGTGCTGACCCCAGGGAGCTCGCACGGCAACCAACAGGGACCGGGACTCAGACGACGAGGAGCACCTCTGAACTTGGCCTTTTCTATGTGGTTCTATGGATCATCACCTTCCTATGACTCCTAAAACAACCTCCAACACCTGACCCTGAACTCCCTCCCTTCCTCTCTGCCTGCCCCATCCAGGAACTTTTCAAGTCAAATCTGCCTGTGGCCGTTCCGACATGTGGAAACTGCAGCTGAATTCCAAAACTGAGGGTTCCCAGTTTAATTTGCAGTTAAAAACACCTACTGTGTGTACTTGTTCGGCCCAGAGCACAACGGCATGATGTGTGGTCAGAGACGAAATGCACTGTGTTCTCACAGCACCGTGTTCTCGTCCTGCCCCACACGCTGTCCGAGTCTCTGCCCATCATCGAGGATTTACTGAGGGCCGACTTCTGCCAACCAGGCCAGCCCTGTCAGCTACTCCTGATGTAGGTTGGCCTCTCCCACCTGCCAAGCCTAAGGAGCCATGGGGCCGTTCTGCTCCCCTTAGTGCTGCGAAGCCTAGCAGAGTATCTTGAACCAATAAGTTACGGGGGGGGGGGGGGGGGGGAGGGAGGGAGGGAAGAGAGCACGCGGAGCCACTTTCTACATGCAGGAGTCGGGCTTTCACTGCCCAGATAGGCCACGGGTCCCCCAGGGCTCTGGCGGCCTGTCGGAGGCACCACGTGCCCTGCACAGCTGCCGGCCCAGCTGTCCGGCCGAGGAGCTGAGGCCCAGAACCAGGACGCGCTCGGCCCTTTGTTTCTGTCCTCACAACCAGGGTGAGGCCAGGTCCCTGTCCATCCACCTGTCAGCTGTCGTTTTCAACATCTGCTTCTCAGAAGTACTAAGTTACCAGCACCTCTGAAGGAAATTCATGACGATTCACTCTCTGACATCACTGCCTAAAAAGATATTCTTTAAATGTCTGAGGTCACACACAAGATCTACATAGAACTGAGTTAATACAAAAAGATCTACATTTCAGATACTTGCAAGCTATAAATCAGCATTCAGAGTAACTAATTAAAAAATAAAAAACACTTCCCTCATTACTGAGACCCTGCAAACCAGGTCCTGGAACGCCAGCATGCCTCCTCACCAAGGAGCTTTCCAAAACTACCTTCTAAGAGGGGCTTCACGTAAGTCTTTTGGTTAAAACTTAGGACTGGCTGCATAATAGACTACAGTTACAGAAATAGTAAAGGGAAAACTAAGAAATATTTACTATTTAACTCAATATAAAACCCAGCAATCCAGGCAAGTATAATTATGGATGTAAAAGTCCGTATCACTAAATAGAAAATTATCAATGTTTTCTACACAGCCAATGAACAGGAAAATAAGGTTAACTACAATAAGGGGGTACTGAACTACATTCTACACATGCACACCAAAGTACGTCGGAACACAGCTTAGAGCGAGGCTGCTATTAAACAATGACTATGTTCAATGGGAAAATCAGTTTCATGAAAACCTGATGCATGGACCAGAACTCCACCTTTCCAGATTTTTTTTCAAGTACCCTTGGAGATGAGTTAGTTATGCTTAGTGGCATGGTATGGAGTTCCTACAAGTCACAACACACCCAAAGGACTGGTAACATTAATTATAACTGAAATGAATACCAAATAAAAGAACAGGTGAATCATGCGAAGAGTTTGCAAACAATTCGGCACTAAGCATAGTATCAACAAAACTGCGGCCTGCGTTGTAGCACAGCTGGTAAAGCCGCTGCCTGAGATGCCAGCATCCCATACGGGCACAGTTCCTGTCCAGGCTGCTCCACTTCCATCCCAACTCCCTGCTCATGTGCCTGGGGAAGCAGCAGCAGATGGCCCAAGCGTTTAGGCCGCTGCTACCCATGTGGGAGACATGGATGAAGCTCCTGGCTTCAGCCTGGCTCAGCCATAGCCATTGCAGCCACTTGGGAATTGAACCAGCAGAAGCTCACTCTGTCTCTCCCTCTCTTTCTTTCAAATACATAAATCAATCTTTTAAAAGAAACAAAATCCCAATACTCATTTAAGACAGTTAAAAAAAAAACAAAAACAAAAAACCTGGGAATTTTCTAGACTCTGATCATGTGACTCAGAATCGAAGCCGTCAGTGACCAGAGCAGGGACTAACTCGGCTCCAGTAAACAGAGACCCTGGATTGCTGAGAGGCCTACCAACTGCCTGAGAGAGCTGCATTTCCATTAAGCTGTGAAATACAAGGAATATGGAGTGGAAAACAACCATACTTCTTGCCTACGCTTTCAAATCTGTTGTAAAGCCCGCCGAAATCAACTGTCCTTGATTATTTCATGTACAGTGCAACCTCCACGACTCACTCTGCAACTGGGAGAATCAACGACCTGCTGTGTTTTGAGGATTACAGAACTGGACATAAGGCTAAGGCAGCCCAAAAAACCCAAACACTACCACACTATGCCTTGGCATGTATTCAAATTGGGCTCTAAGATAGATTCCTGAATTCATATTAAAATTTTCATAAAAAAATAATCCCAGCTGTCAGTACGCCAGCTGGAAACAGGATCAAGCCACCAAACTATGCTCCTTCCCCAACACCGGCCCAGCCTCTCCCTTTGTGTGACTACTCTTTACCTTTTCTTCAAAAAATCATAAATCGTAAAAGAGAACTTAGTCACAACAGTAAGAACAGCACACTCTGAACTTGCACCCTGCGGAGGAGCTCCCTGGCCGCCTGGCCCCCTCCAGGTCTCTCTCCCATCCTGCTCCCTCTGCTGTCCCTGTCCCTTCCTGTCTATCGCCCCCAACCCCATCTTTCCGTCTCTCTGACTTCCTGTCTCTGTGTCTCTCTCCTGTCCCCTCTGCCTCCCCTCTCAGTCCACCTCCTGTCTCCTGTCCCCTCAGCTGTCTGCCTCCTTCCTTCCCTCCAGTCACCCCCACTCCCCTATCTGTCTCCTCCCCCAAGTGACACCCCCACTCTCCCCCATCTGTCTCCTCTCCTCCCCCAAGTGTGTCACCTCCACTCTCCTCCATCCCCTGTCCCAAGTGTGATGCCCCCACTCTCCCCCATCTGTCTCCTGTCTCAAGTGTGTCACCCCCACTCTCCCCCATCTGTCTCCTCTCCTCCCCCAAGTGACACCCCCACCCTCCCCCATCTGTCTCCTCTCCTCCCCCAAGTGTGACACCCCCACCCTCCCCCATCTGTCTCCTCTCCTCCCCCAAGTGTGACACCCCCACTCTCCCCCATCTGTCTCCTGTCCCAAGTGTGTCACCCCCCACTCTCCTCCATCTCCTGTCCCAAGTGTGACACCCCCACTCTCCCCCATCTGTCTACTCTCCTCCCAAGTGTGACACCCCCACTCTCCCATCTGTCTCCTCCCCCAAGTGTCACCCCCACTCTCCCATCTGTCTCCTCCCCCAAGTGTCACCCCCACTCTCCTCCATGTCTCCTCTCCTCCCAAGTGTGTCACCCCCACCCTCCCCCATCTGTCTCCTCCCAAGTGTGTCACCCCCACTCTCCCATCTGTCTCCTCCCCCAAGTGTCACCCCCACTCTCCTCCATGTCTCCTCTCCTCCCAAGTGTGTCACCCCCACCCTCCCCCATCTGTCTCCTCCCCCAAGTGTGTCACCCCCACTCTCCTCCATGTCTCCTCCCCCAAGTGTGTCACCCCCACCCTCCCCCATCTGTCTCCTTTCCTCCCAAGTGTCACCCCCACTCTCCCATCTGTCTCCTCCCCCAAGTGTCACCCCCACTCTCCCATCTGTCTCCTCCCAAGTGTGTCACCTCCACTCTCCCATCTGTCTCCTGTCCCAAGTGTGACACCCCCACTCTCCTCCGTCTCCTGTCCCAAGTGTGTCACCCCCACTCTCCCTCATCTGTCTCCTCTCCTCCCCCAAGTGTCACCCCTACTCTCCCCATCTGTCTCCACTCGCCCCATCTGTCGCCCCCACTCTCCCCATCTGTCTCCTCTCCCCCGTCTCGCCCACTCTCTCCTATCTGTCTCCTCTCCCCCCAAGACTCGCCCCCACTCTCCCCATCTGTCTCCTCTCCCCCAGTCTCGTCCCCACTCTGCCCCATCTGTCTGCCTCCTCTCCCCCCAATCTCACCCCCACTCTCCCCCATCTGTCTCCTCTCCCCCCAATCTCATCCCCACTCTCCCCATCTGTCTCCTCTCCCACCAGTCTTGCCCCCACTCTCCCCCATCTGTCTCCTCTCTCCCCAAGTCTCACCCCCCACTCTCCCCCATCTGTCTGTCTCCTCTCCCCCCAATCTCACCCCCACTCTCCCCATCTGTCTCCTCTGCCCCCAATCTCCCCATCTGTCTCCTCTCCCACCAGTCTTGCCCCCACTCTCCCCCATCTGTCTCCTCTCTCCCCAAGTCTCACCCCCCACTCTCCCCATCTGTCTCCTCTCCCCCCAGTCTCCCCCCATCTGTCTCCTCTCCCCCCAGTCTCACCCCCACTCTCCCATCTGTCTCCTACCCCCAGTCTCGCCCCCATCTGTCTCCCCCCCAAGTCTGTCTTCCACACTCTCCCCATCTGTCTCCTCTGCCCCCAATCTCAGCCCCACTCTCCCCATCTGTCTCCTCTCCCCCCAGTCTTGCCCTCACTTTCCCCCATCTGTCTGTCTCCTCTCCCCCCAAGTCCCGCCCCCACTCTCTCCATCTGTCTGTCTCTTCTCCCTCCAGTCTTGCCCCCACTCTCCCATCTGTCTGTCTCCTCTCCCCCCAGTCTCGCCCCCACTCTCCCATCTGTCTCCTCTCCCCCCAGTTTCATCCCCACTCTCCCCATCTGTGTCCTCTCCCCCAGTCTACCCCCATCTGTCTGTCTCCTCTCCCCCCACGTCTGTCTCCTCTCCCCCCAAGTCTCGCCCCCACTCTCCCCATCTGTCTCCTCTCCCCCCAGTTTCGCCCCCACTCTCCCATCTGTCTGTCTCCTCTCCCCCCAGTCTCGCCCCCACTCTCCCCGTCTGTCTCCTCTCCCCCCAGTCTTGCCCCCACTCTCCCCATCTGTGTCCTCTCCCCCCAGTCTACCCCCATCTGTCTCCTCTCCCCCCAGTCTCGCCCCCACTCTCCCCCGTCTGTCTCCTCTCCCCCCAGTCTCCCCCATGTGTCTCCTCTCCCCCCAAGTCTGTCTCCTCTCCCAAGTCTCGCCCCCACTCTCCCATCTGTCTGTCTCCTCTCCCCCCAGTCTCGCCCCCACTTTCCCCGTCTGTGTCCTCTTCCCCCCAGTCTCCCCATCTGTCTCCTCTCCCCCCACGTCTGTTTCCTCTCCCCCCAGTCTCGCCCCCACTTTCCCCATCTGTCTGTCTCCTCTCCCCCCACGTCTGTCTCCTCTCCCAAGTCTCGCCCCCACTCTCCCATCGGTCTGTCTCCTCTCCCCCCAGTCTCGCCCCCACTCTCCCCATCTGTGTCCTCTCCCCCCAGTCTCCCCCATCTGTCTCCTCTCCCCCCGTCTCCTCTCCCCCCAAGTCTCGCCCCCACTCTCCCCATATGTCTGTCTCCTCTCCCCCCACGTCTGTCTCCTCTCCCAAGTCTCGCCCCCACTCTACCCGTCTGTCTCCTCTCCCCCCAGTCTCGCCCCCACTCTCCCCATCTGTCTCCTCTCCCCCCACGTCTGTCTCCTCTCCCCCCAGTCTCGCCCCCACTCTCCCATCTGTCTCCTTCACCCCCACGTCTTGTCTCCTCTCCCCCCAGTCTCGCCCCCACTCTCCCATCGGTCTGTCTCCTCTCCCCCCACGTCTGTCCCCTCTCCCAAGTCTCGCCCCCACTCTCCCATCGGTCTGTCTCCTCTCCCCCCCATCTGTCGCCCCCACAACTCTGTCTCCTCTCCTCTCTGGCCGGCCGGCATGTCCCTGCCCCCGTCCACCTTCGGCCCGCGTCCCGCGCGGGGCCCGGCCGGGCCGAAGCTGTCACCCCGCGGGCGCCTGGAGCGCAGGGCCGCGGCGGAGTGCGGGGCCGGGGGCCGGGGGCCGTGCCCGCCGCCGGGCCCGAGTCAGGAAACAGCCCGAGCGCGCGGCGGCCGTGATTCAGCAGCGGGGCCGGGCCCGGCCGAGTCCGGAAAAGGTCACCGCGACGCCGCGGCGGCGGCCGAGCCCCGGACCCGCCCCGCGAGCCGGCGGCGGCGGCGGGCGCGGCGCCGGGGCCGGCGGGCTCCTACCTTTGCGGCTCTTCGGGGAGCTCCGCTTGCTCCGGGCGCTGGCTCGCTCTTCCTCAATCGCAGCTGCTATCTCGGGGTTGTCTTCCCCATTGTACCAGACCAGCAGCTCCTCGCCCGGCGCGATTGGCTGCGGAGAGAGAAGGGACAAGCACCGGGCCAATCAGAGCGGCGCTTGTTGGCGGGGGCGGGGCGCCGCGGCGGCGGCCGGGCGGCCGGGCGCGGCGCGCCGACGGCAAACAGCTGTGGGCGCCGCGGCGGCCGGCGCGCTCCGGGCCGTGGCGCCGCCGCGCAGGCCCCTCTGCTGGACGGAGGACCGCACGGCGGGTGCGCACGCAGGCGGCGACAGCGCCGGCCACGCACGCCCACGCCGCCCCACGCCGAGGCCGAACGCGCCGCCCGGCAGCCTGCGACCCCGACAGGGCCCGGCAGGGCCCGGGGGCGCCGAGGGAGGAGGACCCGGCCGGGCAGGCCCCTGCCCACGCGGGGAAGCAGCCGGGCCCGCTCGGGATGACGCCTCCGCGTGCACAGCGGCGGGGGATCGGGTCGGTAGCATCCAGCCGAGACCAACTAGGGTCGCGTGCGCGTCCGCGCAGGTGGGCGAACTTGTCAGCCCGTGGAAGGCAGAGTTCTAGGCGCAGACCCCAGCTGACCAGTGAGAAGGAGTGGGGCGCCGGAAGCCCACCCCCACCCCCGCAGCAGGCTCAGCTGTGGGAGGCTCAGCTGGAGCCCACAGGCGAATGTTTGCATAGTCTCAAAATAGCCCCGCATGAAACACGTGTTCATTGCAAAGAAAAGGAGACACAGCACCGGGAACCTGCGGACTCCATCAGGACACAGGAGGAGCCTTCCCTGGGAAAACAAAATAAAAGACAAAGACTAAGGTCCCCTAACCCAGGGGGATGGCCGAGACCTGGGTGCAAAGGCCTTGTGGCTTCCTGGTCCAAGGGCGCGGCTGGAACGGAGGAGCCGGAGTGAGTACAGATTAGGAAGAGACCACGGGCTGGCATCGGCTCCGGACTCGGATCACCGCAGTCTGATCCTGTCGGGGGCAGCGGCAAAGCCCCCCGGAGATGCCGGCTTAGGACCTAGCTCTTCCTGCCGGGGAGACACAGCCGCGAGCTGCAGAACTCTCACCTGGCCCGGCTTTCAGAGCATTCCTGCTGATTTTACACGGTAACAAGTCACCTTCCTTTGCTCCCCCAAGGATGGCCAAAAGCTGCCATTTGCTCATCTTTGAACAAATATATTCCCTTCATAACTCAGTTAAACATAAAAAAAAATGATATTAATGGACTAAAATAGCCATGTGTCACTCTGATGAAAAAACCAGATTTTTGCTCTAAGACACGTTTATGAAATGGTAATCAGTGTTGGACATGCCGAGTGTTCTCAGAAATATGTAAAGTCTTAAATGAAGCCAAATAAGAAAGAAAAGGAAAACGCGGGCACCCCAAACTGGTTAGGAGATAGCATGGGACAGCTCCACATGAGGAGCTTAGGGCTGCGTGTGCCCGCTCGGCATTCAGCCGGCAGTGCTGACGGTGCCGGCGGCCTGAAGCCCGGCATCAGCACACGCCACTCCGGAGGGCCCACTGGAGCCCGGCATCAGCACACGCCACTCCGGAGGGCCCACTGGAGCCCGGCATCAGCCACACGCCACTCCGGAGGGCCCGCTGGAGCCCGGCATCAGCACACGCCACTCCGGAGGGCCCGCTGGGTTGCTGCTAGCACACAATAAGAAAACACCAGAATCTGCCCGCCTCACAAATCTAATGTCAAGTTTCTAGCAGGCCAATGGGCTGATGAAGCAGCAACAGGGCAAGAGGAACTTGACTTCGACTTTATACTGAAACAGCTACAAACAACTGACCCTTCAAAAGAAAAACCAGTCTTTTCAATCTAGGATTTGCTTCCACATTGCTCTCTTCTGACTGGTTAGCATTTTTAAGATTTCTCACATGGAATTTCGGGAGAAAAATCAATAAAGGAAATATACGTCTACATTTAAAAGAAAAGACTAAAGCACCTTTTTTGCATACACAGTGTAATAATATGCCACTTAAAGATGGGGCTGGTGCTGAGACAGGCGTGCCTCAGTGGTTCTGTTGTAAGAACATCGGAATGTGTGCTGACACACCACTGATCCAGCTGCGACGTCAGGGCCACGCAGCCTTCTGACGGCACCGTCACGAGCAGTCTCATTGGCTGGCACCTGGTTATGCAGCACATGGCTGTACCGCATTTTCACATTAAAAAATACCACCACCAACAAAAACACTCCCAACCCTGCTGCTTTTCCCTGGCTTTCGGACAGGCGTCCCAAAATCACCCATCCTCGCTCCCCTAAATATCAGTGTGCAGACACCTGAGGTTTGAACAGGCCAACCAGGAGGAAACAAGGGCTCTCAGTATTTGTGACACCAGCTCAGAGTGAAGGAATCTGGAACCACTGGAACACAGAGTGCGTCCACGCGTACCTACCTATAATCCATTCCCAGCAGAGTCCTGTAGAAGGCAGGCAAGCTGTCAGCTCCACTCTCCAATGACGACCAGACCGCAGCGCCTCTGCCCATAGCCTCCGAGCCCCAGCTGACCTCGCCCCTGCCCCTCACCAGCCTCAGCTCTGTGACTCCGCCTCCCCCTCCGGCTGGTTCTGTTCTTTAATAATAAACCTGAATTCTGTAAAAGTTACCTTATTCCTTTGCTTCTCCCGGCCCTGCTTCCTGAACTGCTCTGCCCACAGATCTTTGTATGGCCGGCTCCCTCCTTTCCCAGCGGTAGGGTTCAAATGTCTTTTCCAGAAAGGCCTTCCCTGACCCACAGGCCTGAAAGCAGCCTTGCCGCTGTGGCATGCTACTGTCTTCACAGCACTCATCACCATCTTATTTCCTGGTTATCTGCCTCTGCTCCCTTAACAATAGAAGTTCGAAAAGATGGCAGACTTTGTCCATCTGTTCACTGCTGAAGGACAGTCCGTGGAGCGCAGGAGACAATAAATATTTGGAAAACTCACGAGTGCATGCATGAATAGATAGCAGACTCAGTGACCTTTCTGGAATTCTAATCACATTGCAAACAAGACCAGTGCTGAGGTTTCCCAATGATCTGGGTGCAACAGTAAGTTGCGAAGACAATCCAGAGTCCGGCGGACATCCCAGGTAGTTTATCTACAAGACACAAACCTACACGATGCTACTCTAGAAGACAGGAAGTGATCTCTGGTGATGAGCCTGAAGGACCACAAGCACACTGCAGCAAATGTCAAAGGTCAGGACAGGAGGGCATCTGAAGGGTCAGAACTATGCTATTTCGCACAAAGGTAAAAATAACAGCAGCCACGTAACCACTCCCTCTGCCACCGCGGGTTGGCTGAGGGCTGCTCACAGAGCCTCGGGCGTGCTGGCTCACCGAGTCTGCCCAGCACTGCCTCCATCTTCACAGGCGAGAGAACTCAAACGCAGAGAGAAGGACCTTTGCCTAGCCACACTGGAGGCCAATGTGGGTGACCAGGAAGTCTGTTCCAGAGTCCCTGCTTCTGACCATCACACCACATCAGCTTGCCGAGAGGGACAGCTGTCATTTACTAGCACTTCCCAGGTGCAAGGGCTCTCTCCCAGTCACCTAACTCTAGCGGGTCCACACGACAATGACTTGCTCCTCCTGATACGGGAGCCGAGGTCGCAACCATTTGCCTGGGTCACAGGAGAGTCAGGTTTTAACCCGGGCAGTCTCGCTCCAGAATTCACACTGGCACCCACTGCTCTGCACCTCGCTTCTCGAGGTTCACGTGGATTTCCTATCAGAGAACACAGCTGAGTCTGACGAGGTACTCTGGGACCCCTTGGGGCACACGTTCCTTCAGAACTCCCCTCCCACTCTGCCTGCCTTGTTTTCACCCCCTGGTCTCCATGGGGTTCTATATCATTGGGTCAAAGGCATGTTGCCCTCACTCTAAACTGAAGAAACAGTGAATTCTTGAGTCGTACTTTGAACCCAATTTCAAACTCCAGGATGGCAAGACTGTACAGCAGTATCTTCTAGAAAAGCAAGCGACCACAATCAAGCAGAAAGGAAATGGGAAACAAGGTCTATGAAGTCTTATGTGAGGAACTACCACAGAAAAATATTTTCTGCGAGGACTGGAAGCAAGAACGTGTATGTGTATGTGTGTGTGTGTGTGTGTGGAGGGGTAATCCAACTGGCAGCTACATGTGAACTAAACTCCCCGATGGCCTGGGGCTGACACATTAACAAGACAGTTGTAGAACCGGCCATTGCCTTAAATGCTTGCTCATCAAGTGGATTCAATTGCATAGAGACAGTTCCTCTCACAAGTGTCCCTAAGTCCCTGACATTATTTGATGGAGATAAACGAATAAACAGAAGTTTGCCTTGAAGCAATGTAAGCAAATCTATCTTCGCAGCCTCAAGATTCTGGGGGCAGGCGTCTGACACAGTGGTTAGGGTGCCAGTTAGGATGTCCACATCCCACGGGAAAGTCCATGGGTTCAAGTCCCAGCCCTGGCTCCTGACTCGAGCTTCCTGTTCACGCACACCCTGGGAGGCAGCGGGTGATGGCTCAAGTAGTTGTAACCCTGGCAGCCACATGGGAGACCTAGACTGAGTTCCTGGCTTCTGACTTTCACTAGGCCTTGCCCAGTCCCAACCGTTGTGGGCAAATCGGGAGTGAACTAGTGGATGGGGGAGCACACTTTCTCTTTTTCTGTCTCTCCCTCCCAAATAATACTAATAAAAGTGTGCTTTATAACACTGCTTTGCATGATGTGGAGATTTGTCTTCCAAGCGCTGGACCCGTGCAAGCATGGAGAGAGCCTAGCTGTCTGGAGAAATGCAGCAGCACTCACGAGTGCCTAACACCAGGTGCCCGGCGTGCACTCGGCCGCCTCGCCACCAGCCCGAACACAGGACTTCCCTCTTCCTCCATCTCAACATGTAACGTCTCCAAAGAAAACTTTGTCTGAAGGAGAAACGTGTCCTGAATAACGGGAAAAGGAAAGGCAAGCCGAGGCTGCGCCCGCACTGAACACCATGCATGTTGTCAGCTGACGCTGAACCACCACAGCTATCCATGGTTTCTTACACTTGGAAACAATCTGCCGCCAGACAGCCGCGGCGCCCTGCACACGGGTGGCGGGAGCAGATGCTGCACGCTGGCTGGCTCACCAGGGTCTACAAAGACGTGGGCTGTGATCACTCAGCGCCACCCCGGTGCCTCAATGCCCCATCATACAGGAGGCAGTGGCAACCATGTACTAAAAACACAGAAGCTCGGGTGTGTAGATGAACCACAGCTCACGTGACCCTTCCAAAGTCTGCAGAATCCGAAGCCCCTGCCAATCACAGCCGAGGGCGGTGAGGAGGGTGAGGCGCCCAGGGCAGCTCGCGGAGGCCGGCCCTCCCCGGTTACCTTCAACGTCTTGTAGTAGATGGCTCTGTTGATCTCCAGCGGAAACAAGTTCTGCTCTGCTCCCGAGCAAGCCCAGTTCACGTAGCGCAGCCAGTTGCCCTTCTCCGGGTCGGTGGCGTCGATGCACATCCATCCCAGGTTCGGATAATACACCTGGGGAGGGGGACGCTCGGGTTAAAAGAAGAGCATCTGAAAGACATCCCATCTTCAGCTTTGAGACAGTTCTCGATATCTGCAGACACTCTTCACAGCAGTTCATAGGGGGCCAGCGCTGTGGCGGAGCGGGTAGAGCTTCCACCTGCAGTGCCGGCATCCCATATGGGCGCCGGTTTGAGCCCCAGCTGCTCCTCTTCCAATCCAGCTCTCTGCTATGGCCTGGGAAAGCAGTACAAGATGGCCCAAGTGCTTGGGCCCCTGCACCCACGTGGGAGACCCGAAAGAAGCTCCTGGCTCCTGGCTTTGGATCAGCCCAGCTCTGGCCAACCAGGGAGTGAACCAGCAGGTGGAAGACCTCTCTCTTTTTCTCCCTCTCCCTCTCTCTCTCTGCCTCTCTCCTTCTCTCTATGTAACTCTTTCAAATAAATAAATAAAACTTGGAAAAAAAAAAAAAAGCAGTTCACAGTAACAAAACACATGAAGGAGAAAGGCCAGCTACAAGGTGCAAACTGAAATCCAGAACTGCCCAACCCTCGTTATCTTGCTGGCCGAGCGTGCTGACTTTTGCGCTAAAGTAAAAAGCCACAGTTATTATGCACGCTGATCCCTGAATGCCTTGCTGCCACGAACACTGACACCGGCGACAACCACATTCTCTGCTGGGCGACTGTGCTTGCAGCTTGCAGCAGGGTTTGGCAGCAGGCAAATCCCAGGAGCTTCCAGCAGGGTTCCGCCAGTGGAGTGTGCGGATCTGGGCCCGCCGACTACATGGTGAACCCATGTGAGTTTGCCATGCTTTTGCAAACTCGGCTGACCCTTAATACCTCAGGACAAAGGCGCCATGGACAATCGGGGAAACATCAGCACCGTTCCTAAGCAAAGACCAAAACCCAAGCCCCTCTTTGCAGAGTCAGAGCAAACCTGCTCCTGCAAGGGGCCGTTCCTGGTCACCCAGACTCAAGTCAATTCTTCCCCACTCGACCTCCACCCCTCCCCATGCTGCCGCCCTCATTTATCACCCTTGCATTTTACAGAACATCCAGTTAGCAATGGTTTTTAACTGGAGCTTTGTGTACACATAAACAGGATTTATTTTTCCCAAACTAAACTGCAAAAACACCCAAGTAGGCACTGAAACAATTGCAGAATCAATCGTGAAGATTCACATGTTGAGCAAATGAAATTCGTCTTTTACTTTGTTTCAGAAAAAAGGGGGGAAAAAAACTATCTACCTCACCCAGCAAACACACGCGCACGCGCGCGCACACACACACACACACACAGAGCCTGGCTCTCTGCACTCCAGTGGTTTTCCTCCTGGACCCACACAGGCCACCTTTCCTGTGGAACAAGCTCACGCTCCTGGGCTGTGAGTAAGGACGCTGCTCTCTGGGCACGCTGGCTCCCCAAGCCCGGGACTGCCGCGTGTGGCCTCCACCGTCCTGGGCACCACCACTGCCTTCTCCTGTGGGGAGCTTTGGCTATGATGCTGCATGCTTTATGTTACCTGGTGTAATCTGGGCGGCAGGTTTAGTATTCCATCTATTTTTTAAAAAAGATTTATTTTATTTTATTTTATTTATATGAAAGTCACAGTTACAGAGAGAGGGAGAGACAGAGAGAGAGGTCTTTCATCCTCTGGTTCACTCCCCAGATGGCCACAATGGCCGGAGCTGTGCTGATCTGAAGCTAGGAGCCAGGAGCTTCTTCTGGGTCTCCCACGTGGGTGCAGGGGCCCAAGGACTTGGGCCATCTTGTACTGCTTTCCCAGGCCATAGCAGAGAGCTGGATCAGAAGAGGAGCAGCAGGGACTAGAACCAGCGCCCATATGGGATGCCGGTGCCTCTGGCCAGGGCTTTAACCTGCTGTACCACAGTGCCAGCCCCATTCCATCTATTTTCAACACGGCGAAATGAGGTTCAGAAGTTAAAGAACTTTCCTTTCCAAGTCACCTACTTAATCACACCACTGCCGGCGCCACGGCTCAATAGGCTAATCCTCCACCTTGCGGCGCCGGCACACCGGGTTCTAGTCCCAGTCGGGGCGCTGGATTCTATCCCGGTTGCCCCTCTTCCAGGCCGGCTCTCTGCTGTGGCCCGGGAAGGCAGTGGAGGATGGCCCAGGTCCTTGGGCCCTGCACCCCATGGGAGACCAGGAGAAGTACCTGGCTCCTGCCATCGGATCAGTGCGGTGCACTGGCAGCAGTGCGCCTACCGCGGCGGCCATTGGAGGGTGAACCAACGGCAAAGGGGAAGACCTTTCTCTCTGTCTCTCTCTCTCACTGTCCACTCTGCCTGTCAAAAAAAAATAATAATAATAATCACACCACTACTCATCAGGCCCCTCCTGAGCACTCCGGCAAGAACAGCCAAGCCGGGCCCTCACTCCCTCCCTTCCTCACAGCACTGGGGCAGTTCTAACATACAGTCTCACCAGTGGACCTGCTCTGCATAAGGCATTGGTAGCTCCAGGAGAAGACAACTGGCCTTCTCACACACTGACCGCCTCCAACACCTTGCCGAAGCCTGGCATAAAGTGGGCTAACTACAAAAAACCATGGGATGAATGAATGAAACCAGCATGTGAGCAGCACCTGCTGTGTGACAGGTGCACACACACCCGAGTGTGCTCGCTGCTGCCTTAGCACCTGCTGTGGTTTATTAAAAAACTGGTGGGCAACGGGCATTTGTCCTACCCGTTAAGACATCCTCAACTCACACTGGAGTGCACTGGTCCAGTGCCCAGCGCCAGACCAGCTTCCTGCTAATGTGCACGCTAGGAGGGGACAGGTAACAACTCAAGTGGGACCCGGACTGAATTCTTGGCTTCTGGCTTCAGCCTGGCCCAGTCCTATTTATTGGGCATCTGGGGAATTAATCAGCAAACTAGAGTGTGCTCTTGTACTCTTTCTCCCTCTCAAATTGAAAATAAAACAGGGGAGCCAGTGCTGTGGCATAGTAGGTAAAGCCACCACCGGCAGTGCCAGCATCCCATATGGGTGCTGGTTTGAGTCCCAGCTGCTCTACTTCCAATCCAGCTCTCCGCTATGGCCTTGGGAAGCAGTACAAGATGGCCCAAGTTCTTGGGCCCCTGCACCCATGTAGGAGACCTGGAAGAATTTCCTAGCTCTTAGTTTCAGATTGGCAAGCATTGTGGCCATCTGGGGAGCGAACCAGCAGATGGAAGACTCTCTCTCTCTCTCTGCCTCTGCCTCTCTGTAACTCTGCCTTTCAAATAAATAAATAAATACATCTTTAAAAAAAAAAGAAAAGAAAATAGAATGTTTAAGGGCTATTTCTGTCATGTTTGTCAGCATAGCAACATAAGGAGAATGGACGACACGCTCCTGGAACATTGCCCACCCACCGTTCCTACTTTGTAGTACCATATGCAGGCGATACTACCCCATCCCAATATAAACTGCCCCCAGACTCTGGGTAACAAGCCGCACGTTGCTGCATCTTGGGGGGTGGCAGGGTCCCACCTGCTCCCCATGCGCACACTGGCCAGGCACAGAGAACACACAGACAGCTGCCAGGGAAACCCGGAGCTGCAGCAGGCAGCCAGAGTCTGTGGGGCTGCCCAGAGCAACAGCGCAGCCTGAGTGTGTGGGGCTGCCCAGAGCAACAGCGCAGCCTGAGTGTGTGGGGCTGCCCAGAGCAACAGCGCAGCCTGAGTGTGTGGGGCTGCCCAGAGCAACAGCGCAGCCTGAGTGTGTGGGGCTGCCCAGAGCAACAATGCAGCCAGAGTCTGTGGGGCTGCCCAGAGCAACAGCGCAGCCTGAGTGTGTGGGGCTGCCCAGAGCAACAGCGCAGCCTGAGTGTGTGGGGCTGCCCAGAGCAACAGCGCAGCCAGAGTCTGTGGGGCTGCCCAGAGCAACAGCGCAGCCTGAGTGTGTGGGGCTGCCCAGAGCAACAGCGCAGCCTGAGTGTGTGGGGCTGCCCAGAGCAACAGCGCAGCCTGAGTGTGTGGGGCTCCCAGAGCAACAGCGCAGCCTGAGTGTGTGGGGCTGCCCAGAGCAACAGCGCAGCCTGAGTGTGTGGGGCTCCCAGAGCAACAGCGCAGCCTGAGTGTGTGGGGCTGCCCAGAGCAACAATGCAGCCAGAGTCTGTGGGGCTGCCCAGAGCAACAGCGCAGCCTGAGTGTGTGGGGCTCCCAGAGCAACAGCGCAGCCTGAGTGTGTGGGGCTGCCCAGAGCAACAATGCAGCCAGAGTCTGTGGGGCTGCCCAGAGCAACAGCGCAGCCTGAGTGTGTGGGGCTACCCAGAGCAACAATGCAGCCAGAGTCTGTGGGGCTGCCCAGAGCAACAATGCAGCCTGAGTGTGTGGGGCTGCCCAGAGCAACAGCGCAGCCTGAGTGTGTGGGGCTGCCCAGAGCAACAGCGCAGCTTGAGCTGGAACCCCCTGGTGCTCAGGTCAGCCTGAACCTTTGCAGGAAGCAAAGCGCTCCAGTTGTGCAAATTCGTCATTTATGCACAGCTCCCTTTGCTTCAAAGGGGACTAAGGAAACTCCTAGGCCAGACTGATCTGCAAAAGCAAAATATTCTTTTGTTTTATTAAAAAGATGAACACTTCTTTAAAATAGACTAACAAGTAATTAATTCACAAAAGAATACAAGTACCCCAAACCTCAAAAACACAGACACACACAGACACACACACACACAGCTCGGGTAAGGCAGTAAAACAGCCACTTGGGAAACACACATCCCATGGGGGGGGCTGTGACTGACTCTCAGCTGCCACGCTTCGGAGCCAGCTCCTTGCTATTACTTCACACCCATGGGAAGCAGCAAACGATGGCTTAAGTTCTTAGGTCTCTGCCACCCACAGGGGAGACCGAAACTGAGTTCCAGGCTCCTAGCTTCAGCCTTGCTCAGTGCCGGCTGTTGTGGGCATTTGAGAATGAAGCAGTGGATGGAGAATCTCTCTTTCTCGAGAGATCCTTTATTTGCCTTCCAAATAAAATGAAAATAATTTTTAAATATATTAAACTTAATAAAACTAACTTCAAATTAAAACTATTTTCTATTAAATTAGCAAAAAGTTTGTTAATGAAGAGGAAAAAATGGGAAGAGTATAGGAAACAAGACTTCCCCCAAACGCTGCTGATCAAAGAACAAACTGGTGTAAAGGTTTTGGATGGAATTTAGTAGAATGTGACCAAGAAAGTCTCCAACACATGCAGCATATACTTTAGCCATCAGGTAGGGATTTACTCTGATGAGATGACAGGGCAGTTGTACCCGGATGTGTGAACACAGATGTTCACAATAGTGAGACTTACTGAAGCTGATCCCAGTCCACATCCACGCAATAACAGAGGCAGCTCAGTGAGTGACAGCCCCTCCTTGCAGCAAAGACCAAGGCTCTGAAAAGCACTGTTGGAGCCGGCGCTGTGGCGCGGTGGGTTAATGTCTTGGCCTGAAGCGCCAGCATCCCATATGGGCGCCATTTTGAGACCCGGCTGCTCCACGTCCTGCCCAGCTCTCTGCTATGGCCTGGGAAAGCAGTGGAAGATGGCCCAACTCCTTGGGCCCCTGCATCCACATGGAAGACCAGGAGGAAGTTCCTGGTCCTGGCTCCTGATTGGCACAGCTCCAGCCATTGCGGCCAATTGGGGAGTGAACCATCGGATGGAAGACCTCCCCCCCAACCCCGTAATGCTGACTTTCAAATAAATAAATAAATATTAAAAAGAATAAAAAAGAAAAGCACTGTTGTGTGAACAGTGGGTAGGTGATGTGCTAACTTCTGCTTCTGTTAGATGATTCTCCATCACCTGAGAATTTTATCTCTATAATCAAGAGAAAAGTACAGCCATTTATGGCATTATTCAGAATATATGAATGACTGAACAAAGCCATTTATAGAAATACAGGCAGATATGGTATCATTTTTTTTTACATATAGGAACATTAAAGAGAAACATAATCTGAACCTAAATATATGAAAATGTCAATAATGGTTTTCTCTAAAAAGCAGGGTAACCCATAACTGCTTTCCCTTTATTTATGTGAACTTCCTACTTTCGGGCCACACAGCACAAACACGAGGCTGCTGGAAGAACAGCCTTTTGAATAAAAGCCGGAATTTGAGTGACAGCAGCCAGTCTGCCGCACACCGCACTGAAGGCCCTCATCACACACACGCACCTTTGGAAAAGCACAGAACTGTCGCATTTTTCCCGAGTGTACCCGTACATACAGGAACCCGGATGGGATGTGATTTTACACAATTCCCTTCACAGGTGTCAAACCTCGGTTTCCAATCAAATTTCAGTGACTGAGACACAGAACCTGTCTCCAAATGTGATGAAAGTTTGCTTAATCTAGCAAAACTCACCAGACTACAAAGGCACCCGTCCCAATCTCTCCTTCTCAGACAAGGCAAAGGCAGGTAAACCTCCGACCCGGGCTCAAACCCAAGAAACGACACACCTAAGAAACCCATTTCCAGATCTTCATGAGGCCAGGAAACACTCAGCTGATGTGACCCCAAAGAGCACCGCTACACCTGATCCACCATTCTCCTGATCCACTCTAGAGAACAGCCCCTCTAACAAAGCAAGGCGGCGGGTGACAACATACCGCTATAAAATAACCTTGCTAGTGAACTCACTTTCAGGTTGAAATTGCCCATTCTAGAAAGAGCTGAAAAAGGGAAGCACCAGCATACCGCGCACTGGCTACGCGCTTTACGTGCTGTTTTGGTTAACCTTTATAGCAATCTGCAAAATGATTATGAGATATTATTAAGCCCATTTCATAAAGAGGAAACCTAGGAAAGGTTGATGATAGCTTTAGTCAAATAATCAAATCACCAAAAATGGAGCCAGGATTCAAACCTGGTCCCCTCATTTCTTCCATCACCAAAATAAAAGAGAGAAGCAACCGGAGAGTGGAGAAGGAGGCGCAGGCTTCTGGGCTGCTGGCGGCGTTCTCTGTCCATTTTCCTGTCTGCAAACCCTTTCCCGTTCCCACCACACCAAGTGATCTGCCCTAGCTCCTTTCTGTCTCTCCCACCACTAACAACTGTGCATCAACTTCTTGTCAAGCAGAACCCAATCTTCACACCACCCGAGGTAACCCCGCTGTTTAGAAATAGTTACAAAAGAATCTAAATTCAAATTTTATACACATGACAATTTAAATACACATTCAAAATTAAATCTCCATGCCATATGGAGAAAAGTTTGCAAAGAACAAACCAAACTGGGGTGGGTGCTGTGGCACAGTGGATTAAGCCACCACTTTAGACACTTGTCCCCCGTGTCGGAGTGCCAGTTCAAGTCCCGGCCGCTCCACTTCCAAACCAGCTCCCTACTAATGCGCCTGGGAAGTAGCAGATGACTGCTCAAGTACTTGTGTCCCTGCCACCCACGTTGAGAGACCCGGATGGAGTTCCAGGCTCCTGGCTTTGGCATGGCCCAGACCTAACAACTGTGAGCACTGGGGGAGTGAATCAGCAGATGGAAGATCTCTCTCTCTCTCTCTCTCTCTCTCCCCCCCCCCCCCCATTCTGTCATTCTTTCAGAACTTAAAGAAACCTTAAAATAACTAGGTAAAATGTAAAGCCCACTCTCAGCTCCAGGGCTGTAAGCTGAGCATGGCTCACTGGCTGGAAGCCAGCAGCTGAGTTGCACTTTCTGGACAAAAGGCCTAAAATCAGCTGGTGGCCTCTGCGCTATTGCTTGCAATTTTAACTTACAGATAACTTGACTTTAGAAGATTTGAGAAGGCAAGGAGGATGAAACCTGCTGGCATTTCATCACAGTAGTGCTGACAGAGAACGTTTTCACTTTACAGTGCATAATGTCTTCCATTTCAGAGACAGTTCTCTATCAATTTTAATTGATACACAAGTTCTACTTCCCCCTCTTCCTGACTCAAAATCAAAATGTGTCGCCTGAATGCACAAAAGGCAAACAGAAGCAGTAAACTATCAGTTTTCAGTGATAACAATGGATACTGTAAAACTAGTGAAAAAACAAAGAAATCAGAACACTGGGTTTTACAGGCTAGGAGGAAAGGAGGGCTGCTGGACAAGACTCACCAAAGGTTAAAATGTGCCTAACACACGCTCTCTCTCTCGCTCTCGCTCTAGCTCTCCTCTCACTCCTTCCTTCCTTTCTGGAAAAAAATTAATTAATTAAATAAACGAAAAAAACCTGCCTAACTTCCCGACTTAATATGACTATCTCTAGAAATTTAGAAGGGAGCTCCAAATAGTTTGGGGGGCGGGGGGAGTGTTGTTATGGCATAGTGGGTACAGCAACCACCTGTGCTGTCAGTTCGTGTCCTGGTGGCTCCACTTCCAATCCAGCTCCCTGGTAATGGCCTGGGAAATGCAGCAGAGGCTGGCCCAAGGGCTGGAGCCCCTGCTGCCTACATGAGAAACCCAGAAGAACTTCCTGGCTCCTGGCTTCAGCCTGGTCCAGAGCTGGCCACTGCACCACCTGGGGAGTGAACCATTAGATGGAAGGAAGATCTCTCGATCTTGATCTCTCTCTCTCTCTCTCTCTCTCTCAAATAAATAAAATGTTTATAGAAAATCTGGGGCCAGCGTTGTGATACAGTAGGTTAAACCACCACCTGGGACTCTGGCTTCCCACATGGACCCTGTTCTTGTCCCAGCTGCTCCACTTCCAATCCAGCTCCCCACCAATGGCCTGGGAAAAGCAACAGAGGATGGCCCAAGTCCTTAGGCCTCTGCCACCTATGTGGGAGATCCAGAAGAAACTCCTGGTTCCTGGCTCCTGGCCTTAGATCGGCGCAGCTCCGGCTATTGCAGCCTCCTGGGGAGTGAACCAGTGGGTGGAAGACCTCTCTCTCTCTCTGTCTCTACCTCTCTCTGTAACTCTTGCAAATAAATAAAATAAATCTTAAAAAAAAGAAAATTGTTATAGTACAAATAAAAATTTTTTTATATTTATTTATTTATTTGAAAGGCAGAGTCACAGAGAGGCAGAGGCAGAGAGAGAGGTCTTCCATCTGCTGGTTCACTACCCAATTAGCCACAATAGCCAGAGCTGCACTGATCTGAGGCCACGAGCCAGCAGCTTCTTCCAGGTCTCCCACGCGGGTGCAAGAGCCCAAGGACTTGGACCATCTTCTACTGCTTTCCTAGGCCATAGCAGAGAGCTGGATAGTAAGTGGAGCAGGCAGGACTCAAACCAGCGCCCATATGGGATGCCAGCACTGTAGGTGGAACCTTTACCTGCTATGCCACAGTGCCAGTCCCAACAAATAAATTTGAAATGCATGCATATGAGTGGGTCTTATGTTCATGGAAAATAAATATAATTTAAAAACTATGTATGGATTTTAAAATTTTTTGCATCAAAATAAACATCTTTTATTTTCATTTCCACCTCTCTGAAGTCCTCATATCTCAAAAGGACAACACTTGTGCATACACGGTGAGCTTTATACTTTGAGGAATTATACATAATCACAGTAAAACTACTTAAATGTCCAAGAGGGCCTGGCATACTGTGGAATTCTAGGTAGCCTCGAGGAATGATGACGCAAACAAGTAGTTAGCACATATATTTCCAGAACATATTGAAAAAAAAGCACATTATAGAACTGTATTAACTGTTTGACCTCAGTGGCATAAATCTCTATACCTGGTGTTTGTGGATACACTAGAATGTGTGAGAAACAGAAGAAGACGACAGGTAGAGACAGAGCTGACAGAATGTTCCTGAAGACGACCAAGATGCTCACAGTGGCCACGCCCGGATGGCAGGCGCTTACGTGATTCTTGCTTTCGTGCCTGTATGTGTATACATTAATACTACTCCACATGTCACAGAAGGTTTGTGAGAATGCACAACACCAAGAGTAAGCTCTGATGTGAGCCACAGACTCTGGGTAACGCGAGGCGTCAGTACAGGTTCACGGTTACACAGAACCGCCCTGTGATGCAGGGTGCTGAGCAGGCTGTGCGTGGCAGGGCAGCAGCCACACGGAACTTGCTGTGGCCTGAGAATGTCGCCCAAAAGCAAGCCCTAGGGGCCGGCGCTGTGGCCCAGTAGGCTAAGCCTCCACTGCAGCGCCGGCATCCAATATGGGCACCAGTTCATGTCCTGGTTGCTCCACTTCCAATCTAGCTCTCCGCTATTGCCTCAGAAAGCAGTGGAAGATGATCCAAGTGCTTGGGCCCCTGTACCCGCATGGGAGACCTGGAAGAGGCTCCGCTCCTGGCTCCTGGCTTCAGATCTGCCCAGCGCTGGCCGTTGTGACCACTGGGGAGGTGAACCTTTCTCTCTGTCTCTGTGTCCATAACTCTACCTCTCAAATAAATAAATCTTTAAATGGAAAAAAAAAAAAAAAAAAAAAGCAAGCACTGGAAACTTAGTCCTCAGCTCAACAAAGTGGCAAGACAGGGCCTATCGGGAGGTGTTTAGGTCATGGGGCTGCCGTTCTTGTGGACGGATGAGAATCAGCTACAAGGGGCTCAGGGCTGCACCCTCGCCCTCCTGCAACCTCTCACACTCTGAGTCCTGTGCTGTGTTGACACAGCCGGAAGGCCCTCGCTAGGTGCACCACTCAGACTTGGACCTCTTAGCCTCCAGAACCGGGAGCCAATTAAAGTCCTAGTGTTTACAAATCACCCAGTCTGTGGTGTTCTATTGTAGCAGCACAAAACAGATGACAACAGAGGGCCTGCACTGTGGCCCAGCACGGTAAGCCTCCCACTGCGATGCCAGTGTCCCCTGTTGGAGTGCTGGTTTGAGTCCTGGCTGCTCCACTTCTGATCCGGCTCCCTGCTGATGCGCCTCGGAAAGCAGCAGATGATGGCTCCATTATTGGTGTTCCTGCACCCATTTGGGAGCCCACAATAGAGTTCCAGGCTCCTGGCTTCAGCCTGGCCCAGCGTGGGTTGCTGCAGCCATTTGAAGAGTGAACCAGCAGATGGAAGACCATTATCTCCACCTACCCACCCCACCACTCTGCCTTTTAAATAAATAAAACACTAAATCCTTAAAAAAATAATAACAAAAAGAGGAATGATCTATACTTTTTGGTCGCTTTTGCTGTGAACCTAAAACTTCCCTAAAAAAAGAGTCATTAGGGCCAGTGTTGTAGTGTAGCAGGTAAAGCTGCTACCTGCAATGCTGGTATCCCATATGGGCACTGGTTAGTGTCCCGCTGCTCAACTTCCTATCCAGCTCCCTGCTAACAGCCTGGGAAAAGCAGCAAAGGGTGGCCCAAGTGTCTGGGCTCCTGCATCCATGTGGGAAACCCAAGTGAAGCTCCTGGCTTCGGCCTGGCCTGGCCCGGCCCGTTGTGGCCATCTGGGGAGTGAACCAGTAGACAGAAGATCTCTCCCTCTCTCTCCCCTCACTTTTCTTTCCCTGCCCCAGCCCTCTCTATTATAACTCTGACTTTCTAAATAAATAAACACATCTTTTTTTAAAAGTAAGAATAAATAAATGAAAATATAACAGTAAAACAAAATACCGCAGTTTCTGATAGCCGGCTGTCCCTGCCAGAAGCGTGTCAGGGAAACTCTGCTGTTTCTCTCCTGTTGACTCTGACTTAATAGACTGTTTGCAGTGAAAGTTTGGAAGACTTGGGACTGGGTTAGATACTCAAGGCCTCAAGAAAAGCAATTTAACACTTTGTCTCAGATTAGCTTCCAATGGAGTTCTTGGGGTGTTAGACCCAACGGCTAAAAGATAAGCAGGTCTTAAGGGGATTTGAAGACAACAGATAAGATTCCGATGAGAACCATTTCTACTACCTTAATAAGCAACATTCTGATGCCAGTCTGAGGAAAAGACCAGGGGTGGAATGAATTAATGAGAGACTAAACGCTACCCGATTTTCATCTTCCTCTTTATAAGAAACATGTACCTTACAATTCCTACATTCTGCCACACACATACAATTAGAAAGAGAGAGAGAGAGATTAATTTTAAGATTTTAAGGGACAAAGACTTTAGGGGACGTCACTGTGGTGCAGCAGGTTAACACCCTGGCCTGAAGCACCAGCATCCCATGGGACGCCGATTCTAGTCCCAGCTGCTCCAATTCTGATCCAGCTCTCTGCTGTGGCCTGGGAAAGCAGTAAAAGAAGGCCCACGTCCTTGGGCCCCTGCACCTGCATGGGAGACCCGGAGGAATCTCCTGGCTCCTGGTTTCAGATCAGTGCGGCTCCAGCCGTTGTGGCCATCTGGGGAGTAAACCAGCGGATGGAAGACCTCTCTCTTTGTCTCTACTTCTCTGTAACTCTTCCAAATAAAATAAAATAAATATTAAAAAAAAGAGACAAAGACCGTAAAGGCTTCCATACCATACATCCCCGTTGTGATCAGAACTACCTGAAAGAGACACAGATTCCTTCCTGACTGTAGGAAGATTCAACCTTCACAACAACGAAGCCTTGAAGCCCAACCAGAAAGACCTGCAACATCATAAGCACTTGCAAACTGTAGTGTGTGTGTGTGTCTCTGTGTGTGTGTCTGTGTGTGTGTGTCTGTGTGTCTGTCTGTGTCTGTGTGTGTGTCTGTGTCTGTGTATGCTAGAAGTAGCTTTAACAATGGGATGTTAATAAGTTTACAGTGGAAAATCGAGCCCCATGTCATGGTTCCAAATTACAATTTTTCACCAAGCTATTATCAAGTCATACTATGCACGGGCTTCAACGTGAACAAAGCTTAATTGACCAAAGGCACTACTAGTAATTTCTACGGTATGCCCAACAAAGTCCCACTACCATGCTGGATACCCAGAACTACAGTGAGTTCACTGATGTTGACTTCACAGGATTGGACTAACCTGGCAGAGCCCATCACTTCTCTCGGGAAACATAAAATTGAAAATGCAGTTTATTTCGGGGCATGATTTTGCGGTCACAACACTTCTAATGATGCAGGCATTGTCTCTAGCAATTTGTATCACCTTTTCTTACAAACACAGAGCTCTTTCGCCTCACAAGTAGTTAAATAACATAATGCAAATGGTCCTCCTGGTAAATCCCTGATTTCTAAAGCACCCTGGCTTAATAGGAGAGATTCACAAGAAACAGAGAAACTGAATTACTAGGAGAAGTTCTGATTTTTCAAGTTAAGAAACACCAGCTTTGGCACTGAGAGAAACAGCAACATGGGCTCCTACGTACAAGCTCTCCAGATCTCCCGGACGGAGAGAACCTAGGCACTGGCAGCCGTATTTGATTTTTGGGCTTTTATATGCTAACGTGTGAAGGGCAGGTGTGATTTCACGGAAGGTCCCCTCATACGAACACCAGGAGTCGCACCAGGAGTTCCTCTGGGAACACAGTGAGCTTCCAGAAGGCATGGGCCTGATTCAACACAGACACTGATTTCCCAAGCAACATCCCAGGGAACAACACACAGGTTATTTTCCCAACTTCCCCAATGAGATATCATTATCCTCATCTTTTAAATTGAAAATTTCACAACCCAGAGGTAATGTGGACCCTGCCCACAGTCATGGAGCCAGAGGCAGGAGGGTAACCAAGGCCATGAGAAGGAAACATTCCTAACGGGCACATAGCCGGCCAGAGCCTCGGACTGCAGGCTGCACCGGAACCCCTCTCAAGTGGAGCCCAGGGGAGCTCAGCTCCAACCCTCGACTCCTCCTGCGCGGAGGCGGCTGACGCCCTGGTCCGTCCTCCAGGACAGCTGGGAGACCGTGCAATCCACAGAACGAGAAACCTCTCAAAAGCTCAGAGCTCCACAGAAGTGTGCATGCGCTAAATACACCCAACTCCGGCTACTCCAGACACGGACACTGTGCTCCACAGCACGGGGAAGATGCCACCGGGGCATGTGCAGCCACCTCGCGGGGTCTTTTCCGGGGAGCATCCGGAAGCCTGGGAGGAAACAGGCGTCCAGGTCTCGGCTGCAGAGAGATGCAGCACGGACAAGGCCGTGGAAACACGGCCCTGCCGCTCACTGTGGGGGCAGTGGGGCAGTCTGAGAACACACAGAGCGCCCTGCATGGGAGTCTGCGCCCGGCGAAACACTATAAAGAACATATGGAAACGCTGGCTTAATTTCAAAATGTCAAACCCTGAGGGAACAAGATAACGATTTCTTTAAAATATACAGAACTCGGATACGCAAAGAACAAGAACCTGTTCTTACCTCCCACATGTATACATTATTCTTCACCTGAGATCTTTTTTTCTTATCGCCAACAAATGGCCCAAACTTTTTGCCTTTTAAAATTGGTTTAGTGGCCCAGACACCTAGAAAATAAAACCGACATTTTAGTGTGTTGTGCTTCCTTGAAAGGTTGAAAGCATTAAAATCAGCTCAGTTTCACAAAACAGTTGACGAGGCCAGACAAGACAGTGTTAAATCAACCGAGATCAGGCTAAGCCGAAGCAAGTCCTTAATGGGAGCTTTTATTTTTCTTCTTCATACTTTTCTGTATTTTCCAGATTGTCTTTAAAGAACCTATACTATTCTGTGACTGGGGAAGAATGTTTTATTTTTGCTTTTAAGTTTACATGTAAAACCACCTACACTGCAATCACAAATATTTGAAGAACACATAGTTGAAGAGAAAAAAAATCAGAATGAAGTGAAGCTACAATCTTTAAGCTCTTCCTTGCACTTTTCTGGAGATTTCAAGTTGCCTCCGGTGAACATGAGTTATTTTTATAGAGAATTAGGACTACAGTTTTGTGAATAAACATTTCTGAATTTCATTGGCTCCAAGAAAGCAAGCCCTTCTCTCTGTAGCGAAGCTTCCTGACAACCCCCAGAGCTGAAACTACCAAGGGAGAAGCCCATCCCTGGGTTCTCGGGACTGCTTCTACTGCTCATGCGCTGACCATAAAGCAAGCCGGTAAGACGACGAAGCCACCAGGAACAGGTCAGGCGCCAGCCCTGGAGTCAAGGGAACTGGCACACACGGTCAGTTTGCACAGTGTCCCTCCCCTGGCCTCCGGTTCCTCATGAATAGACTGGGAGTGGAGGCTGGGCCAGTCTTGTGTAGCCTTCTGGAAGCCTGCTGTGAACTGCATTTGATTATAGCGCTAACAAATCAATTTAGGGGAGCTAGGAAATCAATGACTTTCTTTCATTTGAATGATATAAACAAACAGATTAAGCCAAAGAGAATTAGGAAAAGCAATTACTAAAAATTTATCCACACAGATATATATATATATATATATATATATATATATATATATATAAACTGGGCTATCAGAAAAACATCTGAAAAAAGAAACAGAATATAAACATAAGATAGTCCAAGTTTGTATTTTGACCACATTTTCATAATTTATAGCCTCAGCCTTCTGTTGAAAGATGAGGCCACAAAAAACAAGACCAGGCACACACAAGCTTGGCTTACATTCCGTGAAAACCCAGCCCGAAGCACCTGGAGATCCTCAGGTTGTGTCACTCATTCAAGCAACTACTAATGGACCACAAGGACTCTGGTACTGCAGACTTAAACAAGAACGAAGGCACTCCCGGCCAGCGACAGGGACAGATGTGAGAACAAGTACAAAACAAGGAACTAACTGGATTAACATGATCAGAGCAGGCCGGTGGGGGAAGGCACCCCCTGGCAAGTGCTGAAGGTGGGGGTGCGTGTGTGCCCACGTGCAAGCGTGCACACCTGGTTTTACTTTTACAATCAACAGCACAGTCTTCCGGTCAAGGGTGCATCTGCTGCCTCGCAGGCCCCCCAGGGAGCCTCGGGCCACCTGCTCTTCACTGCCCGCAGTGCTCACCAATCCGGGTCTTGTCCACGGCAGACGGGCAGAGCCTCACTTCCTCGGGAAGTCCTCGCAGCACATGTTCAGGCACCTCGGCCAGCGACTCTGCGGCTGCCACAGGCTCGGCAGTGTTCTGCAAGGCAGGAAACAGGCGGATCAGAGCAGAAGGAAGAGCCCAAGTCGTGTTTTGTTTTTTTTCTGGTCCGATAAGCAAACATGCAAAACATGTAACTGAAACCGGAAGCTGGCAGATCAGACCCAAAAGGTGAGGGCAAGTGCTCGCGAGGCCTTCTGACGCTAGTTTATGAGACTCCAGAGGAGACCGCTGCTACCTGGGAGCCCGTCTGTGTTTATCTGTCTGTCCTAGCCACCTGTGGCCACCTGCAAACTATGCACACCCCAGCACCACACTGCTTTGCGGCCCTAAAAGACCTGGCAGCCAAGGACAGCTCAAGCCTGCTTTTAAAATTAAAGGCTGTGGTACCTGCTTCAAAATGCTCAAAAATGGAACTCAACATTGTGCACTCAAATGAAAATGTCCAGCACATACTGCAGAGGCCCCGCTGCCTATCTGACCCTGCCCAACCCAAACACCCATCCACCAACCACTCCCAGCTTGCCTGGGGCTGGAACATTCCATCCAAACACACATCGCATCCTACGGTGGTAGAAGTGTTACCTCCCCAGAAAACAGAAATCTAGCAGTGCCTACCAAGTCACTAAAGAGCACGGTCACAACGATGGCACAAAGCAGCTAAGACGGGAAGAGCGTCACACGATCACTGATGAAGACGTAGGCTGGAACGCATCATAATCTCAACACGCAGGATTACTATCAGATAAGGACGCAGGACAGAAAAGGTGACGGCCAATCAGAGGCAACTCTCAAGTCGAAGGAGAACCGAGCGTCTGCTACCTGGTCCCACGTCTCCAGGGACGATGCTGGAACCGCCCCCAGCCGACGCGTCGGTCACAGCACCTCTGAGAATACTGGCCTGTGTTCAGCTCACTGCAAACGGACACATTTCCCAAGGACTTTCAAAGGAACCAACGTAAGCAAAAAGCAAACTTTAAGCTAAAGATTAATTTTTCGCACAATGAAGCTCTTGTGGTTTTTAAGAATGTCATGTGCCAAGACAGGAATATCATCCAAATTTGTGTACTCCCAGCAGTTCAATTTTTTTTTTTTTAATATCAATAGGCTGCTTCAAGAGAAAGGAACACCACAGTGGTTGCCAAGGTCTCGTCTCTGGCCCGCTTTCAGACAACATCCCTCAGACACCTGCCGAAACAGGAGGGTAAATTCACTCCAGAAAACGGCTTTAGGAAGCTCTGAAATAAATTTAACACAGACATTTCTAGTTCTAAATAGAACTCATTCTAGAAAATGTTAATCTGCAAGCTGGATTTTCGGAAATATAAATGTTTTCTAAATTTGGTATCCTGGGCTACATGGTGATTATTTTGTAGCACTCACCCATTAGGCAACAGCTGGGAACACCAGCAGAGCAAGGAGTCCTAGCAGCACCATCAGGGCTACACTTTCTGGGCTGTGACCCAGGGCCAAAGCTCGGCACCACTTACCACCGCAGGAGCGGCCCGCTGGGAAAACAGCGTCTGCTGACCTAGACAGACACTTCCGGACAGCAACACAACAACGGCCGCTCAGCACGAGCGCTGTGCTGCCCCTCTTACCTGCTTGGTCAAGTTACCCCAAGCAGCCCGAGAGGAAGGGAGTCAGGGATTCCCCCCCTAAACCTCGCCACATGTACACAGACACAGGAGGAAACCAAGCCTTGGGGAAGGGGCCCAAGTGGTTCACAGCCTGGATCTGAATCTCTGTCTGACTTGGGGTCCTCACCTGGCATCACTGCGGGGTTCCCCACAGGAGCACCACCTGAGAACAGCATCTGCCTAAAACCTCCCGACCCACGGTCGTGTCAGCCACTCCCACAGGAAATGTCTCACTCGAGACCACCATGTTAGAACCTCTATGCCCTGGCCTGGAGCGCCGGCATTCCATATGGGCGCCGGTTCTAGTCCTGGTTGCTCCACTTTCAGTCCAGCTCTCTGCTTCGGCCTGGAAAAGCAGTGGAAGATGGCCCAGGTGCTTGGGCCCCTGCACCCATGTGGGAGACCCAGAAGAAGCTCCTGGCTCCTGGCTTCGGATTGGCACAACTTCAGCTGTTAAGGCCAATTGGGGAGTGAACCAGCAGATGGAAGACCTCTCTCTCTCTCTCTCTCTCTCTCTCTCTGCCTCTCCTCTTCTGTGTAACTCTGACTTTCAAATAAATAAATAAATCTAAAAAACAAACAAACCTCTAGAACACGTGTGAGTATCAAGGACCACAGCATAGCAGCCAGGTGCAAAGGAACATGGACAATCTCACTGCCCTCGGTCACCTGGATGACCCCAGCGTGACTGTGGATGGGGCCCCTCACCCAGGAGAGGACACTTTGTTAGTGATCTCAGAATCCTCATTACGGTGGGACTGAGCTCACACAGGAAGCCCTCACCACAGCAGCCCACTGCGGTCTCGGGCCAGCCCAGCCTGCCCCTCCACCCCCAGTGTGGCAGGCTCTGCAGCAGCGGCTCTGGCAAACAGCAGGGGCACTCTTAGTCAGTGACTGAGACTGACGCCATAAACAAGAGTGTCAATTTGTAAAGTCAACAACAGGCGTCACTGTGCACTCACTCCTCATGTGGGATCTCTGTCCTTAATGTGCTGTACAGTGTGAAGTAATGCCATAACTAGTACTCAAACAGTATTTTACACTTTGTGCTTTGGTGTGGGTGCAAACTGTTGAAATGTTTACTTAATTTATACTAAATTGATCTTCTGTATATAAAGATAATTGAAAATGAATCTTGATGCGAATGGAATGGGAGAGGGAGTGGGAGATGGGAGGGTTGCGGGTGAGGGAAGTTATGGGGGGGGAGCCATTGTAATCCATAAACTGTACTTTGGAAATTTATATTTATTAAATAAAAGTTAAAAAAAAGGTCAGTGATTGATGAGCTAGCAGGCACAGACTTGTGGCATGGCCTGCACGCTCCCCTTCCTGTTTTCCCTTCATGGTTCTCATCATGGCCATTAATAACTGTTTGTGTAATCATGTGCTGAGTGTGTGTCTCCCCCGTTGGACTGGAGAGAAGACAGAGGGTGTCTGTCCTGTCCAGTGTTGCGATCCCAGCACTGGGCAGTGGACCTCAAATGTCTGTTGTCACTTAAACACTTGAATGAGTGCGTGATTCTTTGGAAGCTAACTGAAACCTTTCTTTGGAAAAAGGAGAGAAAAGAGCAGGGTCATCTACCAGAAGTACTTTCTCCACATGTACCTGGGCATTGAGGCAGGAACTGGGGTGAACACAGGTGTCCCTCGGCATCCAGGGGCACAGGTTCCAGGACCCTGCAGACACCAGACTCCGAGGAGCTCCGATCTCTCACGTGACACGGTCCACACTTTAAGTCACCTCTAGCGTACTGACAACACCTAATCCATGCAAATGCTACGTCAGCAGTTGTCACGGGATGTTGTTTAGGAAATAAGCGTGTTGGGGAACCAGGACAAAATCCAGACAGAGCCCACATGTAACCACTAAGCCAGCAGGGTCTCCACTCCCAGTCCACATGCTGAGGTCCCCTTCAGGAATTCAAAGTCAGAGCCACTGTGAAAACAACACTAGAACCCTTGGGTTCCTGAGGGCTCCGCTCTGTGATGGTGTCATCACCCTGCCAGCTACTGAAATAATCGCCATTTCGCTTTCTGTTTCTGCATTTTCCGCGGTGTGAACAAGGCCTGTAGTCTGACACTGCTGCAATCCACGTCCCAGTGTTGCTCCCGTGTGAGACCTAGGTGAGTCGCCATCACTGCGGAAGGGAGAACGAAGAGGACCCGGGACTGCGATTTTTCCAACTTCCTGTGAAGCTATAATTATTCAGAATAAAAGTTTTAAAATGTTTCTAGATTTCTAACATGGCAAACAGCCCCAGGTTAACAAGCATCAACACAAAGTCCAAGAGCAGCTACGCCACGTGAGACAGCCACGCCTTCCAGCGCCTCTCAGCTCAGGGGGAGGAGCAGAGGCCGAGACTCAGAGACCAAACCAACAAGAGTGCGGTGTGAGACCGCAGGGTACACCCACCTCCCACCTGCCCCTCTTCCTGCGCCCCAAAAACACGTGCAGGGTCTTTTTCATTTGAAGGGTTTCACTGCTACCTTCTGAAGAAGAATAAGCAAAACACACCAGAATAAACTGGGCTTAGTGCCAGTGGCTTCAGAGTACAGCATCCAAGGCAACGGCTCACCACCAGGCCCCTGAGCTTCTGCAGGGGAGGAAAAGAAAAGCCAGAGAGAGACCCTATTCTCTGCTTTAAAACCCCAGGGTGCTGGGGTCAACTCTGTGGCACGGTGGGTTGAGTTGCCACCTGCAATGCCGGCATCCCATATGAGCACCGTTTCAAGTCCTGGCTGCTCCGTTTCACACCCAGCTCCCTGCTCATGCGCCTTGGAAAGAAGAAGATGACCCAAGTATTTGGGTTCCTGCCACTCATGTGGGAGACCCGCATGGAGTTCTGGTCTCCTGGCGTAGGCCTGCCCAGTCCTGTCTGTTACAGACATTGGGAGAGAAAATCAGCAGGTGGAATCTCAGAATCTCTGTCTCTCCATTGCAAATAAATGAACCCCAGGGGGGCTGAGGTCCCAGTGCAGCAGAACCTGACAGGGGCCAACCAACATTGTAATCCTGGGCCCGGCCCTGTGATGCTGGACCTGCCCAGCAGCAGTCCCCACTGTGCTATGCCGGGCTCAGCCACAACACTGGTGGCAGCCTGCACCTGTGAGCCCTTGCTGGAAGGCTGGTTAATCACCTCTCACTGTGAGCAAACACAAATGCCAGCTGCCGAGGGGCCTGGGGTACAGAGAGAGCAATGGCTGGAGGGCAGCCCAAGCTCAACTGGGAACACAGTCCCTGCGTGAGATGCCTCACTGCAGAGCAGAGAATGAGGGAAGGGTCAAGAACTGAGTGCTCTGTGGGGCCGGCGCTGTGGTGTAGGGGGTAAAGCCACCGCCTGCAGTGCTGGCATCCCATATGGGCGCTGGTTCAAGTCCCGGCTGCTCCACTTCCAATCCAGCACTCTGCTATGGCTTGGGAAAGCAGTAGAAGATGCCCCAAGTCCTTGGGCCCCTGCACCCATGTGGGAGACCCAGAAGAAGCCCCTGGCTCCTAGCTTTGGATCAGCGCAGCTCCAGCCATTGCAGCCAATTGGGGAGTGAACCAGCAGATGGAAGACCTCTCTCTCTCTCTCTCTCTCTCTCTCTCTCTCTGCCTCTGCCTCTCCTTCTCTCTCTGTGCAACTCTGATTTTCAAATAAAAAAATAAAAGTTTTAAAAAAATAACTGAGTGCTCAGGCCACCATATCCAAGAGGGAATCGCAAAGAAAGCAGCAGCAAAGGGGCCCTGGAAGTCACCAGAGAGGCAGCATCCGCAGGCGGGGCAGCGGCTCCCAGAGGTGGGGGTGACAGAGTCAAAGGCGGCAGCGCGCCTTGGACGGACCCCTCTCCCCAGCTCCACAGCCAGCCATCCTGGACGCAGGGGGCGCTGCATGCGCTAGGCCCACACGGTTCTTAGACAGCAGCAACAAAGACGAAAGGCAGGCTCTGGCCAGCTGCGGCCACAGACGGGCATGGGAGCCTGTGTGTCCCCATGGGGGGTCAACAATATAACCTGAGAGATAAGGAGGGCACGTGTTCTAAACAAGATGACAGGCGGCAGCAGCTCAGGAAGTGCCACACAGACCTGGATTGAGAGGACTCAGCAGTGCCGGCACGCGCAGGAGCGCGGGGACCGCTGCAGCTGGCTCCACGTGAGCCGGAGCGAATGCAGAGCGGCTGGCGCTGGATCCTGCAGAACCTGGAGGCCAGAGCAAAGAGCTTACTATACTGGAGAGCACCAGGCCTGCAACCCGGGAGGGCTTGGCAGCGGGCAACAGCGTGGGATGAGATCTCCCCTGGCTCTGGTCTACTCTACATTCAATCCCACCCCCACCCGTGCCCCTTGAGGAAGCTCTGTACAAAGGCATCTAGCCCAAAACACGTTCTTTTTTAAACTTTATTTATTTATTTGACAGGTAGAGTTAGACAGCGAGAGACAGAGAGAAAGGTCTTCTTTCCATTGGTTCACCCCCAAATGGCCGCCACGGCCGGAGCTACGCCAGTCTGAAGCCAGGAGCCAGGTGCTTCTCCTGGTCTCCCATGCAGGTGCAGGAGCCCGAGCACTTGGGCCATCCTCCACTGCCTTCCCGGGCCACAGCAGAGAGCTGGCCTGGAAGAAGAACAGCCGAGACCAGAACCCAGCGCCCATATGGGATGCTGGCACCGCAGGCAGAGGATTAGCCAAGTGAGCCACGGCGCCAGCCCCAACCCAAAACACTTTTTAAAACCTAATCCTCCACCTATGGTGCCGGCACCCCGGGTTCTAGTCCTGGCTGCTCTGCTTCTGATCCAGCTCACTGCTCATGTGCCTGGAGAAGCAGCAGAAAATGGTCCAAGTATTTGGGTCCCTGCCACCCACGTGGGAGACCCACATGGAGTTCCTGGAGCCTGGCCTAGTCCTGGCTGTTGCAGCCATTTCGGGAGTGAACCAGCAGACTTCTTTCTCCCTACCTCTCTCTCCCTACAACTCCACCTTTTAGACAAACAAACAAATGAAGTCAGTGACTTGCCCACAGTCACAGAGCTGGAGAGGCCCGGCCAGAACTGGATATGGAGCCTGAGAGTAGGGAAAGCAATGGCTGAAGGCCTGTGACCTCTGCAACACACAGGTCCACCCGCAGGAACCACTCCGCAGGCTCACCCGCAGGCCCACCCACAGGTCCACCCGCAGGCCCACCCACAGGTCTACCCGCAGCCAGGAGCGCCTTCCAGCTGAGAAATGCTGCTTGACTTGTGGATTTTTTTCTCAGACCTCAGAAATAACATATTTTCATTCTGAAACGCAATACCCAGATTTTATCAAAACTGCTAATTTGTCTAATAGAATACGTGAGTCAAACTGAAACTGACGAGCCATCTTTATCCACAATGTTAATTTCCTAACTATACACTTATTTATTGAGAATCACCTTACTTGGAAGCCTTTAAAAAAAAGTCTAAAAAATCAAATTTGTACTCACAATGATCTATTTAAAATACATTCTAAATCAGTAGCATGCCAAAACACAAATGTTTTAAAACTTATATATTTTTAGGCCTAGGAAAAAGGTGTGGAGATAGAAACTGGGAGCGAAAGCCACGTTTCCAGGTGAGGCCTGTGAGCAGATGGATTGCGATGGTCAGACAGCCTCCCACAGACACCTCTGCTAGAGGAGTGACCGACAGCACGCAGCCCCGTGAGAGCCTCAAAGGCACGGTGCCTACACATCAGGGCACGTACCAGACGATTCCACACCAGGAAACTCTACACCAGGAAAACCAACCTCCAGGGGCAGACAGGCCACCAGCAGCGAGGACTAAGGCAGAGTGCAGAAAGGGGTTTCCAGGAATGACAGAAATGTCCATGTAGCAATGGCGGCAATTACACAAGTGTAGACATTCGTCAAACTCAAACTGTACTCCTACAATGCATCCATTTAGGGCAGCTGTTGGATGGGGTAGTTAAGGCACCACTCGGACATCCACATCCCTTATCAAAAGGCCTGGGTTCAAGTCCCCGCTCCACTTCAGACTCCAGCCTCCCGCTAATTACCCTTGGACACAGCAGGCAATGGCCCAAGTCCTTGAGTCCCTGCCACCCACACGGGACACCCAGATGAGTTCCAGACTGCGGACGTTGGCCTGGCCCTGGCCCAGCTATCGCAGGCATTGGGGGAGTGAATCGGCAGATGGGAAGTCTCGCTGTCAGACTATCTCTTTCTGTCTCTCTGCCACTTACCAAATAAATAAAAATACATTTTAAAAAAATTTTAATAGTTACTTTTCTCACACACAAATTACACCTCAGAGTTGATTTTTGAAGTCAAATAACTAAGTAAATAAATCTTATATTGTCATCTTTGTTAAAAATCAAACTGTAATGCTCCAAGAATAGGGGTTAACACTGTGGTGCAGTGAATTAAGCCATCGCCTGTGACACCCACATCCCAGAGGAACACCGGTGTGAGGTCACTACTGGTCGACTTCCAATCCAACTTCCTGTTAACGCACCTGGGAAAGCAATGGAAGACGGCCCGTGTGCTTGGGCTTCTGCCACTCACGTCGTAAGCCTGGAGGGAGTTCTGGAATCCTGGCTTCCATCTGGACCAACAGGGTCACGGCAGCCATTTGGGGAGAGAACCAGCAGATGGAAGATCTCTCCCCCGACCCTCTCTCTCCCCTTCCCTCTTTTTTATTCCTCCCTCCCCCCCCCCATTCCAGTCACTATGATTTTTGAATAAAATATTTTTTAAAAACTACTCCAAGGGGCCAGCGTTGTGGTGTAGCAGGTAAAGCCACCACCTGCAGTGCTGGCATCCCACACGGGCGCTGGTTTGAGTCCCGGCTGCTCCAATTCTGATCCAGCTTTCTGCTAGGGCCTGGGAAAGTAGTAGAAGATGGCCCAGGACCTTGGGCCCCTGCACCCACGGAAGAAGCTCCTGGCTCCTGGCTGGCTCAGCTCCGGCCATTGTAGCCAACTGGGGAGTGAACCAGCAGATGGAAGACCCCTCTCTCTGCCTCTCCTTCTCTCTCTGTGTAACTCTGACTTTCAAATAAATAAATAAATATTTTTAAAAAACCTACTCCAAGAATATAAAGGACAAAACCACCTACACAATAAAAAAAAAATACAAAAACTTTCTTACCTTTTTTTTAGCTAACACAAACATTCCTCTGCTCAAAAGCTCCCGAAGATCCCCCCTCTCCCTCTGCCTCCCGGCCAGGGCCTACCCTGATCCTCAGGAAGCCCATGGAACTGCCCCCACGCAGTTCTGCTCCCTCCCTGCAGCCCCTGTGTCCACCCCCTACACCCTGTCCTCTGCACCTAGCAAGGGCACTCCATGCACAGCAGAATGCTGGCACTGGTGGCACTCGGCTGAATATACCATCTGACATAGGCAATGCACACTAGCTTTTTTTTTAAATACAATTATTTGCAAGTTTTACTGCTATTTCATTTAAACTGTTATAAGAGACTCCTTTTCAGTACTTCACCCAGAAAATAAGAAATTATAACAGCTTTAATCTACTTAATTAAAGCAGCTGGATTCTTAAATATGGGCTCGATCAGAGGTAACACTAGAAAGTAACAGCAGAGATGGGATTCAGTGTTGCTCAATATTCACACCAAGGTGTCTGTTGTATGAATAGAGTATTTTTTTTTTTACAGCTTTATCTTATTTATTTGAAAGACAGAGTTACAGGGAGAGGTAAAGAGTTACAGACAGAGTTACAGAGAGAGGTCTTCCATCCACTGGCTCACTCCCCAGATGGCTGCAATGGCCGGAGCTGCACCAATCTGAAGCCAGGAGCCTCTTTCAGGTCTCCCACGTGGATGTGCAGGGGCCCAAGGACTTGGCATCCTCCACTGCCATCCCAGGCCACAGCAGAGAGCTGGATGGGAAGAGGAGCAGCTGGGACCAGAACCGGCACCCCTACGGGGGTGCCGGCGTCTCAGGCCAGGGATTTAACCCACTGCAGCACAGCACCAGCCCCTGTATAGAGTATTATTAACCACCGACATACCTGTGACCAGCAAGAGACGTGGAAGATCCCTAGAGCATTAAAGTCCCCTAAACGTCTACGGACAACTCTTCTGCTTCTAGTCTAAGTCAGACAACGGGGGAATCAAACAAGCCTCAGCATACTGAAACAGCGTTACATTGTATTCGGTCAAGGAGTGAGTAGGACTGCAGTAACAATAAACAGGAACACAGAACAAGAAAATCTGACACACACCTTGGAAAAGAGCAGCAGTCAAACTGGTTCTGAAACACAAAAGACCTCCCTCTTTCCAAAAGCCAGCAGGCCCATGAAGTCAGCCGGCTGAAGAAAGGCCCTCGGTATGGTGGCAGGCAGAGAGCACGCTCCTGCCTCTTCCAGCCCTGGGACTGGGACACTGGGACACTGGGACACTGGGACAGTGGCACTCTAACAACAGACTGTGCCACCTGCAGCGGCCCCCGTGCACTCAGCGTCAGACACGGCCCCTGGCCCATGAGGCCTACACACATCAGTCTTGTGCCGTAGTGCCTGACAGGGTCAGGATGCCGGCCCTGGCTTCTCTCTGATCCTTGACCACTAAGCTCATTCTCACCGCGGGGCCTCTGCATCACCCTGTGTATTCACTGTCTAGTTTCCTGGTCCCAGATCGGACATATGCCTGATTTCTAACCTAAGTCTTGGTTCTGTTCCTGACCCCCTCCTCAGCACAGGCTTCTCTGACCATGGGACCCAGGGGACACTCCAGCCACCCTCACCGCCCCTGCTCAGCACAGGACCTGGCTTCAGGAACACCTGACAGCCCCGTCCACTGTGGGAAGTTACCTGTCCTCCTGACTTTGAACTGTCTTCCTCCACAAGCAGTGAGCCGCAGAGCCCTATCAGCCTAACTCAGGGCAGCTCGGACGGCACGCCGAGGGGATACAGGCTGAGGGTGAGGGCGAGAACTGTGAGTTCGCAGAGCCTGCCCACAGTTCTCGGGGATTCAAATCTGCTTTTGTTACTCACTGGTCTCTAAAACAAGCTTGGGGGACCAGCTTTGCAGCACAGCGGGTAAAGCTGCCACCCGCAACACCAGCATCCCATACGGGCATCGGTTCGTATCCCAGCTGCTCCACTTCTGATGCAGCTCCCTGCTAATGGCCTAGGAAAAGCAGAGGAAGATGGCCCAAATGTTTTGGCCCCTGCCACACGTGTAGAAGATCCATATGAAGCTCCTGGCTCCCGGCTTCAGCCTGGCCCAGCACTGGCCATTGCGGCCTTCTGGGGAGTGAACCAGCAGAAGGAAGACCTCTCTCTGTGTCTCTCTCTATCTCTCTCTCTGTAACTCTGACTTTGAAAATAAATAAATCTTAAAAAATAAATAAATAAAACCGGGTTCTAGTCCTGGTCGGGGCACCAGATTCTGTCTCGGTTGCCCCTCTTCCAGTCCAGCTCTCTGCTGTGGCCCGGGAGTGCAGTGGAGGATGGCCCAAGTGCTTGGGCCCTGCACCCGCATGGGAGACCAGGAGGAAGCACCTGGCTCCTGGCCTCGGATCAGCACGCCGGCCACAGCGGCCATTGGAGGGTGAACCAATGGCAAAAGGAAGACCTTTCTCTCTGTCTCTCTCACTGTCCACTCTGCCTGTCAAATAAATAAATAAATAAAAGCTTTGGAGGTTAAATTGCTTTGCTACTGGTTAACCACAGCAACACAGACCACTGATCTGGATGCAGACATCCTGTAGCCAAAACCCACTAGACTGACAGAAAATTACAGATATGAACAAAACTACAGTTATGAAAAGATTCTTCAAAAAAATCTAATCTAAGCGTGACTCAATAATCAGGAATCAAGGCAGTTGTGCAAGTCATTAGAGACATCCCCAAATATCAGAGTTTTCCTCTGTCCCAGGCCCCTGATGGGACAGCACTGTTCCCTGATCCAAGTTTTAAGTTGCAGGTGCCCATGTGACTAATTACATATAATTATATACAATTATATACAAGCAGAAGTGTCAGGTATTGAGGCAAAGCCTCCACCAAGCTTGGTTTTTGAATGACTACATCAGCAGGGCCCACAGATCCTCACTAGATGTGCAGAAAGAACAAGAAACAAACTGCTGGGGCCATGTTGTGGCACAGCAAGTAAAGCCACTGCCTGAGATGCCAGCATCCCCTGTGAGTGGTGGTTTGAGTCCCAGCTGCGCCACTTCCAATCCAGCTCCCTGCTAATGCACCTGGGAAAACAGTGGAAGATGGTCTGAGTACTCAGGTCCCTGCATCCACATGGCAGACCCAGATATCAAGGCTCTTGGCTTCAGCTAGGCCCAGCCCTGGCCATTGGGGCCATCTGGGGTGTGAATCAGCAGATGGAAGTTATCTCTGTCTCTCACTGTCATTCTGCCTTCCAAATAAGTAAATCTTTAAAAATAAATAAATAAACAGCTGCTATGTTAAGCCACTGAGACCCTGGAGTTACACGTTAGTTCTGCGTAAGCCAGCTCGCCCTGACTGGCACGGCCGTAATAAGCATGGAATCCCACGGGCCTGGGTTTGACCCAGAGCTCGTTCACTTACTGTGATCACGGACAAGCCACAGCCCCTGTTTAGGCCCTGATGCCCAGATGCACAAAATGAGTCAGGCTTCTGCTTCACAGAGTGGTTACAAAGACTGATTTAAGAGGACGTATGGGGGCCGGCGCTGCGGCGCAGTGGATTAACGCCCTGGCCCGAAGTGCCAGCATCCCATATGGGCGCTGGTTCAAGATCCAGCTGCTCCACTTCCAATCTAGCTCTCTGCTGTGGCCTGGGAAAGCAGTAGAGGATGGCCCAAGTCCTTGGGCCCCTGCACCCGCGTGGGAGCCCTGGAGGAGGCTCCTGGCTCCTGGCTTCGGATGGAAGACTTCGCTCTTTCTCTGCCTCTCCTCTCTCTGTGTAACTCTGACTTTCGAATAAATAAATAAATCTTAAAAAAAAAAAAAAAAAAAAAAAGAGGATGCATGCACCATGCTGAACAGGTTGCCTGGCACTCAGCACGTAACAAGGAATATTAAACTCTAAGCTAGGCTGAACCTATTTGTTTCATGCAAGTTAGCTGGCCTTGGATAGCCTATAAAATACAGCATTCTAAATAACTGAGAGTCACAGGTACAGATTTCCCAGGGAAAAAATATCTACACAAATGAGAAGGAAAGCAGTAGAACACCTCAAAGTTAAGTGTTGTGACAGTGTGGAAGATTAGAAAAGCAAGAAAAAGCTAGTCATGATCTGACGGCGGAGAGAGGGCAATGGGGGAAGGGAGGTACGGTCAGCGTCCCTCCAGCCCCTAACCAGGAGTAGCCTCGGAAGGAAGGGACTCGCGCGCAAAGCAAGCAGACTCTACACAGACAGAGGAAGGGATACGAAGAAAGAGATGAGTGTTGATAAAGAGCAGAAAGAAGAAAAACAAAACACGAGGTCTGGGGGCTTCCTGGAGCCCCAGGGCTGGGCTCAGAGGGAAGACCTGACTACCACACTAGGAAGGACATGTCTGAGCGTGACAACTCGGACCACCTCCACAGTCATCCTCCGAGTATGCAGGCCCTGGGCGCTCCACCACCCCCTAAAGGAACTGCTCAGTCCCTAGCTCTCCTGCAGGTGCACACAAGGAACAGAGCTGTCCGTGACGCCCACATCCTGTACGGGCACCAGTTTGGGTCCCGGCTCTTCTACTTCTGATCCAGCTCCCTGCTAATGGCTGGGAAAAGCAGCAGCAGATGGCCCGAGTGTTCAGGCCCCTGCACCCATGTAAGTGGGAGACCTGGAAGAGGCTCCTGGCTCCTGGCTTCAGCCTGGCCAGCCCTGCTCATTGCGGCCATCTGGGGAGTGAACCAGTGAGTTAAAGATCTCTCTCTGTTTCTCCCTCTCTTGGTAACTCTTCCAAATAAATAAATAAAATCTTAAAAAGAAAAAAAGCGAGAGAACAGCTCCCCGCTATTGCCTCGGAGACCACGTCCAGCACGACAGACAGACCTCAGGGCAGCAATGCACTCGGCTCTTAGAGAGAACGCACCAACACTAAAGTAACCATTTGGATTTTAATTATAAGTCAGTCTTGTTCAGGTTCAAACATTCTTTTTATCAGAATGTCTGGAGAGTGCTATTTTGAAGTTTTCAAGGCATTTATTGCCCATTTTCACTGGCTAAAAATGAAAGGACTAAATACAAGAGGGAAAACCATACACTATCCTGAAAAATTCTTAACTTCTGAAAACTACTGGGGTGACTGTCAAAAAAAAGCTGACAGGCTTCATGGTGTGAGTTAATAATCAAGTATAAACAGCACACAAATAATGCAAGTAGTACTTCAAAAAGTCTGTGAAGAAATGAAATGAAATTTATTTTGGTGTAAAAAAATTCTAAAATCCATGCATAGTTTTCTCATAATATATACTCTCCATGAACTGGTTGAAAGACTCTCCTATTTTTCAAGCAATGAAATGTAACTAAAAATGCTGAACATTTTACTCATAAAAAGTGGACAATTTTTATAATCCGAATAAAAGTTTCATTACTCCCAGACCATTTTAATGTACCCAAATCAGAAATGTGCTAACCATTAGACACATAAGAGGCCACTCTCCCACTGAAATTTGGCTTTTAGCATCAAAGGCAGTCCTCTATGGATCTAATATTAACACTTGTCAAAAGCAAAATGAAACTGTGAAAGAGCCAAAAAAAAAAAAAAAAAAAGGCAGAGCAATCGCTACAACTCTTCCGAATGGCACGCACACTTTTTGTAGATAGACGTCGGTGTGATAGAAATGAAATACTGAAGCCGAAGGGTGAGTGTTGGGCAAGTCTAAACACATCAGAAACATCACCGGCCCAGTGCAGCGTAGGAATTAAGGCAGCACGGAGCCGAGGTGAGCGCTGTAGGCACCTCGGTCAATGATTGCTGAGCCACGAATAACAAGCACAGAGTCAATATTTAGACTCCACTTGTAAGTTCCTGCTGACCCAGAGGCAGGGCTCTAACAGCCCCCAGGCAGGAGAAGGGCTTGCTCCCGTAGGTGACCAGGCTCACATCAAGAATCAACCTTAGAACAGGAAGATAAATGACATCTATGACATATATGTGCCCTGAACTTTGATGGACGATGACTGTGACAATCCACTCTGTTCTCTCGTCCCTCCCCCTCAGCACCATTTGAAAAAATAATTTGCCTTCAAAAGCACGTCAGCAAATCTACAAGTCTTAAAGTAATAGAAACCACGTGGCCCATGTGTTCACCAGACTCGTTTTTTATGATGTATGGTCCGCTGCGTTAAAATAAACATATCCCTGATAAAGAAAGCAATGAAAAGAAATCAAAAGAATTCACACCAAAAATTTCACATCTCTCAGTGCAACGCAGGACTGAATTTATTAAACTTGGCCACATAGTGAAAATGGACTTAGGATCCCTGGTTGGGAAGACCAACAGATGATAAGAAGGCATCCACAACTTCAGCTAATGAGAGTTGAGTTGCAAAATGTCTTCAAGTCTGAGCATTTCAAGTTAAGGATGAAAAAAAAAAATCACATGCTTCACATTTTTAGGCTTTAAACAAAAAAATGTTTATGAAGATTTTAAGAAGAAAACGTTTCTGATACCCATAAATTTCAATAAACCTCAAGTGAAAAAAACATGGAAGGCAGCAAGTATGAATCTACTACATCCACATAACTGCTTCTCCTTATCAGAACCCCCTCAAGGCTACCAAGTACCCACTGCAGAGTAGTTTCCTCTCCAGGGAACCCCACACCCTCCTGTAAAGAGAAATACAGCTTACATTTCACACCTACCCTCTTGTTTTTATTCTATGAACAAGTTTTTCAAGGAAAAAAATGCTTAACATTTCCCCTTTGATCATTATGATTTCTAAAAATAACTCTCATTCTTCCTTTTCCAACCAATGGATAATTACAAAATAAAGAGTATTAAAAATGAAACTTCAAAATAAACTTCAAACACACAGAAACAAAACAAAACAAGACACACTGGCACTAGAGAGTGACGGGGAGAGGTGAAAAACAGTCTGAACTAAAATCCCCAGGAATGAGAGCTGCACTCGGGGTCCACAGATCCACCGCCCACCCCAAGGCCACACACACTCCACTCCACGAACAGATGCACGCACGCCATGAAAGCAGTGAACTCAGACGTGACGCTAGGACACAAAAGCGGAACACTGGGAGGAAGGAATGTGTGTGTTACTGCCTTCTACACACCGAGAGCCACTGGCATCGAGGTCATGTATTTGTATAAATTCTTATTGTAAACTCACCTGATTCATTTTCAATTCCTGTTGTGTTCTGTAAAGATACACACAACAAAGAAACTTCTTTGATTACATGAGCCCTAAAAAGAAAAACAGACAATTGTAATATGTACCTGCCTACAAATTTACAATTTAAAACCACACACAGAACCCTAGGGCTTGCTCCAAGGGCATTCATAACGCAACTCCAGGACAGATCAATCTGTGCTGACAGTTTACCTCTCGGATTTACTATCTGCAATAAATAGATTTCTTAGGAATCCTTACTAGGGCTCCACTGTGTGTGTCCTCCACACTCATTAAAATGACATCAAATTTTTGCTTTGGAATTGCATCATTGCTAAGAAGAAATAAATTAGTTTTGTTAATAGCCAGAAACACAAGGCACTGCTGAATAACTTCTTACACAGTGTGTGTCCTTCTCGGACATCCATACTTTTTGTTTATCTGCAAGTGCTGAATGCAAACGCCAGCTGGACCCCATTCCATTACACTGGTTTTCAAGTTCCTAGAGTAGAAAGGTAGACTTACTAACACTGCCCACAGGCAGTTCTCCTTAAAGAACAGAACAAAAACCTCACAGTAAAATGCAAACGGCTTAACAAAAGAGCCTTGCAAAGAGCTACACTTATTGCTTACAATTTTGTGTTCAATATATTTCCAGTACAGGGAAATAATGAGAAGACAAAAATCCTGGTTGCACACACATACGACAAACTTGTTTCTACGCCATGTCCTTGTAAGGACGGCGCATTCGGCAACCTCCACCTGAGTTATGTGGTGTCATTCCCGAAGTATGAGAACCACTCCAGTTTCAGGAGAACTTTCCCTGTGACAGCCTATGCCCCCAGCCGAGGACACACACACACCTGCAGGCTGCACTCTCCTCGCTTGCTCCTGCTTTGCTTCCTTGCCCACAAGACTCTGCTGAAAAACATTCCAACTTAATGCTCTAATTGTTAATAACTCAAGAAACGCATAATCGAATGGCAGTCTTCATTCCGGAGAACACACTGCCCACCCATCATAAACAACAGTACTCTTTCCTTTGATTCCAGTTCCTTTATCGAGGGCTGTTGGGTGTTTTTTTCTTCCCTTTTCTTGAGCTATTTAAACACTCACCCGATCACTTTTAACAAGCAAAGGCACTACAGTAAAGTCAGGGCCTGGCCACCTGAACTATTTATTCAAAACCGGCACAGGAAACTGTATTCCATATACCATATACCACATCTTGTTAGAGAGCCCAGTGCTTGCCAAACCAACCCAAACCCTTAGTAGGCAAACACTAGGTGAATAAAACATCAGACAACTGTGTCTCACACATATTTAGCACTGCCTTCCTTGGTATGCATCACATGGTAAACATATTCAGCTCTTCTGCATGAGATGTAAGGTTGTTACATTAAAAATGAACCTTTGGGGGCCGGCACTGTGGCACAACGGGTTAACGCCCTGGCCTGAAGTGCTGGCATCCCATATGGGCGCCAGTTAGAATCCCAGCTGCTCCACTTCCGATCCAGCTCTCTGCTATGGCCTGGGAAAGCAGTGGAAGGCGGCCCAAGTCCTTGGGCCCCTGCACCCGTGTGAGAGACTTGGAAGAAGCTCCTGGCTCCTGGCTTCAGATCAGCACAGCTCTGGCCATTGCGGCCAACTAGGGGGTGAACCAGCGGATGGAAGACCTCCCTCTCTCTCTCTCTCTGCCTCTCCTCTCTGTGTGTAACTCTGACTTGGAAATAAATAAATAAATCTTTTAAAAAAATACAAAAAATTTTGTTTAAAAAAGATGAATCTTTGGGTATAAACTAGTGATAAAGCAGGTGTCCCCTAAGATGTGCAGCCCAACCCCTCTGTAACGACCAGCAGCCACCAGTTCCCTCTGGTTGGTCTCTGTGACACCTGTGCCCCTGGTGAATGAGAGGTTAGGGTTCAGCTGTCCTCTCACTAAGCTTTTACAGCTGGATTTATTAACATCTGAGGAAAAGAATAAAAGTTTGCAGTAAACGCAACACATCAATGAAGGGCACCATCTCCTAGCTTTGTGTTCCCCTCCCAAGGGGGCCGTCAGAGGCAGTGTCATTGTGACTCTTAGTTGCAAAGTCTCCTCTAAGGTCCAGGGCACTAGGCCGCCCTCACAGGAATTAGCCCCGGTCATCTTCACCAAGGTAAGCCTTAGCATCCTCAACCAACGGCAAGACCACTCCGCCGAGGCCGCACGATTTGGGCTTCTGCTTTTGCCTCTTAACCACAGTTCATCATTTTTGTTTTTGTGGGTTCTTTGTATCTTAACAGCTTTATTGAGATACTGATATATCATACAGTTGACTCATTATAATGAGTACACATTCACAGATTTGTGTAGCCGTCACCACCATTAATTTTAGAAGAGTCTCATCACAACGAGAAACCTGGTCCCCCTCAGCACTCCCTCCCCACTCCTTCCTCACCCCCTCCGCTCCCCGTCCCCAGTGCCAGGCCACTGCTAACCTGCTTTCTGCCTTGTCGCCAGTTCTGGACTATTCATCTTGCCCAAGGACAAGACGACAACAATGTAGTTTCAGGATCTTAAATCGCTTACTTCCTTCCGTGACCTAGACCCAGTGTTCCCCTCGCCAACTTTTTACCCCTCTTCCCCTGGAGCACCTACCATGGGCGGATCTTGGTTCCTGGCAGTGGCCTGGCCCCTGGGGGAGGAGAAGACCCACAATGAACAATAGGTAAGTGAGCCGTGGAGTCGGTCAGAAAATGAACGTGCTTCCAAGAAAGGGAAGAGGGGCCAGGCAGGAGGTCAGGATCACCAGCTCCTCTCTGTCTCCACGCCTGCAGATCCAACAGCCGGCTCAGAGTGGGCTGAAAGAAGACACGTGTGTCAAGGCCAGCAAGGGGGACGCCAGGGAGTGAACCAGTGGATGGAAGATCTCCCTGTCTGTATTCCAAACATCTCTAAAATATCATTGGAGAGGCCAATGTCAGATCTGTGTTCTTAATATCACCGGTGGGAGTCAAGGGGGAGAGGAAAACCGAGGGTCTGGTTTGTAGCAACCAGGAAGAGAGAAGGGCCCCGCCCCCGCCCCCACCCTAAAGCATAAAGTGAAGCTTGTAAGAAAGATCCTTCTTCTCTCTGGAGAGAGACGAGGAGTGCACAGATAGTGCAGAACGCCCCCGAAGGTTATCAGCCATGTAATCATCCACACTGCGTTATCGTTTGTCTAATGAAGAAGCTGAGACTCCAGCGATCATAAAGACCGAGACGCCATAAGCGCCGTGCTAGTCTGGTTATCCAGCATCACATGTGGGGATGGCACAGCTGCTTGAATTGAGCCTGTGAGCCGGCAACTACAAAGGATGAGGAAAAAGTAAGGAGAAAAGTGTTAAATAAAGAGGGGAGTCCAGATGAAAAGTAGATGGGAAGAAGGCAGCCTCTCAGCGCCCCCAGCCCTTACGACAAAGAGCTCGGTGCCATGGCTAACTCCTCTCTTCCCTCCTCACCTCACCCCTAACCAGCAGCCCATCCTAGGGCTCTGATCTTCCTTCCCTAAGAAATTTAAAAAAAAAAAAAAATTTATTTGAAAGGCAGAGAAAGACACACGGAGATCTCCCATCCACTGGTTCATCAGATTCCCCAAATGCCCGCAACAGCGATGGCTGGGCCAGGCCCAAGACAGGAATCAGGCACTCAGTTCAGGTTTCCCACATGAGCTGGCAGGGACCCAAGTACTTGAGCCACCAGCACCGCTGGTGGTGTGTGTTAGCAGGAAGCTGGAGTCAGGAACAGAGCCAGGACTCAAAGCCAGGCACTGGCACTCCACTGTGGGAGCCGAGACAGCGTGACCTCTGCGCCAAATGAATACCCCTCAAATGATACTTTTTAAATTAAATTCTTTATTAAACTATGCTAACAAGGGGTATTAGCAGAAGCTTGAGGCCGGCGCTGCGGCATGATGGGTAGGGCCACCGCCTGCATCCCATATGGGTACCAGTTCGAGTCCTGGCTGCTCCATTTCCAATCCAGCTCCCTGCTAATGTGCCTGGGAACACAGCAGAGGACGGACCAAGTCCTGGGGGCCCCATACCCACGTCAGAGAGCCGAAAGAAGCTCCAGGCTTCTGGCTTGGGATCGGCCCAGCTCCGGCCACTGCAGCCATTTGGGGAGTGAAACAGCAGATGGAAGACCTCTCTCTCTGCCTCTGCCTCTGCCTCTCTGTATCTCCGCCTATCAAATAAATAAATAAATCTTTTTTAAAAAAGAAGAAGAAAAAGAAGCGAGCCTGGGGCAGTCTCGGCAGAGGACCACAGCATCCTGTACTGGGCAAGTCCTCTTGGGCGAGGCTGTCCTGAGTAATCAGCGCCTCCAACCATTTGCACAATCAAAAACACCTCTGCACATTGCCAGCGCACGCCCAGCTGAGCACCTCTGCACAGCCCTGCGACCAGCTCCGACGTGGCCGGCCTGTTGAAGCAGTCCCAGACTCCGAAAGGGGCTGAAGAAATTCCTGGAGACTCGGGGGCAGCCACACTCAGGGCTGGCTTCCGCTGCACTGCTTTCACACCCAGCTTGACTGCCAGGTGACGGTCAAACGGGAGAGACTGAACTGCCAGCCCATCAGGACAGAGGCAGAGAGCTGTCCTATGAGCATCGCTGACCTCGACAACCCCATCAAACGCTTTCCTGAGAAATGCTCAACAGTCAAGGGGCTTGGGTTTCCTAACGGTATCCAGTGGTAGATACTGAAAATCTTCACAGCCCTAGGACATCTCTGACCCTGGCTTATGCCTTAGTTTGCTGAATTTCCATGCCTGAAGAAACCTACACATTTCCTTCTACAGTGTCCCTTGACTCCATCTTACGTCTCCTTCCTATTCCTCCTTGTCGACGGTTATCAGTCCTGGAAGGAGACTCTAAGGTACGTTAGCCAGATCCATAAAGTCAGAGCATGCAACGTTTTAGCACTATGAGCTGATCGCCATGACGGTACTTCAAAAGTTCCCGGGAAAATCAACTTAACTTTTAATTCTATTTTTCTATGAACTCTTTCAAGTATCATATTTTAAATCTCTACAACTTTAATAATATGCATGCAGTTAAGTTTTCAAGCGACTACTCTGAAGTTCTGGAACAAATCATCCTCACAAACACGTGACTTCTAGGGGCTGACTCGGTGGTACAGAGGGTAACACGGGCATCCCACGTCAGACTGCCCACATCCCACATCAAGTCCTGGCTGCTCTGCCTCCTTGCGAATGCACCTGGGAAGACAAGAGAAGACGCTCCACAAGGGAGACCCAGATGCCGTTCCTGGCTCCTGGCTTCAGCCTGGCCCAGCTCCGGCTGTTACAGTCACCTGGAGGATGGACCAGCTGAACCAACATCTCTTTCTTCTCTCTGTCACTCTGCCTTCCAAATAAATAAATCTTTTTTAAACTATGTGACTTGTTAATATCATAAAGATGGTCTGATTATAAATGGTCACTGTCCACATAGCAACAATAAAGTGACCAGTGTCTTTATTCAAATACTGGTCCGGTCAAGTGTCAGGACCACCTCAGTGATATAAAGCTGCAGCCATCTGACACAGGTCCGGAGCCCGAGAACACCTCTCTGGGGCAGACCAGGCCCATCGCCAGCACCAATCCTCCGAAACAGCGGATTAATCCAAAGACGCTCATGCAGCAGCCTTCACATAACACGCACGATGCGGGTGAAATGGTCCTCACGGCTGCCCTTTCAGACTTGCAAAACCCACAAAGCTGTGTGCAAGGCCCGGGAGAAGGAGCAGCAGACTTGTTAAGATTAGTGTCGGACTGGGCAGGAAAATGCGGAACTGGAAAAACGTGGATTTGGTTTGATTTGCAATTCACCTGTAAGTCACTGATATTATTTTATAATTATTCTTTAGGATAACATACATTTTGTAATTATTCTTTAGATATTTGGGGGCTATTTGAAAAGGAACTAACTTTGCAATAGTTACTTAGAGGTCACTGATATTACAATAATTGTTATTTTCCTAAATTACAAAGAAAATTCCATTTTAACACCAAAAATCAGAAGAAACTTATGTAACTTTGAAGACTCGGGAAATTCATGAACTAAAAGTAAAACAGAAGTAAGTAATGGAACGAGCATGGTCCATCCAAATTTAGAAGCCCAAAAATGCAATAAAACATAGACTAGATGCAAGAAAAATTTTAAATGCCATTTTGCAAAAGGGTGTCTTGGAAAAGTTTATGGCAAACACAAGAAAAATATTCGAAAACTAATCAGCACCTAAAGTCGCTCTCAGAGAAAATAAGTATCATGGTAGCAAATGGAGATGATTACGCTTTTCCCAAAGTAGATCTGCAGTGCCTAACACAGATTGCTGCAATCCGGAAACTTCTAGAAAAATAAAAATATCTGAACTATGCAACTTTTCAAAAGTAATTTCTATTAATTTACAATCATTATTAATACACTCATTGTCATAGAAAACTACCACTCATAATTCCTAACAAAACAGTGGAAGCACCCAATTACCATCTTCCAGAAAATCAATATGAAAACGTGCAGCACCCACTTGTGAGATTACGCACAAGCGCTGACGCTGAATCTGCTCGATGAAAACGCATTGATTCTCCTTTCCTGAAATAATACAAGCCCACAAGCATCAGCATCTAGCTCCACAGTGACAACCCCTAGCTCCCCTGAAAACACAGACTGCATTACTAAAGAAAAATCAAACCTGATGCGTCCATCGTGTTTAGAACAAGGAGACTGTGTGTGCGTGGAAAGGGAGACCAGGAGGGAGACCGGAAACCCAGCGAGGATTGGCGAACTGCTGAATCAGAGGGTGTGGGTTCTTTCTTAAAAGCATTTGCGGTTCTCAGCCCTGGAAAGAACGTCTCCCCAAGGCCGGGAGGCAGGAAGAGAGAACACAGAGGAACCTCCCCACCTCCAAACCCAGCAGGAGACATACAAGCAATGGCACAGTCACAGACAAACCAGTGGTTTCTCCCATGAATGAGGCCCGGCACACCACAGTTCCTGATTCCCCAAATGCACGGAGCAGAGACTGCCTTGGCACAAGCCTAAGGAAGGAAGTGGCCATTTCGCCAGTCTACTCCAGGTGGCAGACTCTGAAACTGACGATGGTTCCTGGCTACCAGGCTGACAACACAAGAGGGGCTGCTGCTGTCAGCGGCTTGGGGGACGCAGAGCTCCCCTGAGAAACCAGGACTGATGGGAGCTTCTGTCTGCAACACGGGAAGGTACAGAGCTCTGAAGTCAACAGCCCTGCAGCTCCAAGGAACCCGCGGCAGCCAAACTCCACCACAGACATGTCACAAGAGACCTGCTGGCACGCTAGGACAGCACTATTACATCTGCATGCGGATTGTGGCGCTCCAGGGGCTTTTCAATCCCAGACTATCTCCTCTTTTACCTTAAAAAAAAAAAAGATGAAAGGTAAACTTTTCAAAAACACGGCTCCAAGCATGACACTAAACAACTAGCTCAGAAACCAATGTGCCGCTGTGTAGCGACTGCTGAATTCCCGTCACTGGCCCGGCTGATGCTACAGACAGCTCGTACTTAACATACGCTCTCCCTTCTTCTTTTTCTAAAAGATTTATTTATTTGAAAGTCAGAGTTACACAGAGAGAGGGAGAGGGAGAGAAGGAGAGGGAGAGGGAGAAAGGGAGAGGGAGGGGGTGGGGGAGGGGGAGGGGGAGAGGGCGAGGGAGAGGGAGAGGGAGAGGGAGAGGGAGAGGGAGAGGGAGAGGGAGGGAGAGGGAGAGGGAGAGGGAGAGGGAGGGAGGGAGAGAGAGGTCTTCCATCCACGGGTTCACTCCCCAGTTGGCTGCAATGGCTGGAACTGCACCAATCCGGAGCCAGGAGCCAGGAGCTTCTTCTGGGTCTCCCACGTGGGTGCAGGGGCCCAAGGACTTGGGCCATCTTCTACTGCTTTCCGAGGCCATAGCAGAGAGCTGGATCGGAAGTGGAACAGCTGGGACTTGAACCGTCCCCATATGGGACGTTGGCACGGCAGGCGGCGGCTTTACCCACTATGCCACAGCGCTGGGCCCTCCCTTAAATTCTTTTGATTAATTTATGCACGTGTGTCATATTTCATAGAATATGTAATTTTTTACTTCACAAATCTCAGGCATTGTTGAGGGCTTTAGTAATTCCCTCTGATGTCATAATTAATAATTCCTAGTTTCTCTCAAGAAACTAAAACAAATCACACCTCTCCCTGTAGCAGGATATTCCTCCCCATGGTTCAAAACACAGAAGAATCACTCAGTCTACTGAACAAGGCAATTCTGTCAATCAAAACACCCTCGAATGAAAAAGCTAATTTCCTCCCCTTATTTTCAAGACTAATTGCCAAAAAATACAGATGCGGAAATCGGCATGAGAAGGTGGAGGCTGGGTTCTGCTCTCTGCGGGGAGCTGGGAAGAGTCCAGTCCTCACTGCAGCTCCCGGCCTCCAGGAAACGCGCCGGTGAACCAGCGCTGACTGTGTATTCTGCAGAACAGCACTGAAAGTGAAGTACTGATGAAAAGATGCTTCTTTCTAACGTTTCCCCTACGTCAGAGGCACTAAAACTTTACATTTTCATAGAAGAAAACGTACGTCAGTTCTTTACTAACACTCAAATGCCAAGCTTCCGCCTCAGTATGTCTAAAGCAAGACATCACGTGGTGCATCTCACCATGTCCAAACCAAAACGAATCCTCCGTCAACTCCCGAGAGCTGCTGCCCTCCCACAGCGGCCGCCACCGCAGATGCTGCTCTTGTGATTCAACCTTTAAAGTTCAGATTTCCTGGGTCTTTCTCTCTCGGAGCCCAGCTCCTTGCCGCCGCAGCAGGCGGTTTCTGACTTAAATAAACCTTGCTTTGCTCACTGCCTTGTCCACATGGAAATTCCTCTTCTATGTGTGACAAGAACTGGAGCCACTTTTCTTTGTCGCTGTTTTCCCTGTAACACAGTGTCACTGCCATCCCACACGGCTGCCGGTTTGAGTCCCGGTTGCTCCACTTCTGAATCAGCTCCCTGCTAATGCACCTGGGAAACCAGCAGAAGATGATCAAAGTCCTTGGGCCCCTGCACCCACCTGGGAGACCTAGATGAAGCTCCTGGCCCCTGGCTTCAGCCAGGCCCAGCCCCAGTCATTGGGGCCACTTGGAGAGTGAACCAGTAAACAGAACTCTCTCTCTCTCTCTCTCTCCTCTCTCTCTCCCCTCTGTAACTCTTTTAAATAAATAAATCTTAAAAAAATGGGGGGGGGGGGCCAGCAATGCAGGTAGAGCCACTGCCTGCAATGCCAGCATCCCATGAGGGAACTGGCTCATGTCCTCACTGTTCCACTTCCAATCCAGCTCCCTGCTCATAGCCTGGGAAAAACAGCAGAAGATGGTCCAAGTGTTTGGGCCCCTGTCACTCACACGGGAGACCCAGATGAAGCTCCTGGCTCCTGGCTTCAGCCTGGCCCAGTGCTGGCCATTGTGGCCATCTGGGGAGTGAAAAACCAGCAGATGAAGATTCTCTCTCGCTACAACTCTGATTTTCAAAATGAATAAATAAATCTTTAAAGTTCAGATTTTCAGAAACCCTGCAAAACATCTGGCATTTCTTAAAATGTAAAGGAAAGCTACAAGAGCATGGCATAACACCTGACACCCAAGCACTCACTTCTCACATAAAGACACTAAGCACTAACACGACCATCTTACAAGTGGCTGCCTGGGTCTCTTGGTTTCTCTTACACAAGAGATACACACGTAAGCCCACCTTCCCTGTAAACTCATGTACGCCATAGGGAGGCTTCCTGAATTCACAGAGGAACACCAAGAACTATAACCCCGGTTGGGTGCAACTCTACTGTTCCAGAGAGGGGCCAGGCACACTGACATCATACAGGTTCCACAGGTCTTCCCCCAAGATCTCACTAAGGTTTCATTTTATCCTGACAGGGAACAACAGCCCTTCTACTTTAAATAATCTGAGGCCGGGTGTTTATCACCTAAATAGGTAACTACTTCTATTCCCAAGACAATTTTAAAACAATAGCAATGTCTAATGTCTACAGACCAGTGTGTATGTGTATGTGTGTGTGTATGTGTGTGTGTGTGCGAGAGAGAGAGAGAGAAGGGGGGGAGGGAGAGTTACAGTTGTTAAAGGGTTTAAGAAGCCTTGCTCCATATAAGAGTTATTATTCTTTTAAAGGAAAAGTACAGTTCCTCAAAAAAAATCATTAGTACTTCTTGTTTCAAGATGTCTAAGCACTCTGTGATAAGAAAACAGACTCTCCCGGGCCAGCGCCGCAGCTCACTAGGCTAATCCTCCGCCAGTGTTGCCAGCACCCCGGGGTTCTAGTCCTGGTTGCTCCTCTTCCAGTCCAGCTCTCTGCTGTGGCCCGGGAAGGCAGTGGAGGATGGCCCAAGTGCTTGGGCCCTGCACCCGCATGGGAGACCAGGAGGAAGCACCTGCCTCCTGCCTTCGGATCAGTGCAGGGCACCGGCCATAGCAGCCATTTGGGGGGTGAACCAATGGAAGGAAGACCTTTCTCTCTGTCTCTCTAACTCTGCCAAGAAAGAAAGGGAGAGAGAAGGGGAGAGAGAAAGGGAGAAAGGGAGAGAGATAGAGAGAGAGAAAGAGAGAGAAAGAAAGGAAGAAAGAAAGAGAAAGAAAACAGACTCTCCCAAAGCTTGCCTACTAGTGCAACTCCAGTAAGGATACACGGGGCCAGTTCCAGGTGCTCTGAGTTCCAGCTGATGGCCAAGCCCGACTTAGGGACAGGGCTCCCCAGATGTTGCTAAGGGGTTATTACTACATCCCTTGACCCACTGCCAAAGCCTGGCAGTCTGCAGAGGACAGCGGAAGAGGAATTCCTGAAAAGCAGAGCTCACGACACCTGCAGGAGGAAGCCGGTGCAGGACTGCCCATCAGGAAGGCAGCGTTGGCGCCTGCGATGGGCCCCGGGGATTTTCTGGCTGAAGAGGCAGCATAAGCAAAGTCTAGTCTAATACCTTTCACCACTGCCAGGAAAGAGCCAGGAGGTGAGAGGGGTGGGCAGCTGGAGACTCGGGGCAGGCAAGCCAGTTGAGAATCCAGGGTAACGGCAGTTAGGATTGGAACTGCGGGCAACAGCTGAAAGCAAACAAAAACCGCGGCGGGCACCAACAAGGGAGGACGTGTTAGCCGAGCGGTGGAGGACGGGTTAGCTGAGTGGTGCGCTGCAGGTAAAGGAGAGGGTGAGGGGAGCCCAGCACTGAGGCCAGGGCTGCACAAGAGCTGCCGGGCGATGCTAGAGAGAGCGCAGCAGGAACAGGGACGGAACCCAAGGAGAACGTGGGCAGTCCCGTTCAGAGGCCAGGCATGCCGCAGACGCTACATCAGAAGCACAGGCCCCAGACAGGACGTCAGGTTAACGATGGCGAGCTGCAAGGACACTGCCGAGGGGAGAGTACCCAGAGAGAGGAGTAGAAGACGCAGGGCTTGGCACTGGGAAGGCACGGAAGGGGCGAGAAGGTCACCCTCACCCCCACCATGTTCAGTGACCGGGATGTCCCTCAGTAAGAAGTGAGCCACGTTATCTCCCAGGCTCACTGGGAGACGTACGAAAGATGCTATTCATGGTCCTGAAAAGCTGCTATGGCTGGGAAACTCACGTTGGATTTGAGCTCTATAGTGCTATCAAGAGAGTAGAAACTTGATCCAACTGCGTGTCTGGAGGTGAGCAGGGTTAGATAAGGTCAGTGGTGGGGGTGGGGAGGGTTCACGACAGAACCCTGGGGGCTTTACAAGAGCAGACTGGACGACACACATATGCATGTGGCGGGACGGAGCCTGCCAGCAAGAGGCCATCCGCACATCCGGCCCCTCGACCTCTGACCTTCAGAACCTTGAGCCCAAATCAACCCCTTTCTTCATAATTCACCCAGGCTGTGGTATTGTTATCAGCAACATGTAAGGGGTGGTTCAAAAACCTCAAGTATTTCAAATGGTAAAGATTTATTTATTCACTTATTTATTTATTTGAAAGGCAGAATTATGGGGGGGGGGGGGGGGGGGGAGATCTTCCACCTGCTGGTTCTCTCCCAAAATGGCCACAACAGCCAGGCTGGGTCAGGCTGAAGCCAGGAGCCAGGAGCTCCATCCAGGTCTCCCACATGAGTAACAGGGACCCGACCTCTTGGGCCATCTTCCACTGCCTCCTGAGGGCAGCAGCCGGGACTCGAAGGTACGGTGTTGTAGGCAGTGGCTTAACCAGCTTCGCCAGGGCCCCTGCTCCCATAATCTTTATTCACCTCAAATCATCCCAGGGAAAGAGAAGCAACCTTATCCCCACTTCACAGAGAGGAAGAAGCGGTCCATCCACTCCCAAACAGTCAGACCAGGTGGGTCCCTGGGCTGGATCTGTGCCTGGCCATTCTGGGCCGCCCAGCCACTGCCCCAGGGTTCTGTGAGTCACCGAGGGCTTCTCTCAGCGAGCACTGGGCACCCAACACAGGTGAGCTGCCCTGTGCCATGTCCCTAACAAGTGGTGGGAGCTACAAGTAAGGAATATATTTATCCCAAGAAGCCTGAAAACACCCCCTTCCAGGCGCACGTTAAAACCAGGGCTTTCAGATTACTGCAAAGTTCCTAAAATGAGCCTCACAGAGGGAGAACACGTGGGGCTTCCCTCTTACACTGATACCCCAGATGACGCTTCAGTGACATCGTCTCGGGAAGGTCTTGGGACCGCACAGGATTCGCACTGAAGTGTTTGCTGACTCTCCTGACACTTCTGGAGATTTTGCCAATTTGGGTGGCATCATTAAAGTTAGCTGAAAACACCACAGAACTGTCCCAGCAGAGTTTAACAGAACCACGGACCAGCACGTGTGAACCAGCGGGTGCTGCCCATTTCCAGACAGGCTGCCCACGGTGACCAAGCTACCCGCTGCACTTCGCCGTACATATTTCAGACCAGGAATTCAGCTCTTTGACATCTGACTTATTGCAAGAGCTACAAAATATTCTTTTCACCAAAGAGCTGGAAAATATCTCAGTACCCAGTGGAACTTTCTTTACTGCATGCTCCAAAGGACTAGTAAATGAAAACCCAGCGCAGGTATGACATGAGCCAAGACTGTGGGAGTAAATACTACCGAGTGCCGAGAAAAATATTATAAGCATATTTCACTGTGCAAATGAACTAGATTTACTGCAAGCAATAACTCCTAAGTCATGCCTCGGGGAGGCAGGGGTGGGGCCGAGAAGGGAGACTATTGCAACGGCACACACACTCATTCCAGGGAGGTGATGCAGAGACGCTGGGCTCCCACAGCACGTCTCTTCCTGTGCTTTATTTATCAGTACATTCTGACGAAAGATTACTTACGCCATCAGCGAAGTTTAATCTATACGATCTATACTTACAAAGAGGCAGCGACTTATACTTTCTCCCTGCAGGGAAAGCTTGTACTGAGGACACATATTTTCTAGAAAGATCAACAAGCTATCTTTAAATTACAATGACTTAAAGTTAGGTAAGCACTTCAAAAGTAAGCCTTCTATCCTCAACATAAATGCATCACTTCTGTGCATAACCCTAAACTGGTTGCTTAAAAAAAAAAAAAAGGATTTTTAGAAAACCGCAGTCTGGCTTCTGCCATCAATCTTCAGGGGGCTGCTTCAACCAAGCCCCATTTTCTGAGAGAAAAGACAGTTGTTTCTGTGCTACTCAGCATAATGGACCACATGCTTACACGATTCACCATGCGTCAACTCTATGCAAATTTATTTAAATTTCATAATAATTTAATCTGCATACTGGGAGTGCTGATCTTGTGTCGTGAGAACTTCATAATCTCTAGGGTCCCTCACGCCGCTTTCTCTGTTGCCACAAAAGGATGCCAAGGCAGGAGGGGACGTGGACAGAGCAGAGTCGGCTGCAGACTCTGCGATCCAAGTCCCGCACTCCAGTCTCACTCTTACAGTTTCTGACTTCAGGACGGTCGGTCAACGGTGCCAGTGATGTACCCGCCAATCAGAGGAGCCTCCCTCCTGTAACGCAGCAGCCATTTTGCAATGGGGCATTTGGCAACGTCTAGAGACTTCCCCGGTTGTCACACTGCGGGAGGTGCCACCGGCATCTGGGGGGTGCAGGGCTGTGGCTAAGCGCCTTGCCACGTGCCGGAGAGGCGCTCGGCCCGAATGCCCACAGTGCTGCCACGGAAGCTGGGCGTCACTCTCGGGGCCACAGGAGCCCACAGCTTCCCAGCGCTCAAGCGGAACTTCTCCAGCTCTGCCTATAAACTTGGAATTCCCCAAGGACAGCGTGAGCACTCGGCCCCAGGCCTCGAAGCAAATGCTTGGCGGGCAGCAGCAAGCAGGACACCGCCAGGACACCCTGGACGCACACCACAGTGATGGCATAATGACCATCAGCGACGGTCCCCGGCATCTGCACTCCCTGAAGCCACCACCGCCACGCCCCTCAACCGTCCACCTGCTCCTCAGTCACTCCCTACTGCGGGGTCTCCTAGTGGAGGCCCAGTTTGGGTTTTCTTTTCCGGCATGGGCACTACAGATAACACGAAAGGCTAGTCGGAAGCCATGAAGACCGTGAATAACCCATGGTGCTTTCCAGCCCGGAAAGTCTACGATTTAACAGGACTTAAAAGGTTTGTAATCACAGCCGGAACCTGCAGAGAGACCGGCACCTTAAAGACCCCGTTCCATGAATAAATAAACATCTAACGTAAAATAATCATCAAAAGAGTACGTGTGCAGATCCGTGCACATAACTGCATAGACCTGGCTGAGGAGAAAGGAGCTGACACTGGGCGGAAATCGAGTTATTTCTTACCACTACATTGGCAAGAAAAATACATATTTAGAACTTAAACAGCAGAATTGACATTTTTCCTGTGTCTTAGGATTACAGAACTTAAAAGTCCACTACAGAAAACAATTCCAAATGCATCATAACATAAAGAAAACCTCAGGGTCTGGAAACCTCACAGATCCATATGGAATTGGCTGATAAATGATGGCCCCTGCCCATATTGAAGAAGAGTGAGCGACACAGACACACGCCCCGAACACTGGAAGGGAGGACAGATTACCAACAGTATGCACAGGAAGGTCTCAACCCTGTACAAAAGGGATTAGATATATAGATGTGAATACATCCTCTAAACAAATACATGGGTGAGTGAAGAAAGGCACACAGGCACCCTGGGAGAGGGGGCTGGGACCGATGTGCTAACAATGAAGGGTCTGCCTGCCTCTACTCCACAACTCTTCTATAGTGAGAATCCCAATTTGTTACATTTCATATGTTCAGAATGAGCACATTATCACTAATTTATATGGAACTGCTTCAGGCACTGCCCGTGAAATGAAAAAAAAAAAATATATATATATATATATACACACCAACTTTTCACATAAAGAAACCACTTCTAAAATGAACAAAGCATACATGTATTGGGCCCTATGATTAAGTGCCTGGCACTTTTCTGAGCACTTAAAATGTACTAACTTATTTAAATCAAACCAAAAAAGATTTTAAAAAGAGCCCTGAATGACAGAAAATGTAAACGAGAATCAGTTCCTACTATGAATTTTGGACTCAGTTGCCGGAGCCTGACAGGAGTGAGGGGTTAATGATCTCGTAAGGTCGAGGCTAAATAGTGATTCTGCACAGGAGAGAATTCGGCCAAATAAATGTGTATGTAAGGAAGCCCGGACAGAGTGGCCAGGCAGCTGGGTACATGTGAGAATCAACTATGTGTCTTCGTTCCTCCTCCTTAATATTCCTACCTAAATTTCCCATCTTGTTGTTATGAAAAAAAAAAAAGAACCTCACCATTTTTCTTCTGCTACGGACAGAAGCGGCCACAGCAAAGCCCAGTGTGCGCTTGGCTAGGCAGAATGGCTACAAGGTCCTGTTGGTGGTGAAACCCTGTGGTCGCGTTCAACAATAAACCTGGACTACACAAAAACTTAAAGACACATTCCAGTAGCCTCCTGGGGACAATGACGTTTGCGGGGACAATCACTTTGACTAAAGGGATCCGAAGATCCAGCAGAAGGCACTGGGGTCTCAAATAAACCCCAAACCTCAATGCAACCCCACAAGGCAAAGCGAGGGGCCGGCGTGAGCCTCACCGTGACCTCGGCGGGCGGCCGTGGAGATTCCTCCCAGCAGCGCGGGGAAGCGGCCTGGGGGCTCGGGCTCCCCGTGGGGCTGATCCCGGAGCTCAGGGCTGCACGCCCGCGCGCGGGCCCTTCCCGCGTGGAGCCCAGGAACTGCGAGGGCTGGGAATCGCACCGGCCCTCAGGTCCACTCCCTATCTCACTGGCCACCATCAAAAACTGGCTCCCCGCTGGCTATCGGGGTGCAACCAGTGGAGAAGCACGGGTCTGTCACACCCACCCCGGCCGCAGGTGCACGGGGACAGCGAGGGACACGATCTCCAGGTCCCCCCCACACACACACACAGACACACACAAACTATTTAGGGAACACAAAGACGCCAGACACAAAACCAGTCAGGGAGGCAGAGGTGCGGGACGCGCTCGGCGGGACCGCAAAAAAAAAAAAAAAAGAAAGAAAACAGCGCGGCGGCTTGACACCTGCGGCGGCCCGAGCCCACGTGCGGTCCGGGGCGGCCCCGCCGCCACAAAGCGAACCCCGAACTTGGCCGCGGGGACCCCCGGGGAGGGACCCCGGCCCACAGCCGCCCGCCAGGCCGCCTCCGGGCCCCCCGCGCCACGTTCCCGCGCCCGGACGCCTGGGTCCCCCGAGGGGGCGCGCCCGGCCCTGCGGCGCCCGGTGCCCGGCGCGTCCTCCCCGCCGCCGCCCAGGCAGGCGCCCGCGGCCCGGCGCCGGCCCCGAGGCCGCCCCGCTCTCCCCGCCGCGTCTCACCTGCGCCCGCCGCGCCCCGCGCCTCAGAGCGCCGAGGGCCGCCGCTCCGCCCGCCCCGGCGCCCGCGGCCGCGCCGCCGCCATCATGGCTCCGGTCGGAAGTGACGTCGGGCGGCGCGGGAGGCCGCGGCCTGCGGGGCTGCGGGACCCCGGGCTCGCGGGCCGCGCCTCGGCGCCCCCGGCCCGCCCGCCCGCCGGCCTTCCCAGGCCCGGGGCCCGCGGCCTCCCGCGCCGGTCGCCCCCGAGGCGCCGCCGGGGCCTGACGGGCCGGACCGCGCGCCGCCGCCCCCGCGGGCGCCGCTGCTGGGAGCGCGGCGGGTCTCCGGGTCACGCGGGGGCCCCCGGCGCGTGGAGAGGGGGCCGGCAAGTGTCCGTGGGGTAAACAAACCCGGACCCTCCCCGCCGGGCCCGCTTCGGTCAGGAGGGCCCGCGCGGCCGCGCCCAGAGATGGACCTTCTCCGGGAGGGCCCCGCACTGGCCGCGCACCCTGTGTGTGCACGGCCCGGCTCCGGGGGCCCTGGGGGAGCCCAGGTGTCCACACCCAGGGGTGGGGGTCTGGCCGGAGGGGGCCCTGCGGGGGTGGAGGATCTGCGAGTTTTCGGAGAAAGTTCCAGAAAAGCTTGTCTTGCAACACTGTGCTCACAAGGCCACAGACAAGGCGAGCTGCAAAGAGACCTGTCGGAGTCGGGGTTTTGATCCTGCAAGGCGTGAAGATGTAGCTTGCAAGCAGGAAGGGCCCTCCCTCTGCCCCTCTTCTACATCCTGGGCACGCCCCTAGCCCTTGCTATAAAGGCCCGGGCAAACAGCTGCTCTTAGGGAACGGGAGCTGCCCGCCGTTGCCTTCCTCTGAGCTGGCTCGGCTTGAGTCTGGTCACCTGGCACCACCCCCCCCAAAAGCAAATGGAGCCCCCTGTGTCCAGCGACAGCGCTTGTCTTTATAGGACGCAACTGTTTACGTTGGAGGGAGCAAAGAGATGGTGTGGAGGAGCACGCATGAATGCTGGGCCGGGGTTGAACCGGGTTGACTTGGCAATGGCTGTTAGACCTCCAAGAGCCGAGGACCAGCAGGCCCAACTGGAAACTGGAGTGCAGGTGCAGGCTGGAGATGACAGGAGGTGCGCGCTGTCGCCCACTGAAGCCGTGAGCACGCAGAGAAAAAGCTGTCCTCAGAGCAAGCCTGGAAGGATCTAATGCTCTGGGCAGCAGCAGCCGCCTCTGGACAGGATCCAGTCCGAAGACTAGGACCTAGGACCGTGTGGGGCACAGGTGTGCCTGGGAAACTTAGGAAGCACCAGAAGTGTTTGTTTATGCAAATCTGGTTTACTCTTAAGAAAACAGGTTGTATCAGCATGTATCATGCCATAATCTGAACACAAAGAGATGGTAAGCTCCAGCGGACAAATGCCAGCATCCTCTTCTGAGTGAGTTTTATCAAAGGCCTTAAAAAGTGACAAGGTCAGCAGACAGCCTAAGGAAGGAAATCAGACCTGGTAGCGTATTTCTTCCACTGTGCAAGGAAAGAGAGACCCTAGGTTTGGGAGATACAGATATGCCTGTCACTGAAGTACTGTAGTCTTGCAGGGCACCCCTTATCCAGCCTGCAAAAATGGTCCCCCTCACCTTTCCAAAACACCAGCATTTTACACGAAAAGCTATGTCCCACCTGGCATTCAATAGAAAGGAAAAGGAAAATAAATGTTAAGTTAGAAGTGACCTGGTGAACCAGGGTATGTACAAGATGGCATCGTGCCAAGAGACAGTTCCCTTCCGGTCATTAATCTCAGGTTGCTGCATCTATTAGATTCCTGTGGCTGCTGTCACCAGTTACCCCTCACTCGGTTGCTTAGAAGAACACAAGGGGATCCTCTGGCAGTCAGTATCAATGGGCCACATCAAGGCAGAGCCAGGCCGTGCTTCCTCGGGAGCCTGCAGGGAGGGGTTGCTCTGCCCCCATCCCTCTGCAGGGACTGCCGGCGTGCCTTGGCTTGGCTGTGTCCCTCAAATATCCAAGGCCAGCATTTTGAAATCTCTGCTATATCTTTGCATCCCCTTCTCCTCTGTGTGCAGTGTCCCCTCTGCTTCTTGTAAGGATACAAGGGCGTCCTGGATATAGTATCCCCTACTCTCCAAGATAGTCACCCCATCTCAAGATCCTCCACTGAACCGTGTCTACCAAGGCTCCTAAGAGGTCCATGCAAAAACTCAGAATCAGGATGGGGACGTATCTCTGAGGGCCACTGCTTGTCCTGCCACACTGTAACATATTTCTGTTTTTCAACATGTGCTACTTCTCAGGATAAATAACTACATATTATATATTTTATCTTAAATATAAGGACTATCAAGACGACAGTGTCACTTAATGAGTGTTTATTATCTGTGTGGTATGCTAAATATTACTCCTTTGCCTCTTTGAAAAAGCGAAATGTGTTGCTGAAGGATGGGGTTTGAATACTGCTCAGTTTCTTGTCCTCCTCCTCCTCTCCTCCCCTCCCCCTCCCCCTCCTCCTCCCCGTCCCACTCCCCCACCCCTCTCTCCTCTTCCTTCCTTCTTTTTTTTTTTTTTAGAGGTCTCGGTGCTTGATCAGAATGACATTGTCCAAATCAAAACCACAATGAGGTTTTACCTCACCCCAGGTAGAGTGACCCTCATACAGAAATCAACAAACAACAAATGCTGGAGAGGATGTGGGGAAAAGGGCACCCTAACCCACTGTTGGTGGGAATGTAAACTAATAAAGCCACTGTGGAAGACAGTATGGCAATACCTCAAAATTCTGAACATAGACCGCTACCTGCACCCCCATGTTTACTGCAGCTCAATTCACAAGAGCTAAGACATGGAAGCAACCTCAATGCCCATCAACCGAAGACTAGATAAAGAAATTATGGGATATGAACACCATGAAATACTACACGGCAGTAAAAAAAAAAAAAAAAATGAAATCGAGTCATTTGCAACAAAATGGAGCAAGCTGGAAAACCTCATACTTAGTGAAGTAACCCAGTCCCAAAGAGACAAATACCATATGATTTGCGAGAATTAATAGTGTTCTTAAAATGTAAGTTATAGAAGCAAAATTGATGATTTTAGAATCAATGACTTGAATAGTCCTTGGCCTGACTGTTGAGGGACAGTTTATTATTGTTACTTTTTATCTAGTATATCCTTTTGTTTTGTTTTGTTTCTGTTTTCTTTCTTTTTCTTTTCTCTTCTTCATACTATATGCCGAACTCTTCATGTAACAGAGAGTTAACCACATGTACTTTCAGTCAATTGGGAAAAGATCCAGTTAAAAATAAGAGGGGGAATAAGAGAGGGAGGAGGTAGTCTGTAACTGTAAAGCAGTATAGTTCTACACACAGCCCTACAGACTTACTTCTCAGGGTACAGCCTAACAACTTGTCACAGGACTCCAAACCCGTAAAAATCGGTGGTATAAATGCCATCTTAACTGTTAAAATGATCATATTAAATGTGAAAGTCAACATATAGGTGGGTTTAAGTGTGAAAGTGATCATATAGCCAGCGCCGTGGCTTAACAGGCTAATCCTCTGCCTTGCGGCACCGGCACACCGGGTTCTAGTCCCGGTCGGGGCACCGATCCTGTCCCGATTGCCCCTCTTCCAGGCCAGCTCTCTGCTGTGGCCAGGGAGTGCAGTGGAGGATGGCCCAAGTGCTTGGGCCCTGCACCCCATGGGAGACCAGGAGAAGCACCTGGCTCCTGCCATCGGAACAGCGTTGTGCGCCGGCCGCACGCCTACCGCGGCGGCCATTGGAGGGTGAACCAACTGCAAAAAGGAAGACCTTTCTCTCTATCTCCCTCTACTGTCAACTCTGCCTGTCAAAAATTAAAAAAAAAAAAATGAAAACATACTTTAAAAAAAAAAGTGATCATATAAATAACATCAAGTGCCTGGTAATAATAACAGAATTAAAAAAGAAGGAAAGTCCAATATGGGAAGCAGGCCACACAGCACACTCCTAGAATTCGCTGTAACTAACACTCTGACCTCAGAATCAACCCTTGAGGCTTCCTGGTCTGGCTGAAACGCCTGTGAGATCATTTCAGGCATGGAAAGCCAAGACTCTATGGCAAAAAATATCCTACACGGAGGATCCCTGTGAGTGAAATCCCAGTGGAATGAAGGGGTCATCAAAGGATGTACTTTTCTCTGAAGGGAGGAGAGAACATCCACTTTGCTTATGGCCGTGTCCAAATACCGATGGAGTCTGTGGTCACAGAAGGCTTCCATAGCCCTGGCAGCCCATGACAAGAGCCTCAGATGATCACTGACGTTGTAATAAGAGTGTCAATTGTCAAAGGAACAACAGAAGTCACTGTGCACTTACTCCCCATATAGGACCTCCGTCCCTAATGAGTTGTACTATGAGAATTGACTGCAAATTTTGTTCCCAACCTGTACTCTATATGTTGTGTGTGCGCGTGGGTGCAAATTTTGGAAGTCTATGCTCAGCATAAAGTTGGTCCTCTGTATATAAAGTCAAGCTATGAACCATAATGAAGAAGGAGATGGGAGAGGGAGGTGGGATGGGGGGGGGGGTAGGGTGGGTATGGGAGGAAATAACCACTATATTCCTAAAGTTGTATCTGTGAAAAAATGCATTCATTAAATAAAAACTTTAAAAAATAATAAAAGAATGGCTTTGTCGGTCATGGTCATTTTATTCTAATGATATCATAATAGGCTCCGGGTCGCAGAAAGGACACAGTCAACAGCCATGGTCAGTATTTTTAGCCAACATCGATTCTGGGCAGGAGTTTGCTGAAGCCGCAGTTTTCACTGCACAACGTGGGTGGGGATTTGAGGAGAATACGCAAGGCCGGTGACCTCAGCTCCTCTACCTCCTTCCTATATCAGATTTTCAGTTCCCCGAATGCTAACGGTACCTGTTTCCTGCTGGGTTCTTTTCTAGGTATTTCTCATGTACTATCTGACGCCAACCCTGTGTGGTAAGCACATCCTCACTGACAGCTGAGAACCAAGGCCAGGAGAAGTCAAAGAACTTGCCTAGGGGCCAGTGTTGTGGCTCAGTGGGTTACAACGCCGGCATATGAGCGCTGGTTCAAAGCCCCGGCTGCTCCACTTCCAATCCCGCTCTCTGCTGAAGTCCCTGGGAAAGCAGCAAAAGATGGCCCAAGTGTTTGGACCCCTGCCACCCACCGGGGAGATCTGGATGGAGTTCCAGGCTCCTGACTTCAACCTGTCCCAGGCTCAGCTGTTGTTGCCATGTAGGAAGTGAATCAGAAGATGGAAAGTATCTGTTTCTTTCTCTCTGTAACTGTCTTTCAAGTAAACAAATAAATGAAACAAACAAGCTTGCCTAGTTAAGTAATAGAACCAAGTTTGGAAGACAGTTTAGCTCCCTCATAAGCAACAGCCCCATCTGCTCACACATGCACACACACACCTGAGAGCTGGATCAGAGGCCAATACAGGTAACTATGCCACACACTCGGGCAAGGAAGTTGGATTTTTTTTTTATTGTTGTTGACTGTTTTCCTAAATTCTGCATAAAGAGGCCATTCTCAATACTCTCCCTGAATTGTTGGGCAAGGTAATCAATTGAGATTATGGAGAGGAGCTGGCACTGTGGTGCAGCAGGTTAATCCTCCGTCTGTGGCCCTGGCATCCCATATGGGCACTGGTTCAAGTCCCGGCTGCTCTACTTCCAATCCAGCTCTCTGCTATGGCCTGGGAAAGCAGTGGTAGATGGCCCAAGCACTTGGGCCCTTGTACCCACATGGAAGACCTGGAGGAAGCTCCTGGCTCCTGGCTTCGGATCAGCTCAGTTCCAGCCATTGCGGCTATTTGGGGAGTGACCCAGCGAATGGAAGACCTTTCTCTCTGTCTCTCCCTCTCATTGTCGTAACTCTATCTCTCAAATAAATATATAAAGCCTTTAAAGAAAAAAAAGCAAAAGAGATCATGAAGAGGAAAGATAGAATGTCTGAGAGTGAGTGTATCAATATATCAAATTAACTCAGATCCCTTACCTTTTTTATTCTTTAAATATTTGTTTATTTATTTATTTATTTGAAAGGCAGAGCAACAGAGAGAGAGAGAGAGAGAGAGAGCTCTTCCATCTGCTAGTTCTCTCTCCAAATAGCCACAACAGCCAAGTCTGGCCAAGGTAGAAGCCAAGAGCCAGGAATTCCATCCAGGTCTCCCGTCTGGGTGGCAGGGGCCCAAGCACTTGAGTCATCTTTGGCTGTCTTCCCAGGTACGTTAGCAGGGAGCTGGGTCAGAAGAGGATTGGCCAGGACTAGAACTGGCGCTCCAATATCGGATGCCAGCGTTACAAGCAGTGGTTTAACCTGCTGCACCACACCACCAGTCCCCCCTACTTTTTCTTAGAAAGTACGGAGTCCCTTTTCTCTGGCCTGCCAATCATCTTCCGTGAGCGCTCCACCATTCCCCCTCACTGTCGCCCTCCATGTCACTTATCCACTCGAGGGATGACATCCGGGCCTGCACACCAGCAGCCACGCGTGCTCCGGATTCTACTTAGAGAGGAACCAGTGAAGTTCAAAGACAGAAAAGCAGGGACATTTCATCGTGCAAGAGACACTGTCGTGCCACCTGGTTCCGTGAGGAAAACTCCGTGGCCTCCAAACGCCCAGACACGTCTTAGCAGTGGTGAGACTGAACAGCAGGGAAAGGAAGCCACCTGTCCCCCGCGCCGGGGTTGGCCCACGCTCAGGCGACTTTCTCTTTCATCCTCACAACAGCAACAAACAGCTGCTTCACAGACAGAGGCTGCGCTCTGACGGGTGAGACACGCAGCAGGTCGGTGCCAGAAGCCGGAGCTGAGAACGCGGCTGACGTCAAAGTCCCCGAGGCAGCGACGGTTCTCACTGCTCCCTGCCATGGAGATGACGCAGGGACACCGGGGACCAAGACGCCACCCCTGCCCCCTAAGAACCTAGGATGGGGGGAGGAGACGGCTTCTATTCACCAAACTACCTGGAGCACAGTGGAAGCCTGGGACCGCATCTTCCTGCTCCCAGCATGCTCCAGGGGGGCTTCCTCCCCGCACCTGTCTCTTTTCCAGTAGTACTTTAAAAAAAAAAAAAAAGGGAACGATTTATTTGAAAGGCAGAGTTAGAGAGAGAGGGAGAGACAGACAAAGAGAGAGAGAGAGATCTTTCATCCACTGGTTCACTCCCCCAAATGACCACAATGGCTAGGGCTGGGCCAGGCCAAAGCCAGGAGCCTGGAACTCCATTCAGGCCTTCCACGTAGGTGGCAAGGGGCCAAGTACTTGGGCCACCTTCTGCTGGTTTCCCAGGCACGTTAGCAAGGGGCTGGATCCGGAGTGGAGCAGCAGGGACACAAACCAACACTCGTGTGGCCTCACAGACAGCTGCTAAACCTGCCATGCCACAATGCCAGCCCCTCCAATTCTACTTCAAAACAGGAAAAAACAATTCTAAGATGCTAACATTTCTAATCAATTCAAATTCACAGGCCCAAGACAACTTTATTCTGTCCTATAAGAAAAACTAGGGCATTCTTTCTAGATCCTTCCACTGCAATTCTCGTGTCACAATTTTTAGAACCAAATATGTAGTAAATCCATTAAAAAGATCTAAGTTGGGGCCGGCACTGTGGTGCATCAAGTTAAGCCTTGGCCTGCGACGCCACAACCCATGAGCTTGTGTACCAGTCCCGGCTGCTCCACTTCCAATCCAGCTCCCTGTTAATGCACTTGGGAAAACAGTGGATGATGGCCCAAGTGCTTGGACCCCTGCATCCACATGGGAAACCCACATAGAGTTCCAAGCTCTTAGCTTCGGCCCAGAACAGTCCTGCATTGAGGCCATTTGGGGAGTGAACTGATAGATGGAGGATCTCTCTTTCTCTCTGTCTTTCAAATACATAAATAAATAAATATTAAAATGACAGCAACAAAGCCCTGAGTTGCCACACAGGGGTCCGCACTCACTGGCAGTCTCTCCTCCCTCCCGGCCCGTAGCATAACAGGCTCAAAGGTCGAGGTGGTTTGTTCCCAAGAACACAAAGGGAACTTCAGTCTTCGCCTCCCTCGAAGCCAGAATTAATTCACTAATACAGCACCGCGCAAGCATGAATAAAACATACAGGCTGGCAGCAACGACATAAAGTGAAAATATTTTTCAGTGGGAAACAGCAAGAGGCACACGATGCAGCAGACCATAAATCAGGAACAGAAACAGGCAGGTGGCGCCAAGGTGGGACCACCTACCCTGGGTTAGGAGCGGCGGGGAGACTCCCCACTGCTGTCTCCACACAGCTGACCGTGCTCACCCACCTGCTGGGGGCGCACACCGCCACCTGCCCCTGCCCCCGCCCCAGGCTCTTTGTCCTCACTCTCCTTTTTGCCTGGCATTCACCTGTCACTGCTCTCTTGCACACACATTCCGCCAGGCTTCAGAGGCCAGCTCCAGCCGCGGTCATCTTCCAGGGCTGCTGTAGCGGAACACTGCCGGCTCGGGCGTTTAAGACAGCAGGATTTTACTCGCTCATGTTTCCAGTTCCTTCTGGAGGCTCAGAGAGAACCTGTCGCCCCTCTCAGCCCTTGGTACAGGTGGTTGCCTTGGCATTCGCTGCCTGTTGGATCAAGACTCGGATCTGCTCCTGTCTCCACGCAGCCTTCTCCCAAGAACAAGGCCCACCCTAGTCCAGTGTGCCCCCAGCTTAACTCATCACATTTGCAAAGATATCATTTCTGGAGAAGGCCACCTTCTGAGGTTCCAGGGGCACATGAGTTTTGGAGGGACACTTTTTAAAAATTTATGTGAAGAGCAGAGCTACAGAGAGAGAGGGAGAGGTAGAGAGAGAGAGAGAGATCTTCCATCTGCTGGTTCACTCCAGAAATGGCTGCAATGGCTGGGGCTGGGCCAGGCCAAAGCCAGGAGCCTGGAGCTCCATCTGGGACACCCAAGTGAGTGACAGGGGCCCAAGCACTTGGGCCTTCTGCTGCTGCTTTTCCCAGGCACAGTAGCAGGCAGCTAGATTAAAAACAGAGCAGCTGGGACTTGAAGCAGCACTCCTATGGGATGGTAGCATTGCAGGCAGCTGCTTAACCCATTGTGCCGTAACAGCGGCCCGTGGAGGGATCCTTGTTAACCCCGTGCAGCAGCAGAGCCCACATTCACCATTTCCTCTTCTTACAAGTCCCGGTACAACCCCCATCAGCAGTTACCTACCTGCTCTGTCCCACTGTGATCTAATTACTGCATGTTTCTGTCTGGAGTCCCAAGCTTAGTCTGTGCCCCTTGAGACATCATACAACATCTCCATTATCTAAGCAATGACAGGCACAAGTCATTCAATATCATCGATTAATAAAGACTAGTGCTCTGTTTTGAAACTGAAATATGACCTGTGACACAGAAACAAATTACCGCAGCTAAGCAAGGACTCCGGGCCGACATTTTGAATTCACTTTTCTTTTCTTTTCTTTTTTTTTTTTTTATTTATTTTTTGACAGGCAGAGTGGTGCGGCGGCCATTGGAGGGTGAACCAACGGCAAAAAGGAAGACCTTTCTCTCTGTCTCTCTCTACTGTCCACTTCCAATTCTGTTTGACGGTTGGATTTCCCTTCACCACCCCTCCAAAGACGTGATGCTCTGTGGTCATCATCAGACGCCAATGAAACAATAGTGTCGTATGTCACAGGTCATCACTTAAAGAGCACAAGGCAACCATACAGGTGTCGCAGCCGAGATAACACTCGTCATTATCTGGGGGAGAAGTAGGAGGGTGGCTGAAACACCTGAGTTAGGCTCAGAAGCGCCACGACCAATCAGAGAGAGTCTTTACTTGAAACCCACCCATTGGCCAAATTGTGATAAACTTCAACCAATTGCAGAGCCATGGGTGAGAGTTTCGCCACTGAAGGGAGCTGTCACGTGTCTGGGGGCCATGTTGGGTTGTTAACTCGGGGCAGGGTACTGCCAGCCTCTAACGGGGGAGGCCAGGGATGCATTAAACATTGCACAGTGCACGGGACAGCCTTCTGCCCCAACAAAGACGTGTTCGGCCCACATGTCAAAAATGTTCACAACCCCGGCTGTGGCTCATTCTGCATTTGATCTTCCAGTCTGTTCCACTGGGTTAGGAAACGCCGACCAGTCGAGGAGATGGTGTGTTCTCCCTTCTCCCATGATCTTCCCCACTCCAGGAGCTTTTCCAGGTTTTTCCTTCATGAGTGCTCCCATTATCCTCAGGCAATGTGAGTGTCAGAGGTACGCCAACAATCTGGCTATGTGCTGTATGAGTATCCACCCTGGTACAGTGCTATGGACACGTTAGCCGGGAATAAACTCATCCTCTACGTGCTATTATAAGAAGCTTTTACAGTTCAAGGGGTGGGCATTTTGGCAGAGTGGCCGAGACGCCACTGGGACACTCAGATCCCGTATCTGAGCACGGGGGTTGGAGTCCCAGCTCCGCTGCCAATTCCAGCTTCCCCGCTGATGTGCACCTGACAGGTGGCAGGTGATGGCTCGAGTACCTGGGTCCCTGCCACCCACATAGGAGACCTGGGTCGAGTTACGGGATTCTGCTGTTATAGACATTTGGGGAGTGAACCAGTGGCTGAAAGATCTGTCTACACCTCTGTCTCTCTGCTTTTCAAATTAAAAAAAAATGAAAATAAATAAAATTTTAAAGTAAAAAAACATGATTGCTGTAAAATCCATGTAACATAACATTTACAATCTAAACTGTTTTAAAATGCAAAGTTCAGTAGCACTCAACATTCACATTGATGTGCAACCAGCACCACTAGCCATCAGCAAACTCTTCTCACCTTACAAAACTGAACTTCCACACCCATTAGACATTTGCTCCCTTTTACCCCTTACCCAATACCTGGCACTACTTTTTTTTTTGTTTCTATGAAGTTGACTGCTCTACGTACCTCACTTAAGTAGAATCATACAGTATTTTTCTTTTTTTTTTTTTTTGAAGATTTACTTATTTGTTTGAAAGACAGAATTACAGAGAGAGGAGACACAAAGAGAAAGAGAGACAAGAGAGGGATAAACACACACAGAGAGAGAGAGAGAGAGAGAGAGAGAGAGAGAGAGAGAATCTTCCATCCACTGGTTCACTGCCCAAATGGCTGCAATGACCAGGGCTGGGCCAGGCAGAAGCCAGGAGCCAGCAGCTCCATCCAGGTCTCCCATGTGAGTGACAGAGGCCCAGGGACTTGGGCCATCTTCTGCTGCTTTCCCAGGTGCCTTAGCAAGGAGCTGGATCAGAAGTGGAGCAGCTGGGATTTAAACTGGTGTCCACCTGGATCTGGTGATGCAGGCAGCAGCTTACTCTGCTGCTGAGCCACAGCGCCAGCCCCAGTATTTGTCTCTTCATGTCTGCCTGACTTCACGTAGCGTGAATCATCAGGATTCATTCACGTTGTCATGTATGTCATGTATGTACTCTACAGCAGAGTAACACCCCGTTGTGTGTAAACACCCCATTTCCTTTATTCATCCATCTGTGCATGGACACGTGTGGCCTCCACCTTTGTGCTATTGTCCATAATGCTGCTATGAATATAAGAATACAAATACCTCTTCAAGACCCTACTTTCGGGGCCAGTTTGAAGCCCCGGCCTGCAGTGCTGGCATCCCATATGGGTGCTGGTTCAAGTCCCAGCTGCTCCACTTCCAATCCAGTCTCTGCTATGGCTTGGAGAAACAGTAGAAGATGGCCCAAGTCCATGGACCCCTGCACCTGCGTGGGAGACCTGGAAGAAACTGGCTCCTGGCTTCGGATCAGCTCAGCTCTGACTGTTGTGGCCCTTTGGGGAGTGAACCAGTGGAAGGAAAACCTCTCTCTCTCTCTCTCTCTCTCTCTCTCTCTGTCTCTACCTCTCTCTCTAACTCTTTCAAGTAAATAAAAATAAATCTTTAAAAAACAAAAAAGACCCTACTCTCAATTCTTGTGGGCATTCACCCAGAAGCGAAATTGCTGAATCCCGTGAACATCTATTTTTAATTTTTCGAGGAAGTGTCATAGTGTTTTCCACAGCAGCTGCAGGATTTCCGCCTTCCCACCATCAGTGCACAAGGGTTCCGGTATCGCCACATCCTGGACAACAGGCGGAGGTCAGCCTAACGGGCGTTAGTGATACCTCGCCGTGGTTTTGATTAGCAGTGCTGAGAACCTTTCCACGTGCTTGTGGACCATTTGTGGATCTTCTCCGGAAAACCATCCCTTCACGTCTGTGGTCCACCTTTTATCTGGGCTGCTGGTTGTTGTCGGGTTGTAGAACTCCCTGTGTCACAGACGTGAGTCCCTCGCCGGATCGATGATTTGCAAATATCTTCTCCCTTTCTTTCTGTGGATTGCCTCTTCACGCTGGTAACGGTTCCCTTTCATGACAGAAGACGTCACTTTTGATGTGATGCAGTGTGTCTATTTTTTCTTCTGTTACCCGCGATTTTGGTGTTATATCTGAGAAATCATGACCAAATCCTATATCATGATGTTTTGGAAGAGTTTTACGTTTTTAGCTCTAACATTTAAGTTGTTGATCTACTTTGGTATATGGTATAAGGTAAGATTCCAACTTCTTTCTTTTGCGTATGGGTAGCCAGTCTTTTCAACACCATTTGTTGAGTAAGAGATGGAAAAAAAGTGAGATCCCAGTGGAAAGAACAGGCCATCAAAGAAGGAGGTACCTTTCTCTGAAGGGAGGAGAGAACTTCCACTTTGACTATGACCCTTTCGGAATAAGATCAAAGTCAGCGAACCCTAAAGGCTTCCATAGCCTTGGCAACTCATGACTAGAGCCTAGGGAGATTACTGACGCCATAAACAAGAGTGTCAAATTGTTAAGTCAGCAACAGGAGTCACTGTGTACTTACATCCCATGTGGGATCTGTCCTTAATATGTTGTCTAATGTGCAGTGATGCTATGACTAGTACTGAAACAGTATTTTTACACATTGTGTTTCTGTGTGGGTACAAATTAATGAGATCTTTACTAATTATATACTGAATCGATCTTCTGTATATAAAGATAATTGGAAATGAAAAAAAAAAACCTGGTGTTAAATTGGAAATGGCATAGAAAATTAATTAATTTTTTAAAAAAATATTATGTAGGATCTCTGTCTTTAATGTGCTGTACACTGTTATTTAATGCTATAACTAGTACTCCAACAGTATTTTTTTCACTTTGTGTTGCTATATGGGGGCAAACTGTTGAAATCTTTACCTAATATATACTAAACTGATCTTCTGTATATAAAGAGAATTGAAAATGAATCTTGATGTGAATGGAAGGGGAGAGGGAGCGGGAAAGGGGAGGGTTGCGGGTGGGAAAAAAAAAAGAGATGGAAAAAAAAAAAAAGCCAGTCTTGGGGTGGGCATTTGGCTTAGCAATTACATGGCTCTGGCTTCTGACTCCAGCTTCCAGCCAATGCAGACCTGGGAAGAAGTAGTGATGGTTGGCCGGCACCGTGGCTCAATAGGCTAATCCTCTGCCTTGCGGCACCAGCACACCAGGTTCTAGTCTGGTCGGGGCACCGGATTCTGTCTTGGTTGCCCCTCTTCCAGGCCAGCTCTCTGCTATGGCCCGGGAAGGCAGTGGAGGATGGCCCAAGTGCTTGGGCCCTGCACCCGCATGGGAGACCAGGAGGAAGCACCTGGCTCCTGCCTTCCGATCAGCACGGTGTGCCTGCTGTAGCATGCTGGCCGCGGTGGCCATTGGAGGGTGAATCAACGGCAAAAGGAAGACCTTTCTCTCTGTCTCTCTCACTATCCACTCTGACTGTCACACACACACACACGCACACACCCAAAAAAAAAAGTAGTGATGGCTCAAGTAATTGGCTCCTGGCCACTCATGTGCAAACCCTGCACTGAGTTCCTGGCTCCTGGCTGGCTTTGACCGAGCCCCAGCCCGAGCCCCAGTCATTTTGAGCATCTGGGGAGAAAAATAACAGTTGGGAACTCCCTCTGTGTCTCTCCCTATCTCTATCTGTGTCTCTACCCCTCACATAAATAAAATATATTTTTTAAAAAAAGATAATCTTTTCCATTGAATAATTGATTTTGGTACTCCTGGTGAAAATCATTTGTCCATATATGGAAGGGCTTATTTCTGGGCTTAAAAATGTTTTTAAATGTAAATTTAGCTCCTGTTTTTTCTTTCTCTCTTTTTAAAAATATATGTTTCAGCCTTTGAATACTGTTTGGTGCTTAGTTTTTGTTATAAGAATTCATGGCTAGGAATTTTGAAAATGTTTGATGGCTTAGATTTTGTACTGCCCTCCAAAAAGATCCCCCTTGAGAGTGCGTGAACCCTGATCAACAACACTGCCAAGAAGAGCAAAGGTTGGCCAGCACACAGGTTGCATGTGCTGGTCCAGATAGGCATGTCATAGTTCATCTGCATTGTATCATCGCCCCAATTATTTTTAATAATGAACAGAGTTCACACAGCATGACTCTGCTTTATGAGGTCTGTGACAAAGAGACAGGATGCCCAGCAACCACCAAGAACCCCCATCAAGGAAGACACTGAAGCTTCGCTTTACCTGATCTAAAAATACCTACACACTCAGGCTCCATTCTGGCTGGAGAAAGACTGTGCCGCTTTCTAGATGGATTCCATGCAGTGCATAACGATGGCAAGATGGAATGCTAAATATTAATGATGTGCTTTTTATGTATTCCACTCCGAGAGCAAATGTCAAAAAAAATTTACTAGCAAGACGGAAGGCTCATTAACATCCTCTTGTGCCAGTCAGGATTATGTCTCCACTCAAAGAGCCAGACCAAAGCGAGAGGCAGCAGCGTGCCCTGGGCAATGGTTGCCTCCTCCTGACATGATTAAAATTAGCAATATGCATTCTCGCGGATTGTTTTTTATTTACCATGTGCCGTCGCAAATCACAACAGCTCCCCCGCCTTTTATCCTCCTCTAAGATGAAATGTTGAGACCATAGTGGAGGGGAGAGAAAACAAATATTTTAGCAGGGAATAAACTCATCCTTTATGTAAGATGATAAATGGCATTTAAGTGCAAAATTGCCTCCTGTGTTTCCATTTAAAATATTTGCTAGAGCCTTTGAAAACTTTTGGGAGGGGGTTTGGTTTTGGTTTTCAGGAATTGGTGGTTTAAGAATTTGCATGAGCTTTACGATGCTGCCTAACGCCTCAGAGTCTGCTTTGTAGATCTGTGAAATCAGGGAGATAAACTAAACCTGTAAGGTCCAGGACACCCCATATCAGACGCCAATAACTTGACCCCAGCATCCCATATGGGCACCAGTTCGAGTCTTGGCTGCTCCACTTCCAATCCAGCTCCCTGCTAAGAGCTTGAGAAAGCAGCCAAAGATTGCCCAAGTATTTGGCCTCCTGCCACCCATCTGGGAGACCTGGATGGAGTCCAGGGCTCCTGGCTTCTGCCCAGACCAGCCCCAGCCATTGTGAACACTTGGGGGGTGGACCAGTGGATGGAGGAGTTCCTTTTCTGTCTCTCTCTGTCTCTGTCACGCTGCCTTTCAAATAAGTAAATGTTTTTTAAAAAATCAAAAGCATTAAACCCTTTCTAGTTCTAAATTCTACCTTTCTGATTATCTTTATTTATTATTATTATTATTATTATTTTGACAGGCAGAGTGGACAGTAGAGAGAGAGACGGAGAGAAAGGTCTTCCTTTGCCGTTGGTTCACCCTCCAATGGCCGCCGCTGCCAGGGCGCTGCGGCCAGCGCACCGCGCTGATCCCAAGGCAGAGCCAGGGTCTTATTCTGGTCTCCCATGGGGTGCAGGGCCCAAGCACTTGGGCCATCCTCCACTGCACTTCCTGGCCACAGCAGAGAGCTGGCCTGGAAGAGGGGCAACCGGGACAGAATCCGGTGCCCCCGGCGCCGCAAGGCGGAGGATTAGCCTATTGAGCCACGGCGCAGGCCCCTGATTATCTTTATAAAAATTACTCCAGGACGGTTTCATAACTAAAAACTGAAACTAGCAGTATTTGACAATGAGAGATACTTTGAACTCAAAAGAGTGTTCATGCTACCTTTTACATTATGAAAAACACTCTAAATATAAGTTTTATAAACATTCTTTTAAACATCTTTCGGTATTTTCAATACCTATTTAAGCAATGATCATACGCGAACCATCTTTTAGTCAGGTGACAGATGAGAAAGACTGTAAAATGAAAACCATGATGTTCTGTTGCCTGAGATTTAGTTTCCCTCTTGAAACGTCACTGCGGAAACCGGACACTCGCAACTGGGACAGGTGTTATGGCACAGCGTTTGGGACACCGCTTGTGACACCCGCGTCCCATACCAGAGTGCCTGGGTTTGAGTCCTACCTTCTCTTCCGATCCGTTTTCCTGCTTACATGAATTGTGGGAAGACAGCAGATGCTGGAGCAAGCACGTGGGTACCTGAACCCATGCAGGAGGCCAGCTGGAATTCCAGGCTCCTGACTTTGGCCTGACCCAGCCCTGGCTGTTGTAGCCATCTAAGAGTGAGCCAGTGCATGGAAAACTTCTCTCTCTCTCTCTCTCTCTCTCTCTTTCTCTCTCTCCTCCCCATCTCTGTCTTCTTCTCTGTCTCTCAACCTTTCAAATAAAATTAAAATAAATTTTAAAAATCAAAATAGAGATAGTCTTTCAGTGACAAAATGAAACATTATTTTATAACATAAACATGGGAATATATGAAAATGTGCATATCAATATATAGCGTAAATGCACAATAAGAACATATAAATATATAATACACAATAGGCAAACATATCGATAGAATATAAAATGTGTAATACACTATATTTATATAATATTATTTTGACACAGAAAACAAAGGACTGTCACTTATAATATCTTATTTTTATTAAAAAAAAATAGAGGTAGGCACTTGGCCTAGCAGTTAAGACCCTGCATCCCACAGTAGGGTCTTGGCTTCTGTCCCTGCTCCGGCTCCCTGTGAGTACATGTACATGAGCACATGCCCTGAGAAGTACCTGAGTTCCTGCCACACTCACGGGAGACCTGGAGTAAGTTCTCTGCTCCCAGCTTTGGCCTGGTTCAGCCTGGGCCCATGCAGCCTTTTGGGGAGTGACCCAGCGGATGAAAATTCTCTGTCTGTGGGTGTGTCTCTCTCTCTCTGTCTCTCAGCCTCTCAAAGGAAAAATAAAAGGATTACATACTCTCTTCCCGAGTTGGAAGGTTATTGAATAATGGAACAAAAGTTGACTTGAAAATAGAGAACAAAATCCTCTCTAGGTCTGTAACGTATATTCTGAGGAGCAGCTGCCTCTCCGTCTGAGAGCCTGATTGCAATTCCAGGAATGGGTGTGTGTGTGTGTGTGTGTGTGTGACTGTCGGAACTGTCATGGTGATTTAATCCTTTCCAGTTTTCCTAAGAGCTCGAAGCTAAATGTATAACGGAAGAGTCATTCATGGCCCAGGTGCTTTATCCAGTAGCAGCTCATTCTTGAAATGATACGGGCGGCTGCCACCCATGCAGACGGCACAGGAGAGTACCAAGGGGCAGAGACAGCCGAGTGGAAGGAGAAAACAGGACAAGAGCGCAACAGAAATTTCAGTACCAGGACCCTGAAAGCAACCTTCTGGTGCAGACGCACTGTGTGTCTGACGCCTGGTCAGAGACAGGGATTCTGCCAGGGGCCAGTGTGAAAAGACCATCGTGGTGGTCTTAGTCGGAGGCCTCCAGAGAGGCAGTACCTCCTAATATTATATATGTGTCTATGCGTACATACAGGGGGGCTTCAAAATGCCCACGGAAAATGCATGTTAGGAAAAAGCTATGTGCAGGTGTCAAACTGTGTTTGCACCCAAATCATCTTTTAATTCCATTTTTCATGAACTTCTTGGAGTACCCTCATGTCTATCCCCACAAGTAGACAGGGAGAGACAGTCAGGGAGACAGAGAGCGAGACAGAGATGGTAACAACCCGGACTACGTGGTTATGGATACTGGCCCAGACCAGAGTCCTCAGAGTGTGCCTGCGGGCTCTGGATCTGGGACGGCCAGGACTTAACGTCGGTGCCGTCTTAAACACTATGCTGATGCGTAAGACCACCTGCCACCAAGAGACAGTCGCACCGCTCGCGGCACCTGACACACCCCCCCCCCCCAATGTCGGTGATCTCTGTATGGGCAGCCTGATGCCGCCGACAAAGTGGGTCTTCACACATCAACGACACTTCTCGTTCACATCTAGACAAATCGTCTGCATTTGCTTGCTCTTTGTTCTTCGCACACGAACTTCCGAGGGAAGATTATTCCGGAGGAAAAGCACACAGCACATGAGAGCAGAACAAGCAGGGTCATGCTGATCGGTCTCTAAGCATCTCCATGGCTTCCGCGGCAGCCGTCTGCACGCCGACAAGCCCGGACAGGGAGAACTTCCGCTACCGCCCGCGAGTCTCTTATAGCACAAAGTACTTATTTTCATAGGAACATCTTTAATGAAAGAATGTTATAAACTAAAAAAAAAAAATGTATTTCCGCTGCAGCACATCAAAGTTTCTAGCAAAGTGAGCCTTCGGCCGGTCTGTTAAGGTGCGTATCAGGAAGCCCACATCCCAACTTGGAGCGCCTGGTTAAGTCCCAGCTCTGGCTGCTGACGCTGGCATCCTGTTATTGCAGACCCTGGTAGTCAGGGGCTCAGGCAACTGGTTCCCGCACCCGTATGGAAAATCTGATTGAGTTCCTTGTTCCTGGCTAGACCTGGCTCAGCCTGGGCTGTTGCGGGCATTTGGGAAGTAAAACAGCAGATAGGAGCACATCCTTGTTCTCTCTCTCTCTCAATTCAATAAGGAAACAATTTTTTTAAAATTGCTTGAGCAGGGCCAGCGCCGTGGCTCACTTGGTTAATCCTCCACCTGCAACGCCGGCATCCCATATGAGCGCTGGGTTCTAGTCCCGGTTGCCCCTCTTCCAGCCCAGCTCTCTGCTGTGGCCCAGGAGGGCAGTAGAGGATGGCCCAAGTGCTTGGGCCCTGTGCCTACATGGGAGACCAGGAGGAAGCACCTGGCTCCTGGCTTCGGATCGGCACAGTGCCGGCCGTAGCGGCCACTTGGGGGGTGAACCAACTGAAGGAAGACCTTTCTCTCTGTCTCTCTCTCTCACTGTCTAACTCTGCCTGTCAAATTTTTAAAAAATGCTTGAGCAAAATACATTTACATCCTAGCATGCACACACATGCATAATATTCACTAGGGGAAACGTTCCAATGACAACACCTCTAAGAGTAAAAATAAAACTACAAATATAACATTGCCAGGTAGAAATCATTTTCCCCTTAAGCTTTTTCTCTGGAGTCTCTAATAGGAACAGAATCTGATGTTGTCCTCTTACGTTGAACCTGTTAATCTATTTTTACCTCCATGCTCCCGTGTAGATGAATTGGCAGGAAAAAAACTGATCTGTATCATCAAGCTTACTAAGTGTCAAAGTGAGGTTCCATCAGTACAGAATCATTCATTCATTCATTCATTCAGAGTCGATCCCCTGAGCACATGCGATGCTCAGGGGAGGGAGCGTGAGCAGGGCTGAGCTGGGCCCTGTCTCCACAGGCCTGGGGTTCACAGTCCGTGGCTGCCCGCCCAGGTGTGCCATCCGCATGGCACTGCACTGCCCATCTTCCACTTCCACCTGCCTGGATTTCCCTCCCCTCACCCCTGCCCCTCGCCTCCTGCTTCTCTTCCTAACTCCCCTCTCCCATATCCTCATGGTCACATCCTCCCAGCTGCTCGGGCCCCGGCTCTCCTGGTCCTTCTCTGTCCCGTGGTAGGGAGATATTCCTCACATCTCTATATTCCCTGTACAGCGAGGGCTCACTGGGCCTCAGGGGCTGTGGCTGGAACTCTCCACTCCTGATCTCCGTGTTACCATTTTGTGCTGCACCTGCTGCCCACTAGGCTGCTGGTGACCTCAGGACGAGGTCCGGGGCTGTGTGCTCTGTTATCATCCTTGTTACTGGGCCCTCCGCGGGACAGGTGATGCCATGGAGTGAATAAATTAATGAACGGCTTTGGGCAAATCACTCCGCCTCATTTCGTCTGATTTGAAAGTAAGTTACGGTGCAGCCGCCGAAACGCCAGGCCTTCTAAGTGTCGGCAATGACAACTTTCAGTTCAGTTTTCCCTTCAATAGCCAAGGAGCTGAGTCACCACTTTCTCCCTCTCTCCCTCCCTCCCTCTCTCCTTCTCCCCCATCTCCCTCTCTCCCTCTCTCCCTCTCCCTCTGTTTCCCTCTCCCTCTCCCTCTCCCTCTCCCTCTCCCTCTCCTTTGTCCTTCTCTCTGCCCTCCCTGGAACCATAAACCCTGGTCTGTTGGATGAGGAATAACCTTTTCTGGCCCTGACTTCTGACTTCCCCACGCCGCTACGCACAGCTCTGGCCCCTCCGGTTCTTTATTCAGAACATAACGCAGCATAGTCACAGCCCTCTGAGCTGCGGGACACCAGAGCCCACTGTGCTCACCAGGCTGTGCTATGGCGCCCACCAGGCACCCTCCCATGCCCTGCCCCGGTCTTCCCAGCCTCTGGAAAGCACTGTCTCCAATAGGCTCCAACGTGGGTGTGATGTTCTTACCTCCCACACAGGAGGGAGAACATGTGGTACCCACCTTTCTGTTCTTAACTTACTCTGCCTATGATCTCCAGCTCCATCCATTTTTGCTGCAGATGTGAGTTCATTTTCTTTATGGCAGAATAATATCCCATTGTGTATTTTTTTTTTTTGGACAGGCAGAGTTAGATAGTAAGAGAGAGAAAGGTCTTCTTTCTGTTGGTTCACCCCCCAAGTGGCCGCTACGGCTGGCGCACTGCACCAATCCGAAGCCAGGAGCCAGGTGCTTCCTCCTGGTCTCCCATGCGGGTGCAGGGCCCAAACACTTGGGCCATCCTCCACTGCACTCCCGGGCCACAGCAGAGAGCTGGCCTGGAAGAGGGGCAACCGGGACAGAATCCGGCGCCCCAACTGGGACTAGAACCTGGGGTACCGGTGCCACAGGCGGAGGATCAGCCTAGTGAGCCGCGGCGCCGGCCCCCCATTGTGCATTAATGCCACATTTTCCTTACCCATCACTCATTCATGGACACCTGGGCTGGTTCCCTCGCTCAGGAACACGGGAGAGCAGGTGTCTCCAGCGCCAGGTTTGAATTCTGCCTCTACCACTTACTAGCTGTGTGACCTTAGACAAGTCACTGACCCTTTCTGTCCTCCAGTGCACGGCAAGAATTGAAGGCATGGTCACAAAGCCACGAATCTCAGCAGGGGGGCATGAAGTCAGTGCCAATGTACACAAGGCGCTACCATGGTGTCTGTGTCGCAGAGCAGCACACGGCTCCTTAAGGAGCTCCTCTGTATCTGTCATGGCAGGTGCTCCAACGTGTTTGCAGAATGAATAAGTGACAGACGGGATTATGAGTTCAGTACGTTGGAGAAACAGCGTCTCCTTGAACACGGAGCTGCGAACACCCCTCTACTCTCCCTCGCTCCCTGCAGAGCCAGAAGCCAGAACAGGGTCCAAGCTGAGCTGGAGCTTGCCCAGGGTGAATGCATTTCACTATTATCACACCTCTTGGCATTTCGGGCAGAGCGTTATTTTAAACGTACAACCCTCTTAAGAGAAGAAGCCCATTCTTAAAAATCACAATAAAGGCGCCATTGCCTTCTTCTACCTTGGAAATCAGGCAGGATGAGCCCGCGCCACACCGGCAAGGTGTGAATCACAAGTCACACGAGCCACAATCTGAGGCTTTGGTCTCCAAGGGCTCCCGGGCACAGCAGCCGGTGGAGACTGTGACGAGGGCCCACGTGGTCTGGTGTGCCAGCTAACCTCCGAAAAGAAGGCAACCGAGAGAAACTGATGCCACCCTTGGCCAGGAAAAGGGGTGTCTACAGAAACCGCTTTTCTGATTGGAAGGAGTTGAGGTTGGGTGCCATAAAGACTGGAAGAAAGCAGCCAGTTAACAGGCTCTGGGGTCCAGGAGGCATCAGCCTGGGGAAGAAAAGGTGACTGTGAGAACAGAGGGAGCTGGACACAGAAGACAAACTCTACACCCAAATCTTCGTCAGATCTGGACAGCGTGCATCCTTGCCCTCGGCCTGCCACCTCCCAGCCGAGTCTATCTGAACTTCAGACCTCACGGCAAATCACAGACCCAGAGCAAAAGAGCCAAACACCCCTGGCGGAATTCACACCAGTGCTGTAGGAAACTTGAGGAAGAAGTTAGGATCTTCCAGACCTGGAGCGCTAACTGTTTATATTATGTTGAGTTTAACAAAGAAGGCTGTCACTGAACGTGTGGGTCAAACACATCTTTTTATTACCTTTTGTAACTTTTTCCAGTATCTAGTATTTTGCAGGGACAAAATGAATGCAGGGTCTGGTGTTGTGTTGTAATGGGTAAAGCTGTAGCCCACAACACTGGCAACCCATATGGGCACCAGTTCGAGTCCCGACTGCTCCAATTCTGATCCAGCTCCCTACTGATGGACTGGGAAAAGCAGCAAAAAGATGGTCCAAGTGTTTGGGTTCCCACATCAGTGTAGGAGACCCAGAAAAAGCTACTGGCTACTGGCTTTGGTCATTGTGGTCATCTGAGGAATGAACCAGTGGATGGAAGATCGCTTTCTCTCTCTCTCGCTCTCTTTGATTTTCAAATAAATAAATAATTTTTAAAAAATGAATGCAGAGACTCACTTTATCATATTCATATTTATTATATTCATAATTGATATGTAATGTCTTTACATTAGAAATGTTAAAATATTAGGGGCTGGCACTGTGGTGTAGTGGGTAAAGCTGCCACCTGCAGCAGCGGCATCCCACATGGGCACCAGCTTGATTCCTGGTTGCCCCACTTCCTATCCAGCTCCCTGCTAATGTGCCTGGGAAAGCAGCAGAGGCTGGTCCATGTCCTTGGGCCCCTGCACCCATGTGGGAGACCCAAAAGAAGCTCCTGGCTTCAGACCAGCCCAGCTGTGGCCATTGTGGTCTTTGGGGGGAGTGAACTAGTGGATGGAGGATTTCTCCCTGTCTCTCTCTGTCTCTGTCTCTCTGTCTCTCTGTAGCTATGACTTTCAAATAAATAAATTTTTAAAAATTTGAATAATATTTTCATTTTAGCTTAAAGCCAGTTTAGCATATTTAAGCAGTTATATAATGTGGTGCATGTTTTAATACATAAAAAGTATTTCTAGTAGTTCAAGTCTACCAAAAAACAAAAACAAAAAAACACAAACTTTGGCATGGTTAGTCAGCTGTGCTGGTAGCTCCAGGATACTCTTTATTATAATAATTATTATCATTTAGAGAGACAGAGAGAGAAATGGAAAGAAAAAGCCCCTATCTACTGATTCACACCCCAAAGGGCTACAGTGGTTGGGGTTGGGCCAGGCAGAAGCTAGGAGCCAGGAACTCGTTCTTGGTGTCCTGTCTGGATGGCAGAGACCCAACCACTTGAACCAGCACTTGGTGCACATTAACAGGAAGTTAGAATTAAACCCAGATACTCCAGCATGAGACATGGGAATCTACAGTGGCAAACTGGGGGCCAACGCTGTGGCAGAGTGGGTAAAGCCACCGCCTGCAGTCCTGGCATCCCACACAAGTGCCAGTTCTAGTCCTGGATCCTCCACTTTCAGTCCAGCTCTCTGCTATAGCCCAGGAAAACAATAGAAGATGGCCCAAGTGCTTGGGCCCCTGCACCCATGTGTGAGATCTGGAAGAAGCTCCTGGCTCCTCCTGGCTTCGGATTGGCATAGCTCCGGCCGTTGCAGCCATCTGGGGAGTGAATCAATGGATGGAAGACCTCTCGCTCTGCCTCTGCCTGTCTGTAACTCTGCCTTTCAAATAAATAAATAAAATCTTTGTTTTTAAAAAAGTGGCATCTTAACTGTGAGGCAAACAGCCCCCCCCCAGATGATGGAATAATATCCAATATATCATATAAAAAGATCATATTGCATATCATACACCTTAAATACTGTATATGCAGTTATTTTTTAAAAATGGACACTGCAGAATTGGCAAAGGGTAACATAGACCTGACAGATTAGAACTGAGATTCCAGAAATAAATTCACGCATTAATTCTCAACTGATTTTTGATGAAGGTGCCAAGACAATTCCATAGGGAAAGAATCTTTTTTTCAACAAACAGTGCTGGGAAGAGCGGATGGCCACATGCAAAGAGTGAGGCTGGACCCTTACCTCTCATACCAGACATGAGCTTTAACTAAACATGGATCAGATGCCTAAATGTAAGAGCTAAAAGTATAAAACTCAGAAAAAAAAGCATAGGAATACATTTTCAGGACCTTGGGTAAGTCACAACTTTTAAGATGTGTCAACAAAAGCAAAAAGAACTAAAGGAAAAAAAGCTTTAGATTTCATCAATAATAAAAGGATATTATGGAGGCCGGCGCTGTGGCATAGTGGGCTAAGCCACTGCCTGTGGCACCAATATCCTATATTGGTGCTGATTCTAGTCCCGGTGACTTCTCTTCCAATCCAGCTCTCTGCTGTGGCCTGGGAAAGCAGTGGAAGATGGCCCAGGTCTTTGGGCCCCTGAAGCCGCGTGGGAGACCTGGAAGAAGCTCCTGGCTCCTGGCTTCGGATCAGCCCAGCTCTAGCCGTTTCAGTCATTTCTGGAGTGAACCAGTGGATAGAAGACCTCTCTCTCTCTCTCTCTGCCTTTGCCTCTCTGTAACTCTGCCTTTCAAATAAATACATAAATTTGAAAAAAAAAAAAAAAAAGAAAGCGTCAATGACCACAAATCTGGGAAAACGATTGTGAGTTTTACATGCAAGCTACACAGGAAGAAAGTGTTCATTTCTATGTCTGATGTGTAACTTAAAGATCTAGAAAGCTGGCAGAGCACCCTCCTCCATCCTGTCGGCTTGTTCATTGGACGGACAACCTCAGCTGATGTCACGGGCTACAAAACAGCAAGACAAAGGCACAGAAGAGGGGAAATCCTGGGGTTCTCTTCCAGATATGCATTGCCTTGATGTGAAGTGCCTCAATGAACAGAGGGAGAGAAGGGAGGTGGGGGGGGGGGAGGAGAGAGAGAGAGAGAGAGAGAGAGAGAGAGAGAGAGAGAGATTTGAACATAGCTTTCCAAAGAAAGTATACAAATAGCCAATAAGCACAGCAAAGATGGTCAGGGACATGGACATCAGAACCACTACAGGAGCCCACTTCTCCCCCACTAGGCTGGCAGGCTCACCAAAAAGGCAGACAGTCATAAGTGCTGGCAAGGAGCTGGAACGGCTGGGACCCCCCCCCCCCCACCATGGCTGATGGGACTGCACAACGGAACAGCAGTGTTGGGAAAGAGCTTGGCAGTTCCTCCAAAAGTTAAACATAGAGGCACCATATGACCCAGCAGTCCACCCCTAGATGCATAGCCAAGAAAATTGAAAACATATGCCCGTGCAAAAACCAGCACGCAAATATTTAACACAACATCATGTATAATAGCCAAGATTGCAAGCAACCCGTGTGCTGTATTCATGCATCACAATATTATGAATCATAAAACAGAACGAAATACTCTACATGCTTCCACAAGAACGCGCCTTGAAAACATTATACTAGGTGAGAGAAGCCAGACACAGAGCCCAGATATTTTATGCATTCATTTACATGAAATAGCCAGAATAGGCAAATCAAATCCGCAGAGACAGAGTGGATTAGTGGCTGCCAGGGCTGGGGGTGGAGCAGAAAGAGAAGGACTGCGGATGAGCACAGGGATGTGTGAGTGTGTGTGTGTGTGTGTGTGTGTGTGTGATGAAAGTTTCCTGCACTTTGGTGATGGCTGTGTAACTTTGTGAGTGTGCTAAAATAAAATCACTGAATTGTATACTTTCATAGGGAGATTTTTACAGTATATGAATTACACCTTAATTTAAAAAAATTGCAAAGACAATCAAATCCCTATCTTAGAATTGTGCGTCTTGGGCATGCTGTGCGCTGAAAGTAGGCACTGGCTGGGAAAGCGAAATTTCCACAGACTGCAGACAGAGCCAAGGGAGTGCATTTTTTTTTCTTGCATAAAAATGGTGACTTTTTTGATTCCTGTCAAAATGGAAAACTGATTTGAGGGTACTTTTAAAAGTCTGCGGAAAGTGAAATTAAAAGATACTTTTATTGGGGTGCACAACATTTTTAATATCTATTTTATTTATTTGAAAGTCAGAGTTACACAAAGAGAGGAGAGGCAGACAGAGAGGTCTTCCATCCGATGGTTCACTCCCCAGTTGGCCACAACAGCCGGAGCTGCACCAATCCAAAGCCAGGAGCCAGGAGCTACTTCCAGGTCTCCCATGCGAGTGCAGGGGACCAAGGACTTGGGCCATCTTCTACTGCTTTCCCAGGCCATAGCAGAGAGCAGGATTGGAAGAAGAGCAGCCAGGACTAGAACTGGCGCCCATATGGGATGCCGGCGCTTCAGGCCAAGGCATTAACCCACTGTGCCACAGCGCCAGCCCCTGCAAAACATTTTTGAAATCCGTGCATACAAGGAGTCTTCAAAAAGTTCATAGAAAACACGTATTGGGGGCAAACTGCATGAAGTTCAAGTTTTTGCACCAAAATAAACTTATCTGTCAGTTCCATTTTCCCACAAACTCTCCCAAGTACCCTCTAACACATTGTAATCTTCTTTTCCTAAAAGCCAACCTTGGAGAAATTACTTTTTCATTTTTTATTTTTTTTTAAGATTTATTTATCTACTTGAAAAGTAGAGTTACAGAGAAATAGGAAGAAACAGACAGATCTTCCATGCATTGGTTCACTCCCCAAATGGCTGCAACAGCAGGGACTGGATCAGGCTAAAGCCAGGAGCCAGGAGCTTCTTCCAGGTCTCCCATGTGGGTGCGGGGGCTCCAGGACTTGGGCCATCTTCCACTGCTTTCCCAGGCCATAGCAGAGAGCTGGATCAGAAGTGGAACAGCCTGGACTCAAACTGGCACCCATTTGGGATACCAGCGGTGCAGGTGTTGGCTTTGCCCGCTACACCACAGGAACCCCGGGGCACTGGCGGCTGAGGGTATCACTGACCCCTACTGGCTGAGAAGCTGATGAAACAGGTGGGGACCATGTGTGTGCCCTTGGCCACCTCAGCTCCACCTGTGCTCACAGAATGCCTGACCCGGACAGTCTGGGCGCAGAGAACACACCTCCCCCTGGGCTCAAGTCGCTGAGAGTTTAAGGTCACCCACAAGCACCTATGCTGTCAACTCTGTGGCTTTCATGTTTATCAAGCAATGCGTAATGAAAGTGAAAGTAGAGATAACCCAGAGGTGGGCTTGGAGATTTTAGCAAGTGTTTACAGAAACTGAGAGGAGCAGCCATTTGAAAATACAGAGTGAGGGGCCGGCGCTGTGGCGCAGCTGGTTAAGGCCCCAGCCTGCAGCACTGGCATTCCATATGGGTGCCGGTTTGTGCCCAAGCTGCTCCACTTCCAGTCCAGCTCTCTGCTATGGCCTGGAAAAGCAGTGGAAGATGGCCCAGGAGCTTGGGGCCCTGCACCCATGTAGGAGACCTGGAAGAAGCTCCTGGTTCCTGGCTTCAGATTGGCTCAGTTCCAGATGTTGCAGCCATTTGGGGAATGAACCAACAGATGGAAGACCTGTCTCTCTCTGTGTGTAACTCTTTTAAATAAATAAAATAAATATTAGCCGTGGCTCAATAGGCTAATCCTCCGCCTTGCGGTGCCGGCACACCGGGTTCTAGTCCCGGTCGTGGAGCTGGATTCTATTGCGGTTGCCCCTCTTCCAGGCCAGCTCTCTGCTGTGGCCAGGGAGTGCAGTGGAGGATGGCTTAAGTGCCTGGGCCCTGCACCCGCATGGGAGACCAGGAGACGCACCTGACTCCTGGCTTCGGATCAGCACGGTGCGCCGGCTGCAGTGCACCAGCCGCAGCGGCCATTGGAGGGTGAACCAACGGCAAAGGAAGACCTTTCTCTCTGTCTCTCTCTCTCACTATCCACTCTGCCTGTCAAAAAAATAAATTAATTAATTAAAAAAATTAAAATACAGAGAGTGAAGATTGAAAAAGCAAATTAACAAACCCAAGTTATATAAATACACGCATATGTACATGTGTTCACATATTATGCACATACTATGACCTATGAGCGTATCACATGTCTTGTATATGTGTGAAAATACTGCAAAGTGTTCATAGTAAATAGAATTAGAAGATAACTTTATCTGGGTGCAAAACCTTCTTAAAACCCATACACATAAGGGAATATCTTCCAAAAGTTCTGGAGAGGGGTGTTGTGGTGCAGCGGCTTAACTCGCCACTTGGGATGCCCACTGCCCTGTCAGAGTGGCAGGCCGAGCCCTGGCTCCTCACTCCCCATCTAACTTCCTGCTAATGTGCCTTTGAAGACAGCGGATGACCTCTCTCTCTCTCTCTCTCTCTCTCTCCCCCCCCCGCCACTCTGCCTTTTAAATAAAAATCAATATATTTTAAAAGTGCACGAGAAATATATATTATGAAAAACTATGCATGGATTTCAAAAGTTTTTTTGCCCACAATAAACTTATCTTTAACTCCATTTTTTCCTTGAACTTTTTGATATACGCTGTATAGAATGAGAGAGAGAGAGGGAGAGAGGGAGAGAGAAGAAATTCTATACATGAAAAAAGCAGAATACATCATCTTTTTCTGCACACTTTTGGGTACATATGGGAAAACATTTTTCAAAATAGATCATGAATTAGACCATAAAAGAAACCTCAATAAACTCCAAAGGAGCAGGATCATACGCACCATATTGCCCATACTCTCCGGCTACGATGCAATAAAATTAGAATTTAATAACAAAGGATGACCACAAAAGCACCATATGTCTGGCAAACTAAGTAATATTAAGAAACAACTCACAGGTTGTAGAGGCAATCACAAAGGGAATTTTTAAAAGCCTTGGAAATGTTGATCATGAAAGCAACTCTCCACCGTGCTGCTGGCCAGCCCAGGGCCCTCTGCCGCGGCTGGTGCTGTACCTGGGGTGCTGCTCCACGGGGGCCCCTACCTCCTGCCAGAGGCTGGAGCCCTGCGATCCCAACACGAAAGCTGGGAGGGAGTGGGGGTTTTCAGGAGGCCAGACTGTGGGGCACACGGCCCCTTCATTAAGAGTTTGATTGTTTTCCCTTAAAAATCAGTCATTTTCTTTTTTTTTAAGAAAACTTTTATTTAATAAATATAAATTTCGAAAGTACAACTTTTTGGATTATAGCGGTTCCCCCCCCCCCATAACCACCCTCCTACCCACAAACATCCCATCTCCTACTCTCTCTCCCATCCCATTCTTCATTAGGATTCATCTTTAATTCTCTTTATATCCAGAAGATCTACTTAGTATATATTAAGTAAAGATTTCAACAGTTTGCACCCACACAGACACACAAAGTATAAAGTACTGTTTGAGTAGTAGTTTTACCATTAATTCTCATAGTACAACACATTAAGGACAGAGATTCTACATGGGGAGCAAGTGCACAGTGACTCCTAGTTGTTGATTTAACAATTGACACTCTTATTTATGGTGTCAGTAATCACCCAAGGCTCTTGTCATGAGCTGCCAAGGCTAAGGAAGCCTCTTGAGGTCACAAACTCCGATCTTATTTAGACAAGGTCATAGTCAAAGTGGAAGTTCTCTCCTCCCTTCAGAGAAAGGTACCGCCTTCTTTTTTTTTTCTTTCTTTCTTTCTTTTTTTTTTTTGACAAGCAGAGTGGACAGTGAGAGAGAGAGATAGAGAGAAAGGTCTTCCTTTTTGCCGTTGGTTCACTCTCCAATGGCTGCTGCGGCCGGCGCATCATGCTGATCTGAAGCCAGGAGCCAGGTGCTTCTCCTGGTCTCCCATGTGGGTGCAGGGCCCTAAGGACTTGGACCATCCTCTGCTGCCTACCCGGGCCACAGCAGAGAGCTGGCCTAGAAGAGGGGCAACCGGGATAGAATCCGGCGCCCCAACCAGGACTAGAACCCGGTGTGCCGGCGCTGCAAGGCAGAGGAGGATTAGCTTGTTAAGCCACGGCGCCGGCCTACCTCCTTCTTTGATGGCTCCTTCTTTCCACTGGGATCTCACTCACAGAGATCTTTCATTTGGGTCATTTTTTGTCACAGTGTCTTGGCTTTCCATGCCGGAGTCATTTTCTTTCTCTCTTTATACGTGGGAGCTAAAATTAAAGAAAAAAAAACTAAAAAGATAAAGAAATGTCTATGTGTGTCAGTTTTCCTTCAAATACAGTGGATTTTTTTTCAAACTTTTTAAAAAATTTTATCAAATGAATTGATAGGCATTATATACTACTATAGTATGATTTTAATGATCTTGTGACTATTTAAGCGGCTAGAGCTGTGGTGTAGTGGGTAAGGCCGCCACCTGCAGTGCTGGCATCCCATGTGGGCACTGGTTCAAGTCCTGGCTACTCTACTTCAGATCCAGCTCTCTGTTATGGTCTGGGAAAGCAGTGCAGGATGGCCCAAGTCCTTGGGCCCCTGCACCGGCATGTGAGACCTGGAAGAAGCTCCTGGCTCCTGGCTTCAGATTGGCCCAGCTCTGGTTGTTGTGGCCAGTTGAGGAGTGAACCAGCAGATGGAAGACCTCTCTCTCTCTCTCTCTCTCTCTCTCCTCTCTCTGTGTAACTCTGACTTTCAAATAAATTAAATCTTTAAAAAAATTTACTTCATAAATATATACTTCATACATGAGTGAAGTCAAACATTTTTCACTCGATTGTTGTCTACAGCCCTTGTCTACTTTCCGATGGACTATGCTCTTTTTACTTTCTATTTGTTGAACTCTTTATTTAGTGGAGCCGTTAAACCTTTGACTAATATTAAGTTGGAAACAGAATTGCCCTGGAGTTGAAGGACTCCCAGGTCAGAGCCACAGACCTTGTTGGCTTGAATCTGAAGAGCCCTTCATCAGCCTGGTTTCCATCGTAACCACTGCTGTTGAGGGGACGGCCAAGTAGGGTCAGCACCATCGCAGGCAGAAACCGTAAATTTCCTATTAGCGATGCCACCTGCCCCTCCTCAAGGCAGCTCTCTTCCCAGGCCAGTGAGGTAATGGAAGTCTACAGGGTGCTGTCCCTAAGGAGGTTCACACCTCCCTCATGACCCCGTGTGGAAAGATCGGTCTGCACCTTGTCTCTGGCCAGGCCCTAGCCCGTCTGATGATTATCAAGCCCCTTCTGTCAGTTTCCGTCTGCCTCTCGATGGGAAAGCCTGCTCGTGGTTTAGACGGCACCTTTCTTGGGTCTTCTCTGTCCTTTGCTTTAGATCCTGTGAGTCTAAACTGCTTGTTAGATTTGTTTTGTCCAGCCTTGATACAGAAATTCTAGGTGGCCATGCACGTGGAACCTGCAAGCCAGCACTGCACCCCCTGGAGGAGCCACCTCCTTCTGGAACCCTGTCTCCACTGCCCTTCCCAAAGATGCCCTTTCAGAATGAAGCAGCCAGAGCACCCATTGCCCAGGACCCCTAGCAGATGTTAGGGTCCATTCTTCTTGAGGGAGGAGGGTAAGGAGTCCGATGTTAATAGGCAGTCAGGGTGGGCCCAGTGGAAATTCGGGGTGTAGAGTGCTCGCTTTCCCCCAAGAGTTATCCTTAGCAAGGTCAGAAGTGCCTGCTTGTCCACTCCTTCGGAGCTTCCACATCTTACCATGAGAATGGCAGAGGGGTGGTGACTCCACACTTCTGAGCTCCCAGTTTATTGTGAAAACAAATTAGGTATCCCACCCTTGTTTTATTGTGAACAAGCCAGAAAGTATAAAAAACTGTAAATCATGTCTTTTGTTGGGTTTGTCCCCTCCTTACTGATTGACAGTTTCGTCCCTAAAATTGTACTTAAAAACCCCAGTAAGGGCCGGCGCTGTGGCACAGCAGGTTAAAGCCCTGGCCTGAAGCTCTGGCATCCCGTATGAGCACCGGTTTGAGTCCCACCTGCTTCTCTTCCGATCCAGCTCTCTGCTGTGGCCTGGGAAAGCAGTGGAAGATGGCCCCAAGTGCTTGGGCCCCTGCACCCACATGGGAGACCCGGAAGAAGATCCTGGCTTCTGGCTTCAGATTGGTGCAGCTCCGGCTGTTGCGGCCATCTGGGGAGTGAACCAACGGTTGGAAGACCTCTCTCTCTGTCTCTCCCTCTCTCTGTAACTCTGTCTTTCAAATAAGTAAAATAAATCTTAAAAAGAGAAAAAGCAGAGCCACGGAGTCCTTCAGGTTTTTTCCTCTCTTGGAAGACCCCTCCGTCTGCTCTGGCCGAAAGTCTTTGACTCTGAAGTTAAATGCCTGAACTTTCTGATTGCGCTGATCAATAAATTCCATTTTCAAATTAAACTAATTTAAGGCTTATAGCTTCCAATAGAAAAAAATATATATAGGCTAGGGCTGGTGTTACAGCACAGGGGTTAAACCACTGCTCACAATGCCTTCAGCCTACATTGCAGCACAAGTTCAAGTCCCAACTACTCTGCTTCCAATCCAACTTCCCACTAATGTGCCTGGGAAGACAGCCAGAAACAGCGCAAGTGCATGGGAGCCTGGCACCCAGGTGGGAGGCCAGGGCGGAGTTCCTGGCTCCTGGCTCTGGCCTGGCCCAGCCCCCGCTGTTGCAGGCATTTGGGGAATGAACCAGAGGATCAAAGATTCTCTCTCTCTCTTTCTCTCTACCTTTCAAATAAAAAATCTTTTTAAAAATACTGGCCAACATAGCAACTAACAAAAAGTGAAAAATAAACCCAGTTTGACCTGGAACTAGACTTTAAGCTCAAACTACCCATTATCCACAAAATAAGAATGACAGTATGAAGGTTCACGGGAAATGTGTATTATCAAAAAACGATGTTGGGGCCGGCGTTGTGGCACAGCGGGTTAAAGCCCTGGCCTGAAGCACCGGCATCATATGGACGCTGGTTTGAGTCCTGGCTGCTCCTCTTCCGATCCAGCTCTCCGCTATGGCCTGGGAAAGCAGTAGAAGATGGCCCAAGTCCTTGGGCCCCTGCACCCATGTGGGAGACCCAGAAGAAGCTCCTGGCTCCTGGCTTTGGATCGGTGCAGCTCCAGCCATTGTGACCATTGCGGAGTGAACCAGCGGATAGAAGGTCTTTCTCTTGGTCTCTACCTCTCTCTGTAACTCTTTCAAATAAATAAAATAAATCTTAAAAAGCAAAAAAAGATGCACTGATTTCAAGCCTATTTGTACCAAAAATACACTTAGCTTTTATCTCCATTTTTTATGTGAACTCTTCAAAGTTTCCTTGTATTATCCTGCTCACTGATATAAACATCTATTATGCCTAATTTTAAATTCATTTTATTTTGTTCAAATAACAAACAACTATAAAGGATCTTAAAGTATGTTGACCTAGGGCTGGGCATTGGGCACAGCAGTTAACCTGCACCTGATGCCCGTATCTCCTATTGGAGGGCCTGGATCAAGTCCTGGCTCCGCTCCAAGTCCAGCTTCCAGCCAATGCACACCCTGCGAGGTGGCAGGAGAGGGCTAAAGGCCTTGGGCCCCTGCCACCCATGCGGGAGACCTGGATTAAGTCCCTGGTTCTAGACTTCGGCTTTTGCTGGGTTTGGGGGAATGAACCAGTGGTTAGGAGCTTGCTCTCTCGCCCTCTGTCTCTGCCAAGCCAATAAACAAATAATTTTAAAATGCTCATGGAAAAATGAAATTGTGTTTTCTTGGGTGCAAAAAATTGTTGACATCACGCACGGTTTTTTCATAGTCAACATTTCTCGCGAAATCCCGGAAGACCCCCCCATCAGGTGTTGAGCTCTGTAGGCATGAGCGCTTCCTGACGGGGCAGAACCAGGTTACCCATCAATGTCTGCATCCAGACAGCACAAGCAGCATCCACCCTAACGAGAATCTGAAACCTCTTGTTGCTTGTCACTCACTGACACTTGAAAAGAGCTGTCAGTCAAATATCTGACTGCAGCTTTGGTGGCTGGAGAGACGATTCTCTTGGAAGGGTTGCATTTTTTTTTTCTTTTTTTCTCTTTTGGTCCGCAGCCAGCTTCACAAGCTGCTTGCAAGCTGCTCGGCTCCTTCACATGGGCTACGTGTTCTCAAGCCTCGGATGAGAGGCACGTTGCCCTGGGTAGAGACCTAGCTACGGGGAGCGCGTGATTGACAGCTCAGAAGTGCTGAGCTGGCTCACTTGGTGGCAGGCACACACGTTAGGGTGGACAGAGAGTCTCACATGTGCTTGAGAAACAGTACTTGACCTGGGGGAGGTGGTGGGGAGGGGAGGCCTGCTGACAGCCCAGCCGGCCTCCCACATTGTGATTTTCAACTTGGTGGAGACTGACACGCACGGTCAACTCCACGTCAGAGAATCCTACCGCTAAGGATTTTCTGTGCAAAGACAGGTACGGGGTCGGGGTGGACACCTGAGGCATGGTTAAGCCACAGCTCGAGATGCTTGCATCCCACGTGGAGTGTCTGGACCCGCTTCAGGTCACACTTGCCTCTCCAGCTCCTGGCTAACGTGCACGCTGGGAGGCAGTGGACGATGGCTCACGTGCTTGGATCTCTGCCACCCACCAGAGACCCCTGGATGGAGTTCCTGGTTCCAGGCATTGGCTTGGCCCAGGCCTGGCTGTTGCAGGCATTTGGGAAAATGAACCAGTGGATGGGAGATCTTTCTGTGTCCGTTTCTCTGCCTTCTTCTTTCTTCTAAAAGGAGAAAGAGGGAAGAGCAGGCCCACCCTAGGACCCCTGAGCATGTCCAGGGGTGTGGAGAGCAGCAGAAGAATCTGATGCAAACTGAATTCAAGGATTTCTGTTCTAGGGTTGGTGCCACAGCGCAGCAGGTCAAGCCACCTCCTGCAGCTCCTGCATCCCATGTGGTCACCAGTTCCAGTCCCCGCTGCTCCGTTTCTGGTCCAGCTCCCTGCTGATCACCTGGGAAAGCAGCAGAGCAGGATCCAAGTCCTTGGGGCCCTGCACTCATGTGGGAGACCCTGGATGGGGACCTGGCTGTTGTGGCCATCTGGGGAGAGAACCAGTGGATGGACGATCTCTCTCTCTCCCTCTTTCCTCTCTTTCTCTCCCTCTCTGTAACTCTGCCTTTCAAATGAATAAGTAAATCTTTATTTACTGGTTCACTCCCCAGATGGCCACAACAGCCAGAGCTGGGCTGATCTGAAGCCAGGAGCCAGGAGCTTCTTCTGGGTCTCCCACGTGGGTGCAGGGGCCCAAGGACTTGGGCCATCTTCTACTGCCTTCCCAGGCCATAGCAGAGAGCTGGATCAGAAGTGGAACAGCCAGGACTCGAACCAGCAACCATATGGGATGCCGGCACTGCAGGTGGTGGCTTTACCCGCTATACCATAGCGCCGGCTGCAGTAAGTCTTAATTAAACAACAACAACAACAAAACAGTGTTCTGTTCTGAGATGAGCCCTGCCCAGCCGCCCTAACCCTTCCTGCGGGGCCCGAGGGCGAGGACATCTCCCAGCCCGCAGCAGGGCCTCTGTGCACCTCCTCCTCCATTGCTGTAGAGCCTGGTCGGTGCTCTCTCAGCGTTTCGGTTCTGAATCTCGTGTGTCGGCTTCAGCAGGTGCCGGGACAGGCGGCCCGGAGCAGGGGGCAGGGGCAGTCCTGCCGGTAGTTCTCTGGGGCCCCTGACTAAGGCCCAGGTCAACAGCCTCGAACCCTCTGCCCGAGTTCCATGTGCTGGGTGCTCTGAGCCTCCTGGCCTGGTACTGCAGCAGCAGCTGCTTCTCCCCGCTGTCATAAACTGGAAATCGCCGGGGGCAGGGAGTCCCCACCGCCCAGCCCGCCAGGGCCCTGCGCCCCCCCCCTCCCCCCCCCCCCGCCCTGTTCAGGCGCTGGATCCTCGGCCACAAGCTGGGGGTGGCATGATGGAACTGTTTGTCAATTTCCTTTTTGCAAAGCTTTTTTTTTTGACAGGCAGAGTTAGTGAGAGACAGAGAGAAAGGTCTTCCTTCACCCCCCAAATGGCTTTCTTTACAGACAGTGCTCCTTACGTGGGGGGATAGCGCCCTCTCGTGGCCATCTGAAAGAGGTGCAGTGCATTTCTGTTTCACCGGGGCATTTAAAAAAAAAAAACCTTTTATTTAAATTATACAAGTTTTATATATTTCATAAATACAGATTTAGGGGCTGGCACTGTGGCGTAGCAGGTTAAAGCCTTGGCCTGCAGTGCTGGCATCCCAAACGGGTGCTGGTTCAAGTCTCGGCTGCTCCACTTCTGATCCAGCTCTCTGCTAATGTGCCTGGGAAAGCAGAGGAGGATGGACCAAGTGCTTGGGCCCCTGCACCCATATGGGAGACCCGGATTAAATTCCTGGCTCCTGGCTTCAGATTGGCTCAGCTCTGGCCATTGTGGCCATCTGGGGAGTGAACCAGTGGATGGAAGACCTCTCTCTCTGTCTCTACCTCTCTCTGTAACTCTTTCAAATAAATAAAATAAATCTTTTTAAAAACTACAGATTTAGGAACATAGTGGAATTCCCCCCCCACCCTCCCTCCATCACATTCTGACCCTTCCTCCCCCTCCCTCTCGGATTCCCATTCTTAATGATCTATTCTCAGTATACTTAATAGTCATATAGTTAATCCTACATTAAGTAAAAGAGCTCAATAAATAGTATGAAGAGAAAGGAAACAAAACAAAACACTGTTCCTCAGTGGAAGAGACACAGCAGTCATCTGTTCTCAAAATATCTAACTGGGAGCGATTTTACTGCGACCTTGCTCCTCCTGGGGATATTTTTGCAACCTCTGGAGATGTTTTGGATATCACAACTTGGTGAACATGACCAGCAACGTATGGGTAAGGGCCAGGAGGCTTCTAACCCTCCCAGGATGAGGGGACAGCCCCAGCCGTAAGGGGCACCCAGCCCCAAACGTCAGTCATGCTGAGGCCGGGAAATCTCACAAGAGGGTGGAGATCTGCCAGGGTCTCCCGGTCTCCATTTTCTTCACCACGGACAGAGAGCAGCTCCACAAGGAACGGAGCCCACAACGCGTTCCTACTTAGAGAGTGGGATTTTTATGATCAAGTTACTGCGATGGATTAGCACCTACACTTTGCCAGAGATGTCGAACCAAAGCAGACTCTAGACTATTGTCAGCACGACGCTAAGCATCATAGCATCAGTTTGTTGGAAGCAAAGGAAGAACGGAGCTGATTCTGTTACAGGAGGTCAAGGTTTCAAATCCAAGGCCATAGATTTGTAGTCAAACGCCGAGGACTGCCAGTTCCATCCAAAAGGGAGGTGCAGATATTGTTAGTAAAATGGTACCGTCTTCCCAAGCCCAGCCTGGCTAACCAGAAGTCAGGTGACCAAATGACCCAGTCGCAGCATCAGCTCCACCCCCACCCTAACGGGATTTGCAGCTCCTACTTCCTTAGTCTGCAAAGCTATAGAAGACCTGCTCTCCCAGTACAGGTGGCTCTTGTCTGTGCTGGGGGAGGCAGCCTGTCGGGCTCCCCCACCCGACAATCAAGCTTCTCCCTTACTCTGGTGTTTGGTGACCTTCAGTTAAGGGAAGGAGCACAATAAAAACTCAGATCTGTGCTGTTTGCACTCAGAGGCACACAGCTCCCCTGACCCAGTTAATGCTATTGGTTAAGATTTTTTTAAAGGACAACAAGGAAGTTTACAAGAGACTGAAGCATCTCACAGCACCAGAAAGCACAAAAGTGCTCAAACGAATACAACCATTAAAGTCTGCTCCTATATTCATAGCACACAGATGGGGGAGCTGACCGAGCGCTCCATCCGGGAGCCAACCGTAAGATCTTCCACTGGCCAAAGCGGGAACAATGGCAGCAAAAAATAAATAAAGCTGGATTACGAACAGAAGAATCAGAAGCGATCGGTGAGTGCACACGGCAGAAACAAGTAGCCAAACGCCCCACGCGGAGGCATGCCCAATAACCCACGCAGAGGGAGCCTAACTCCGGGCCCCTGCATGTGAGCTGTCAGCACAGGCTTCTCCCAAAGGACAATGGGAAAGACAGGACACCGGCCACCCGGGCAGGGCACAGGGTCAAGGTCAAGGTCAAGGTCGGTGGTGACTGCAGCCTTGACGGGAAGCCCTGACAACTACACCTGTTCTCTGTGCCTTTCCTCCCCCAAACGTGGTGCCCAATCAAACACTTCCTTGGCCTGAGGCTTGTCTTTGTTGCTTAAAAAAAAAAAAGTTTGATTACCTTCATGTGTATCCCTAAACAAGATATTGAATGTTGCTTGTTTCGAGCTTACAAAAAAAGTGAGTCCTGGGCTGGGTATTTGGCGCAGCGGTTAAGCACCCGTGAGTAAGATGGAGAACGATAGCTCACCCTTTTGCAACGCAGCTTTCTAACCTAAGTCAGGTCGGGGCAGGTGTCCTGGTACAGCGAGTCGGGCTGCCGCTTGTGGCGCTGGCCTTTCCTATAGGGACACCCGTCCCAGTCTTAGCAGCTCCGCTTCCGGTCCAGCTCCCTGCAGGTGCACTGAGAGGGCAGTGGATGGTGCCAGGTGCTTGGGTCCCTGCCGCCCACGTAGGAGACTTGGACGGAGTTCCAGATTCCAGGCTTTGACCTGGCCCACCCCTGGCTGTTGAAACCATTTGAGGTCATTTGGGGAGGGGGCCAGTATGTGGAAGATGTCTCTTTCTCTCTGTCTCTCCCTTTCTCTGTTTCTGTGTCTCTCTCTGTTGCTCTACCCCCTCCTCCCCAAAATGACACCTAGGATATAATACAACCATTAAATTCTATTCCTATATTCATAGCATCAGTACAATCTAATTTTACAACATTGTTGCCCACCTAAAAGAAACCCTGAACCCAATACACTCACCCCCCGTTCCTGTCTTCTCCCCTCCTCTCCACTACCACCCTCTCTCCCCGTGACCTAAGAAACTGCTAATCCACTTTACATGCATAAGTCAATTAATCTTCATGCTAATACGTGTATTAGCCCCAGTCACAGATGAAGCGACTGAGACCCAGAGAGGCAAAAGTCTTACAGCTACGAAAGGGAGGAGCACGTTCCCCAGCCCGAGGCCGGGACAGAGGTCACAGCCAGTGTTTCTGTCCCCACAGCAACGTCTCAGCCCTGCTGCTGCTGAGCGCAGTCCCAGGCAGCCGGTAAACAAGCTGGGGTCCGTGCGGCAGGGCCAGAGTTGGCCTGGAGGCCCTAGCTCATCAAGCCTCGAATTAAACACTGGAGTCTCGCCCCCACCCCCTCCTCCGCTTTCCTGGCTCCACCCCTCTCACTGAACACTATCCGCACTTTGTATTACTGTTCTGTTGTTGATACATAAGCTGTGTGCCATCAAACAATGCGATATTTAATTACTTAAAATGCCTGTTTAGGAAGAATTGCCAGTTACCCTGGAGTCAAGTACCTTTGAGCCAATTGCTTCTCGAGGCTACAAACACACCAATAGGAGCTGGCACTGTGGCATAGCGGGTAAAGCCGCTGCCTGCAGTGCTGGCATCCATATGGGCACCAGTCCAAGTCCCGGCTGCTCCACTTCCAATCCAGCTCTCTGCAATGGCCTGGGAAAGCAGTAGAAGACGGCCCAAGTCTTTGGGCCCCTGCACCCCCGTGGGAGACCTGGAAGAAGCTTCTGGCTCCTGGCTTCCACCTGGCCCAGCTCTGGTCGTTGTGGCCATCTGGAGAGAGAGCCGGCAGATGGAAGCTGTCTCTATCTCTCCCTTTCTCTCTCTCTCTCTAACTCTGCCTTTCAAATAAATAAAATAAATCTTTAAAAAAAAGTTTTAAAAAGCAACACCAAGGTACCTCCAAGGTTTCCTTGGATTTTATGATTATATCCATACATATATTTCTTAAAAGAAACGAATTACACTCTGGGTTTGTATCTCTTTTTGAAAGATATGTTAGATCTAGGAGTACTGTCAGGCAAATGCTCTACTTCTATTTTTTTTTTTTAATTTATTTGAAAGGCAGAGTTACAGAGAGAGAGAGAGAAAGAGAGGGAGGAGAGAGAGAAAGAGATCTTCCATCCACTGGTTTACTCTCCAAATGGCCTCAATAGTTGGGGCTGGGCCAGGTGGAAGCCAGGAGCCAGGAGCTTCTTCCGGGTCTCCCATGCGGGTGCAGGGCCCTAAGGACTTGGGCCATCCTCCACTGCACTCCCGGGCCACAGCAGAGAGCTGGATCGGAAGTGCAGCAGCTGGAACTTGAACCGGTGCCCATATGGGACACCTGCTACGCCACAGTGTCAGCCTGACTTTGTTGTCTGATGATGACCTTTTGAGTGTAAGAGAAGGCTGATTCCAGGGATTTCAGCCCTAAAAGACACTTTCTTGGATAACAAGGCCGTGTTTTACCAGCCCTGATCTGTGTAGCCACAAAAAGCTATTGCAGGGGCCTGTGCTGCGGCATAACAGGTAAAGCCTCTGCCTGCAGTGCTGGCATCCCATATGGACACTGGTTCAAGACCTGGCTGTTCCTCTTCCCATCCAGCTCTCTGCTGTGGCCTGGGAAAGCAGTAGAAGATGGCCCAAGTCTTCGGGCCCCGGGACCCATGTGGGAGACCCATAAGAAGTTCCTGGCTCGGCCGGCGCCGCCAGCTCAAGAGGCTAATCCTCCGCCTAGCGGCGCCGGCACACCGGGTTCTAGTCCCGATTGGGGCACCGGATTCTGTCCCGGTTGCCCCTCTTCCAGGCCAGCTCTCTGCTATGGCTCAGGAGTGCAGTGGAGGATGGCCCAAGTCCTTGGGCCCTGCACCTGCATGGGAGGCCAGGAGAAGCACCTGGCTCCTGGCTTTGGATCAGTGCGGTGCGCCGGCCGCGGCGGCCATTGGAGGGTGAACCAACGGCAAAAGGGAAACCTTTCTCTCTCTCTCTCTGTTCACTCTGCATGTAAAAAAAAAAGTTCCTGGCTCCTGGCTCCTGGCTCCTGGCTCCTGGTTCCTGGCTCCTGGCTTCGGATCGGCACAGCTCTGGTCATGTGGTCATTTGGGGAATGAACCAGCGGATGGAAGATCTCTGTCTCTCTCTGCCTCTGCCTCTCTGTAACTCTGTCTTTCAAATAATAAATAAATAATTCTTTTAAAAAAATAAAAGCTATTGCATCCCAGTGAATCCTGCCCCGTAGTCATCCTGAGTTAAGGCTGGGTGTGCTGGTGTGGGTGTGTTAGATTTCCTGGGCAGAGAAACCATCACAAGACCGGGCTGCATTGACCACGGCACAGCAGGCTGGCTACCAATGTCAAGTTCACCATAGACGTCCTTATTTCTCTGTGTAGACCCAGCAAGATGCTGTTGGAGCTGGCTTGTAGGTCGTGATTGGTGAGACTGAAATTCCAGGTTTCCCATCAGCGTGGGGGACACGCGGTGTGCTGGTGAAAATCCGCCTTCAGGATGAGTTAGGTGAGACTGCGACTCACCAGCTCCACGCAGGCTCTGCCCACGCAGCATGAAGATGGTCCGTTCCCCCCTCATCGCCCCTGCCCACCCCCGCAGCCCCCACCATCCGCCCAGAGTCAACCCTGCTGGGCAAGCAGCTGGTCAGTTTCTCAGCAGAACAGCGCCTTGGTGGTGTTAAATAGAGATGTGTCTCATTGGTCAAGAGGGTCAAAATCACCCACTGCCAAAAAAGTGGCCGAGACATGCAGATGTGGGCTTTCACAGCAAACGATGTCTGCATGAATTCTTGCCACTAGCTGGTGCTAGGGCACCATGCAGCAAGCAGCCGATGGCACTGAACCAGTTCTGTCATTGCCACTGTCTGCTTATCCGACTGGGGTAGGGGAGGGGGACCATTTTTCTGCCAAGAGACATCTTCATATGTGTAGCATCATTGGGGGCCATATTAAAAAGTGACCCAGGGGCCGACACCGGAGCTTACCCCGTAAAGCCACCGCCTGCAGTGCCGGCATCCCATATGGGTGCTGGTTTGAGTCCCAGCTGCTCCACTTCCGATCCAGCTCTCTGCTATGGCCTGGGAAAGCAGTGGAAGATGGTCCTGCACCCGCATGGGAGATCTCTCTCTCTCTCTCTCTCTGTAACTCTGCATTCCAAATAAATAAATAAATCTTTTAAATATAAAAAGCAACCTGCCATAACGTAAGATTGAATTTCGAGTCCTCCCTACAGTTGCAGGGCCAGACCCAGGGATTCCGTGGGCCTCAGAGCCGGCGGGACAGACGCTCCCCACCCAAGAGAGAGGAAGTGTGTCTGAGTGCCTGCCCAGGCACTTGCTCCATGGCTCCACGCACAGCATCCAAGAGATTTCCTTTTTTAAAAAAGTCACTATTTACTAGACATACAGAAAGACAGACAGCACATTCTGGTTCCAAATGCCTGCGCCGGCCAGGGCTGGTCTGAGGCTGGAGCCCCGAGCCTGGAACTCAGTCCAGGTCTCCCAGGTGGGCGACTGCTCACTTGAACCTTCACTGCTGCCTCCCAGGGGCCAGAGCAGCAGGGAAGACCTGGAGCCAGGCCTCGAACCCAGGCGATGGCTGTGCCGTGTGGGTGCCTGGCTACTAGGCCAAGCACCTGCCCTGGTATTGCGTTTTGAATGAGATGATCAGCACTAGAGTTTTCTGCTTATGTTAGCACATGCAGTTCTAACTCGCAAACTCATTCTTCTTGATTTTCATAATACAAATGGCACGTTATTTTGGAAGCCATTTTAAAGGCAAAGATATCTGAATCAAGAACTCATCCCCTGGGGCAGGCTTTGTGGCACAGTGAGGTAAGCCGCCACTTGGGACACCCCTATGCCGCATCTGAGTGCCTGGGTTCAAGTCCCACCTTCGCTTCTGATCCAGCTTTCTGCTGAGGCACAGGTGGGAGACAGCAGGTGATGGGTCAAGTCCTTGGGCCCCTGCCACCCATGGGTGGGCCCAGGATGGAGCTCCTGGCTCCTGGTTTTGGCCTGGCCCAGCCCCTGCGTCAGGCATTTGGGGGAGTGAACCAGCCGACGGAAGAGCTCTCTCTCTCTTTTTGTCACTCTGTCTTTCAAATGATTAAAAATGAGTAAATAAACATTTTATAAAATGTCAAGCCCCAAATTTGTTTTGGTAAAGTCCCTTTTAAAGGAAGCAATAGAGCTCAAGAGCTACTCAGAACTCTCTTTTTTTTATTTTGGCATTTTACACTCTAACATCTTTCATGCGTGATGCAAGAGCAGAAGTCTGCGTTTGCTTATGAATTTATCCTTTCTGGGCCCCTCTCTTCCTCTGTTCCATATTCATGTTGTCCTGACTCATTTTTTCTTATCTTGCTGTATTTTTAAAAAATATTTATTTTATTTGAAAGTCAGAGTTACACAGACAGAGTGAGAGAGATATCTTCCATCTGCTGGTCTACTCCCCAGATGGCCGCAATGCCCAGGGCTGGGCCAGGCAGAAGCCAGGAGTCAGAAGCTTCCTCCAGGTCTCCCACATAGGTGCAGGGGCCCAAGCACTCGGGCCATCCTCTGCTGCGTTCCCAGGTGCATTGGCAGGGAGCTGGATGGGAAGTGGAGCAGCCAGACACAAACCAATGCCCATGTGGAACCTGCGATGTCACAATTCCAGTCCCTTATCTTGTTGTACTTTCCCAGGCTCCCTTACAATGCTGAATAGTAATGATGATAGCAGATATATTTTCTTCCTTTTGATAGCAAAAGAAGTGCCTTCATCTTTAATATCTGTGCTGCAAGTTTTCAGTTTGTGAACATTTATCATAGCTATGTGTTTAATTTTATCAAAAGCTTTTTCTGCATCTGTTGAGCCAAGTAGAAAATGTCTTTCCTTTACTTGTGAATAATACTGTTGAATTTTTAAAGACTTATTTATTTATTTGAAATGCAAAGCTACAGAGAGGCAGAGGCAGAGAGGTCTTCATCCGCTGGTGCACTTCCCAAATGGCCACAGTGGCCGGAGCTGGCCTGAACCAAAGCCAGGAGCCAGGAGCTTCTTCTGGGTCTCCCACATGGGTGCAGGGGCCCAAGGACTTGGGCCATCTTCCACTGCTTTCCCAGGCCATAGCAGAGAGCTGCATTAGAAATGGAGCAGCCAGGACTTGAACCAGCATCCATATGGGATGCTGGCACTGCAAGTGGCGGCCTTAACCACTACTACACAGTGTCAGCCCCTTACTGAATTTTTAAAGTGATGCTCCCACCTGGCATTCCTTGGATATATATGCACTGGCTGCCCATGCCTGGGCAGCCTGGATTTGGTTTGCCTCCATTTTCTGTTAGAATTTTAACCTTTAATGTCCCAGGTGAGATCGCTGGTTATGTTTTTCCTTCTTGGCTACTTTTTTGGGGGTGTAGGATTGAGGGTGCGTGGATGTCAGGAAACAGAAGTGGATGATTCGCCCTTCCCTGTGAATCAGTGCGTTAGAGCAGAACAATGTTCTAGATGAGGGCTGGGGGACTAGCACCCGTGAAGTCATCTGAGCCTGGAATTTTTAATGAAAAAAATTTTTATACCAATTAAATCTCGTCAACGTGGTAGAAATTTCCAGATGTTCTGTTTCTTCTTAAATCACTTTTGCCAAGTCATTTTGTTCCTAAGAAGTCATCTGGGGGTTGGCGCTATGGCGTAGCAGGTAAAGCCGCTGCCTGTGGTGCTGGTATCCCGTGTGGGCGCCAGTTCAACACTCAGCTGCTCTACTTCTGATCCAGCTCTCTGCTATGGCCTGGGAAAGCAGTGGAAGATGGCCCAGGTCCTTGGGTCCCTGCACCTGCGTGGGAGACCTGGAAGAAGCTCTGGGCTCCTGGCTTGGGCCCTGGCTGTTTCAGCCATTTGGGGAGTGAATTGGCAGATGGAAGACCTCTCTCTCTCTCTCTCTCTCTCTCTCTCTCTCTCTCCCTCTTTCTCTCTCTCTCTAACTCTGACTTTCAGATAATAAAAACGAGTCATTTTTTTAAAAAAGCAAGTGTATTATTTTCCTACCTCTAGCACAGTCTTGCCAGCTCATCAGACAAGAATGTGCTACTCTCCCTGTGTGCGTGATGTGTCACACCGATAGAGAGAGGAGGGTGTGGACAGTAAAGTCACATGATGAACAAGGGTCACACCACTTCCCATAAAATGGGCCTGCGACTTTCAGAAAATTCTTGCATTTTAGCCTCTCAGTGGCTAAGTGCTGAACTCTTGAAACTGGAATTGCTTTATCAGAGTATCAATCATTCTAACTAACTCAAAAGCAAATCAATCATAGACATTTGGGAAAAAAAAAAAAAAGGAGCAAAAATCTATCTGGAACTCATTCAGTATGGCAAAATAATCTCCAAATGTCCCAAAAGCCTAAATTCAATTAATTAAATTACATAAGTACCAGAAAAATAGGTGAATTTCTTTGCAATCGAGGAGTGAAGAAAAACCTTATTAAAAATTATGAGTTTAAATCTAGAAACAATAAAAGTATAGACTGTAAATTCAACTCCTAAGCAACAAGATGTGTTTTTAAATGTTTGTGCTAGTTAGCAAGCCTCCCTCTTTAAAAAAATTATTTGTTTGAGAGACAAAGCCTGCCGACTTGGCTTTAGCAATGGTGATATTGGGAGATACTGGTGAGAGCATCCAGGGTAGGCATTGGAACATGGGCATCCCCTTTCAGAGTGCCTGGGTTCAAGTCCTGGTTCTGATCCCGATTTGAGCCTCCTGCTAGTGTAGACTGTGGAAGGCAGCAATGGTGGCTCAGGTAACTCGGTTCCTGCTCCCCATGTAGAGGACCTGGCCTGGGTGTCTGGCTCTTGGCTTCGATGGCCCAGCCTAGGACGGTATGGGCATTTGGGGAGTGAGCCCGTGCATGAGAGATCTGCCTGTGTCTCTGCTTCTCAGAGAAATCCAAATAAATTTTTAAAAGTTTTTTATGAAAGTGTCACCTACAAAACTTCACATAGTATACTACCTTTTGAGTAAAAAAAGAGGGGGAACTATCAACATACATGCACACACGGAGAAATGTTTTCTCATAATTTCTAAAAGAAATATAGGAATAATACACCGGTGGGAGAAATATCAGAAGGAGGAAGGGGACGAGGAGAGGCACTGGAATGAGGTCAATATGGCTGCATCGTGATGTTAAACTCTGACTTTGGAATCATTTAAATTCTACATATCATACTCAAAAAAAAAAAACTGAGTCAAAAGGAAGGGAAGAAAGCATTCCTTAAAGCTTGAAATCAAAACAAGTATTAAATTATATATCAAACTGGTGGTGTGCTACAAAGATAAAAGAGCTTGTTCAAGTTACTGTCCGATGCAGCGTTTGGACTGTGCATCACCGGCAGAACACAGTCTCCGGTCAAACAAGAGCTGCAAAGAAAATGGAGTCTCCCTTCAATAGTCCTTGTGTCAGCGGTGATCTGGGTGTTATAATCTTGAAGTTGTATGTTGTAGGTTCTTCAGTCATTACAGCAATAGAATTACTGTAAAGAATCAAGTGGAACAGGAAAGACACACAAATAAGAAATTCAAGGAGTGAAGTCAGCACCCAGGAATGTTAGCGCTAAAGTGGAAATGTGATTATGCATTTTTGAGGCTTTTTCTTTTTGAAAAATCTGTATTTTCTAGGTCAGTCAGCAGAAGCAGTAACAACTCAACAATGATGAGCATTCCTCCCCCCACTAAAACAATCCAGGGATTCCCGGAAGACTGGCTAACTCCAGAGAGGAGGCAGGCAAGGTATGACTCTTAGATAGATAGATAATTTATTTATTTGAAAGACAGAGTTACAGAGAGAGGTGGAGACACAGAGAGAGAGGTCTTCCATCAGCTGGTTCACTCCCCAGATGGCTGCAATGGCCAGAGCTGCACAGATCCGAAGCCAGGAGCCAGGAGCTTCTTCAGGGTCTCCCGTGCAGGTGCATGGGCCCAAGCACTAGGGTCGTCCTCTACTGCTTTCCCAGACCACAGTAGAGAACTGGATCAGAAGTGGAGCAACCAGGACTTGAACTGGTGCCCAGAGGGGATGCCGGCACCGCAGGCGGAGGCTTTAACCCACTCTGCCCCTGGTCGGCCCCTGGTAAGGTATGACTCTTGTGTCTGAAGATTAGGGTGCCATCAAAAGCTTACAGGGTCACGGCAAAGAAGCAAACACGTGGGCTTCCATGAGCTCAGGCATAAAGCAGAATAATTATGGTAATTGATTAAAGCACAATAAAAACATTAAAAAAAACCGAGGATACTGTAATCAGAGTGAGATCAAGGGGTGGGGGGAGGGGGGAGGAGAATAGTCATTGGTCACTACTGAACCAGCTCCCTGCTCTGAGAGTGGGTAATTCAGGAAAAGAGTTAAACATCTATGCTGTTAGCTCCATGCACGCTGGATTTCCAGGTTCCTAAATAGCTCTCAAGAGGGGGAAAGTGATTATTTTCAGGAGAATTCCACCTGGCGCATTTAGAAGGAACAGTGGAGTAAAAATGGGAGGGAAATCACCATTTCCAAATCCTTAATGAACAGCTGCTCCAGACATTAGAATGATGCACAAGCAAGCAGAGAATGATTGATGGGGAAATTCACAATGGAGGGGCCAGGGAGCTGTCCCTGACCCCAGTGACCAAGCACAGCACAGCTGAATGTGGGAAAACCAGACTAGGCACCTTTCAACGAGATGCAATAAAATCCATCTTCAGATTGACTATGGACAGAAAGCAACTTCGACACAGTACTCTCTTCAATGTGGTTGTATCCAAACCGAGTCCAGCCTTCACACCCAACATTCAGTTTACAAGAGGTGTGAGCGACAAACCAACAAGTTAAATGACTTCAGAAGAAAGCAATCAAACAAGTGTGGGACGTGAGATAGCCTATGAAATGCAGATCCAGTTTCTAAAATAAGTCAAGGGCATGGGGAAAACAGGGGCCAAAGGGGAGGGAATATTCTGAGTTGGAAAAAATGGCACCGCCGTCAAAATCGAATGGGCTTTTGTTTTCCTAGAGCCGCCAGGATGCTCCAGATCCGTCTCAAACTGAACACAGCCCCAGAGAGAGCTCGTCGTCCTCTCTCTCCTTGACTAAACGAGGAGCTCTCTTACATTTCCCTAGGCCGGATAATGAGTCCTAGCCCAGAAATCATACTCCATTCTAGATTCTTCTCTTTCTCATTTAGCCAAAAAGCGTTGCCCCTGCCCCAGCTCTGTCTGCCGGTGAGTCTGTCGTGGCTGTAGATGGGAGTCAGTAAATGAAGAGGAAAATATAAACCAACCGCTGGCTCTGAGTTAGGGAGCTTTGGCTTAAGTTAGCTATGGTGATGATATTGCAGGAGATGGCTTTATTGTTGAGGAAGATCTGCAGGTGTGTTTTGGGGTGAAATGACATGGTGTTACGGATGTACTGTCAATGACTAAAGAAAACAGAGAGGGAGAAGGAAGAGAAGGAGAGAGGGATTAAAAAATGGCTAGACATAGCAAATGTAAAAAAAAATAAAATAAAAATGTCCAAACTGATAAACCTTAGGAAAGGATCAATGGGGTAATTTAACCTATTTACCATAATTTAGTGATGAAGCATTTAGAACAATATTTGAAAAACAAGCCAGCATTTGGCTCACACTGTGGCACAGTAGGTTTAGTTGCTGCCTGCGCCACCAGCACTCCATACAGATGCTGGTTCGAGTCCTGGCTGCTGCAGTCCCGATCTCACTCCCTGCTAATGCACCTGGGAAAGCAGAGGAAGATGCCCAGAGTGTTTGGGGCCCTGCCACCTACGTGGGAGACCATGATGGAGTTCCTGGTACCTGGCTTCTGCCTGGTCCAGCTCCCATTGCTGCAGGCATTTGGGGAGTGAATCAGCAGATGGAAGATCTCCCTCTCTTCTCTCTCTCTCTCTCTCTCTCTCTCTCTCTCTCTCTGTGTGTGTGTGTTTGTCCTTCTATCTCTACAACTCTGCCTTTTACATAAATAAATAAATAAATCTTTAAAACATAGTAACAAGCCAGCGATCATTGAGGCACTTTGCCAAAACGATTTCAGATGCTCAGCACATCACCGTGGGTAGACCGTCTGGTCACACCTGGGCTGCCGGTGGCTTTTCCCAGACAGGTTGAGGAAGACAGGAGGAGAGGCGCTCCTTTGGGGCTGCAGTGTCTTCATTATGCAGTTAAGAAACATTTTTATTTTAAACCTTTCTTTAGCTTACGGGCTGATTCCAATACTTTGTTTAGCAAAAGTGCCCCACAGGTCCCTGACTGGCCTCTGTGGGTTAAAACACACAATGAAAAGCCAAGCAATTTGGCAAGCAATATTTCTCTAGAACATACACATCAGAGACCAGGTGTCTTTATGACCTGGACTCAAAAGAAGTTAATCTAAGGAAGTGGGGAAACGGACTGCGCTGGGAATAGCAAGAGCAGGGTAGTGCTGGCCATGAACTTAGACCTCTGTGGTGTGCAGGGGATTCCAGAATCCCTCGCTGCCTTGAGTACAGCGTCTCCAGGGAGCTCCCCCTCCCAGGAGGAGCACGAACAGATTAGGAGCTAGAAGACAGAACACAGAACTGGAAAGCAAAACACAGAGCCAGAGGGTAGAACATGGAGTGGGAGACGGAGCACAGGGCTGGGAGGTAGAAGGCACAGCCGGAGGGTAGACCTTCAGCTGGAAGACAGAACGTGAACTGGGAGGCAGAACAGGAGCTGGGAGGCAGAGCCCGTGTCTGATGGGGCTGGGAGGTAGAGCGTCAGCTGGAAGAATGTGGGGCTGGGAGGCAGAGCTCAGAGCCGGAAGGCGGAGCACGGGGCTGGGAACCCGAACATGGGTCTAGAAGATCACTCCTAGGCTCCCTCTTAACTCTGAGATTTTCTGATTCTCTGACTCCATTGCCAGTTTAACAGAAGCACAGCCCCCCAAAGTGCCCCCTGTAGGCTGGGAGGCAAAGGACATCACGGATGTGTGTTCCTCGGGTCCCTCGTGCACTCTGCAGGCTGAGCGGAGGCTCCTGTCCCGTAGCGGGGTCAGCGCTCCGCCATTCCTCAGCCTGCAGGACCTCCTGTCTGAGACACCAGACACCACGGCTGCGGGTCAACACTGAGTCGTCTAGAGCAGTGATTCTAGAGCTAACCCAAGCGTGAGGTCCCAGGACTTCCAGGGATCTGGAGGCCCTGTGTCAGCGGGGGCGCCCTTCCCAACTCACCTGTGCCAGGCAGGATTTTCCTCCTGTGCTTCCGCCAAAAGCCAGACCAAGGGATGCGAGAACCCACTGCCCCCCGTTCTACCAGACCAAAGGAAGCGTCAAAAAATATAAATCGTCTTTGTGCTGGAAAATGCGTAGTTTCGTAAAGTGGGCTATTTCTGTTGACATGTAATTGCTTTAGGATTGTCATGATGAAATGAACACAAAAGAATATAGTTTTAATTTTCTAACTTCTAGTGTGGGAAATATTGGCAAACAGATCCTACAAGCAAAAGTTCTCTGTGGTCTTCACTTGCGTGTAAGGAGATCCTGAGATCGGAAAGTTTAAGGGCCACCAGAGAAATCTGATCTTATTTTACTTCCAGCTTCTTCTTTTTCAAATTTTTAAGAAAGATTCATTTGTTTATTTGAAAGGCAGAGTAGAAAAGAGAGAAGGAGAGACAGAGGGAGATCTTCCATCCACTGGCTCACTCCTCAAATGGCCCCAACAGCCAGATGTGGGCCAGGCCAAAGCCAGGAATGGCTCTCCATTCCGGTCTCCCATGTGAGTGGCAGGGGCCCAAGCACTTGGCCCATCCTCCGCTGCCTTCCCAGGAGCATTAGCAGAGAGCTGGATTGAAAGCCAAGTAGCTGGGGCTTGAACCAGTGCTCCAACAGGGCATGCTGGCGCTGCAAGTGGCAGCTCAACCCACCATCCCGCAATGCTGGCTTTAATTTTTATTTACTTATATGAGAGGCACACAGAGAAAAGAATGTGTATGTTGGGGGGCGTTGGGGGAGGGAGGGAGAGCGCTCCCATCCGCTGGTTCTCCCCTAGTTGCTCACAATGGCTGGAGCTGGGCTGCAGGCCAAAGCTGGAGCTAGGGGCTCAGTCCAGGTCCCCCACGTGGTCGACGGGAACCCAATGACTTGACCCATCACTCTGTCTCCAGGGGCACCTAAGCAGGAAGCTGGAATTGGGAGCAGAGCTGGGATTTCAACCAAGGCACGCCTGTATGGGACATGGGCATCCCAATTTTTAAAAAAAACATTTATTTATTTCGAAAGTCAGTTGCAAAGAGAGACAGAGAAACACGGGGTTCACTCCCCCAACAGCCACAACAGCCAGGGCTGGGTCAGCCAAAGACAGGAGCCAGGAGCCTCATCCGGGTCTCCAACGTGGGTGCAAGGGTTCAAGGACTTGGGCCATCTTCTGCTGCTTTCCCAGGTGCATTAGCAGGGGGCTGGACCAGAAGTGGAGTTGCTTGGACTGGAACTGGCACACACACGGGAAGCCAGCACTGCAGGCGGTAGCTTTATCCATTTTGCCACAAAGCCAGCCCTGCAACAAGTCTTTAAGGGAGATACAGATGGAGAAATGGAGTCAGCCAGAGAAAGCTCCTTGTTCAGGGACAAGCAAAAAATAAGCAACAGAGCCAGAAGCCAGTCCAAACAGTCTGATTGCAAAGCTTAACCTATTAACCACAGGCAAGACTCCCCCAGCACAGCCTGACGTCTCCTGCCTGGGACTGCATCCAGCCTGTGTTTTGACTGTTCACACTTTAATTACATGAAAACACACTTAAGATCCCTGGTTACAACCCACACATGCCATGTGGGAATGTGGCTGCAACCCTGCTTCTCCCTCGAATACAAAGTTGATAAAACAGACTTGCCATCTTTTAAGTCATTGTGAAGGCAATAAAGCACTTGCATGGGGGTATCAACTGTTGTATCTTTAATTGCAAAGAGCAACAGGTACAGATTTGCAAGATGGCTTAAAAATAAAGAAACTGAGCTACCACGCCCAGCAAGAAGTCCTCAGGGAGGGCAGGCTGCGGCCACACCCTCGAGGCGCTGGCCTTCTTCCTCCATCCCTCTCTCCTCTGCTGTCGCTGGCCAAGCCCAGTCCTGTGTCTGGATGCAAGATGGCGGCCGTGGTTCCCGAGAGCACCACCAGGCCTCTCTTGGAGGAGTGAGTCAGTCTTTCCCAGAGGCCCCTGCGGCCTCAGTCGTCAGGATGAGTGCCCAAGCCTGCTCCAAACCAGTCACTGGCAAGGAGGATGAGATTCACAATGGATGTGGCCCCACTGCTGGGGATAATGGACCTCGCGAGTCAACACAGACTGTCCACTGCCTCTACCGATGACCATGCGAAAACGAAGACCAGGGACAGACACAGTGACTCCGCCGGAGTCCAGAGGGTTCCTTCTGGTCACAGCCACGTTCCGCCTTTGATCTTGGCTCCCAGAGACGACCACCAGGTGAGCTAGAGGCAGGTGCAGAGCCCCAGTGCTCAGAACCACATCCCCGGTGTCCTCCTTCCCTCCCGACAGCCAGGCTCGGGGGCTGTCCTAGCTGCCAGCGATGTCCAGGACGCCTTAGTGCGACTTTACTGATTCCCTAGCGACCTTGTCTCGACATGCAAATCCATCACGGCTGGCTGTCCCCACCACAGAGTGACAGGCTGTAATTTTCCACAGCGACAGTGCAGCTGAAGAGACGCCCGTAGTTCCTGTCCCCAGATGCACATTCAGGGGTAAGAAAACTGTACTTGCTTTGTTGAAAACTTAGCATCCATCGCAGGCCGTGTGCAAAGTCGGCGGACAAATTTAGGAAGGTCGATGCACGCAAATACGTGCTCAGGCTCTCAGGGCTCCGTGCAAGGCTGGGGACGCTTAGTCTCTCTTCGGGAGGAGCCTCTTTGGACTGGAGACTGAGAAACTGAATTTTATGCAAAGCTCAACCCCGGAGCAACGCTGCCAGGCCACAGACTGCTCCCCGCGGTGTTATTTCTGGAGGAGCTGGGTGTGGCGCGTGTCAGTCTCGGAGCACACGCTCATCGGTCACCTTTGGGCATCAGCAGCCAGCCTGCCTCCCGCTGTAGGTCCTGGCTGAAGTCCACACAGATGTGGCACCTTGTTAGGGAGAACAGAGGAAAACAAACTGGACGCTCGGTCACGGAGGACTCAAACTGGTGTCGGTGGGATTCACCGGCAGAACCACGCCCCTCAAACTTCCCACGCCCCTCAAATAAAGACCTCAACCTTGACCTGACCTCTAAGCTGGGCATGGCCTGGCCCCACTCGCTCCCTGGCCTCATCGCCTGCTGCTCCTTCTCGATCCTCCTCCATGCCCCTGCCTCAGAGCCATCCTCCAGGCTGTCCCCTGCTCTGGGACACTCCCCTCCGCACCCTTCCCACCAGACTCGATTTAAACGGCACTTCCTCAGCGAGGTCTCCGTGACCCCCCAGAGTGGCTCTCTCGCCCCTGTTAGCTGTGATGTGAATGCGACCATCCCTGCAAGACCTCTAGGTTGGGACCTAGGCCCAAGGCAATGGTGCTGAGAGGCCACCTCGAGGGAAGAGGGAGTCAGGAGGACCCCTCTCACACGACAGGTGAGCACGCAGGTGAGCGCTCCCTGCCTTCCCTTCCCTCTGCCCGTGAGGACACAGCAACAAGGCACTGCCTTGGCAACAGAGAGTGAGCCCTCCCTGAACCTGACACCGTGGCGAAATTAGACTTCCCAGCTTCCAGAACCATGAGAAAATAAATTTCTCTTCTTTATAAATTACCTGGCCTGTGGACCCGGCACTGTGGCATAGCAGGTTAAGCCGCCGCCTGTGACACCGGTATCCCATATAGGTACAGTTTCAAGTCCTGGCTGCTCCTCTTCTGATCCAGCTCCCTGGTGAGGGTTGAACGTGGCCCCTTTTTCTTTTCTTTTCTTTTTTTAAGATTTTATTTATCTATTTGAGAGATAGAGTTACAGACAGTGAGAGGGAGAGACAGAGAGAAAGGTCTTCCTTCCATTGGTTCACTCCCCAGATGGCTGCAATGGCCAGAGCTGAGCCGACTGGAAGCCAGGAGCCAGGTGCTTCTTCCTGGTCTCCTATGCGGGTGCAGGGGCCCAAGCACTTGGGTCATCTTCTACTGCTTTCCCAGGCCATAGCAGAGAGCTGGATTGGAAGAGAGGCAGCTGGGACTAGGACCGGTGCCCGTATGGGATGCCAGCGCCACAGGCAGAGGATTAACCCGCTGTGCCACAGCGCCGGCTCCTGTCCTTTTTTCTAAACACTGTTCATCTCCACCTCCACCTCCACCTACTAGAAAAATTCCCTTCAGGAGCCCCTTGTCCCCCCACCTGCATGGATAAACTACTCTCCAAGATTTCAGAACAGCCCCTGTGTTCATGAACTGTTCCTACAGGGCGGGCTTAGCATCTCTCAAGCACAGTAAGCACTTCTTTTTTTTTTTAAGATTTATTTACTTATTTGAAGGTCAGAGTTACACAGAGAGAGAAAGGCAGAAAGAGAGAGAGAGAGAGAGAGAGAGAGAGAGGTCTTCCATCCTCTGGTTCACTCCCCAATTGGCCACAATGGCCAAAACCGTGCCAATCCAAAGTCAGGAGCCAGGAGCTTCCTCCAGGTCTCATACAAGAGTGTAGGGACCCAAGGGCTTGGGCCATCTTCTACTGCTTTCCCAGAAGAGAGCTGGATTGGAAGAGGAGCAGCCGGAACTCAAGATGGCGCCCACATGGGAGGCCGGCACAGCAGGCGGTGGCTTTACCCACTACATCACAGCGCCGGCCTCAGTAAGCACTTCTTAACCCACAGTGTGTCCAGGTCAGGAATTCTGCAGCAGCCTAGCTGGGTGGTTCAGGCTCACTTAGAGGTTAAGCCACCGGCTTGGGCACCCACACCCCTCATCAGAGTTCCTAGGGTCAGCGAGGTTTTGGTCAGGATGTTGATCTGTGTCACGCAGTCAGCAGAAGGCTTCCCAGGGACTGACCCCCATCTTCAGGGACCCCGGTGACTGGCCTGAGTGCGGGCTGTGGCCAGGAGGCCTCCGCCTTTATCCCGTGGGCAGCTCCACAGGGCATTCCTGGAGCACCCTCACAGCAGGGCCACTGACTTCCCCCAGGTCAAGGGACCCAAGAGGGAAGCAAGGAGGAAACCAGTGTCTTCGACGAAGTCCCACTCCTTCATCTCTGTGGTAGCCTCTGTGTTGCACGGGGCAGACTTCTGTAAGGCCAGAGCGGTGGACACTGGACTGTGAGGACCACAGGGTGACGCCCGCTGGGAGCCAGGCCTGCGGACGGACTGCGCTTCGGCTGGACCCGGCCTTGTTGCACATTGACTTTCCACTCCCCTGCTCATGGGAAGTAGCTTCCTGTGGCACACAGAACGCAATGTAAGGTCCTCCGGGCCAGGGCTAAGCCACATCCTGCCACCCCGGCATCCCATAGACTCCAACTGGAGTCCCGGCAGCTCCGCTTCCAGCCAGCTCCCTCCTAATGCACCTGGGAAGGCAGCCGGTGATGGCCCACGTACTCGAGCCCTGCCAGCCACTTAGGAGACCCAGATGTGGTTCTGGGTTGCTGGCTTTGGTCTGGCCCGGCCGGCTGTTACAGCCATTTAGGGAGTAAATGGAAGATCTCACTCTCTCTGTGTCTATTACTCTACCTTTCAAATAAACACACACACACACACACTCTTATCAAAGTGCCTGCCTCCCTGCCAGAGGGGATCAAGCCCCTCCCCCTCCATCCTCATCTCCTCACTCCTCACATTGGCCTCTTCTTTCTCCCAAAGACCAGGCTCTGTCCCTGCCCGGGCTTTTGCATTTGCTGCTTCCTCAGTCTGGAACCTTCTCCCCCGCAGTGCGCCCCCCTCCCCCTTCCACCCCACGCTCCGGCCCGGTCGCTGCCCTCGTCCACTGCTCAGAGAGGCCTTGCTCCCCCCCACCTCGTTTCCACCTCCACTCGTGTCCCCTCCCTTGCCTGGGGGTTTCTCGGTAGCAGCGGTCCCAGGCTGCAATCATCCTGGGTAAGCATTTTTTTTTAATCTGTCTCCCGCACAACGCTGTGGGTAGGAACGCTCTCAGAATTATCCACTGCGCCGGCCTCGTGGGGGTGAGGGTAAAGACAGTGCCGGCTGCATTTTAGCTACTCCGCTGCCGTTTGATGAAGGAATACATCGGTAAGAAAAAGAGGCTGCACTACCTCCGTTTGTGGAGGAACGCTGGCCCGAGAGCTGCTTGTTACAGCGCCACGACCAGAAAGTGCAGAAACTGAGGAAACACAGAAGCGTCCAGTTTGCCACTGCTGCGACGTCCAAGCCCAGGACCACAGCGGATCCTACTGGAGTGAGGACGTCTCCACCACAGATGGGTTTGGGTGCTGTTGAACTTGTCTGGTGAACCACACCAGGTGGGTGCTGCACGCCGGTCACCCACGGTCACCCACGGTCACCACGGTCACCCACGGTCACCCACGCCGACACGGCTGGCGCGTTACAGGGTGCTTGTCAGCTGCGGAATCCAGATTCTGCTTCTGCCACTGGAAGATTATTTGAGTGCAATTACAGCTTTTCAGGATAAATGGCGCCTGATGAAGGATTGAAATGGAAGGCTACTTCAAAAAGTTTGTGGGAAAACGGAATTAAAAGAGGTTTATTTTGGTGCAATCTGTGTTTGCAATCTATGCAGATTTTTCATAATATGCATTTTCTGCAGAATCTGTCCAGCATCATTTGCTTCATTTCATATAAAATGAGCATCGAGGCTGGCACCGTGGCTCAACAGGCTAATCCTCCACCTAGCGGCGCCGGCACACCGGGTTCTAGTCCCTGTCGGGGCACCGGATTCTGTCCCAGTTGCCCCTCTTCCAGGCCAGCTCTCTGCTGTGGCCTGGGAGTGCAGCGGAGGATGGCCCAAAGTGCTTGGGCCCTGCACCCCATGGGAGACCAGGAGAAGCACCTGGCTCCTGCCTTCGGATCAGTGCGGTGCACCGGCCGTGGTGGCCATTGGATGGTGAACCAACGGCAAAGGAAGACCTTTCTCTCTGTCTGTCTCTCTCACTGCCCACTCTGCCTGTCAAAAAAAAAAAAAAAAAAAAAAAAAAAAAGAGCTCCAAGCCGGCGCTGTGGCACAGCGGGTTAAAGCCCCAGCCTGCAGTGCTGGCATCCCATGTGGGTGCTGGTTCTAGTCCCAGCTACTCCACTTCTGGTCCAGCTCTCTGCTATGGCCTGGGAAAGCAGTAGAAGATGGCCCAAGTGCTTGGGCCCCTGCACCAGTGTGGGAGACCCGGAAGAAGCTCTTGGCTCCTGGCTTCGAATCGGCTCAACTCTGGCTGTTGTAGTCATTCGGGGAATGAACCAGCAGATGAAAGACCTCTCTCTCTCTCTCTCTCTCTCTCTCTATTTCTATCTCTCTCTCTATTTCTATCTCTATCTCTATCTCTATCTCTGGCTCTACCTCGATCCATAACTCTGTCTTTCAAATAAATAAAATAAATCTTTAAAAAAAAGTAGAATGAGCATCCTACGCTCAGGTGTCCCATCCCCTGCAATACATAACCTTGACCTTCAAGCTTCAGATCAGAGACTTTATTTTCCTTCTCGATAACGGGGTGATGTAACTGGCATGTAGAAGTGTTAGCTGGCGACGCCAGGATACAAGCCCTGGTTTCACCGTTTGCCCAGGGACAGATAATCCACATCAAAGGAGAGCTTACAAGACCTCCCTGGACCACAGTGCCTGGGTGTGAAACTGTTTCCTCAAGCTGCCGTTTGAAATGGGATTGTACTCGGCTATGTCATGCTTACAACGAGATTTCAAGTCTTTGAAGCCGTCCGGGATTCTGCTGTCTGCCCCGAAATGGTTCCCTTTTACTGAATTTCTTCCAAACTCAGTTTAATCTGGAGGGTTTTGTCCTTTCTCCAGCTCATCCAGGCACGTGCACGGTGGCTTGTGCCTAAGCTCATGAAGCAGCGGACAGATTCTTCCTCCATTCCCGTTCTTGTGGACCAAATGCTCTACTTCTTCTCCTTCTTTTTAAGGTTTATTTATTAATTTGAAAGGAGGAGAGAGAGAGAGAGAGAGAGAGAGAGAGAGAGAGAGAGAGAGAGAGAGAGAGATCTTCTATCTGCTTGTTCATTCTCCAAATGGCAGCAATGGCTGGGGCTGGTCCGGATGGAAGGCAGGACCACGGAGCCCCACCCAGGTCTCCCACATGGGTGCAGGGACCCAAGCACTTGGGCCATCCTCTGCTGCTTTCCCAAGCCTATCAGCACGGAGCTGGATCAGACGCATAGCGGCAGGGAGGCGAACCAGCACTCTGACGTGGGATGCGGCACTGCAGGTGGCGACTTGGCTCACCATGACACAGACCCGTGCTTCTTGCTGCTTTAGTCCTGGGTTCAGAGCCTCCAGAAATCTGAGTACTGCCTGTGCTCCCGTGGTGGTCGGGCTTGCACCCCAGGGTGCAGAAGATGGCCTAAGTGCTCGGGCCCCTGCACCTGCATGGAAGACTGGGAAGAAGCTCCTGGCTCCAGCCTAGCCCATCCCAGGCCTTTGTGGCCATTTGGGGAGTGAACTAGTGGATGGAAGACCTCTCTTTCTGTCTCTCCCTCTCTCTGCCTATAACTCGACCTCTCTAATAAATAAATAAAATCTTAAAAAAAAAATTGAGGCAAGCATGCCAGAGACTAGGAGCTTCCGAATTAGGGTCAAGTCTCAGCTTTGCCACTGGGCACTGAGTTCCCAGGGAGACTGCCCGATATTGCTGTGCCTCAGGGGGGTACAGCATTGGCAATGAGCTCCTGGGTGGTTGTGATGCTGTTCAAACACATGGCGTAAACCTGCACTCGGCAAGAGCTGGGGCTGTGTTTGCTGTTATTACTTATTTTTAGATTTTTTAAAAATTTATTTGAAAGGCAAAGTTACAGAAAGAGAGACAGAGATCCTCCATCTGCTGGTTCATTCCCCAGATGGCTACAATGGCCAGAGCTGGGCCAAGCTGAAGCCAGGAGCCAGGGGCTTCCTCTGGGTCTCCCACATGGGTGTAGAGGCTCAAGCACTCGGGCCATTCTCCACTGCTTTCCCAGGCATCAGGGAGCTGGATTGGAATGGAGCAGCCAGGACTCAAACTGGTGCTCCTATGGGATGCTGGCATCGCAGGTGGTGGCTTAGCCCCCTGCCATCGTTATTTAAGCTGGGACTGGAAGCTGGTGGGTCAGCGGCCTGGGTGGAGACTCAGATCAAGGAGAGGAGAGAAACCGGCGGCCCAGGGCTCCGTCCCACTCATCTTTGTCTCTGGAAATGGGCTCTGTGGCCGCTGACCCACTCCAAGAACCCTTCGCGGCCAGCTTTTCTGCCACACAGGTGGCCTCTGGTCCAGGAGCAGTTGTGGTTCCGGGGGGGCAGTGCGTCCTCAGACATTCGGGTCATTTCCACCTGCTGCCACTGCTGTCGCAGCTCAAGGTCAACCAACAAGAAAGGACACCACAGAGCATTTTGTCCAGGCCCCCAGTAGTCCCCTGGCTTTCCTGCCTGACGTCGGGGTGCGTGGCGGCAGCTGGCGGGGCTTCCCTCGGGCTACTGTGAAGTGGCCTTGGAACCCTCAAAGGGCAGGGGGCCTTCCTTCCAGACCTCAGCGTCCCAGGGCCTTTCCACGTCACAGTGTCAAAGAGACGCTCAGCACGATAGATGCCTTGGTTTCAAGGACATCAGGGGGCTGGGGTTCTGCCCTTGTCACCTCCTTCCTGGAGCAGAGGGTTCCTCTCCCCACTGTGCTGCTTCCGCACCCAACACACTCAGGGACCACGCCTGAGACCCTGCAGGCCAGAAATGGCGGGGACCCGTGCCCCCTGGACCACGAATCCTTGTTCCAGGAAATGTAAGCCCTGGAAGTGGAAGTTCAGCCCAGGGACACGCCTCCCGCTGTGATTGGCGCAGGGTTTTAATGGTTACGCCCATCAGCATGGGGGAGTTTAACAAGCAAGGCGGCTGAATGGAAACCTCTGTGCTTCCGTCCAAGTGTTGTTCTGAGGGGCGTCTGCGGCTTTGGTCTGACGCCTAAACCCACAGATGCAGACCAGGGACACGCGGCTGAGGGAGGCGGGGCTCATTCCCGAGCGGGCTCGGGCTGCGACTGGATGGTGGCACAGGGCTGTGACTCAGATCCTGGGCCCTGCCACCTCCTCCCAGGGGCCCCTGGGCTGCGTGCTCCACCCCTGTCATTGTCATCCAAAGACAGACTCCCTGCAGGAGCTGATTCCAGGGCTCGGTCACTGAGGAAGGCCAGGCCCGGAGGGGCCCCCTGGGGAGCAAGGGGCTCCCCTACCCTGCGGAGTCTCCTCTGCCTGTGGTGCCCTTGGGGTGACGGTGAGCAGGCCACAGCAGAGGTTGGGTGCCACGCAAACACAGGTGCATTTGGAGCGGCCTCTGTGGGACGGTTTGTGGGGAGGGGGTCTCCAAAGATGGACCTTGTTCCCGTCAGTCGTGTAGCAAAGACAGAAAGATGATCCCAGCACGGGGGGCTGGTGTACTTCTGCTCAGGATACTCGTTTCCTGTGGGTGCAGCAATGAGGCGCCCCGACTGGGAGGCTCAAAACAACAGAAATCTTAGCTCCCGTGGGCCTGGAGCGTGGCATCCGAGTGCCTCAGGGCTGCGCAGCCTCCGGAGGTCCCAGAGCATCCATTCGTGGCCCCTCTCAGCTTCTGGTGGCTGCCGGCATTCCTGGGCTTGTGGTCGCATCCCTTGGGTCTCTGCCCCCAGGGTCACAGCCTGCTCTCTTCTGTCTCTTTCAAGGATATTTGTCTTTGCGTTTATGGACCACTGGGCCATCCAGGGCAATCTTGACCCCATAACATCCTCAATCTGGGGCCAGCACTGTGGCATACTGGGTAAAAGCCACCGCCTGCAGGGCCAGCATCCTAAATGGGTGCAGGTTCGAGTCCTGGCTGCTCCACTTCTGATCCAGCTTTCCACTATGGCCTGGGAAAGCAGAAGATGGCCCAAGCCCTTGGGCCCTTGCACCCATGTGGGAGACCTGGAAGAGGCTCCTGGCTCCTGGCTTAGGATTGGCGCAGCTCCAGCCATTGCGGCCAACTGGGGAGTGAACCAGCATATGGAAGACCTCTCTCTTTGCCTCTCCTTTTCTCTACGTAACTCTGACTTTCACGATAAATAAATAAATCTTTATAAAAGAAAAAAAAAAAAGGCATCCTCAATCTGATGACATCCACGCAGGTCCCTTTTCCAAACAAGGTCACGTCCCCAGGTTCTCGGGGCTTGGCTGTGGACATAACTTCTTGGGGGCTGCCAGTGAGCCCCCCACACCTACATCCAGGTTCTCTTCAGTGTCTGCACTCTCAGCCCAGGAGCGTTTGGAGAGAACAAATCCAGTAGCAGCCTAACCCAGAGAGAAGATGGTTAAATGCCTCATTGAGCTAAGGGGAAGGCTGTGTCCCGGCCGTGCTTGTGTGGGTGGGAGGAAGGCCCTCGGTGTGCTGGCAGGCAGTGGCCACCACGCCTCAACCCACTGCCCCCAAGCCTCCATGGTCCTCCCTGCCAGGAGGTGCCTCCCCCAGGCCCAGGCAAGCCCACCCATTCTGCAGGCTCAGCTCACACATCCATCTGTCCCGTGCGAGGGCTCCAGCTCTGCCCCTGTGGCAGGGACACACAGTGATCCTGCGGGAGCAGGAGCAACTGAGAACTCCCTTTCCACGTAATTGCATCTTCAAGAAAGAAATTCAGTCTTTCTAATAGTCAGTACACGTCAGCAGAGGGCCAGGTATTCACAATTTCTAAGAATATATCGTACAAGGCAAAGTTACTACTATTTAGCTAGTTTTTGAGAGGCAGAGAGACTGAGAGAGGGGGAGAGAGAGAGAGAGAGAGAGAGAGATTGCCATCTGCTGGTTCACTCCCCAGATGCCTGCTGGTGCCAAAGCTGGGAGCTGGTCTCCCACATGAGTGCCAGGGACGCAGCCACCTGAGTCCTCATTGCTGCTTCCAGGGTGCACGTGAGCAGGAAGCTGGCAGCAAGAGCTGGGGCCGGGCACTGCACCCAGGGGTGCGGATGTCACCACTTGAGTCTTTTTTTTTTTAAAGATTTATTTGGAAGTCAGAGTTACACACATAGAGGAGGGGCAGAGAGAGAGAGAGAGAAAGAGAGAGAGAGAGAGAGAGAGAGAGAGAGAGAAAGAGAGAGAGAGGTCTTCCATCTGCTGGTTCACTCCCCAGCTGGCCACAATGACCGGAGCTGCGCCAATCTGAAGCCAGGAGCCAGGAGCTTCTTCTGGGTCTCCCACACAGGGGCCCAAGGACTTGGGCCATCTTCCACTGCTTTCCCAGGCCACAGCAGAGAGCTGCATCAGAAGTGGAGCAGCCAGGACTTGAACCAGTGCCCATGTGGGATGCCAGCACTGCAGGCAGTGGCTTTACCCACTATGCTGCAGCGCTGGCCCCCACAACTTGAGTCTTAATCACTGGGCCAGACGCCCTCCCCAGTAAAATCAAACTTGACCTTGCATAGCCCAGGGCACAGGCAGACACTGAGTGTGTTTGCCTTGTACTACATGCAGGCCCGTTAGTGCATGGCTCGGACGACTGGGCCCCTCAAACTCAGAATTTTGGTCCCTAATTTTGCTGCAGGGGTGGGAGCTTAAGCCGGTTATGGGGTTTCCAGGTGGGGTCTTCGCGAAGTGACCAGATTAGATCAGCTCAGTGGGGCGAAGCCTCCATGACTGTCCTGCTGGCTTCATAAGGAGACACAGACCCAGATGGATGCAGACTCCCTGTCTCATCCCACGTTCTATGCCACCTCGCAGCCTTTCACCAAGAAGTCCATCACCAGAGCCTGAACCCGTGGGCCACCTTATCTTGAACTGGGAACCTCCAGAACCGTGGGCTGAAGTCAACCTCTTCCCTTAGAGAAGCTAGGCTGACTTCTGATCCAGAAACATGGATTATTGGGTTTTGAGCGCTGCTCCTGTGAAATGGGACCAGAACCTGAGCCCGAAGCTGGCGCAGGGAGCTCTCCTCCTCACGGCCTCCTGGCTCCTCCTCACCCTTCCCTTCCCCATCCCTTTGTTGGATTCTCTGGAGGAATCCTGCCAAGCCCATCAACCAAGGGAAGTGGGAACACATCAAAGGCACCCTTGGCGGCTGGCGCTGTGGCGTTGCCATAAAGCTGCCATCTTCAGTGCCAGCATCCCATATAAGCACCAGTTCAAGTCCTGACTGCTCCACTTCCGATCCAGCTCTCTGCTATGGCCTGGGAAAGCAGTGGAAGATGGCCCAAGTCCTTGAGCCCCTGTACCCATGTGGGAGACCCATATGAAGCTCCTGGTTCCTGGCTTATGATTGGCGCAGCTCCAACCATTATGACCACTTGGGGAGTGAACCAGTGGATGAAAGACCTCTCTCTCTCTCTCTCTCTCTCTCTCTCTCTCTCTTTCTCTCTGCCTCTGTCTCTCTGTAAGCTGCCTTTCAAATAAATAAATTTGAAAAACAAAGGGCAGCCACCTCCACCTACCTTTAAGAGAGCAGATGTGCGTGGTCTCCTGACAGGTGAGCTCTGGGGTGTGGAGAACCCAGACCCTGGTGTGCATTTTGCTGTGGTACCCGCAGATTCACGCTGCAGAACATGCATTCGCAGTAGCAGTGACTCGACTATAGAGAGTGGTAGAGAGGGCAGCGTGGCCCGGGCTGCAGCAGGGGGAAGAGGGTTAACCAGGTCCCCGGTCTATGCACTGGAATCCAAGCAAAGGTGGGAGGCTGGGGGCCCTTTCATGTCCATGTCAGAAGTTCAAGGACCCTGGCAGGACCTCTGCTCAACCTATCCCAGTGCCTGCCATGCCACCAATGGTGATTTGCCTTTGATTTCTAAAAAAAATCGATTTCTCCAGACTAGACACAGTCATCCATCTGAGTGAGCTTCTGCGGTTTAACACCTTCTACCCAGGACACGCTGGATGGTAAAAGCACCATGGATTTGGGACCCCCAACTCTTTCGCCTACTCTTGGGTGCCTGCGGGCAATGCAACCATTCCCACATCCAGTTTCCTTATCTGAAAAAAGGTAACCAAGTACCCACACTTCAGGGTTGTTGTCAGATTGCAAGGAACCTGTCACCGGCACGTTTTGCTCTGTAAATTAGAAAACACCTCCACAAAGCGTTTCACAGGCACTGCCCACTTGCTCCCGGCACAGCCGTCTGAGCTGGGCTGGACTGGGTTATTACTTCTGTGGCACAGAGATGGAAACAGACAGGTAGTGGGCTCTAGGCCAAGGGCAAGCCATGTCTTCCCACCCATGACTCTGTGCTTCTCCCCTGCATGGCTTCTTCCCCTCAGGAGAAGTGTGCCACCTGCTGCAGACAGGCCCACGCAATGGACGGGGCTAGGAGCCGAGGGAGAGGAGCAAACAGAGGGAGCTGGGAGGGTGCCACGGAAGCCCCTAGCGTCGCCACAGACATCCCTGTGTTGGGCTGCCCGAGCACAATCTATCAACCCTCTCGCTCCTGTTGAGTTGGTCCCGTTGGAATCGTTGGAACGAAGATTAGAATAACTCTGTCTCATTGCCAAGGCCGATGGCATGGCCCCAGTGGCTCTCTGTTGAACCTTCTCCAGGTAGGCGTGGAGACTTTATTGTCATTAAAGCATTTCTACCCACTGCAGGTGGACGTGGGGCGAGGAAGGTGTTTCAGGGTTAGTCACCGTGACGGATGGAAGAGCTAACGCAGGCGGCGCTGCCTTTAGGTTCCGCTCACCGTGGGTGCTGGCGCTGCCTATTGTTCTAGGCCACATTTCTGTCACCGCGGATTCTTCCAGCCTGAGTGACGAATTGCGATGACGGTGTGAACAGGTCTAGGAACATCTGCCGGTCACAGAGGAAGCGTGGTGGCTGCCAGTGCATTGTTTGGAAGGCTCGGGGCCATGACTCAAGGTCGGAGGGGCACGCATCAGTGCTGTTTCCCGTTTGGGATGGGCGGCCTGGGCCGTGGGGTCCCACCCTCCCAGAAGCTTACCCAGAGGTGTCCTTTCCTGGGGCGGCCCTCACAAATGGCCACAGCTTGGGTGGCTCAAAGCACCAAGAAGCCGCTCTCTCGCGATTCCGGAGGCCGCAAGTCTGAAGCCGAGGTGTGGCTGCGACAGCTTTCCCTTCCGGCTTCTTCCGGCTCCTGGTGGCTCAGGCGCCCCTTGCCGGTGGCTGTGTCACTCCAGTCTCTGCCTGGGACATCTCATGGCCTCTCCTTGTGTCTCCTCTGTCTGTGCCTTCTCCTCCTCTCACAAGACCCCTGGTTCTTGCATCGAGGGCAAGGAGGAAAGATTTTTCTCTTCCAATTTCACAGTTCCAAATTATTTTTCTTCTACATGTTAAGAAAATCTCAGAGCCAGCATTGTGGCCTAAGCCACTGCCTGCAACTCTGAGAAGCCATCGGCTCAAAAGTTTGGACTCTTGCCACCCATGTAGGAGACCCAAATGGAGCTCCTGGCTCCTGACTTCAGCCTGGCCCGGCCTGGCCTGGCTGCTGTGGCCATTTGGGGAGTGAACCGGTGGATGGAAGTTCTCTCTCTCTCTCTCCCTCCTCCTCTGTGTGTGTGTCTCTCTGTAATTCTGATTTGAAAATAAATAAATAAATCTTAAAAAAAATAAAGAAAAGAGGAAATGTAGGGTTTGTGAAAGCTAGCAGGCTTATGTTTCTACATATTGAGAATATTTTAATTAAAAAAATACTAGTTTTTTTTTATTATTGGCTTAGCAACTGTGTCTTGAAAATGGATACTGAATATGAAGGTAATTGAAAATGAAACTCGATGAAGGACGGGATGGGAGAGGGAGTGGGAGAGGGGAGGGCCGCGGGAGGGAGGGAGGTTGTAGGGGGGGAAACCACAACAATACAAAAGTTGCACTTTGTAAATTCACATTTGTTAAATTAAAAAAAACTATATAGCAAATGAAAAAAAGAGAACTTAATACTTTACCCTTTTAGTATTTTTTATGTTCTACTTAAAACTATTGGTTGAACTCTGTAATTAATACACAATTATTCTTAGGTGTTTAATTAATGCTATAACTAGTACTCAAATAGTATTTTACACTTTGTGTTTCTGTGTGGGTGCAAACTGTTGAAATCTTTACTTAATATATGCTAAATTGATCTTCTGTATATAAAGAGAATTGAAAATTAATCTTGATGTGAATGGGAGGGGAGAGGGAGTGGGAGAGGGGGAGTGTTGTGGGTGGGAGGAAAGTTATGGGGGGGAAGCTATTGTAATCCATAAGCTGTACTTTGGAAATTTATGTTCATTAAATAAAATTAAAAAAAAAAAAGAAAATGGATACTGAAGAGCTGAAGGGGAGATGGTGGATTTTAAAAATGACCTGCACTCTAAAAAAAAAAAAAAAAAAAAAAAAAAAAGACCAGAGGCCGAGTCGATGCCTGCGTTCTGGCTGTGCTCACAGCCTTGTGCAACTCTGTAGTTCTAAGCAACCGTTTGAGCCTCGATTTCCTCATCTGTAAAATGGGGGTAATTTCCGCCCCATCTGTGAGAGTAAATGAGCCCTCACGGTAGGAGTAAGCTCTGGTCAGAGGAATAATTGCCGCCGCCAACTGAGCGGTTGCTGCACTTCGGATGGACACGGAACAGTCGCTATTTCTTTAAAGCTGGTAACAGTCCTGCTGTGGGGTTGTTTTCCACACCTTTTCAGTTGCTCTTCCTGCCACAGCCTCCCGCTGACAGCTAGGGATGGGCCACGAGACGAGCAGGTGGTACCTGTTGCGGTTGGTGACCTGTGGCCTGGCACAGGAAGCTCTGACCGTGGCGAGCAGCCAGCCTGAGCTGGTTCCCCTGGGCATGGGAAGCCTTGGAAATTCAGGGTGCACTGGTCTGCTGGTAGCGGGAACAGCTGAGCGCAGAGAGAGGGCGGGAGCGGGGTGGGGCCTGGCCGGCCCACGTGTGACTTACTGTGCGTTAGTGGAGGTCATATGTAAACAGAAGCCAGGAAGCTGACAGTGGAGGCTCAGAATGGAGAACGGCTTTGCTGGTTGGGGGTGGCAGGACCCTCAAAGGGAGGGAAACAAGGGGTTACACCTCCCTGATGGTGGGCACCAACAAGCGCCCATGTGTTTGTATCATTCAGGGCCCCACCACGAGGCACACGGAGATGGGGAACATTCTGTTCACCAGAAGCAACACTGACGAGGGCAGAGAAGCAGTCGGGGGTCGGCAACCACAGGAAGCCCCTCACTCTCCTCGACCCAGGGAGGGAGGGGTTACGGAACCTGGTGAAATGGCCTGCAACAGGGGCTGGGGCTTCTGGGCCTGGGGCTTCTGGGCCTGGAGAGACAACCACCGGCAGCACACGGCCTTGCGGGGAAGGAGCCGCGGGAACAGGTGCCCAGGGCGCACCTCCTGCTCACTCCCATTGCTGACTCAATCAGAGCCGAGGGAGCGCTTGGCTGATGGAGCCCAGGAGGTCAGCACCCTGGGTCCCAGAGTCCGGGGAAGGGAGCAGACCCAGAGGGACAAGTGGAAAGTGGCCAGAGCAGTGGCCGAGGTGTCAGGACAACCCAGAGTCCAGCGCTGTTTCCGGAACTCTGGGTTCCTTGAGACAGAGCTCAGGAGCAGTCCGGGACCCCATTCCTCTGTTCTCACTCGAGTCCCTGCAGTCCACAGCACTGCCTAACGGGGCTTTGCTTCTGCGCCTCCGTGCCTTTCAAACCAAGGAGCCTAAGGACACAAAGGCATTGAGTAATTCCCCCCACACTGGCAATGGGAGAGTCTGGAAGCAAAACCACATCAGTTGGGGCTAGCGCTGTGGCACAGCGGGTTAACTCCCTGGCCTGAAGCACTGGCATCCCATGTGGGCGCCGGTTCAAGACCCGGCTGCTCCACTTCTGATCCAGCTCCCTGCTGTGGCCTGGGAAAGTAGTGGAAGATGGCTCAAGTCCTTGGGCCCCTGCACCCACATGGGAGAACTGGAGGAAGCTCCTGGCTCCTGGCTTCAGATCAGCTGAGCTCCGGCCTTTGTGGCCAATTGGGGAGTGAACCAGCGGATGGAGGAACTCTCTCTCTCTCTCTCCCTCTCTCTCTCTCTCTCTGCCTCTCCTCACTCTGTGTAACTCTTTCAAATAAATAAATAAATCTTAAAAAAAAAAAACAACCCTGGGTGTGGGTCTAGCACCTGCTCTTTCTGCTCTGATACACGGATGCACGCGTGGCCTATAGGTCCATGACAAATTGCAGAGTTTGTGGCCATCAGGTTATTCTGCAGGGAGCCGTTGGAGTATTTTTAGAATGTGTTGGTGACGTGTTCAGAAGTTGTACAAGATCTCACTAGTAGAATACAGACTAGGTTGGAGTGGGCACATGGAGTTTTTGGGGGAAAAAGTCAGTTTATTGGAAAGGAGAGAGGGCAAGAGGGAGAGAAGGAGAAGAGAGATCTTGTACCTGCTGGTTCACAGCTCCTAAATGTTCCCAATGGCTAGGGCCCAACCAAGTTAAATCTGGAAGCCAGGAACTTGATCTAGGTCTCCCACATGGGCAGCAGGAACGCAGCCACTTGGGCCGTCACTGCTACCTCCCAGGACCGGCACTAACAGGAAGCTGGAATCGGGATATGGACCAGAGCTATAGCTGTGTGGGACATGGGCTTCTTCATCGCTAAGCTGAGCACCTGCCCCAGATGTGGGTGCTTACTTTTCGGTAGCGGGAAGATTTTGCTTGAGGATCTAAGTTGGAAGACGGTGGCGCCCGTGTGAAGGGAGAGGGCAGCATTGGCTTGCTGTGGTCCGGGTCCTGCTGCAGGGACCAAGGAGGGAGCAGCAAACCTGACTCCTGCCGTTCTGGGGCATACGCTGGTGAGAGTAGACGAGTTCTCCCGGGGGAGAAGACGGGGAAAGGAGAAGTGAGGACAAGCGTGCCTGGGAGGGAAGAGGGAAGAGGGTGGAGCAAAGACAGGAGCTAGAGGAGCTGCGAGCAGGCCAGGGCCTGGGTGCAGCAGGTCTTGCTTACAAGCGAAGGAAGAGGCCTCAGGAGGTGGGATCAAGAGCAGAACTCGTGGCTGTGGATGACAGGACGGGGAGGAGGCCGTTGAGACTGACACGCGGCCGTCTTCTGGAGGCTCGGTGAGAGCAATTCGGTGCAGGGGGTGGGAGCTGAAATGGGAGGTCATGGAGGCGCCATGACAGTCGGGACTTAAGATGGAAGTGCTAAGGAGGAAGTTGGATGACAAACACACAGCAGGAACTTGTTAGGGTTGTCATTCTGTAAAGATCTGGCCTGTAAGTCACAGTTCTAGGACCCTAATTATATATACATGCTATCTGGAGTTGAGCAGGCAGACTCATACTAAACTGATTTATAGCCCCAAGTGCCCACTTAGTCATTTTCAACAGATGGCATTCTTTTTCAGAGTTGGGATTATTTGTGTTTACTGTTGAGGACACGGCCATCCCAGGACTAAGCTACCTGGCAGCTGGGTTATTAACCAGAAGGCTGTCAGACTGAACAGAAGACAATGTTAACCCTGAGACGGATTTCATCCGGGACATGGTGGAAGCTCCTTTGGTGACGTCTGATCTCTTGGCTGTGAGGTACACCAGAGCTCAGAGCTTGGCTTTTTCTATTTCTGTCGGTGCCCATGGTGAGCCATCATGGTGGTTAGGGAGTGACCGCCCCCTGCTCCAGGCAGATCTCTAACATGATCCAGACGTAGCCACCCAGCTGCCCACTCCACACCTTCACCTGGGTGTCGGTGGACATCTCAAACCCTGCGCCATCAACACAGGGATCCTGCGCTTCCCTCTCAAAACGACACCACCCACAGCCTTCCCCTGCTCACAGGTGGCCATTGCGTTCTCCCAGGTGCTCAGTCATCTTGGCTTCTGTCCTTCTCATATCCTACGTCCATCTATCAAATGCTTCTGTTGACCTCATTCGGAATATCCAGAACCATGCCATCACATGCCACGTCCATGCCACCACGTGCCACGTCCACGCCACCATGTGCCATGTCCACTGCTATTACCCTGCTCTGAGCCCCCATCATCTCTCGCCTGGCCTTTTAACCGGCCGTCTCCAACCTCCAGGTTCAAGCTCCAGCTCCTCTAACCTTGCACTTCCGTCCCCTGTCTGCTGCGTCCTTTGCCTCCAGCAGTCTCTAATTTCCCACACAGTCCCTAATTGACGTCACTTGTCCTGCACAGTCTCCCACTGCAGGATGTAAGCCCCACCCGGGCAGGGTTTTCTGTTGGTTCCCTCCATCGTTGTGTCCCCAGCACCTAGGACAGGCCCAGCAAAAGATGTTTGTTGAATGAATGAACAAATGCACGTGTAACAGATGACCCCTGTCCCACCAGAGATGTTCAGAGGTCCCAAATGCCTCGTCCAGCCCAAACAGTGTCTTGTGTTTCTGGATCTTGCTGGACACACATCCATACCATATCCCCACCCCCACCCCGGTTAGATCTGTGTCATCCACAGCCCCAGTACGGGTGCTCCGATGGAGTGCGGGTGGGGGAAGGCAAAGGCCAGGTGCAGCCAACACTGGACGCTCAGAGGGTCTGTGGTTATCCCATCGCATGTTTCAGACAACCTCTTTATCATTTCAGTCGCATCCCGAGGGGGAGCACCACTCAGAAACATCTGCTCGTAAGCCCCCGGGTGACAGGCATGAGGTTCTTTCTTCGAAGCTTCACGTCCGGGGGAAGTCAGAGGCAGTGATGGGAAGGCGGTCAGGAGGGGACAAAAAGGGACAAGTTCTCAGGTCATGTGCAGGACTGACTGTAGCGCGGCCCGGAGCCCCGGGTGCAGATGGAGGGTGCTCGGTATCAGGGTCGGATGCGACAACCCCAGAGGGCGTGGAAATGCTCAAGAGTAACCTCGGGTGGCTCCGAGCTGCTCCTCTGCCTGTAGCAGGTGTCACACGTGAGCTGGGCCCAGGGCCCCAAAGCTCGCACTCGTCACAGCAGCAGGGCGGTCGTTATTCTTCTGCATTTTAGGGGCCGACGCTTAGGGGTTAAGCGTCTGCCTGCGGCGCCGGCATCCCATATGGGCACTGGTTCTAGTCCCGCCTGCCCCTCTTTGGATCCAGCTCCCTGCTAATGTGCCTGAAAAAGCAGTGGAAGACGGCCCAGGTGCTTAGGCCGCTGCACCCACGTGGGAGACCCGGAAAAAGCTCCTGGCCCTGGCTTTGAATTGGCTCAGCCTCGGCCATTGCAGCCATTTGGGGAGTGAATCAGCAGATGGAAGACATCTCTCTCTCTCTCTCTCTCTCTCTCTCCCTGTCTGTAACTCTGCCTCTCAAGTAAATAAATAAATCATTTTTTTAAAAAAAACTTAAATTGATTCTGCATCGATATCCACAATCGCAGCCTTTCTTTTTATTCAGTTGAAAACCCGAGGATCTACCCTGATTCCCAGCAGAGAGAGGCAGAGCCTCAGGGAGCAAGGCCTCCAATGCCTGGCACCACCGGCCCTTGTCATCCACGTCTGTGTGCTCCTGTAGCTGGGGGAAATTCTTCCCTCTCTCTCACCTGCAATGGGGAAAGCTGGACTCAGAACCATGTGCCACTTCCCCCTGCAGCCGCAAGCCCTGAAGACTGAATACACAGGAACTAAAGCCAAAACGGGGCGGCAGGGATTAACTGTTCCAAAGGAACTCCTGACGGTGGCGCAGGAGGCAAGGCTAAGCCCTGGTTCAGATTGGTCCTCCCAGGTTGAGAGGGAGAAAACAGGCTTTAAAAGCAAGACTTTGAGCCAGGGCAAATGGCTTCAGCACTGACCATGGCCCTTCTGTCCCTGATGGAGACGTGGCTGGAGATGGCTCCCTCGTTCCAGGTACCCCCGGCAGCTCCGGCAGTTTCTAGTCATCTCCCGGGGGTGGGGCGGAGTGGAACATGAACTTGGACTTGGCACCTCTTTCAGTCTGGGCAGACATGGCTCGTTTTCTGCAGGATGCTCTCTGAACTGTCTCACGGAGGTCCTTAGGAAGAAACCGTAGCCCCAAGAAGGGAAATGACTCACCTGAGCTACTGTTGCGCAGGAGCGCAAAGGGACCAGAGCGTCGTCTTCGCAGCTGGTGAAACGGTCCTGACCGCTGGCGATTCGGCAGGCGCAGCGTACACACGGGCACAGGTGAAACATCTTAAGTCAACCTGAAATCCTGGCAGGTGTCGTGGGGCAGCAAGTTAAGCTGCCTCCTGGGATGCCGGCGCCCCCTACTGGAGTGCCTGTTCACGTCCCTGCTGGCTGCTCCCCTTCTGATCCAGCTTCCTGCTAACGTGCCTGGGATGCAGTGGCCGACGGCTCAAGTGCTTGGGCCCCTGCCATATACGTGGGAGATCTGGATGGGGTTTCTGGCTCTTGGCTTCAGCCTAGCCCAGCTCTGACTGTGCTGGCCATTTGGGGAGTGAATCAGCAGGTGGAAGACCTCTCTCCACCTCTCTGCATCACACTCTGCCTTTCAAATACATTGAAAAAAAAAAAAAAAGCACCTGAACTCTCTTAGCACAGTTTGATTTTGGAGCATTTGGACTTCAGATTTTTGGACCAGAACTCAACCAGTAAAGTCTATGTAAATATTAAACAGGGAGAGGAGAGAGGAGGGAGGAGGGAAGAGGGAGGAGGGAGGGGGGAGGGGAGGAGAGGAGAGAGGAGAAGGGAAGGGAGGGGAAGGCACACTGCTAACTGCTTGTCTGCTCCTAGTGCCTGACCTTTCTTGGTGGGCACAGGGATGGCAGGGAGGGGAACTGGGCAAACAATGGGAGCCCCCTGCAGCAGTGAGGTGGGGCTGGGCTGGGCAGGGGGGCTCCCACAAAGGAATTCTAGGCCACAGGCTGCCCCCCAGGCACTTGGAGCCAACCTCCCAGGGGTTATTTCCTTGGGTAGCCAAGCCCCGAGCAGGAGGACTGGCAGGTGCAAGACGGAACTGCCCACCCACCTCGCCTGGCTCCCCTCCTCAGGGCCGAGAAGCCCAGAGCCAAGGACAACCTTGCAGGCACCGCTGGTCTCCCCACCTGTTCTGCTTGACCTTCAGCCCCGCGGCAGGGTGGGAGGTGCGGCTGCCTGCCTGCCTGCCTTTCCGCGGATGAAGCCCCTGTGGTCGTTTCTAACTCGCACTCGGGCAGGTCAGCAGACGTGTGTTTACACAAGTTATAATCTCACCCCGAGACGCTCTCAAGTGTGCCCCAGACGCCAGAGAGGCCTCCAATCAAAGGTCTGACTCATTCTTTACACAATCATCTGTTTTATTTGAAAACACGTCTACACTGCATTGCATACCAACACAGATGTGACCAAGAAACCCAGAGTCCTGTCCCAGCAGGCACCGAGTCCAGTGTGTGACTCAGGGCGGGCTGCTATTGTCCACCGCGGGGCGGGGGCAGGGGAGGATAGGGAGGGAGACATGGGCAGCATTCCTAACTCCTGCTCAGGAATCTGAATGAGCAGACGGCAAGGGATGGAAATGTGGAGCTCTTCCAGGGCGCCTTCTCTCTATCGGCTGACGTCCAGGGGTGGAACCTGGGCTGCTGGGCCGGCTGGACGGGGGGACCGCAGGGAAGCCCTGTTTAGAATTACACCCACACTTGACGCAACAGCCGGGAGGGACGGTTCGTGCTTGCGCCCGAGCGTTTACTGTTTCTGTCTCGTGAACTCTTCCAAGCTTAGAGGCTAACGGAGGAGGACGAGCACCTGTCCGGTGCAGGAAGGCGGCCTCAGTTCATGGAGGGAAAGGAAGGGAAGTGCCCGCGGCACCCCCACCGGCTCAGAAGGACCCCACAGAAACATGGCGTGTCCTAAAGACTAGGACTATCTTTTATTTTTAAATCTGTTTTTTTATTTAAATTGACAGGCAAGGTCTTCATGCATTTCCTGGAAAACGTGTATTATCCAAATACTACGCATGAATCTCAATTTTTCTTTTTTTGCACTACACTTATCTTTTAATTCCATTTTTCTAAAACCTTTTTGAAGTACCTTCCTATGGCATAAGATTATGTCTTTCTCTCCTTCTCTTTCCCTGGGGGCAGACAGAAAATGCTAACATTAAGCCAGCGGCTTCTATTTCCACGCCAGAGGCACACACAGGATCTCTTTTTGCTTGGCGGCCAACACGACTCTTGGTTTCTGGGACACGGGAGCCTCCGACACCATGGGGCCGAGGTCTCCACATTCCAGAGCCAGACAGCCCAACCGCAGGACGAGCACCATGGCAAGAGAGGAGGCTGCTCCCTTAACTAACTCCGTTCCCCACTGCCCGAGGGAAGCCGGAGCACAGCAGGAGCTCATCTGATCCAGTCAACGCTGGCTGGAGGCTGCCTGGTGGCCTTGCTCTGAGAAACCAAGCGCCTTCTCCCCAAAGTACGGACTTCCTGTTTATGATATGAAATGGATGCCTCTGAAATGATGCTCATCACACAGCATCCAAGTTTAAATTTCCTACTTGATTATTCACACACTCAATCAGGCTTTAAAAAAAAAAAAAAATCAAAACCAGACCCAGGCAGCCTGGAGCGAGCCCACTTCGCCAGTTCAGCAGCACCGGCCCCGAGCTCTCCCCTCTCCCCTGATATAAACATGGGAAGATGCCTCTGCATTTCACAATAACAGAGTGCAGACATGATTACAGCCTCTAACATGGACTGGGGGACCTGGTCTTCGCACTCAGTAGTTCACATAGTTTTGCTCCGTTTCCTATGCATTTTGTTTTTTCTATCAACTATTTTTTTTTAAATTATGTTTAAAAAGAATTTCAAAAGGCAAATGCTTAGAGGAGCCGAGTCGTGTGCGACTTTTCCTTTCTTCGGTCATTTTCCGGCTCATCTTCTCCCGCGAGCTCGGGGATGGGGGTGTCAGGAACTCTGTTTTCAGCAGGTTGTCAGGAGGGCACGGCCTTTCAGCCCTTCAGGGCCTGTGAAAACAAAGCGACAGGCGACAGCTGCTCACTTCTCTCACTGGCCCCATGAGTCACAGTTCCTATTGTCCATTTCTCTACATCTTCCCATTCTGGGGCCCTGTGCCCCTCTCCTCTCTCCTCTCATTCCTCCTCCACGTTCAGTCCTCATGCAGCCAGAATCAGAGCCCCGGGCATTTCTGAACATGAATCCTTAAAGATGTTCAATAAAGAGAGAGAATTCCTTGCCCTCATCCGAAGGCAACGCCAGGTGAGCAGGACCATGTGTAAGGAGAGATTTGGGTGAGGAAGGTCCCATCCCCCGTGGGATTCCTCCTGAGAACGGGGTCTTGGCTCCATGACAGGTGCTTTGCCAGTAACCACGCAGCTCTGATGGCTGGAGGCAGGGCGATTAGGTTCAAGCTAAAACTTGGTTTGGGTTTTCTTTCAAGTCCAGTTAGTTGGAAAATTAAGATTATATTTGGTCAGATCTCAACAGAAGTCAACTTATGAGCCATCTCTGGCTCTGACTCTCTGTTTTGGAATCTTACAAGGTCTAAGCCAACATCTGTTCTGGGGAAACCTCTGATGCCCCACTTGCAGAGCCAGGAGGCTCTTGAACGTGACCTTTACAGAGAGGTCCAAGCGTCTGTGCTCCAGACGCGATGGCCTTCGGGGACCTGTCACGTGGGTGTAAGTCATTCACTTACGAGTACCTTCCCGACATTTTCCGCACAATGACGACGACGATCCCACCCACGAAGCCGATGGCTAGTAAGACCCCAACTATGATTCCAACCAGCGTGACCGTCGCCAAACCACCTGAAGGAAAGGGGACAAAAAGGCATGAGCCCCAGATTAAAAATGCACCTGCAATAAAACGAGACACTTAAACAATGCCACTGCCCCACTGTACACAACAGCCTTCCAAGCTGTTCTGCCTGTATCCAGCGGAAGCTGACATACTAGAGGAGACATCCTGGACTGGATGAATCCCTCCTCCTGAATGGGAAGATTTCGGGGCCTCAGGTCTATCAAGCATAACACTCGCACCAGCTTCACGGTTAATTATTGGGTAATGTTTGTATACCGCCATTAAGCTGGCTTCTACGTTCATCCTCAACGACAATAAGTTGTGCTAGGAGGCCATTCTCCCATCTGTCATTAAGGGAATATATTCGTTTGTGGTTTATTTATTCTCCAACACAGGGAATTCCCTGAAATGTATTCTCGGGAGAGTTCTATTCTGCTCTCGCTGACCACAATCGAGGAAAGAGTGGAATTCACCGCCAAGATCAGGTTCAAAGAAAAACGTTTTCAACTCCCATAGGGATATTTTGACAGCAAACTCTAACCCACCTTTCTCAATGGTTGTCTCTGTCTCTTCACCCGCTTTCTCTGTAAAGAGAGAGATGCAATGATATGGAATTATTAGGATTTAATAACTATAATTTAACAACTGGCAGAAGATGCATTTACCCTAAGTGGAAAGCGACTAAACACAAGCAAAGAAGGATAATTTCCTAAATAAACTGGAAGAAGGAATTCATAAGCAGGCTCTGACACGAAACTGACTTTATAGCTATTATTACACATTTATGAAGGCTTCTTCCGCACTATGGGCCCACAGCACTTCTGTATTATTATGTACTTTTCCTTACCCAAGTTAGAAAGCAGAGCCAAGAAAACAGAGCCACAGACGTCTTAAATGAATGATTCAAATGTTTCAGAAGTTAAGGCAGCAAAGGAATCCCAAGCTGTGGGTTCTTAGCCCAACGCCAAGATCTTGGAGGGGCCGGCGTGGCATAGCAGGTAAAGCCACCGCCTGCAGTGCCGGCATCCAAATGGGCACCAGTTTGAGTCCCGGCTGTTCCTCTTCCCATCCAGCTCTCTGCTATGGCCTGGGAAAGCAGTAGAAGATGGCCCTGTGTGGGAGACCCAGAAGAAGCTCCTGGCTCCTGGCTTTGGATCAGCCCAGCTCCAATCATTGCAGCCAATTAGGGAGTGAACCAGTAGATGGAAGGCCTCTCCTTCTATCTCTGTGTAACTCTGACTTTCAAATAAATAAATAAATCTTTTTTAAAAAAATCATGGAAAAGTCACAGACCATGATGAAGTCCACTGTTCGCTGAGAACAATGCTTCAGTTTGGGGAAAGGTGACCAGGACTGTAATCCATCTCATGGCTTCTGTTCCCTGATTCCTGTTTGGTAGCAAAATCCAATTTCAGAGGGCAGCAATCCGCCCAGATAAACTGAATGAAAGAATATGGCATTTTCACTTATAAAACTTTTTTTTAGGCCGGCGCCGTGGCTTAACAGGCTAATCCTCCGCCTTGCGGCGCCGGCACACCAGGTTCTAGTCCTGGTTGGGGCGCCGGATTCTGTCCCGGTTGCCCCTCTTCCAGGCCAGCTCTCTGCTGTGGCCCGGGAGTGCAGTGGAGGATGGCCCAAGTGCTTGGGCCCTGCACTCCATTGGAGACCAGGAGAAGCACCTGGCTCCTGCCATTGGAACAGCATAGTGCGCCGGCCGCAGCGCACCTACCGCGGCGGCCATTGGAGGGTGAACCAACGGCAAAAGGGAAGACCTTTCTCTCTGTCTCCCTCTACTGTCCACTCTGCCTGTCAAAAAAAAAAAAAAAAAACTTTTTTTTAAAGATTTATCTATTTGTTAGAAAGACAGGGTTACAGAGAGGTGGTGGGGGGCGGGGGTAGGTGGGATTCCATCAGCTGGTTCACTCCCCAGATGGCCGCAATGGCTGGAGCTGAGCCAGGCTGAAGCCAGGATTCAGGAGCTTCTTCTGGGTCTCCCACTTGGGTGCAAAGGCCCAAGCACTTGGGCCATCTTCTACGGCTTTCCCAGGCCACAGCAGAGAGCTGGATCAGAAATAGAGCTGTCGGGACTCGAACCAGTGCCCATATGGGATGCCGGCACTGCAGGCAGAGGCTTAGCCCACGACGCCACAGCACAGCCCCTATTTATATCACTCTTGTTCTAGGGTCTCTACCATGGTCAAACCTAGTCCAATGCTACAATGTGAATATTCTCCATTATGAGGTTCTTTTGGGAAATTTTACATAATTCCTGTTTTAAAAGGTGTTGGGGCCGGTCCTGTGGTGTAGCAGCTGCCATCTGCACCACCATTCCATAAGGACACTGGTTCAAGTCCCGGCTGCTCCACTTCTAATCCAGCTTCCTGCTAATGTGGCTGGGAAAGCAGAGGAAGATGGCCCAAGTCTTTGGGCCTCTGCACCCAAGTGGAAGACCCAGAGGAAGCTCTTGGCTCCTGGCTTTGCATCAGCCCACCTCTAGCCACTGGTGCCATTTGGGGAGTGAACCAGTGGATGGAAGACCTCTCTTTATCTCTCCCTCTCTCTGTGACTCTGCCTTTCAAATAAATCTTTAAACAACAACAACAAAAAACCAAAGGCATTTTGTTTTGTTTTTCCCAATAATCTCTTTATAGACTGAGTTCTTAACTCCTCTGAAGGCTGGTTGTTTTCCTAGTTTGCAGATGGGGAAAAAGTAAAAATGCTTTGATCTCACGAGAAATTAAAGAGAAAGAATAATCAGTCAAGCTTTTCCCTAGGATCTTGGTTCGCAGTTTACAAAATACCCCATATGTTCAAACATTTTTCTAACCAAAGGTAAAATTAGCCCAAGTATCATCCAAAAGATCTTGCTTTTCCTGGTGGTTGGGTCTGAAACAAGCCATCACCTTTGTGCCGAGACTCTCCTGTAAACAGGTGCCTTTTCAAGATGGCCTTGGGTGGGGCCTCAGGTCCCAACTCCTCCTGCGTGAGCTGAGCTCACGGCCCCAGACCCTCACTGGCTCAGGAGCCTCAGGCTGCCCGTGCTATCCCATCCTGGAAAACAGCTGGGAGACTGCCGGCGCGGAGCCCTCCCAGACGAAGGCATCATTGAGTCAACGCCCAAAATGTCATTCTTGGAAGTCGGCTACTGGCAGGGATGGGCCAGTCCCGTGCTGACCATGTCCTAACACGGGGGCTGCCAGTGTCAGACACACAGGACAGCATTGTCTTCACCAGACACCGTTGCTTAGGAAACAGATGACCAAAACTAGAGTGAGCTGGGGAAGCTTTGGTAGGAATTCAGAGCTTCTTGGTTCTGTCCTCTCCAGCTCACGCCCAATGACGCTGACCGTGACCATGAATATGCGTCATACATGTGAACATCCCTGGGTGTGCCAAGGGAAAAGCAGCCATCTGCTGCCCCAATCAAATGCCCTCTGAAAACTGACTGCTCATGGCTGACACCTTAACTCACACATGAACTCATCGTGAGATTATAAGAAGTGACGTGGGTGTGCCTTAGCGTGGCGCTGTTTCTGACAGGGTGGGGCAGGAGAAGGAAGGCAGAAGTGAGGATGTCCCAGGCAACCGAGAATTTCCTTTTGCTGGAAGAGAGGCATCTATCGTGACCGACATGGTCTCAACGTGGACCTTCTCATTTCTGCTGCTGATCCGTTGTCAACCCCGTTCAAAGGAGCGATTCTTAAAAATGTCGAAAAGCTCTCCAATGGCCACTTCCACTGATTTGTCTTTCTTGCATTACCCCATTGGCTCTCTCTGATGTTCAAATGTTAATCTTTCCTTTAACTGCTCAGAGCAAGCTTCCGGGTCTACTTCAAAGCACTTTATGAAACTTTCAAAAGATCGTGGTGATACACAGCGAATATGAAATTTGCTAAATTAACCATTTTTCAGCATACAGTTCACCACCAGCACCCGTCTACAGAACCGCTCGAGGCTTACCAAATTTCCACTCTGTGCCTATTCAACACAAACCCCACAGTCTTCCCTCCCCCTGCCCCTGGCAACCCCCAGGCCTGAACAACTACACTAAGTGGGCTACCTCGAGTAAGCAAACTAATCAATATTGGTCCCTCTTTGGCTGGCTTATTACAGGTATCACAATGCCCTCCAGATTCATCCACTCGGTGGCATACGTCAGAATGTCCTTCCTGCTCAGCTTGAATTATATTCCACTGTATGCACAGACCCTATTTTGTTTATTCGCTCATCTGTCCGTGGATGCTGGGTTGCTACCACCGTTGGCTTCTGTGAACGTCCACGTGGTGCTCTGAGCGTGAGCGTACCGACACGGAACCAGTCTTTACACCCTCAACGCTGCTCCAGAGTTTTTAAAGCCACATTGGCGATTGCATCTGGAAATGCAATCTAGGAAGAGTAACTTCCTAGGCGTTCGCACGTGCCGCTGCTTTGGGAAACCATTGCTTTAGGGTGTGGCCTTTTTAAAAAAGTTTTTATTTATTTATTTGAAAGTCAGAGTGTACAACCCCAAATCCTGGCAAGACTGGCTCACAGCAAATCCTTGTTCCATGCGTACGGACATGAATCCAATGGAAGACAGTAACTATTAGCCTAGAATCTGTTAAGATTTACATAGGTACAGGACTAGCGCTGTGGCGTTGTGGACTAAGCCTCTGCCTGCAGTGCCGGCATCCCATATGGGCGCAGGTTTGAGTCCCGGCTGCCCCTCTTCCGATCCAACTCTCTGCTATAGCCTGGGAAAACAGTAGAAAGTGGCCCATGTGCCTGGGCCCCTGCATCTGTGTGGGAGACCCAGAAGAAGCTCTTGGCTCCTGGCTTTGTATCAGCCCAGTTCTGGCCGTTGTGGGCATCTGATTTGGGGAGTGAACCAACGGATGGAAGACTTTTCTCTCTGTCCCTCCCTCTCTCTGTAACTCCAGCTCTCAAATAAATAAATAAATTTTAACTATTAAAAATATTTTATACATATTAAAAAAAGATTTACATAGGTTGACTGAGTCTTGCGACCTTGGTTGTTGACACCAAGTTCTTAGCGCAGCACTACATCAGCTTAGGGTCCACAATGCAAATCAGTAGCTACTTAACTTGCCCTTATGGGAGCATTATCACTGGTTCTCTCTCAAGGTGGAGAGAAATGTTCCGCAGCCCAATAAATCAAATTCTGAATCCACTAGTCAGAATTCCCTCTTGCGCTCCAGAGTTCTCTGTCGATGATGATATGATCACATCTATTCTTCAGCCTTTGGAATGCACCAATTATGCAGAAGTCAATCAGCCCCTATTGGCACAAACGGTTTCTTACCCACGGACCGACTCGTAGCTGCATTTGGGGTAGTTGGTTTCTGGCTCTCTTCATGGGCAGGGACTGTGCTGTGCGGGGTTGAGTGATCCTCGAAGCGATCCCTTGTTACACTCTCTGCATTTGTTGGCACCTAAGGGAGATGCAAATGAGGCGAAATAGAAAACCAAGCCTGATGTGTTAAAATACATACCCTGGAGGTCAGCGCTGTGGCATAGTGGGCTAAGCCTTCGCCTGCAGCACCGGCATCCCACACGGGTGCCAGTTCGTGTCCTGGCTGCTCCTCTTCCGATACAGCTCTCTGCTATGGCCTGAGAAGGTGCTAGAAGATGGTCCAAGTGCTTGGCACCCACACCCATCTGGGAGACCTGGAGGAAGCTCCTGCCTGGCATCGGATCAGCCCAGCTCCAGCTGTTGGAACCATTTAGGGAGTAAATCAATGGATGGAAGACCTTTCTCTCTCTCTCTCTCTCTCTCTCTCTCTCTCTGTGTGTGTGTGTGTGTGTAACTCTACCTCTCAAATAAGTAAATAAAATCTTAATATATCTATATCTATATCTATATACTCTGCCTTATAACAGGAAAGGGTTTACAGTGGCATAAACATGTCAAGTATTTAATGAAGAAATTGAAAGTAGAAAAAACAAGGGAACAAACAAAAAGAAACAAGGGTGGAGACAGGAATAAAACCGGGGCCGTTGCTGTGGCGTAGGGGGTAAAGCCACCGCCTGCAGTGCTGGCATCTTATTTGGGCACTGGTTCAAGTCCCAGCTGCTCCACTTCCAATCCAGCTCTCTGCTATGGTCTGGGAAAGCAGTAGAAGATGGCCCAAGTGCCTGGACCCCTGCACCCATGTGGGAGACCTGGAAGAAGCTCCAGGCTCCTGGCTTCGGACTGATGCAGCTCTGACCCTTGCAGCCAATTGGGGAGTGAACCAGCAGATGGAAGATCTCCCTCTCTCTCTCTCTCTCTCTCTCTCTCTCTCTCTCTCTCTGCCTCTCCTTCTCTCTCTGTGTAACTCTGATTTTCAAATAAAATAAATAAATCTTTAAAAAAAGGAATAAAACCAAGAATACTCAACATCAAAAAATCAAATAACCTATCTTAAAAATGTGTAAAGGTGTGGCACAGTGGGTTAAGCCACTGTTTGTAGTGCTGGCATCCCACTTGGGTGTTGGTTCAAATCCCAGGTGCTCCACTTCTGATCCAGCTCCCTGCTAATGTGACTGGGAAAGCAGTAGAAGATGGCCCAAGTGCTTGGGTCCCTACACCCACATGAGAGACCTATGTGGAACTCCTGGCTCCTGGCTTCAGACAGGCCCAGCCCTGGCCATTACAGCCATCTGTAATCTGGAATGAACCAACGGATGGAAGACCTCTCTCTCTTTCTCTTTCTCTCTCTGTTAGCTCTGCCTTTTAAATAAATAAATAAACCTTTAAAAAATGGGTACAGGACTTGAATAGACATTTCTCCAAAGATGATATATCAATGGCCAACAAGCACACAAACAAATGTTAAACATCTGATTAAAAAATGCAAACCAAACCCCAAGGAGATGCTGCCTCCCACCTCTATTAGGATGACGGCTGTCAAAAAAAAGAAGATACCAAGTGTTGGCAAGGACACAGTGCACGGAAGCCTTGTGCACTGCTGGTCAAGGGTGGAGGCATAAAGAGTTAGAGCCGCCGTGGACAGCAGCATGTTGCATCCTCAAGACCGGAAAACAAAGCGATCTTAGGATCCGGCCACCCCTTAGTGACACAGCCAAACAAACAGCAGGCGCTCCAGGACGCAATTTCACACCTAGAGCAACAGCACCCCGAAGACGCACAGCCCGCAGAGGTTGGGAGGAGGAAGAAAGGCAGACAGCCACCGACGGACACATGGATGAACAAAATACGGGGCGCACACAACGCGGAACGTTAGCCTTCAATAGGAAGGAGGTGCTGACCTACGCCGCACCATGGAAGCACCTTGGGGCGTGATGCTAAAGCAAGTGAGCCAGTCACAGAAGTATAAAAACTGCGTATGATCCCACATCCAGGGTACCCAGAGCAGTCAAATGCATAGTGAAGCAGAATGGTGCTTGCTAGGGGCTGGGAGGATTGGGGTGTCAGTGCTCAGTACGTAGGAAGTTTCCATTCTGCAAGACAATAAAGTTCTAAAGATCTGTTTGACAAAGGGGATATACTTAACACTACCAACTACATCCTTAAAAATGGCTCAGATGGAAAATTTAAAAAATCATTTATGTACTTAAGAGGCAGAAAGAGAGCGAAACAGACAAACAGAGAGAGCTCCTAGCCATTGGTTCAATCCATAGATTCCCACAACCGCCGGGGGCCCAAGCTGGGAGCCAGGAACTCAGTCCAGGCGTCTTACTCCTGGGTGGCAGGAATCCAAGTACCTGAGCCATCACCATGGCCTCCCAGCATCCAAATTAGCAGGAAACTGCATCAGAGCAGATGGGGAAATGGAGCCCAGGCCCTGCAAGACCTCAGCCAGCATCTTTTCCTGAAGATGGAAAATTTCACGTTTCATGTTTATCGCAACGTTAAAGACGTGCTGAGGAGCGTGTGCGCTGCTGGCCGCACGGTTCCAAGCCCTGGGAATCCGAGTGATACAAGTTAAAGACGTAGGCGTTAGCTACCGTTCACTGGGTTAGGAGTATGTCCATTGAGAATCTACACAGTTGACACCCATGTGGCCTGTGGTCAGTTTACTCCATGTTGGCTACTGGTCTACAGTGAGATAAGAAATTGAGAACCCCGCATGCTGGCCCTGTGGCGCAGGTGTTCAGCCCCCACTGGCACTGCTGGCATCTCATATGGGAGTGCCGGTCTCCGTCCTGGCTACTCTGCTTCCAACCAAGTTTCCTGCTAATGGGCCTGGGAACACAGCAGGAGATAGTCTGAGTACTTGGGCCTCTGCCGCCCACGTGGGAGACCCAGCTGGAGCTCCACGCTGCTGGCTCCGACCTGGTGCAGCCCGGACCGCGGCAGTGGTTTGGGGGAGAGAATCAGCAGATGGAAGATCTCCTTCTGTCTCTCCTGTGACTCTGCCTTTCAAATCAACTCAAATAAATAAATTGTAAAGACACTGAGAACACGTGGCTAGAACCTTTTACAGCAATGACGTCGCTGCAACATCCAAGAAGACTTTTACTGTATTGAAAAATGACTTTCAACACAATGGAAGAACCTCATTCCTCACCAGCCTGAGAGGCCCCGGCCTGGACTCTCAAATCACCCGAGACCAGCACGCTAGCGACCTGCGAACTGGATGACACCGGGAAGTAGCTTTTGTTGAGAGCCTCGCACTTAACGCCTTCGAGTGGTGGCTCACGCTGATTCCACACACGACTGCACATCTCTGTTCGTTCACACAATACCCTCGTGCGTGGTCTGTGCCTGTGGAGCAAATTCCTCTCTTCCCGGGACACTCACCATGGCCGGGACACTCACCACTGCCGGGACACTCACCATTCCCGGGACACTCACCAGAGCTGTGACGCCGTTAGGCTCTGAGTGATCTTCCCTGGCGCCTGTGGTCACCACATTATCTTCTGCCCCTGTGAGTCCCGTGCCACCGTCCACACCCGGAGTCACAACCTCATCTTCCGGCAGGGACGTGAGGGCTGGAGAAGAAAGACGGAGTCAGGACTTTTGGGAAGCTGTGTGGGGCAGACCTAAGCGGCCAGCTACCATCAGTTCAAGGGCTTTTGTCTTTGTTCTGCTTTATTCTGGGCCAGGAATCAGACCATTCTCCTCCAGGCCCCTCTGGCATTGGCCTGGTTGAATCCATCACAAAGCAAAGGAAGATGGAGACACAGAAAGCAGAGGTGTCCTGTCCCTCCCTGGGGTCCCCCTGTGTGGGCAGGGCGGGGCGGGGGGTGTACATCCTTTTCAATAAAGAACCAGATTCTTCTATTTTCTGGTACTATCTCATGCAACCATTTCCTGCAGTGGAGTATCATCTGGGCCTGGGCAATTCTTAACAGTCACCTGGGAAGATTTCCAAGCAAACCTATTTCCAGGCTCCTTGTACACCTACTGAGTCAGAGTCCCAAAGTGTGTCTCCATCTATTACTTTTGATTTATATATTTTATTTGTTTGAATGCAGAGAGAGAGAGAGAGAGAGAGAGATCCTCCATCCTCTGGTTCACTCTCCAAATATTTGCAATAGCCAGGGCTAAGGCAGGTCAAAGCCAGGAGCCAAGAGCTCCATCCGAGTCTCCTACATGGGAGGCAGGGACCCAAGTACTTGGGCCACACCTGCTGCCTCCCCAGAATATACATAAGGAGGAAGCCAGACTAGAGAGCAGAGTCACGACTCAACCTTGGCCCCCAGTACGGAAGGCAGAGTCCCAAGCAACATCTTTACTGCTCCACCAAACGCCCAGCCCCGTCTTACTAAAATCCAGCCTCCTCTCCATCTGACTTTGAGACCACTGTCCACTGGCATGGTTGGAATCGTTGTTCTGACCCCAGACCTCATAGGGGTAGGGAACCTCTTCTTTTACAGTGAGAGTCGTTGTCTACAGAGGGGCAGCAACATACTTACAGGCACCGAGACAACAGAACGCCCAGTGCCTCAAGAGCTCTAGAAAGGGGCCAGCACTGTGGCGTAGTGGGCTTCGTCTCTGCCTGCGGCACCAGCATCCCATATGGGCGCTGGTTCATGTACCGGCTGCTCCTCTTCCAATCCAACTCTCTGCTATGGCCTGGGAAAGCACTGGAAGATGGCCCAAGTGCTTGGGCCCCTGCACCCCCATGGGAGACCCAGAAGAAGCTCCTGGCTCCTGGCTTCAGATCAGCTCAGTTCTGGCCATTGTGGCCATTTGGGGAGTGAACCAGTGATGGAAGACCTCTCTCTCTGTCTGACTCTACTTCTCAAATACATAAAATCTTAAAGGGGGCCGGGGGGCTCTATTAAGGCACCTCGCTGCCCCTGGCTTGTCTGTATTCACATTTGGATGAATGGCTGGGTGTTTCCCTGGTGGAGCACGGGACTGCTGGATGGGGGGCACGCCGAGTCCCACCACCAGGGAGTGTGAGGTCTGGAAGTGTCCTGTAGGTTTCGTGTGCTGGAATTCGAATCCACAAACTCACGGGTGGATGATACACATCTCTGGGAGATGATAAGGGTCAGATGAGGTCCCGAGGGCGGGGCCCCCTTGCTGGCATTCACGGCCTCATAGGAAGAGCAAGAGACCCTCATGTGTGTGCCAGCTCTGCTCTCCCTGGGTCGCCCACCATCCACCGCCACGATGCAGCAAGAAGGCCCTCGCCCCACGGATGTCCCCACCTCCCGATCCAAGGGCCAAATAAACCTCTCCTCTTTATCAATTACACAGCCACACGTATTCTGTTAGAGCAACAATGAACTAGGGCAGGGAGAGAGGGGACAGCGCCCGCGCCCTCCCCAGCCTCTGTCGCAATGATCCGAACTCGTCACAGCTGCGTCCAAGCACCATCTCCTAACACCCAATAACCCTCTCCACGAGTCAGCAATCTGACTCACTGGCCATGGCTTCCTCCCCACACTCTGGGGGCTCTGGAAATTCCATGACTAACTACAGCTGCGAAGTAAGCAAGTCACGGCATGCCAGGAACAGGAGGGAGGGGCTGCCTGGAGGGAGGGGCTGCCCGGAAAGCTCCCGTGGCCAACAAGCAGCTGTTTGCTAGCACCCAGGCAGTGCTCCAAGGAGCGGTCTGTCCTTGCCTTAAGATCCCTCACTTCCTCCCTGCTGAGACAGCGCATCTAAAGGCCTGGCTACTAAATATTTGATCATAACGTCTTCGCTGACGCCCAGAGGGAGGAAACCCCAAGAGGCTGTTTGTTCTGTGCGCCGCCTCTTTCCATCTGAAATCCGAATCCAGTTGCCAAGTGAAGGCTGTGGAGGCGCTACTTAGGCACGTGCATTGATTTTTTTATCTGGGAGAAAAGGGGTGCATGCAAATACAGGGCTTGCCCCCTCTCCTGGCCATCTGTGGGGGTGGGGACTGAAGTTCTGACTGGCTCCCACAAAGAACTAGGACTTTGTTCTGGGCAGCTGTTTAATTGAATTAGTGAGCTCAAGGGAAACATCTATTTTTGCCTGGCAAGTACAAGGGTGCCTGAAGAAGCTCGTGGAGGGGTGGGTGTTGGGTGCAGCAGCTAAGACACCTTGGGGTGCCTGCGTCCCACACTGGAGGGCCTGGGCTTGACCTTTGCTCGAGTCAGCTTTCTGCTAATGTGCACCTGGGGAGGCACAGGTGACGGCCGGCCCAGGAAGCTGGGTCTCCGCCATGGACATGGGAGACCTGGAGGGAGCGCCTGGCTCCTGGCTCCAGTCGGCCCAGCCCAGCTGTTAACAGCAGGCATTTGGGGAGTGAATAGCGGATGTAAGAGCAATCTCTCTCTCTCTCTCTCTCTCTCCTCTCTCTCTCTCTCTCTCTCTGTTACTCCCTTTCAAAAAAAAATCTTCTTAAAAAAAAGATTTTGAGTAAAAACTGTTAAAATCCATACATAGTTTTCTCATAATATACATTCTCTATGAACTTTTGGGAGATTTCACAATGATTCGCACCAAAATAAACGGACCCTTTAATTCCATCTTTCCATGAACTTCTGGAAGTCCCCTCGTCATCCCTGTTGGTTTTAAATTGGAAATTGCATAGAAAAATAATCAATTTTTAAAGAATATCATGTAGGATCTCTGTCCTTAATGTGCTGTACACTGTTATTTAATGCTATAACTAGTACTCCAATAGTATTTTACACTTTGTGTTGCTATGTGGGGGCAAACTGTTGAAATCTTTACTTAATATATACTAAACTGATCTTCTATCTATAGAGAGAATTGAAAATGAATCTTGATGTGAATGGAAGGGGAGAGGGAGCGGGAAAGGGGAGGGTTGCGGGTGGGAGGGAAGTTTGGGGGGGGGGAAGCCATTGTAATCCATAAACTGTACTTTGGAAGTTTACATTAAATAAAAAATAAGATTTAAAAAAAAAAACCAACCTCCATTCCCTTTCCTTTCCCCCTCATTTGAAGCTGGTGATGAAGGCATCTACCTTTAAGTGTGTGTGGGGGGGCCGCTCTGCAAAACCACTTATTGCATGGAGTCTCCACTGTAACAAAGTCAGGTACTGAGTGCAGTCGGTCTGGGTTCCTTCACAAGAGCTCAGCTCACTGAAAGCTGACCCGATAAAAATTGTCTCGTTCTTTGCTGGCCCAGACCCCCAGCCCAGCACTACAACCGCTCTGAATGGACAAAGGGCGTTTTTATGAATGACGGCAGGATTCAGGCCCAGGGCTTTGTCTCCCAACCCCTGCATTCTTTCTGCTCCCTGGGAAAGCTGATCTCTAAGGAGAGACTCACAATCACCCCGCTTCCTAGCTTGGCCCAAGGCTGGCCACTCACAATCACCCCGCTTCCTAGCTTGGCCCAAGGCTGGCCGGGTGGAGAACTGCGGTTAGGCCAGAGGCTGGGTTTTGCAGCCAGTGTCTAACATCCTTTTTATTTAACTTGAGAAATGTGAAGCATGGCGTCACGCTCCTGTGTCTGAAGATGTGCGTGTGTGTGCAGACACACACAGCAATGTGCACTCATGCACACACACACACAGGCCTAAAGATGAGCCTACGTCACAGGCCAACGCTCACAGGCTGGCCAGGAGGGTCAGTTCTGGGGCGATGGACCCTCATGGTCACCTGAACACCTTTTCCAGCCACACCCAGCTTCAGCCAGCACACGTGTTCGAATCAATGGAAGTTTCCAAACACATCAGTGGCAACCCATCCATTTGCTTTGGAATATTTTGTTGTTGTTATTCTTAAAAAAGGCCAGAGTTTATACTACCTATGAGAAGTCGACTGGATAAGTCCATTTCACTTTGCCATTCTTAGTTTTGGGAAAAAGGTAAGAATTTAAGCAATGCTTATTTATGTGAAAGTGCTAATTAAATTTTTTTCACAATAAAGTCCTCCTCGTGGGACACCCTTCTTTTTAGAATCCTCCCAACCCCCAATCCCAAGGACCTCAAATGTGTCCCCTTCTAGGAACAACGGGAGACTGTCAGACACGGCCATTGAGAAGGAGGCTGCGATTTGCCTTTAAAGGATGCGCAGTCACCTGTCCCACCCCCACCCCCAGCAAACCGACACCTGGGGGACAGGTGGTTCCAGGACCACCTGTGGACACCAAACCCATGGATGCTCAAATCCCCTATGCAACATGGTGCAATGTTTGCACACAGCCTACATCCAGCCTGTTGGATTACTTGTGATACTTACCACTGTGGAAAGAGTTGTTATCCTGTGGGCTCCACCACGGTTTTTCCCAAGTATTTTTGACCCAGAGCTGGGTGACCCTGAGGGCGGGGCAATGTCGATACAGAGGGCTGAATGGGCGCCTTTGCCAAGGCAAAGTCTCCACCCATGGACTTGAGTGCTGGGGGTAGCTGGGCTCACAGCTAGGAAACCACGAACAGAGCGCTTCAGGGCTCTGCTACAGGCCTTCCCCGGGCTGCCCACTTAACCGAGATGCCGGGGCCCTCCCACGCACGTCCCCGGTCCTTCCCACCCACCTCAGTCCGCCCCACTAGAACAGAAGCTCCGTGAAGGCCATTTGGGCCACGTGCCCTCTGCCGCCTAAGCCACCAGCACGTCGAAGGCACTCAGTGAGTTGTTGTTGGGCTCCAGGCGGGTGAAGAGCTGCCAACCACCCCACAGGGGCTTGGCAAGTTGGGGAGGGCGGCCAGTGCAGCTCGAGAGTGAAGGACAGTCAGCGAGGAGGTCAGGGATCGTGTGGCAGAGATTTGGGACCACCCTGCAGTCCCAGCAGCCACGTGGACGGAGAGTGTCCGGCAAGGGCAAGGTGCCGGGACGGAAGCAGAGAGACCACCCGGGCAGTATCTGCTGTCCATGTGAGACAGGGCGGTCCTTACACCACGCTAGAGGCAGTGGGCAGGGACAGAACTGGACAGGTCGTGGCCGGGAAGCTTTACTACTGCCTATCAGAAACAACAGCTCCACCCCAGAGCCGGGGATTCCTTTCACTGTCAGCTACAGCCCTGTCGATAAGCGGTACTTAGGTAGGAACGATCTACTGGATAAAGCAGGGTTCCTCCGTGGGGAGCAGGGAGGTCCCGTTTTGTTACGGTATTCGCAAAAGCACTCTGGTTAAAGTGTGGGCCAAGAACTTCCACCAGGGTTGTCATTATGGTGCAACAAGTTAAGCTGCTACCTATGGTCCCGGCATCCCAGATGGGCACCAGTTCGTGTCCCGGTTGCTCCATTTCCAATCCAGCTCCCTGCTGATGCACCTGGCAATGCAGTGGAAGGTGGCCCAAGTGCTTGGACCCCGGCTACCCACATGGGAGACTCAGATGGAGCCCCAGGGGCCCAGCTTTGGCCTGACCCAGCCCCGGCTCTTTGGAACATTTGGGGAGTAAACCAGCGCTCCTTCTTTCTGTGTATCTCCCTCTGCCTCGGTAACACTGCCTTTCAAATAAATTAAAATAGATAACTAAATACATAGAACTTCCACCCGCATCCTTCCACTCCTGCTTCTGCTGACCACAGCTCCAGCACCGACAGCTGGAGTAGTTTCCACTGCATTGTACCTTGAAACGGCAGTGTTGCTTTTAAAAATAAAGAAGTTATAAGCTGAGTTACCCTCGGGGCTTTCAAAGAAAATCTGTGGTTAGGCAACAGATTAAGGAGCTCTTTCATGTTGCACGGTGTTTTCTAACATTTTGGGCTGCTCCCGCGTCTAAATGCACAAATATGCCTTTGAAGACGACGATGAAATAGCCTTGGAATGATTTTTGTGCTCACTGAGAGGCAGAAAGGGCTTTTTGTCTAGGTCATCCCAGGAAGTTGTGGGGTCTCCATGAGGACAGGCAGCAGGATAACTAATAATTAATTTCAGGACCCTGACTCCCAATTACATTTGAGATACACTGAAGGCAACATAAACGTCTATTAGGAAAACAAAACCCCACTTCTGTCCCTTCGCACAAACACAGGCTTTAACGTATTATGTTTTTCATCAGCTTTCAAAACTGTGCCCAGAAGCTTGTAGTACCCACACCGCTGCAAAAGGGGACCAACCTCCAGCATTTTCTCCTGCCTGCTACGGACACAGAGGCGCTGGGTTAGCCTGCCTGGCCATTCAAAGCTGTGTGCCGAGTTCCCCGGAGGCGGGTTCCTGGAGCCACTCAGAGGGGCCCCACCTCTGCTTCCCCCAGCCTGGCCCCCCTCCCGACCCCGTGCTGCGGCCTCTCTCTGGAACACCAATGCAGCCAGTGACCTCTGAGGTTCCACAGCTCCTTTGCACACTCTCCAAAAACCCACTTCCTAACCCAGAGCTGTGTGCCCTCAACTTCCGGCAGGTGCTGGGTGTGGTCACCATAATCACCCCTGTGGCCAGCAGTTTTTTCCTCCCTTCACTCCTTCCACAGATCCTAGTAAATCGCTCACTGGCCAAAGTTTGGCCCTGGAAACTCTAGGCAGCCCAGGATTCATCTACGCAAGCCCCAGATGACTTTGTCCCACTGCCCTGGGCACCCACATTCATTTCATTGTCCCGCAGGCAGCACCAGGCAGTCTGAAGCCTGCACTGGCCCACATGCTTGGAACCTGGTTAACAGATGTTTGTTGAATGACTGATAGTGTACGTACATTTACAGCCAAGTAGGGCATTTCTCTTGAGTTACTCCAAGGACTATAAATTTCCTGCCACCATCCATTGGGCATCAACCCAAGGTTTGTTAAATATCTCCCCCCAATGGAAGGGGACGCGTGGCTGAAGACAGAACAGTGTCCCTTTGAGGGTGACTTCACTTTCGCTGCCTTGCATCCGATGTCCAGCACGCAGCGGGTTGTCCACTCACTGGGGCAGGTCCTGCTGGGCACATCGGGCTGAGCTCATTGAGGAAATGAAATCTGACCGCACGCTGTCCACGTTTAGGACACGCCTGGCAATGAGGAGGGGGGTCAGACAACTGTCCCCAGCTCCTCTGCCGATGTCACAAGAAACCCTTTGCACTGACTGGGACTCACGGCACCCCCTGGTCTCAGCGGGGGAGGCACGGTGGCCTCACGTCTTCTCAGGGTTCTGTCACAGTTGAAGGCAGCATTCGGAGACTCTGCAGCTGCACATGGGAGAGAGAAAGAAGGGGGCCCAGGGGGCCAGGGGACGCCATTTCCACTTCAGTGGACAGCAGTCATGTTAAGTCACAGGCAGGTAGAAAGAACAGGATGTAAGAGCCACAGATGACAGCAGGCTCCAAACAGATCCATGCTGTCTCCCCCTAGTAGGGGAAAGGGACTGAGACCTCCCGTGGACCCTTGACAAATGTCTGCATTTATTCCCCACAACTCTCCAGGAGCTGAGCCGTCGTAACGGCCACGATGTGTTGAACACAGCCGAGAATGAGCAAACAGGGCACCACACACTCGCTCTGGATCTCGACTAGAGTCTTGCAGGCCAACAGCCTCCTCGTTCGTCAGAAGCCACCTGCACTGCCCACGTGGCATGCAGGTGGCCACACAGGGACTGGGCAGGGCTCGAGCAGGCCCTCGTACTCAGGCTCCCCACCATGTGTGTGTTGAACACAGCCTTCCCACATACGGGTCACCCTTGCCCAGCCCCTTGCACAAAGTACTGGAGTGGAGTGAGGCCACTGTGGTGGTGGCTTCTGCAGGAGCCTGAGGCTGGGCTGCCAAGGGTTCATCCTGCAGGTTCATCTTTCAACTGCACCACTGCCCATGCAAAGCTTACGGAACCTGCACGGCCCAGGAACGATCCCCTCCCTTCAGAGTCCTCTCCCCTGAGCCAGTACAGGGATGAGAACCCTTGGCATCTGCTAAGTTTCTCCCTACTCGAGCTCCTGCCTGGCACCAGCCAGCGTCCTACTCCACAGCGATGGCTCAGCCACCTGCAGGTTTCCGCTGGCCAGATGAACAGATGAACACCACCAGACTTTTCAGGCTCGAGGGAGTGAGTCAGCTCCCCCGCCCGGCCCCCAGCACAGACAGGAGGGCTTGGTCCAGCTCCAAACCAAGATTGCTCAACCTGGGGAGATGTCTGGCTTTGACCAAGAGCAGAACTTCTCCGTGAAAGAGGAAGTGAGCTCACAGTTTTGCAGATGGGAATCACATCCCTGTAGTAACTTTTCTGGAACTCGGCTGGGGCCACCTTCCAGGGAGGATGGTTTCTTACAAAACACCTGCTCTGGAAGCGCCGCCCCGGACCGGAGCACCCGGACCAGAAACACTCGCCATCTCTCAGAAACTGAACGGACACCTGAGCCTCTGACTCACTCGGAGCGGTCAGCTGAGCAGGCCCTGGTTTTGCAAGAGTGAAAAGAGAAGCCCCTTGGGCTCAGACCACGCTGTCCCCCCCCCCCCCCCTGCAGCCCAGACAGCCCCCACTGTGAGCCCAGGAGGGCGGAGGCCTGCAGGAATGTGGAGAATGTGGGTGTTTCCACTAGCTGCCCTCGGCTTTGAGCCTCAGCCTGCTTTGGGAGCTTGGAGGGTGCCTTGGAGATTTTTTTTAAAAAGATAATTGTTACTGGCTAAGAAGGTGTCTTTCACTCTTCCCTTTGTTCTTTTATTCTTGTGTTTTTTTTAACAGAGAAAATTTAAGAAGAGCAATTTGAAAATATTTTCTGACTCCCTTTGTTCTGATGTGTGGGAAACCCAGACAGTAAACTTCACCTCTGTTGTTAGTGGAGGCTTCCCCCAGGAACTCAGACGGCTCGAACTGGAGGCCATGGTATCACCTGGCGCTCACTGTGTCCCAAACAGCACGTGGATGCTCACCCAGCTTAGGAACCTCTGACCCCTGCCACCAGGCTTTTGTATCTCCATCACCTGTCTTCCTGGGTCATCCTTCTTCCTCCCTCCTCTTCCTGCCAAATGCTCACTGTGGACCTACTACGCGCTCTTTTACACGCTCTGTCTGCAAGGGACAAGAGGAGTATGCGAGCCATGAAAGCCCGGTGATGAGAACAGACTAAACAATCCTGACAACGGCCAAAGCAGGGCGTGGGTGTTCGGCACAGGGCTTGGACACCCACATCCAGCACCAGAGCGCCCAGGTTCGAGTCCTGGATCTCTTCCTGACTCCAGCTTCCCGTCCGTGCAGACTCTGAGAGGTTCAAGCACTCGGGTCCCTGCCATTCACCTGAGAAACCCAGACAGAGCTGCTGGCTCCTGGTTTCAACCTTGGCCACACCCAGCCCCAGCTGCTGCGGGCATCTGGTGAGTGAACCTCTGCTTTTTAAATAAATGGAAAAAAAGAGAAAGACATAACAGAGTGCAACAGACTGCAAAGCTATGGTAATTGAAGACTGCCGGTACTAGCACAAAGACAAGCTATGGATCAATGGAATAGAATTGAGGATCCAGAAAGAAACCTACCCAGTTATGACTAGTTGACTTTTGGCAAAGGTACCAAGATGATTTGGTAGGGAAAGAGTTATCTTCTCAATAAATGGTGCTGGGACAAATGGACAGAGACTGGAACTCCACCCAGAAGTCTAAAGAATGGAGGCACTCACCCTGCACAGCATACATAAAAATAAACTCCAAATGAATCAAAGAGCTGTTTGTCAGAGCTAAAACTATCCAACATAGAAGCAGGTCTTTAGGGCCGGCGCTGTGGCATAGCAGGTAAAGCCACCGTCTGCAGTGCCGGCATCCCATGTGGGCACAGGTTCAAGCCCTGGCTGCTCAGCTTCCAATCCAACTCTCTGCTATGGTCCCGGAAAGCAGTGGAGGATGGCCCAAGTCCCGGGGCTCCCACACCCACATGGGAGACCCAGAAGAAGCTCCTAGCTCCTGGCTTTGGATAGGCCCATCTCCAGCCATTGCAGCCATTAGGGGAGTGAACCAGTAGATGGAAGACCTCACTCCATCTCTCTCTCTCTGCCTCTCTGTAATTCTGCCTTTCAAATAAAAAAAAAAAATCTTTAAAAAAGGAGCAGATTTTTACAATCTAGTCCAAACAGTGGCTTCCTAGATATGACACCAACAATATGAACAATAACAACAACAAAAAAACAGGGTTCTTGCATTTTTAAAGTTTGTACTTTAATGGACCCTGCCAAGAAATTTCAAAGACAACCAATGCAATCCACAAAGCAGGAGATATGCTTCCAATTCATACATCTGAAAGGATCTAGAATACATAAAGAATGCTTATAAATAAATATTTATAAAATAAATAGATAACCCACTTCTTAAAAAGGCAAAGGATCTCAACAGACATTTCTTCAAAGACACGCAATTGGCCAAAAAGCCTAGGAAAAGACGTCCCACATAATTTATCAGCAGGAAATGCAAATCAAAGCTACTTGATCCTCGTTAAGATGCCTGCTGTTGTAACACACACATACACAAATACACACAGAGAAAACGGGCTTTGGCAAGAGCGCGCACATACACAAATACACACAGAGAAAACGGGCTTTGGCAAGAGCGCACACATACACAAATACACACAGAGAAAACGGGCTTTGGCAAGAGCGCACACATACACAAATACACACAGAGAAAACGGGCTTTGGCAAGAGCGCGCACATACACAAATACACACAGAGAAAACGGGCTTTGGCAAGAGCGTAGAGAAACGGGAACACCGTGCGCTGTTGGCCAGAGTGTAAATGGTGCAGCCACTCTGGACAACAGCAGGAGGTTCTTCAGAGTCCTCACTCGACTGAGACAAGTGAAAACACAAAGCCTTGTGCCTGACTTTCACAGAATTATTGGTAATAGCCCCAAAGTGGAAATAACCTAACTGTCTACCAGTGGGTGAACGGGTGAGCAAAATGTGGTAGATCCAGATAATGGGCTGATACGCAGCCCCAGAGAGAACGCAGCTCTGCCACCCACCACAGGATGCACCCGACAAACACCGTGCTAAACCAGAGACCCAAGCGGTCACACCTCGTGTGAGTTCACTGAAACGAGAAAGCGAGACTAGCAAATCCCCAGACACAGCAAATGGAGCAGCGGTGGTCAGGGGCTGCATGGGGGGGGGGGGGGGGGGGAGTGACTGCTGATGACTTGGGGCTTTGGGGGAGGGAGTTACTAAAAATGTTCTGAAATTAAGGATTGGCACTGTGGCGTAGCTGGTAAAGCTGCCTCCCAAGACGCCAACATCCCATTTGTGTCCCAGCCGCTCCACTTCCAATCCAGCTCCCTGCTAATGCACCTGAAAAAGCAGCAGAAGATGGTCCAAGAACTTGGGCCTCTGCCACCCACATGGAAGACCCAGATGAAGCTCTTGGCTCCTGGCTTCGGCCTGCCCTACACCAGGTTGTTGCAGCCATCTGGGGAATAAACCAGCAGATGGAAGATATCTTCCTCTCTCTCTCTGTCTCTCTGTCTCTCTCTCCCTCTCCCTCCTTTCCTCCCTCCCCCCTCCCTCCCTCTGTAGCTCTGATTTTCAAATAAATACATAAATCTTTTTAAAAAATGTTTTAAAACTGATAGTGGTAATGGCTGCATAATTCTGTGACTATACTAAAATGCTAAATTGTTTACATTTAAAGGGTTCATTTTATAGTATGTGAGTTATATATCAATAAAAACTGTAATAGAGCAGTGAGCATTGTAAGAGGAAACTAATAAGAAATGGGGCAGGGCTGGGGCTGGTGCTGTGGAGTAGCAGGTGAAGCTACCACCTGCAGCACCGGCATCCCCTATGGGCGCCGATTCAAGTCCTGGCTGCCCCACTTCCGATCCAGCTCTCTGCTATGGCCTGGGAGAGCAGTAGAAGATGGCCCAAGTGCTTGGGCCCCTGCACACATGTGGGAGACCGGGAAGAAGCTCCTGGCTCCTGGCTCCTGGCTCCTGGCTTCAGATCGGCTCAGCTCCAGCTGTTGCTGCCATCTGGGGAGCGAACCAGCAGATAGATGACCTCTCTGTCTCTGCCTCTGCCTCTCTGTAACTCTGCCTTCCAAATAAATAAATCTTTTAAAAAAGAAAAAAATTATTTTAAAAAAATGAGGAAATGAGGGAAGAATAACAGGAAATCAGGAAATACAGAGGTGCCAACCTTGCTGGCTCTTATTCCCCGAACGCTGATCCCCGCCCCCCTTTCTGTGGTCACTACCCTTTGTCTCTTCACTTCCTGACGTCCTACCTGCTCTGAGACTGGCCCCACAATTTGATCCAACTTTCCATGGTTCCCTCTTCATCCACTTTGGACAACCACTATCCTCAGCCCATCCTACTCCCAATCTCTATTACTGACTATAAGGAAAAAAAAAATAGGTCTGGGGGCCAGCGCTGCGGCACAGTACGACAAGCCCCGGCCTGCAGTGCCGGCATCCCATATGGGCACTGGTTAAAGTCCCAGCCGCTCCGCTTCCCATCCAGCTCCCTGATAATGCACCTCGGAAGCAGTACAAGATGGCCCAAGTGCTTGGGCCCCTGCACCCACGTGGGAGACCCGGATGAAGCTCCCAGCTCCTGGCTTCTGATCAGCCCAGCTCCAGCTGTTGAGGCCATCCGGGGAATGAACTAGCAGATGGAAGACCTCTCTCTGTCTCTCCCTCTCTCTGTAACTCTACCTCTCAAATACACAAAATAAATCTTTTTTTTTTATTATTTTTTTTTCCCACAGGCAGAGTGGACAGTGAGAGAGAGAGAGAGAGAGAAAGGTCTTCCTTTGCCGTTGGTTCACCCTCCAATGGCCGCCACGGTTGGCACGCTGCGGCCGGCGCACCGCGCTGATCCGATGGCAGGAGCCAGGGGCTTCTCCTGGTCTCCCATGGGGTGCAGGACCCAAGCACTTGGGCCATCCTCCACTGCACTCCCTGGCCACAGCAGAGAGCTGGCCTGGAAGAGGGGCAACTGGGACAGGATCGGTGCCCCGACCGGGACTAGAACCCAGTGTGCCGGCGCCGCAAGGCGGAGGATTAGCCTATTGAGCTGCAGCGCCGGCTCAAAATAAATCTTAAAAAAAAAAAAAAAAGTCTGCCTTTCCCACGCCACGTGGACTCACGTGTCTCCCCAGCCGCCTGCCAGTGCCCACTCCACCCCGACTCCAGCAGCCTTCCCCACGCTCCCCAGAGCTTGATGCCCACACCTCCGCCCGCATGACACCCAAGACAGTCAAGTATCATCACACATTTGCTCCGGCACCTTCTCCTCTGCCTCCTTGCCCAAAACTCACCATTGTCCACCGCCAAGACTGACCACATCTTCCCCACGAGGCTTCGCCTGGCTCCTTGCAGCCACGGGGTCTCCATCCCCTCCCAGCTCCCAGCAACAGGCACAGGACCTGCCCGCAGGTGCAGGTGATTTGGACATACAGTTTCCTTGCCCACCTGCATTTTCGACACATAGTAACGGTACATCCGAGTGGGGTACCATGTGATATAACACACATATACAACATGTAATGACCAGATCAGGGTGATCAGCACGTCCATCGCATTGTTTATTTCTGGTGCGGGAACATTCCAGGTCCTCTCTGCTAGTTACTCTACATACACAATGAATTGCTGTTGACCACAGCTATCGTACTGAGCCACAGGGCAGAAGTCACTGGTCCTATCCAGCGGCATCCCCCGTCCCCATCAGCCACCCTTGCTCCGTCCCCCACCCCCAACTCTCAACATTCTTAGTAACACACGGGCTCCTAAACACTAAGACAGGGAGAGCATCCTTTCACTCGGTATTCCCGGCATTGGGCACAGCCATAATCAATACTAACATGGTGATGGTGATGGTGCTGTGGTGTAGCGGGTAAAGCCGCCACCTGCAGTGCCGGCAGCCTATATAGGAGTCCCGACTGCTCCGCTTCCCATCCAGCTCCCTGTTAATGAGCTTGGGAAAGCAGCGGAGGATGGCCCAAGGACCCTGCACCCACATGGGAGACCCAAAAGAAGCTCCTGGTTCCTGGCTTTGGCCCTGGCTTGGCCTCAGCCATTGTGGCCATCTGGGGAATGAACCAGTGAATGAAAGATATCTCTCTCTTTTTTCTCTCACTCTCTCCTCCCTCTAATTTCTTCAAATTAAAAAAAAAAGTCTTTAAGAAAACATTGCATATATATATATATAGCAAATATATATATGCATATATATAGCAAAAATCACCCAGCCTAAGAAAATTATGTCTGTGAGAATGATAAGTGGCTGCTGCTGCCGTAAGACCCTTGAAGGACCCAACTAAGGTTTCCCAGGTGTCCCCAGCAGCACTGACCCCGGGCTCCCGCTCCTCGCTCGGTGGTTAGGGGCGCGGGCTCTGGGGCTAAGCAGCCTGTGTTCAAGTCTCGCTGTTGCCATCACCATTGCCATTGACCAGCTCCGTGTCTGCATGTACGTTACTGGGGCTCTTAGAAACGTTTCCATAATTCACGAATAGTTCCTGCCTCGTGGCTTTGTCGTAAGTATTGGCTGAAACAGAGCCAGTGAGCTGTGGGCATGCCGTAAACCGTCAGCGCTGGGTTGCTGCTGTTAACATCACCCATCCATAGCCTTAGTCACATTCACTCCTGTGGGGCCATCCGGCTCAGACAAAACCGCTCCCCATTAACCCAACTCATAAGCAGCCAGGGAGCAAATACTTCACTTCCCGTGGGCAATGGCTTTCTAGTGCTTCAGATGCATTTTTGCTATCCAAGGCATGTCCCTGTTGGGCGTGAAACACCTGGGATGCTGGGAGGTCGCCGCACCCAAGGAGGGAAGCAGGGCGGGACACACTTCAGACTGTGTAGGAATGAGGCCCCTGACTCACGGCGGGGTCACGCTGAGCGAGACCAGGGTGCTCAGGCCCCGCAGAGCACATCTCTCACTTGCTCTGTGCTGGCTCCCCGCTGCCTGACTCACACAGCAGGTACTCGACAAATATTTGTCAGGTAAAGGAATTCCTTGGGCAGGGCGGACTTAACAACCCCTGGTGCCCTTCCTCCTCCTTTCTTGGCTCCAGACAAGCCCACTCCCTTCTCCTTGGGGCAGAGCATCGCAGGTAGCTGCTTAACCCGCTACGCCACAGCGCCAGCCCCATAAGATGAATCTCAAGTCACTGTCCACTTGGCCAGGTCCCTCCTGCACTCCAATCATTGGGGGCCTGGGGGGCACAGCCAGGCTTCCTTGTAGGGTCCCATTCAGACTTATGTAGCGGGGATGGAGTCCTCTCTCTCCCCCCTTGTCCTCCCCAGGATGACGCCTGCAAGTTACAACCTGGCAGGCCCACTCTCAGACGCCAGAAATATGACAAATATTCAGACAGGCCCGTGGAATTTAAAGCACAGGCAGTGGACTGCAGAGGGCACTTCCCAACCTTAGGTGCGCCTCCCTCAAGGGCGCATAGCTCAGATCCTGCATCCAGCCACATCTGAGGGGTGCTGTTTGCAGAATGAATAAATGAACCCAACTTTAATGTGCTATGACCATTTCATTCTTCAAGCAATATGAAGGTGAGTATTTAACACAAGGGGTTTTCTATCTTGTTCCTAATCATTATTTTTGTTTTATTTGAAAGGCAGAGAGACAAATGGAGATAAATTTTCCATTCACCGGTTCACTGCCCAAATATCCACAAAAGCCAGGGCTGGGTGAGGCTGAGCTCAGGAGCCCAAAAACCAACCTGGGTCTCCCACGTGGGCGGCAGGGACCCAAGCACTGCAGCCGTCACCAGCTGCCTCTCAGGGTACACATTAGCAGGAGCTGGAGCAGAAGTGGAGCAGCCAGAGCCCAGATCAGGGATGTGGGCATCGGACCGGCATCTTAACCACAGCACCAAACCCTCACTCTGGGATTTTAACAACTTTAGAAAGTTCTTGCTTCCTTGTCTAAGGGGCTTAAAGTGAGGTTCAACTTTAATTTCAGGTTCAACTTATGTTTTTTTTTTTAAGTTACTTATTTGCTTAATTAGTTGATAGACAAAAAAAAAAAAAAATGAGACACACATACATAGAGAGAGAGAAAGGGAGGGAGGGAGAGAAACTCTCCAAATGCCTGCAACAACTCCCAATCTTAGCCAAAGAGGGGACCCAGGATTGCATCTCCCATGTGGGTGGAGGAACCCAAGCACTTGGGCCATCACCCCTGCATTCCAGGAGCTGTGTTGGCAGGAACAAGAGCCGGGTATGGAACCCAGGTACTCTAACATGTGACGCAGGTGTCTTGATCTGCATCTTGCCTCCCCCCCCCCCAAAAAAAAAATCAGAGTAGGCCGGTGCCATGGCTTAACAGGCTAATCCTCCGCCTTGTGGCGCCGGCACACCGGGTTCTAGTCCCGGTTGGGGCACCGGATTCTATCCCGGTTGCCCCTCTTCCAGGCCAGCTCTCTGCTATGGCCTGGGAAGGCAGTGGAGGATGGCCCAAGTGCTTGGGCCCTGCACCCCATGGGAGACCAGGAGAAGCACCTGGCTCCTGCCATCGGATCAGCGCGGTGCGCCGGCCGCAGCGCACCAACCGCGGCGGCCATTGGAGGGTGAACCAACGGAAAAAGGAAGACCTTTCTCTCTGTCTCTCTCTCACTATCCACTCTGCCTGTCAAAAATAAATAAATAAATAAAAAATCAGAGTAACATAGTAACAAGGGCTTGATGTTGGAGTCTGAACTGTTTTGGAACCCCAGTTCTGGCCCGTCCTGAAATAATGGCAGATAATTCGTGGGCCTTGCGACGGTGAAATGAGGCAGCTCCTGCCATTCCTGGTGCACAGGGAGGGGAGGGAGGTGGTAATGTCCTTTCTCCTTGGCTGGGCCACCCACTGTCCCGCCAAGGCGCGAGGGGGTCACTCTCATCCTCGGGTACAGGGGCACCCCTGTGCTGTTCACTTCACGGAAGCCAGAGGAAGGAGGGCGTGGATTCCTGCTGGCTCCGTCTGGTCTCAGCCTCCTCATGCTTGGACACACTTTTTAAAATGTGCTTTTCTATTGAATGCCATTGGTTCTTACACACCAGAGCAATGAATAGGGCCCCTCACCAAGTCTCTAACAGAGCGGATCTGTATTAAATACCCAAAGTACAACAAAAACGCCTAGCAACTCATGAAGATTTCAGGGCCTCGAGAACTGGCAAGGATCTCGGGGAAATCACAGGGAAATTTGCCTGCCGCATGATTAATTCCGGGCAGATTGGTGCCGGAAAATCACATGTGGGCCAGCGGCAAGCAACAGCTTGCAGAATTTCACAAAATAAACGGACCGACGGGAGGGGCCCAGGAGGACACGATTTGGAGGAAAGTTCAGGGTGAGGGTGGGGCACACGCCAGATGGGTGCACAACAGATCGGCTTTTGAAACCTGGAAGATCCAGAGAGATGGCACGCGGGGCCAGATTATAAAAGCAATTTAGACTAGAGCTCTAGCGAGAGACACCCTGGTATGGCGGAGGATCCCAGAGAAGTGCAATGAAATGCATGACCATGATCACCCCCAGGCCAGCCCGCAACAATCCGGCTGAGCTCAATGAAGTTATTCATCCCCATTCAAGTTGTGACACTCATTGTCCACAGACAAAAACCCTGCAGACCCCCGTCTGCAGCCCCTCGGCTGGGCCCCAGCTAGCCGGGGAAGGTCTCAGCCCCAAAGCGGCTGCTTGTTCAGACAGGGTGGGATGTGGCCCCCTCCCAGACTGACTGACACTCCAGAGCTGGCTTAAGATAATGACAGCCGGGCTCTCTCTGGGTGACAGAGGATGTGGCTCAGCCATCAGCTGTCTGTCCTGGGAGGCACCCGGCTCAGGTGGGGGAGGGCAGCCCTCACCTTGCTCTGGGGTGCACAAAGTGGTGTCCCAGTGTACCGTGTCTGGGCACCACGGACGTACAGCGGAAACCCAGCCCCGTCTGCTTCCTGGTGGCGGGAGACGTTCCAAAGATAGGACTGCCCCGAATAGCTGCTGGGCTCTCTAAAGAGAGGTGCCCGCTGGGGACTGTCCTGCACTCCGTGTAATTTTCCCGTGTACAATTATGGGTGCCTACGTTGGGTCCGTCCTGCCTACAAGCCCCTCCCTCTGCAAGGATTCCTCTAGATCCTCAGCCCCAGAGATCACACGCCAGTCGGTCCACTTACAAGCCCCCCAACCAACATTCAGTGAGCAACTACTATGTGCGCAGACGGCCCTGGGCACCGAGGGGAGATGTGCCTGCTTCCTCTGTCTGGAGCTTCTACTCTCTTGGGGAAGCAGATTAAACATCCAAGAAAACAAGATATTGACAAAAGTTCGGGGTGGGGGGTGGGGGGTGGCCCAAGGCAGCAACGGAGCAGAAATGGACCCGGAGTGAGAAGAAGGAAGAAGGGACCCTCAGGAGGGCAAGGTGTGGACAAGAGGCCAGCAGTGCCCCCCGTCTTTGGGTCACAGCCATTTAAAGTGTAAGGAGTCCCTAATTCAGCCACTAACCTTGTTGGCCAAGTTCAACACGCAGCCCCCAGCTCACTTCAACCTCCGTTCACAAGTATGCTCCCGGGCACAGGCCACTAAAACGCCCCCCAACCGGGGTGGCACCCCCAGGCTGCTCCAAGGGACGCCAAGACCATGGTCCCGGGGCAACCCCCAGCCGCGCCCCAACCCTGCTGAGTGTCCCGCCTGATTCCACGGGACAAACTTCCCCCGGGATCACGCGCATCTCTGCGTCACCTGCCAGCGAGGAGAGCCAGCCGCCCTGGCGCGCTGAGGAAGGCTCCCTGGACCCCCGCGCTAGGGAGCTGGCTCGGAGGGAGGCTGCCCACCCCGGCTGCCCGCGGATTCCAGGGCTCCTCCCGCCACCAGGCTCAGCCACTGCCGCTCCTCCTCCCGCGTGCACGCAGGCACAGCCTCGGGCTCCCCGTTGTTGCCCCTCGGGCAACCTCCAGGGCCAGGCCCCGCGCCTGCTGCGCGTCTCCCCGCTCGTCTCCACCCGCCGCCCGCTTACCTCCCGCCGCCGGCGCCCAGAGCCCCGCGCTGCCAAGGAGCAGGAGCAGAACGCGCGCCCTGCACATCTCGCCGCTTCCCTCGTGCGCTTGGAGCCGCAGTCGTCGCGCGCAGGGGCTGGGAGAGGGGCTGGAAGAGTCCCTGGGGAGATGGCCACGTCCAGCCTGCAGGGGCGCAGGGAGCGAGAGGCCCAGCGCGCCACGGTGCCCGGGCGCAAGGCGGTCGGGACGGCGAACTTCGCAGCTGGCGACGTGGGCAGCGCAGTCAGCATTTATGCCTCCAGCCGGGGGCGGGGAGCCGGGCGGTAAGGTGGTCTCAGCCCCGGCGCTAGGACCGCCCTCGGGCTCTCTTTGGCCGGCGCGTAAGCCGCGAACCCCCCTCCAGGTTTAAAGTCACAGCGCACCAGCTGCGGGGCCGCGCGCGGGTTTCTACGCTGTGCGCCAGCAGCCGGGGGGAGCGGGTGTGCTCTCAGACTTGTGTGCTTTGTTGCTATATTTATGATTTTGTTTTGAAGAGGCAGGCGCAAGGTCTTGTTATGGCTGGAGCGAGAAGGGATCGCTTTCTTGTGTGGTCAGGACTGTTTGAACCAAGCCTGGCACTATTCCTTGATGGTTTAAAAAAATTTTTTTTTCTTGGCTGTCAACTGGGTGGGCCCGAGGCGATTCACGCTGGTCAATCGCGCCCTTGTCCAGGGGACCCCGGGCCGGAAGGGCCCCAAGAGCTGGCCAGAGGAGAGGTCAGTAGCCTCACTTTTGGGAAACAAGCTAAGCTCCATCTACTTCTCCCCGGGAGTGGAGCGCTGTGAGGCTGGGGCCAGGCACAGGTGCCGCCACCACTCACCCGGCTCCACGTCCAGCTCCCTCCACGCCCTTTTTAACCCTGGAGTTGGATCCTGCACTGTCCGTTTTGCTCCTTGAAGGGGCCTTGCTTTGACCTCAGGCAACAGCAACAGGAGAATTTATTTTTTCAACTTTACTTTCCTCTGAACTGTTGGAATTAAATTTTTTTTTGAAGAACCACAATTTGGTTCTTTGCCACAGCTGCCATTCAGCAAATGAGCCGGAGACTGAAAGCCCCCAAGCTCCACTGGGGGGGTGGGGGGCTATGAAAATGGGTTGTTTTCAGCTTGTTTTCTTTGACACCACATTTACTTTGTCATAAGAATCTTCAGGGGACTTGTTCTAGGAGATTCTAGAAGCTCAGATCCTGGAGTTTGCACCCCAGACCACTGGGTCTGACCCTTGGGGAATTCCTATTTTAAACCCTTGTCACTGGCCTTCCTAGACCTGCCCCTTCTCAGCAGGAGTCTCGGGGGGGGGGTGATTAACAGGCAGGGGGGGAGGGTCTGAGCAGGCAGATTCTGCAGGGCTTACACAGTGACCCAGAGAAGGCGGGTCCTGGGCCTATGGGATCAGAGCTGAGCCCTGAAAGTTGGAAAAACAATGGCTGGGGAGGGGGCACAGGCTTTCCTGAGTGACACACCTTGTATTGTCTCTGCAGGACAGAACTGGCCTTGTCTGTCCGCCTATTAGACAGGGAGAAAAGCAAGCCGGCTCCAAGGCCACAGGAAGAAGAAGGTAGAAGGTGACCCACCTGTACCTGGAAGCAATGCCACCAAGCTGGGGGATAGAAGGGGTTAAAGGCAGCCGCCCTTTTAGGGGAATGTCTGGATCTAGGATTCCCAGAGACCCACCCTCTCCCTGCCTCCCAGAGGGGTTGGTGGCTCACCTGACCTTCAGGTGTGGGATGGAATAGGAGCAGTACGGGGGAATGGATGTAGTCTAGGATCCGGGCACGGGACAGGGTCTGGGTGCTGCTGGCCACCCTGATACTCTCCAGGGAGAGTGGCAGGGCCCGGCAGGGGAGCCCAAAGTCCAGAGGGAGGAAGCCTCCTCCCTGGACAAGGCAATCACAGATGGAGAGGGAAATGCAGGCCGTGGCAGAGGGGTTCCAGCAGAGCCGAGACTCTCAGGAAGGACTCAGGCCTGGGCTAACGGAGACACAGGGAAGCACAGGGGGCCCGGAAGCGGAGATCCCGCCCGGGTGGGGAGAGGCAGAGCTGGGAGAGCCCACAGGGGCCTTCACCTTGCAGTGAGTGCTGCCCCGGCACTCCCGCAGGCAACCCTCAGGCCATGCACAAGGAGGCAGGTTCACCTGGGGGCTGAGGTGCTGAGTCATCAGATCTGGGCTGGGGCCTAGGAATTTGCATTTCTAACAAGTTCCCAGGAGATGTTGATGCTGCTGGCCCTGGGCCCCCACACTGAGAACCTGTTTTATTTTATTTTATTTATTTGACAGGTAGAGTCATAGACAGTGAGAGAGAGAGACAGAGAGAAAGGTCTTCCTTCCGTTGGTTCACTCCCCAAATGGCCACTACAGCCGGAGCTGTGCTGATCCGAAGCCAGGAGCCAGGTGCTTCCTCCTGGTCTCCCATGGGGGTGCAGGGGCCCAAGGACTTGGGCCATCCTCCACTGCCTTCCCGGGCCACAGCAGAGAGCTGGACTGGAAGAGGAGCAACCAGGACTAGAACCCGGTGCCCATATGGGATGCTGGCGCCTCAGGCAGAGGATTAACCAAGTGAGCCATGGCGCTGGCCCCTGAGAACCTATTTTAGAGGCCGGATGAACTGTGTGGAGTTACACAGCAAGGAGGAGTGGAGCCACGTGCCCTGCTGTGCTTTGGGTAAAGATTTGGCCAAACAGGTTTGTAAATCGCTTTTTTGGAGGGAAGGGGGCAGGCTGTGGAGTGAGAAACAGCGAGAGCATCCAGATGGGACCCTCCACCCTCAGGGGTGCTGGAGAGTGGGTGCTGGGGTCTCCCCTGTCTCCTATGTTCCTTGAGGCCTCTGGGAGCAGCCAGCAGAGCTGCAATCCCCAGCTGAGTCTCAGAGAGCCAGGGCAGCTCTGTGGCCCCAAGTCAGTCACGCACTTGGAGGTAGGAGCTGGGACCCAGGTGTGTTCTGCAGGAATAAGATGAGCTGGGGAGGGGGGGGGGGGTGCTGCACTGGGCGCAATTCTCTGCACCTCGCTTTGCTGGAAAGAGTCTGGGTGTCGGAAACCAAACCCCAGCTCCATGGCAGCCTCGGTTGCTGCTTCTTTGAAATGGGGGTGTTCCTTCTCCTGGGGGGGGGGGGCTCAATGCACAGCCAGGAGCATCACCACTGCACTTGCTCCGTGGTTGTTTCTGGCTCTCAGCCTCTGCTGCCCACTGCAGCCTCCTGGTCACTCGGCCAGTGCCGTGGCAGAAGTCCTTTGCAAGGTTCCAGTAGAGCTGGCTGCTCTTGAACTTGGGAAACCCAGCTGGCCCGGCACACAGGCACTCACACCACAGGGTCCTCTGCTGGTCCAGCCCTCCCCTTGGGGCGTGTTCCTGAGAGTGCCCTCCATTCCTTTTCCCTGTCCCATCCGTTGGGCCCCAGGTGCCCACTCTGGGAAACTGAGTTATCCCATTGCAACCAGGAACTAGTGCCTGCTGCTGTGCCATGAACAGGGGGCTGCCTTGGATTTCTGACCTGGGTTTCTCTATTCACCAAGGTACCTGTTGCTCTCCCGGGGTCTCCTGGAGGCCCCCTGCCCCTCCTGTTGTCAGTCAGGCTATCTCATGCCCCATTCCAGAGGCTGCACACAATTTTGCTTGTAAACCTCCTGGAAGAATTTTGAAAAACTAGATACCAATTCTTTTTCATCATAAACAGGATTTTTAAAATATTTATTGATTGATTTAGAAGACAGAGTGACAGAGAGATCGAACTCTCTCATCCACTGGTTCACTCCCCAGATGCTTGCCAGGAACTCCATCCAGGTCTCCCACGTGGGTGCAGTGGCCTCAAGCACTTGGCCCATCTTCTGCTGCTTTCCCAGGTGCATTAGCAGGGAGCTGGATCAGAACAAAGCAGCCAGGACTTGAACTGGCGCTCAGATATGGATGCCGGCATTGCAGGCTGCACCGTAATGCCACTCCCTAAAAAAACTCTGTTGAGCAGGAGGTAGAACACATGGAAAAGAGTTAAACCCTGTCTTGCAACAAAACAGGTTCAACTGGAAACCATTATGCTTAGAGAAACAAGCCAGTCCCAAAAAGACAAAGATCCTATGTTTTCTCTGAAATGTTAACACAGAATCCAAAATAAATGTAGAGGGATGAAACAGACACCTTGTGATTTGATTGTTGTTTTTAGCCCTTGTTTATACTCCCGTGGATCTGTGGTCTCCTACTTTTTACTTCTCGAATATTATGGTTAGTGGTGAATTAAGCCTGTGATTATAGAAGGGATTGAAATTATGTTTTTGCAAAAATTAAAGAAAAAAAAGGAAGGAAACAAGGAGGGGGATTGAGGGAGGGAGGGGGAGGAAGGGAAATATGGTTATCATTCTAGAGCTGTACCTATGAAATCTGTTCTCTATATTAATACAAATTAAAAGATTTTGTTTATGAATTTTAATCCATACATCTGGGAATTCTTTTAAAGGCTTATTTTATCTATTTGAAAGACAGAGTTATAGGGAGAGGTAGAGACAGAGAGAGAGAGAGAGAGAGAGAGAGGTCTTCCGTGTGCTAGTTCACTCCCCAAATGGCCACAACTGCCGGCGCTGCACCCATCAGAAGCCGGAAGCCAAGAGCTTCTTCCCAGTCTCCCATGTAGGTGCAGGGGCCCAAAGACTTGGGCCATCCTCAGCTGCTTTCCCAAGCACATTAGCAGGGAGCTGGATTAGAAGTGGAGTAAGCCAGGACTCAAACCAGTGCCCATAGGGGATGCCAGCGCTGCACGCCCGGACATTAACCTGCTGCACCACAGCGCCGGCCCCATATCTTGGAATTTTTTTCACAGACCTGGAAAACTTCCCAGCAACACTTCAAAGAATCAGCATTACTAACAGATATGCTCTTTAAAATTTGTTATGAACGTACTTTTATTTTATTTGAAAGAGACAAAGATCTCCCATCCGCTGGTTCACTCCCCAAATACCTGCAAAAGCCAGGGCTGGGCCAGGCTGAAGCCAAGAGCCCTGACTCCATCCCAGTCCCCAAGGTGGGTGGCAGGGACCCCCGCTGCTTCCCAGGGTGCGCATCGGCAGGAAGCTGGAGCAGAAGCGGAGCAGCCAGGACGCCCAGCAAGCATTCCAACATGGAGTGCAGGTGTCCTGAGGGGCAGCATAGCTGCTGGGTCAGATGTCTGTCCCCAGATATTCTTTTTAAAAAAGCAATAAGCATTTATTAATTTCTCGTTATAAAAATATGCATTCATTATGGGAAACAGGAAAGCAGAAAAGTTGTCCTACGTTCAGGTATCCTTGTGTCACTCATTTGGTGCAATTTCGAGTTTTCAGAAACACCAGAAGAGCTCCGTGCACTCTTTACCCCATGTACCGCCTGCTGTGCGTTCCCTTCGTGGTGATGTCTGCTTCAGCCTCTCTGTGTTTACACCACATGCAGCGCAAATCAGTTTGATTCTCAGTTAGTTGAGGATCATGGAGATGTTAAATCCTCTAGTCCTAAATTCTTGGATGCGAATTCTCTAAGGTCAATGACATTCTCTTTCATAGCCACAGCAGGAGTATCAAATGCGGCAGAGAGAGAGAAAGAGAGAGAGAGAGAGAGAGAGAGAGAGAGAGAGAGAGAGAGATCTTCCATCCTCTAGTTCACTCCCCAAATGCCCACAACAGCCTGGCTGGGCCAGGACCACAGAACTCAGTCTGGGTTTCCAATGTGGGTGGCAGGGGCCCAAGGACTTGAGCCGTCGCCTGCTGCCTCCCAGAGCGCGCAGTAGCAGGATGCTGGATTTACAAGCAGAGCCGGAACTTGGCGTCAGGGATCCCAAGCAACATCCTAACTGCTGCACCCATGCCTGCCCCAGAGGCAGTCAGTTCGATGTGGAAACAGTGATGTTGTCTAGTCCAAGTCCACGTGCATATTCTGACAGCTGTCCAATGATGTCCTCTACAGACTTCTTTGCGGAATCTCCTCCAGGCCTCAGATTGCGTTTGGCGGTCACGTGGCCAGCAGGTGCCAGTCCACAGCTTTGATCCATGTCTTTCCCAAGCCCAATGCATTATGGGGACCACAGGACAGTTATGCTGTGGAGCGTTCTCCGGCTGGGATGTGTCCCAGGCTTCCACGGAGTGATGATGTGTCCTTCTCCCCGCACTGCCAAGGGGGCACGTGACACTGGTGCCCCGGTGCTGGCGAGGGCCACCCCGGGCCCCTTGTTATTCACAGCACCCCGGCGTGTCTGGGCTCTGCGCTTAGCAGTCCAGAGGCAGGCAAACAGGGAAAGGCAGGTTCACAGACCCTGAGATGAAAGGGATTTTATTTTGCACACCAGAAAATGCTCTGTCTTAGGGTTTGGGATGAACCAGGGCGCTAGTTGTTTTGGGAAAGGGAGAGGATGGTTGCAGAGGGGCGGCCACCTCCCAGCCGTTTGAGGAGAAAACTTAGGAACACGCAGGCCTCCCCACTGGTTCTCTCGTGTGGAACCTGTGTGCGCTGCCCTGGCCCTGCTGCCCTGCCCGACTGGGTCTCCTCCCAGCACTAGGGCTGCCTCACCCCGCCCTGCAGCAGTTACAGGCAAGCCCCGTGTGTCCCTGGCCACAGCGTCTCACCATCCTTCTGGAGGGCAGCAGGACCCCCTAGAGCCCGGGGCTCCATGGTGATGGCGGCCGACCGAGCGCCCAGGCCCCTGTGCCAGCAGCCTCTGCTTCTGGCTCTGCTCCCTGTGGCTTGCTCTGCTCTGCGTGAGGGCTCGCCCTTCGAGGAAGCCCAGAGCACTTCGTGGTGCGCCTGGGAACCTGTGGCTGGGCAGAGGCGGAACGGGACGGGGGAGGGGCGGCTGCACCGAGCCCTGCCAGTGTGGCTCCAGGTCTCAGCACCCCTCCCAGCCCCTGCACGTGCGCGGCTGTGTGCACCCAAGCAACCTCCTCCAACCTTAATTACATCCCAAAGACCCCGCCTCCAAATACCCTCAACACGTGAGTGGGGGAAGTGAGCTACCCACAGGGGAGACACATTCCAGCTATGGCTGATGGGCCTGGCTCCCTCCCCTGAGAGCAAGGCTGTTTCTTTTCTTTCTCTTTCTCTCACCTCCCTCCCATTCTTCCTATTTTTTTTTTTTTTTTATTTTTGACAGGCAGAGTGGACAGTGAGAGAGAGACAGAGAGAAAGGTCTTCCTTTGTCGTTGGTTCACCCTCCAATGGCCGCCGCAGTAGCGTGCTGCGGCCGGCGCACTGCGCTGATCCGAAGCCAGGAGCCAGGTGCTTCTCCTGGTCTCCCATGGGGTGCAGGGCCCAAGCACTTGGGCCATCCTCCACTGCACTCCCTGGCCGCAGCAGAGAGCTGGCCTGGAAGAGGAGCAACCGGGACAGGATCAGTGCCCCGACCGGGACTAGAACCCGGTGTGCCGGCGCCGCAAGGCGGAGGATTAACCTAGTGAGCCGCGGCGCCGGCCCATTCTTCCTATTTTTTAAAAAAGATTATTTACTTATTTGTAAAGGAGCCAATGAATAAGAGAGAGGGTGAGAGAGATCTTCCACCCACTGATTCACTCGCCAGGTGGCTGGTCCAAGCAGAAGCCGGGAGCCTGGAACTCCATCCAGGTCTCCCACCTGGGTGGCAGAGGCCCAGGCACGTTGCCCATCATCCACTACTTTCCCAGAGCTGGATCTGAAGCAGAGCAGCCAGGACTCGAACCGGTGCTCCCATGTGGGATGGCGGCATCACCCGTGGTGCCCCAGTCTCCGTGCTGCAACGCTGGCCACTTCCTTCCTTTTTCTGATGGAGAAGAATAGCACCTGTTCACGGGGCACCGTGTGACTGATGTTCTGATGCAATTCTACACCGTGTCTCGACTGACTTTATTTAGGATATGCATCGTCTCAAACATTTACCTTTTTTTGTGATGAGAACATTCAAAATCCTCTCTTCTGGCCACTTTCGAATTATACGATTCAGTGTGGTTTGGGCTAATCCCCTCTCTGCTCAATGGAACACCAGAACTTACTCCTGTCTGCCTGCAGCTTTGCACCTGTTAACTGGTCTCTGCCATCCCTGCCTCCGCCCCACCCCTTCCTTGTCCCTCCCCTCCTGGTCTCTAGGAACCACTATTCTGCCCAGAGTAGGAATTGATGAGGGATCAAAGGTACCACTTTCTGGGCCAATGTTGTGGCACAGCGGGTTAAGCAGCCGCCTGCAGTGCCGGGCCGGCATCCCTGTCAGAGCACCTGTTCCAGTCCCAGCTGCTCTGCTTACAATCCAGCTCCCTGCTAACGCACCTGGGGAAGCAGCAGAGGACGGCCCAAGGGCTTGGGTCCCTGTCACTCCCAGCCGATAGAGGATCTCTCTCTCTCTCCCTGCACCTCTGCCTCTCCCTCTCTGTAACTTTTTTCAAATAAGTAAATAAATCTTTTTTAAAAACAAAGATAATATACTAAATAGACAAATAAATAAATAGGGGCCGGTGCTGTAGCACAATGGGTTAACATCTGGCCTGAAGCGCTGGTATCCCATATGGTTACCGGTTCAAGTCCCAGCTGCTCCACTTCCAATCTAGCTCTCTGCTTTGGCCTGGGAAGGCAGTAGAAGACGGCCCAAGTCCTTGGGCCCCTGCACCCACATGGGAGACCCGGAGGAAGCTCCTAGCTCCTGGCTTCGGATTGGCACAGCTCTGACTGTTGCGGCCAATTGGGGAGTGAACCATTGGATGGAAGACCTCTCTCTCTCTCTCTCTCTGTCTCGCTCTGCCTCTCTTCTCTGTGTAACTCCGACTCTCAAATAAATAAATAAATTTTAAAGTAAATAAATAAATAATTTTTAAAAAGTTTTCACTGCTTAATTCAAAGCTACAGGGAGCGGTCAGCTCTGGGCACCTGTGGCTCCCTGCTCTGTGTTACTGCAGGGAAGGCTGCACCTCTGCCCTGGGCACAGGGGAGCCCCGCACACCCCAGGTGAAGGAACCGCACCCCGCTCTATAAGCCCCACGAAGATCCGCTGTTGGCTTCACGCTGCTCTGAAGAAATACAAAAGCAGCGCCCTCAGGCCGCCGTCCCTACGTTGCTAATTTTTTTAGGATCCTCCTAGAACCAACGCGGAGGCCCAGCTGGCAGAACCGCTGGGTCAGCCTGGGCTCAGGGTCTCCGACGGTTCGGGCAGAAAGGGTCATGGATTATTTTACTGCGCTGGGCGCACAGGGTCCGGTTGTTTGCTGCTAGAAAAACACTGCGTGTGAGTGGACAAGCTGGGGGGGGGGGCGTCTTCCCCCCTCAGACCCGCGCTCGCAGAAGCCCCTTTCAAGGCCCTGGGGAGCCCTGGGCAGGGACAGCAGCGCCCAGAACACGGGTCCGTGCACCAGGCTGCGGCTGAGCGCGGGCAGCATGGAGGCAGTGCTGGCCGTGAGGACTGCAACCCCGGCCCTCCCCGTGTCCGAGGTGCTGGGCCAGTCTCCGCGTGTCGCGCCGAGGCCACCCTGGAGGCGGCGCCCTGTGCGGGAGGCTGCAGCATCGGGCTTTCGCCCCTCCCTCTGTCCACTCCCGCCCCCGCTGAGGGTGACCGCAGCCACCACCGGCCTCCTGCCCCCGCTCTCCCTCCCTCCCCAGAGACACAGCCGCAAGGCCCACGGGTGGAGCCCTGGCTCCCTCCGATGACGGGAGCAATCCCTGTGGCATTGTCTGCAGTTGCTGGTGTTTGGGAATCTCTGGTTGCAGCCTCCAGATCTGCTTTCATCCCCGTTCAGGAATCAAATATTCAGACCTCAGCCTTGGCCAGGAGGTGGGCTGGGCCCTGACAGGCAAACAGGAAAAAAAGACTTAAAGGCGCAGGAGGCTGGAAGAAACCAGCTTTTGTGCCACGGTCCCATTGCCAGAGCCCCGCCCTCCAGCGGCCCGAGCCGGGGGACAGCCGTGATGGAGCGGACAGGGCCTCGCCTTGCCTTGGAGCGGCCTGGTGGACGCTGGTGCAGACCTGAGCGGCACAGGGGAGCTGGCGGGAGGTGTCCTTGGAGACCGCGGCCGGCCAGCTTTCTGTAGCCGAGCAGGGAGCCAGGGTTTGTTCCCGGCACTCATGGCCAGGAGTGACCTTCAAGGATGGTTTCCTCCAGCAGCTGTCTCCTGAGCCGTGCGCTGTGTGCCCGGCAGCGTTGGGGGGTGGGGGGGAGGAGGTGGGGAGCAGGCCCCTGCTTCTCAGGACTAGATGGAGGGTAGACACAGGAGTGAAAAGATGAGCTGGGGCTGGCGCTGTGGCGTAGTGGCTAAGCCTCCACCTGCGGCGCGGTTCCTGTCCTGGCTGCTCCTCTTCCGATCCAGCTCCCTGCTCATGGCCTGGGAAAGCAATGCAAGATGGTCCAAGTGTCTGGGCCCCTGCACCCACGTGGGAGACCCGGAAGAGGCTCTTGGCTTCCAATCAGAGCACATCAGTTCAGCTGCAGCCATTGCTGGCATTTGGGGAGTGAACCAGCAGATGGAAGACCTCTCTCTCTGTGTCTGCCTCTCTGTAGCTCTGGCTTTCAAATAAGTAAACAAATCTAGAAATAAAGAGAAAGAAAGAAAGAAAGAAGGAAAGAAAGAAAGAGAGAGAGAGAGAGAGAGAGAGAAAGGAAGGAAGGAAGGAAGGAAGGAAGGAAGGAAGGAAGGAAGGAAGGAAGGAAGGAAGGGAAACTAAGGGGCCAGAGGCTGGGTGCCCAGCCCCCCAGCCCAGGCACAGCGTGGGCCCCAGGGCACACAGAAGCAGGAGACCTTGGAGGGCTGCAAGGTCGGACTCTCAGCTAACGCGCGTTCCTCTTCTCCCGTGCATCTACTCCCCTTCCTGGCTGTTTTTTTTTCTTTTTCATAATATTTTCTTTATTTTTAAAACAGATTTATTTATCTATTTTAAAGGCAGAGTTACACAGAGGGAGAGGCAGAGACAGAGAGATAGAGCTAGAGAGAGAGAGGTCTTCCATCTGCTATGTCACTCCCCAAATGGCTGCAATGGCCGGGGTGGGGCCAGGCTGAAGCCAGGAGCCTGGAGCTTCGTCCTGGTCTCCCACATGAATGGCAGAGACCCAAGTACTTGGGCCATCTTCCACTGCTTTCTCAGGCGCTAATGCTAATGTGGGGAGCTGGATCGGAAGTGGAGCAGCCAGGACTCCAACAGGCGCCCATATAGGTAGGATGGCTGCACCACAGATGGGGGCTTTAACTTCCCGGCCACAGCCCGGGCCCCTCCCTGCCATTCTTCCACTTGGCTGCAGAGGGCAGTCTTAGCCACCCTAATCCTACACTGGGGCCTTGTGTAAGGGATGAGAACCTGGTCCAGGCCTGTAAAGAGCAGGTTAGACTCTGCCTTGCGGTGCCGGCACACTGGGTTCTAGTCCCGGTTGGGGTGCCGGATTCTATCCCAGTTGCCCCTCTTCCAGGCCAGCTCTCTGCTATGGCCCGGGAAGGCAGTGGAGGATGGCCCAAGTCCTTGGGCCCTGCACCTGCATGGGAGACCAGGAGAAGCACCTGGCTCCTGGCTTCGGATCAGCGAGATGCGCCATCCGCAGTGGCCATTGGAGGGTGAACCAACAGCAAAAGGAAGACCTTTCTCTCTGTCTCTCTCTCTCACTGTCCACTCTGCCTGTCAAAAAAAAAAAAAAAAAAGAGCAGGTTAGAACCCGGTGTGTGTGCAGCCTCCCGCCCGCAGAGCCCCGCAGGCCTGGCTGGGGGCCATTTCCAGTGGCTGTGAAGGCTGCTTTTAGATTTGGGGCATCGTGGTCCGGGGGCTGAGCCCGCATTCCCACAGCAAGAGCGACAGCAATTTTAATTTCATGGCTTAGCCTCTAGCACATCCTGATGCTCTTTTTTCTTTTTTTCCAAAATTTTTATTTCTTTGCATTTTCTATTTAAAAGGCAGAGAGAGGGGCTGGCGTTGTGCTGTAGTGGGTAAAGCCACCAGATGCAACTCCAGCATCCCATATGGGAGCCGGTTTGAGTCCCGGATGCTCCACTTCTAATCCATCTCCCTGCAAATGTGCCTGGGAAAGCAGCTGAGAATGGTCCAAGTGCTTGGGCCCCTGTATCCACGCAGGAGACCTGGAGGAACTTCCTGGCTCCTGGCTTTGGCCTGCACCAGCCCTGGCCATTGTAGCCATCTGGGGAGTGAGCCAACAGATTTCTCTCTCTCTTTCTTTCTCCCCCACTCCCTCCCTCCTTCTCTCTCTATAACTTTGACCTTCAAATAAATGAATAAATCTTTTAAAAAAATATTTATTTATTTGAAAGGCAGAGAGAGAAAGATCTTGCATCCAATAGCTCACTCCCCAAATGGCCACAACGGCCGGAGCTGGGCTGATCTGAAGCCAGGAGCCAGGAGCTTCTTCTGGGTCTCCCACATGGGTGCAGGAGCCTAAGCACTGAGGCCATCTTCTGCTGCTTTCTCAGGCCATATAGGGAGCCATATAGGAAGTGGAACAGCCGGGTCTCGAACCGGTGCCCATATGGGATGTCAGCACTGCAGGCAGCAGCTTCACCTGCTATACCACAGCACCAGCCCCAAATGAATAAACCTAAATAAATAATAAATAAATAAATGGCAGAGATACAGAGACAGAGATAGACAAAGAACTTCCATCCACTGGCTATTCACCTGCAACAGCCAGGGCTGGGCCAGGCCAAAACCAGAAGCTAGAAACTCCATCCAGGTCTCTCACATGGGTGTCAGGGACCCAAATACTCGGGCGAGTACCTGCTGCCCCACAAGAGGTGCATTAGCGGGAAGCTGGAGTCAGGGGCAGAGCCAGGACTCAACCCCCAGGCACCATGATGGGGGCTGCAGTATCCCAGGTGGGGTCTTGGCTGTTACGCCGAACGCCCTCCCCCTGACTCCTGACTAGGAGGCATTGCTGCCGAGGGAGAGTTTGGAGAGACCCAAGTGAGGGGAAGGTGGCAGCCCCTTGTTTCAAACAGGAGACAAATCACAGCCTAGGCTCCCGGCCTGACCCGGCTAGCTGTGCCAGACTTCTTAGGAGAGAGGCCGCAGCCTGTTATTTTGAATTAAACATACAGTTAGACTCTTAACAAAGAAAGTCTCGTCTGGTTGATGTGATAAAGAGGACTGGCTTGGAAAATCAGGTGTCGTGGGAGAGATTTTCCATTAATTTAATGAACTGGATTTGCAGCTCCATGGGTTTTTGCGAAAATAAATATAAAGCAGGTGATGAGAGAAAAATCAATTTATTTAAATACATCAGCAAAAATCTCTTGAAATGAGAAGTGTGTTTATTTTCCCAATCATTTTTGAGAATATCCAATGGAACAAAGTGCCTCTAAGTCAAAGAATAAAAGGCAAATTAGGAGTCGTTTAATCATTCTTGCTAATCCCTTTTTGGTGTGCTTTCCTGAAATTTAAAATGGTTTCAAGGACTTAGGGCTTATCTTTTTGCGAACCAAATGGTCTTGTTTCATTTCATTTCTTTTCTTTTTTATTTCATTCATTCCTTTTCTTCCTTCCTTCCTTCCAAAATTTATTTGTTTGAAAGATAGAGCAACAGAGAAAGAGAAGAGACAGAGAAGGAGAGAGAGGTCTTCCATCTGCTGGTTCACTCCCCAAATGGCTGCAACAGCCAGGTCTGGACCAGGCTGAGGCCAGGAGCCAGGCTGTCCATCCGGGTCTCCCATTGGAATGGCAGAGACCCAAGTACTTGGGCCATCTTCTGCTTTCCTAGGTGCATTGGCAGGAGGTTGGATGGGAAGAGGAGCAGTGCCCACCTGTTTATGGTGCCCCTACTCCATGCCCACGGTCTTTTAGAGCGAATGACACTGGGTTTCCATTACCTCCATCACAGGGTGTTTCCACCAGCGAGGAATCAGCATCTACACACACAAAAAAATGAGTCCATGCAGGGAAGCGGCTAGATGAACCACAGGACAGGCAGCCATCGGACATCGCCAAACTCGTGAGATGAGGGGTGGCGAACAGCTGTCCGTGAGCCCCCGGCGGCTCACACCCCCTGAGCTGGGTCAGAGCTGCCTTCCCAGCCCAGCTGTGTGCTCCTCCCTCCTCCCAGCGACTTTGTGGCCACAGCCCCTCCGCCCCCGTTCTGCGATCATCCCTCCATCCCTCCATGGTGTGCACCGCACCCCGGGACGGAAGACGGCACCTGCTGACACATCCAGCTCCCACGCAGCAAGTGCTCCCCTACGGCTTTTTGTCCCCTTGTGTCGCCTCATCTCTCCATGTCTCCATGACACCTGTCTCCCCGAGAACCAGACACATAACCTGGTGCTCAGGAGGCAGGGGGTCACCAACCTCTGGTTGGGTTTGGACACTAAAATGAGTTGGCATCACCAGCCGGACACAGCTCGGGTGACATGATGTAAGCAGCCAGCCAGGCCCCACGTGGGCTGTGGCTTCCAGACAAACCAACAACCTGAGTGCACCCTCAGTGACAGTCTTCTAGCCTTGCATCCCTCCCACGAATGAGCAACTCTGCAGTTCTGTGTCTGGGAAGCAGTATAAACCCATCCCCATTTCCCGGTGCTTGGAGCCACGGAGCTGTCAGCATTGACCATGGCGCCCCCCCCCCCCCAGGCACTGAGGGGATCAAGGCTCTCCCCAGGCTTGCTGGGCAAGGACCCTACAGCCCTCAGCCCTCATTTTCATCCTGCAGGCTGCGTCTGGGAAAGCAACTGGGGGCAAGGAGAAACTGTGAGGCTGGCGCCGTGGCTTAACAGGCTAATCCTCCGCCTTGCGGCGCCGGCACACCGGGTTCTAGTCCTGGTTGGGGCGCCGGATTCTATCCTGGTTGCCCCTCTTCCAGGCCAGCTCTCTGCTATGGCCTGGGAAGGCAGTGGAGGATGGCCCAAGTGCTTGGGCCCTGCACCCCATGGGAGACCAGGAGAAGCACCTGGATCCTGGCTTTGGATCAGCACGGTGTGCCAGCCGCAGCAGCCATTGGAGGGTGAACCAACGGCAAAGGAAGACCTTTCTCTCTGTCTCTCTCTCTCACTATCCACCCTGCCTGTCAAAAAAAAGGAGAAACCGTGAGCTGAAAAGGAAGTGGCTTCCTGTCCCAGGCTCCTGCTTTGGGAAACTAATTCTTTATTTACCAAGATGTTTCTTTTTCAACTTTCAGTTTATTCCTGAGAGCCAGAAAAGCACTGTGAGGATTAGCATCTCTCCAGAGCTTTGTCTCCTCTCAAACGTCAGTAGCTACTGTTGGATGTGTCTATTTCCACGAATATTTACTGAACAGCCTTTCCGGCCCGGGCTGGCAGAGCAAGGCTGTGGCGTCAGTCTGGCTGGCTTCAGATGCCACCTCTGCCACCTGCTGCCTGTGTGTCCACAGCTGTGCTAGCTCCTGCTACCGCCCTGCAGCGGGGATGGAAGTTGCACCTGCCACAGAGCGGGAACTGACGTGGGAAGGAGTCAGGACTGCTCAGCACCCGGTGATGGCGAAGGAGGAGGGTGGTGGTGATGGTCACGGTCATGATGATGGTGACAACGGCATGGCAGGCACCTGCTAGGTTCTGGGGATGCCAGCATTGATGAGAAACGGCTCTTGCCCACGGTGTCTATAAAATAGCCCATCAGATGCAGCAGGAAGTGGTCGACAGAGTAGGTGGGGCCGGGGATGATGCACGGAGAAATCTTTTCCTGGCCGGAAGTTCACACGGGGCGGGTCTGCAGAAGGAGCAGTCCGTCTCGGGGCACAGGGCCAGCGTGGGCTGGGCAGTTGGGGCCGGTGGCCCCGAGCGCCCGGCTGTGCCCCTGCTCTTTACAGAATGTCTCATACTCAGGGTGCATCCTTCCCTGCCCCGCACTTTGAAATGACCCAGCCCGCTGCCCTCTCCAGGGGGCTGTGGCTCGGCAGCCCCACGTGTGACCACGGGCTGGTGGATCTACTTCCCGGAGGATGTACCGAGAAGCCCCTGCGGCCACACACCCTGTGGTACCTCCTCTGACGCAGCGTCTCTCAGTTCCCCGGCTTTCCGACTACTCTCTCTGTGCAACCGGCAGCCTCCGAAGGGGCACCCAGGGATCCTGATCTCCTGGTTTCTGTGTCCTCACATCAGGGCTGCCACCTTGTGCTGGGGCAGTCTGCAGGTTAGCTTATGGCAAAAGTGATCGGATGTCCTACCCTAGCCCTCTCCTCCCTTGCTCCAGGAAAGCCAACATCCAAATCCCGAGCAGCCCCAGGGAGAAGCCCACGCAGGGCCTGGCAGGTGAGCCTAGCGCTGAGCCCTGCGGTCTCCCTGGGGCCTTGAGAGCTCCGGCTCTCACCCTCACTGCAACCTTGTAGGGGCCCTTGCATCCCAGTCACCCTCCTACTCCACCCCCAGAGCCTCCATCCTCAAAGACCAGGGGACAACAAGTGTCTGTCACTGTCTGCATGCTGCCTGGTGGGATGATACATTTGGTGGCAGCTGCTAATGGAGACAGATTGTTTCTCTGTTACTCCTGTGCCCCAGAGGGGAGGGGAGGGCGACCGGCTTCACTCAACTCCCGGCTTCACACAGCTCCAGGGGCGGGCAGGGCTGGGGCTGTGACACCGCTGGACTCCACTCTGCTGGCGTCTGGGCACCCACGGGCACAGCTGAGCTTGCGTGCCGGCTTTGCCAGCTCTCCCTCCTGCAGGAGCCGAGCGGCTCCTCTACCTCCGTGCCCCCCCCCCCAACACACACACACACCAGATGCGGTAGGTGCGTGCCGTGGTGGCATCCACCTGGTAACGCGGTCGTGAGGACCCAGTGTGAGCGCACGCGGTCAGCGGCTCCCCGGGGTGCTGGTCCACCTTGGCACCAGCTCCGGGGAGGTGCTGGCAGACACGCCCCTCGTGCCCCCAGCCCACCCACCGCCCACCCTACCTGGGGCTGGGAGGAGACAGCAGGAAAGCCCCAGCGAGGTTTGCAAAAGAGCAAATCCGATTGTGGCTGCTGCAGTCGCCCTGAATCTCAAAGGCCACCCCGAAGAACCGCACGTGCGGGCGGGACTGCACACACAGACGCGGGCTGAGGCCGCTGGGGACAACTGGTCCCCCTTCAGGGCGGGTTCTCCTCGCACTCGCGGGGCTAAGGCGGATGTCTGAGCCCTTCCCCGGGGCTGCCCTCGCCACGGACGCCCAGCGCTGCGCTCGCTAGGCATGCGCCACGCGCTCCGCGGCCAGGGACATGTCGGGTCCACGCTTTCACCCACGCACCGGGCACACCCAGCAGCGCGGTGAGGGAACCACGCGGGACTCTAAGGGCTCACGGCCTGGTCCTCGGGGCCGCGGCCGGCTACTGAGCATTCTGCCAACCCTGGGATGATCAATAACAGCCGGGGCGGACGGAGGCCCGCAGCCCTGGAGACCCGAGGCACGCCCTGCTGGCCTGCAGACTGGAGCTCCCCCCGGGTCCCTTCTGCCTTCCATCCTGGGCGACACCTGTGCAGTGCCCGCGCCCGGCCACGAGGAGGCGCCTGGAGACCGGGCGGGTGCGGGGTGCACAGCGGTGGCGGGGGCAGCTTGGGTGCCCTGGCTCCCACGCCAGCTGCTGCCTCCTCTGGGCTTCCTGTTTACCCTCTGAGGAGGAGGACAGGTGCTGGGTGTTTGGGAGCAAAAGCTTCCTTTGGCAGGCCAAGGTGCGCCTGGGAGCCGCGCCCGCCTTCCTCTGCCAGGGGATCCCGGAGCACCCGGCCTGCACTGGGCTGCCAGGGAGTAGGGCGCGCGGCAGGGCAGGGCAGGGGCGGGTGGTGGCGGGGCAGGGTGGGGGGCAGCTTCTCCCTCGGCGGGCGCCCCCAGTGTCACCCGGGGCAGCTCTGAGCTGGGCCGAGGGCGGAGTCGCGCGTCCCTGCAGAGCGGCACTGGGTGCGAGTTAAGCCCCGAGGTGGCCGTGGGGTGCCAGGGGCAGTTCCGGCTCCACCTCCGTCACCTCGGCCTTGTGCACCCCTTGTGCTACCGGGAGCTGCTGAGACGCAGGCTGGAGCCGGGGCGGGCGCCTCTCCCGCTGGAATGACCCCGCAGCAGAGCCCAAGGGGCCGCTGGGACCGCACAGCTGCTGCCGCTGGCTTTGTGTCTTGCTGACGTCTGAAGTTTCTCCGGAAATTTCTCCAGCAGGGAAAAGAAAAGGCTTGGCTGTGAGACACTGGGTTAAGCTGTGTTCAGAGGGTGACAGTACTATTATCGTCGTCACCATCATCATCTGTGTGAGCAGCGGCTGCTGATTTACCCAGAAACCCTTCTCTGCCACCCACTCTCGGGGCAGCGGAGTGGGAGGCTCCCGTGGGGAGCAGCCTACTGCAAGTTCGTGCATAAATGGAACCAAGAGTTCGGTTTATTTCGGCGTGAAAGTTTTTGGGAATTTGTGCATAGATTTTGTTTTTCATCAGCTGCATTTTCCACGAACCTTCGAAGCACCTTGACCGTGGCGGCTGTCCAGGTGTGGACCCCGAGCAGGGGACTGCACGTGTGCAAATCGCTGCATCCTCCAGTGGGTGTTGTTCCCGTGTGACAGCCGAGACGTCCAAGCTGGCTGGCTGCGCTCTGGGTGTGCTGTGTTCCAGTGAGGGGTGGGCGCTGGAGGCGTGGTCCTGGCTGCGGCAGTGTTGGCCCCTCCCTGTGTGCTGGCTTCCTGGCTCACCCTACACCTTTCCCTTTTATTCTTTTTTTACTTCGTTTGTTTGTTTGTTTGTTTGAAAAGCAGAGTAGCAGAAAGAGAGCGAGAAACTTCCATCTACCGGGTTCACCCCCTAAGTGGCTGCAATGGCCAGGGCTGAGCCAGGCTGAAGCCAGGAGCCTGGAACTCCATCCAGGTCTCCCACATGGGTGCAGGGGCCCAAGTACTTTGGGTCATCATTGGCTGTTTTCCCAGGCTCATTAGCAGGGAGCTGGATCAGAAGTGGAGCAGCCAGGGCTCAAACCGGCGCTCCAATGTGAGATGCCGGATTGCAGGAGGCGGCTCACCTACTGCGCCAGACCACCGGCCCGCGATCTTTCCCTTGTGTGGTGCTGTCTGCTGTAAGGCCTTCAGCAGAGCCGAGCAGAAGCCAGTGCCCTCGAACCTCCAGGCGTGGGAACCGAATGAACCTGTTTTCTTTGCAAGTTACCCGGCTGCAGGTGTTTTGTTAGAGTCGCAGAAAGCTGAAGCCTCGTGCCGCGTCAGAGGCCACCCCGGCACAGCGGCACAGTGCGGGAGGGAACTACACAAGGGTGTGAATCCCAGGAGGGGGGCGGACTTTGGGGGCCAGCTCGGGGGGGGGGGGGGCCTGGCTTCCTCCCAACTGGGGAGCAGGAATGCAGGCACAGTGGCTGGCCCCACCCCCAGGGGCTGCCGCGACCATTCAGGCTTTAGCAGGGCCAGCGGTTGAGAGCTCCTCCCCTCCTGATGGGCTGTGCTCCCCCCTGGCCCTACCCGCCCTTGTTTGGTTTGAGTAGTTGGGTCTTTGTCTCATCACCCATTCATCCTCCCTGACCTTAGAAAAGCAGATTTCCTAGGGGCACTGGAGCTGAGCTGTGAACGCGACCAGGTGGGAACAGTTTCCTATCCTTGAGAAAGGAGCCCCTGGGAACTGGGGCTGTGAGGGGGCGGAGGCTGGGCTACTGTTTCCTGGCTTTCTTAGTCGAGACATTTAAATTAGGTAGTTTGGGTGGAGGGTCAGGGTACCAAGCACACAGCCAGCTGGCCCTGGGTTTCAGTTCTTTGCCGCTTGTAATGGTTTGGATAGTAGTTTGGAGGTCCCCCAAAAGCTCGTATGTTAAAGACTTAGCCCCCAAAGGCTTATGTTAATGGTTAGTGGGTTAATGTCAATGGCTAATGGGTTAGGGTAGAAATCTGCCCCAGTCATTGATGTTCAGAAAGTGGGTTTACTGGGAGGTCGTAGGTCACTGGGGGTGCCAGTGGTGGTCTCGGGAGAAGGCTGGTTATAAAAGGGTCCCTCTGCCCACGCTCCACTCTCCACCGTGGCCACCCTCACCGGACACTGAACGAATGGAGCCACCCTATCTTCTGTGAGCTCCCCTCCTGCCTAGGTCGCTTTTCTCACTGAAACCGGCTAAGGCATGACTTCCAGTTCACGAGCATGGGTAAATGTCTTAATCTCCCTAAATTTGACTATTGCGTTAAAAATAGAGGTACTAGCTAGCTCTCAAGATTGTGGTGAGAGTTAAATCAGACTCCAGACTTCGAAGCTGCCCAGTAAGTGGCCGTGCGCATCGGAACCGCTGTGCCCTACACAGTAATAACCCCAGCTGTTCTTCTCTGCGTGGCTTCTTAACAGACGAGGGTGGTCAGCTCCAGCCATGGAAGTGGTGATGGTCCCAGGTCTGCCACAGCCTCCTCTGGGCCGTTATCACATCCTGGAGCCCAAGAATATTCAGAGGCCCCGTTTTGGTGAGGAAAGTAATGGAAACAAAAATTTGGGCTATAAAAATTCCAATTTGCAGTTAACCTTTCAGGAAGGTACCTCATCCCCAAGGTGAATGGCCGTGTAGCCTCCTCTCTGTGTCTGCCCATTCATTCCTCCGTAATCGGGCAAGAGTATCCTTTGGCCAGATGGCTGCCCGTCCCCAGGTAGGGGTTCTCTGAGACAGTCGCCTCAAAACACCTCTCCCGAGCGTCTCAGCTGCAAGGTACTTTGTCTTCAAAGACGCATTCCCGTTTCCAAGGCAGCGATTCTGCCTCTTTGTTCGCCCAACACACATTGTCATTCTGCGCAGAGGACTCCCCGCTAAGTTCTGCACTCAGGACACTGAAAGTCACAACTGCAAGACGAGTGTCACCTCCCAACAGCTCCCGCATGGCTCGTCAGCAGCGGGAAATGGAGCATCACAAGGCAGAACTAATTTTCTGCTCTAACAGGGCTTGTGATTAAGCTAAGGGAAAGGCTCTCAGATTCGCCTTCTCTGTCTGCGTGTCTCTTGCCTTTGGGAGTGGCAGGTAGACCAGATCCCCGAAAGACCTCTGCTTGTGAGCCCTTAGACACAGGATGGGAAGTTGGTAAGTCAGGTGTCACTCCCAGCGAGGCATCCCCCGCCCCTACCCCTCCCTTCAGGGGATGAAATCCCCGCTCTCTGCTGAGGTCATTTGCTGGTTAAAGAAGCGGGCAGGGGCCAGCACTGTGGCATAGTGAGTAAAGCCACTGGCTGCAGTGTCGGCATCCCATATGGGCGCTGGTTCAAGTCCCGGCTGATCCACTTCCAATCCAGCTCTCTGCTGTGACCTGGGAAAGCAGTGGAAGATGGCCCAAGTGCTTGGGCCCCTGCACCTGCGTGGGAGACCAGGAAGAAGCTCCTGGTTCCTGGCTTTGGATCAGCACAGCTCCAGCCTTTGTGGCCATTTGGGGAGTGAACCAGTGGATGGAAGACCTCTCTCTCTCTCTCTCTCTCTCTCTCTTTCTCTCTCTCTCTGTCTCTCCCCTCTCTGTGTGGCTCTGACTTTCAAATAAATAAATAAATCTTAAAAAAAATAAAAGTCCAGATGCACCTCACCGGTAAGCCGCGAGGGTGACAGCTGGTCTGATGACCACAGAAGAGGCCACAAGTTCCTGTCCCCTTCTGATAAGCTTATTCTCACTAAAGAGGCCTGGACCATTCGTGAGCCTGGGATGAAGTGACTGCTGGGGACTTGGGGAGAGAAGGGAGTGGCACTGACGCACCCCTGGCTTGGCTTAGCTGAATGCTCCTGCTATGGTTTGGGTAGTTTGTCCTGACGTGGTCCGTGTGCTGGAAGCTTGTGCCTCAAGGGGGCGCTGTGGAGAGGGTGGGACCCCTGAGAGGCAGGGTCCCAGGGAAGGTCATTAGGCTGTGGAGGCATCTGTCCTCATGAGGGGGGTGGGCGTGAGCTGGGACTCTCATGCTCCTTCTGCGTGCAGCCCGTTGCCTTTGCACGTCTCCGCCAGGCTGGGTCAAAGCGAGGGACCCTCTCCAGGGAGCTGGCACCACGGTCTGGACCCTCCAGCTGCCAGACGCAGGAGCCAAAGAAACCGTTTGCTCTGTGAGTTACCAGCTGCATGTTCTGTTACAGCAACACAGCAGGGGGGTGCACCCTCGGCAACCGTCTGTGAGGGCTGTGCGCCCCTGCGTGTGGGCCTGGGTGGCTTGGGCTCCCTGTCACACAACCAGCAAATGACGAGGGCAGGAACGAGGACCGGGCCTGCGGACACCCCGGCCGGGGCCTCAGCGACTTCAGAGTCTGGATGCGTTCACACGGGTGGTCCCTGAAGAGGAGAAGCCAGAGGTAGTCCTGCTTCCAGGGACGATCTTGATCTTGATCTTGATTTCTGACATTGTGAGCACATCGTAAACTCTCAGTTATTGATTTCATGTCTCTTCACTTGGTTAATCTGACCATGAATTAGAAAGCAATGAAGGGAAGGACTGTTATGAACCCTTTTTTGTGTCTCCTGTGCGTTTTCTCTGATCCTACCTGGGAGTCTGGGAATTCAGTTGCCTTCTGACGCCACCCAGAGCAGGCATCCGGTCTCGCAAGTGAAGGGCTCAGTCCCACAAGACCGTCCCCCAGTTCAGACACCAGGCAAAGTTGCAGACCGCCTGCACTTCAGGTCAGCTGGCATAAATTGGAGGTTCCTACCACCCACTCCGCAAGATTGACAGCTTGTGGGACCGGTGCTGTGGTGTAGTGGGTAAAGCCACTGCTGGCATCCCGTATGGGCACTAGTTCAAGTCTCGGCTGTTCCACTTCTGATCTGGCTCTCTGCTATAGCCTGGGAAAGCAGTGGAAGATGGCCCAAGTCCTTGGGCTCCTGCACCTGCATGGGAGACCCAGACGAAACTCCTGGATCCTGGCTTTGGATAGACTCAGCTCTGGCCATTGTGACCATTTGGGGAGTGAACCAGCGGATGGAAGACTTCTCTCTCTCTCTCTCTCTCTCTGCCTCTCTGTATCTCTGCCTTTCAAATAAATCATAAAATAAAATCTTTTTTAAAAAAAGATTGACAGTTTGCTAAATGGCTCACAGAACTTGGAAAGACACTTGACTTACTTTTACCAATTTATTATGAAGGTTACAACTCAGGAAGGAAATAGAAGAGATGTGTGGGGCAAAGGATGTTGGGGGTGGGAAGGACAGGGATGGGCAGAGACTCCATGTCCTCTCCCAGCACTTCATTCACCTACTAGCAATCCACGTCGTCACCTGCCAATCATCCAATCAATCCCTCGAGCTTTGAGACTGTGAACGTCAAAGAACATTGCTTGGGGTCTTGGGGATTGTGAGGCAGGGGTCAGATTCAGGTAGCACTGGTGAGTGTAGGAGATGGGGTGGGGCAGCTCAAACAGGCGCACAGTGCTGGCTTATGACAAAGCAATGAAACTCCCTCTGTAGGAAACTATTATTGGATGTCCAGAAAGAACAGGGCTACACGACTGATTAAAGACAAGAAGAGAATGCGTGTATGTAGTAAGAACACCCATGACATGAGAGCCACGTAGCCTTTGGACATCTGGGCTCTCTGGACATGATGGAACCAGCTGGCCAGTGCAGAGGCCCGGGAGGGCTGAAGGTGACTCTGGGTCCAGACCCGGGCAGCAGATCCAGGTGTGCGCAAGTCCTGCTTTCTGAAGGCCCTCCTAATGCCATTTGAAAACCACTCCCGACGTTGCTTTCATCACGATTTTCCTTTCGTTTTCCCATACCAACACGGAAGCTCTCTGAGTCGCATTATTCCAAAGCCCTCGGAATCTCATTATTTAAGTTGTCACGGAGATCGGCCTCTAGCTCCCCTCCCTTCCCCAGGGGAAGGTCAGCGGGGTACAGCCAAGTCCCCACTCACTAATCACCCGATCTTGCAGGGGACCTCCCACCCCCACCCAGGGGCTGTCCCGGGGTCCTTCTCCGGTCACCTCGTTAGCATGGAGTCAGGAGTGACCTAACGGGGCTTGTTATGAGCGACAAGAGCCAAGAGCCACTCCTCTCATCACCCCGAGATTTCTAGAACAAAGAACAATTATACTTCCTTTTATCCTACACAGCGTCCAGAGCTTACCTGGACTCCAACCGTGCACCTGACCTGTGGTTCTTCTGAGTCTCCCGTGTCTTCCCCCAGGACCTCTCCACTGGGAGATCACTGACGGCAGGAGGTCTCCTAGGGACAGTACCAACAGCAGCGAAGGGGCTGTGGGCCACAGGCTTTCTCTCCAGTTGCAAGGGACAGGTAACCCAGCTCCCACTGCTGCGTGGCTGAAGGAGAACACAGGACCTGCTTGGCTCACGGCGCTGAGACCACACGGCCTCTCACTGTGGAGGACCCTGAGCACACGCAGGTGCCAAGGAATGCTCCCTGCGGTCACACAGTGGCCTCGGAAGCTGTGAGCACCGCACTGCAGCGTCTCCGTGCGGGGGACGGGGCTGCAAGTCCTCAGAAGCCTCCACACTCGTCCCCTGCCTGCCTGTTCTTGGAGCCAGCTGGGTCATGGCTTCAGGCCTGACCCGATCACCTAGCGATGGGGTGGCTTGTGGTAAGGAAAGCGAAATCACCCCTGACACCTGTTAAGGCAGTCGGGCCGGCTGTATTCAGGACAGCATCATGGTATCGGAGCTACCGTGATGGTGGTAGGAAGAGCTGTTGGCTTCATTCCCTAGTCGATAAGGAGAAGTGGGAATTTGTTTTTTTTTTTTTTCCCAGAATCCTTTTTTTTTTAGGGTATACAACTTCATACATTTTGTAAATACAACTTTAGGAACATAGTGATTCTTCCCACCATACTCGCCCTCCCACCCCTCTTCCTCCTCCCTCTCCCATTCCCACTTCTATTTTTTACTAAGATATATTTTCTTTTTTTTTTAATAATTTTTTTGACAGGCAGAGTGGACAGTGAGAGAGAGAGAGACAGAGAGAAAGGTCTTCCTTTTCCATTGGTTCACCCTCCAATGGCCGCTGTGGCCGGCGCGCTGTGGCGGCACACCGCGCCGATCCGAAGCCAGGAGCCAGGTACTTCTCCTGGTCTCCCATGGGGTGCAGGGCCCAAGCACTTGGGCCATCCTCCACTGCCCTCCCGGGCCACAGCAGAGAGCTGGACTGGAAGAGGGGCAACCAGGACAGAATCCGGCGCCCCGACTGGGACTAGAACCCGGGGTTCTACTTCTGTAGTTATTTCTGGCTATTTCCGCTGACGCCAGGCCGGGTTACCGTGTAGCCAAAAGCAGCATCCTCTGGACCATCTGGGTAAGCAAGCTCTTTGAACCTGTTATTTTGAAAGTATAATGTCCACAAGCCCTGGAGGCAGAGGGACTTGTGGTTCTCCACGTGGAGACGCCCAGGTCAGACTGCGCCCATCTCCGCCAGCCTCGTTCCACCAGATCCTCACGGGGCTGCGGTGACGTTTTCCACGGGCGTCGGGCAGAGACGACATTCACCTAACTTTTTTTTTTTTTTTTTTTGACAGGCAGAGTGGACAGTGAGAGAGAGAGACAGAGAGAAAGGTCTTCCTTTTTGCCGTTGGTTCACCCTCCAATGGCCGCTGCGGCCGGCGCACTGCGCTGATCCGATGGCAGGAGCCAGGTGCTTGTCCTGGTCTCCCATGGGGTGCAGGGCCCAAGCACTTGGGCCATGCTCCACTGCACTCCCGGGCCACAGCAGAGAGCTGGCCTGGAAGAGGGGCAACCGGGACAGAATCCGGCGCCCCGACCGGGACTAGAACCCGGGGTGCCGGCGCAGCAAGGTGGAGGATTAGCCTATTGAGCCGCGGCGCCGGCCTCACCTAACTTATTAAAGTATATTGTTACAGCTGTTCTATGTCATTATTATTAGTGCCCTATGCCTGATTTACAAGTTAAACTTTACATTAGAAATACACATCTAGTAAAGAAAGCATAGCCCAGGTAGGACGTGTACCCCCAGTTTCAGGCATCCACTGGGAGTCCTGGAAGCCCTCGCCTGTGGATGAGGGGAGGGTACCATGTACAGGTGTTCCCTGTAACCATCCCCCCCTGAGGTAGCCTTCTCCATCTCTGGGCATCGTCATCATTAGAAAATCCATTTTTAGGCCGGCACCGTGGCCCAACAGACTATTCCTCCGCCTGCAGCGTCAGCACACCGGGTTCTAGTCCCGGTTGGGGCGCCGGATTCTGTCCCGGTTGCTCCTCTTCTAGTCCAGCTCTGCTGTGGCCTGGGAGGGCAGTGGAGGATGGCCCAAGTGCTTGGGCCCTGCACCCACATGGGAGACCAGGAGGAAGCACCTGGCTCCTGGCTTTGGATCAGCGCAGTGCTTGCCATAGCGGCCATTTGGGGGGTGAACCAGCAGAAGGAAGACCTTTCTCTCTGTCTCTCTCTCTCTCTCACTGTCTAACTCTGCCTGTCAAAAAAATATTTTAAAAAATGATTTATTTATTTATTTGAAAGGCAGAATGAGAGAGAGAGAGAGAGAGAGAGAGAGAGAGAGAGAGAGAGAGATCTTCCATCCACTGATTCTCTTCCCAGATGGCCACAATGGCTGGGGCTGGGCCATGCTGAAGTCAGGAGCCTAGAATTCCATCTGGGTCTCCCACGTGGGTGCAGGGGCCCTAGCACTTGGGCCATCTCCCACTGCTTTTCCAGGTGCATCAACAGGGAGCTGGGTCAGAAGCCCAGCAGCCGGGACTTGAACCAGTGCTCATATGGGATGTCATAGAGGATGCGGGAGTCACAGGTGGTGGCCTAACCCCGTTAGAAAATTCATAATGCGATTTCCCTTCCCCTCGTTCATCTTCTGCCTGGAGTTCCAATCTGGTTTTCCTTGAAGTTGTACAAGGCTAGACCAAGGAGTCTCCTCTGAGCCCCAGCTCCCCCTCTCTTTTTTATTTTTTTTATTTTATTTTTTGACAGGCAGAGTGGACAGTGAGAGAGACAGACAGAGAGAAAGGTCTTCCTTTGCCGTTGGTTCACCCTCCAATGGCCGCCGCGGCTAGCGCGCAGCCGCCGGCGCACCGCGCTGATCCAAAGCCAGGAGCCAGGTGCTTCTCCTGGTCTCCCATGGGGTGCAGGGCCCAAAGCACTTGGGCCATCCTCCACTGCACTCCCTGGCCACAGCAGAGAGCTGGCCTGGAAGAGGGGCAACTGGGACAGAATCCGGTGCCCCGACCGGGACTAGAACCCTGTGTGCCAGCGCCGCAAGGCGGAGGATTAGCCTGGTGAGCCACGGCGTCGGCTTAGCTCCCTCTCTTTCAAGCACACTTTCTTTTCATGGACACTGCAAGGGTTTGGATCAGGTAATGTGCAAAATTCCTAAGAATTCTAAAATGTTCACGAGCGAGTGTGGGGTCCCCTCTCCCCTGGCCCCTGAGGACAAAATACCTTTGTCCTTCCCTCAGGTGTGTGAGAACAGAAGGGAGACACATCTGTTCTCTACTAAGAATCACACCTGCCCCCTCCCACCCTGCCCCGGGGGTGGTGCGATGCATAGGACAAACTCTTAGGAGGTGGGGAGGGGGCGCGCTACACGGGCGCTTCTGTGGAAACCAGACAAATTCTCTAAAAGTTCCAGTGCCATTGATAAGCAGCAAGGGACCTATAGGTTACTTGGGTGCCACGGTTATTTTCCACTGAATTTGCTGCAACATATGCTAACCAAGATGCAAGGTTAGCTGCTTGTTCATTAAAACATCAAACAACTGGGTTCCTGATGGATCTCCAGGAGGCAGGGAGGTTTGAAGAATAAAATGCACACGGGCGTCTGAGTGGAGAAAATGAATGCAATTCCTCTGGCAGAGAGAAATAAATTGAACGTACTTTTCCATGGAGTGCCAATCCCCCTTCCTCTCCAGGCTTTCAACATCTTGTTTCTGGGTCTTGAGTATAATTCTTTTTTTTTTAAGATTTATTTTATTTATTTGAAAGATAGAGTTACATAGAGAGGTAGAGCCAGAGGGAGAGAGGTCTTCCATCTGCTGGTTCACTCCCCGAATGGCCACAATGGCCACGGCTAAGCTGATCCAAAGCCAGGAGCCAGGAGCTTCTTCCAGGTCTCCCATGCAGGTGCAGGGGCCCAAGGACTTGGGCCATCTTCTACTGCTTTTCCAGACCATAGCAGAGAGCTGAATTGAAAGTGGAGCAGCTGGGACTTGAACCGGTGCCCATATGGGATGCAGCGCTGCAGGTGCCACAGCGCTGGCCCCAGGTATAATTTACGACAGTTCTGGTGGGTTTGTCGCACTTGTTATAAGTTACCCTGATTTAACCTGGGCCCCATCGGGCCTAGAAATGCCCTGTGACCAGCAATCAGCCAGCATAGAAGACACACAGCACGTGATTCACAAACACTTATGCACTGTCGAATATTCATTATTGTAAATTTCATGTGACCAACTGATCCCCACAGACTGTTTTTGCTTAATTATTGATTTAGTTTTTGCTGAACCCTTGACCTGCACCCCGTCTACAGATGCTGTTCAACCAGGTCTTGGCAAAACTGGACTTGCGACGACTGATCACCATCTGATTCAGCAAAGACCTGCGTGTGTCGTTGACCGCGAGCGCAGCCCAACGTGAGTGCTGAGCGAGTCTTCATCTGCAGAATAGATGGACGGTGAGATTCGTGGCCACTTCATTCGTCTGAGCCGGCTACTGAATCAGGGGACAATTATCAAATACTCGCCGAGTGCCTCGGTTTTCAAACACAACACACCTCCCGGTTCATTGTGAATTCTTTTCTCCATCATTTTCTTTTTTAAAAAGGGGGGGGGGCATGTAGCTCGCTGATTTCTAGTATTTTCCAATTGCCATGGTGCAAGCCCTCCCACCACGGTTGACGTCAAGCTACCGCTGTGACAGCCCTAAGCGGGGAGCTGGGAAGAGGCCTGCAGGAGCTCCCCATTTAGTAGGATTTCTGCCGTCTAGACACAACAGATACAAACAACCGCCAATGCGTAGGCAAGGATAAAAGTAGGAAAACTGCTAGGAAATGATGAATTTTGAGTATTTATTGCATTTTTCCTTCCATCGGTACCACTTGAATGCATACAGTTCAGTATCAAACACTTTCATGGTGTTGTACAGTCATCGCCGCTGTTTGCTCCTACAACTTCCTTGTCACCACAATGGGAGCCCCCTCCCCGTTAGGCAGAAGCACATGCCCTCCTCCCCCCAGCAGCCTCTGGGGTGCTGCATCTGTCTGCATTTGCTTGTTAGAGACGCCACACACACGGAGCCCTCACCAAGTGGCTTTTGTGTGCGACTTCTTTCCGTGAGCAAGATGTTCCCAAAGTGCACCTGTTGCGGTGTGTATCAGAGTCATTCCTTTGCACGGCTGAAGAACGTTCCATTGAATGGGCAGAGCGCACTTCGTCCACCTGGTCATCGTTTGTGGATATTTGGGTTGTCCTTGCCTGTTCGTTCCTGTAGTAATAGTGCGGCTCTGAGCAGTCAAGATCACCCCCGTTTTTAATAGAATTCATTTAGTCATAAGCTTCTGTACTCTGACTTTTAATAACAGCTGTGTTTCCCAACCAGCTTGCAAAATTCCTGACCGCTCAATAACTGTTTTTTTTTTTTTTTTTTTTTGACAGGCAGAGTGGACAGTGAGAGAGAGAGACAGAGAGAAAGGTCTTCCTTTTGCCGTTGGTTCACCCTCCAATGGCCGCCGCGGCTGGCGCATCTCGCTGATCCGAAGCCAGGAGCCAGGTGCTTCTCCTGGTCTCCCATGGGGTGCAGGGCCCAAGCACTTGGGCCATCCTCCACTGCACTCCTGGGCCATAGCAGAGAGCTGGCCTGGAAGAGGGGCAACCAGGACAGAATCCGGCGCCCCAACCAGGACTAGAACCCGGTGTGCCAATGCCGCAGGCGGAGGATTAGCCTAGTGAGCCGCGGCGCCGGCCCAATGACTGATTTTTATGAGCGGACAGGCACTGGCCCCTGCACATCACCAGTTGTCCCCATTTCTACCATGCTAGGCAGATGACAGAGCCTGGAACTTGAATCAGCAGGTGCACGATGTAGGGTCCCCGCGACCTCTGCTGCCCTGTGTCGTTTGAAGACCTCATCCTGGGTCTCGCCTGACAAGTCAGGCTCCTGGGGGAGACGATGCCTGAGCTCCCGGCCAAGCTCCTCCGAGGCCCTGGTGGGTCAACAGGTGAAACAAAGCCAAGTAACCCCGCCCCCAGCAGCTCAGAGGGTCAGCTCTGTCCCAGACGGCTTCATGCTGCCATCCCAGAATACCTGAGACCTGATAAGAGAAGTGTTGCTTCCAGTTTTGGGGGCTGCAAGTCCAAGGCTGAGGGGCCCATAACTGGTGAGGGTCTTCTTGCCATGCGAGCTACACCAGGAGGTGGGAGAGCAAGGGAGCACGTGCACAGGGGAGAGAGAGAGGGGAGAGAGAGATAGAGTAGAGAGAGGAGAGAGAGAGAGAGGAGAGAGAGAGAGAGGAGAGAGAGAGAGGCAAGGAATGAGGCAGGGGTCCAACTCATACTTCTATCAGGAGCACACCCTTACGACGATGTCCCACACTGATTGAACCGCTGCGGTTTGAGTATTTGTATCTCAGAACAGAGGTTGGGTCCCCAGACTCTTGTGTTAAAGGCACTGGGAGGCTGGACACTTAGTCCAGCTGCAGTGCCCGTGAGGAAGTGATTAGATCAGCCTGAGTCACTAGGCTGAATCCTGGTGGTTTTAGAAAAGGCCACAGAACAGGAAGCAAAGACTAGCACACACGCTCCCTCTCTCTCGCCGTGGGACGCCCTGGGCCACCCCAGGACCCTGCCTGCAAGAACACCATCCGAGGCCAGAGCAGTGGGGCCTGCCCGACCTTGGGCTCTGCCCCTCCAGAACTGTGGGCCAAAATCAACCTCTTTGCTTTATGAAGTTACCCTGTCTTATGAATTTGGTTATAGTAAAGAAAACTGACTAATGTGAGCATTCATTCATTCATTCATGAGGGTGGACTCAATCATCTCTCTAAGGCAGGTGTCTAGCTTATCAGATAATATGCTAAGACACCCGTGGAGGCCAGCATGGTGGCACAGCAGCTAAAGCTGCAACGCCAGCGTCCCATATGGGTGCTGGTTCAAGTCTTGGCTGCCCCACTTCAGATCCAGCCCCCTGCTAATAGCCTAGGAAAAGCAGCAGAAGATGGCCCAGGTGTTTGAGCCCCTGTACCTATGTGGGAGACCAGCATGAAGCTCCTGGCTCCTGGCTTCAGCCTGGGGTAGCCCTAGCTGTTGCGGTCACCTGGGGAGTGCACCAGCAGATGGAGATCTCTCTGTCTCCCTCTCTCTCTTTGTAACTCTGTCTTTCAAATAAATTAAAAAAAAAAAAAAAAAAAAACCTTAAAAGAAAAAAAAGAGAGAGCACCTGTGTCCCACGTGGATGTGCCTGGGTTCTGAGGCTCTGGCTCCTGACTCCAGCTTCCTGCCAATGCAGACCCTGGGAGGCAGCAGTGATGGCTCAAGTGGTGGGGTCCTTACCACCCACATGGGCGACCTGGATGGAGATCCCAGCTCCTGGCTCCCAGCCCCTGCCATTGCTGGCATTTGGGGAGTGAACCAGCAGATGGGATTTCTCCCTGTCTGTTTGTGTGTCTCTATGCATCTCCATTTTTTTATTTTTAATTTTTTGGGAAAAGGTTCCACCTCTCCACACTGTTGCATGAGCCCTGGGAGACACGTTCAGACCGCAGGAAGCACCAGCCTCCCGCAGTGCAGGGGCCTTGGTCCCAACCCCGTGGTGGACAAGGCTCCCCCCATCCTTCCTCTCTTCTCCCAGCCGTCTTCCTGCTGACGAACTCACCCCTCCCCGGTCCTCAGCCACGTGCTTTGGGTGCCTACCTGTCCTTGACCACAGCCTGGTCAGGCTCCTCCAGGCTCTTGTTCAACAAGGCCTGGTCCTCGGCCCGGAGCCCAGTGCTGGCAGGGGCCCTGCCAGCCCAGCTGAGCCGGAATCCCTGACTCTCCTCCCGGTCACCCTGGCTCCTTCAGCAGGGGTCCTGTTGTCTGCAGAGCCAGTCTCTCCTTACCCCTGCTGTGTCCTCTTAGGAATTTTCCATCCATCCACCCACCCACACGCACTCTAACTATAAATGCTCACTTCTCTGCAGCTCGATTCACAGTACCTAAGATATGGAATCAACCCGAATGTCCATCAGCTGAAGACTGGATAAAGAAATGATGGGATATGTACACCACAGAATACTACATAGTGGTTAAAAAAAAATCAAATCCTGTCGTTTGCAACACAATGGATGAAACTGGAAAACATCATAGTGAGTGAGATAAGCCAGTCCCAAAAGGACAAATGCCATATGTTCTCCCTGACCTGTGGTAACTAGTCGAACACCTAAAAGGCAATCTGTAGAAGTGAAATTGACACTTTGAGATGCGATGACTCTGAACAGCCCTTGTCTCCGCTGTTGAGGAAGTTTTCTTTTTCATACTACTTGTTGAACTCTTTGTGTAGTCGAGTTAATCTTATGTTTATAATTGAAAATCTATCTTAGCTCAACAGGCTAATCCTCCGCCTGCAGCACTGGCACCCCGGGTTCTGGTCCCAGTCGGGGCGCCAGATTCTGTCCCGGTTGCCCCTCTTCCAGGCCAGCTCTCTGCTGTGGCCCAGGAGTGCAGTGGAGGATGGCCCAAGTGCTTGGGCCCTGCGCCTGCATGGGAGACCAGGAGGAAGCACCTGGCTCCTGGCTTCGGATCCTGGCCATAGTGGCCATTTGGGGGTGAACCAATGGCAAAAGGAAGACCTTTCTCTCTGTCTCTCTCTCACTGTCTAACTCTGCCTGTCAAAAAAAAAAAAAAAAAGTTGCTGTGGCTTGTTATTCAGATCTTGAATAACAAGTGGTTTGAGAAGTGCCTGCAAAGATTGAATTTCTGTTTTAATTACTTTAGACTCCACGGTGGCCTTCCTTTGAGTCTGACCCCATGGAGACGCCCTGCAGGCACCCTGGCTCACAGCGGGGGTCCCTAAGGCATGAGGGCAGCAGACCTTACTGCACCTGCCGGAGCCGTGCTGGGGCTGCTGGCAGCAGTGAGTCGGGGTGCTGCTCTTTACGGGGCTCGTGGTTTTGTGCAGGAGACAGATGTGCCAGCACAGATACGTGACCAGCGTGGCTGGCAGGGCCCTCACGGGGAGACCAAGCGCCGGAGAACCCGGGTTGGGGAGGGGAGGGTTGGAGCTTCAGGTGGAAAGTCCCAGGCCAAGATCATATCCAGACACAGGAATCTTTTTTTTTTTTTTTCCAATTTATTTGCAAAGCAGAGAGAGAGAAAGAGAGGGAGAGAGAGAGATGACGATGATACTGCCCTGCTTGTTAATAATCCTGTGGGCTCGTGCCACCTCTTCAGAGAAGAGTTCGGCATAGTGGCTCCAGTAGACCAGGCATGGTGAGATTTTAAGGATTTTATTCAGTGAGAGGAATGCACAGGGAAGTGAGGGCTTTAATGAGAGGAGAAAGAGAAATCTAGACGCTAAGTTGGGTCCGTACAGGCAGAGAGCAGGCCGGGCGCCCGGTGCCGCAAGCATGCGGGCAGGGAAACAGAGGCAGGGCTGAGGCTGGAAGGTCTGGCTCCAGGAGGCGCAGTGCAACAAGGGTTCAAAAAAGGAGGGGCCCACCGAGCTTCAGGCCTTTTATCCACGCCCAAGGGGAGTGGTTGTGTCGTCTGATTGACAGGTAGGCATCCAGGTGAGGTCAGGTAGGGGTGTGAGAGCACACAGGGGGCGTGGTTTCAGGCTTTAAAATCTAATCAATTCGATATGATCTGGCTGCCTATATCATTGAGAAGGAGAGAGAGAGAGAGAGAGAGAGAGATCCCGTCTGCTGGTTCACGCCCCAGATGCCTGTGACGGCTGCAGCCAGGGTGGAGCTGGGAACTCAGCCCGGGTGCTCCCCACGGCTGGTGGCAATCCAAGCACTTGAGCCATTGCTGCTGTTTGCTGGAGTCGGCGTTAGCAGGAAGTTGGAGTCAAGAGCCAGAACTGGACGTCAAATCCCCGGCTCCCTAATGTGGGTCATGGGCGTCTTAACCGGAGTCTCGAGCACAAAGCCGGATGCGACCCCCGGACGTCGAACTCCCTGGCCAGTGAGCAGACCGACTGCGGGCGGGCGTGGGTTAGCAGAAGGCAGCGGCTTTCTCTGGCTTGTGAAACCCCACGTACAGATAAACTCGGTTAATGTCCCTTCTTCTGTGTGTGCCTGTCGGCCACAAGGTTGTAGGTGGCTTAGTTTCACTCCATCACGTGACTTTCCGTGCCAGCCACAAGCTGTCTAAGAGCTGCAAAGAATTGCATTGCGTGCATATATCAGGATGTTTCTGATTTTTTTTTTTTTTCCCATTTTGGGGCCATTGTAAACAACCACGGGCTGAACATCTTCGTGAACATCTTGGCCGTTAGCAGGCTTTAGGCAGCAATCAGGTCTCTTCCGGGAAGATGACGATGGTGAGGTCACGGAAGGTGACGTGGGAGGTGGCAGAGCTTGGAGATGGAGCCAATGAGAAGCGACGCTGAGGGTCACCAGGCCTGGCCGCACAGCGGTCAGTGGCAGAGGAGGACAGGTCGCAGGATTAGAAGATCCTCCAGGACCCCATGCCAAGGACAGGGCACAAGGTGACAGCCATCCATGCTGTCACGTGATGGCCCACAGCTGGCAGCCACCGTCCTACACTTACACTGGGTCTTCCAGTCCCTGCCCCGTCCCCTCAAAGGGGTGGATGCGCCATCCTCAAATTCACGTGTTAACGGTGAGACGTTTGGGGGGTGATTAGGGTCACGAGGTCACGAGCAGCTTCAGGAGATGAGAAAGAGTGACAGCAGCTTGCACACTTGCTCTGTGTCTCCACGGGACGCTTACAACGCAGCCAGAAAGCCCTCGGTGGGCGGGCAGCAGGGTCCAGAGCCGGAGCTGTCAAGATCCTCGCTTGGGACCCCAGCATCAGTCTCCTGGTTTTCTTAAAGGCGTATTTATTTATTTATTTGACAGGCAGAGTTACAGAGAGAAAGTGGGAGACACAGAGAGAGAGGTCTTCCATCCTCTGGTTCACTCCTTAAATGGCCACGATGGCTGGAGCTGCACCGATCCAAAGCCAGGAGCCAGGTGCTTCTTCCAGGTCTCCCACACGGGTGCAGGGGCCCAAGAACTTGGGCCATCTTCTACTGCTTTCCCAGGCCACAGCAAGGAGCTGGACTGGAAATGGAGCAGCAGGGACTTGAACCCGCACCCATATGGGACGCTGGCACTGCAGGAGGCAGCTTTACCTGCTACACCATAGCGTCGGCCTCATTATCACTCTCTCTCTCTCTCTCTCTCTCTTTTTTAATCTCCTTTGTGAAATATAATTTACAAATCCAAAAGTCCCCTGTAAGTGTTCAGCCCAGGACTGTGTGATAGGTGCAAACGTTGCTACTGGGCCAATCCAAAGCCAGGAGCCAGGAGCTTCTTCTGGGTCTCCCATGCGGGTGCAGGGGCTCAATGACTTGGTTCCATCCTCCACTTCTTTCCCAGGCCATAGCAGAGAGCTGTGTCAGAAGAGGAGCAGCCAGGACTGGAACCAGCGCCCATATGGGATGCCTGCCTGCACTGCAGGTGGCGGCTTAGCCTACTATACCCCAGCACCGGCCCCCAGGGCTCATGCTTGTGGGGAGTACTGGCCTGTGTGTCTCTGGGTGGGATTTTGTATTTGGGCAGATCCCTGGGCCTTGAGTTGCTGGGAGCCATTGCTGGAGCTTCCTGCCTCCCTCCATCAGTCCCACACTGCCCCAGCTGAGCTGGCTCCAAGGCACACGCACCCACAGCTCTTCCCGGAGCAAAGGCCCGACCCCCTGACAGCACAGCCCACGGTGCCGGTCCCGTGCACCCCCCGGGGCACCCAGGTCCTCTGCAGCCCCGTCTCTCGTCTTGGGGGAGCAGGCTGGCCCGGGGTGTCACTGTGCCTCCTGAGTTCTAGTCCAGATGTTGGAGTCCATTTCAAGGTTTCTGTGTCAGTGTCACTGGAGGAGTGAGTAGAAACCGCAGCCCAGCTGTGAGGAAAAGACCAAACACGGTGTGGCCTAGGAATCAGGTGACTTCCGGTGTTGACCGACAAGGTTTTGTGAGCCTCTCCCTAACGCTCAGAGCCAAATCCACAGAGCGTTTCCTGCTGCGAGGCCTCCATGCCTGGGTGTGTGCAGCTCCCTCTCTCCAGAACTTCCATTCCCTACATGGAACAGACTCACGGCTGCTGGGAGAACTCCTACTCATCCTGCAAAACCTTGGTCAGGATGTTCTGCGACGCCTTCCCTGACCCTCCCACCCAGGTAGAATGGGCAGTCCTTCCCTCCTTTGCACACACGTCCACCATCATGTGTGTCACAGATCACCCGCTGATGTGTCTGCAGGCTGCTCACCAAGGTCTATGGTGGAGCCACTACCAGGTGCCTTTTTCTCTCAGTTACACTGAGCACATAGGAGCTCCATTCAGTTTATTTTCTAACTAAACTAAGCCTTTCCAAGCTTCAGGCTTCCCTCTCGTCAAAGGCAGGTGACAATACCTGCCCCAACTAAGCAATTTTTTCTATGACACTAAAATGACTGCTGAATAAAGGCATGGGAGACTCCACAAAGCTCAAGTCCAGCAAACCCTGGCGCGGCCGGAGCACCTGGCGTCTCTGATGGCCCGAAGTTGACGGTATTTGGTTCAGGGAGTGCTCGAGGCTCCCCTAGACCCCGGGGGCGCGCCTGTGCGTGTGGGAGAGCCACTGGGGCCAGTTAAGAACGTCGACTGGGAGCGGAGGACTCAGGCACTGGGACCTCTCCAACCCTCCCCGTTACGGTTGTCTTCATTGTGTTTATTGCTTCCTGCCAGCCGATGGACAGGGCTCACGTGCCCTGGGGACATCATTCCTCTGGAGCCCACCCAGGTCCACCCTCCGTCCTCACTGGCCTTTGGCCAGACCCCAGACCCTAGCCCCTCTTGAAGTGGGACTTGTGAGGCTCTGGGTTTGCACTCACAGAAAGGAATCAGAAGCGGCGGCTGACCCGGGCGTCAGTGCCCTGGGTGTGGCCCCCATCCGTCCACCCCCTGCAGCTGCTACACCAGGAGGTGAGGACACAGCCCGGGCTCCGGCAGAGCAGGGAGGCAGGGGCCTGGGGTCCAGGCATGACCCCGTGTCTGGGGCAGCACTGTCCCCAGCCTGGGGCACACTCCTTGGACAGCTACACCCCACTTCTGCATTCTTTCATCTAGTGAGTTCTGGGTCCCATTGTTCTGGCAACCCTACCGCAGCCAGCACCCTGACCAACGCTTCGCTCTCCCTTGCTACCGTGTTCCTGGCGCCTAAAATCCTGCCTGGCGCCTAGAAGCTGCTCAGACGAACACTTGCTGTGCAGACGAATGGAGCCAGAATGCCTGTGTTTGAATCACCGACGCGCCAGTGGCTCGGACCCCGTGGGCCTCAGTTGCTTTACCTGTAAAATGGGGATATTGACGGAAGCTGCCTTTGGACCATGGAGAAGGTTGAGACACCGTTCGAAGCGCACGGAGCAGCGCCCGACATCACTACTTTATTATTTCATTATCCTTGCGACTGCACCAGCGCCACGTTGCCTCCACCTGTGGGGGCTTCGCGTTCGATTGGAACCTGCAGGGGAGAAGTCCTGGCTGCTGGGGTCATGGCCGGGTCTGCTTCTGCCATTGGCTGGCACAGACCAAGTGGCACCACCCAGGAATTGTGTGTGCAAGAACTCCGGGTGTTGGCTTGGGGAGATGCATGTAAATTTATGCAAATATAATGCAAATTAACATAAACAGCCTCCTTGTTTCCTAGAGTGGCTTTCCACTCTCCCACCTTCAGTTACTCAGGTTTCCACGCCCGCAGGGACAGAGGGTGGGGGCCGGGCAGAGGCAGTGAAACTGCTCAGCTGTCACAACCTGTGTCTGATAAAGGATCAAATCCCAAATCCAAGCTCCGAGGGGCCAGCATGGTGGCAAAGCGGGTTAAGCCACAGCCTGCAGTGCCAGCATCCCATGTGGGCACCAGTTTGAGTCCCGGCTGCTCCACTTCCAATCCAGCTGCCTGCAAATGTGCCTGGGAAGGCAGTAGAAGATGGCCCAAGTCCTTGGGCCCCTGCCCCTGTGTGGGAGACCTGGAAGGGGCTTCTGGCTCCTGGCTTCGGATTGGCACAGCTCTGGCTGTTGCGGCCATTTGGGGAGTGAACCAGCGGATGGAAGATGGTTCCCTGCCTCTGCCTCTCTGTAACTCTGCCTTTCAGATAAATAAATAAATCTTTTAAAAGTTACATAATCATGATTGAGTGATTGCGCGACTATGGAGCTTTGCACCTCAGGCCACAGGAGCTGCCAAGGCGGGCACAGGAACTCGTCCCGGGTTTGGACACATCGGGGGTCCTGGGAGCCCATCAGCCGTGCGAGGGTGCGAGGCTTGACGTCTGTGACGTGGCCGTGGTGACCCCTGGCTGGTCCCGCTGACAGTGGCTCTGAGGGCCAGCAGCAGCGATGGCACCAGGAGGCTGAACATCTTGTACCTGGTCCGAGAGAGCGGCCGGACCACCGCCCTCGGTACAGTGTGAGAGGCCGCCGGGCAGAGCGCGGTCCTCGCGTGGCTGACCAGCCCGGCCGCAGCATCGCTGGGATCTCAGAATCACTTGTTCATCCACGCATGCGCGCATTCATTCATCCCTTTAGGTTACACTGAGCACCTGCTCCGGCCAGGGCCCTGTGCTGGGCTCCAGCCCAAGGTCCTCTTCCTCCTGGCCCTGAGCTCAGGCTCGGCCCAACAGACGAGATGGACACGTGAGCCGTCAGCACCAGGTTGGGAGGGATCCGGAGGGGGACGGCCTTGGCCGCACCCGGGAAGGTCAAGGCCGCACGGAGGACTGCGTGGCGGCCCGAGGCGAGAGCAGCAGCCACCAGGTGCACCGGCAGCGGGAACGCTGCGGGCCAGGCCACCGAAGCGTGAAGCCGCGTGGTCACCTTCTCCAAGTCCAGCTTGGAAAACACGGTCATCGGAGTCAAGCCGGTTCCTTCCCAGGCTCCCCAGCCCAGGTGGCCCTCACGCCTCCACCTGCCGATGACTCGGAGTCCCCAGGGGGGTTTTTGGTGTTTCTGCCCACGCCGAGTCCTTGAGCCTGTTATCAGCTGCGGGAACCTGTCCCCCAAGGAGACTGTGAGTCACCCGAGGACCCAGGCTGCCTGGTCTGTCACTGTCACCAGGCACGGAGCTCAGTGCCTCCCATTGGAATATTTTAAAAATTCTGGGAGGTTTGGGAGGGAGAGGGCGAGGGCAAGAGTGGATGTATGTGCTGCCACCTGCTGGTTCACTCCCCGGTGGCCCAGACAGCCGGAGCTGAGCAGAGCCTGAAGCCGGTCTCTCAGTCCGGGAGGGGACCTAACTACGTACAGGAGCCGTCACCACTGCCTCCCTGGGTGCGCCTGAGCCGGAAGCCGGGTCAGGAGCTGCAGCACGAATTACACCCAGGCTCTCAGCCGCGAGGGCAAATGTCCACTCCCTTCTTTGGGACATCACTGTCGGCAGGAGGTGTCCACGGGGTGAAAACCTCCCCACCTTCCTGGTGCTACTATTGTCCCCCGGGGGCTCTGACGTCACGCCAAGTGCCCATCCGCACTTGATCTCGCCGAATCCTCTCCATAGCCCCCGGGTGGGTGCTGAGTGCCCATTTCACAGATGAAGCCACTGAGGCTCAGAGAGACTATTTCCCCTGCAGAAGAGAAGCAGGCGCGAGGTGGTGGGCCCAGGATTCGAGCCCAGACTGACTGGTCCAAAGGCCAAGGCTCCCATGTCAGCACACTTAAAAAAAATTACACGTTTGCTACCAACCTGGGCGTCTTGAGCTCTAGACAAACCGGCATTATTTCTTTTCACAGTCGCCTCCCAGGCCCTGGGCGCCCCCATGTCTAGCATGGAACTGCTTCTCTGGCATGGAGCATGAAGGGGCCCAGGGACTTGTTCAGGCTAATCCTGGAGGGCTCCCTGGAGGAAGCCAAGTTTCCTGAAGCAAACTTGGAACATAGTGAAAGACAAGCCAGGGAGAGGGGTAGATGAAGCTCGAAGGTCAACATGACACAGCTGTTTGGGGGGTTCTGCACGACACTGATGGAGTAAGAGGAACCAGAAATGTGTTTGGAGGCGGCTCAGGCTCAGCCAAGAGGCTGGTGGGAGATTCATTCCCTGGATCCAGCCAGGAAGCGAGAGGAAGAGTTTTTATTCTGTGACTTGGGGCCAGGCTTGCCAGAGAGTAACTAGAATTAAGAATCAGCTGTGAGCGGTACAGGCGGCAGGTGGCGCCCCCTGGTGGTAACATGGAGGAACTCGGGTTTGGCCAGTTAGTGGGAGACAGAGACCCAGCAGTGTCCCTGAAGCAAACAGCAGGTTCCCCCACGTTAGACTGCCCCAGGCGAAGGGCTAGAGTGTGTCTCCTCTCTTGGGGCCTCAGAGGTGTCCTCGTGCCTCCTGCCCAGGCAGCGAGGCACTGATCAGAAGCAAGACGAACCGGCAGCCCAGTGACATCACCAGACACCCGCCACACTCGCGTCATTCAAACATCGCATTCACACGGAGATTCCCACTCGTGCACACAGCATCCTGGCATCACGTGGGGCCTGGGATTCTGGGTAATTCATTCATTTATTAAAGATTTACTTACGGGGCTGGCTCTGTGCCGTAGCGGGTAAAGCTTCTGCCTGCGATGCCAGCACCCCGAATCGGCACCCATTTGAATCCTGGCTGCTCCACTTCCGATTCAGCTCCCTGCTGATGGCCTGGGAAAGCAGTAGAAGATGGCCCAAGTGCTTGAGCCCCTGCACCCACATGGGAGACCCAGAAGAAGCTCCTGGCTCCTGGCTTCAACCCAACTCAGCACTGGTTGTTGAGTGAACCAGTGGATCGAAGACCTCTCTCTCTGCCACTCTTTCAAATAAATAATTTTTTTTTCAAAAAAAAATTTACTTATTTACTCATTTGAAAGGCAGAGTGACAGAGAGGGCAAGAGCAAGAACAAGACAGAGAGAGAGGTCTTCCATCTGCTGGTTCACTCTCCAATTGGCTGCAATGGCCAGAGCTGCGCCGACCCGAAGCCAGGAGCCAGGAGCTTCTTCCGGGTCTCCCACGTGGGTGCAGGGGCCCAAGGACTTGGGCCATCTTCCAGTGCCTCCCCAGGCACATTAGCAGGGGCTTGATCGGAAGCGGGACAGCCAGGACTTGAACCAGCGTTCTGATACGGGATGCCGGGATCAGAGGTGGCGGCTTAACCCAGTGCACGAGCCGGCCCCGTTGGTTCACTCCGATGTCTGGTCCGGTGACCCTACAGGAACAGCCTTATTCTGGATTGATCTGGCTTACAGGGATTGGGCTCTGCCTGGAGAGTTTCTGGGGGCCACCATCCACACAGCTCCCCAAGGCCCCGCCCTGGGCAAGGATGAGGCGACAAGACAGGGAGTGCTCTGTAGCTCCGGCGAGGACTGCTGCGGGAGCTGGGGCAGCCTGGGCATCCGGCGCACAGCATCCCGGCCCTTGGGCACTTGCCACACCTGTTTGAGGCTTCCACCAGCACTCACAGGGCGTGCAGCCTCTGAGAATGGCTCTCTGGCGCTGCCTCCACACCGGCTTCACCCGAGGCGGCGTTGGTCCTCCCATCGGGAAAGGCTCCCTCCCGGGCAGGGCTCGCAGGCCAACACCGGCGCAGGCGGGAGCTCGGAATCCTGTGTCTATTTCCAGCTCTATCAGTGACTCAGAGCGCAGAGCGCGCCCTTGCTGAGGTCACGGCTGTGCGCGTCTTGCCAGGGGCGGAATCAGAGGTGGCAAAGTGTGCATTTTCCCCAGGGACGCCAGGAATCCCTGCTCCCCGGGGACTCCTGCCATGCCTGGCCCTGCCGATGGTCACCCGCACAAGAGCAGCTGAGCTTTGGCTTCACCAAGCTTTGGGGACACGCGGATCAAGAAGCAAGTGACTCCTGCGACAGCGAGGCTTCCGGCCACGTCCCCACCAGCTCCCACACCAGCAGCTCCCCCACCTGGAGGGCGGGCTTGCCCCCTGTTTCTGGATGAGGTCGGCCACGGCTGAGAATGGCATGTTCATCGCTTTACTGTGTCTCTGTTTTACGAGGCACAGACAGCTAAGCGCTCTGCCTTCATTAAGCAGAAATTCATCCCTTTTCATTCATCAAAGTCGTTAAAATTTCCGCTCACCCAAAAAGGACTGGAGCTGCCCACCCCGTTCACGGCCAAGACCTGCAGCATCTACTCCCGGTTATTTCCTGGCAGCTAAAGGGGCACTTTTCACCAGACTTGGTGCAGCTGTGACAACAGTTTATCTTCTAGGGGCCCAGGAACCTGGGTTGGAATAGTCCCCAGACACTTCCCAGGGGCCCCGTGAACTCTCCTGTGGCTAGCGTCGAGGTCAGGGTCAGAGCCGGGGTCCTGACCACTGGGCAGGCAGGAGGCGGGGCTGTGAGCACACTCAGACCCACAGGCACACGACTGCACCTGTGCCAGGCCACAGCCCAAACCCAAGGCTCCCGAGGGCTCAAGCCAGGCTGGGGGGAGCAGTCTGAGGCTGGAGTCATTTCAGGGAGGAGGCGGGGGATAGCATTCATTCTGCCACCTGCCTGTGCTTTGTGTGGCTGCTAACAATGTGTCATTCATGCAGGCTGAGGCAGGCACCCACCTCCAAAGCACCAAGGATGGATCAGTGGGGGGCCGGGGAGGGAGGCTGAGCTCAGAGGACAAAGGTGGGGGGGGCTGGGAGAGGGAGGAGAGGTTCCCCCACCCCCACCCCGGGGCTCCTGCACTCTCCTCTGCTGAGCCCTTGGCGCTCCTCCAGAGGCTCAGCTGTTTGATCCAGAGGCTCAGAGGCATCAAGACTTTGGAAAAAAACCCGGGGGCTTAGCTTCGTGGCTCCACCAATCCCAGGCAGGGCCGGGGGCCCGGGGCAGGGTCTTTGGGGGCCTGTGGCCCTGGCAGCTGTTCCCTGGGTTATTTTGGTCCCAGGGGAGCATGTCCATTCCAGGATATTTGGACCAGAATAGCCAACATAGCAGGACAGCCTCCTGGTGGCTCTGTGGCAACCTCCCCATTAAGAAGTTTCTAGAAGAGGCTGGGGCAGAGGGAGAGGAGTCCTCCCCCCTGTGTCTGAGGCTGAGTCCACCCTGCCAGGATTTGCTCCTTGGCCACACCCCTCGGCCAGCAAAGCCCGGGGTTTCCTAGGGAAGGGATGGGGCTGGTGTTAGGAGCTGCTTCCATTCGCTGTCCCCTGCACCCGCACCCCAGGAGCTGGGGAGACAAGCATTTCACACTCGGGGCTCACCTGGTTCAGAGAGACAAGGGCACGGGTCTCTGGCCACGAAGTTTGGAACTCAGGCCACAGTGCCTCTCGGTTGGGCCTGGGGACGAGCGGGCGCGGATCCCGGCCCCAGCAAATAACAGCCAGTTCCGTGGCGTAGCACGGAAAGTGCTGAGTGGCCCTGGCCTTCCCTTCGGGCCACGGCGGGGGCCTGGCAGCCGCCCGCCTCATCCCCCCCCCTCCTCCTGGAGTCGGCCCAAGCGCAGGTGGAAACGGGAGAGGGAAGACCGACCACCCCCGCCCGCCGACCCCTGGCGCGAACCCTGAGGGCTCCTCCCCGCGCACACCCAAAGGGTCCCAGGTACGGCTCAGTCCGGCCACGCGGGGGAGACGGCTTTGAGCCCAGGCGGGAGCGGCTCGGGGCGCGGGGTGCACGCCCCCTGGAAGCTGCTCGGTGCTGCGCGAGGGAGCTCAGTCGTCGCGTGCCGCCCGCCAGGTCCGCGCGGCGAGTCCAGGGCTCGGGGCCTCGGACGTAAGCAGCCCGGGAGGGGGCGCGTTGGACTCCCGCGCCCGTCTCTCCGCCGGGATTTCGCAGCGGGCTGATTTCCTGTGCGGGTAAATCCACCCTCCCCGCCTCTCCCCGCTCCACCCCCGCCCCGCCCCGCCCCGCTCGGTCCGGCCGCGTAGCGCTCGGTCGCCCCCGCGCGCCCGGGCGCACGCCCTCCCCGCCCGGGCAGCCCTCCGGCTGCCAGCGTCCCGCAGCCGGGACCCCCGGCGCGCTGCCCAGCGCCAGGGCTCGCCCGGAGAGCCGCGTCCGCGTCGCCGCGGCCGGCCGGGGCCCCTCGGCCATGCGCCCCCGCGCCACCTCCCGCGTCCCCGCCGGCGCCGGCGCCGCGCTCCGGCTCTGCAGCCTCCTGCTGCTGCTGCTGCTGCCGCCGCTCCGGCCCGGGTACGCGTGCCCCGCGGGCTGCGCCTGCACGGACCCGCACACCGTGGACTGCCGCGACCGCGGGCTGCCCAGCGTGCCCGACCCCTTCCCCCTGGACGTGCGCAAGCTGCTGGTGGCCGGCAACCGCATCCAGCGGATCCCCGAGGACTTCTTCATCTTCTACGGCGACCTGGTCTACCTGGACTTCAGGAACAACTCGCTGCGCTCGCTGGAGGACGGCACGTTCAGTGGCTCGGCCAAGCTCGCCTTCCTGGACCTCAGCTACAACAACCTGACCCAGCTGGGCGCCGGCGCCTTCCGCTCGGCCGGGAGGCTGGTGAAGCTGAGCTTGGGCAACAACCGGCTGGCGGGGGTGCACGAGGCCGCCTTCGAGACCCTGGAGTCCCTGCAGGTGCTGGAGCTCAACGACAACCGCTTGCGCAGCCTCAGCGTGGCCGCCCTGGACGCGCTGCCGGCCCTGCGCAGCCTGCGCCTGGACGGGAACCCCTGGCTGTGCGACTGTGACTTCGCGCACCTCTTCGCCTGGATCCAGGAGAACGCCTCCAAACTGCCCAAAGGTGAACGGGCCGGGGGCGCTGGGCAGGGAGCAGGGAGAAGCCACCAGGGTGCGCAGTGCGCTGGGGGGCTTCAGGTTGACACTAAAGAGGAGGCAGCTCCAGCCGCTGCTGCCCTGGCAGGTGCCGGGGGAGTGGGCTTCCTGGGTCTGTGCCCCAGGGCGAGGCGGGGAGGGACCCCTCAGGAGTTCTCCGCAGTTGCTGGGCTCTGAGGCCTGTGTCTTCCCCTGTGTCACCAACCACCCCCTTTCCCAAGTTAGAGACCCGTGAGGTCTCCCTTCCTGGGGCCCAGGAGCGCTCACTGGGCCTGGTGGGTGCAGGGGGCTCCTAGGCGCCCTCAGCGCCCAGGTCATGGTCATGGTGAGTGAGACCGCGGGTTCCTGGTGCTCTCCAGTGGCCCCAGATCCTGAGCTGGCCTCTGCCTCTCATCCCGTTTGCTCCCGGAACAGGTGCAGTCCTGATTGACATTTCCCTGGCTTCTCAGCCCAGATGTGCAGACACAGCTCAATTATTGTCGGGGGGGGGGGGGGGAGGACGGGCGCACCCACTTGGCAGATGGGGACACGAGGGCCCAGGGAGGTGGATGGGGGCTCGGGGATGGGCAGTGGGAGTAACGCGGCAGCCAAGCTGGGAAGCGGAGGATCCTGGCACCCACGGGATGAGCGCCCGACAGGGGCAGGAGGATGACCTTGCCTTTGGGGGATTCCAGCCTCCACTCAGGAGCCTGTGAGCACTGGGGCCGGCAGGGCCGTCTCCCAGCCAGACCCTGCCGCCCGCTTTGCCCCTTGGGTTCTGGCAGTTAGAAGCAGAGCTGCGAAGCACACAGAACCATCAGTGGGGACACAGACGCAGGGGGAGCCTCTGTCTTTCACGGCAATTCAAGGCTGCTGCTTGCTTGGGAGCTGAATCCTTGTGCTCCTGGGCTGGTTCCCTACGTCACAGGCACATACCCGGCGTCTCCGTGGCCGTTCCTCGGCCAGACGGCCCAGGCTGGCTCTGTCCTGCGAGCATCCCTAAAAGGACCCGGCCTGCCAGGCGCAGAGGGCCCCAGCTTTATACACTTTGCCTTCATTCACCTGCCTACGTCCCCGGCCTCTCCCCCCCAGAACACGCTGGCCCAGAGAGAGGGGTAGGGCTGTGCCCTGGTGCTGCGTGCTCATGGTTCGTGGTTGGTTGGGTTGGTGCAGTTGGCTGCCTTTGTTTTCCAGAGGAGGACAAGGTGTGACAGAGCCAGGAGCACCGAGTTTTAGTCTCTGCTCTGCCATGAGTGGCCGTGACCTTGAACAGGCCACTTCGCCTGTCTGGGCCTCGGTTTCTTCAACTCTAGGTTGACCTCTGAACTGTCCGCTGCTTTGGAGTCCGAGGAGCTTGAGATGAGAACAGGCTTAGGATCTGGGTGACTCTGGGCAGGTCACCTGAGTCTCTTGAACCCCACCATCCTCGTGCGTGAAATCGGGGTGCAGGTAACAATGCAGAGACCTCGCACAGGTGGACGTTAGGATGGAAACAGGGTCATGTGGGTGCAAGAGCAGCATTGCACCCTGCCCGACCTGAGGTGCAGGAAGAGAACAGGTACCAGGACGGGATGCGAGGCTGGGAGTGGGGGCGAGGGGCAGGTGCAGCGCCAGGAAGTGTCCGGAGGCCTGAGAGTGAGGTGAGTGTTGGAGGAGAGCACCCCAGGGGCAGTGCCGCGGGCAGCCTGGTCTCCCTGGGTGGCCAGCGCAGTTCCTCTCCACAGCCCCACCTGTGACCCCGCAGGGGCGTAGCTGGTGGAGACTAGCACAGGCCTTGCAGTGAGAGAGCCGGGTTCAGAACTGGCCTCGGAGTGACGGTCCCAGGCAAGTCTCTGCCCTCTCTGAGGTCCGTTCAGGCGTACCCTCCAGCGTGGGTGCCGCGAGGGGCACAGCAACAGCGCCTGGCACGAGTGGAAGTCGTGACCCGCAGGCGCCGTCCACGCCCCTCCCTCCTGGGGTGCATTTGTGCTGTTGCTTGCACTTTTCACGGAGCCCACGAGCCCAGCCTCTGCCACCAAGCTGCGTGACTTCCACTGTCATGCTGCCTCTAATTCTTCCTAGTGTGCACCCCAGCGTCCTCCCCCGTGCAAGGGGATGGCACGGCACCTGCCTCCTGGGGGCGTGGGGAGGGCTGTGAGACACTGAGAACAGCGCCTGGCCCACAGTGAGCGTTCTGCTCTCGTCCTGCGCTTGCTGGGCAGCCTGAGTGACCTGCCTGCCGGCCCACGGAGCTGGGGGGGCCCTGGGACCTCCTGGTTCCAAACCTCCAGCTCCCTGCCCGAGAAAGTCAGGCTCCGTCTGGACACAGCTTCAGGGCCCCCTGTGCCACTCCCAGGGGAAGGAACCACAGGCAAGAACAGAGCAACCCTGGCTGTCGTCCCTGCCCCCCGCCCCCTCCCCAGAGGAGCTGGAGGGAGCCAGAGCTGCCTCCCGTGACCTTGACTCACTCTGACAGTTGCAGAAGTGTGTTCCGGTGCCAGGTGAGCCTCCCCTGTGGCCACGGCACCCGGAGCAGGAAATACAGATACAAAAGCCAGAGCTCACTCAGTATCCTCTTACCGAGTGGCCACAGCGGGAGGCAGGGACTGGCAGCTGAGAAGGTCCTTAGTCCCCTCCATCCAGACTCCCAAGGCCTGAGTCTGAGGCTCAGCTAGGAGGCGGAGCCATCCTGCTGAGGAGGCGAGAGGTCGAGTGGATGCTGGGATGCCCAAGCCATGGAACAAAACCAAACCAGAAAAAAAGGAAAACCCAAGAGGCTGAGGATCCTCGGACCTCATGCCCCAGATGTCCATCAGTATCTGGTGTCGGATAAATGACGAACAATATTTTAATGTCAGTATGTCCCCGGCGATAGCTGGGACATGCATAGACACAAGGCAGTCTCTTATTTTTCTGAAATCCACCACGAATTGGCATCCTGGGTTTGATCGGCCTCCCCAGCACCTCCATCAGGGGTGTCTCTTTGCGGAGTTGTCCTGTGCCCGGCAGGTACCTAGTTTACCCGGCAGGAGGCAAATGAGGCGGGAAGAAGTGAAGTGGGTTGCACGAGGTCACGGAGTGAGTGGTGGAGATGAACTTGAAGTCTGGAGCGTCCAGCCCGACACCTGCTTCCATCTGGTTGGTGTGGAGAGGGAGAGCGAGACTGTCCCCACACTGCCCCGTCCTCCTGAGTCTCTCACTCTTCCGGGAGTGACCTCCAGGGGCTGTCACCAAGCAGACAGAGCCCATCACTCAGACCTGGAAGCCAGTGGCCTCAGAGATCACCCGGGTGACACAGGAAGTAAAGACACAAAAAGGGGCAGCTTAGGGGTGTCTCTGAAAACACCCTCTGAGAACCACGTGTTTGAGGGGCAGAATTCTGGGCCCCCATACCTACTTCCTGAATGAGTGGGGGGGGTCGAGGCCTGGGGACCTGCATTTTAACAGTTCCGCCCCCCCCAGGGGTTCCTGTGCACACTCCACTAAGCACTCCTGCTGCTCAGAGGGAGGGCTTTTTGCTGGATCTGTGGCTCTGTCACTCAACAGCTGTGTGACCTTGTGTAAGTTGCTTGTTGTCTCTGAGCTCCACGTCTCTTTAGGAAGCCAAGGAACATGGGCATTGGAAAGTCTGCAGTTGCCAGGGAAGGGGGTTCCTTTTTATTTAAAGATTTATTTTATTTATTTGAAAGACAGAGTTACAGAGAGGTAGAGACAGAGAGAGAGGTCCTCCATTCACTGGTTCACTTCCCAGATGGCTGCAATGGCTGGAGCTGCGCCAATCTGAAGTCAGGAGCTTCCTCTGGGTCTCCCATGCAGGTGCAGGGGCCCAAGCACTTGGGCCATCTTCTACTGCTTTCCCAGGCCATAGCAGAGAGCTGGATTAGAAGTGGAGCAGCCGGGACTCAAACCAGCGCCCATATGGGATGCCGGTGCTTCAGTCCAGGGCTTTAACCTGCTGTGCCACAGCACCGGCCGGAAGGGGATTCTTGTCTTGGTTTTCCAGACGGGGAAGTTGAGGCCGCAGAAGGCCAGGTGCTTCTCCAAGGCTCTGCTTCTGCCGGACATCAGGGGACTGCCGTCTCTGCTGCAGGGTGGGGCTGGAGAACCTGGACAGCCCAGGGCCCTGGCTAGCGAGCCTGAGGCACTGTTGCAGGGTGAACACACCTTCCACACGCTGTCCCCAGCCTGGGTTCTGGAACCACTGGGAGACAAAACCACTGAAGAGAAGCCAAAGCCAGCAGGTGCCTGGGTGCTTGACCTGTGAGGTGCATGCGGTCACAGGAGAGGCCCGTGCAGGTCTCCAGGTGGGGGGCTGACCTTGCTGAGGGCCCCTCTTGCACCTCCCTGGGTAGTCACTGCCACGTGTGGCCTGCACGTCCCAGCCCACAGCACTGGGGAAGAGATGGGAGCTGATTCTCTCATCCTGCGGCCTGGACACAGGGAGGTCCAGGGAGGGGCCGGGAGGAAGGATGGACCAGGGGCAGAATGGCGCAGGGCCGTGTGTCATGCCTGAGGTCTGCTCACCCAGGCCTTTGTGTGGGGACCACCTTCTAGAAAATACCCACTCTTAAGTGCTTGGAGCATCCAGGCATTCGGGGCTGGGGGAATCGCAACAAGCCGCACCTGCTGGCCTGGCCAGGCCTGGCTCAGGGCTCGCTGGGGAGCCCACCCCCACGTCCCAGAACCCCCTGCCCTTCTCTGATGTCAGATACGCGGAGGGGCCTGGGGTGCTGTAGAGGCGTGGAAACCTCGCATCGCCCTGAGAAAATCGATGGTTTTTCAGCCGAGGGGACAAATGCGGATGCTTGTCTGAGGGTCACCTTGCTCCTTTCTCCCAGGTGCCTCCAAAGTGACTCTGTGTCTTTTCCTTTCCTTTAGGAAATGAATAAAGGCAGCTTGATTTTCCCGATGACAAACATAGCGGGCTTCTGTTCCGGGGCGGGGGGGGGGGGAGCAGACACCACCAGGAAGAAAGCGGGCAGCAGCCCAGCGCCCACCGCGACTAAAGCTTCCTCTGTCCTGTTTTCCTCCACTGCACATATTTATTTTTTTTGACAGGCAGAGTGGACAGTGAGAGAGAGACAGAGAGAAAGGTCTTCCTTCTGTTGGTTCACCCCCGAGTGGCCACTGCAGCCGGTGCACCGCGCTGATCCGAAGCCAGGAGCCAAGTGCTTCCATCCTGGTCTCCCATGGGGTGCAGGGCCCAAGCACTTGGGCCATCCTCCACTGCACTCCCGGGCCACAGCAGAGAGCTGGACTGGAAGAGGGGCAACCGGGACAGAATCCGGCTCCCCGACCGGGACTAGAACCTGGGGTGCTGGTGCCGCAGGCGGAGGATTAGCCTATTGAGCCACGGCCAATATTTTTAAAGAAATTGATAGTGTACCTTTTCTACATGACTTTGCTTTTTAATTAATCTTTTAAATATTTATTTGTTTATTTTGAAAGCCAGGGTTGGCGAGGGAGAGAGGAAGAGAGATCTTTCATCTGCTGGTTCACTCACCAAATGGTCACAATAGCCAGGGCTGGGCCAAGCCGAAGCCAGGAGCCAGGAGCTTCTTCTGGGTCTCCCACATGGGTGCAGGAACCCAAGGACTTGGGCCGTCCTCTACTGCTTTCCCAGGCGCATCAGCAGGGAGCTGGATTGGAAGTGCAGCAGCCGGGACTTGAACCCATGCCCACATGGGCTGCAGGCATCTCAGGTGATGGTTTAACTTGCCACGCCACAATGCTGGCCTCTGATTTTGTTCTTTTATTTAGTTGTGAGCTTCCTGTCATTACAGTTCTCTGAAAATTTAGCTTTTCACGGCCATGGGAAGGGTCGTTTCGTAGATGTGTTAACTGAGCCTGTCTCCAGTTATTAGACATGGGGGTCGTCTCTTCTGTTTGTAAACTTAGTGCTGAGCTGGGAGTCCTCCTATCAGAACTTGAGAAAGTTCACAGAGGGGTGGGCATTGGGCTCAGTGGTTACACTGCTGCTTGGGACGCGTCCACCCCGTCAGAGTGCCTGGGTTCGAGTTCCAGCTCCACTTCCCATCCAGCTTCGTGCTAGTGCACATGCCAAATGCCCACAACAACCAGGGCTGGGCGCTGCCGAAGCCAGGAGCTCGGAACTCTCTGCAGGGACCTAAGCACTTAAGCCGTCACCTGCTGCCTCCCAGGGTGCACCTGAGTGGGACGTTGGGTCTGAAGCGGAGGAGCCGGGACTCGAACCCCGGCGCTCTGATATGGGATGCAGGTGTCATGAGCAGCGGCCTCACCGACCGCATCGCCGTGGTCCCCAGCCACTCTGCCTCCAGCACATTTCAACTAGAAGGCGAACACCGTCAGCATTAGAGTCTGGGTGTGGCTTTGTGGATTGTGATTTTAAACCATATTTTCTGATTCCCTGGGTGAAATAATGACATCTCTCGCTGCTGGCTCCCGGGCCGTGCGTGCACATTCTGTGTTCTGTGTGTGTGTTTGGATTCCTAAGAGAATCGTGCTCCCGAGCGGGGTTGGCTGAGGTCTCAGCTGCTCTCGCGACTGTTCTGTCTCTCCTGTCCCTGGCGGGGCTGTGCACGGCGTGTGTGCCACAGGCTACTGCGTTTTTAAATTGTCTCTCAGAATCAAGTCATTGGGGTGTCACCTTTCTCACCATGACCGGTGTCCAGGGACCGGGTGTCAGCTTTTATGGGCTCCAGAGACTGGAGCCAGCAGTAGATGTGGCCTCAGGCGGCCTTTTTTGCCCCTTGAGCGCTCCCATGAGGTCCTGCTACTCAGCGCCCAGACGCCGGGTCTTCCTGAAAATGCCACAGTCGTCCTGTGGCTCTGTCGGTTAAAAGTCCCAGGGGGAAGTCGCTCCTGGACACCGAGGGACAGGGGGCACACAGCCCCAGGGGACCACCGCCGGGGGTTGCTTTGGAGGCGACAGGAGCACTCGGATGCCCCGGTACTTGTACCCTTTAGCCCACAGCTGCCCACTTCCTGCTCTCCCAGAGTCCTGTGGTCCCCAGCATGGATTGTAGTGCTGCGGGCTTGGCAGGCCGTGTCCATCTGCAGGTGGGCGGTGTCCATCCAGGTGCCCTAGACCCTCCATGGAGGAACGTGTTCACCCAGCGAGTGGACACAGCCAAGCGCATTACTGTCAGTGTGGGCACGCCCCCTGGGCTCCTGTGCCCCGGGCCTGGGTCAGGCTGTCCCTGTCCCGGGGGGTTTCCTCCCTGCCCCCTTGTTCCCTTCCTCGCCTTCTTCGCCGCTCTGCCTCCTCCTCAGTCTTCCCGGCTGCCGAGGCTGGGCTGGGCGCCTGTCCCCTGTCACCGCCTTGGCCCCTGTCCCCCCTGAGCCCTGCTTGACCCACTAGGTCTCACCAATGGCCCTTTTAGGGACAGAGACTGTGCCTTGCTTCTCCTGGAGTCCCCAGCAGCCAGCACAATGCGTGGCCTATTTGGAAACCCTCCAGTGGCTTCCGCTGTGTTTTAGAAGAAATCCAGCCACCTCCCACGGCCCCAAAGACTCCCTACCTGTTTCTCTTCCCCCCTCCCCATCCCCATACCCCGCCCCCTGGCCACACCGGCCTTGGTCTGGTCTGGTCAGGTGCCAGGGTCCAGCCAGGGCCTCTGCCTTGTGAGACTTCGCTCTGCATCGTCCAATGGCTGCGGCTTCCTCGTTGTCAGGTCTCTAAGCAAGCGTCACCTCCTCCAAGAGGCCTTCCCTGACTGTCCCACCCCTTCGCTGCTTATCCTCATTGTGTTCACAGCGTGGCCCTCCCTGAGGTCCACATCGTGGCAAATCTGGCACCACTGGAATTTCAGGCCCCAAGAGATGGGCAGGTTCACCGCCGTGAGCCAGGCCGGTGTAGACGGGTTCCTGGAGGGTCATGAGGATGAGCGAGCCTGGGGGTGCACGCTCAGGAGGCCACCGGGGGCTGGGCCGAGACCACTGGCCTTAGCCTCTGTCCTTACCGAGTCCCGCCTCCCTGAGTCTGGTCTGCAGCTTTGGGGCACCGGCGAGGCTGGGAACGGGGCTCCCCCGGGGTCCCCGCCCAGGTCTGTGATGATCCAGGTGGAAGCCAAGCCGGCAGCCCCCCCCCCCCCCGACGCCTCGGCTCCCCGCCGAGCAAAGTCCGCGTGGATGGGGCGGCTACTGAGGACATGGAGGCCGCGGGTCTCCTGGTGACTCGGGTGCCTCCTCCCGCGTCAGCAGCAGCGGGGCTTCTGGGGAAGGGGGGCGGGCACGGGGCTGCCACCAGGGACCCTGCTTCCTGCTCAGTGAGCCCCAGGGAGTCCTGGGGAGACCTGGGGCACAGGGGGCACTGTACCCCTGTTTCTCCCTGTGTCTCTCGCCGTCTCTCTCTTCTCTCCACCTCCAGACGGGCTTTCTCTGCTTTCCCATCCACCTGGCAAACGATACCCGCCTCCTCCCATCCCATCTCCCCCTCCCCCACTGCCACCCCTTCCCCTCACTCGGAGACCCTCTGGGTCCCAGCCTCCTGGTCCCTGGAGAGGCTGTGTCTGGCTCTGGCAGGCGGCGTCCCTCTTGTCTGCTCAGCTCGGAGGAGAGGTGGGTGACGCGGTACCTGTTGGCTACCAGGAGCTTCTCAGGCTGCCCAGGTGAGGGATGCAGTGTAGGAAGGGGGCTGGGCAGACCACCTACTGGGTGACCTTGACCGTGGCTATCTGGAGGCGGATGAATTCCCCCAGCGCTCCTGGGCCCCCGAGTCCCAAGTCCCGTGGGTCAGGTGCGGGTGTGATGGGATCTGTGCTTTGACCCTGTCCCCGGATGCAGCTGGGCCCTGGGCATCCGGGTCCTGGTTGTGCCACACGGTGCAGCCGCATCACGTTTTCCCGGCACATCCTCGCGGCGGCTGCACTGTGCAGCCTGCCAGTCAAGGAGTCCCCGACGTCCTGTCTCGCCTGTCCTCGCTGGCGGTGTGACAGAAGCCAAGGGCAGGGAGCTGGGACTTGAAGGGGGGCATGGGCCATTCAGGATGAAGGGGCCACTTCTCAGAGGTCAGCCCAAAGCAAAGGGGCACGGGTCGGTTCCAGCCCCGGCCGTGGTCATCTGCGGGGGCGGGGCTGGAGGGTGGGGGTGCTGGGAGTCACCTCCTTCTCTTGTCCTACTCATCACATCCCTGGGAGAGGGGGTTACCCCAGACCAGGAGCGGCGACCACAAACACCCCTGGGACCCGCTGGGTGAGGCTAGCGGGAGAGGGGGTTACCCCAGACCAAGAGCGGTGACCACAAGCACCCCTGGGACCCGCTGGGTGAGGCTAGCGGGAGAGGGGGTTACCCCAGACCAAGAGCGGTGACCACAAGCACCCCTGGGACCCGCTGGGTGAGGCTAGCGGGAGAGGGGGTTACCCCAGACCAGGAGCGGCGACCACAAACACCCCTGGGACCCGCTGGGTGAGGCTAGTGGGAGAGGGGGTTACCCCAGACCAGGAGCGGTGACCACAAGCACCCCTGGGACCCGCTGGGTGAGGCTAGCGGGAGAGGGGGTTACCCCAGACCAGGAGCGGTGACCACAAACACCCCTGGGACCCGCTGGGTGAGGCTAGCGGGAGAGGGGGTTACCCCAGACCAGGAGCGGTGACCACAAACACCCCTGGGACCCGCTGGGTGAGGCTAGCGGGAGAGGGGGTTACCCCAGACCAGGAGCGGCGACCACAAACACCCCTGGGACCCGCTGGGTGAGGCTAGCGGGAGAGGGGGTTACCCCAGACCAGGAGCGGTGACCACAAACACCCCTGGGACCCGCTGGGTGAGGCTAGCGGGAGAGGGGGTTACCCCAGACCAGGAGCGGTGACCACAAACACCCCTGGGACCCGCTGGGTGAGGCTAGCTGGAGAAGCAGCTGTGAGAGCGCGAGAGAGTGTGCCACGCGCCCCTTGAGGGCACCGGGTTGGACGAAGTCCCTGAAGCTTGTCCCACTGGCCACGGGGCCGGGCGCGCCCTGCAGCTCTGACTGTAGCTGATGCCGTGACCTGCGCAGCCTCCTCCAGGGCACAGGGCGAGAGGGTCTGGAAGCCCCTGGACCAACTCCTGGCAGAGGTCCCCTGGGTTGGGGGCTGGCGTGAGGGCCCCACCGCCCCCCGAGGGCTCTCAGATCAGGGGTGCGAGAGTGTTAGGCTCTCGTCCTAGGCAGGGAGCGCACCCCTCCCCAGGGAGACCAGGAAGACCAGCATTGCTTTTCCTGACACCCAGGAGAGGACCTGTGGTTGCACATGGGACCGTCACGCGTGATTCTGTGCATCAGACGTGAACGCTGACTGCATGGAGCGCCGGGGAGCTCAGGGTGAGGCCCAGGATGCACTGTTTCTCTCTCTGGCCTTGACCCCGGCCGGCCACAGACTCCCTGGGTGGGCTTTGGGTCCCTGTTTGCCATCCCAGGTGTGCGGGGAGGATCAGAGGAGCCTGGGGAGACGGTGGAGGCCTCTAGGTGTCGGGGAAGGGCCCAGGTACACGTGCTTTCCAGGCAGACGGCGCAGCACCTGCTGCAGCAAACGCAGCTCCTCCCTCTGCCCCTCTGCAGGCCGCACATGGAACCGCACCCCTCCCTGCTCGTCCCGTGTCCAGTCACAGCCCTCCTCCGCTCAGGGTTTGCCAGGGACTCCCCTCCAGCCACGCGCAGCCTTTATGGGGCTGGCGCTGTGGTACAGTGGCGTAAGCCACCTCTTGCAATGCTGGCATCCCATAAGGGCACCAGTTCAAGTCCTGCTTGCTCCACTTCCAGTCCAGCTCCCTGCTAATGCACCTGGGAAGGCAGTGAGCAGTGCCGAGTGCCTGGGCCCCTGCGCCCACGTGGGAGACCCAGATGGAGTTCCGGGCTCCTGCTTCAGCCTGGCCCAGACCTGGCTCTTTTGGCCATTTGGGGAGTGAACCGATAGTAAATCAACCTCTTCCCTCCCACCCCCGTCTTGTTGCTTTTCAAATAAATCTTTTTTTTTTTTTAAGAAGAGTAGCCCTCGAAGTCCTTCTAGAGGCTTAAAAGGCCCTGGTGACCTGAACCCTCCTGCTTTCCTCACGACCCCATTTCCTGCCATTCTCCCCTTAATCTGCTCTGGGTCCAGGCACCCTGAGCTCCATGGTGCACCTGACACACCAGGCACATTCTCACCCCAGGACCTTTGCACTTGCTGCACCCTCTATGTAGAATGCCTTTCCCCTGATGTCTGTGTAACTTGCCCCCTGTGCAGAAGGCCACCCTCTGCCTGAGCCTTCCCCCGCCTTTGAACCCCACAACCTGCCACCCCAGCTTTCCCTGCCCTTCCCATGGCTTCTCTTTGCCCTGGAGCTCCTGCTCCCATGGCAGGATCACACATTTTCCTGATTTATTCAGGAGCTGTCTCATGGAATTGGAGCCAGAAACGGCCGGGACGTCTCTGTTTTTACCCCAGTGCTGGAAGTGTGCTGGCAGACAGCAGGTGCCGGGTCTGTGTTTGTTGAGTGACTGAATGACTGACTAAGCACACAGTGGGTACTAAGGCAAAGCAAAAGGAAGAAGGATGGAGAGGAGGGGGCTCCTGGACCACCCCCTTGCTTAGAGAAACACACGTGGTTGAATAATTCTCACCTGCCATCAGCGAGCACAGGGTTAGCCAGGGACAGACGCAGCGGCGGCCGAAGGCAGTACCGTGAGCCTGCGTGGGCTTTCACGCTCACTGGTGCTCAGGCTGGAGAGACCTAGGGGCAAGGTCGGGGCTCCCAGGCCCCTTCGAGTCACCACTCCCCTGGGCTCCCCCAGATGCCCTTGGGATGTGCAGACTGGGAGTGGCGAGGCCAGTGTTTCTGAGGGCTGATGCTAAACTGGTAAACGCAGAGACCTGGAAGTGCGCGGCCCCTGTCTGCGGCGTCTGAGGAGCTGTCGCCGAACTCAGAGGCTTTGTTCTAGCCTCAGGAGGTGGCCCTGGGGCTGGGAGCCACGGGGAAGCTGACTTGGATATTCCAGGAGCAGGAACATTTGATCTTCGGGGTGCTGAAAATGAGCTGACGAGAGAGGTAGTGAGGCTCCCATCACTAGAGGCATTCAAGCAGAGGCCCAGTGACTGCTTTCCAGTGGTGCTGGTGGGTGCATCAGGTACCCGGAGAGATTCAGCCAGGGCAGCTTCAGCCCCCTGCCTGTGGCTTCCTGGGGCTCCTCCATCCCGTCCTGGGGGCGCTGGCTGCAGGCGTGCACCTTGAAGGAGATTCCAGTGTGATCCTAACCCAGTGAGGGAGGAAGCCACAGCAATGGTCGCCCCGCCCTGCCCCACCCCTCCCCCTGCCACAGGGCTGAGAAAGAAGCGCCAAGCCCCGAGCCGCCTCCGGCACATCTCACGCCCAGTGCTCACCGGAAACCAGATGGCCTGCCAGCAGCCAGCACTGGTTTCTAAATCCGGAGCATGCACATCCAGTTCCCGCCCAGCTCCCCTTGAGCCAGGGCTGTGGCCCTCTGGGGCTCCCCCCATGAACCAGCGTCACCTGGGCTCCTAGCCTCACAGGGCCGGCCCACCGTGCATGCCACCAGCCCCGTTCATTCACTCGCGGATATTTGTCCGTGCCTCGGCTCCCTGCTCTGGAGGGAGAAGTGTCCCCCTCTTTGCCACTGACCGTTCTGCATAATGGGGGGGGGGGGGTGCCTGAGCCGCGAGCCTGCCCTCTGGCGCCCACTGCTGCCGCACCAGGCTCAGAGCGAGCACAGAGCATCTCACGCAGAGCCTGGCCAGGGATGGGTTAAGCCAGAGGGAACTTGAACCCACCAGAGCAGGCTCGCCACCTGCCCAGAACACATTCAGCTCCCCGCTCCCGGCTCTGGATGCAGCGGGGGAGTGCGACAAAGGCTTTGTCTTCCTGGACAGAACATTCCAGAGGACTCGGACAAGCGCAGGCTGTAGGGTTGGCCAAGGCTCTGAGAGACCAAGTGAGCTGCTGAAAGCCACACGCTGAACCCTGAGAGGCAGAGCCAGGAGCCAGCAGCCCCAGCCGTGACCCGGCACTGTGCCCCCAAGGTTGCAGGTCAGGGGGACGAGCCCCATGGCTGGGAGCTGGGCTTTGGGTTTAACTCCACCACTGTTTGAGTCCAGCTCCTCTGGAGCCCTGCTGTGTGGGCCTGGGTGGACCACTCACCCTCTCTGTGTCAGCTTCCTCGAGTGTGGAGTGTGGCCAGAACTCGTTCCAGCGTCCACTGTGAGGGCCGGGGACGTGACCCTGTCAGGGGCATAGCTCAGAGCAGCCGTGCCATGTGTGGTGGATGCTGCTAGCATCGTCTCAGCAGCAAAGCAACGCCGCCACCCAGGGCCAGTTCTGGAAGCTTCCACCGACCGCAGTGTACCCGTGTGGGCTGGCTGGAGGCTCAGGGCTGCGCGTGGGGAGAGCTGGCGCCCGGCTCGCTCAGCCACCTCTGCAAAGCCCCTGTGCTATTGACAGATGCTGAGGGGCTTGGGGTTGGGGGGGGGTCTTTATTCTGCTACGGGAAGTCACCCCACTGCTGTTGCCCACCTGTGAAAGTTGCCGGTCTGGTGATGGTCAGGTCCTGTCCACCTGCACAGGGTGTTTCTCCTCCCCACGCCCCTGCCTGTGCGCAGCCCTGCACACGCCGCTCAACAGCGCCACCTCGTGGCCCCATCGTGGACACTGTCAGTGCTGGCACCCTCGGAACCAGGAGATGCAAGGTCTGTAGCCAGGATCTTCTTTCTGGAAGACTCGTGACTACCAGTAGGCAGGCAAAGGAAGGGAAAGGTGTTCACCTGCCAGAGACGTCCAGTCTGGAGTCACCCCCAGCTGAGAAGCGCTGTCCTGAAGGGTTCTTGACAAAGAGACTGAGAGAGGAGAGAGGTGATGAAGGCGCAGCCCCTGTCGGAGGCCCTGATGGCAGCGGGAGATTTGGTAACTCTCGCCGCCCGCTGGTAGGTCACCTAGACGGTGGACCCCATCCTCCTCCCAACACGCAGCCTGGCCCTTCTGGCTTGGCCAGCCTCCCACGGTTAGACATTAACAGGGACCTCTGGGTGCTGGAAGGATGCAGCCAGGATGGGGTTGGAGTTTTGGATCCCCCGGATGAGCTGTGGGAGGCAGCAGGCTTACGGGCCACCTTCCAGAAGGTTCTCTCCAACCAGGTCGGTGCTAATCGGTAGACACACGTTAGCATCCACTCAGTGCAGAGTCCGTCCTGTGGCAAGTGTCTGCTATGGAGGACGGAGGTGAGGGTGGAGATGGACATGGGGACGTGGTGGACTGAGCCCTGGCCCCGTGGGGGAGAGGTGAGCATGGCAGGCGTGGTGGATCTGGGGGAGGTGATGAAGCGGCAATGGCAGTGGTGGTCGGGGCAGAGGCCATGACAAAGACAGCGGAAACTCATAGCTAACTTCCCTGAGAGTCGCGTTTTCAACTCTCCTCCATCCAGAAGGGACACAGGACGGAGAAGTCACCCTGGGGCCGGCGGCTTCTCCACGCTCAGGTGTGCAGCCGTGGTCACTGTCCTGAGGTTAGGGCTGGGAGTCAGGCTGGAGGGCAGGACGGAGACGAGCGCCCCTCCCCAGGTAGGACCCACGCACTGTCCCTTCTACAAGAACACGCCGTGGGGGGCCAGGGCAGGCCAGGATGAGCCCTTGACCCTGCCTCTTCGTAGAAACCAGCTCCTCGCTTAATCAGCTGAGTGCTGTGTGGCAGGGCGGGTCACTGGCATCGTCCCCTGTGCGGCAGCCAGCTTTTAATGAAAATCGCAGTTGAGAACGAAGATGAGCACTCTAAGAAATTAGAGCCGGCTTGTCTGCACCCCTGGCCTCTGCAGGGGCGGGAGCACGCACCCAGCACCTTCCCTCCGCCTCCTCGCGCCCTGTCCCTGCACGCCACCAAGGGCTTGCAACAGCGGCTGTAGCACACACAGGGTCCCAGCGCCCGCGCCCTGAGCTAGAACCTGCTGCCTGGGTCCCAGCTGGGAGTCGCGACATCTCCGTTCCAGTCCAAACTCCAGCTGACCTCAGACAGGTGACCCGGTTGTTGGATAAGAGAGAGCCTGAAGGTGTCATGAGCACCCTCAGAGCCACCCTTCTGTGCCGCCAGGAGGTCAGGATGTGGGGGCTGCAAGGCCGGCTGGGCAGGTGCAGGGAAGGGTCTTTCCTTGGCCCAGGTCAGGCCCCCTTAGCTCAGCAAGGAGAAGCAGGCAAGGATTAGAGGGAGGGAGCTGTGGCCACAGGCAGAGGGACCAGCACCCAGGGTGCGTGGAACACCTCCCTTATTGGTCCCGCCCCAGGATGTGGGCGGGAGAGTGGCCTTCCCTGGGGCGTACAGCCGTGGGCTGGGCTGCACTGTATCCCTCTGTCCCCAAGCCTGTACTTGGGAAGACCTGCAACCTGGCACCCCGGGGCTTGGGCAGCCAGTGGACAGAGGCACAATCCACGGGGCCCATGGGCTCGCGCTACAGGACTCAGCTCTGGGCACAAGGGGAGACGGGCAGACTAAGTCAGCAGCGCTCCCTTTTGTGGCTGGTCAGATGGACAGAGAGGAAAGCCTGGCGGAACCCACGGTTCCCGAGTGCAAGGACTTGGAGTGCAATCCCACCCCCGGGGAGCATCTCAGGGAGTCCGGGGGAGAGCACCTGGGAGGAGGCTCGCCGTAGCCTTGTTTCTGGTGGGGAAGAAGCTGGAGACCTCCTGGGCTTGAGTGAGGAGCCATGCTCGCCTCACCGTGGAACATTCGGGGCTGTACACAGCGGGGGCGTGGCTATGTTTGTTGAGTGGAAGATGCTCCCGGTGTGGTCGTGCAGAGAGCACGCGGGGCCTTGGAAACAACCCCGGACGGCCCCAGCCCACGTGCCAGTAACCTTGCATTTATGGGCTCTTCTCTCCCCCTCTGCCTGTTTCCCTGTCTCCGCGTGTGTGCAGGCTTTGCCCAACTCAGCAGAATTAGGACAACAAATGTGCATTTTTCATGGCATAAAGTGTTTCTCAGACCCTGGCCTTGGCCCTCATTGGTCAGTTCTGGGGGTGGGGGGCAGAGCAGAGGGCCCCCAAGGAGGCTACAGCTGAGGCTAGTTTGTTGGCGAGAGGTTGGGAGTGGCGGGCGAGATTAATCTCCCTCCACCATCTGCTGCGTCACTGTCTATTTCCGGAGGGTGGCAGCTCCAGCCCTGACCGGCTCAGGTGTCAGCTGCTGGGAGGAAGCTGTCGGGCCAGGGCAGGGCAGGCTGCCCCGTGCAAGGGTGAGCCCCACTGCAGAGGCGGAGGTGGCCGCACGGCCTGGGCCACTTTGGTTTGCTGGGGGTCAGGTGCAGGTGGCCGCTTACCAGGCACAAGGTTGGTAGTGAACTCCCTGCCTGTTGGGACTGCCTGCAGGGTTGCCCACAGGAGAGGAGAGGAACTGTGTTGCATCCCCACTGCCTCCCACGGGCCTCCTGCCACCACGCCCGGGGTCTGCAGGCCCCTGGCAGGGTTAGCTGACCTGGGACTGTGGGGCAGAGACTGGCAGGTCTGGCTTCTCCTTGGACTCTGTTTTCCTACAGTCTGTCGGCGGGGCCTCCCGAGTGTAAACAGCAGGAGCCAACTCTGTGCTGGGATGCCAGCCAATGCACAGAACTGAAGACACACTTACGGAACTGAGTGGGCTCGGGGCACTGAAATTTGAGTGCCGTGGCACAGGGTGACACGGGCTGCGTGTGGGTCACGTGCAGACCCTTTGGCCAGGAGCGGTTTGTGCAGCGCTGCACCCGGACATGCCCAGTGGGTGAGAAGTGATCGTCCTGGGAGGGGTCTGGCAGCCACGGGGCAGCAGGTGACACCTGCAGTGCTCAAAGTGCCTCCCCCCACAAGACCTGTCTGGTTCCTAACCCCTGGGTGCATGAAGGTGACCTTCTTGGGAGGGCCTTTGCAGGATCTGGGGGTGAGCTCACCCTGGGTTGAGGGTGGGTTTGCCCTAGGGCCAGGGGCAGGGGTCCCTGTAGGAGAGAGGCTGAGGGAGGTTTGAGAGACAGGAATGTGGGGGTGCGGCGTGAGCAGAGGAGTGATTGGATGGAAGTTTGTCCAGAAGACTCACTCTGGCTGCCGAGGGAAGCCCCAGGACAGCCTGCCAGGTAGGGGCAGGAAGACAACCGGTTGATCTTAGAGAGGCTGACACTGATTTTCTGAATCCTCTTCGCATCTCTCATTCATGCATTCATTCATTTCTAAGCCCAGGGAGGGAACTGGGTTCTCTGTGGATAACCCACCGTTACTGTTATGGCTTCACACATCGTCCGTAATCCGTAAGTAGGGTTTCTCCGTCTGGGAGGAGCCTCTGGGATGAAGGCAAAGAAACTTGAAAATTCATAGCTCCCAGCATCTTTGCCTTGAAGAACCTCTGTGCTGATGTCTCTAGACCCAGGGTTTGAAAGACGATTTTAAAGATGTATGTATTTATTTGAAGGGCAGAATTACACACACACACAGAGAGAGAGAGAGAGAGACAGAGAGAGAGAGAGAGAGAGAGACTGTGTGTGTGTGTGGGGGGGGGATCTTCCACCCTTCCACCTGCTGGTTCACTCCCCTGATGGCTGCAACAACGGGGGCTGGGCCAGCCCGAAGCCAGGAGCCAGGAGCTTCATCTGGGTCTCCCACATGGGTGCTGGGGCCCAAGGACCTGGACCATCCTCTGCTGCTTTCCCAGGCACATTAGCAGGGAGCTGAATGGGAAGTGGAGCAGCCGGGACTTGAACTGGCGCCCATACGGGATGCTGGTGTCATAGGCAGCAGCTTTACCTGCTATGCCACAGCACCAGCCCCTGATTGGCTTTTTTAACACACTAGACCTCACCGACAGACTACTGGCCACAGCCCCCGACTGGGAAGACCCCTCGGTCTTGTCACCCAGAGAGTTCTAACTCGTTCCAGTGTTTCTCAGGGTGTGTGATGAACACTTGCTATGTGCAGGCCCTGAGCTGGGAGGCAGAGTTCTCCGGGGAGGAGTCAGCCTCACTGGAGGAGGTGTTGGGGGACCAGGAAGCAGAACTCTATGAGTCAGGGGGAGGAGGAGCCCGGGAAGCATTCTGGGCAGGCTTCCTAGAGGGGGTTTCCTGAGTGTGTGTTGAGTAGGAAGAGTTGACAAACTTGAGTATTTTAGGCCTGAGGGCTACACAATATCTGGTACAGTTACTCAGCTCTGCTGTTGCAGCTCTAAACCAGCCGTAGATGACATGGAAGCCAGTGGGTGAGTAAGATTTTATTTACAAGGGGCCGGCACTGTGGCATAGTTGCTAAAGCCACCTCCTTCAGTGTTGGCATCCCATATGGGCACCAGTTCGAGTCCCGGCAGCTGCACTTCCAATCTGGTGCTGATGGCCTGGGAAACAAGTAGAGGATGGCCCAAACACTTGGGCCCCTGCTCCTGTGTTGGAGTGCAGAAGAAGCTCCTGGCTCCTGGCTTCAGATCAGCCCAGCTCTGGCCATTGCAGCCATTTGGGGAGTGAACCAGTGGGTAGAAGACCTCTCTCTCTCTCTCTGCCTCTGCCTCTCTGTAGCTCTGCCTTTCAAATAAATAAATAAATCTTTTAAAAAAGATTTAATTTACAAAAATATACAGGAAAGGGCCAGCACTGTGGCACAGTGGGTCGAGCCACCATTTGCAATGCCAGCATCCATATAGGAGCGCCCATTCAAGTCCCAGCTGCTCCACTTCCAATCTAGCTCCCTGCTAATGCGTCTGGGAAACAGCAAATGATGGTCTGAGTTCTTGGGCCCCTGCACCTACGTGGGAGACCCAGATAGAGTTCCTGCCTCCTGGCTTCAGCCTGGCCCGATCTAGGCCATTGCAGCCATCTGGGAGTGAGCCAGCAGGTGGACGATCTCTCTTGCCTTCCCTCCTTCTCTTTCCAACAAATACAACATATCTTCCATGTATGTCTATATGTGGGCAGGCAGAGGGAGGGTGGACAAGGTGTGTGGGCAGGAGGGTGCTGACTTCTGGTCTTTGTCGTCCAGGGGAGCCCAGCAGGCTCTGGGTTTCAGAGTTTTTCAGAGTTAGGATGTGTGCACAGACGTAGCGAGGTGTCTCGGGGGTGGGACCCGGGTCTCAGCACGAAATTCACTCGTGTTCCACGTACACCTTGGATGTTACCTAGCCTGGTGGTGATTCTGGCTTTGAAGATTTATTTATTTAAAAAGCAGAGTGGCAGAGAGACAGGGAGAGACAGAAAGGGGAAAGAGAGATCTCTCTTCCGGTTCACTCCCTACATGGTTGCAATAACCAAGGCTTTGAACTCCATCCTGGTCTCCCACGGGGGTGGCAGGGGCCCAAGTCCTTGGAACATCTTCCCAGGTGCCATTAGCAGGAAGCTGGATGGGAAGAGGAGCAGCCAGGACTCGACCTGGCGCTCTGGCGTAGGATGCTGGCTTCCCAAGCAGCGAACCTCTGTGCCACAGCACCAGCCCTGGGAGGTGACTACACACTATTTTGAGTGCTTCTGCGTTTTGATGTGACCACGTGAGGTCAGGTGTGGGAGTTTCCAGTTTTAGCATCCTATGGGTATTCAGAAAGTTCTGGATTTTGGAGCATTCTTGGGTTTCCAGTCTCGCATTTGGGGATTAGCAATGTTCAACCCACATCTTCCTGGTTGTGTTTCCTTCATGACCCTCACCGAGACAGGCTCCTTCCTCAGGTGGCGGGAGTCAGGTGCAGGCACAAGTTGGAAATCTGAACAGTCCAAGGCAGGCTTTCCAAACTCAGGCAGTGAGCTTTTCAGTCGGCCCCTTCCCCATGCACGCGCCATCATCACCATGCGGCTCTCAGTGGGGCTGGGCCTGGCCACAGCCACAGACAGCAGTGTACTAACACTGGCTGGCTGGCATCTCCCCATGTGGCACAGTCTGTGTAGCATACAGCCTGGGGATTGCTGGAATGTTCTAGAACTTCTTCCACTGCCTAACTGGCGCGTGCCCTGAGGGGCCGACTGAGCTGGCACAGCCTTGGGTCTCACAGCCTGGGAGAGCCAGATTGTCTGGGTGAGTCCTAGCGTGGATGCCTCCTTGCTGTGTATCCTTGGACTAGTCTGGGCCTCCGTTTGTTCATCGTGAAGTGGAGACAATTATAGCGGCCCCCAGTGGGTGGACGCGAGGGCCCCGGGGGCTGATGCTCTTGGAGCCGTGAGCAGCCTCTGGCACATGTGTGGTATTGTGGCCAGTGCTGGCCATCCAGCTCCATTCTTTGTTTTTTGTTTTTGTTTTTGTTTTTGTTTTTCATTAAAAACAATTGAGATGCATTAATCTTATTTCTCAAATAAACGTTACTGTTTTAAAAGTTTACAAGTGATCACGGGGCGTGTTGTCGGGCACCGTGTGATATTTTGGTCTCTGGAGAGCTGCCTCAGGGAAGAGCGGGGACCCGGAAAGTGGCAGGGGGCTGTCCCGGGGGCTCCGGACGCCTCCACTGCCCCTGTTCCCCACAGCCTCCTGCTCGTCCCTCTTGGCTCTCCCGCAAGCTTTCTCTGGCGCCTTCCCTGCTGCTTGTCACTCTGTCTCCAAGTTTCACCAGGCCCTGCTGCCTCCACCATCAGACCTCAGCTGCTGGAGGCCAGGGATGCCGCCTTCTCCTCCCTCCCCTCTCACCCTCGCTCGCTTTTTCCTTCCTCTTCCTCTTCCTCTTCCTCCTCCCCTCTCTCTTCTCCTCTTCTTCCTCCTGGTTGGTAAATGCCTGGATGAAAAGAAGAGATTTAATAACTAAATGTCTACTTAGTAACTAAAAGTTGACTTGTCTTAGAAGGTTGCTGTCTTTTAAAATATTATTTGTTTTGATTTATTTGCAAGGTGAAGAGACAGAGAAAGCTCTCATCCAGTGGTTCACACCCTGCTGCTGGCAACAGCCAGGGCTGGACCAGGTTGAAACCAGGAGCTTGGAACTCCATCTGGGTCCCCCATGTGGGTGGCAGGGACCCAAGTACTTGGGCCATCACCTGCTGCCTCCCAGGGTGCACACTAGCTAGGAGCCGGAATTGAGAGTAGGACCAGTACCCAGAGCCAGGCGGCTGACAATGAGGTGCCTGTGTCCCCTGTGGCGTCTGAACCATACCACCAAGTGCCCTCCCTGAGGGTTACCGTCTTAGTCAGCTCAGCCTGCCTTAGGTCAGGCGGCTTGCACAGCACGTGTGTCCCTCTGCAGCTCTGAAGTTCAAGTTCAGCTGCAGTCAGGGCGCCTGCGTGGCTGGTCCCGGTGAGGGCTCCCTTCCTGGCTTGCTCTGCCTTCCTGCTGTCCCCCTGCACAGCAGGCAGAGAGGGGGCGGGTGTCTCTGGCCTCTTCCTATAGGAACCCCAGTACTGTCCAAGAAGCCCCACCCTTAAAACTTCACGCAGCCCCCGTACTTCTCACGGTCCATCGCATCGGGAGTGCGGGCTTCCACACAGCGATGTTGGGGAGGGGAAATGAGTGTAGCAGCCACCTGATTAGCAGGCACTCCTGTTGGGAGCCGTGGTTCCCGCCCAGGGGACTTTTGGGAATGCCCGGAGAAGTGATTGATGGTCGGTGAGCGGGGGTGGTGCCGGCATCCCCTGTGCAGAAGGCAGGGAGGCTGATAAACATCTCAGGGAGCACAGGACCACCCCCCCCAAATCGGACAGTCACCCTGCTCCAAATATCAGTTGTGCCGAAGTTAAGAAACCCCGAGTAAGGTCTTGCAGGAGAGAAGGAACCCCAAAGTCAGGGACCCCAACTTCAGTTCCACAATCGGTCTCTTATTCAGGTCCCTGCAGTGGCCACGCCCCCCTCCTTTGGCCGGTCCCCCATGCTCCTGCCTGACCCACTCTCTCTGTCCATCTCATCTCATTTCTCTGCCTTTGTGAGCTACGAACATCCATTCAGTCAGCAATGTGAGCTGACATCTTCCAAAACTGTCACTTTGCACAAGCGCCAGGTCCAATCTCCAGGCACAAAGAACGTCAGGGAAATCGGAATTGACTGGATTTGCTGCGGCAGCCGGGGGAGGTGGGCGGGCGAGCGGCCTGGGCTGTGTGGCCATGCTGGGGTTGTTCTTGTTGGCACCGCTCACGGAAGACAGATTCCCAGGAAGCGTCTGGCCAGACGGCGTTGTGGGAGGAGTTTGAAGGTTGTGTGTGATCCCCGGCTTCGCTACGCTGCCTGGCTTCACGCAGCCCCGTATCACGTGTTCTCGTGACATCTTTGCCCGAGGTAGGATGGGGCAAGGAGGCACCTGCCTTGATTTTGTCCACTTATCCACGGACGAAATCGGAGTCCGTAAGACTCTCAGCTTCGTGCTGCCTCACAGCCCTCCGGCTTTGTTCGCATCCACTTAGCAGGCTCCGAAGTAGCCGCAAGCTTGGCCTCTTAAGAAAGAGATTGGGACCAGCACTGTGGTGCAGGGGTTAAGCCTCTGGCTCGAGTCCTGGCTGCTCCACTTCCAATCCAGCTCCCTGCGAATGCACCTGGGAAAGCAGTGGAAGATGGCCCAAGTGCTTGCCCCCCACCCCGTCTCTCTCTGCCTTTGAAATAAATAAACATCATTTTTAGAAAGAGCGGAACAGTCAAAAGCTGTAGCCAAGTGTAAGCTGTTGAGGCCTGCAGACCTCGGGTCCAGCTCACCCCTTGGGTCTTTTTTTTTTTTTTTAAGATTTATTTAGTTTACTTGAAAGTCACAGTTACACACAGAGAGAAGGAGAGGCAGAGAGAGATCTTCCATCTGCTGGTTCACTCCCCAATTGGCCGCAACGGCCAAAGCTGCCCCAATCCAAAGCCAGGAGCTTCTTCCAGGTCTCCCACATAGGCACAGGGGCCCAAGGACTTGGGCCATCCTCCACTGCTTTCCCAGGCCATAGCAGAGAGCTGGATGGGAAGTGGAGCAGCCGGGTCTCAAACTGGCGCCCATATGGGGTGCTGGCACTGCAGGCAGCAGCTTTACCTGCTACGCCAGTGTCGGCCCCCCACCCCTTGGGTCTTTAAAGCAGGCTCAGATTCAGGGACAGCAAGGAGCTGGGGCCTGATTGCTAAGCAACAGTTCCCATGGCGAGGAAAACATGGTGGGTAGGCTGCAGACCACCTCAAAGGGGCCAGGCCAGAAGGAAGGAGGAAGCTGGGACACTGTTCCTCCATCTTCTGTTTCAGAGCCGGGGAAGGAAAGATGCAAAGTAAGCAAAGGCTGCTCTTTGCCGCATGAAAGGCAGCTAATTAGCGAGGTGTGAAGAAGGCGCCCTGACTCCCAGATGAGCTGGAAATGGACTGAGGGTCAGCTCTCGACACCGGGAAGCACCGGCCCAGAGAGCAAGTGCAGGTCTCGCTCAGAGTTGCAAGGGAAGCCAGAAGTAAGCCACCATGGAGACGGCTGAGCTTGGGGCCCCTTGCACCCAAAGAGCAAGTGTCAGACCCCAGAGCCAGAAGCGCGGGTTCAAATCCTAGCTCCGCCACCACGAGGCTGTGCTGTCAAAGGTGCGCTGTGTGGATTTGCTGGGCTTGGGTTTTCTCAGCTGGAAGATGGGCATCATAGCAGCACCTGGCTCGGCAGGTGGCCGCGGGAAGTAGCAGTTAGCTTGCATGCAATGCTCAGAACAGGGTGTGCCCATCCTGAGTGGGGTGGGACTGGCAGCCACTGCTGCTTCCTTTTCTTTTTTTCCTGGGTCAGAAACGGACGTCTGACATCATGCATTCACTTAGGTGCAGCAGGAGTCATTGTGTTTGCGCATGGTTCAGGAGGGAGAGACTGGGCTTAGTAATAAACAATCTAGGGGCTTAACACGACACAAGTGCGTTTTTTATTTTTTAAAATTATTGATGGGAGAGGCGGAGAGAGCGAGCATGCACTCCCATTCACCTGTTCAGTCCTCAGGTATCCACAAGGTTGCCGGGGATGAAACTGGGAGCTGGGGCTGGGGGCGAGGGCTGAGCACGGACCCCAGGCACTCTGTATCGCAGGGCTGAGTGCCTGCCTTCCTCTGCCTGCCTCTTTGCTTCGTGTCCAGCGAGGCGGGTGGTGGGGCTGGGGCTGTGTTCCTAGAGTGTGCCCCGGGGCCTTGGCCGTCACCACCAGGGGCTTCCTCGCGGCCGGGCCCTGCCTTTGTCATGCTGAGTCCTTCTTGTTGCCCCCGCTGCTGCTCCTTGGCCACACAGTGCTCCCCAAATGCCCACCTTCTTGTCTGCCCGGGAAGTTCTCCCGTGGCCTTTAGAGCTTAGTGATGACACCACCCCCGGACACTCATCATCTTTCCGCCCGTAGCTTTCGTGACACGTTTTGAGTATTTCCTGATATAAAAGCACCTGCTGTGCTGTGTGAGAGCTGTGTCCCCGGAGTCCACTACATAGTAAACACTCAAAGAGAACTTGTTGAACAGATGAACAGGTGTCTGTCTCCTCCCACTGGGACTCACTCTCTGTGGGCAGGGGCCCTCTTTGCTCTGTTGATCACCAATGCCTTGGCATAGGCGAAGTACTCAGTGCGTGTTTGTTGAGTGCATAAACAAGTGTACACAGTGCTCAGTTGCTCACGTTTCAGGCAACCCTCCGTTGGGGCTCACATAAGCAATCAGAGGGTATAGTGTTGAGAGCCACCCCCCACTTCACTTGGTGCCAGATGGGGTCCCCCCCCCCAGAAAATTAGCTCACAGGTTAGGGAACAGCCTGCAGGAGGCATCTCTAGGTTGTTGCAACCAGTGCCCTAGGAGCCAGGTGACTGGTAGCTTCTGTCCCTCCCATGTGAAGGCAGTGCTGGGCTGCATCCTATCCCCTGCACCCCAACAGTTTTCCCCCACTCTCTTCCATTCAGGGACTCAGCGGCCACTGGCGAGGTCTCTGGAGCCACCCTGCTGGCTTGGCCACGTGTGCACTCTGCAGCTTTGGGCAGGTTGCTTCACCTCTCTGAGCCCAGTCCTCCACCTGCTGCACTGGGACACTCTAGGGGCCTGCCCCAGGGAGTTGCTGTAGGCCTCCGTGTGTGCATCTGTGTCAAGTGCTGACACAGCGCCTGGCCCATGCTGTGTCCACAGCTGCTGTCATACAGCTCTTAGCGCCCGCTCCGCTGTGGTTCTTTTTCTAGACGGGAGGGTGGGACACTCGTCCTTAAGTCAAACACTTTTTTTTTTTTTTGACAGGCAGAGTGGACAGTGAAAGAGAGACAGAGAAAGGTCTTCCTTTTTTTTGTCATTGGTTCACCCTCCAATGGCCGCCGCGGTAGGCGCGCTGCGGCCGGCGCACTGCGCTGATCCGATGGCAGGAGCCAGGTGCTTCTCCTGGTCTCCCATGGGGTGCAGGGCCCAAGAACTTGGGCCATCCTCCACTGCACTCCCTGGCCACAGCAGAGAGCTGGCCTGGAAGAGGGGCAACCGAGACAGGATCGGTGCCCCGACCGGGACTAGAACCCGGTGTGCAGGTGCCGCAAGGCGGAGGATTAGCCTAGTGAGCCGCGGCGCCGGCCAAGTCAAACACTCTTGAAGTGATGGCAACTCGTGTGCGTAAAATAGTCAGTGGGTTTGTCTGGATACGGGAGGGGGAGTGTCCCAGGGGTCTCAGGCTGGGCTCAGACAGTGACAAAACACTGCTGCTCCATGGGCGTGGCACCAGAATCACCCGGTGACGAAAACGGCAGAGGAGGCCGGTGCTGGGCACAGCAGCTTAACTGGCCACTTGGGACGTTTGCATCCATATCGCAAGTCCCAGCCACTCAGTTTCTGACCCAGCTTCTTGCTGATCCACAGCCAAGGAGGCAGCAGTGGTGGCTCACGTCCCTGGGTCCCCGCCACCCACGTGGGAGACCTGGATGGACTTCTGGATTCCCAGCTGTGGTCTGGACCAGCCCTGGCTGTTGTGGGCATTTGGGGGAATGAACCAACAGAGAGAAGATCTCTCTGTATCGTTCACTGTGTTTCAAGTAAAATAAAAAAATTAAATTAAAACTTCAGGGTCAAGGCCCCCTGCCCCAGACCTGCAGAAGCTGAGGCTCCGGGGTGGTGCCTGGGCCCCTGCATTTGGACAAAGCCTGTAGGTGACCCTTACACACCTGGAGCCCACCCCCCAAGCTTCCTAGGAGCAGGTGTGGTTGGAGGCCTCCTTCAGTGCAGCCTTCCTGGTGCATGCTTCCAGGGTGCTGAGGGTGCCACGGGACTGGGCAGACCCCCTACTCATTTCTGTCCTGAAGCTGGCACAGAGGAGGGCGGCATGTGACGAGGGGAAGGGCACGGCCAGCTGGAGGGAGCAGCCTCTGGCTGGCACCGCCACGGCTGCTTATAACCCAGGTTTGGGTCAAATGTGCTGCCCCCCCGCCCCGAGCCCACCACAGTCACAAGCACCAGGCCTGAACTCAGGTAGGGGCATGCTCTGACTGTTCCCACGCTGATAATCCTGCTGCTTTGTGAACAAACGTGGCCTCCCACTCCATCCAGCTTTCCTTGCCTTTTGCTTTGGGGGCTGCTCCCCCTTCGCTGGCTCTGCCCCGGGGCCACGGCCTAAACGTCTCTACCATCCCACCTGCCTTCCCACAGGCCTCGACGCCATCCAGTGCTCCCTGCCCGTGGAGAACCGCAGGGTCTCACTGCACGAGCTGTCGGAGGCCAGCTTCAGCGAGTGCAGGTTCAGCCTGTCGCTCACGGACCTCTTCATCATCATCTTCTCGGGCGTGGCCGTCTCCATCGCCGCCATCGTCTCCAGCTTCTTCCTGGCCACCGTGGTGCAGTGCTTCCAGAGGTGTGCCCCCAACAAAGACACAGAGGACGAAGATGAGGATGAGGACGACTGAGCCGCCCCCCGCACCGCCCCCACCTGCCGGCACCTGCTGAACACGAGAAAGCCTCGGCCACCGCCGGGCACCAGAGTGGAGCGTCTCTCTGGCAAGGACTCTGGGTCGGCCCGGGGCCATCGTCCATGTCAGAGTTCAGAAGCAGCAGAGTGGAGGAGCCTGGGAGGGGCCGTGGGGGTCGCCGTGGAGCAGAGCCTGGCTCCCAGGGTGAGGTGTGTGGGGGCTGGGGAGATCGAGTCAGCTGGGAGTCTCCCACGGAGCTGTGTGGACTGGCGGCCTGGGGCTCCAAGATGACTTCGTGCTGTCCTTTCTCTGCCCTGCAGCTTCTTCCTCCTCCCAAGAGACAGGGGCTCGGGCGGTAGGGACTCAAGTTCAGGTCACTCTCCGTGAGAGCAGGAACTCTTCTAGCGCAGGCCCGGCCGGCTTGGGAGGCCACCGTGGGGATGAGTGAGCCCCCAAGCAGGTGTCTGCATCCCGCCACATGCCCCTGTTGGAACTTCAGCGCCAGCGTGACAGAGGTCAGAGGTGACGCCCCTGGGAGGTGTGGGGTCGTGAGCGAGGGACCCTCCTCTCACCAGAAGGAGCCCTGGAGAATCTCTTTGTCCCTCCTACCGTGGGAGGGGACAGTGGGAAACCAGCCCTCCATGAACCAGGAAACGGGCCCTGACCAGAGCCCAGCCGTGCTGGTCCGTTGATCGCAGGCTCCCAGCCTCCAGAGCTGAGGCGAATAAACGTGTTTAATAGTCGCTCCGTGTCGTGTTCTGTGTAGCGGCTGAACGGACCAAGAACCAGGCTTGGCTCAAAGGGCACCAAAGACAGAGCCGAGAGCTGGCCGGAGAGTGTGTGCCGCTGCATTTTGGGAAGTGGGTGGGAACCTCCCACTGGGGTCAGCCAACCTGGCCCCGTCCTAAGAGGTGGCCCCGCAGAGGAAGGGTCGTGCTCTGTCCAGGGGTGGGGTTGCCTTGCTCAGAGTCATTCTTCCCTCTGGAGCATGGGGGGTGGGGGTGGGGTCCCTTGCACCCACCCTCTCCTGAGTCCCTCCCCACAGAGGAGATGCTCTGAGCTTCCTAATCCAATTCCAGACGCATCAGCTCCAGGACTTGGGGTGAACTTTCCTGGAGCCAGGGGTTCCCACAAGCAGGGTGTCCTGGACCAAGCAGGTGCTCCCCCAGAGCCCCACAAACAACTGAGACTTGGTCTCTGCACGTCCTCCCGCCCTGGCTTCCCGGGATGTGCATGGCAGCACCCTGGCTCAGGACGACGTGAAACACACAAGTCACGTGCCAGTGAGTTTCATGCAAGGTGACTTGGGTTGGCAGCACTGGAACCAGGCTGGGCTGAGACCAGGACAGGGGGCTCCTAAGAAGCTCCTGAGATACTAGGGAACCACTCTTTTATTTCTTGTAATAAAGAAAGCTTTGGAGCAGCCCCCAAAGGTTTCCTTGCTCCCTTGCTCTCCCCCATAAATATCCATTTCTATAAAGGATTTCCAGGGTTTGCTAAGTGCCAGGAATGGATCATGGTACCTTGGATGTGGATCAAAACAGAAAGATGGGGTTCCTGCCTTCCTGAGATTTTTATTCTTTTTTAAAAAACATTTATTTGTGTGAAAGAGTTGCAGAGAAAGAGAGAAGAAGAGATAGAGGGAGAGATCTTCCATCCACTGGTTAACTCCCAATGGTTGCAATGGCCAGATCTGGGCCAGGCCGAAGCCAGGATCCTGGAGCTTCTTCTGGGTCTCCTATGTGGTTGCAGGGGCCCAAGCACCTGGGCCATCTTCCACTGCTTTCCAGGATCATAAGCAGGGAGCTGGAGCAGAAGTGGAGCAGCCAGGACTTGAATCATCACCCAGAAGGGATGCTGGCACTGCAGGTCGCTATACCACAGCACCGGTCCCCTGAGCCTTTTATTCTAACAGAAAGAACACAGCCAAGGAAGCAAAACTGTCCTTTTAGCTAGCGATCAGCTCTGTGAGGGAAGAAAGGTGGTCCTAGGACAGAGTAACTCCCAGGGGCCGCTCCACAGTGGGTCGAGGGTGTGTGTTTCAGGGTCATGCTGGGAAGCAAACCAGCTCTAAGGATGGACTGTGGGGGCCGGCGCTGTGGCGTAGCAGGTAGAGCTGCTGTCTGCAGTGCCGGCATCCCACACGGGTGCCAGTTTGAGTCCCGGCTGCTCCACTTCTGATCCAGCTCTCTGCTGTGGCCTGGGAAAGCAGTGGAGGATGGCCCAAGTCCTTGAGCCCCTGCACCTGCATGAGAGACCTGGAAGAAGCTCCTGGCTCCTGGTTTCAGATCAGTGCAGCTCCAGCCATCTGGGGAAGTGAACCACTGGATGGGAGACCTCTCTCTCTCTCTCTCTCTCTCTCTCTGCCTCTGCTTCTCTGTAACTCTGCCTTTCAAATAAATAAATAAGTCTTTAAAAAAAAAAAAAGAGTTGACTATGAGGATGAGGAGCCGGTACATGTAATTGTGGAGGCTGGGACGTCCCAGGATCTGCCGTGGGCGAGCCGGAGGCAGGACACCCTGGGGTAGGTCCAGTCCAAGGCCATCGGGAGGCCCAGCTCCACCCTTTTGTTCTGTTCAGGCACCCAGTGGATTAGCTGATGCCCAAGGCATGGAGGAGGGCCATCTCCTTCACTCAGTCCAGCAACTCCAACGTCAATGCCAATGCCATCCCAAAACACCTGCACACACACCCAGAAATATCACTGGACCCAATAATAGTACCTTGTGGCCCGGGCAAGTTGACACATAAAACTCACCAGCACCTCCCAAAGGCCTCTGACTGGGTGGCACCCACGCTGGGTTGCCCCCTCCCCCTTTTCTCACCTACCCTCCCTCTCTCTCTTCCTTTCTCTACTCTCTTTTGTCCCCTCTCAACCTTGAGGTCACCCCTCTATCCCCAGCATTGTGAGCTCCGGTGGAGGAGACCCCACTGTCATCTCACAGAGCCTTGGGCAGGTGGAGGCGTCCAGTGTCTTCCTGGACTCCATGGCAGCTGGCTCTGAGCTGGGCCCTGGGCTTCCGGGCAGGTAACTTGGCTTCTGTCCAGGAACCAATCTAGGCAGAGGACAGTGACTCTCTGAGCCATCAGATACTGCTCGAGTCCCTGTCTAAGGGCCCCAGCCATCATTCGCACCTGCATGTGAACAGAGCATCCTGGGGGAGATTTTCAATCGAAGAGACAGAGGCTCAACTGGCATTGAGCCACAGGAGGGGAGATTCCAGGAGCGATCACTGAGGGGAGCCCCGGGGCTCAGAAGCCGGGAGTTGGGGGCACAAACACTCTCCTCTCAGCACCTCCCCAGCCACCTGCTAATCCCAGCATGGCCCTGGGTTCAGCTGAGACCTGCGTGGGGTTGGACAAGCTGCCTGTCACCTGCTTCCCAGCCCCAGCATCAACACCCCTGCTGGGCCCTGCCACAGTGATAATGTGTTTCTCCCAGAATCCTTGAGGGATGGAGCCCCAGCTGGAGGACCAGCGCTAGACTGGGTTCCAGTGGATTCTGGAGGACAAATTCCCATTCATGGAGTCTGTTTCATTCCTTCCGTCTGCGGCCCCTGGGTCGGGCTGGTCGATGGGCTCGGCTGTATCCTCAGAAGCCACGAGCCCTGCACCGTGTAGGGGCCGGCAGCCACGCACTGATAAATGAGGGGGCCGGGCAAGACAGTCATTTGTGCCGGCTGCACGCCAGAGTTCTGGGCTGGACGTGATTCCGGGGAGCAAGAGCTTTAAAATATCGCCGGTTGCGGCAGTCATTTACCGCCTGGATATAAAATCCCCATGAAAAACGAGCTGTTGGGCATACACGGGGCATCTGCAGTCAAACTCAGGGAGATTGCTGACCAGGAGCTACAGCCCAGCTGGGGAAATGCCTTTGAGGCGTGACATCGCAAACACCCCGGGCACAGACCTGGAGCTCTCTGGCTCGCCCGCGGGCTCAAGTGATTGTCATGATTACCTGTGATGACAATGCTGCCTACAAAGTCTCACGT